>NC_089516.1:107365534-108615949 GCF_036850995.1 Saccopteryx leptura | reverse complement strand
TGAGATTCCTGCAGCCCTCATCTCACTCAGTCACAATCGTGGCTGGTTTTTGTAACCTGAAGTTATGGGCACTATTATTCTTGGCCCTCAACCTTGGGCTAGGCTGGAACCTGTCACTCCTCAGGAGGAATATCTGCAGCTGAAATATCCCTCCTGACTTATAATCACTACAAATGAGTGTGGGACCAGATTGTTGCACATATCTGTTCCTCCTACCAGTCTCAATATGACTTCTTCTTTATATCCTTAGTTATAGGATTTCTGTTCAGCTAGATTTCAGGTGGTTCTGAATGATGGTTGTTCTGTAGTATAGTGGTAATTTTGATGTGGTTATGGGAAGATATGAGTATAGCGGCCCTTTGTCTATGGTGGGGGTTAGGTTCTAGAACCCCTGTGGTAGGTGATAATCTATGAAGTAGAGACCTTATATTTATTTTATTATTTATATATATATATATTAAGACTTTATAAACCTTCCCCACGCTCTTATAAACCTTTCCCACACTCTTATAAACACTTCCTATGCTCTTAAACACTTTCTACACTCTTAAACCTACATAATTTTAACAACATATAAAATTCTATATAGGTACTCACCAGTGAATATCCTACTATTTAAATGATGAAGAATGATAATAAATTAGCTGTGCAGCACTGATGACAATGAAGGTGATGATGATAAGATGAATGCACTGCACAGCCAGGAAGAGCATTACAGCTCATCTGCTGTATGCTGTGTATTTTATTTTGATTTAATATTATTTTAATATGTTTTAATTAATATTTTTATATTTTATATTCTTTTCAAATTTTTAGGCTAGAAAACACTTATTTTACTGCAAAAATAATTAAAATAATAAATATATAAAATAACTATATACTGCAAAATCCAGTGATATAGTGAAAACTCTGCAATACAAAATTAGATATGTACAATTTAAAAATCTGCGATATAATGAGGCCTCAAAAAGTGAACTGCAATATAGCGAAGGACAACAACTATACTTCATTTACCTACTCCTGGCCAGAAAACTAGTTCCTAAGTTTTTCTTTCAGACTTTCATTCTCTTAAGCTCCTCATTTCCATATTCAAACCCAAGCATGATCTTCTCTTCTATTTTCTTAGAGAAAGAAGTTTATGAGTAGTTTGTGCCTACCTTAAACTTCTTGGCCTCCATGTTACACAATATAAGATAGTCATATTATGGGATAAATTATGTGATACAGCCTCCAACTGCTCTAGGAGTTTGTAGAAATATGAGATTAATGTGGGCTGAGATTTTTGATAATTCTGTTAATAAGCCAGAGATGCTTTCTTATTAAAAGTACACAAAAACCTTTTAAAGCATATTTTTACTTATCCCCATTTTATTGAAGAGGAGACTGAGGCTCATCAAAGTTAACTAACTTACCAGCGGCCACAAAATGGCAAAAATAGCTTTAGAATGAAAACTTAATTCTTTCTGACTCCGAAGCCAGGGTACATGTTTTTTAATAGCATGATGCTATTTGACTGTGAGGTTCAGCAGGGTTTGAGATGGGCCTTGAAAGGTAGACAGGGTTTCAATGAGAAGCGTTCTAGAGAGAGAAAAAAAGGGAATTCCCAAAACAAAATGCAAAATAAGCAAGAGTGCAGAGATAGGAATCATAATGATTTTTCTGGTTAGTTACAAGACCAACCTGACTCATAGTTTTAATAGAAAGTCTTGGAGTATGAGGTTTCAAGCTTGAGCACGGGCTCATCCAGCTTGATTGCAGGTTCACCAGCTTAAAGGTAAGGTCACTATTTTTAGCAAGGGATCATAGACATGACCACAAGATCTCTGGTTTGAGCAAGGGATCAGTGGCTCTGCTGTAGCTCCCCCCCTCCCCCGGTCAAGGCACATATGAGAAAGCAATCAATGAACAACTAAGGAGCTGCCATGAAGAATTGATGCTTCTCACCTCTCTCCCTTCCTGTCTGTCCCTGTCTGTCCCTCTCTCTTTCTCTCTCTCTGTCTCTCTCACTAAAAAAAAAAAAAAAAAGTTTTGGGTTAAGTGCAGAAATATAAGGTTGAAAAATAGGACTGTTGGACCTTAAAAACTCAGCCATGCAGTTGAAATTTAACACCAGAAACCACAGGGAATTTTTTGTTCTCCAATTTAAGAGGTGAACTAAGGCACTGTGAAGAAAATTGAGTCTTTATTTGGTTAAGTAAATTACATAAAGCATTAAGTTATTCCACATATTTAAATGCAAAAGAAGTTGATACATGACCCTTGAGGAATTTTTTTGAGAGGTGGGGGTGTCAGATCATTTTGTAAAATTTTTATGAGACAAATAGCCACTACACTGAACAGAAATTCTTCCTTTAAAAGGCTGATCTTATTTTTGAGAAGCTAAGTCTCTAATTTTGTTCCATGGTTGGATTTTAATCAAGAGAAATAATGGAATCAACCCTTTCTAAACTATCACACTGGTAGGATGACCTAGCAGGCATCCCCAAACTACGGCCCGCGGGCCGCAATGCGGCCCCCTGAGGCCATTTATCCAGCCCCCACTGCACTTCTGGAAGGGGCACCTCTTTTATTGGTGGTCAGTGAGAGGACCACTGTATTTGGCATCCCTCCAATGGTCTGAGGGACAGTGAACTGGCCCCCTGTGTAAAAAGTTTGGAGACCCCTGAGTCCTAGTGTATAGCTAGATTTTAATCACATTAGAGTCTAAAGAGCAGTGGTTCTTAAATTTCAATGTGCATCTGAATCACCTGGAGATTTGTTAAAACACAGATCTCTGGCCTCACCCACAGTGGTTCCCAGGCAGGAGGTCTGGGGTAGGGCCTAAGAACTTGCATTTCTAAACAAATTTTCAGGTCATGTTGAGACTGCTGTTCCATGGACCATACTTTGAGAACCAGTGTCTTAGGCTGATTTCTCAAAGGGCCTACCTGAGAATCAATTAGGTGAAACAAACAACTGAACCCTTAGTTGATTTAAGGGAGAGGTAAGCAGGTTTTTTGACATAAATGTCCTCTGTTCAGTAAACTGATAGGTAGGGACTAGTAACAGGGAGATCATATCATGCATTGTTAGAGAAAGCAGTTTCTGAAAATGAAACAAGTATGAGGCTTTGGATTCCAATCCCAGCCCTCCTTTTTACTAGATGTCTAGTTTTGTAAGTTGTTTAATATTTATAAACTTCACAGTCCTATCATCTAAAACAGATTTAATAATACACAGTTATGTTAGCATTGCTGGGAGGTTAGATGCAACAATCCAGCTTACTCTTGGATGTTTGTTTTGATTGGTTAGATATTTGACAAATGTGCACTTTGTTGAAGCAAACCACTTTAGTTATTTTGAAGGTATAAGTGGAATTGTATGGGCTTCACCTGTGCCCTAAATTTTTAAGTGAATATTTATTAGTTGCCTTCGACATTGCTCTTTAGTATCATTTTGAAATATCTGTAATGTCATAGCAGAGTGTGATTGTTTTCCAGTCAGGATGTATGGCTAGGAAATGAGTATTTTTGAAATTCTACTGCTTAATGGTTAGACTCCTTTGAATTGGAATAATTTTAAAGTACAAGAAAAGTTGTCATTAGGTGTCAAAGGATTAGCTCTTTATTTTGTCTGTCATTGCTGCCCCTTTTAAGAATAAAGTGATGGAAAAAAAGTTTCCCAGGAGCCTGTAAAGGCATAAGCCCTTAGTTATAAGATTGGATTTTATTCAAGGGCAAGAAGGTAGAGAAAGAGTGATCACAGTTGAATAGTCTGACAAGCTATAAACTACCCCAGCTGTTGATTTTTACTCTGCTACCCCTGCAGTAAAAGCCTGGCACTTGGTCTCTGGATGGATTGATGGGATCTTTAATCTGGCTCTGCATTATAGTTGTTCATTGGCAATGCCTCCACTTCAGTAATTACCTTGGCAAATCAATGTTCCTCCTAGAACCCCTAAAATTTTGATACTCGAAGTGTGGTCTGTGGACCAACAGCATCAGCATCCCCTGGGAGCCTGTGTTAGAAATGCAGAATCTCAGCCTCCACTTCAAACCTACTGAGTTGGAATCTGCATTTAACAAGATCCCCAGGTGATCCCTATGCACAGTGAAGTTTGAGTAGTATTCTTCTAGGTGACTTCTAAGGTCCTTTGGGGTCTAAAGTTTAGGGTCCTAAGGAAACGTGTACAGGCACACTTTGTTTTATTGTCCTTCACTTTACTGTGCTTCACAGATGTTGCGTTTTTTACAAATTAAAGGCAAGACCCTCAGCCAGCAAAGAGATTATGTTGCTTTATTGTGAAAATTGCTTTATTGTGGTGCACTGGAACAAGGGCCTGTACTATCTCCAAAGTATGTTTTGAAATATTTTTACTCTTATACTTCTCTTTGAAGTACTAATTACACTGATTTTTGTGTCTCCATGTCACATTTCTTCCTCTCCTTATCTAGCACATTTCTTTTTCAATAACCAGCTTGAATGTCACTTCCTTTGTGAACACCCTTTGTCCTCTTGACTCCTGCAACATTTCATTTGTTCTAAAAAGATATCACATTGCGTTCCACTAGACCAGTGATTTGCCAGCCTGGCTGTGGATTCAAATCAGCTTGCAGCTTTTAAATAAACACAGATGCCCAGTTCAGACCCGCTGACTCACAGCCTTTGGGTGAGGGTACAGCCTAGGCATAAACATTTTTTAAATTCTCTGGGTAAGTATGATATGCATTTCTGATGAAGAACCAACATGAGAGAAAATGTGGGCCAGGATTTTTTCTTTCTTTTCTTTTTTTTTTTTTCTTCCAGAGTCTTGTCTGAATGCATACTTACTGGATTAAAGACTGAATGATTTACTTGTTTATCTTTTGTTATAGATTAAACTCTTCAATGACAGGTCCTTGTCTTTGTCATCTCTTTGTATCCTTGGCCTTTCAGAAGGCCTGGCAAGTGATAGATTCAGCACATATTAGTTCCTGTAATTATACCCTTCCAGAAGGCATTAGACTTTAGAGTCAGAGAAAAACTGAGTTTAAATCCTACTTTTCCATTTTATGGCTTATGTGACCTCAGCAAGTTACATGAACATTCACTCAGTTCATTTGATCCATGATTTTGGATCTTTATGACTGCTTACAATGCACCATGCTGCACTATACTAGATGCTTGGGACACAGTGGCAAACAAGACAGATAACTTTCTTTTCTTTTTTGGAGTATATATTCTTGTGGAAGAGATGAATAACAGAAAACAAATAAAAAGGTCAATAAAAATGACAAAAAGGGAAAATGTTATATAGGCAACAAACAAAGGGCTGAGAAAGTGAATAATGGACAGGGGTGGTAAAGAAACTAACTTTATGTGGAAAGACATTTAGGTTGATAATCACGTATGAGATAGATCTTGTCATATAAAGGTAAGCATGTGCTAAGTAGCTTAACAGGTGGAGAAAATGAGGTGTACAATGTGTCCAAAGCAGAAAATACTCAGTGTGTTTATAAACAGAGAAGACCAATGTGACTGGAGCTCAGTGAGTGGGGACTAGGGCTAGGTTGGGTTTGTATTAAAACACTGGGTAAGCGAGGATGGCTAAAAATTGCTTTGACCTAGTCATCCTCCTCTCTGAGAAACAAGGTACACAATTATTTTTAGTTGGGCTGGTACCCAGTAATCCCCAAGTAGTACCAAAGAAAGCTGGGTTGAAGTTTCTGGTGTAGTCTAGAGGGTCTCTACTGCTCAGTAAACTAAAATCTAATTCTGGGGGTCTTGTGGCCTCCAGCCAGCCATGATGAGGGAACTTGAGATGATGTTGCTTGTGAAGAAGGCAGAAGACATCAATATGGTTGAGACTATCCTGGCTGGCTTCCCAAAGCCAAGGAGTGTCATAACATGAGTGTGACCTTTTATACAGTTACTCCTCTTACAAGAAATTCCCCTCGCATAGTGTAATGGATACTGAGCTATCAAAATAGCAATTCTTTCTAAGGGTGGCAGAACAAGAAAGGCTGTGGAGAAAGCCAAAATCTTCTTCCCCTACATTGCTCAGTCTATATATTTGAACCTCAGTTTCTCTTATCTCTAATATAAGACGACTTATAACAACTATATAATATAATTAATGTGAGCATAAAATACGATCATACATGTATAGTCATTCATAGTACCTGTAACCAAATTAGCCAGTCTTAGTCTTAGATGATTAGGATTGAATGTTAAACTCTGAAAATACAAAGTCATTACGCACAAGAGATTCTGTCAAGAATGCCAGTTCTTTCATCCCTGTCACCTGGTATTATTAGCACATGCATGGTGGCCACAAAGTCTTAGAGTTAAAATATATTTGAAAAATTGACTTAATTCATACTGATAATTAGTGAATACAATTTATTATCTCCAGCCTGTGGTGAATTTTTATCTAAAAAGGGATGGAAAAGGAGAACAATCCTCCTTCCCTTTTCTTCTTTCCACCCACCTGAGGCCCGGACAGTCAGCCCGTGGCTTATAAATTTGGCCCCAGAGACAGAGGTGAAGAGGGTCAGTGGTAGTAATGTACACATGTAAGTGCCAGCAACCATAGAAGATTCTAGAGGTGTAATGAATGAATCAAATCAGAGAGAAAAAAGCAGGAAAAAAATCATGCTGAATTAGGTAGAAAATATGAAATATGCTGTATGTCTATATGAATGCATAAGAGTGTGAAATATCAGGTCTACCAGAAAGTTCTGTCCGTTTCTATCACAACAAGTTTTGACACGTAAGCACGTTTATTTGGTGCATGTGTGCCTCTCTATTTTTATCACTTAATGTATACATACTGATGTAGCAAATTAACTAAAACAAAGGTGATTCACGTTAGTCTTATGTGTGAAGCAATAGTGTACCCATAGCTACTGATAAAGTTCATTTACACCACTGTAATTTTTACAAATTTTAACAAGGAAGAAATGCTGCAGAAGCATGTAGAAATTTATTGAAAGTGTTTGGTGAAGGTACAGTGTCTGATAGGACATGCAGAAGATGGTTCGAAAAATTCGAAACAGGTGATCTCGACCTTTCTGATAAGCCACGTTCTGGGCGACTATCTTTGATCGATGACGATGTTGTTAAGACCATGTTGGAGCAAGATCCTTTTCTGACAACATTGGAGATCGCAGAAAGGCTTAATTCAGCTCAGTAAACCATTTTGGACCATATTCGGAAGATAGGATTGGTGTGGAAATATTCAAGATGGGTGCCACATGAATTCAGTCAGAAGAATTTGGATGATTGAGTCGTCATATGCACATCTCTGCTTGCTCGGAACAAAATCGAGCCCTTCTTGAACCGGATGATAACTGGGGATGAAAAGTGGATTACCTATGAAAACATCGTAAGGAAAAGGGCATATTGTGAAGCCGGAAAACCTAGCCCTTCCACCTCTAAACCAAATTTGACTCTGAATAAGAGAATGTTGTGTATATGGTGGGACATTCGAGGACCAACACATTGTGAGCTTTTAAAGCCGAACGAAAAGATCAATTCGAAGAAGTATTGTCAGCAACTGGATAATTTAAAGACAGCAGTCCAAGAAAAGAGGCCAGCGGTGTTCAATAGGAAGAACATCATACTACATCATGATAATGCCAGGCTACATGCTGCTTTGGGGACTTGTCAAAAAATTGCAGAACTAGGCTGGGAAATTCTGTCGCATCTACCATATTCCCTGGACTTAGCACCCTCCAACTATCACTTGTTTTTGTCCTTACAAAATTTTTTGAAGGGCAAAAAATTCAAAAATGAAGAAGATATCAAACAAGCACTGGTTCAATTTTTCTCATCAAAAGATAAAAAATTTTTCAAAAATGGGATATACAAATTGCCCTCATGCTGGCAAGAAATCATTAATAATAATGGCAATTATATTATTTAATAAAGTTTATTGACAGTAAGAAAAATTTGTATTTTGTTTTATTACAAAAATGGACAGAACTTTCCAGTAGACCGTATATATGGTATTCTCACATTTGTGGAGCTGAGGTTGAGTGTAAGCATGTTTGTGCAGTTGTGAGAATCTGTGATATTTGTGTGCATGTTAGTGTGTTGAGTGTGAGCAACTCTGAGTGGATGTGAGTGTGTGCAAGTGTGAGTGGTTTGAGTCTGTGGTGTGTGTATGTGTATACAGGAGTAATGAGAAAGGGGGTGAGAGAGAGATAAAGAGGATCTCAAGCATGATTCTTTGCCAATCCAGGAGTCTGTTGCTTATTTGCCTTCTAAACCAGGTTGTGATGGGGAGTGGGGCATTCTTGAATCAGCCTCTTTGTTGGGTAACATATATTACTTTTGCCAAGGATAAGTAATTTTTGTTGAACTGTAAATTGGGTCAGTCATTCCATAGTATGGAAATAAGATTTTTCAGGACTAAGAACAGTTTATGTGTAAATACTTTTTTCTTTCAGCTCTAAACAAAGAAATGATTGTGGTTTAAAATGCAGTCAGAGTCACTGCTAGTGTATGCCAAAATGGTTGATGGTCTGTCCTCATCAGACTTTACTGCTGCTACACATTTCATTGAAGAGAAGGACTTTGCTAATTGGTGCTAAAAAGACATGAAATGAATACACTCCATCTGTGTGGGTGGTTGTCAGCAGCCTTAGTGTCCTATTCTGGTTGGAAGTACCTTTCTTGTCTGCAGGTGAAGCAACTACACATAATGACAGGGACAGGCACTGCAGAATTAAGGTCAGGTATAATTGATTCTAGACCCAGAACATACATATAGATGACTCCAAATATAATTCTTGTCTTGTAGACCTTTTAAAAAATTAAGGTACCCAGGAGTCATTTCAAATGGAATCTACGATTAGAGCCTTTGGATTCACCATAAGTGAATAAACAGCATCCAGGAATATTTAGCTTTTTTTTTTCTTGCTTTTTTTTGGGGGGGGGGTTACTATATATATAGGCCTGCTCATATGACTGAGAAATATGACTGAGAAATAAATTCTTCTTTTGCTTGAAAAAAGGAAACTGAAACGGGCTAGGATATTTTTTCCTGTACAAGCAGTGATCTGTTGATAAAACCAAGCTACATCCCTGCCTATACAAATAATCACCTGGTCAGGAAAGTCATCTCTGCTTTGCTGTTTGATGAAAAGAAAATGGAAACACCCTTTCTGTCAAAAATAATGTGGTGGGTGTGGCAATTAGCTAAAGGTTTGGTACCACATGTACTATTTTATTCAGTAGATCCATTCATCTGTAACTAGTAGTTTTGTGGTTTGGAATTATCTGAGTAATAATCCAGAAAAATATCACCCAAAATGTTCCTTTTTTTGGACATTCCACATGAAGATGTAATTATTACCAATGTACAATGACATATAATATCAAAACACTGTTAACAATTACGTTTGGGCTTTCCAAAATGACTCAGGAAATGAATTACCTGGAGAAAGAGAATAAGGACCCAAAATACGATTGTACTGGTAGCCACCAGAGGCGGGTTTAACAATGGGTGCACTACGTGCATGCTCTGGGCCCCGACTTCTGAAGGGTCCTGCAAAACCCCAACTTGACACTTTTTTTTCTAATGACACCAAGTTTGGTTTCATATGTGCAATTTTAACATGGATAGTACATAATATTTTTTATTTATTTAAAAATATGGTGAACATGTGTTTTTATTTTCCCTGTCTCTCTCTTTTTTAAAAAAAGCCCAATATTGTCTTGTGCACCTGGGGCCTCAACTGACCTTAATCTGCCTCTGGTAGCCACTGTTTGTGATTCTAATCTCCACAAGAGTTTAGTAAAACACGTGGAACACTGAAATATTGTCATATGTGGCATAGATTTTTTTCAATCTAGATATTAATAGTAAGGAGCTATAATTGAATTTTACTGAATCCAGTTAAATTATTTCTGCCTGAATATAATGAAGGAAACTTCAAATGGGAAAATTCTAGGTTGTATAAAGTAGAGAAGAGGCCCTGGCCGGTTGGCTCAGTGGTAGAGCGTTGGCCTGGCGTGCAGAAGTCCCGGGTTCGATTCCCGGCCAGGGCACACAGGAGAAGCGCCCATCTGCTTCTCCACCCCTCCCCCTCTCCTTCCTCTCTGTCTCTCTTTTCCCCTCCTGCAGCCGAGGCTCCATTGGAGCAAAGATGGCCCGGGCGCTGGGGATGGCTCCTTGGCCTCTGCCCCAGGCGCTAGAGTGGCTCTGGTCGCAACAGAGCAACGCCCCGGAGGGGCAGAGCATCGCCCCCTGGTGGGCAGAGCGTCGCCCCCTGGTGGGCGTGCCAGTGGATCCCGGTCGGGCGCATGCGGGAGTCTGACTGTCACTCCTCGTTTCTAGCTTCAGAAAAAAAAAATACAAAAAAAAAAAAAAAGTAGAGAAGACAAACCAGATTATACGAGAACACCAAGCTTATCATCAATATTTATTTTCAGTGCTGCAGTTAGTATTATAATCATCTGTATGTGTAGTCTACAACCTTTGGCAATTTGTTTCTCTTGCACCACTCTGTCTTTTCAGTTCTTCACAGGGTGATGGAAGATGTCCTGTATCCCCTGGGGTGGATGCTGTCTCCTCTGTGATTAGGTAGTTTTGGTCTCAGGGCTGGAACCAAGGCAACTTGGTCAGTTCCCAAATTCTAACTGCTTTCTGTGGTGAGATCACTGCTTAGAACTTGGCACTCTGGAAGGCCAGTGTTGTTTCTTAACATGTGTGGGCATGAGTGCACATGTGTGGTGTGTAGGAGAGAAATTGTATTTTCTGAGGTCTCTGTCTCTAATATCACAGATCATTTTAGCACCAGCATATCCAATTCCATACCAGAGCCAGGATATCCAAAGCCTGTATTATGAGTCGATACAACCATCTGTGTTGTGCAAATGAGAGAATGTAATGGACTATGACATATCTCGCCAGTTTAATGTAGTCCTTGATGAGGCATGCACTCTAACCAACTCATCTTATGTTACCTTTTCCCCCAAGGAAATAGTATGGAGTGATTTCCCAGCCCCACCTCAGACTCAAACTCTATGGGTGAGGCACAGATGAAGGAGGAGGATAGGGACCTAGAGGACTAACTGCAGACACCTGGGCACCACATAGCGTGGCTCTAGGCATCTGGATGATTAGAACATTGAGTGACTTAGGAAGCATTTTCTCTGCTTGGAAGGAAGTCTAGTGGGGGGAAAAAGAGACAGAGAGCTGCAGTTTTAAATTCTAGCCTTACTCACAGTGGCTGCACCAGTCTGCATTCCCACCAGCAGTGCAAGAGGGTTCTCCTTTCTCCACATCCTCGCCAGCACCTATCATGTGTTGTTTTGTTAATAAGCACCATTCTGACAGGTGTGAGGTGGTATCTCATTGTGGTTTTAATTTTCATTTCTCTAATGATTAGTGATGTTGAACATTTTTTCATCTGTCTATTGCCCATCTGTATGTCCTCTTTGGAGAAGTGTCTATTCATTTCTTTTGCCCATTTTTTGATTGGATTGTTTGTCTTCCTGGTGCTGAGTTTTACAAGTTCTTTATAAATTCTGGTTATTAACCCCTGTGGAAAACAGTATGGAGATTCCTCAAAAAATTAAAAATAGAACTGCCTTTTGACCCAGCCATCCCACTTTTAGGAATATATCCCAAGAACACAGTATCACTGATTCAAAAAAAGAAATACACCCCCATGTTTATGGCAGCATTGTTCACAATAGTGAAGATCTGGAAACAGCCCAAATGTCCATCAGTGGATGAGTGAATTAAGAAGCTGTGGTACATATACACAATGGAATACTATGGGGCCATGAAAAAGAAGGAAATCTTACCTTTTGCAACAACATGGATGGACCTGGAAACTATTATGTTGAGTGAAATAAGCCAGGCAGAGAAAGAAAAATATCATATGACCTCACTCATTTGAGGAATCCAAGGAACAATGTGAACTAAGGAATGGAATTAAACCTGAAGGGAAGGGGGAAGGGAGCTGTACGAAGGGTGGTAAGGGAGATGTTGAGGGGAATATGGGGGAGGGGGATGCAGTCGGAAAGACACTAGAATCTATGTAAACACAATGAATTAAATTTTAAAAATCTTAATAGTAAAAAAATAAATAAATAAAGTAAATTCTAACCTTACCATTTACTAATTTGTGCGATCTTACACAAGTTATTTAACTGGGACCTTCGGTTTTCTCATATGTAAAATAAAGAGAGTCAGTAATTACCATGTAGTTATCAAGTAATTGTTGGTTGTTGCAGGAATTAGAGAAAAAGTTTGCATACATTTGTTCTTTGTTTGTTTTGGAATTGTTTGACAAATTATAATTCTGTTAGTATTGACCCATTTGCTTCAGGCTGGATTTAACTTTATGATCCTTGTATATGGAAGACTTGACTTAAAGAACCACAAGATGCTTTTGGAGAAACACTGGAATCTATGTAAACACAATAAATAAATAAATTAATTAAAATATATAAATAAAGGAGCCATGATCTTCTGGGAGCAAAAGTAATAACTGACTTACTGCTCCTGCCCCATACTATTTTACTATTCTTATAAGGTTTATTTTTTGTTATCCTGCTGGTTCTATAGTTCTAGTTTAAGAACATTTTTTGCTGTCATCATCCATTCATTGCCCTGCAATTGAGACTCATGCCATCTGGATATACTACTTTCTACTTGGCTTTTTAACTTTATAATTAATATTATGCTTTTTGTTGTTGTTGTTGTTGTTAAATAGAAAATACACTCCTTCCTCAAAGTCCTTTATTCCCATGTGCTGGAAAAGTATTTCAGTAAGTATATAAGTATATGATGTCTTTTATGTAGGTGGTCCTATGTGGATTTGTACAATGCACAGCATGCAGAACTATATATGATTGTTCATTATTTCAACAATGTTTATCTCTATTTCATTTCTATAACCTAGAACTACTACTCTACCTCCATTCCATATCTTTTTTTTTCTTTTTTTTTAAATAAATTTTTATTTTAATGGAGTGACATCAATAAATCAGGGTACATACATTCAAAGAAAACATTTCCAGGTTATCTTGTCATTTAGTTCTGTTGCATACCCATCACCCGAAGCGAGATCATCCTCCGCCACCCTCCATCCAGTTCTCTCTGTACCCCTCCCCCTCCCCCTCTCCCTCCTTCCCTCCCCCCACCTCCCCATAGCCACCACACTCCTGTCCATGCCTCTTAGTCTCGCTTTTATGTCCCACCAATGTATGGAATCCTGCAGTTCCTGTTTTTTTCTGATTCGCTTATTTCACCCCGCACAATGCTACCAAGACTCCACCATTCCTCTATAAGTGATCCAATGTCACCATTTCTCCTAGCTGAATAGTATACCACGGTGTATATGTGCCCCATCTTCTTCATCCAGTCCTCTATTTTTTTTTACAGTGATTAAAAGCCTTTAAGCAAACTCTTGGCCAATACAGCGAGAATCCCTAAAAGAGTAGTGTCCTTAACATGTTCCCCAAGTCCAAGTTGGCCCCATCACCATGCCAAATCCCTGAAAAATGCAACCCAACCACAGTTCAGTCTGTTAGGAGCTGTCACAGGGAGCAGGAGTCCAGGAAAGTTCCACACAGGAAAAGTCCGCATGGCACTGGAATTGTTGTCACCATTCTATATTTTGCAGCTCATGTCCAAGTCCCAATGACCGCTGCTTCTAGCTGGTAATGATTCAGGTAGACTGGAAAAAGCCATTTGCAGCATGCGTGGGTATGAAGCTTCTGTTCTCCTCTGCCTGGAGAGTTGAGACTAGGTAGCTTTTTCCTGGAGCTCTGTGACTGTGGCCTGGTAAAGAGAACCTTGGGATACACTAAGCTGGGTGGCAAAGGTAAATTCATAATACAAGTTGGCTAAAGGAGGAAAGAGAGCTCTAAATTAGGAGTAGGTCCCAGCCTGAAATATGAGTGGGGCATTAAGGTAGGAGGGATAAAGGAAACACTATATATTAAGCAAAGCAGCAGAAAATAGGACTATCAACACCCACAACAGAGATCTTTGAGGGAAGAATAAAAAACCTGACTATTCAGGCAAAACATAGTTAAGTAGCCCTTGTGCGAATGAGATCAGTTTACCTGCTTCTTGGAAGAAATACCCTAGGCTCATCCACAGTGTCGTAGATGGGGCCGACGGCCCTGGGCAACTTCAGCCTTCAGTGGCAAACCCCAGCTTTCTGGGCAAGGTTAGGTCATAGGTGGCTGGAGCAGGGCTGGAAGAGACTGAACCCTCCCTTAGAGGAGCGAGGGGGAAGCCCACCTTCCAGTGTCCCTGTTTCCTCACAGCAGAGGCGTGTAAGCCTGACAGGCTTTAGCTCAATGACCTTCCTTTCCACTATTGAAGCAGGACCCAGATGGCATCCTATGAGACCCCTTTGGGGCGTTGGAGCCTTTAAGGGTGTATCCTAAAAGCTGGTAGTTCCCCTGATCTCTATTGGGCTTTTTCTGCCTCTAGGTATCTTAAAAGCCATTCTCAGAAGATCTCGCTGAGGGGTTTGAGGATCCCCATCCGCCTATATAAATCTTTTCCATATATCTGGAGCTGTTTGGAAAAAAGACAGAACAGTGTTATTAGCTAGATCTAATAAAGAGGGTAGTAGTTTGCAGGCGAAAAAGATTTGGTGTCTCCTGCTCATCAGCATTCAAAAGAAATGTAAATTTGTTTTTTTTTTAAGTAAAAAGCATGATATAGTAGACCCGTCGGAGTCATTGGCCTGGTGTGCAGGATTCCCGGGTTCGATTCCTGGCCAGAGCACACAGGAGAAGTGCCCATCTACCTCTCCACTCCTCCCTCTCTCCTTCCTCTTCGTTTCTCTCCTCCCACCCGCAGCCAAGGCTCCACCGGAGCAAATCCACCCTGGGCACTAAGGATGGCCCCACGGCCCCCGCCCCAGTTGCTAGAATGGCTCGGGTTATAACAGAGCAACACCCCAGATGGGCAGAGCATTCCCCCCGGTAGGCATGCCAGATGGATCCCAGTCAGGCGCATGCAGGAGCCTGTCCGACTGCCTCCCCATCCCCATCCTCAGAAATATACAAAAAATAAATAAATAAAAGAAAAAATACTAAAAAAAAAAAAAAGGGAGGGGGCATTCCCTTGTGCTAAAGCTCCAGGGACCATGGAGTGAGCTTGAGTATGTCCTATGAAACATGGAGCTCTATGTTTACATATAAGTCTTTGAAGAAGGAGGAACTGCTGAAGTAGTTTATCAGCATTTGTCCCTAAGACAGCAGTCTTTGTAGTGGGAACACCATACGTAAATATTTGCTGTCTGTCTATAGATTAAGGGGGGAATATGGCAAATGCTGAAAAGTCATGATCTTTGTTACCCTCCCCTCCCCCAACCCCCTCCCTCTCCTCCCCCCACCCTGTAACCCCAACACTGTTGTTCATGTCTCTGAGTCTCATCTTTATGTCCCACCTATGTATGAAAACATATAGTTCTTAGTTTTTTCTGATTTACTTCTTTCACTCAGTATAATGTTATCAAGGCCCATCCATGTTGTTGTAAAAGATCCTATGTCATCATTTCTTATGGCTGAGTAGTATTCCATAGTATATATATACCAAAGCTTTTTAATCCACTCATCCTCTGATGGACACTTGGGCTGTTTCCAAATCTTTGCTATTGTGAACAATGCTGCCATAAACATGGGGGTGCATTTCTTCTTTTCAAACAGTGCTATAGTGTTCTTGGGGTATATTCCTAACAGTGGTATAGCTGGGTCAAGAGGCAGTTCGATTTTTAATTTCTTGAGGAATCTCCATACTGTTTTCCATAGTGGCTGCACCAGTCTGCATTCCCACCAGCAGTGCAGGAGGGTTCCCTTTTCTCCACATCCTCGCCAGCACTTATTCTGTGTTGTTTTATTGATGAGCGCCATTCTGACTTGTGTGAGGTGATATCTCATTGTGGTTTTAATTTGCATTTCTCTAAAGATTAGTGATGTTGAACATTTTTTCATATGCCTATTGGCCATCTGTGTGTCCTCTTTGGAGAAGTGTCTATTCATTTCTTTTGCCCATTTTTGGATTGGATTGTTTGTCTTCCTGGTATTAAGTTTTACAAGTTCTTTATAAATTTTGGTTATTAACCCCTTGTCCGACGCTATGTCAAATATGTTCTCCCATTGTGTAGTTTGTCTTTTTATTCTGTTCTTATTGTCTTTAGCTGTGCAGAAGCTTTTTAGTTTGATAAAGTCCCATTTGTTTATCCTGTCTTTTATTTCACTTGCCTGTGGAGACAAATCAGCAAATATATTGCTGCGAGAGATGTCAGAGAGCTTACTGCCTATGTTTTCTTCTAAGATGCTTATGGTTTCACGGCTTACATTCAAGTCTTTTATCCATTTTGAGTTTATTTTTGTGAGTGGTGTAAGTTGGTGGTCTAGTTTCATTTTTTTGCAGGTAGCTGTCCAGTTTTCCCAACACCATTTGTTGAAGAGGCTGTCTTTACTCCATTGTATTGTCTTACCTCCTTTGTCAAATATCAGTTGTCCATAGAGCTGTGGGTTTATTTCTGAGTTCTCTGTTCTGTTCCATTGATCTATGTGCCTGTTCTTATGCCAGTACCATGCTGTTTTGAGTACAATGGCCTTATAATATAACTTGATATCTGGAAGTGTGATACCTCCCGCTTTTTTCTTCCTTTTCAGGATTGCTGAGGCTATTCGTGTTCTTTTTTGGTTCCATATAAATTTTTGGAATATGTGTTCAATGTCTTTGAAGTAAGTCATTGGTATTTTCATTGGTATTGCATTGAATTTATAAATTGCTTTGGGTAATATAGACATTTTAATGATGTTTATTCTTCCTAACCTTGAGTACGGTATATGCCTCCACTTATTCGTATCTTCCCTGATTTCTTTTATCAATGTTTTATAATTTTCCGAGTACAAGTCTTTAATCTCCTTAGTTAGATTTATTCCTAGGTACTTTATTTTTTTGGTTGCAATGGTAAAGGGGATTGATTCCCTGATTTCTCTTTCTGACAGTTCATTATTAGTGTATAAAAATGCCTCTGATTTCTGAGTGTTGATATTATATCCTGCCACCTTGCCAAATTCTTTGATCAGGTCTAGTAGTTTTTTGACTGAGACTTTAGGGTTTTCTATATACAATATCATGTCATCTGCAAATAATGATAGTTTTACTCCTTCTTTTCCAATTTGGATGCCTTTTATTTCTTTTTCTTGTCTGATTGCTGTGGCGAGGACTTCCAGAACTATGTTGAATAAGAGTGGTGAAAGGGGGCACCCCTGCCTTGTTCCTGATCTTAAGGCGATTGCTTTTAATTTTTGCCCATTGAGTATGATGTTGGCTGTGGGTTTGTCATAGATGGCCTTTATCATGTTGAGATATGTTCCCTGTATTCTCACTTTGCTGAGAGTTTTGATCATGAATGGGTGCTGGACTTTATCAAATGCCTTTTCTGCATCTATTGAAATTATCATGTGGTTTTTCTCCTTTCTTTTGTTTATGTGATGAATCACATTGATTGATTTGTGAATATTGTACCAGCCTTGCCTCCCAAGAATAAATCCTACTTGATCATTGTGTATGATTTTTTCCATATATTGCTGGATCCAGTTTGCTAATATTTTGTTGAGGATTTTTGCATCTAAGTTCATCAGGGATATTGGCCTATAATTTTCTTTTTTTGTGTTGTCTTTGCCTTGTTTTGGAATCAGAATTATGCTCGCCTCATAAAAGGAGTTTGGGAGTCTTCCTTCCTCTTGAATTTTTTGAAATAGCTTGAGAAGGATAGGAGTTAGTTCTTTTTTGAATATTTGGTAGAATTCACTTGTGAAGCCATCAGGCCCAGGACTTTTCTTTTTTGGGAGTTTTTTGATAGCTGTTTCAATCTCATTTGTTGTAATTGGTCTGTTTAGGTTTTCTGATTCTTCCAGATTGATTTTTGGAAGATTATATGATTCAAGGAATTTGTCCATTTCATCTAGGTTGTCTAGTTTTTTGGCGTACAGTTCTTCATAGTATTTTCTCACAATATTTTGTATTTCTGTTGTGTCAGTTGTTATTTCTCCACTCTCGTTTCTAATTTTATTTATTTGAGTCCTCTCTTTTTTTTTTCTTGGTGAGTCTTGTTAAAGGTTCATCGATCTTGTTTACCTTTTCAAAGAACCAGCTCCTGGTTTCATTGATCCTCTGTATTGTTTCTTTAGCCTCTATGTCATTTATTTCTGCTCTGATCTTTATTATTTCCTTCCTTCTACTAGCTCTGGGCTTTACTTGCTGTTCTTTTTCTAGTTCTTTTAGATGCAGGGTTAAGTTGTTTATTTGAGCTTTTTCTAGCTTCTTGAGGTATGCCTGTAATGCTATAAACTTCCCTCTCAGGACTGCTTTTGCTGTGTCCCATAAATTTTGAGTTGATGTATGCTCATTATCGTTTGTTTCTAGGAATTTTTTAATTTCTTCTTTGATCTCAATGTTAACCCATTCATTGTTTAATATTGTGCTATTTAGTTTCCAAGTGTTTGAATGTTTTTCAATTTTTCTATTGTGGTTGATTTCTAGTTTAATGCCATTGTGATCAGAGAAAGTGCTCGATATGATTTCAATCTTCTTAAATTTGTTGAGCCTGCTTTTGTGCCCTAACATGTGGTCTATTCTAGAGAATGTACCATGAGCGCTTGAAAAGAATGTATATTCTGCTGCTTTAGAATGAAAGGTTCTGAAGATATCTATTAGATCGAGTTGATCTAATATGTCCTTTAAGTCTGCTGTTTCTTTGTTAATTTTCTTTCTTGCGGATCTATCTAATGATGTTAATGGGGTATTGAAATCTCCTACTATTATAGTATTGCTGTTGATCTCACCCTTTAAGTCTATCAAAGTCTGCTTTATATATTTAGGTGCTCCTATATTAGGTGCGTAGATATTTATAATGGTTATATCTTCCTTTTGGATTGCTCCCTTTATCATTATGTAGTGACCTTCTTTATCTCTAACTATGGTCTTTGTTCTAAAGTCCATTTTGTCTGATATAAGTATTGCTACCCCAGCTTTTTTTTCATTTCCATTTGTGTGAAATATTTTTTTCCATCCTTTTATCTTCAGTCTGTGTGCATCTTTTGATTTAAGGTGTGTCTCTTGTAGACAGCATATGTATGGGTCCTGTTTTCTTATCCATGCAGCTACCCTATGTCTCTTGATCGGCTCGTTTAATCCATTAACATTTAAGTTTATTACTGATATGTAATTGTTTATTGCCATTTTTTTTCTTTAAAACTGTTTTTCTCTTTTGCTATATTCTTTTTTTCCTTTGACCTGTTTACAACAGGTCCCTTAGCATTTCTTGCAGCCTTGGTTTGGTTGCAGTGAAATCCTTGAGTTTTTTTTTGTCTGTAAAGCTTTTTATTTCTCCTTCAATTTTAAATGATAGCCTTGCTGGATAAATTAATCTTGGTTGTAGGTTCTTGTTCTGCATTACTTTGAATATTTCTTGCCATTCCCTTCTGGCCTCAAGTGTTTCTGTTGAGAAGTCAGAAGTCATCCTTATGGGGGTTCCTTTGTAGGTGATAGTCTTTTTTTCTCTCGCAGCTTTTAATATTTTCTCTTTATCATTTAGCTTTGGTAATTTAATTATGATGTGTCTTGGTGTTGGTTTCTTTGGGTTTCTCCTTAATGGAGTTCTCTGTGCCTCCTGAACATGTGAGACATTTTCCTGCCTTAACTGGGGGAAGTTTTCCGCTATAATTTGTTTGAACAAAGTCTCTATCCCTTGTTCTTTCTCTTCTTCTTCAGGAACCCCTATGATGCGGATGTTATTTCTCTTCATGTTGTCACAGAGCTCTCTTAGAGTTTCCTCAGACTTTTTGGGTCTCTTTTCTTTTTTCTGCTCTGCTTCCGTGCCTTTATTTATTGTGTCCTCTAACTCACTGATTCGATTCTCTGCTTCATCCATCCTGCTTTTAATTCCTTCCATTGTATTCTTTATTTCAGATATTGTATTTGTCATTTCTGTCTGATTCTTTTTTATTATTTCAATGTCCTTTTTTATATTTGTTATCTCTTTATTTAGGTTTTCGTAATGGCCATCTATGGTGGTTCTAATATCTTTGAGCATCCTAACAATCGTTATTTTAAACTCTGCATCTGGTAATTTGGTTATATCTGATTCACGTAGGTCCTTTTCTGGGAATTTCTCTTGGTTTATTTGTGTTGTATTTCTCTGCCTCCACATTTTCTCTTCACGGGAGTGGCTGTGATCACGTGCTCGGGTGCACAAGGGTTGGTGGCCTTGGCCTTTGCCCCACCCCCGTGTGTGACGTTATGCTCGGTCCTGAGGGCCCTGGCGAGCACCTTTGCTCAGCTGCGGGTCTCCGCCTATTTCCGAGCTTTTGCCCTGCCTTTGCCGGATGATCCCACTCAAGGAACAGCTGCTAGCCTTGGCTCTACCTCCAGGCAGAGCTGCGTGCCCAAGCTCAGCTCCGTAGCGGAACTCCGCCTCTTCTGGGCTTTTGGCTCCACCCCCGCAGGAGGAGCTGGCTACCAAGTCAGACCGCAAGCCTGGGTTGCACGGGCGGGGCAGGGATGTGCTCCTCTGCCCTTGCTCCGGGGCTGGTTTCTACCCTTTCCGGGTTTCCCGCCCTTCTCCCGAGGCTGGATTACAGGCTGCCGGCAACTGAGCTTGGCCGCTTTTGCACGCCCCCTTCTCCCTAGCCGGGCACGATTGAGCTCACACCTGAGCCCAGTGGTGGCCAGCCAGCTTCCAACCCTGCCAGCAGAACCGCGCTTTTGTCTCCCGCTGCCGCCCGCCCTCCGGCTCACCCTCAGCTGCGTGGGTGGGGGCGTTGCAGCTCGGACCCTAAGACTCACTACTGTAGACCCTAAAGCTCCCTCCTTCTATGCGACTCTGCTCTGAATGCTGCGGGGGAGCTTGTTTGGCTGCTCTCCTGCTTCCCTTTGCTGGTATTGCTATTTCCGGGGGAAATATTCACTTCAGCTTTGGGGAGTGACTCGTCCCAGGGGTTAGGGTGGCTATCTCCCAAAATGTTTCTCCCTGTGCCTCCTAGATTATACTCTCTTCCTGTTACTGTGGTTCTCTCCCCTCTCCTTCCATCCCCAGGAGCCCCGGGTTAGTGTTTGTGAGAGAGATGTTCTGTGTGGTCCCTTTAAGAAGGATCCTGGGTCTGAGAAATCAGACTCCCTCACAAACAGTATCCTGACTTGTTTCTGGCTAAATACTGTCTTTACGCCTCTTCTGGGTTCTGGGGCTGCAGGCTGGGGCTTTGTTCCTGGGGCTCAGGACCCTTTCCCCTCTGCTAAACTCACTTCCCACCACACGAGTCTCTCCCTGCTGCCGTTCGCTCCGAGGAGCTGGGCAAAACTCCCCGCATTTCCGCGTTTCCGCGTTTCCGCTTTTCCTACCAGTCTCTGTGTGGCTTGTTCAGCGTTCCTTGGTTGAAGAGTCCTTTTAGTTTAGTCCAAAGTTGGTTTTTCCAGCTGATAGTTCATAAAATTAGTTTGTAATCCACTTTGGTTCTGGGAGGTAGATGCTGGTACGTCCGCCTACTCCAGCGCCATCTTGTCTCTCCTCTCCATTCCATATCTTACTCTTAGACTTCAACATCCTATTTTGATCATTCTTTGTATTAGTCCCCCCAAAAAACTGTTCCTGCCCATGATACTTTGATGTGCATCCTTCTTTCCTGATCTCTTGTATTAGTTTTCTATTGTTGTATTACAACTTGCCACAAATTTAGCAGTTTAAAATATACATTTCTTAACTCAGAAGACTCAACTGGGTTCTGTGTTCTGAATCTCACAAGGCTGAAAGAAGGTGTTGGCTGGGCTGGGGGCTTATGTGGAAACTCTGGAAAGAATCTTCTTGTTCACATCATTAGTAGAGTTCAATTCCTTGTGGCTGTCAGACCAAGATTCTATGCTGTTGTTTGCTATCAGCTATGGCCACTCTCAACTCCAAAAGACTGTCTATTCCTTAGGTTATGACCACCTCGATTCTATGCTCTTGTTTGCTATCAGCTATGGCCATTCTCAACTCCAAAAGACTGTCTATTCCTTAGGTTATGACCACCTGTATCTTCAAAACCAGCATCAAGTCCCCCCCCATTGCTCCAGTCTCACTGACCTCCCTTTCTGCCATGAGCTTGACAAAATTCTCCACTTTTAAAGGGCTTATATGATTAGTCACAACCCAGATAACAATTTTTTTTAAAAAAATCTTTCTTTTCTTTCTTTTGCTTTCTTTCTCTTTCTTTCTTTCTTTCTTTCTTTCTTTCTTTCTTTCTTTCTTTTTTTTAAAATAAATTTTTATTAATGATAATGGGATGACATTAATAAATCAGGGTACATATATTCAAAGAAAACATGTCTAGGATATTTTGTCATTAAATTATGTTGCATACCCCTCACCCAAAGTCAGATTGTCCTCATCCTCCCTCTATCTAGTTCTCTGTGCCCCTCCCCCTCCCCCTAACTCTCTCCCTCCCGCCCTCCCATGTCCTCCCTCCCCCCACCCCTGGTAACCACCACACTCTTGTCCATGTCTCTTAGTCTCGTTTTTATATTCCACCAATGTATGGAATCATGTAGTTCTTGTTTTTTTCTGATTTACTTATTTCACTCCGTATAATGTTATCAAGATCCCACCATTTTGTTGTAAATGATCTGATGTCATCATTTCTTATGGCTGAGTAGTATTCCATAGTGTATATGTGCCACATCTTCTTTATCCAGTCTTCTATTGATGGGCTTTTTGGTTGTTTCCATGTCTTGGCCACTGTGAACAGTGCTGCAATGAACATGGGGCTACATGTGTCTTTACGTATCAATGTTTCTGAGGTTTGGGGGTATATACCCAGTAGAGGGATTGCTGGGTCATAAGGTAGTTCTATTTGCAGTTTTTTGAGGAACCACCATACTTTCCTCCATAATGGTTGTACTACTTTACAGTCCCACCAACAGTGGATGAGAGTTCCCTTTTCTCCACAGCCTCTCCAACATTTGCTATTACCCGTCTTGTTGATAATAGCTAATCTAACAGGGGTGAGGTGGTATCTCGTTGTAGTTTTGATTTGCATTTCTCTAATAATTAATGAAGCTGAGCATCTTTTCATATATCTGTTGGCCATTTGTATTTCTTCCTGGGAGATGTGTCTGTTCATGTCCTCTTCCCATTTTTTTATTGGATTGTTTGTTTGTTGTTGAGTTTTATGAGTTCTTTGTAAATTTTGGATATTAGGCCCTTATCTGAGCTGTTGTTTGAAAATATCATTTCCCATTTAGTTGGCTGTCTGTTTATTTTGATATCAGTTTCTCTTACTGAGCAAAAACTTTTTATTCTGATGTAGTCCCATTCATTTATCTTTGCCTTCACTTCTCTTGCCATTGGAGTCAAGTTCATAAAATGTTCTTTAAAACCCAGGTCCATGAGTTTAGTACCTATGTCTTCTTCTATGTATTTTATTGTTTCAGGGCTTATATTTAGGTCTTTGATCCATTTTGATTTAATTTTAGTACACGGGGCCAGGCTGTAGTCGAGTTTCATTCTTTTGCATGTGGCTTTCCAGTTTTCCCAACACCATTTGTTGAAGAGGCTTTCTTTTCTCCATTGTGTGTTGTTGGCCCCTTTATCAAAGATTATTTGACCATATATATGTGGTTTTATTTCTGGGCTTTCTATTCTGTTCCATTGGTCTGAGTGTCTATTTTTCTGCCAATACCATGCTGTTTTGATTATCGTGGCCCTATAGTATAGTTTAAAGTCAGGTATTGTAATGCCCCCAGCTTCATTCTTTTTCCTTAGGATTGTTTTGGCTATTCGGGGTTTTTTATAGTTCCATATAAATCTGATGATTTTTTGTTCCATTTCTTTAAAAAATCTCATAGGAATTTTGATGGGAATTGCATTAAATTTATATATTGCTTTGGGTAATATGGCCATTTTAATTATATTTATTCTTCCTATCCAAGAACAAGGAATATTTTTCCATCTCATTGTGTCTTTTTCTATTTCTCTTAATAATGCCTTGTAGTTTTCATTATATAGGTCCTTTACATTCTTTGTTATGTTTATTCCTAGGTATTTTATTTTTTTTTTGTTGCAATCGTGAAGGGGATTATTTTTTTGAGTTCGTTTTCTAATATTTCATTGTTGGCATATAGAAAGGCTATGGACTTTTGTATGTTAATTTTGTATCCTGCGACCTTACTGTATTGGTTTATTGTTTCTAATAATCTTTTTGTGGAGTCCTTCGGGTTTTCGATGTATAGGATCATATCATCAGCAAAAAGTGATACCTTTACTTCTTCTTTTCCGATATGGATGCCTTTTATTTCTTTGTCTTGTCTGATTGCTCTGGCCAGAACTTCTAGCACCACGTTAAATAAGAGTGGAGAGAGTGGACAACCCTGTCTTGTTCCTGATTTAAGGTATAAAGTCCTCAGTTTTATGCCATTTAATATGATGTTGGCTGATGGTTTATCATATATGGCCTTTATCATGTTGAGATATTTTCCTTCTATACCCATTTTGTTGAGAGTCTTAAACATAAAATTGTGTTGTATTTTATCAAAAGCCTTTTCTGCATCTATTGATAAGATCATGTGGTTTTTGTTCTTTGTTTTGTTGATATGGTGTATTACGTTAACCGTTTTGCGTACGTTGAACCATCCTTGAGATTCTGGGATGAATCCCACTTGATCATGATGTATTATTTTTTTAATATGTTGTTGTATTCGGTTTGCTAGTATTTTGTTTAGTATTTTAGCATCTGTATTCATTAGAGATATTGGTCTGTAGTTTTCTTTCTTTGTGCCATCCTTGCCAGGTTTTGGTATGAGGGTTATGTTGGCCTCATAAAATGTGTTTGGAAGTATTGCTTCTTCAATTTTTTGGAAGACTTTGAGTAGAATAGGAACCAAGTCTTCTTTGAATATTTGATAGAATTCACTAGTATAACCTTCTGGGCCTGGACTTTTATTTTTGGGGAGGTTTTTAATAGTTTTTTCTATTTCCTCCCTGCTGATTGGTCTGTTTAGGCTTTCTGCTTCTTCATGACTCAGTCTAGAAAGGTTGTATTGTTCTAGGAATATATCCATTTCTTCTAGATTGTTGTATTTGGTGGCATATAATTTTTCATAGTATTCTACAATAATTCTTTGTATATCTATGATGTCTGTGGTGATCTCTCCTCTTTCATTTTGGATTTTATTTATTTGAGTCCTGTGCCTTTTCTCCTTGGTGAGTCTTGCCAAGGGTTTGTCAATTTTGTTGATCTTTTCAAAGAACTAGCTCCTTGTTTTATTGATTTTTTCTATAGTTTTTCTGTTCTCTATTTCATTTATTTCTGCTCTGATTTTTATTATCTCCTTTCTTCGGCTGGTTTTGGGTTGTTTTTGTTCTTCTTTTTCTAGTTCCTTAAGGTGTGAAGTTAAGTGGTTTACTTCGGCTCTCTCTTGTTTGTTCATATAGGTCTGAAGTGATATGAACTTTCCTCTTATTACTGCTTTTGCTGCATCCCAGAGATTCTGATATGTCGTATTTTCATTTGTCTGCATATATCTTTTGATCTCTGCACTTATTTCTTCTTTGACCCATTCATTTTTTAAAAGTATGTTGTTTAGTTTCCACATTTCTGTGGGTTTTTCCCCCTCTTTTTTGCAGTTGAATTCTAGTTTCAAGGCTTTATGATCAGAAAATATGCTTGGTACAATTTCAATTTTTCTAAATTTGCTGATATTGTCTTTGTGGCCCAACATATGGTCAATTCTTGAGAATGTTCCATGTACACTAGAGAAAAATGTATACTCTGTTGCTTTGGGATGAAGTGTCCTGTAGATGTCTATCATATCCAGGTGTTCTAGTATTTCATTTAAGGCCACTATATCTTTATTGATTCTCTGTTTGGATGACCGATCTAGAGCCGTCAGCGGTGTATTGAGGTCTCCAAGTATGATTGTATTTTTGTTATTTTTTGTTTTAAGGTCAATAAGTAGCTGTCTTATATATTTTGGTGCTCCTTGGTTTGGTGCATATATATTAAGGATTGTTATGTCTTCTTGATTCAACTTCCCCTTAATCATTATGAAATGACCATTTTTGTCTCTGAGTACTTTTTCTGTCTTGTAGTCAGCATTATTAGATATGAGTATTGCTACACCTGCTTTCTTTTGGGTGTTGTTTGCTTGGAGTATTGTTTTCCAGCCTTTCACTTTGAATTTGTTTTTATCCTTGTTGCTTAGATGTGTTTCTTGTAGGCAGCATATAGTTGGATTTTCTTTTTTAATCCATCCTGCTACTCTGTGTCTTTTTATTGGTAAGTTTAATCCATTTACATTTAGTGTAATTATTGACACTTGTGGGTTCCCTACTGCCATTTTATAAATTGCTTTCTGTTAGTTTTGTATCTTGTTTGATTCTTCTCTTTTGTTTTTCTATCATTTGTTTTTGTTTGTTTGTGTTCCATACTTCTTTCCTCTGTTGCTACCTTCTTTAAGTCAAGTGTTTTTGTGGTGGTTTTTTCAAGGGTGGTTACCATTAAGTAATGAAAAGGGTACCTACCATATTCATTGTAGTACCCTATCTTATGAGTATTTCTGCACTTCATCGTCCTTTGCTACTGTTAATCTCCATCCTCTCCCCCCTTTTTTCCCTTTGTTGTCACAGTTTAAGTTTGGTTTTATTGTGTTCTTGGTGGAGCTGTTACTTGTGGTGTTGTTTTCTTTTGTTCTTTGAATCTGGTTGGAAAACCCCCTTTAGTATTTCCTGGAGTGGGGGCTTTCTGATGATAAATTCTCTCATCTTTTTTGTATTTGTGAATGTTTTTATATCTCCTTCATACTTGAATGATAGCTTTGATGAGTATAGTATTCTTTGCTGAAAGTTCCTCTCTTTCAGGGCTTTAAATATTGGGGTCCACTCTCTTCTAGCTTGTAGAGTTTCTGCTGAGAAATCTGATGATAATCTAATAGGCCTTCCTTTATATGTTGTACTCTTCTTTTCCCTGGCCTCCTTGAGAATTTTTTCTTTGTCATTGGTTTGTGTCATCTTCATTATGATGTGCCTTAGAGTGGGTTTGTTGGGGTTAAGAAAACTCGGTGTTCTGTTTGCTTCTTGAATTTGAGGCTTTAGTTCTTTCCACAGGCTTGGGAAGTTCTCGTCTTTTATTTGTTTGAGTATATTCTCCATTCCATTTTCTTTCTCTTCTCCCTCTAATATACCTATTATTCTTATGTTATTCTTTCTGATGGAGTCAGACAATTCCTGTAGGGCTTTCTCATTTTTTATTATATTTGAGTCTCTTTCTTCTTCTCTCTGTTGTGCTTCAAGTTGTTTGTCTTCTATTTCACTAATCCTATCTTCTATCTGGGCTGTTCTTTTAGCTAAGCTTGTTACCTTGTTTTTCAGCTTGTGAATTGAGTTTTTCATTTCTGTTTGATTTGTTTTTATAGTTTCAATTTCCTTGGTAATATATTCTTTGTGTTCATTGAGTTGTTTTCTGATCTCCCTAAATTGCCTTTCTGTGTTTTCTTGTATATCTCTGAGTATTTTTAAGATTTCTATTTTAAATTCTCTGTCATTTAGCTCCAAGGCTTCCAATATGTTGTCTTTTCTCCATAGATTTTTCCACATCTATTTGTGTTACCTCTCTTTCTTTTGTATCCATAATATTCGATTTCCTCTTTCTTATTGGCATCTGAGGGTGGTCTTGTTGATAGCACTAATTGGAATTAATAAAGAGTAAAAAGAAAAAAAAGGTAAAACACCCCACAAAAAAAAAAAGTAATAATTTATTATTTCCCCCTTTTTTCTTTCTTCTCTTTCCCTCCTCTCCTCTCCTCAGGGAAATATCGTGATTACCTGTGAATTATATTATGCTAAATGGAACAAAAACTGCCTATAATGGAGGTCCTGATTTGGGGTAAAGAGTTCAAGGGGCAAAAAAAGGGAGTAGGGACCTACTAAATGAAAAAAAAAAAAAGGAGAAAATCTTAGACAAGCATAAGATGATTTGCTTGTAAGTGATGGTTGACTAAGAGATATAATGAGAGGGATAAGAGGGAACCAGAAAAAAGGAGAAAAAAAAAGAATAATAAAGAAAAAAATAAAAATAATAAGTAAAAATCTGTTGTGTTAAGTGGAGCGAAGACTAAATACGATGGAGACCTTGGGTTGGGAGGAATGCTAGTTAGTTAAAAAGCAACGTAAAAAGTACCCAAAATGCCACAAAAATAAACAAACAAACAAAAAAACAAAAGCGAAAAAGAAAAATAAAACTAAAAAAAAACCTTGAGTCCCAAATTAACTAATTTGTTCGTGATTGAGGATTAAATGGGAGGAAAAGTAAAACAAGAAAAGAAAAAACGAATAGAAAGGAAAAAATAAGAAAAAGAGAAAAACGAAGGAAGAAAAAAAGAGGAAGAGAAAAACAAACAAAATAAAGCAAAACGAAAAAAAAAACAAAAGATGAGAGAGTGAGAGTTAAGTGTTTTGGAGTATAACCTTAAAGGAGGGTGAGGATGAAGATAAGAAATAAAATGTAACACTCATGGGTAGTGTAGTTCAAGAAAAGGGAAGCATAAGATGGGCAGAGAATAGAAGGACCGAGGTGGAGGAAATAGTAATAATAATAATAAAGGCAATAAGATAGAAGAAACAAACAACAGCAAAAAAAAAAAAATTAGTGGAACAAGTTGTAAAGTCTGTGGATTTTTCTTGATTTTGAGAGGTTAACTTCTTCCTTTTTCTTTTCTCTCCCTCTTCCTGGTCGGTGACTCTGTACCCCAGGCTCTGCCCCTGTGTCACACTTAGGTAGGGATTTGCAGTTGATGGGGTTCTATGGCAATGTCATATAATTGGCTTTAGTCTTGCTGGTAGTCAAGGCTTGTTGGAGTTTGCAGGGTCCAACGATGAGAGAGTTTGCTTTCCTGGAGTCTCTCTCCTAGTCCCCCCTTCCTGAATTAGCAGCCTGGTGATCCAGCAATAAGGCTGCTACTGCTTCTGCTGGGGAGTAAGAGGCTCAAAGAGCTAGGAAATCCCCACTCTATCCCCACTCAGCGCAAGGCTTTGGGAAAGGCTCTGGCAGTCAGAGCCTCCAGTGTAATCAGGCGGGGGTGGGAGTCAATTGTTGTCAAGGTGACTGTTCAGCGCCTAGCATTCAGTTGGACCACTCAACCCAGGCTTTCCACACTTTGTAGCCTGTTTTGGCTGGGAAGAAGAGGCACTAGTCTCTGCTTGCGACTAGTGTAGTAAAGATCTTATTATCTGCCAAGTCCCTCTTGTTAGTGTTTATCCCTGAATATGGAGGCTCTATCAGTCAGAAGTTGCCCCCGCCCCTTTAGCGAGAGGCACTAAGAAATATCACGCCTCTTATCTTGGATCACTGAACTGAGAGAAATCTTATCAATTATAGCCCGTGGGTGCGCAGATTTCATGGGTTAAGCTAATTTCAGTGATTGGGTCCGCAGCTGTGCTCCCAAAGGTATTTCAGGCTGCCTGCGCGCCCCTGCCCCAACGCTTGATTGTTAGCTTGAATGGCTGGGTGAGGTGCCCCGCTCACGGAGAGAATCTCCCAAGTAGGGTAGACTGCCCTGGCGCCTCTCCCGCTTGCCCCGCCGCTGGCGGCTGGAGTGCACCGGGCGCAGGATAATGGGGTACCCTGGGTGTGTGGGCCAATAGAGCACACTGGGCGCAGGATAATGGGGCACCCTGGGTGTGCGGGCCAGTAGGGCACGTGCGCGAATGGGGTGCTCCAGGCACCGGTGGCTGGGGACTCTCACTCGCAGTGCGCGGGCCGCTGGGAACGTTAGCGGTGCTCGCTCTGCAACCAGACCGGGCGTGCGCCGGCGGCTGCTCGCCGCTCCCGAGTGTGGGCCGACTCACCACAGGTGCACTCCCTCCGCGGCTTGAATGAACATCGCTGCGATAGTTAGCTTCCTCCACACCCTCGTCTCTCAGATTCAAGTGATAACAGTCCTTTCGCTTTCAGTTTGTGTGGAACTCCGGAATGCTCCGAGGATAAATTTTTCTGTTTTTAGTTGATAAATTTGTTGTGATTTTGGGGAGATCTGTCGGACGTGCTGCTCACGGCGCCATTTCCATCTCTTTCTTTCTTTCTTTCTTTCTTTCTTTCTTTCTTTCTTTCTTTCTTTCTTTCTTTCTTTCTTTCTTTCTTTCTCTTCCTTTTCCTTCCTTCCTTCCTTCCTTCCTTCCTTCCTTCCTTCCTTCCTTCCTTCCTTCCTTCCTTCCTTCCTTCCTTTCTATTTTTTAATTGAATGTATTGGGCTGACACTGGTTAACAAATTATACAGGTTTCAGTTGCACAATTCTACAACACATCATCTGTACACTGTATTCTTTGTTCACCATCCCAAGTCAAGTCTCTGTCCATCACCATTTATCCCCTTTTTACTCTCCTCCACTTCCCTACCTCTCCACACCTTCCTCCTGCCACACTGTTGTCTGCATTCATGAGATTTATTTCTGTTCTTTTTTACTCAATCCCTCCGCCCCTCCTTACCTAGGCCCAACATCCAACAGGTGTCGGCCTGATCTCTATGTTTGAGTCTGTTTCTATTTTGCCCGTTAGTTCATTTTGTTCATTAGATTCCACATATGAGTGAAATTATATGGTATTTGTCTTTCTCTGACTGGCTTATTCACTTAATATAGTACTCTCTAGATACACTCATTCTGTCACAAAGGGTAAGATTTCCTTCTTATTTATGGCTGAGTAGTATTCTACTATGTAAATGTACCAAAGCTTTTTTATCCATTCATCTACTAATGGACACTTGGCTTGCTTCAAAATCTTGGCTATTGTAAATAATACTGCAGTGGACATACGGCTGCATATATTCTTTTGAATTAGTGTCTTGAGTTTCTCTAGATAAATTCTCAGAAGTGGAATTGCTGGGTCATAATGCAATTCCATTTTTAATTTTTTGAAATTATTCCACGCTGCTTTTCACAGTGGCTGCATCAATCTGCATTCCCACCAACAGTACACGAGAGATCCTTTTTCTCCATATCCTTGCCAACACTTGCTGTTTGTTGATTTATTGATGATAGCTCTCTGACAAGTATGAAATGATATCTTATTGTGACTTTAATTTGCATTTCTCTAGTGATTAGTGACATTGAGCATTATGTCTATTGGCCATCTCTATATCCTGTTTGAGGAAGTGTCTATTCAGGTCCTTTGCCCATTTTTAAAAATTTTATTTAGACAATTTTAATGAGGTGACACTGATCAATTAGAGAACATAGATTCAGAGAAAACATCTCCAGATCATTTTGACATTTGACTATGTTGTATACACATCACCCAAAGTCAAATTGTCCTCCATCACCATTTATTTGGTTTTCTTTATGTCCTTCCCCTCCCCCTGGTAACCACTGCACTCTTATCCATGTCCATGAGACTCAATTTTGTGTCCCACCTGTATATAGAATCATACAGTTCTTAGTTTTTTTGAATTTACTTATTATACTCAGTATAATGTTCTCAAGGCCCATCCATGTTGTCATAAATGTCACTATGTCATCATTTCTTATGACTGAGTAGTATTCCATAGTGTATATGTGCCACATCTTCTTTATCCAGTCTTCTATTGAAGGCCTTTATGTTTGTTTCCATGTCTTGGCCACTGTGAACAATGCTGCAATGAACATGGGGCTGCATGTGTCTTTATATACCAAACTTTTTGAGTTTTGGGGGTGTATACCCAGTAGAGGGATTGCTGGGTCATATGGTAATTTTATTCTTAATTTTTTGAGGAACCACCATACTTTCTTCCATAATTGTTGTACTACTTTACATTCCTACCAACACTGAATGAGGGTTCCTTTTTCTCCACAGACTCTCCAACACTTGTTGTTACCTATCTTGTTGATAATAGCTAATCTAACAGATGTGAGATGGTATCTCATTGTAGTTTTGATTTGCATTTCTCTAATAGCTAGTGAAGATGAGCGTCTTTTCATATATCTTTTGGCCATTTGTATTTCTTCCTGGGTGAAGTATCTGTTAATATACTCTTCCCATTTTTTATTGGATTATTTGCTTGTTTGTTGTTGAGTTTTGTGAGTTCTTTGTATATTTTCGATATTAGACCCTTATGTGAGCTGTTATTTGAAAATATCATTTCCCATTTAGTTGGCTTTCCATTTTTTAGTTGAATTGGTGTTTTTTTTTTGTTTTGCATTTTATAAATTCCTTACAAATTTTGGATATTAACCATTTATCAGCAGATAAACTTCCTTTTGCTATATAAGGTCATAAAGGGCAGTAACTCATAATTATGAGGTAGAGATCATGTGGACCAAAATCCTCCCTACTACATCTCTCATCAATCAGTTACTTCATTTTATAACCAGTCCAGACCCCATAGCTCATCACTTCAACCACATTTTCTTATTATTCTTTATTTGCTCACCCCATTATTCTAATGACCCATCCTGGCAACTTAACTGTGAGTCAACACAACAACCCTTCTCGTTCCTATCCCTAGACTGCTGAGAAAAGTATGAATTCATGATAATATACAGTAATGGCTTTCAATGTTGTCACTTTCTGTCCAGATTATTGTTGTAGTTCTCCAACTCTAGCCCATCTCTCTCACTGCTGCTAGAGCTATTTTTTTTTTGTATTTTTCTGAAGCTGGAAACGGGGAGGCAGTCAGACTCCCGCATGCACCAGACCGGGATCCACCCTGCATGCCCACCAGGGGGCGATGCTCTGCCCATCCAGGGTGTTGCTCTGCTGCAACCAGAGCCACTCTAGCGCCTGAGGCAGAGGCCATGGAGCCATCCCCAGTGCCCAAGCCATCTTTCCTCCAATGGAGCCTCGGCTGCGGGAGGGGAAGAGAGAGACAGAGAGGAAGGAGAGAAGGAGGGGTGGAGAAGCAGATGGGCGCCTCTCCTGTGTGCCCTGGCTGGGAATTGAACCTGGGACTTCCGCATGCCAGGCCGATGCTCTACCACTGAGCCAACCAGCCAGGGCTTAGAGCTATTTTTTTTAATGCAATTCTAATCATGGCAGTCTATGTTGAAAATCAGGTAATGGCTTTCCATAGCTTTAAGGACAAATTCTCAACACCTTATGATGACATAGAAGGGCCTTCTGGAGATGACCTCTACCCATCTCTCTAGCCTTATCCATTTCAGCCCTACACAGGAACCCTAGTTCAAACTATACCACATTAGTAATTCTATAGTTCTTTGTTCATGTCATATTTCCCATGCTTTCATGTCTTAGACACAGCTCTTGTGTTTACCTGATACACCCCATCCATTGCCATTTTTTCCTCTACTCATCCTTCAAGGCATAGTTCAAATATGTCCATGTGAATACTTCTCTGAACAACCTATTTCCTTGCCTTGGGAAAATTTATTTAGTCCTTCCACTAGAAGCCCTTATCCATCATCAAATTGAATTGCAGAGTTTAAGTACTCTAGGGAAGGGGATAATGTCTTACCCACTTTGTTCTTGCTTTCCTTTCTCCTGACTTGGAAAAAGAGGTCAGCACATAGTAATAACTCAATATATGTTTGAATAATTGAATTTGTTCTAAATGAGAGGATACAGGCAAACTTGTTTAGGGCTATTAATAAGCTGAAGAAAATCACCAAGATTGAATTCAGTTAAAGCTCTGATTGTGACTAAGAGCTAAAGCTACTATGATTTTTAGTCCCATGAAATTTAAACTTTTCCTAAAGATTGTATTCATTTTTTTTTCCTGTACCTAGAATGAACCATGTGTTTACAAGAACAGAAACCAGACTAAAAGAGCCTATGGTATACTTCTATTATATTCTTTGATCTTTAGTCATACCTAAATCTTTTAACTAGGTAACCATTCTACCATCTTGTAATTCAAGTTGTGCTGAGGAACACTGAGGTGGAACAACTTCTGTTGGAGGAATCAATAAAAATATGTTTTAAACTCCCCTTGGCATTTTTGTTTATGCCATTTCTGCATTCTAATATATTTTTTACTAATTAAGTTTTTAAATGTTTTTATTATACCAGGATCGTATTTTTTCTTTGTTTCATATTTGAAAAGTAATTGAATATCATGTATAGAGGAGCTGAATATGACTTATCTCTGTTCACTTTAGAAGTAAAAATAAATCCTTGTCTTCAAGTGCAGCATATGACATTGATTTAAGCCATGAAGTAAACTAAAGTCTGTATATGGAAAGGCCAGGGAATTCTGCCTCCATCAATTCAGTGTATTAACGGTGGTAACTTGGGGTTCTGTATTTTTGTTAATGCAGTGTGATAACAAGTATCATATATCCAAATATAAGACATTTAACTTGTTTATTTCACTCATATTAGATGCTTATATAGTCTGAATATGGTCCTCTAATAGCAACTTATAGATGTGACTTCTGTTATACTTTAAAGAGTTCTTTAAACATTTTTTTGTTGGAGAATGCATATATAGCTTTATTATATAAAAATAAAATAAAATCTCGAGTATTAGGTTATATAGCTAACTCAATTATTCATATTTTAGAAAAGAATGCTGCGCTTTCTCTTGCTCTGTTAATTCCCAAAGATGTTCTTAATTTAGAATGCTTTTCTTTCTGCAGATTAATTTCTTCTTTGTATATATGCACAAGAAGCTTCCACTGTTAAAGTCTCAGTGGTCCCTGGTGAGTACAGGTGTTCTAGCAGCTTCTCACAGCTCACAATCTGTCTTTATTGAATTCTTCATAAACTAACATTTCTGGAATGATTCACCCAGAGCTGAGAAATGTACTATTGACATTATCAAGGGGGGGAGGATTATTGTATATCCAATGCCATGAACAGCTCTTCTTTGAAAGATAAGGACTGCTTATCAGTACTGTGTATTAAGAATACTGGTTAGATAGCTCTCTTGGTTAGAGCATTGTCCCGAAGCACAGTGGTGGCTGGTTCGATCCCCAATCAGGACACATACAGGAACATATGGTTGTTCCTGTCTCTCTCTCCATCATTTCCTCTTTCTCTAAAATTAATAAATAAAACAAATAATACTACAAGTAAAATTTACAAAAAAAAAGAAAAGTGGTTAGAAAAATAAATTTAGACAAGGTACATCAGCAGATCAAGCATTGTATATGGAACTTCTTTTAAAAAATACAAATAAAGATAAGAAGAATAGCATAAAGTTAGAAAGTAGAGTCCTCTTTGCATTGTGTTATGCTAAAACTTGAGTGATATATTTGAGAGAAAACATAAGAATTATTTAGACTACCTTCTCACTTTGCACATAAAGTAATTGAGACCCACAATGGTTCAGTGACTTGCCTAAGATCTATAGCTAGTTAGTGACAGAACATGTACTGTTTTAACTTCCAAACCTGTGTGCTTTTTGTTATACTATGCTGATTTATTACATCTGTTTTTCAACCCCAAATATTTTAACAATAGTAGAACCAATTGAATAAAATGAAAAGCCAATTTCTTAACAAAAAAAAATCATTGATATTTTTCCATCCATCTTGGGTGTACCCCATCTGTAAAAGCTGAAGAGATTAGCTAGTAACATGGTTGGTTTTTCAGACAGTCTTGCTACTTTTCAAAAGGAATGATTTGAGAAATGCTTTTTACATGCTTATAGAGTGTACAACTCTGGTATATGAGAGAAACCTCTTTTGTACTGTATGAGAGCTCCTTTGTTGCTTTACACTGTAGACCTTTTTCATGGAAGGAAAGGAGGAAGGGGTCTATTATGCTGCTTTGCATTTATAATTCATAATTATGTCTTTGGTGGTACTGAAAGAAATTTTGTGATAGGATACTAAAGAAGTGTTAGGCCTTCTGGGGCAATTATTTATCAAGCTCTTTCAAGCCTTTCCATGTTTAAACAAAGTGATCAAATAAAAAAATAAAATATTGTACAATGAGTTTGATAAAATCTTGTAAGTACATTTCCGTTGCTAGGGCAACATCTCCTTTTGTCTCTGTCTAATGCAACTTCCATCTCAGCAGCTGAACTTTTTGCAAGTAGATATTTTTGAAAAGAAACAAAATTCAAGGCTTATGGCAAAGGAATAAGCCCCCTAAAACTTATTTTCTTGAATAAAATTCAGACAAAGAAGAAATATTGTCTTCACTTGCATGGATCACCGGAGGTGAAATGGTTAATGGTTGGACTTTGGCTTTTGATGTTTTTGTCTTCTTTGACATCTCAGCCCCACCTCTCAGTGCCTTTGGGCTGCCTTCTGGAGGCCCCTTACAATACCCCACCAAGTGCTATGGTACTGGACACACATCAGTACCACCCACACTCTCCACCCCATCACAGCTTAGTCATCAGTTCCCATTCTTTTAGAAAGTGGTCACTGTTTTTCAAAGGGACAGCTAGCTGAAATAATTGTTGTAATAGATGTTGATTTGTTCACATACTTTCTCCATGGTTTCTTTATATACTAATTTATTTTGCTGTAGCAATACTTTGTCTGAGTTTCTTAACTTAGTATTGTTGACATTTTAGCCAGATAATTTTTTGCAGTGGGGGCTTGACCTGTACATTGTAGGATATTTAGCAGCATCCCTGCTTCTAGACACTATGTGCAATCCCCATCTATGACAATGAAAAATGTCTCCACAAACAGTTGAATGTTATCTGTGAACCCAAATAGCCCCCAGTTAAGAACCGTAACTTTAACCTAAGGAAACCACTCTCTTTTGCCAATTTCACAGTGGCTGTAGATTGGGCAGTGAGAAGATAACTATGTGGAGACATGAATATGTTTATATATTTTATAGGTATATATTTTGGGCCTTGTAGTGTTACTTCGTTGGCTCCCTACTCTTACATGCATATGGTTAGACTGCTTATACTGCAGTTGCCCACTGCATTTTGCTCAACATCTTAATTTGATATAATTTTAAGTATATAGCTCAGGAAATTTTAATGAATGTATACTCCCATGTAACTACCAGGCAGATCAAGATAATTTAACATTGCCATCATCTTAAAAAGTCCAGTTCCAGGCAATAACCTTGACCCAGGAGGTGAGCACTTATCACAGTTCTGTCTTTTCTAGAATTTCTTATAAATAGAATCACAGTATGTAGCTGCTTGTGTCTGGCTTCTTTCACTCAGCATAATGTTTTTGATCCATGTTGCTACATATGTAGGTACTTTATTTTTATTGCTGAGCAGCATTCCATTGTATAATACAAGTTGTATATCCACTCATGTGTTGATGGACATTTGAGTAATTTATGGCTTTTCACTATGTTAACATATCTGCTCTGAGCGTTCATGTAAAAATGTTTTTGTGGACATATATACTCCTTTTTCTTGCACATATACCTCAGAGGAGAATTTTAGTCTTAAAATTATTTTACAGGATTAAAAATATTATTTTCTAGTCCACAGAGAATCTGAGTGTCTGATATTTCAGGCATGAGATCCATAAAATAAGAATCTCAAAAATTGAATGGAAAAAAATTATAATAGTGTTTAAGAACATGGGTTTTGGGATCACCAGAATTGGATACTAACCTCAGCTCTGTCATAACAGCTCTGTGGCCTTGAGCAAGTTACTTAATGTCTTTGTGCCTCAATATTATCAGCTAGAAGATAGAGATAATAGTAATTAGCTAGTAAAATTGTTATGAGAAATAAATGTGATAATGCAAATAAAACACCTTACAGAGAACCTGCCATATATTATGATTGTTGATATTATTATTGAAGTGTGAAATGTTACAAATGCTATTGTTGTAAATGAACTATATCTAATTAGATATTGTAGTTCAGTGATGCAGAAAACTAAGTGGGAGGAAAGTTGAGAGAGCAAGAGGTGAGTATATGGAACAGGGCTCTTAACTGTCCTATGGAAACAAGAGAAAGAATAACTTTAGAAGGCAAGATGAACTAATTCAGGTTAGTTGTCAAGGGTAATTAGTCAATTAAAAAAAAAAAGCAAGGAGAGTCAAGGATGATTGTAAGGAATCATGTAAGAAAGAGCAAGATAAAAAATGACATCAGAATAATGGCAGTGTGAGAAATACTACTGATTGCTCTGCTTGAAATTTCAATAAATTGAACAACTATAAGCAGTGAAGGAACCCAAGTTGGGCTCACAGGTATGCCTGAAATATCCACGCACCAAATAGACTAAAGGTGGGACAGAATGTGAAGGGGGACAGAAGATAAAATGCATTTGTGGTGGGCTTTGGAGAGGAGAGGAGACAACCCAGAGTGACTGAGTTTTTTTTCTCTGCTGGACCACAGGGAAAAGGGAAGCTCAGGATTTTTGGATTTTGTCTGAGAGGTATGGAGAAATAAACTCAGAGTGACTAGGTCTTCTTCTGCCAAGAGGAGCGAGGAGATAGAGAGGCAGAGAGGGAAATAAATCAAAGTGGCCAGAGCATGGGGTCACAGCCAGTGTTCTCATGGTCTGCCTGCATCCTGCACTCAGAAGAGACAGAGAAAGTTAAAGTACACCCCCCAGCATCCCAGATCCTGCCTCTTTCACCTCACAGTACTGAGAAAAGCAGAGACAAACCCCACAGCTAACTTTCCTGAGTTGCTCTCTCCTCGGTAGAAAAGAGGTGTTCTGCACCTGGTCCCCAGGTCTGTTGAGATGTGGGAAGGAGTGCCTGGAAGCCTGAGATTGCCATTACTAGAGTCGTAAAGCCCTCACAACACGTCCCACTGACCAACATGACTGTGGCCCTGCCTACATCATTGCCACAACAACATCTCAGCGGACAGCCCAGGAACTTCACAGAGCTAAAAGATGTAATACAGCAACACTAACTGGAAGAAACCTCACAAAACTGAAATATTTCCCCCCTTTTCTTCCCTCTTATTCCTTTTTAAAAAATTTTCAATTGGCCCTGGCCGGTTGGCTCAGCGGTAGAGCGTTGGCCTAGCGTGTGGAGGACCCGGGTTCGATTCCCGGCCAGGGCACACAGGAGAAGCGCCCATTTGCTTCTCCACCCCTCCGCCGCACTTTCCTCACTGTCTCTCTCTTCCCCTCCTGCAGCCAAGGCTCCATTGGAGCAAAGATGGCCCGGGCGCTGGGGATGGCTCTGTGGCCTCTGCCTCAGGCGCTAGAGTGGCTCTGGTCGCAACATGGCGACGCCCAGGATGGGCAGAGCATCGCCCCTTGGTGGGCAGAGCGTCGCCCCATGGTGGGTGTGACCGGGTGGATCCCGGTCGGGTGCATGCGGGAGTCTGTCTGACTGTCTCTCCCTGTTGCCAGCTTCAGAAAAATGAAAAAAAAAAAAAGTAAAAAAAAAAAAATTTTTTTTTCAATTTCATTTTTTGAATGTTTATATTTTTATTCTTACTTTTTGTGGGTGTTTTATTTTTGTTTTATTCTTTGCTTTCAATCTTCTTTTCTGTGGTGTTTCTTCTTTACCTGTCATAATTTTTTGAATTTTTATGTTTTTATTGTATTTTTTTCATCTTTTCAATTTTTTTTTAATAATTTTATTTTTTTAATGGGGTGACATCAATAAATCAGGATACATATATTCAAAGATAACAAGTCCAGGTTATCTTCTCCTTCAATTATGTAGCATACCCACCACCCAAAGTCAGGTTGTCCTCTGTCACCTTCTATCTTGTTTTCTTTGTGCTCCTCCCCACCCCCTTTCCCTCTCCCATTCCCCCCTCCTCCCCCCCCCCGTAACCACCACACTCTTATCAATGTCTCTTAGTTTCACTATTATGTCCCACCTACGTATGGAATAATACAGTTCCTCTTTTTTTCTGATTTACTTATTTCGCTTCGTATAATGTTATCAAGATCCCACCATTTTGCTGTAAATGTTCCGATGTCATCATTTCTTATGGCTGAGTAGTATTCCATAGTGTATATGTGCCACATCTTCTTTATCCAGTCATCTATTGATGGGCTTTTTGGTTGTTTCCATGTCCTGGCCACTGTGAACAATGCTGCAATAAACATGGGGCTGCATGTGTCTTTACGTATCAATGTTTCTGAGTTTTTGGGATATATACCCAGTAGAGGGATTGCTGGGTCATAAGGTAGTTCTATTTTCAGTTTTTTGAGGAACCACCATACTTTCTTCCATAATGGTAGTACTACTTTACATTCCCACCAACAGTGGATGAGGGTTCCTTTTTCTCCACAGCCTCTCCAACATTTGTTATTACCTGTCTTGCCAATGACAGCTAATCGAACAGGTGTGAGGTGGTATCTCATTGCAGTTTTGATTTGCATTTCTCTAATAGCTAAAGAAGATGAGCATCTTTTCATATATCTGTTGGCCATTTGTATTTCTTCCTGGGAGAAGTGTCTATTCATATCCTCTTCCCATTTTTTTATTGGATTGTTTGTTTGTTTGTTGTTGAGTTTTATGAGTTCTTTGTATATTTTGGATATTAGGCCCTTATCTGAGTTGTTGTTTGAAAATATCATTTCCCATTTAGTTGGCTTTCTGTTTATTTTGTTATCAGTTTTTCTTGCTGAGCAAAAACTTCTTAGTCTGATGTAGTCCCATTCATTAATTTTTGCCTTCACTTCTCTTGCCATTGGAGTCAAATTCATAAAATGCTCTTTAAAACCCAGGTCCATGAGTTGAGTACCTATGTCTTCTTCTATGTACTTAATTGTTTCAGGTCTTATGTTTAGATCTTTGATCCATTTTGAGTTAATTTTTGTACAGGGGGAGAGCCTGTAGTCCACTTTCATTCTTTTGCATTTGGCTTTCCAGTTTTCCCAGCACCATTTATTAAAGAGGCTTTCTTTTCTCCATTGTGTGTTGTTGGACCCTTTATCAAAAATTATTTGACTATATATATGTGGTTTTATTTCTGGACTTTCTATTCTGTTCCATTGGTCTGAGTGTCTATTTTTCTGCCAATACCATGCTGTTTTGATTGTCGTGGCCCTATAATAGAGTTTGAAGTCAGGTATTGCAATGCCCCCAGCTTCATTCTTTTTCTTTAGGATTGCTTTGGCTATTTGGGGCTTTTTATAGTTCCATATAAATCTGATGATTTTTTGCTCTATTTCTTTAAAAAATGTCATTGGAAGTTTGATGGGAATTGCATTAAATTTGTATATTGCTTTGGGTAATATAGCCATCTTGATTATATTTATTCTTCCTAGCCAAGAACAAGGTATATTCTTCCATCTCATTATATCTTTTTCGATTTCCCTTAACAATGGTTTATAGATTTCATTATATAAGTCCTTTACATTCTTTGTTATGTTTATTCCTAAGTATTTTATTTTTTTTGTTGCAATCGTGAAGGGGATTATTCTTTTGGGTTCCTTCTCAGTTGTTTTATTGTTGGCATATAGAAAGGCTATTGACTTCTCTATGTTAATTTTGTATCCTGCGACCTTACTGTATTGGCTGATTGTTTCTAGTAGTCTTTTTGTGGATTCTTTGGGGTTTTCGATGTATAGGATCATATCATCTGCAAAAAGTGATACCTTTACTTCTTCTTTTCCGATATGGATGCCTTTTATTTCTTTGTCTTGTCTGATTGCTCTGGCTAGAAGCTCTAGTACCACATTAAATAAGAGTGGAGAGAGTGGACAACCCTGTCTTGTTCCTGATTTAAGGGGGAAAGCCTTCAGTTTAGTGCCATTTAATATGATGTTAGCTGATGGTTTATCATATATGGCCTTTATCATGTTGAGATATTTTCCTTCTATACCCATTTTGTTGAGAGTCTTAAACATAAAATTGTGTTGTATTTTATCGAAAGCCTTTTCTGCGTCTATTGATAAGATCATGTGGTTTTTGTTCTTTGTTTTGTTGATATGGTGTATTACATTAACCGTTTTACGTATGTTGAACCATCCTTGAGATTCTGGGATGAATCCCACTTGATCATGATGTATTATTTTTTTAATATGTTGTTGTATTCGATTTGCTAGTATTTTGTTTAGTATTTTAGCATCTGTATTCATTAGAGATATTGGATTGTAGTTTTCATTTTTTGTGCCATCCTTGCCAGGTTTTGGTATGAGGGTTATGTTGGCCTCATAAAATGTGTTTGGAAGTATTGCTTCTTCTTCAATTTTTTGGAAGACTTTGAGTAGAATAGGAACCAAGTCTTCTTTGAATGTTTGATAAAATTCACTCGTATAGCCGTCAGGGCCTGGACTTTTATTTTTGGGGAGGTTTTTAATGGTTTTTTCTATTTCTTCTCTACTGATAGGTCTGTTTAGGCTTTCTGCTTCTTCTTGACTCAGTCTAGGAAGGTTGTATTTTTCTAGGAATTTATCCATTTCTTCTAGGTTGTTGAATTTAGTGGCATAAAGTTTTTCATAGTATTCTACAATAATTCTTTGTATATCTACGGTGTCCGTGGTGATTTCTCCTCTTTCATTTTGGATTTTGTTTATATGAGTTCTTTCTCTTTTTTCCTTGGTAAGTCTTGCCAAGGGTTTGTCAATTTTGTTGATCTTTTCAAAGAACCAGCTCCTTGTTCTATTAATTTTTTCTATAGTTTTTCTGTTCTCTAATTCATTTATTTCTGCTCTGATTTTTATTATCTCCTTTCTTTGGCTGGTTTTGGGTTGTCTTTGTTCTTCTTTTTCTAGTTCCTTAAGGTGGGAAGTTAAGTGGTTCACTTGGGCTCTCTCTTGTTTGTTCATATATGCCTGAAGTGATATGAGCTTCCCTTTATCACTGCTTTTGCTGCATCCCATAGATTCTGATATGTCGTATTGTCATTTTCACTAGTCTGTATATATCTTTTGATCTCTGCACTTATTTCTTCTTTGACCCATTCATTTTTTAAAAGTATGTTGTTTAGTTTCCACATTTTTGTGGGATTTTTTTCCTCTTTTTTGCAGTTGAATTCTAGTTTCAAGGCTTTATGATCAGAAAATATGCTTGGTACAACTTCAATTTTTCTGAATTTGCTGATGTTGGTTTTGTGGCTCAACATATGATCAATTCTTGAGAATGATCCATGTACACTGGAGAAAAATGTATACTCAGTCACTTTGGGATGAAATGTCCTGTAGATGTCTATCATATCCAGGTGCTCTAGTGTTTTGTTTAAGGCCACTATGTCTTTGTTGATTCTCTGTTTGGATGACCGATCTAGAGCCGTCAGCGGTGTATTGAGGTCTCCAAGTATGATTGTGTTTTTGTCAGTTTTTGTTTTAAGATCAATAAGTAGCTGTCTTATATATTTTGGTGCTCCTTGGTTTGGTGCATATATATTAAGAATTGTTATGTCTTCTTGATTCAGTGTCCCCTTAGCCATTATGAAATGGCCATTTTTGTCTCTGAGTAATTTTCCTGTCTTGTAGTCAGCACTATCCGATATGAGTATTGCTACACCAGCTTTTTTTTGGATTTTATTTGCTTGGAGTATTGTTTTCCAGCCTTTCACTTTGAATGTGTTTTTATCCTTGTTACTTAGATGAGTTTCCTGTAGGCAGCATACAGTTGGATTTTCTTTTTTAATCCATTCTGCTACTCTGTGCCTTTTTATTGGTGAGTTTAAGCCGTTTACATTTAGTGTAATTATTGATACTTGTGAGTTCCCTATTGCCATTTTATATCTTGCTTTCTGTTAGTTTTGTGTCTTGTTTGATCCTTCTCTTTCATTTTTCTATCTTTTGTTTTTATTTGGTTGTATTCCATACATCTTTCCTCTGTTGCTATCTTTTTTATCTCATGTGCTTCTGTGGTGGTTTTTTCAATGGTGGTTACCTTTGAATAATGAAAAGGGTCCCTACCCTGTTCATTGTAGCAAACTATTTTGTGAGTACTTTTGCACTCCATCGTCCTTTGCTACTGTTAATTTCCATCTTCTCCCCCTCTTTCTTTTTGTTGTTGTCACAGTTTAAATTTGGTTTTATTGTGTTCTTCTTGGAGCTTTTACTTGTGGCTCTGTTTTTTTGTTTTTGTTCTTTGTATCTGATTGGAGAACCCCATTTAGTAATTCCTGGAGTGGGGGTTTTCTGATGATAAATTCCCTCATCTTTTCTGTATCTGTGAATGTTTTTATTTCTCCTTCATATTTGAAGGATAGCTTTGATGGGTATAGTATTTGTGGCTGAAAGTTCCTCTCTTTAAGGACTTTAAATATTGGGGTCCACTCTCTTCTAGCTTGTAGAGTTTCTGCTGAGAAATCTGATGATAATCTAATGGGCCTTCCTTTATATGTTGTATTCTTTTCCCTGGCTGCCTTGAGAATTTTTTCTTTGCTGTTGGTTTGTGTCCATTTCATTATGATATGCCTTGGAGTAGGTTTGTTGGGGTTAAGAAAACTCGGAGTTCTGTTTGCTTCTTGAACTTGAGGCTTTAGTTCTTTCCACAGGCTTCGGAAGTTCTCATCTATTATTTGTTTGAGTATGTTCTCCATTCCATTTTCACTCTCTTCTCCCTCCAATATACCTATTATTCTTATGTTATTCTTTTTGATGGAGTCAGATAATTCTTGTAGGACTATCTCATTTTTTTTAATTTTTGAGTCTCTTTCTTCTTCTCTCTGTTGTGCCTCAAGTTGCTTGTCTTCTATTTCACTAACCTCTCTTCTATCTGACCTGTTCTATTAGCTAAGCTTGTTACCTCATTTTTCAGCTCGTGAATTGACTTTTTCATCTCTGTTTGATTTGTTTTTATAGTTTCAATTTCCTTGGACATATATTCTTTGTGTTCATTGAGTTGTTTCTGAGCTCCCTAAATTGCCTTTCTGTGTTTTCTTGTATATCTCGGAGGATTTTTAGGATTTCTATCTTGAATTCTCTGTCATTTAGCTCCAAGGTTTCCAATATATTAAATTTTTTCTCCATAGATTTTTCCTCATCTAGCTGTGTTACCTCTCTTTTTTTTGTATCCATGATATTCGATTTTCTCTTTCTTAATGGCATCTGAGGGTGGTTTTGTTGATAGTATTAATGAGATTTAAAAAAGAATAAAAAGTTAAAAAAAATTAAAAAAAATTAAAAATCGAAGAGTTTTTTTTAAAAAAAATTTAATAATGAAATAAAAATAAAATAAAATAAAAATTTTAAAAAAAGGAAATTATTCCCCCCCTCCTTTTTTCCTCTCCTTTCCTCTCCCCTCTTTCTTGAGAAAATCTTGTGGTGAACTGTGAATTATAACAAACAATGCTTGTAATGGAGGGCCTGAATTGGGGAAAAGTAATAAAGGGGCAAAAAAAAAAAAAAAAAGAAAGAAAAAAAAAAAGAGCGTATGGACCCACAAAAAGCAAATAAGGAAAAAATTTGGGTCATGAATAAAATGATTTGCTTTTAGGTGTTGGTTGTCTAAGAGTTATGATGAGAGGAATAAGAGGAAAATGGAAAAATGGGGGGACAAATTAAAAAATTACTATTGTATTTAGTGGAACAAGAACTAGATAAAATGGAGAGCCAGGGATGGGAGCACTGCTAATGAGTTTAAAAGGTGAAGTAAAAACCCCCAAAATGCCACAAACATAAGTTTGATTCCCAGATAAGATAATTTGTTTGTTATTGAGGTTTGAATGAGAGGAGATGTAAAGGAGAAAGGAAGAAACTAATATAGAGGGAGAAAAGAAAGAGAGAGAGAGAAAAAAGAGGGAACCACTAGTAGAAGAAAAAAGAAAGGAGAGAGAGAGAGAGAGAGTTAAGGGTTTTGGAGTGCAACCCTCATAGAGAGAAAGGAAGAGAAGAGAAAAGATAATGGGAGATGTAACACTGATGGGTAGTGTAGTTCAAGGAGAGGAGAGAGTAAGACCGGCAGAGAGTTAATCGGCCAAATTGGAGGAGGAAAAAAAAAGTATCAAGAATGAAGATAAGAGAAACAAACGAACAAATATAATAAAATGGGATAGGTTATAAAGTCTGCAGATTATTCTTGATTTTGAGAGGTTATCTTCTTGCTTTTTCTTTTCTCTCCCTCTTCCTGATCGGTGACTCTGTACCCCGGGTTTTGCCCCTTTGCCACGCTCAGGTGGAGGTTTGCAGTTGATAAGTCTCTATGGTAATGTCATGTATTGTGCTTTAGTCTCGTTGGCAGTCGAGGCTCATTAGCATTTATAGGCTCCGACAGTGAGAGGGTCCGTGTTCCTGGAGCCTTTCTCCTAGTCTTTCCTTCCTCAATTAGTAGCCTGATAATCCAGCTATGTGGTTGCTGCTGCCTCTGCCTGGATAGTAAGAGGCTCAAAGAGCTGGCAACTCCCCACTCTATTTCCACTCAGCATAGGGCTCTGGGTAAGGCTCAGTCAGTCAGAGCTGCTAGCATAATCAGGCGGGCTTTCCGCCCACTCAAAGACCTCTGGCTCTGCAACTCTGTCCAGCAACACAGGCGGGCGCCCACTTCCGGGGCGCTTGGAGGAAACTCTCACTCACTGCGCGTGCAGACCAGGATACCCGGCCAGCAGTCTCACGCTCTGAGTGAAAACCCCCAACCGCAGGGCAAAGTTGCAGCGTTGGAATTGAGTCCCGCTCCGTCCCCGTGCGCGGCTTTTGCAAGGCCCTGGGGCGGCCCGAGATTTCGCTTTGGCCCACACAAAGGCCCCTGACTCTGCCCCTCTGTGCGATAACATGGGCGCGCACTGCCGAGGTACTCGGAGGAATCTCTCATTCACTATCTGCGCGCGCAGACCAGGATATGAGGCCGGCCGCGTTTCCCTCTGAATGAAACCCCCTCCAGCACGGAAAATCTCCACCATTGGAATTAGTTCTCACTCCCTTTCGTGCGTGGCTTTCCCAGGGCACTGGGGCTGCCCAGAGACTCTTCCCTCGGCCCACAGAAAGGCCTCTGAACCTGCCTCTCCATGGGGCAACACAGGCACCCACTCTCGGGGCCTAGGAAGAAATCTCTCGCCCACTAACTGCGCGCACGCCGACCAGGAGACTGGGTAAAATGGCCACCCTGCTTGTCTTTCTTTGTTTGGGTTTGGCGCGAGTGTTAGCTTGTATTGCCTGGATTTCCACAGGATCACTTTTTCCTCGGCTTGGATCTCCGTGCCACAGCCTGGTTCGGCCGTTTGTGCCGCGGCCTGGATCTATTCACCCCCTTTGCCCACCTCAGTTTCTATATTCACAGTTACCAGAGAAAGCCGCCCTGTTTAGGTTAGTGAGGAAGGCAGAGCATTTCTTACTCCCTATTTCCTTTGGGGTTTGGTTATATATTTAGCCAATTTTTCACTCGACCATACCTTTGGGTGTATTGCGAAGCATCTGGAGGCTCCAAGTATAGGTTTTTCTGTTTCTGGTTGAAGATCTTGTTGAGTTTTGGGGGAGATTTATCGGTATCGCTTCCTACCCCGCCATTACTCTGACATCATCTGCCTCTTTTCAATTTTTTTAGTTGTTATTTTTTGGTTAGCGTTCTTAACAATACCACTCTAAAATGCCATAAAGTAAGAAGATATCAAATACCATGGCTACACAAGACAGAGATGTAGCTCAGAAAGAAAATGAAAAATCTCCAGAAGAATAATCTCAACCACATGGAAGCCATGGAGTTAAATGATAGAGGATTCAAAATTGAAGTTCTGAAAATAATCAATAAAATATGAGAGGACACCAGTAGATAACTTAATGAGCTCAGAAAACAAATTCATGAAAAAAACCAATACCTCACCAAGGAGATTGAAACTTTAAAAACAGAGATGAAGAACTCAATACATGAATTAAAGACTAGGGTAACAAGTTTAGCTAATATAATAGGCCAGATAAAGAAAAGCATCCGTGACATCAAACACAGGCAACTAGAGATGCTACAGAGAGAAGAGGAGAGAGACTCACGAATTAAAAAACAAACAAACAAAGAAACAAAAAAAACAAAGAGAGCTTTACAAGTATTGTCTGACTCCATCAGAAAGAGCAATATAAGAATAATGGATATATCAGAAGAAGAGAGGGAGAGCCAATTCAAACAAAAAATTGATGAGATTTTCCCAAACCTATGGAAAGGGTTAGAGCCTTGAATGCAAGAAGCAAACAGAACACTGAATTACCACAACCCAAACAAACCAACTCCAAGGCACATTGTAATAAAATTGTCAAAAATCAATGACAAAAAAAGAATCCTCAAGGCAGCTAGGGAAAAGAAGACCATAATGTATAAAAGAAAGCCCATTAGGTCATCATGAGACTTCTCAGCAGAAACTCTACAAGCCAGAAGAGAGTGGACCCAAACATTCAAAGCACTGTAAGAAAGAAGTTACCAGCCAAAAATACTACATCCATCAAAGTCATCTTTCAAATATGAAGGAGAAATAAGAACTTTTATAGACATACAGAAGCTGAGGGAATTTATCACCAGAAAACACACACTGTAGGAAATACTCGAGGGGGTTATTCAACCAGACACAAAGAACAAAACAAATCAAAACTACAAGTAAGAGCTCCAACAATGTCACAATAAAAACAAGGATAATCTGTGACACCAATCTCATAAAAGGGGAGAAGATAAAGATCTGCACTAGCACAGGAGGATGGAGTGCAGAAACACTCATATGACAAAGGACTCCTGTACATATGAACATTTCTTTCTTAACCTAATGGTAACAACCCACAAAAAAAGCCACTACTGAAACACACAGCTTAAAAAAATAAGAAACAAAAGAAGGAAGTATGAAATACCACCAAACAAGAAGAACTGACCAAAATAAAAAAGAGATGAATGAAACAAGACACAGAGCTACCAGAAAACAAAACACTAGTGAATTCTACCAAACATCCAAGAAAAATTTGGTACTTATCCTTCTTAAAGTCTTCCAAAAATTAGAAGAAGCAGCACTCCCAACACATTTTATGAGGCCAACATAACCTTCATACCAGAAGTTTTAGCCAGAGTGATCAGGAAAGAGAAAGAAATAGAAGGCATTCATATTGGGAAAGAAGAAGTAAAGGTATTTCTTTTTGCAAAGGACATGATCCTGTATGTAGAAAACCCCAAAGACTCTACCAAAAAACTATTAGAAACAGTAAACCAATACAATAAAGTCACAAGATTCAAAATTAATATACAATTCTACTGCTTTTCTATATCAACAATGAAACTTCGGAAAATGAACTAAAAAAAAATTTCTTTTACTGGTGCAACAACAAAATAAAATATCTAGGAATAAACTTAACAAAGGATGTGAAGGACCTGTATACTGAAAACTACAAAACATTATTGAAAGAAATTGAAAAAGACACAATGAAATTGGAAAATATACCAAGTTCATGGATTTGAAGAATCAACATAGTTAAAATGGTTATTTTACTCAAAGCAATATACAAAATTATTGCATTCCCCATAAAAATTTCCAATATCATTTTTTAAAGAAATAGAACAAAAATTACCAGATTTGTATGAGACCATAAAAAAACCTGTATAGTCATGTACCCTGATTTATCAATGTCACTGCATTAAAATTAATAAAAATAAGATAAAAAAATCCTGTATAGTCAAAGCAATCTTGAGGAAAAAGAATAAAGCCAGAGGTATCACACTACCTGACTTCAAATTATACTATAGAGCCACAATATTCAAAACTTTATGGTATTGGCTAAAAAAACATAAATACAGACCAATGGAACAGAATTGAGAGCTCAGAAATAAAACCACATATATATGGACAAATCATCTTCAACAAAGGAGCCAAAAACACACAGTGTAGAAAAGAAAACCTCTTCAATAAATGGTGCTGGGAAAATTGGAAAACCACATGCAAAGGAATGAAAGTTGACTACAGTTTGTTACCCTGCACAAAAATTAATTAAAAAATGGATCAAAAACCTAAATATAAGACCTGAAACTATAAATTACATAGAGGAAAACATAGGTACTAAGCTCAGGAACCTTGGCCTTAGAGAACAATTTATGAATTTGACCCTCAAAGTCAAGGGAAGTAAAGGCAAAAATAAATAAATGGATCTAAATATATAAAATGAAAAGCTTCTGCACAGAAAAGGAAGCTGACAACAAAACAAATAGGCAGCCAAATAAATGGGAGGTGATACTTGCAAACAACAGCTTTGACAAGGGGTTAATATCCAAAAAACTAAAGAACTCAGAAAGCTCAGCAACAAACAAGCAAACAATCCAATTAAAAAATGGAGAGAGGACTTGAACAGACACTTCTCCCAAGAAGACATACAAATGACCGACAGGTATATGAAAAGATGCTCATCTTTACTAGCTATTCAAGAAATGCAAATCAAAACTATAGTGAGATACTACCTCGAACCTGTTAGATTACCTGTTATCAAAAGACAGGTAATAACAAAGGTTGGAGAGGCTCTGGAGAAAAAGGAACCCTCATTCACTGCTGGTGGGACTGCAAATTAGTACAACCATTATGGAAAATTATGGTCGTTTCTCAAAAAAATTAAGAAAAGAATTACTATATGACCCAGCAATTTGTCTACTGAGTATCTACCCCAAAACTTCAAAAATATTATTATATAATGACACAGGCACCCTCATATTCATCACAGCATTATTCACAGTGGCCAAGAGATGAAAACAACCAAAATGTCCCTCGATAGATGACTGGATAAAGAAGATGTGGTACATATACACTATGGAATACTACTCAGCCATAAGAAATGATGACATACTGACATTTATGACAACATCCATGGACCTTGAGAACATTATACGGAGTGAAACAAGTAACTGAGAAAAAGTAAGAACTGTTTGATTTCACACAAAGTTTTGATACAAAACTGAGACATATAGACATAGATAAAAGTGAAGTGGTTACTAGGGGGAAGGGAACATTGGGGAGAGGGAAGGGGACTAGATTGAATGAAGAGGGGTTGAGGCTGAAGGGAAGAATGTAAAGAGGGACAAATATAAGGTGATTGAAAATGATTTGACTTTGAGTGATATGTATACAACATTTCAACAGTTTACCTTATACGCGTGTACTCTTATTGATCAATATCACCCTGTTAAAGTTAATTTTCTAAATATAATTAATTAATTAATTAATTAAAGAAAAATGTGGAAAGACCAAGGCTGAACCATGTGCTCAGAATAAACCAGGGTGTAAGAAACTTTTCAAGGTTGATTTTGGGACTTGGAATTGATTATCAGTCATTTTTGGATCCCAGACTCTTATGTGAATCTTTTGCAAGTTTTAAACACTTTCCCCGGAAACATACACAGGTATAGCAGTATGTAAAATTTTGTCTACAGGGTTAGAGGATTCACGATCTCCCTAAATCCCACATCTAGAACTCTTCGGAGTCTGCAAACCTTGACCAAAAGGGACATCTTTGCATAAGAAGACGGGGGTTTTGTAGGACTTGGAACTGCGGGAGGGGATCTGGAGCACACGCATCTCTTTAGTAACCAAAGGGCTGAAAGAAACTGTGCGATATTAAAGTAGGGGTACAAAGGTAAAGGTAAATTAGAAGGGCAATACGATGAATGACACAAAGATCAGGCTATCAGACAAGCCTTCCTGAAGCGTGAAGCAGAGAGTGTGCAGAAGTTGCAGATCCATGCTATGTCTGTGCTGAGCCAAGCTCATTAAGGAATGTGAAGTCTCCCTAGAATTTCCCAAATATGGAAGTTATTAGCATGGATTTGAATATTAAAGCTGGAAAGACTGTTTGAGTTCATAAAGATCAGCTCTATCATTTTACATAAGAGGGAGCTGAATTAGAAAGGAGTTTGCTTAAAAGTATATGGCTAGTAGCTGGGGAAGACTAGAATCTTGGCCTTGTGTCTGCCAATCCAAGTGCTTTTCAATACACTGCATTGCCTTGGCTTCTTCTTGTGTTTACAAAGGAGCTAGGAAAATTAGAAAATGTTTTAGTACCCCATATTTTGGAGCTTGAAACCTTTAAAGAATTCTGACCAGAGAGCAACTGATTAGGCTTATGCAACCAACTTTAACAAGATGGTTGATGGTTTAGCTGCCTGTTTTCTCTAAGAAGCCCTTTGCTGTGATGCAGGGTTAGATAGTAGGACTAATAATTTTTCTCTAATCTGATACATGTAAAATATTTTATAGTCCAAACCATATTTTTGACCTTATAATATATCGAAATATGTAACAGGAAACCATGTTGACATGTTCACGAAAGAAGCAGGCATTCTGGTAAACAGAAATCTCTCAGCTGTGTATGCTTGTATATGTATTTAAGCATCAGAAGAAAGGTATTCAAGGATTCAGTGTGTTAATATTGTTTACCCCACAGGGTTGGGATTGGTTCAGGAAAGAGAACTGATGAGGTAATAGCTTTTGCTTCATAAAAAATGTATCAAAATATTACATAAAACTAATATGCTTATCCAGTTCTGCATGTAAGGAACTTGGAAGTCACCACTCCATCCTAATAATAAGGCAAAAGCCAAACAGAGTGAAAAATGAACAACTCTAAGAGATGGAAGAGGAGAACACAGGAAAAACAGTGCAACAAAGGAGGAGGAACACGCAGGCACATACAGTGAGTCGTGGCTTATTGGAACAGAGTCAGGAGCAGAAACTGCTATGGAAACCATTATTTGTGTAGGAAAATCTAGATGGCAATTAATTTATGAATTATTGGAAATTCAGTGCAGATCACTGAATTAAATCTTCAGGAGAACCCAGTCATAGGTTTGCCCCCACAATATTGTGAGATTTACCTCCAGGAACTCAACCAAGTTCCCATAGTAAATATTGGAGAAAAGTCCCCTTATGCTTCTGGCAGAGAGAGAGGAAAAGGAAAAAGAACCATTTAAAAATATGCTCTATTTTTTTTTTAATAAGGCCAGCCCTCAGGAGAAACTAGTTAACCAGAGCTGAACCTGCTGGGATGTTATCAGAGCCTAATTGACCTGGGGAAAGAAAAAACATTACCTGTGAAATGCAACTGAGACAAATGCTTGTCTTAACATAGTATTTTCCCCCTTTCTGTACATATAAATACTTAAACATTTTCAAACCTGCAGAACCTATCTTGTTTGTAACCCAGGGACTGCCTATACCAAACTCCAGCCAGTTATAGCCTTCCACATGGGAAAAGAAAAATTTCCCAGCCTTTTAGCTTTCCTGTCCCACCAAAGTGGAAGGGGAAAAAAAACTGAGAAGAACTTGTGAAGTTCACAGTCCAGAGGGACAGGCTTACTAGAAAACTGAGACTTCATCCTAGCATTATAGAAAACTTTTCCACCCCTCATAAGTTACTCCCACATCACTGAAGCCCTACTTATAGCAGTCCTTTCTACTACTCCTCCTCCTCCTTTCCCCCTTCTTCTCCTCCTCCTCCTTCTTCTTCTTCCTCTTCTTCTTCTTTTTCTTCTTCTTCTTCTTCTTCTTCTTCTTCTTCTTCTTCTTCTTCTTCTTCCTCTTCCTCTTCCTCTTCCTCTTCCCCATACCCAGCTGTCCTGAAAAACAATTGCTGAGTACACCAAAGACATAAACACAATTTGAAGAGATAAAACAAACATCAGAAACAATCATAGCTCAGATGTTAAAATGATGAGGATGAGGATTTGAAACAACTATGATAAATATGCTAAGGACTCTGATGGATGAAGTAGACAGCATGCAAAACAGACAGGCAATGCAAGCACAAAGATGGAATTCCTAACAACAGCAACAACAACAAAAAGCAAGTGCTGGAGGTAAAAACCACTGACACAGAAATAAAGGGTGCCTTTGATGAGCTTAGTAGTAGACTGGGCACAACTGAGGAAAGACTTTCTGAGCTTTAGGTATATAAATAGAATCTTCAGAAATGGAAAGTTTAAGGGGAAAAAAGGCTTAAAAGAAGAATGAACTATATCCAAGGACTGTAGGACATCTTTAAAACATGTAACACATGTATAATAAAATGCCATAAAGAGAGGAAAAGAATAGAAGAAGAAATATTTGAAACAATAATGACAGAATTTTCCCAAACTAATATCAGAAACCAAATCACAGATCCAAGGAGCTTAAAGAACACCAGGCTTCAAAAATCGTGCCTCAGGCCCTGGCCAGTTGGCTCAGCGGTAAAGCATCGGCCTGGTGTGCGGGGGACCTGGGTTCGATTCCCGGCCAGGGCACATAGGAGAAGCGCCCATTTGCTTCTCCACCCCCACCCCTCCTTCCTGTCTCTCTCTTCCTCTCCTGCAGCCAAGGCTCCATTGGAGCAAAGATGGCCCGGGCGCTGGGGATGGCTCCTTGGCCTCTGCCCCAGGCGCTAGAGTGGCTCTGGTCGCGGCAGAGCGACGCCCGGGAGGGGCAGAGCATCGCCCCCTGGTGGTCAGAGTGTCGCCCCTGGTGGGCGTGCCGGGTGGATCTCGGTTGGGCGCATGCGGGAGTCTGTCTGACTGTCTCTCCCCGTTTCCAGCTTCAGAAAAATATGAGAGAAAAAAATCGTGCCTCAGAATATTATTTTTAAATTAAAGAAAATCAAACATAAAGAAAAAATTTTGAAATAATTAAGAGGAAAACATACCATGTCTACAGAAGAACAAAGATAAGAATTACATATAACTTCTCTTCGGAAACCATGTAAGCGAGAAAATGGAGTGAAATATTAAAGTGTTGAGATAAAAAATCCACCAATGTAGCATTCTATATCTTGTGAAATTATCCTTTAAAAGTGAAGATGAAATCCTTTCTCAGAAAAAGAAAACTTGAGGGAATGTGTTGCTAGTAGATCTTCCTTGCAAGAAATGTTAAAATTAGTTCATTAGAAAGAAAAAGTAATAATATAGGTTAGAAACTGAGCTTTAAATAAAGAAAGAATATCAAAGAAAGAATAAGTGAAGATGAAAGAAAAACTTTCATTTTTCTTATTACTAATTGATTTAACAAATAACAATTTGCCAAAAATAATAGCAATAATATATTTGATTATGTATGCTTAATATATGTGTGTGTTTATATGTGTGTATGTGTGTGTGTATATATGCTTATATAGAAATGAAATGAATGATAGCAGTGATAACATTGGAGAAAGGAATTAGGATTATTTTGTTATTAGAAGGTACTTATACTACTCATGAAATGGTATAGTGTTATTTGAAACTGAACTTGGATTAGTTGTAAATGTGTACTGTAAATGTAACTCTAGGGCTACCATTAAATAAAGTAAAGTAAAACAAGTATAACATGCTGAGAAAGGAGAGAATGGAATCATATAAAATACCCAGTTGAAAGCAGAAAAGGCAGAAAACTAGTGGAAGACAAAACTAGGAACAAAGAACAAGAGCAGAAGTAGAAACAGTAACAAATATGGTAGATTAATCCAAATATATCAATAATCACTTTGAATATTAATGGTCTACATGCACCAATTACAAACATATTTTGAGAGTAAACCAAACAACACACCCCAACTATAAGAAATCCAATTTAAATATAGAGACATATAGATAGAAAGTAAACAGATATACCATGATAACACTAATAAAAAGAAAGCAGGGGTAACTATATTAATTTCAAACAGAGCAGACTTCAAAATAAGGAAAGTTACAAGGAATGAAGAAAGGCATTAAATAATGATAAAGGGATCAATTCTCCAAGAAGACATGACATTCTATATGTATGTGCCTAACAACAGTGTCAAACTACACGAGGCAAAATTGATAGAACTGCAAAAAAAAAAAAAAAAAAAAAAAAGAAAAAAAAAAGATGAATCCACTGTCATATTGGAGATCTAAACACACGTTTTTCAGAAATAGACAGATCCAGCAGGCAGAAAATCAGTAAAAACATAGTTGAATTCAGCAGAACCATTAGTTAACTGGACATTATTGACATCTATACACTACTTCATCAAACAGCAGCAGGATACCTGTTTTTCTCAAGCTTGCATGGATCATTAACCAAGAGAGACCATATTCTGGACCATAAAACACCTTGACAAATGTAAAAGAATATAACTCATACAATGTATTCTCTCAGACCACACTGGAATTAAACTAGAAATCAATAATAGAAAGATCCCTAAATAATCTCAAAATACATGGAGTTTAAACAGCACACTTCTATTTATTACATGGGTCAAAGAACTCTCAATGGAAATTAAAAAATATATATATTTTTAACTAAATGAAAATGAAAATACAAATTAAAACTCGTGAGATGCAGTAAAAACAGTGCTTTGTAGCATTGAATGCATATATTAGAAAAGAAGAAAGATCTAAAATTCACCTTAGGAAGCTAAAGCAAAAAGAGCAAATTAAATCCAAAGTGAGCAGAGGAAAAGAAATAATAAGAATTAGAGCCAATATTAATGAAATTGAAAACAGGAAATCAGTAGAGAAAATCAACAAATGAAAAGCTGGTTCTTTGACAAGATAAACAAGATAAGGCCCTAGCCAGGCTAACTAAAAAAAAAGAGAGAGAGAGAAGGAGAAAGAGAGGACACAAATTAATAAAATAAATGAACGGGAAATATCACCAAAGATTGCATGGGGATTAGAAAGGTAATGAAGTATTACTATAAACAACTCTATGACTACAAATTTGATAACCTAGATGAAATGAAACAATTCCTTGAAAGTCTCATTCTGCTTAGACTCACACAAGAAGCAATACATGATTTGAATAGGCCTAGTCTATTGAAAAAACTGAATAAATAATTAATAACCTTCCAAAACAGAAGGCGTTCATCTCAGATGGGTTCACTGGTGAATTCTATTAAACATTTAAGGAAGAAAATTTATCAATTCTCTACAATCTCTTTCAGAAGATAGAAGCAGAGGCAATATGTCCTAACTTATTCTATGAGACCAGCATTACCCAAACACAAAAACATTACAAGGAAAAACCTACAAATCAATACTGTCTCATAAACATAGATGCAAATATCCTCAACAAAATATTGCCAACTTGAATCCAAAAAGAACAAAAAGAACTATATATCATGACCCAGTAAGATTTATACAAGGCATGCAAGGCTGGTTCAACATTTGAAAATCATTTATTGTAATAATACAACAGCAAAGACATGATCCATTAAAGAAATAATTGAAAAGCTAGCTTCATTAAAATTAAAAACTTCTGCCTTGTGGAAGATAGATTCAAGAGAATTAGAAGACAACCTAAAGAGTGGGGAAATATTTTGAAAAGACATCTTATAAAGGACTGTTATCCAAAATATACAAAGAATTATTAATACTCAACAATAAAAAAATGAACAATGAACTATCCAATTTAAAAATGGACCAAAGACTTTAATATACACCTCAACAAAGAAGATAGACAGATGACAAATAAGCATCTGAAAAGTACTCCATATCATATGTCATCAGAGAAACACAAATTGCAGCAATAATGAAATACCTCCACATGCCTATCAGAATGGTCAAAGTCCAGAACACTGCCAATACCAATACTGGGGAGAAGCACAGCAACAGGAACTCTCATTCATGGCTGATAGGAATACAAAATGGTACAGTCACCTCAGAAAATGGTTTGACAGTTTCTTACAAAACAAAATATAGTCTTACCATAGGATCCAGCAATGCCACTCCTTTTTATTTACCCAAAAGAGCTAAAAACTTATTTCAACACAAAAACTTGCACATAGTCGTTTATAGCAGTTTTAATTATAACTGTCAAAACTTGAAAGCAACCAAGATGTCCTCCAGTAGGAGAATGGATAGACTGTGGTACAATGGACTGTTGTTCAGCACTAAAAAACAAACAACACAAAAAAACTATTAAGCCATGAAAAGAAGCTTAAGTGCACATTCTTAAGTGAAACAAGCCAATCTGAGAAGGCTGCATACTATATGATTCCAACTATATGAGATTCTGGTAAAGACAAAACTATGGAGATAATAAAAATAAATCCACGATTGCCAGAGTTTAGGGTGGGAGAGAGATGAATAGGCAGAGCACAGAGAACTTTTAGGGCAGTGATAGTCCTCTGTGTAAATACTGTAATTGTGGATATACATCATTATACATGTGTCCAAATACACAGACTATAAAACACCAAGAGTGAACCCTTAGGTAAACTATGGACTTTGTATGATTATGATGTGTCAATGTTAGGTTCATCTTCGGTAAAAAAAAAAAAAAAAAAAAGTACGATGTTGATTAATGGTGTTAATAATTGGGAGGTTATGCGTGTGCACAGGCAGGAGATACATATTGGAAATCTCTGTATGGTGGTCCCTCGTCTATTGCCCGGGTCCCCACAATAGGCAAAAATCTGTGAAGTAGAGACTTTATATTTATTTTATTATTTATTTTTATTATTTATTATTATTATTATTATTATTTATTTTAAGGTTTTATAAACCCTCACCACACTCATAAGCCTTTCCCACACTTATTTTGCTTATTTTCCACAAAAATAATTAAAATAAGTATATTAAAATACCTTTTAATGGCAAAATCCTGCAATATAGCGAAAAATCCATGATACAAAATTAAATATATACAATTTTAAAATCCGCAATACAGCGAGACCGCAAAAAATGAACCACGATATGGCGAGGGACGACTGTATTACAAACAATACTGCTAACATACTTGTACATATGTATGGGTTTTTCTGTAGAAAAACAAATCCTTTGAAGTGTAATACCCAGGTCCAAAGGAATGTGTAATCTTAATTTTGTTAGGTAATGTCAAATTTACCTGCAAGTATATTATAACCATTTATATTCCCACCAACAGTTAATGCAGGTTACTTTTTTTCCATGTGCTTCCAAACATGTATCCTTTTGTCTACTTTTTAAAAATTTTTCTATTTAATTTACTGTGTTGACATGGTTTCAAGTGTCCCACTTAATATAATACCCTCTACTCCCTGCATCGTGCCCCCCCATGCCCCAGTAAATTCTGTTTTGTTTCCCATTTTACCCCCTTTTGCCCCCTCCCCCTCCCTCCATTCCCCCCTTCCCTCTGGGACTTGCTATCCTATTGTATATATCTCTGTGTTATGTATATATAATTTGGCTAATCCCTTCACCTTCTTTGATTCCATCCCATCTTCCCCCTTTCCTCTGACAAGTCTTCTTTTACTTTCTGCCAGTCTGATATATAATATGTAGCATCTCATTGTTTTTATTTGCATTTATTTATGTTTATTGGCCATTTAAATTAATTTTTTAATAAACGCTGTCTTCTGCTGACCATTTTTCTATTGAGTTGTCGATTTTTATGAGGTCTTATACATTGAGGAAAATCTCCTGTTTTCTATTATATGTGTTAAAAGACATTTTCCAGTTCCTTGTTTCATCTGACTGATATTTTTTTGCGATATATTTTAAAGTTGTATATAGTCAGTTTTAGAACTGCCGATTAACTATTCCTTCCTTTGGGACAGGGCTTTGAATGGAGGGCTCCTATCAAGGAGATAGGCACTGTAGGCTGAAGCTTTAATACCTAGCTTAGAAGATTGACTTGATTCCGCTAACAATGAGGAACCACTGTGTGGAAAGGGGAATAGCAGGGTTTAGCAAGATGGGGGTATAGCTGAGAGAAGGGAAGAAAAAACAGAATCGAGAAGATCAGATAAGAAGCTAAAGCATTGTTAGTTAAGCACACTGGGACAAAAGTCTCATCTAGGGGAGTAGCAGTAGCTTTGCAAAGATTTTAAGAGATATTCGAAAAGAAGTATTGGCAGAATTTGGTGACTTGTGTGGGTGATTGTAGAGTTACTGGTTATTCTGAACTTGGAAGGTTTGTGAAAGCATTAAATAAAATGGGAGCTGCCTCTTGATTTGAAATATAAGTACATTTTCTTTCCTGCTTAGTTCAATTCACCAAACATATACTATCAGCTGCTATACGCCAACCCCTATGTGTGGAGTTAGACATGTAAAGATATATGTGGATTCAGACTTTGAAGAATTCTGTCTACTAGGAAAGACAGACAGATGTGTAAGCCAAATAGTACATTACAGTGTGCCTCGTGCAGGGATAGGAGAAGTTATACAGAGGAGGGAGGGAAAAGTGCCTGGGGAGATTATGTAGAGTATCACAGGATAATACATGTGAGCAAGTTTGTAAAGGATAAACAGGTGTTAGTTAGTTTGCCAAGTGAAAAGAATGTTTCAAGAAGTGTGATGGATATTGCAAAGGCATGGAGGTCTGGAGCAGAGTGGTCTTTTTAAAGGGATCTGGGAGTATTAACAACTGAGTATGACAATTTTAAACTGTAACAATGAATAAACAGTGATATGGCTGAAGAGGCAAAGAAAGACCAACTTATAAAAGGCTTTCTATATCCTGCCAAAGATCTTAGACCTTGAAACCTCTGAAGGCTTTTAAACAGAGTAAATAATTAAGGCTTATGGTTTAGCAAGACAATCCTTCTTGGAAGGTGTTGGGCAGATAAAATATATTATGCTCACTTTGTTAAAGATGGCGCTGCCCATGTGGAAGCCCGTCGCCCAGGTGATATTAATGTGTGTTGGGCAGGCAGGATCCTTGTAGCCTGGGGCTTGGTTTTGGGACTAAGCCTTTCCCACGCTTTTTGATTTGGGGTGGTGCACTCTCATGAGGAATCCCATTATGCCTCAGATAAGTGACTTTGTATCAGAGACTTCCTTGTTTGTATATTGGATTAAAGGTTTTGGTTTCTACACTATAAAGTGGGGCAGACCAGGAGCTTGCTCTCTCTGGGTTCCTGAGATTAGCATTAGAGAGGAGAGAAGGAAAAGGCCACGTGGAGGAGGCCAGGAGAAGCAGCCAAGGTGGCAAAATGCTAAAGGAGAAGGCAGTTTGTGCAGAGTTTGTGCAGAGAGAAGGAGATGGGGAACAGAGGTGAATAAGTCTGGTGAGCTAGAAACCTTTGATTCTAGGAAACTCAAATAAGTCAGTAGCTTTGTGAGCACTGAATGAGTGGGTTTTGGAGCCCAGTGTGTGTTTTTACGTGCCCACCGGGTGCAAGCTAGGATTAAAGATGATGGCCCACCAGTTCTTGGCTCCATTGTTTCATTACCATCTGTCCGAATCTAATACGAACCTGCATGTGAATGGCCACGATGGCAGCTACTGGCTTTACAGAAGGGGTAAGACCAAGTCAGTGAGACCAGTTAGAAGGCAACACCAAGGAGAGATGAGGGCCTGACTCTGGGCAGGAGAAGAGAGTAGAGTGAATTGGATAAAGATGCAGGTAAACCTGAACTATGCAATTTGTAGAAGATGTGAATTTCAACTGATTGTTTGTGTGGCCTGAGGCAATTCTTAATATATTTGATAATGCAGTTTCCACTGGGATTTGTAGCAAAATGGATGTGTAAAACTGATGAGACAGGAGTGGGAAGCATTTGGTTGTTAATCTTGAGCTTAATTTAGTTTTTCTCAACTTGGTTTCTGCCTTTGCATTGTGAAATTGACATTCATCAGCAACATCACACATTACCCTGCAGTGATTTTAAACTTGGAGGATGGGGGGTTGGTAAGAAGAAAGATTTAGAATCTCCCAGGGAGTCTGTGTAGTTTTAAAAAGTCCCTTGTGAATACTATAAGGTACAACCCTTCCACGCTTCCTCCAAACACACACACATTTGAGAATCACTGGCATATTTTCAGCATTGGTGGGAGAATATACGTATATGCTTGTGTGTGCATGCATGCACACAGAGCAAATAAAATATCATTTACACAGAGTGTATATAAGCCTGTACTAAACAGCCTCTAGTTACAGATTAACAGGAAGCAGCATCATCACAATCTAGTGTTTTTTTTTCTCTGTGATGCCATGAGTTTTAATGAATTTCTGGTAAATATAAATCAACTCACTGGGAGAAAGTTAACCCATAGGGAGAGAGTTAAAGGGAGAAGTGTGGAATAAAAACCCAATCTAGATGGAAGGGAATATAAGATGACTAATTACTTTCATGCAGATGTGATTTTTGAGCTGACTGCTGTTGTAAAGCTTCCAGAGTGTGGCTAATAAGAGTATGTGCAGTATTGGGTAATGGAGTGAGAAGAGTGCGCACTGGAGGTGAAAACCAGGTCATTTGCTGAGGTAATACAGCCTGTCAGGGACGCAGTATTTTTTTTTTTCTGTGCTGGAGGCAGTATTTGAAGCACTCGAGTAACTTTTGTGCCAGGCCAGAATTGCCTCAGCAAAATGATGATTTTCTTCCAGATCCTTTACCTCTCCATGTGGCATCGCCATCCTGACTCACCTACCTGGTATCGTTATGTTCTATTTTGCCCACACATAGCCTGCCTTTCCATTACAACTAACTCTCAGAAGAAATGTATTGGTATTGCAGTGAGAATAACTGACAGAACTCTAGGTTGCATCTGGCCCTAAAAAGACATAAATAAAAAAATGCTGCGGAGAGTAATTGATTTTTAACAGTGCCTTAAACCAATGCAGTTCAGAGATGAATGTCACTTGGCACAACCGGCGTAGTAACCATCTTCATGGAGTCTATAGTCTAACAAGGGAGGTGGTCAATGAACAAATAATTATAATCATGATGATCCTTACAAGAAGAACAATGAATCTTGAATTATGAGATATTTTGGAGTAAAAAGTAGAGGTCATTGCAGTTTCTTTTCTGATACCCATTACAACATGCCTTAAAATTATTAGGGTGCCTCTGATCAGCTTATTTATCAGGAAGGATCTCTTTGAGGACACAATCTCTATCACACTGCAGGGAATATCAGCTTTCTGTTTCTGCCTGGGCTTTTTCTTTTTTAATTGAGGTATTCATCCATTTTTATGTTTTAAAAAATAATTTCCTTTTAATTATAGTTGACATGCACTATTATATTAGTTTCAGGTGTACAACATAGTCATTTGACATTTGTGTACCTTATGAGTGATCACCACGATAATTCTAGTAACCATCTCTCATTGTACAAAGTTATTATATTATTGATTATATTCCCTATGCTGTATATTATATCTCCATGGCTTATTTATATTACAACTGGAAGTTTATATCTTTTAATTCTCTTCTCCTTTATTGTCCATCCCCTCCCTCTGGCAACCATCAGTTTGTTCTTTTTATCTATGAATCTATTTCTATTTTGTGTGTTTGTTTTTAGTTCCCACAGAAAAGTGAAATCATATGGTATTTAAATGTCTTTTTCTGTATGACTTATTTTACTTAGCATAATACCCTTTTCTCATGGAACTCTTCCCTTGATTAGTGTTTGAGACATCATCAACTCGGGAAAGAAAAAAAATATGTATGAAATTTGGATCATAATCTGTAATATTGAGTTATATTTTAATGTACTAATTTATCTCAGATTATTTTTAAAGATTATCCATTGGTGGAGAAACACACAGAAAAAAAATGCAGACATGGCTGAAACTGACTACATTTATGCATATATCATCCTTACAGTCCTTCTGCAGGGAGTGTTTTTTTTTTTTTCCCAACATCCTGACACTTTTTGTGTTTTCCAGTCATTTTAATTCACACATGCCAAGAGGTTTTGTGCATGATGGCTCTTCCTGTCTCCTGCATGAAGGGTCTATTATACACCTTCATCTTTGCTCATTTAAAGTAAGTGTGTTTGGAAAACTCATATCTCCAGAAACTGATTGAATAGGAAACCCAAGAAGATAAGGAGCTAATGTTCCTGAGATTGGAGGTCATTTTGAATTACATTTTCCAGTAATCTTGTAAAAAATGTGTCAAGTGTAGACTTTTGAAATGTCGAATTTTTTCTGAGGTGGTTAATGTGGGCCTCAGGTTTTCTCTTCATAAACTGTCACAGAGTCATGACACTTCCAGTATTACCCAAATTTATCTTTTATTCATAATAAACAAACTTCTTATGTGAACATTTATGTTTAGCCTATGCTTACATTTAGTGTTGATTTGCATATCTGAGAACATAATTACCAACTTTGAAATCTTTCAGCATGATATGTGGCTTAATGTGTGTTCTGTGGTAGAATTATTTACAAGCTTACTTTCTTACTGCTAGCAAGTGGGTTATTGAACAGGGATAGCTGTAGTCACACAAAGTTGGTAGGGCTAATGCAGTCATATGTTTCTTTGTTCCCATAATTGATGCCATTACTAGACTGGACTGGCACAAGCAGAAACTACAGGTGGTGATTCCAATTGCTGATACCAGCTGGCTTCTTTAAGGTGAACAGAATAAATTATCTTTTAGTATTGTGACTCAGACAAGGCTGCTTAGGCACAGGGTTATAAAAAGAATTATCAGATTGACAAACTGAAATAAGAATTTGATTCTGGATTGGCAATTGGAAGGTTTCCTATATTAGTGATTGCCAGAAAGTTAAAGTGAGCTGAGACTTGGAAACTAAGAAACCACGGCAAGAAGAAGTCTAGAGTTATATACATCAGAAGTGAGCTAAGCATCTGGAATCCAGGCATATGGGCATGGTGAAGAGAAGATATCATGGCTCTGAGATCAAGGCAGTCAGAAGTCCAGAAGTTTAGGTAGTTTCAGATCAAGAACCAGCAACAGAAGCACAGAAATAAGTCCTATCATAAGTCAAGAATTGTTTAACTTCTGGGTTATTTGGTACTTCATACTAGCACTTCTGAGTAGAGGTAGGCGTTGATTCCTGAATATTTTCATGGAAGTAGCTAAAATATGTATCTCACCTGGATAGGGCAGGGTTAGGAATGCTAAGACCTAGGAAGAAACTACTGAAAACTGAGTTGGAATGATGATCCTGATGATAACAGAAATAGCTGCAAAATGTTGACATGCTTCATCTTATTTTATCCTTATAGCAACCTGTGTGTAGGTACTAATATATGCCCATTCTTACAAATGGGAAAATGTAGGCTCAGAAAATTTGAGTGATTTTCCAAGATCAATAAGCTAATATATTGCAAAATGTATTGCATATATTGCCTCTCTTTGGTTGTAACTTTAAGGATGACTTTAACCCCATAATCTTACCTACATACACAAGAAATGAAGATCCTCATGAACAGAAAGAAGGAGGGCAAACATGGTCAAGTGGCTGACTTAACTAGTGCTTCTGACTCTCTTTTCTGCTGTGTGCTCTTCATACCTGCCTGATAAACAGTCTTATCAGTTGATTCTGTTGCTCACTTTTACAGGCATCTTCTATGGACCTGTCCCCTGCCTAATCTTACTCTGGACTGTCTGGGGTAGTCTTTTTCACAAGTTACCATTAAAAGGAAAACAGTTCAGAATAGTAATATTTAACTTCAGTAGATTATACTTAACTGCAGTGTGATTGCTTCATGTAATTAATTCTTCCATTATCTGGTTATTATTTTTTTAATATTATTTTTCCTTGGCTGCTAATATGCACGATGAAAAAAACAATACTCCAGTGATGGCTTCCAGATCCTCTTGCTGCTGTATTCTTGACAAAATTTTTGTTGCCCTTGTTTCAGATAAACCCTGCTTGTCCAAATGTTGCTTTTCATGTAGCCTGAAGAGTTGTTGCCATTACCACTTACATCTATTCTCTCCTATGAAGCTGGTCTTTTCAAGCACTAATACCTGTACTTCTGCAAGAGTCAGTTGCATATTTTTCACTTGGAACGTGGGCCTATGCAAATGTCTAGTTTTGGTGCCATTGGCATTTTTTTATATTAGACTGAATAGAACATCTAGAATTTGTGACAGGTTTTGACTAATTGTATCTCCAAAGTAACTCCAAAGTTGCTGATATTCAGAGTCATTAATGTCCTGAACTTATTTTTACTATCCTACTTTCAGTAAGTTTTATATCTCTGCCTCTGACTTTATGTGTAGCATACCATTTATGTCTTAGTTCCTCATACTCTGAGACTATAAAATGGGATAATTATTCTTGTGACTTCCTTGCCTACAGGGGTAGCAGGGAGAATGAATGTGTTCTGCTTGTGGAGTCCTTTGGGCCCTTGGGGAAAATGATACTGTATTAATTCAAGGCAGTAATATTGAGAAAGAATGACTGTTAGAAACACGTATAAATTATTTAGTATTTGATCATCTCAATTTAAGTTTACCGAAGGTATTTTTTAGTGTTTGTACAGATTTTGGAGTCTGCAACAGAACTATCCAAATCCATTAAGAGGATTTTCAGGCATATGCTGGTATTAATTTTAGTAAAATATGGGATCTCCATGTAAGTAGAATAATTAAAATAATTGATTATTAGAGCATGTTACTTTACAAAAATAATCCAAAGAGAGACACTGACTATCTTTCATGCTTAAAAAATCATACAAACTGTGATTGCAAGTCATACACAGGACTTTAGGAATATGTCACAAGGGAAAATAGAGTCTTAGGACATAGACAAGAGGAGTATACTTGTTTCTCTTCTTTTATTCTCAATAGAAGGAAACACAAAACTACAGTCATCCATTTTATTAAAATTAAGTTAAAAAAGGTATGATTAGGCCACATACCTGAACAAAACTGACAGTGGAAGGGGAAGTGGAGCCCAAAGGGACTGCATATTCTTGGGCAGTTTGCTGCCATCCACATGGAATAGGCGGGAAGATCTCAAACAAAAGTTGAGGAATCCTGCATGGATGATGAGGCTCTTCCTGGCACCTCTGAGATTATTTTCTCAAAAGCTCATGTTTCCTCTACTACTTACTGTGTGGCCAAGTATTGTGTAGGGAGGTGTGGTTGAAGTGGAGGGAGGGGGATAGGGAACAGTGGGAAAATGACCCTGTGTGGCTCTGCCCCTTACTGGGTCAGCTTAGGACAGCACTTCACCCTGCCTGCTCTAACCCTTAATGGAATATTTAGATGAGCTGTTATAATAGGCAAAACATCCACAGCCCACATAAAGGCTAGAGGCAATCATAGCAATAAAAATCTTTGTCCCATATCCTCTCTTGACTTCCTCCTTGAACTTTATGTGCCTTCTTCCACTCACTTTCACTTTGTGTATTTAAATTTCTTGTTCTTCTCATTTAGAGGTTTCTATTGAAATCAATGTCCCTTCAAAATGATGAAAAGAAGAGATGAATTTTAACTATACAAGTAAATAGCCAATCACTGATACATCAGACAACAACCATCATCCACTCAGAAACCTCTGAAAGGGAAGATTACTTGTTTCACATGATGGCTGACTTGATTAAAATATTTAGTTTTTTTTTTTAATTCAAATACTGTACTATAATCAAATGTTATCATGAATATTTACATACTCATCAAGATAAAGAGGGGCTTTTCAGTTTTTCTGTTGGGTTTTGTTTGAGTCCTTTGATAACTGAAACAGAGCTGTTTACTGTTTTGCTCTTCCTTTCCAGTAAGTTCACAGAATTGTAACAGCAGGAAAATAGTTCAATTATTTTGCAAAATGTAAGGTCTTAGGCATTTGTCACCCCTGAATAGAGTAAGGAAGGATTTTGCCTCCACCATTATAAGTTCTTGGCTGAAGACACCTCCCCAGCCAAATGAAACAGATTAATAAGGAAGAAAACCAACAGAAGTTTAATATGTATACCTCTGTCACGATATTGTTCCAAGTTCCTGGGCTCTTGCCGAGAGAAAGATTTCAGATGAGAGACGCAAATAGCAAAGCAGGGAGCAGTTTATTTAGCAAAGAGAAAGTACACTGGGAAGATTTTCAAGCAGGCAACTCAGACTGATCTGAGTGCCCCACTTGGTTGTACATAGTCAGATTTTTATACTTAACTGAGCACCTTCCCCATCTCTTGGCTCCTCCTCCCTGGTGTGTTCGCTCCTGCCCATCACATGTGCATACTTCTGCCAATAGTGGGTGGTCGTATGCCTGTGCTGTTCGTAGTTTGAGGCCATGCACTTGCTCTTTTCTATTATTTTGCCCTTCCACATTTAGAATCCCCAGTGAAAGGTCACATATAGGTCACTGTCCTGTTTGTCAGTCCCATTGTACATGTTCACCATGGGTGTATAACTGCCTTGGGCTGTATCAAAGGCAGTCAGCAATCTGGTTATCAGCTGATGGTCATGTTTAAAAATGATATTTTCTTCTACTTTCTGTCACCCTCTCCCAGGCTCATGTCTGATTGGCTAACACCTACTCTAACACCGCCTGTATACATGGGAGAGACCTAGGGAAACCAAGTGACCCTGAAATGGCCCAAGATACCACCTTAAATACCATCTTCAGTAAAGACAAGAGGAGATGTTGGGGAGAGGGGAGCTAGTTATGGTAGGTTATCAGAAAAAACACAGAAAACAAGGGTGATGCTGTTATGAAGATTTAAGGCAGTTTCCTCTCTACTGGTAAGTTTCTAGAGATTTAGTCAGCCCCCTGTTCCTCGTACAGAGTGTAAGACACCCTAAAAAATGGACCTTGTCCTTATATGTGTAAAATATCTCTTGATGCCTGACCAGGCAGTAGCACAGTGGATAGAGTGTTAGACTGGGACACAGACAACCCAGGTTAGAAACCCCAAGGTTGCTGGCTTGAGTGCAGGCTCATCCAGTTTGAGCACAGGGTTGCTGGCTTGAGTGTGCAATCATAGACATGACCCCAAGGTCACTGGCTTGAGACCAAAGGTCAGTGGCTTGAGCCTGGGGATCACTGGCTCAGCTCCAGCTGAGCACCCTGTCAAGGCACAAATGATAAAGCAATCAATGAACAACTAAGGTGCCACAACATAGAATTGATGCTTCTCATCTCTCTCCCTTACTGTCTGTCTGTCCCTATTGTCCCTCTCTCTCTCTGTCACAAAAAATGTCTCTTGAAAAACTGGATTTTCAGAAATTCTCCTGAGTCTGCTCTTTCTTAAAAATAATGAGCCCCCAATAATCAATATGCCAAAGAGGCATATTTGGGGGTGGAAAATTCTGCTCCCCTTCAATAGTAAAGCTTCTAACAGTGTTAAAGCTTACCAGAACATAATAATTCTCAGCCCCAGAGTGAGTATTTGTATAATTATTTAAAGGTAGATAAGGTGGCATAATGGAAAGAGTATAGAATGTGAAGCCAGAACACCTTTCTAGTAGGTATAAATCACTGTGCCAAAGCCACATAGCAGGTAAGTGGCAAAATTTAAATTTAAACCTAGGTTTGTCTTACTAGATATCCTATACTTCTAAACTCTAGCTCTACAGGCTATGGGAGGTTTGATAGCTTATCCTATAATAATAATGGCCATACTGTATTAAAGATTTACTGTGTGCTTGAAGCTGAACTTTAATGCATTATTACATTTAGTATGTCACAGTTGAGAAAATTGAAACTTCAAGAGATTTCTGTGTGATTCTCTGTGTTAACATAAGAAATGTCCAAACCTGTAAGAATTTTTATCAGTTTATTTGAGCCAAACTAACCACTATTACACAGAAGCAAAATCTCAATGAATTTACTGACCCTGGCTGAATAGCTCAGTTGGTTAGAGCATCGTCCTGAAGCATAGAGGTTGACAGTTGAATCTCCAGTCAGGGCACATATAAGAACAGATGTTCCTGTCTCTCTCCTGCTCTGTTCCTTCCTCTCTCTAAAAATCAATAATATAAGCATAAAAAAAATCTCAGTGATTGAGAAAATGCTCCACAGAATGTCAGGTTTTTTTTTTTTTTTTTTAATTTATTGTGTTTACATAGATTCTAGTGTTGCCCCAAATGCATCCCCCCTCCCTCTTATTCCCTTCAACATCTCCCTTGCTCCCCTCCCTACAACGCCCTCCCCCCTTCCCTTCAGGTTTATCTCATCCTATCATCCCCTTTCCCTCTGTTCTCTTTTCCGCTGGTCCTTTTGATCTCTCCTCTGTTTCAATTCCGTTCCTCAGTTCTCATTGGTCCTTGGATTCCTCAAATGAGTGAGGTCCTATGATATTTTTCTCTTTCTGCCTGGCTTATTTCACTTAACATAATATTATAATTTCCAGGTCCATCCATGTTGTTGCAAAAGGTAATATTTCCTTCTTTTTCATGGCCCCATAGTATTCCATTGTATATATATATACCATATTTTTTAATCCACTCGTCCACTGTTTATGGCAGCATTGTTCACAATAGCAAAGATCTGGAAACAGCCCAAGAATGTCAGTTTTACACCTTATTTTATACATCACATTCAAAGGAGGAAGCTTAAGGGGGTTAATGAAATTCATTTGTGATAAATTAGAGAAGAGGGAGAAAGCAAAGCAAGGAAATCTCTGGGATTGGATAAAAGCAAAAGAAATGAATAGACACTTTTTTTTACATATGTGGGTATAGAATAGCTAACACTAGCATGATAACAATCACAATGAGATGTTCAGCTCTGGTGAGAGATTGTGCCCTGAAGAATCTGGCAAAAGGAAATTACCTTGCCATTCCAAAGGTATGTTATCATAGATGCAAAAAGACAACAGACAGGCTCAGTTTAAGTAAAGATTGACCTTTGTCAAGGAAGATAACACCAGAGGACAAGACTACCTGCTATAAATTACTTTTAGTTAGAAGGTTTTAATTTCAGACCATCCTATGTGTTTACTTTAGGTCTCCGAGTTTGTAAGGCCAAGGCCTCCATGCAGGACTCCTGTGAACTTGTCCCTGAGGTTTAGTATGTGGCCCCTCTTTTGTCCACATGAACAAGTCACTTCATTTCTTTGGACCTCAATTGCTTCCTGTTTCCCCTGGCTTTCTAAGTCATAACTGCCCAGGAAAGTACAAGCAGGTACATGTGTGATTAAATTGAGTTCCTGCTGTGTGGAAGGGGGAAAAGTCCCTTTTCCCTCCTCTGGTTCTTTTTGGCTGGCCAAATTAAATCAACAGAAGACCGAGTGACAAGAGAAAACCATATTTAATCTTCTGCTCATGGGAACCCCCTCCACACACACACACAAGAGAGTCAGAGAACCCGCACACAAGAAAGAGGTGCAGAGACAGAAAGGGAGATTGAGGTATATAAGACATCCCAAGCTAGGATAAAATAAGATGTCATAGTTGCTTCAAAAAGACATTGCAGGATAATGAGAAGAGATGAAGTTTAGTAGACAAAAGTTTGCCCTGCCCTATACATAGGTGAAAAGAAGTTCTCTCTGATAATCTCTTATGGATAAGACATCTAATTTAAGTTCTTCTAAAATTGATTTTAGTTCAAAGTTATCTGCATACTACTGAGACACACCTTAGGGCTCATTCTGGACCCCCACACTGTAATTAGAATCCTAGGTCCAGAAATCTCCCCTCTCTCACCCAATTCCTTTTTGCTTTCTGAATCTATTTGAAATTGCTAGTCTGTAAAGCCAGTATCCGCCATCGTGGCCATTCACATGCAGGTTTGCATTGGATTTGGACAGTTGGTAAAGAAACAACGGAGCCAAGAACTGGTGGGCCATCATCTTTAATCCTAGCTTGCACCCGGTGGGCAAGTAAAAACACACACTGGGCTCCAAAACCCACTCATTCAGTGCTCACAAAGCCACTGACTTATCTGAGTTTCCTAGAATCAAAGGTTTCTAGCTCACCAGACTTATTCACCTCTGTTCCCCATCTCCTTCCTTCTCCCTGCACAAACTCTGCACAAACTGGCTTCTCTCTCAGTACTTCATCATCTTGGCTGCTTCTCCTGGCCTCCTCCATATGGCCTTTCTCTGCTCTCTGCTGTCTCCTTGTAAAGCCAGCAGTGAGCATAATATACTTTATCTGCCCAACACTCCTCTAATGCTAATCTCAGGAACCTAGGGAGCAAGCTCCCCATCTGCCCCCATTTTATAGTGTAGATTTAAAACCGTTAATCCAATATACAAACAAGGAAGTCTCTAATACAGAGTCACTTATCTGAGGCATGATGGGATTCCTCATGAGAGTGCACCACCACACATCATGCAATCAGTCAAGGGTGTGGGGAAAAGCTTAGTCTTAAAACTAAGCCTTAGGCTATAACCACCCTGCCTGCTTACAGCCTGTCCCCCACACCCATTGCAAACTATGATATAAGCGAGCAAACCTATATATCATATATATTTACAAACTTATTTGACCAACAGTGATAGTTACTCCAGTGTTTGTTTTCATACTCTATTCCTGCCACCTTCCCAGGATACTCCCCTTCATTTTCCTATTAGCTTTCTCATAGCATTAAAATGTGCTAAACAATTTAATCTTAAAAACAATCACAAAACTCCTCCGTCAAAACTCCATTCTCTTCCTGTTAATGCCGTCTTTCCACTTAACAATCAAAATTTTTGAATGAATTGTCTTTGCTCATCATCTCTATTTTTACACCTCCCGGTCACAGTTGATCCCATTGTGATCTGGCTTCTGTCCTGATTACTATTCCCTCTCTACATATTGGTTTCCTATGGTTGCTGTAACAAATTGTCACAAATTTAGTGGCTTAAAACAACATCCATTTATTGTCTTATAGTTCCATAGATGTCTGATGTGGTCTCACTACTTTAAAACTAAGGTGTGGAAAAAATTGCATTTCTTTCTGGAAGCTCTAGGAGAGAATTCATTCTTTTGCCTTTTGTTGTTTCTAGAGGTTGCTCATGTTCATAGTTCCCCTCCCTCCATCTTTAAAGCTTGCAGTGGTGGTTATATTTCTTTGGTTATCTCTTCCATAGTCACATCTGCTTCCGACCACAACCAGGAAGTTTTTTCACTTTTAAGAACGCCTGTGATTACACTGGGCTTACCTGAATAATCCTGGATGACCTCTCCATCCCATGTTACTTAATTTAATTACATCTGCCAAATTCCCTTTGTCATGTAACCTAGCATATTTACAGATTTCAAACAGTAGGGCAGGAGGGACATTATTCTGTCTGTCCCCACTACAAATGTTCTCACTGAAATCATCAGACTTCATTGTTAAGAACTCCAACTGGTACTTTTGATACTTGTCTTAGAGTACTACTTGCACACCTGTAAATGTTGATAAACTCTCTTTTTCTGATTTATTTTTTTCTCTTTTTTTATGACCAGTTCTTTTTGCTTTTCTGACCTTCCTCTACTTTGTCCTTTAAACATTGGTGTTCTCCAGAATTCAATCTTCAACCCAATTCTCTATGATCTGTACAAACTCTCCATGTGCTATTTCTGTGACTGAAACTGAAGTTGTGGCCTGATGACCACATTTCATAATCACCTCTTGAGTTCAGACTGTATGTCTGAATGCTTGCAGTCATATATTGTAACATTGTTTGGTCCTCAAGCTTTATTTTACCAGCTTAATCGAGACATAACTACATAACTGAAAAATAGAAATGTATAATATATATTTAAGGTATACAAATTGATGTTTTGATATATGTATACATTGTAAAATGATCATCACATGCAAGCTAATAATATATTCATCATTCCACAGTTACCATTTGTTTTTGGTGTTGTAAGAACACTTAAGATCTACCATCTTAGCAAATTTTAAGTGTATAATACATTATTATTAACTATAGTCACATTTCTATACATTAGATCTCCAGAACTCATTCCTCTTCCATAACTTTTTACCCTTTGACCAGCATTTTAATCCCCCCTCCTTCTTGTCCCTGGAAACTACCATTTTACTGTTTGCTTCTATAAGTTTGACTATTTTTGATAGCATGTGTAAGTGATATTATGGAGCATTTATTTTTCTGTGTCTGGTTTATTTCACTTAGCATGATAGTAATTAAAACAGTATGCTACTGGCATAAAATCAGGCATATAGACCAATGGAATAGAATAAAGAGGCCAAAAATAAATCTACTCATTTACAGTCAGTGATATTCTACAAGGGTACCAAGAACACACAATGGGGAAAAGGATAGTCTCTTTAATAAATGGTGATGGGAAAACTGAATAACTACATGCAGAATGAAATAAGTCCCTTGCACCAAATACAAAAATCAATGTAAAATGAATTAAAGACTTAAAGGCAAGACTTGAAATTGTAAAAGTATTTGAAGAAAGTCAGGAAAAAACATCTTGCCATTAGTCTTGGCAATGATTCTTTTCATCATGACACCAAAAGCATGGCAGCAAAAGCAAAAGGAGACAAATGGGATTGCATCAAACTAAAAGGCTTCTGTATAGCAAAGGATTCAATAAAGAGTGAAAAGGCAGTCTATAAAATGAGAGAAAATATTTTCAAACCATATAGCTAGTAAGGGGTTAATATCCAAAGTATATAAAGGAACTCAAACAATTCAGTAGCAAAAACCAAACACAACACAACACAAAACAAACAAACGAACAAACAAACTGATTAAAAATGGGCAAAGGAACTTAGTAGATATGTCTCAAAAACAAAACATACAAATGGCCAAGAGGTACATGAAAAAGATGCTTAATGTCACTAATTATTAGAAAAATGTGAACCAAAACATCTCATACCCAATTGAACGAATATTAGTAAAAAGAAAGAGGGAAATAAAATGTTGGCAAGGTTGTGGAGAAAAGAGAAACTCGATGCACTGTTGGTGGGAAAATAAATTGGTAGAGCAATTTTGAAAAACAGTATGGAAATTTCTCAAAAAATTAGAAGTATATCTACTGGATTACCCAGTAATATCACTTCTGGGTATATATCCAAAGGATATGAAAATAGAATTCCTAAGAGATATCTGAACTCTCATGTTCATTGCAGCACTATTCATAATAGACAAGATATGAGGACAACCTAATTGTCCTTTGACAGACAAATGGATAAACAAAATGTGGTACATATATATAAAGGGGTGGCAAAAGTGGGTATACAGTTGTAATACAAATAAATAATACAAAAATTAATAAATAGTAATACAAGAATAAACTATGTTTCACACACTCACTACTGTAACTACTTTTACTCACCCTTGTATATATGCAGTGGAATATTATTCAGCCTTTAAAAAGAAGAGAATTTCTGCCTTTTGTGAAAACATGGATGAATCTACAGTTACATCTTTACATGAATGTCTCAAAAGTACTTCAAATTCAGCATGTTCAAAAGGAAATTCATCAGTCCCCTCCTCTATCCCCAAATCAGCTACTTTTCCTGATTTTTTATTTTAGTCTTTGGTACCACTATCTATCTAGTTTCCCAAGCCATAAAATTGCACTACATTCTTAGCAACATTCTCTCCTAGGCAAGTACTAACCACCTCTATTCAGCAACAATGGATGCTGCTTTCTCTCAGGGATCCTTTGTGTTTCATTTTTAATGCAATTTATCCCAGTTCTTGTCCTCAACATTTCTCTCTTTAAGATTCTTACAAAGACCTTCTTGCCATCCCCTTTCCTTTCAATCTTTTATCCACAGGATAATCAGAAGGACCTGTTTAAAGCTTATCTTCTTAAAGTCCATTTCACAGTTTTCTGGCACCTTGGGTATAAATCCGATCTCCTTAGCTTGGCATATATACCTTTGTGATCTGACCTCATCTTATTGTTCTATTTTAAACTCGCCCCACATCTTTTTTACCACTCACCCCTGCACCCATCACTCTTTATGCCTTTTTAAAACAATTCAGTTAATTTGGGGGGAGGAAGGGGGAGGGAGAGACAAAGAGAGAAACATCAACTCGTTCCACTTAGTTGTTATATTTAGTTATGCACTTATTGGTTGCTTCTTGTATGTGCCCTGACTGGAGATCAAACCCATGACCTCCTCATGCTAGAAGGATGCTCTATCCACTGATTCCCCTAGCCAGGGCCCCTAATGCCTGATGTTTTAGCATAATTTTGTTTTCTCAGGCTTTGATAACTTAGCACGTTGCTTCCTTTCCTGAGAACATTCTCCCTTTTACTACCCCCCATTCTTACCCATTGAAGAATAAAACACACACACACACACACACACACACACACACACACACACAAATACTAGGAAGAAGAAATAGAATATAGAGACAATTTTAACTATATACATGTTTAAAATTATTTTTAATTACTCAACTAATACTTTAGTATAAAATCTTATTAAAATTGTTTAAAAATTAAAACCTTGAAAATAAAGTTAAAGTTCTCTATGATTGCTCACTCTCACTGTGTGTATTGTTCTAAAAAAAAACAACAAAAAAACAAAACAAAACAAAAAATCTTGTTTTTTTACTTGGTTCTATGTCTTGGAGACCTATTGTATTTCCCCATGTATAAGACGCTCCCAGGTATGACACACCTTAATTTTGGGGCCTGAAATTTGATAGAAAAAAAGTATTACATAAAGTTATTAGACTCAAGTTTTATTCATCATAAAATTCATACAACTCTTCTTCAATGAAAAAAAAGCAGGAAAGGCAAGTAAAAAAAATCTACAACCACAGTATAAGATGCACCCAGTGTTTAGACCCCAAATTTTTTGAAAAAGGGTGCATCTTATGCATGGGGAAATACAGTATCTATGTCAGTGTTTAAAGATTTACTATATTATTTTTAATTACTGATCACTATACATAGTATGGCCATTCTAAACATGTATGCAGACATTCTGGTATTGCAGGACATTTAGGTTGTCTCCTGATTTTTGCTTTTATGATCATTGTTACAAGGATTATCCTTATAAAAATGCCGTGTTGTGAACATGTGCAAATCTTTCTCGATAGTAGATAGCATATTCCAGTGACACTGAATATTGGCTCTGATAAAATTCATTGTGTATTTAATTTTTTTTCTCACTGGTTCACAAATTCCTCTAGAGCAAAGACTGTATCATATGGTTTGTATTTGCTTAGAATTAAATAGAACCTGGTATATAATATATGATTAAAACACACTTATCAAATAAATGTGGCTGGCTGTTCTCATTAAACAAGAGTTTCTTACTGCCCCAAAGGCTTTGTTACCTCCCTTTCTTAGTGTGGCCTTAATCAGATTATCAGTAGTCCTATGCAAAAGTCCTCCAAACTTTGAGTCTGGGACAGTGTTTCTCTATCTGTTCATTGACAGAGACCTGTTACAGCTATTTGAGCATACTTTGGAAGGCATCACGATCTGAGATGATCATTTTTTTACCTGTCTTCATAGGTCCATTTACTTCTAGTTCCTGCACCCAGCCTCTTGGGAGACAGATATCTTTGATATGCCTTACTCTGGTCACCTTCTTGCATGTAAGGTGATGAAAGGCCTAGATCAGGGGTCGGGAACCTTTTTGGCTGAGATAGCCATGAACGCCACATATTTTCAAATGTAATTCCATGAGAGCCATACAACGACCCGTGTACATTACTCATCACCCAATAAAAATTTGGTGTTGTCCCGGAGGACAGCTGTGATTGGCTCCAGCCACCTGCAACCATGAACATGAGTGGTAGGAAATGAATGGATTGTAATACATGAGAATGTTTTATATTTTTAACGTTATTATTTTTTATTAAAGATTTGTCTGCAAGCCAGATGCAGCCATCAAAAGAGCCACATCTGGCTTGCGAGCCATAGGTTCCCGACCCCTGACCTAGATGATTTCTAATTTTCTAACTAATTTTAATTCTTTGTTCTTGTTTGTAAAATGAGGTTGATGTCTATCTACCCACTATACATGAAGTGAGAAGTAGAATATCCTCTGAGACTTTCAGACTATGGTGATACAGTTATTGTGTGCAGCAACTGTGCAAGGGAGGATTTCTTCATTAGTCTGTAGAGTGTGTACACGTGTGCCCTATTAAATCTTTGACACTATGCTCCTTTGGGTCAGAGAGGGTATTTTATTCTGTTTTTATTACCTGTATCTAGCACCCATGTTCAGCTGTATGTATGTTAAATCAATGCACTGGATATCGTTATAGTTAAATAGGTATGGCCAATATTTATCTTGCATAATTGACTGTGCTAAGTTCTATAGTATTATTTATTTCCATCACTGATCTAATGTGCTTGAATGTCCAGTTCATATCAGTCACTGTACTAGATGCTGTTGATACAGCTGTGAACACAACAAGAATGTTCCCAGTATTGTGGGATTTCAGTGTACTGATTTCACAACATTAAGATTCGCAAGGGGCAGTGATGGTGAGACTCTTCTCCTGCTTCATTAGAACACAAAAACCTTTCAATCACTCTGTACCCTAGGGCAGACTTTACTGTTAGACCTTTACAAAAGAAGAGATGTAAGGGCGTTAGTGACCACTTCTCAGAAAGAGCACTGCAAAGTCAGAGAAAAGACCTTCTCTTGTAGTACCTATCATGGCATATAGAGATACAGAATATATTACTCTAAGACCCCACTCTCAATTTTTCCTCACAAAGCCTTATGTTTATCAATATTATTTTGTCATCTTCCTTCAGTGTTCTTTATTCATGCTTATGCTTTACTCTGAAACTATCATGCGCTTCTATTGCCTATCAAAAAGCTCCTCGTTGTCTAGCATTGCATGCTACATTTCCAATTCTTGGCCTTTCTTTGCTTGTGTTTTGCATTCAGCTGTTATCCTTTGTTTATTGTTGCCAAACTGATTTTTCAAGGTTCAGCTCTAATCCTATTTCCTTAATGTTACTATTATCATCTATCCTCTCATTCATCTTTGACTCTAACTTAAGTACAAATGCTAATGGTCTATTTCAAGATTTCCCATATTCTTTCTCCAACAAGGTTACAAACTCTTGGAGGGTTGATTTCATGTCTTTTATCCTCCACACTATAAGGCAGAGGACGGGAGATCAATAGAGAATGTTATTAATTTAGAGCAGCCTTTAAAGGCCATCTGTGAACAAATGAGTGGGTAGGGGCTGCTTGAACCAAACAAATTAGATTAAGCCTGTGTTTTGTAATATTTTATTTCAATCAAAGTTCAAGTAATATTTCTGGATCACCTCTGTGTGGCAGGTACTATGCTAGATTCTGGTGATTCGTAGATGAATAACTAAAAAATCCTCAAAAATCTCACGATCTAGTTAGACATCATAGAGGTTAGCAAATGAATGTAGGACTTACTGTGTGATAACTGCTGTAATGGATATATGCCACAGAGGTGCCATCACAGTTCAGGAAGGCTAGTTTAAATCTACCTGAGATGGGGCTTTGGAGAGGAAGTCAAGCTTGAGCTGACTTTTGAAGGAGGCATGTGTAAGCCATATTCAGCTTATTGGAAATGATAAATCTCAATTACTTGTGCAATTTCTCACCATACTAAATGTAGATAACTAATATCAACTCTAGTCTCAAGGGAAGAAAATGCTTCCCCTGTGGAGAAGTTTAGGTGACTCTTAGACATTTTAGTACCTTCAATGCAGAAAAGCCCTGAGCATCTAGAAAGAGTTTTTGCACTTCCAGAATCTAAGCAACCTGGCACTTCTTGACAGAACAAGGTCCTTTGGAATAGGGGTCAGTTTAATTAACATGATAACTATTTAAAGTCTTCACAGTACACTTATAAAAACAAAGTGGTGTGTTGACTACATCTAAAGCTCCTACTGCTTAGCTAAACTTCATTATCCTTATCAAACATCACTAGTAATAAATAAGCATAATCACTCCTTTGTCTAAGAATAAATGGAATTACTGAGTATACATGAGAAATTCAGTTGTCTTAGCAAGCTCCCACATGTCACCTACAAGCTGAAAGAACACACAAACTCTATTAAACTGGCAACCTATTTTTTGGCTGCACACATTTAAATACTCTGTTAATGTGTGGAGAAACTGTCCAATGTATAACAAATGCATACTTAGAAGCATTGCTAAGAAAAGAATAACATTTCGGAGTTTAGTTGCAAAAGCCGGAAGCCTGATATCACACTTTCAAACCTTTGGAGACTAACAGCTTACCTACTCTGGAGGTGGTTTATTGTCTGTTGATGTCTGAAATTGGCTGTTGGTTTCTCAAAAGCTGCAGGATAATCAAGAGAATGCAAAGAGAATCTCCAGTTTTGGCTGGACTTGTGGGAGGGCAGGTGGTTGGGAGTAATTAAGGTCTGATTCCTGGTGGCCTCTCACCAACATAATTAGGTACCTTCAACCACTAATGAATCTCACACTCATATTGGACTATTTAAATCATCCAAGAAAACGTTGGCCACAGGGATGTGTCTTGCATCACATTCAGTAATGACCTTCTGGGCCCTGTTCCCAGAGTTCTCCTTCCTCACAACTGAGGGCGTTTCTAATCACCTGCAAGTTCAGGCTAGCTCTAGTCTGTGGGGTCAGTCCTTTCTGAGCTTGTGGATTCTGAGGTGCCCTAGTGCAGTAGCTTAACATCCCAGGCATCATATTTGATCATGATTTGACCTTGTCTATCAGACTAACAATTCAGGTTTTCCTTTGTTCTTGTGACAAAGACCTGTTCTTGGACCCCGGTCCTTATAAATTGGTTTCTGTGTTTGATGCCTGGTCTTGAATATTTTATGCCTAGGTTCCAGCCTTGATTTTTTTTCTAGCCCTCTTAGAAATTATAGCTTTTTAGCCCATTCGGTTTTCTCTGCTAATTGCTTCTAAACAAGAAGTTTCTAGATGTCTAACCCTGTGTCCCATCTCTCCACTAGAGTAAGTACTGTCTTCTTACATCTGGTTGATCCTCATGCTGACCTTCTGCTTACCTCAACCAGCTGACCCATTCTTTTAGCCTTGTGTGAGAGGAATCCTTCCCAAGGTCACTTTTCAAATTTTGAGTCCTGATGATCTTCTTCTTCTTCTTCTTCTTTTTCTTCTTCTTTTTCTTCTTCTTTTTCTTCTTCTTCTTCTTCTTCTTCTTCTTCTTCTTCTTCTTCTTCTTCTTCTTCTTCTTCTTCTTCGTGACAGAGACAGAGAGAGGGACAGATCAGGACAGACAGACAGGAAGGGAGAGAAATGAGAAACATCAGTTCTCTGATGTGACACCTTAGTTGTTCATTGATTGCTTTCTCATATGTGCCTTGCCTTGACTGGGGGCCTACAGCAGAGTGAGTGACCCCTTGCTCAAGCCAGCGACCTTGAGTTCAAACTGCTGAGCCTTGCTCAAACCAGATGAGCCTGTGATCAAGCTGGTGACCTCAGGATTTCGAACCTCTGTCTTCTGCATCCCAGTCCGACACTCTATCCACTGCACCACTGCCTGATTAGGCTCTCTTCTTTTTTAATGCCTCAGCACACAGGCATTTGATTTGTTTTCTTTGCCTCTTAGTAGCCAATTATCACCAGTTATCTCTTAGGATTCTTATGTCCCTCAAAGAATGACTAGTAAATGGGATGGTCTTACCTGCCCATATATTGCTTGTTGACATCAAAGACAAACCCACAGGCCTGTGCTTTTTAAGTTTATTACCCCCAATAATGGAGAAACAAAGAAGGGATGGTATAAAGGAGAAGTTCTTATAGTCTTTCCCTCTAATTCCTAAGAACCTTGTTGTCATGGTGCCTTAATTTATGCTCCTTTCTTTTATTTGTTTTACTTTTCCACCATATTTCAAATTCTTTCTTCTCTGTTTTGTATAATAAAATCTTGCTTCCATAAAAATCCCTTATCCTAGGAATTTTGTATATTAATTCATCCATTCAACATTATTTTTTGGTAGCTATTATGTGCTAAGCACTGTAACAGACACCAAAAGTATAATGTTGAACAAGGAAAATCATGCTCCTACTGTCATGGAGTATATATTCTAGTTGGAGTAAGATTATTAATGAACACATTAAAAAACTACATATGTGAGAACATAGCAGATAATAGTAAGTGCTATGCAGTGAATTTAAAGACAGCAATGGAGGAGTGACTGGAGGCCTACAGACAACTTTTCTGAGATGGTGACTTTTACGCTTAAAATGGAATGACACAAAGAAGACAGGAATGTGCACTTCAGAAGGAAGAACATTCCAGAAGAACAACTGGTGCAAAGATTCTAAGACAGGTTGGTGTTTTTAAGACAGAAAGAATGGCACTTAGAATAAAGCATAGAGGCTGAGCAAGAAGAGATGGTATGGATGAAGTCAGAGAAGTTAATTCAACAGGACTTGTTAGCAGGCTAGATGCTAGGGTTGAAGGTGAAAGGAAGAGTGAATCAGGAATAACTCCTAGATTTTGGATTGTCTGTTGTGTATATTTGATAATACTGCTTTCCAAAATGAGGAAGACAAGGGTAAGGAAAAGGGGACATTTTAAGTTTGAAATATCTATCAAATATGCAAATACAAATATCAGGTAATAGTTCAGGAGATATACATTTGAGAATCCTCAGTGTACTGATTAGAGGGAGTATAGATAAGAGAATAGTGTCTAAGATTGAGCCTTAAGACACTGTAACATTAAAAGGTCTATCAGAGGAGGATCCAGCAATTAAAGTTGAGTAGAAACAACCAGAAAGGAGGAAACCAAGGGCATAATATCAAAGAAGACACATTAAGAAAAGGATTTTAAAGGGAAGGGAGTGGCTAACTCTGCCAACTGAGAAAGCAACTTCTATTGAGAAATAACATAAGGTCAGAGCAAAAGCAGCCATTGGTTGTAACTACATAGATGTCATTGATGAGTGTGGACAGAAGCCTGAGTGGAGTGGATAGAAAAGAGAATGGAATGCGATGGAGCAGAGATAGAGATACATCACTCTGAAAAAATGATGTTGGAAAAGGAATGAGGGCAATTATATAGAAGGACATAGAAGGCCAAGGCATTTTTTGGGGGGGTTATTTTTTGTTTGTTTGTTTTGTTTTTACACTACGTCATGTTTCTATGCAGAAAAGAATAATCCAGTAGAGAGGGAGAAACTGAAGTTGCAAGAGAGGGCATGGGTATAGAATTAAAATTCTTGATTAGACAAAATGGAATGGGATCCAGTATACAAGTAGAAGGGTGTGACTGCAGCAAGTCTGAAAATGCAACCAAAGCAAAATAAAAGGTGGTCTCATCTCAAGTGGATACATGTCATTCATTTCTAAGCTTCTAAAGGTCATGTACCCCTTAGCAATTATTACTCTGTGGGCATTTGCTCACAATGCCTTCTTCCAACATCTCTTACTGGTACTTTCACAGATAATATACGTTATATTGATCTGGCTATCTACACTCCACATCTTAGGCTGTTCTGCAACTGAGCCTTGGCTCTCTGTGCTTTGAGCGCAGAAATCCTAGAGTTTAGGGAAGATTGTGCAGAGCCTCATAGGCATGGTAAAGAGTTTGGGACTTTGGTTTTCATGTGTTTCTTTACATTAGCTTTATTAAGATAGAATTAACATATGACATTGTGTAAGTTTAAGATATATAATGTGATAATTTGATACATGTATAAATTACAAAATTATTACCATAGTAGGGTGAGTTTACACCTCCATCACTTCACATAATTACCTTTTTTGGTGTGTGTGGTGAGACTATAACTTAGGTCAAGATGTTTTCCTTAGCATGGCAGATGTCCAAGCTATGTGACTATTAGTCAGGTCTTGGCTATTGTCTTCTGCTGCCTGAGGGGTTGCTGATTATCTGGAGGAAAAGCTAGGTGTGTGTGTGTGTGTGTGTGTGTGTGTGTGTGTGTTGTGTGTGTATTGTGTGTGTATATGTTAAGAGAGAGAGAAAGAAAGAGAGACAGAGAGAGACGATTTCTAGAACCAGTATTTAAAGCTAAATTTAATCAAAGTCATAAAGACCCTCAGTGTCAGGCGCTCAATTAAAAAGTGTTATACTTATCTTAAAACTTAGAGTATGATGACTTGATTTGTTGTTATGGGGTACTTTGAAAGATCATAAACATAACCTCAAATCATTACTTGGAATACTACAAAATAATGAATATATTCCAAATCATTAAAATAACTGCAAACTAATTTCCAGTTCAAGTATCCTTCTGCATGGTAGTCTTCCAAGGGATAAATGCACACACAAAATCATTAAAATTGATTCTGATTATATGTGCATGCTGTAGCAGGTGTACCAAGGGCTCTTCCCATTAGTAATTTCATCCTTTGGTGTTTAAAGAATAATGCAAGCTTTGCCTTTGGCATCAAGACATTACACATTTATTAGAACTGGGCAAACCAAGTTGTTTATATAAGAATTGATCCAAGTGTTGGCTTAATTCTCAGGGCTAACCATGACCATACTACACACTGTGATTCTTAGTTTGCATTTTTAATGACCACTGTAATAATTGGTTATCATATATTCCTGAGAGAAAAGTCAAGACTATCCAGGTTACAGAGCTTATCTATGGTCAGAAAAGCATTGACATTTCCTTAGCAGAGTTTGGGGGGACTATCTAGTTTTAGTAGTGGCTTTGTGTTAGGGAATATTAGGGGAGCAGGTAGGCAAGGCAAGGTGGGGGCCAAATCATGGAAAACTTTTGGTCCTAACTAGCAAGGTTGGACTTAATCCTGATTGCAGCAGGGAGCCCACTCAAGAATTAGAAGCAAGGGATTTTGAACATGGTTTTATTTCAACTTCTGAGTACAGGATTTCACTTTACTTATGATAGGAAACAGAAAGTAAATTTCCCCAGTGGGCCTTTTATAGCTCAGCCCTGGTGGCTGATTAATATAATTTCTTATCAAACCTCATCTCTCATTCTATTGAATTTAGTGGTCATTTACTGAATGTGTATCATGTGAAAGGCACTGTGCTAGGCACTTTTTTTTTTGCTTATTTAGTAGAGATCACATATCTAAATCCTTAGGCAGTAGGAGTTCCAAAAAGTTATCTTAAACATGAGAATTATAAATGCTCAAATTTAGTTTCCCTCTGTGGATATATATTCTGTGCTCAAATGATTAACCTGGGGCTGCTAGACCCTTCCCATGACTCTGCAGTCACCCCTGCCATCACGCAATATAATTTTCTTTGCAGTTTACTATTGCCTCTAGGATCAAGTCTAAATGACTTGGCTGGGTTTACCAGGCTCTTCACAAATCTGGCCTCAACCAGCCTTTCGGTCTTATATATATATATATATATATTCACCCACCCCATTGCATTACAGATTTAACTTCCTCTAAGTACCCTGTCCAGATTACAGAGCAAGCTTGACTTTGTGACCCTAACTTTCCTTAGTCAGCCTGGTATTTCATGTCTTATAGTTTTGTATGTTACTGTGGTTGATGAAGGTGTGTCACATCCCTTAGTGTGTTGGGACTGAAAACATTAAGTGCTGGACTAGATCACAAAGTTCTTTTATTTAAAAATTATGAATAATTTTAAGCAGGGACTATGTATGGTTTGTTTCTGTCTCTCTTCTTCCATCTGGGACCTCGCTGAGTGGCTGGGAGAGAGGAGATGGCCAGTACAAGTCAGGTAATGAATGCATGTGCAGAGAAATCAAACTAACTTTTGATTCATGCCAAGCAGAATCCAGATGATGAGTCTGCTAGAGGCCAAGGGGTGTAGTATAGTGGGCAGAGAAAGGAGGAGTGCATACAGGGGAACCTGTAAGCCAGTGGGTAGAATTTTTGATTATCTATTGTGTTAGATCATATGCTTCACTGCTTCCCTCCATTGATGTGTATAATTGAGAGCAAGAAATGGATCTTTCAGTTAATTGGCTTTCCTGGTTTAACCAGTAGTTGACTGGAAAGCTTCTTTCTTTGGGGAAAAAAAAACTCTAATATATATTAAATGCTATTTTCTATCAGTGTACTATACAGCCAAAAAATAAACCTTTGTATGATTCAGAAATAATCAACAGTGCAGGTACCACTCGATTATAAAATCAGTAATTATTTAGTAAACACAGATTAGTCTGCACTTAATACAAAGCCCCATGGAGAATACAAAATGAGGAAGGCCTGTGGAATGCACAGAAGCCTGCAGAGTGCTTTGGGAGAGATTCCTGGAGGAAATAGCTCAAGTGCTGAAACTTGAAGAAAGCTGGAGGCTTATGTCATGGTGATCGGAAGGAAGAGACATGCATTCAAAGTTGTGAAAAATGTAAGTGCGAAGCGTCAGGGCATGAAGAGCAGGTTGCATTCAGAGATTGAAAAGCATGAGCAATTGTTACAAAATGAAAATATAGGGGCGAGAATATCAAAGGAGAGCTAGTGCAGTAAGAGATAAAGCTGGAAAGTTTGTCAGGATGTTAATTTTTAATGTTTTCCAACGTCAAGCTAAGAATTGCGGAGTTTGTTTTGTAGGCAACTGAAACCTGGGGAAAAACTCAGTTTGGGTCTTGGTTTAAAGAGAATCTGTTGGGCAGAAGTGCATAGGATGTGTTTGAAGGAAGAGAGACTAGAGACAGGAACCAAATATTAGGCAATTTTGATAGCCCATTCAAGCTTCCATTCACTCATTCATACATTTGTTAATTCATTCAACATATATTAAATGAGCATCTGTTTGGGCAAGACAGTGCTCTGTCCTGGAAGAGAAATGGCAGGTTGAAGGATGGCCAAACAAAAAAGAGTGAGGGCCCTGGCCGGTTGGCTCAGCGGTAGAGCGTCGGCCTGGCGTGCGGGGTACCCGGGTTCAATTCCCGGCCAGGGCACACAGGAGAAGCACCCATTTGCTTCTCCACCCCACCCCCTCCTTCCTCTCTGTCTCTCTCTTCCCCTCCTGCAGCCAAGGCTCCATTGGAGCAAAAGATGGCCCGGGCGCTGGGGATGGTTCCTTGGCCTCTGCCCCAGGCGCTAGAGTGTCTCTGGTCGCGGCAGAGCGACTCCCCGGAGGGGCAGAGCATCGCCCCCTGGTGGGCAGAGCGTCGCCCCTGGTGGGTGTACCGGGTGGATCCTGGTCGGGCGCATGCGGGAGTCTGTCTGACTGTCTCTCCCCGTTTCCAGCTTCAGAAAAATACAAAAAAAAAAAAAAAAGAGTGAGAAAGCTGAAGAGAGAAAGCAAAGACAGGAATGCCGTTTCAATGTTAGAAAAGTAGAAATTGGATCGATTCTTGATTTGCATCTTGTAATCATGATTAAAGTTTGTTTGGAATGAAGAAATAGGAGTTGGGTTCTTCCTATGGGATAGTGACAGCACTTGCCTCAGTAAAACATGGGTCGGGGGCCAGGCAATGGTTTGGGGATAATGGACAGAACTTCCTTTCAGACTCCATAACTTCAGGGAGGGTAAGAATCCTATAAGATATATCCTTAAGTATAGGACAAAGAAGATTCATTTCAAATCCCACTGGGATACTGGGAGTTGTTTGACTTAGATTAGCTGTTACACTCTAGTTGCCTTTAATTGGCTGGTAGAAAGGGCAGCATAACTTGACCATCTGCATGTACTTGTAAACATCAGGTGGAAGTCAAGGGTAAGGTTGGTAATGTGGGCCTGAATTGAGGAGCAGGCAGAGGTGGATTAAGGTCAGTTGAGGCCCCAGGCGCAGAAGAAAATATTGAAAATATTGGGTCCTTAAAAGAGAGAGAGAGAGAGAGAGAGAGAGAGAGAGAGAGAATAAAAATACAAGTTAACCATATTTTTAAATAAATAAAAAATATTATGTACTATTAATGTTAAAATTGCACATGTGAAACCAAACTTGATTTCATTAGAAAAAAGTGAAAAGTTGAGGTTTTTTGGGGCCCTTCAGAAGTCAGGGCCCTTCAGAAGTTGGGGCCCAGGGTGCGCCACAGTGTGCCTGCCATTAAATCTGCTTTTGGGAAGAGGACAGTGTTTATTGGTTTAGAAAAATAAAGAAAAGGGTAACTTTGAAGATATTATTTGTGTCTCTTTTGCCTCATCTTCTAAATGAAGTAATTGAAATAGATCCACTCTATGGTAGGGAGAATAATGGTCCCCCAAAGTTGTCTGTATCCTAATCTCCAGAATTTAAAAATATGCTGTTATATGGGAAGGGGTGATTAAGCTTGCAGATAGAATTATGGTTGCTAATCAGATAAGCTTGAAGAGATTATTTTTGAATATATGAAGGGGCTCAATGTTATCACAGGGATGCTTAAATGGTGAAGAGAGAAGCAGAAGAGCTAGAATCAGAAAGACAAAAGACAATATTATGTGAAACACTTGACAAACCATTGCTGGCTGCCAAGATGGAAGCAGGGCATAAGCAAAGGAATGCAGGCAACCTCTAGAAGCTGAAAAAGGCAAGGCAAGGAGGTCTTCTCTAGAACCTCTAGAAAGGAATACAGTCCTATGCATACCTTGATTTTAGCCTAGTGAGATGCCTTTTGGACTTCTGACCTCTAAAACAGTAACATAGTAATTTGTGCTGTTTCAAGTCACTAAGTTTGTGGTAATATGTTACAGTAGCAATAGGAAACTATTACAAAGTCAATTATCAAAATTTTCAGATATCCTTTAATCTAAAAGTTCTTAACAGGGATGCATATCTTAATCATATATTGCTGTAAAATGAGCCATATTCCCAGAAAATTTGAATGCAGTGGAGCTGAGAGTAGGAAGGTCTCTGCTATCTTATGTCTTACAGTTTCCACAGATGATTCTAATATAATACTTATTTTGAAAAATTATTGTCATCTTTCCCCGAATGTCTGTCCAGATGAGAAAAAACAAATAACCAAATGGAGCCATATGCTTATACCTGTGGAAAACAAGGCAAAAAATCAGTGTGAGAGGTAATTTGTGAAGGCTTGAAGGTATACACTGTTTTTTAGTGTTAAAGTTTTTAGAAATCTGCAAGAGAATTCCTTGAGTGGAGGGTGCTTAATTGCAGTATTTGTTAAACAACAAACTCACTGCTTTAGAAACCTTTTTGGTAGTATGTAATTATAAAAAAAAATCATTTCATCCTTATATTTGAATAAATAAAATTATACTGTTTTCCTTTACAGGTTTTTTTATTTTTATTTAAGGACACATTTCAAAATACTAATTTCTAAATGAGTCATATGTACATATGCTCAGATGTGGCACTTCACTGTAATCATTCAGAGACTATTCTGTCAAGCACCATTAGCCAACATAGAGCATTGTAAAATCCCTTTCTCAAGAGTCCTTTATTCCATACACACAGTAACCTTGGGTGGTTTTTAGTATTAAATTATTCTTATGACACTATCCCAATATAACTTTTCTTTAGTGAGTCCCTGCTTTGGAATCTGCTTCCATCAGTCATTTTCTACTTTCTCTAAAGACATTTTTTCACATTTAGATTTCCTTGGCAGCTGGACAGTTTCGGGATACCAGAAAGATATTTAAACATTTTATTGTATTATCTCTTTTTTTTTAAGTGAGAGAAATAAAGGAGTGCACCAGGAAGGATGAAAAAAAAAAAAAAAAAGGTTCTAAGGTAATCGTGTCAGGTTTCGTATTGTTTCAGGTCAGGGAGCATATGAGTTGAGTCAGCCAGGTAAGAGCAGTTATCCATCAATGCAGAAATAAGTCTGCCAGCCTATGGCCACCTGCAGATCCTTGATGTGACACCTGCCAGAGCCTTAGGGGCAGGGCAATGAGAAATGGGACCTTTGAGTTCAAGGAGTTAAATAGGATTCCTTGTGAAGACAGAAGACAAGGCTGAGTACACAAGGGTTTTGCTGAAAATGAAGGATAACTGCAATGATTAAACACTCATTTTAACTCATTACCGCAGTGGAGTGACAGTCCCAATGTTAGCTATATAAAGCAGGGGAAGTAGACTGGGTGAGAGCGACAGGAAATAAGGCCATCTGTCTGCCAGTACCAAGGGAGCTTCTGTCATCACAATGTGCCTCTGACATGTAAGTGAGGTCACTTCACATGAATAATGCATGATGACTAAGAGGGAGGAGAACAAGCTTTTACATCCAGCTTAGGCCTAAAATTTTGTATTATATCATAGTATATTATGAGAGGATGGCTCCCCTACAACTTTGTGGGATTGCTGCTACAGTGGCTGTCATAGTCTCTGCTTTGTTTATCTTTCTATTTAATAGGCAGAGCCCTCTCTGACAGAGCTCAGATATACCAACTGTATCTTTCCAGGACATTAATAAGACATAGGATATGGGGACAGAGTCCCAGATGGAATTGGGCGGCCTGAGTGCCAGTCATTGTTCTGAAACTAGCTAATAACGTGATCAGGCAGATCATTTAACCTCTCTGTGAACGGAATTGAAAATACCTAATCTTTCAGTGCCTTACACATCAAGGATCAAATACAATGTGAATGAGTATGAATGCCCTTTAAAAATATATGAACTGACATATAAAATATGTATAAACCTACACACTTACAGGGTATGCTGGTTATCATTTCAAGGTCTCTTTGTCTAGATTAGGCCTATATCACCCCCAGAACAAAAAAGGATCTTCCAAATAAGTGAATGATACCATGGATAAGTGACCTACATACAGACACACAGAAACAGGGCAATGTTGTAGCACCTTTAAATTATCACTATATCAAGCAGCAATAGCTACCTCCTTCTATTGTGTTCACAGACTTTTTCTGTTTCTCTGTGTGGGTAGGATCAGAGTCTTAGGTTTTAAGTGATGACTAAGTGATTATAGCTCTTCTCAGTGAGTACCCTTTCTTCACGAATAGCATATAGTTAGTTAGAACTTAAAATAGAGGCAAACACTTCTGCTTCTGTATAAGATAGAGAAACAGGGACCAGATTTACCCTGCCACAGAAAAAAAAAGTTATACAATGTATGAAATTAATGAAATGAAGGCAGTGATCCTGAAGACACCAGAACCAACACCTATTATAGTCCTAGATTACTTTCTGTAGAGAACTTTCAAGTTATATTATAAGGAGGAACAACTGAGGCAGAGGTCAGTGAACTCTCTCTCTTGAGGCAATTGGAATTGAAAATCCAAGGAGATCAAGTTTATGGGGCAGAGTAATGGGGAAAAAGAACTGTATGTAGTGAGAACTCTAGAGATTTGTGAAGGACTCCCTTTGAGTATTCAGATGAATTAAATCAGAACTTGCATACAGAAAAAAAATTACTCAAAGCTGAGGAAACAAAACATTTGAAAGGATTAAAATTAACAATGCTTGGCACTCACATAGGGATGGGAATAGTGCCTGTTCCTACTGGCTAGGCTGGAAAACCTCAAGATTTATATGACATTGGATGGAATAAACATAAGGATTTCACCTGAGTATTAGAAATAATAATTCCTAGACTGAATCTACTCTGATCGTAACTGACAAATAACAGCAAGATCCAAAAGGAGCAAACTGTTTTCAAGTAACTTAACTGTATCTCAGAACAAAGCTTAAGAAAATTTATAGAAACACAAAATTATCAAGCACCCAACAAAGGAAAATATCACAATTCTTAGCATTCAATCAAAAATTCCCAGTCTTACAAGGCAAGAGGATAATTTAATCCAAAATGATAAAAATCAATCAATCAAAACTGAAGCAAAATAGATCAGACATTAGAATCACCACACAGTAAATTAAAATAGTTATTATAGCTATATATTTCCATATGTTCAAAAACTTGGTAGTGTGATGATTAAACCAAGGACCCAAACTAAACTTCTTAAAATGAAGATTACCATTTCAGAGATTAAAAATATACTGGATGGGATTAATGGAAGATTAGACGGTATAGAAGAAAATATTAATAAACTTGAAGACATGGCAAACTAAGTATGAAAAATGAAATACCAAGAAAAAGGAGAATAAAATAAATAACAGAGTATTAGTGAGCTATTAGACCATATCAGGAAGCAGGAAGACATCTTTAAAGTACCAAAAGAAAAAAAAAATACAAAACACAACCTATATTTCTATATCCAGTAAAAATATCTTTCAAAAACAAAAGTAACACTTTTTTTTTTGACGTACAAAAGCTTAATGAATTAAAGAATTAAATCCTAGGAATCTCTTACTATAAGAAATGTTAAAGTACTTTAAGCAAAAAGAAAATGATACCAGTTAGAAATCCGTATCTATACAAAGGAATGAAGAGCATCAGAAATGACAACTTCATGGATAATTAGAAATCTCTTGAAGATGCAGTTGTTTAAACAAAAAAAAATTAATGTACTATGGGGATTATAACATATATAAAAGTAAAATGTATGAAGCTATATTACAAAGGTCAGGAGGGGAGATATGAAAATATGCAATTACAATTTTAAAGTTCTTGTACTGTAACACACAAAATGATCTAACATTATTTGATAGTACACTGTGTTAAGTTTAAAGATGTATGCTAAAACCCTGTACAATTACTAAAATAATAACATAAAGAACTACTAGATAAAGAAAAAAAAAGTAAAATGAAATCAATCATTAAAAGATATTCAAGGAATCCAAAAGAAGGCAGAAAAAATAACAAAGAACACATGGACAAATAGAGAGCAAAGTAGCAAGATAACAGACTCAAACCTGATTATACCACATTGTCACATTAAATATAGATGTTTTAAACATTACAATGAAAAGACAGATATTGTCAGATTGAATAAAAAAGCAAGACAACTGTATGCTGCTTGTAAGTCATACACTTTAAATATGAATGTAGAAATGGGTTATAAATAAAAGGTAAAAAAAATGCCATGCTAACAAAAAGTACCTTGCATATATTATGCTAATTACTTGTTGAGTGGCTCTATTAATATCTGACAAATTAAATTTCAGAGCAAATATTATCAGAAATATGGAAGGTCATTTCATAAAGACAATGGGATCAATTCATAAAGTGGACATAAAAATCCTAAATGTGTATGTACCTGATAATAAAGTTTCAAAGTATGTGGACAAGAAATGATAGGACTGCAAAGAGAAGTAGACAAATTCACAATTACAGTTGGAGATTTAAATACTCCTCACTCAGTAATTAATAAAACAAATAAATGAAAATTCAATAAGAAAATACAGAATCTGAATAAAATTATCAACCAACCTGACCTAATTGACAATTATAGAATATTTTCCCTAATAACAGCAGAATTCACAAATCTTTTAAAGCATATATGGAACATTTACCAAGATGAACCACATTATGGACTATAAAACTAGTTTCAACAAACTTAGAAGTATTCACATCATACAAAGTATATTCACTAATCACAATAGAATCAAAGTGGAAATCAATAACAGAAAGGTCTCTGGAAAATCCCTAAATATTTGAAAACTAAATGACACAATTCTAAATAACCCATGGATGAAAGAATAAATCAAAAAAGAAATTAGAATGCATTTTTAATTGAATAAAAAATCTTAAAAGCCCACATTTGTAGAATAATGCTAAGCAGTAATTAGAGGGAAAATTAGAGCACTAAATGTCTATATTATAAAAGAAAGAAGATCTTAAGACAAATATCTCAGCTTTCATTTTAGGAACTCATAAAAAGCAAAGTAAATTAAACCAAAATATACAGAAGAAAGGAAATAAAACATATCAGAATGAAAATTAAAATAGAGAAAAATCAATGAAAACAAACTCTGGTAATGTGAGAAGACCCATAAAATTAATAAATCCCTAGCCAGACTGATCAGTATAAAAAAGAGAAAATATATAAATTAGAATACCAGGAATTATGAAGGTAATATCTATACATATTATATAGATACTACATATCTGATAACAAGGAAATTAGTAACAACTATATGGCAATAAATCTGATGAATTAGGTGAAATGACAAACTATCAAAGCTCATGTAAGGTAAACTAGACAACCTGAATATACATACTGGTATATCTAGTTTTTAAAAATTTAATTTGTACTTAACCTTCTCAGATCCAGATCACGCCACTGTGGAATTTCGCCAGATATTTGAAGAAGAGATACAGTGAGTGGTCCCTTGTCTATCATGATAGGTGAAAATCTGTGAAGTAGCGACCTAAAATTTATTTTATTACTTATATATATTTTAAGGTTTTATAAGCCCTCCCCACACTCTTATAAACCTTTCCCACACTGTTAACCTTTCCCACACTCATTTTGCTTATATTACCACAAAATAATAAATATATTAAAATACCTATATACCACAAAATCCTGTGATATAGCGAAAAATCTGCAATACAAAATTAGATATATACAATTTAAAAATACACAATACAGTGAGACCTCAAAAAGTGAACCGTGATATGGCGAAGGATGACTATAAGTGTAGAAAAACTCTTAGAGAAGATTTAAGCAAAGAGAATAATTTTCAAATTGCTTTCTGAGGCCAGCATTATTGTGCTATCAAAAGCAGGCAAAATATGGCACAAGAAAATGTAACTACAGACTTATATCCCTCATAAATGGAAATGCAAAATTTCTACAAATTGATAGCAAATCAAACACAAGGGCATGTAAAAATGATACTGCATCATGATCAGGTGAAGTTTATTACAGAAAGTCATGGTTAGTTTAGTATTTGAGAATCAATCAAAGTATTTTACCACATTAGCTGATTAAAAAAAGAAAAGAACTTATTATCATATCAATTAATGCATAAAAAGCATTGGGTAGAATCTAACATCCGTTCCTAAAAAACTCTTAGAAAACTTAGAAAGAAGAGAACTTCCTCAACCTGAAAAAGGGTATCCACACAACTAACATTATGCTTAAGAGGAACGACTGAATTGATTTCCTCTAAGATTAAGAACAAGAATTTCAGAGAAAGCAGCAAGCATTCCAACCACAATGAAAGACAGACACTTTTTATTCACCCCAATATCTGCCACCTTGTTTTTCACAATATTTTTCTTATAGTTAATATGTAAGAAAGGTATTTATTCCCTTGGGATGATAACTTTTAAGATGTACTCTCTTAGCAACTTTCAAATACTCAAAAAGGTATTAACTGACTATAGTCACCATGCTGTACATTATATCCCCATGACTTATTTATTTGATAACTGGGAATCTGTACCTTGCCCATCTTCACCCATCTACTCACTTCTCCCTGCTTCTGACAACCAACAATTTGTTTTCTATATCTGTAAGTTCAGGTTTCCTGGTTGGGTGGTTGGTTTATTATTTAGATTCAACATATAAGTAAGATTATATAGTATTTGTTTTTCTCTGACTTTTTCCACTTAGCATAATCCACCCATGTTGTACAAGAAGCCATAAAAGATTTCCCAGCTTCTTGTTCAGTACTTCTTCTTCTGTACAATTTGTTTTCCTTTATTTATTGCACAACTCTTTGCTCAGTGTCATTATTTTTAGTTATTTGGTCTAGTGTTTAGGATACAGTTTCTTTCTGCTTGCTGGATTCCTAAACTTCCTTTCTATAATGCTACATAGCAGTGGGTGGGCATTGAAGTGGGTGTTGTTTCTACCTCATTTTTATCTATCTATCTATCTATCTATCTATCTATCTATCTATCTATCTATCTATAATCTATGTATCATCTATCTATCTATCAATCATCTATAAATTATCTATCTATCTATCTATCAACTATCTGCCTATCTATTTTTACTCTGCCTATGTTCTGTCTCTGCTTCTGAATGTCACTGCCTCTATTGGTCATACAACCTTTTTCACCTGTTCTTTTTTTAAAACCACAAGTTCTTTCATTTCTGCTTTCAGGTATCTGGAAGTTTCTCTTGATCATTTCTCTTTCTCCATTCATTGAGTGCTATATTTATTTTGTTAAGAGGATTACATAATTTTATCTGTTTTGTCAGTAAGGATAGTGATGAAGTATGCTATCTAGGTCAAACCATGGATATTTGGAGACTCCCCCCACCATGTGTCAACAAATAAATTAATTAAAGAATACATTTGTTGCCTCTGGGGAATTGTTTTTAAAATCTTTATTTTACTTAACATTTTTTTTCTTTCTCAATATTTTTTTTGTGTGTGTGTGAGAGAGAGTGTGTGTGACAGAAACAGAGAGAGGGACAGATAGGGACAGACAGACAGGAAAGGAGAGAGATGAGAAGCATCAGTTCTTCGTTGCATCACCTTAGTTGTTCATTGATTGCTTTCTCTTATGTTCCTTGACCAGGGGCTACAGCAGACTGAGTAACTCCTTGCTCAAGCCAGTGACTTTAGGCTCAAGCCAGCAGCCCCACACTCAAGCACATGAGCCTGCACTCAAGCTGGATGAGCCTGGACTCAAACCAGCAACCTCAGGGTTTTGAACCTGGGTTGTCTGTATCCCAGTCTGACGCTCTATACACAGTACCAGGATCTTTCTCAATATTTTCAGTTAATTTAATATTACCAGCCCTATATGTCTTTACATAGGCTGCTCTCATGTTTTCAGGCAATGCATAAATTGCATATCTACCTGTAAGCATAATTTCTTAATTACCTTCCCTTGTCATCCAACCCCATTTTTAAGAAAAAAAGCAGGAAGGTAACATTGCTATATATTACAGTCATGCTTAACAATGGGGATCCATTCTGAGAAATGTGTCATTTGGCAATTTCATCATTGTGTGAACATCATAGAGCGCACTTACACAAACCTTTAGCCTCCTGCACACCTAGGCTCTATGGTGTAGCCTATTGCTCCTAGGCTATAAGCCTGTATAGCATATTACTGTACTAAATAGCATTGGCAATTATAATACAATGGTAACTATTTGTGTATCTAAATATATCTAAACATAAATAAGGTAGAGTACAAATACAGTATAAAAGATAAAAATGGTAAAACTATATGGAGCACTTACCATGAATGGATTTCACAGAACTGGAAGTTGCTCTGGGTGAGTCAGTGAGTGAGCAGTGAGTGAACGTGAAGGCCTAGACATCACTATAGTCTATTATAGGGTTTATAAATGTCCCATAAGCTTTTCCCCTGCTTCCTTCTGACAGAATCAGACAGTGGTATTCAAGCTTTCCACACTTAGGGACTGATGAAAATAGGAGAATTATTTCAGGGACCACTAAGACAGAAATCACCCTGGGCATAAGCAAATTCAGCTAAAATCATTGGGTCTCTAATATTCATACAACATCAGAGTGGTTAACTGTTTTGCAGACTGGCACAAAATTTCTGGTGGACTAGTCTGCAGACTGGCAGTTGATAAACACAGAATATTGAAGGTGTCATTGCTGCTCCATGAATAGGGATGTGAGCTAAATTGATTGGAAATAATGAGGAGAAACTGGCTGGGCTTAGTGCACCATAACACTGACTTTCAGGAATGAGTGAAAGGTGGCCTGAGGATCAGTAGGAAGACAAAATTAAGATGGAAAGATAAAGGAACACAGGGATTGCCATGGCAATGTGGTTTTGGCTATTGCCTGTTAAAAGAGTGGTCAGATCAATGTGGATGGACCTTGATAACATTATACTGAGTGAAATAAGTAAATCAGAAAAAAACTAAGAGCTGTATGATTCCATACATAGGTGGGACACAAAATTGAGACTTATGGACTTAGATAAAAGTGCAGCGGTTACCAGGGGGAGGAGAAGGGAGGAGAGGGTGGGGTTGCGAGGAAAGGAGGGGGGCATAAAGAAAACCAAATGAAGGGTGATGGAGGATGATTTGACTTTGAGTGATGGGTACACAACATAATTGAATGTCAAAATGATCGGGAGATGTTTTCTCTAAATCTATGTGCCCTACATGACCAATGTCACCCCATTGAAATTAATTGTCTAAATAAAACTATAAAACAACAACAACAGTGGTCAGATAAAGAAACTTTGTAGTATTCATAAAACAGAGGGTATTTAACACAGAAGGGATCTAGAACTGAAAATTCAATAGTTTGACTTTGGAAATTTGTTTTTTGTTCCATTGACCTTGTCTGACATAAAGGGCTCTCTCTGTCATTGCATTGCTTAAAGTAATAAACTTTATCTGGGTTTTACATCATAGAACATATGGTCAAGCTGTAGAGACAGTCTCACTTCATACTAACAAAGGGAAGATTTTACTAAAGTGGCAGTGGCACTTAATATTTGTTAAAGTAATTCCTGTAGACCTGGGTCCCCCTATAGGATCTTAGGTACTCAACAAAGAATCTACAGCAATGGACTCTGAACACCACCAACTAGATCTAGGAGGGCAGTAGTGCTTTCTGAGCATATAATGCTGTGGAGGCACGCTCCTCTGTGATGAAACAGGTCTGTGGCCCACTGATGGTGCATTCACAACTGAGGTACTGTTAGTGAGAGAAAATCTATTGCCATGCCCCACAGATATTGCTCTCATCAAAGGAAAAAAGAAAATTCCTCCTGAACCATATATCCTTCCATTTCATGCAGGAAATTCAGCTCCATTATAATCTTATGGAACCACTGTTTTATACGTGATCCATTACTGACTGAAACATCGTTGTGTGATGCATGACTGTACTTTATGTTGTATAGGATTTACTCTGTAGTATAGACAGCTAAGCTTCACTATCCCAGACAGTGGAGTCACCAATGACATTTGTCTAATTTGTAAGGTCCTTTAATTTTGCAAACAACTTTGTTATTTACACAGGTTGGCTCTGACTTTCAGAATGTAACAGCCAAGGGAGTTACTTCCATTTGAGATTTTAAAATGCTAATGTAAGGCTCTGCATGAGGTATGAAAAGCTTTCCTAGTGCTAAGTGATAAAGGCAGAGTGGCACCCACCTACACTTATAATGGCCCTTAATAGGCCTGCTTCAATAAAGGAAAAAGAGTCCTGAAGTGTTTTGTTGTCTTTCAAAATACAAATGGAAAATCTGGGTCTAATGACTTTTCACTCACAGTGCAGTTAAGTGGGAGAAGAGAAAAAATCTTATGTAAAAGGATTTTATCTTAAATAAAATGAATCACTGACAAAGTTTTTAAAAGGAGGCAGAACAAAATGACCTTACTGTAAGCAAAGACAAAAACATGGCTATAAATATGATCGTTTTGTTTGAAACTGTTTGTTGCAAAGTTATAGAACATATGTACTAGTCTAGATGCAGACATAAAGAGCAGGAACCATTAATTTTCCATTAACTTGGTGGCATTTGGAGTGTGTAATTAATGATCTATTGCTATCTGTATCTCCCTGTGCTTGGAAGACTGAGAAAAGGTCTGGGTTATTCAAGCATTAAAGCAGTTTATATGAACAACACAAAAATTGAGGGGAAAACCGGTTTTGATTAGAGTGATATTAATAATTGCTTCAGTTCTCCATTTTACTGTGTGTGTAGCCAGCCTACAACAGCGTACAAAAAGCATTTCTGCAACCATTAGTGGGCTGAAAATATAAACTTGTATATTTTACATTAAAATATCATCTGATTTTGCATTAAAGTGTATTATAAAAATTTCTAACTCTGATAAGAAAAAAATAAATATAATTCCCTCTCATTTTATTTATGGTGACTAACGCAATTGAAAGATCTGTGCTTTCTAAGTTGGAGACTCTCTCTAGGCTGCTTCAAAATACTAGAAATTGTTCTGTAAATATAGTAAAAATGAACCTGAAATAGGTTCTGTCCTTAGAAAATAGAAAAATCGTTCCAGTTTTATTTTACGCAATGTGTCATAACCTCTCTAAATTTTATGTTCTTAATCTCTATAAAAGGGGGGTGAAGTTATGGGAAGAAGATTAAATGAGGTAATATGTGAAAAGCCCTGGCACATATTAGTGTCTGGTAAATGATACTACTCTTACCTATTACTAACGTAGGGGGAAGAAAGAATACAGTAAGCTTTAGAAATATGTTTATATGTGACCCTAGATATTTTTGTTCTTCTGTGTGTTGAAATGGTAAGTGGTGATTAGGTCAGAGTTTACCAACAATGAAGATTTCTTCTAGAAACTGTCACCCTCTGCTCTGTAGCAAACCATACAGCTTGAGAGGTCATTGGTTTTCTCTGTAAAAAATGCAGATGTTTTTCCTGGTATATGCAGCCTTTGTTAAACCTTCTTTGTTGGAGTATCTAATTTGATAGAGGTTCTTTGCTTTCTTCCAAAGTCTGTGTACTTTTCAGTTCTCTCCTAGTTAAATATCTGGCATCTCTACGTGGGAGATCAGGGTATGGAAAATGGAAATGCCTTAGTATGCTAAAGTGGACTCAGATAAACCAATTATTCAAAGTAGCTCTTACGTAACATTTAAAAATGTTTTTTTTTTCCTGTTGATTTGAGAGAGAAGAAGAGAGAGAAAGAGAAGCATCAACACTTTGTTCCACTTAGTTCCATTTAGTTGTACACTCATTGGTTGCTTCATTTATGTGCCCTGACCTGCGATCGAACTTGTCATCTGGGTGCACCAGGACGACACTGATCCACCCAGCCAGGGCCAGTACCACTTTATTATTCCTTCCATTACAGCTTTTGTGATAGCATCCCTTGGGTTTATCATTTGTGTACCTATCTAAATTCTCCACTAGATTTTAACTTCCTTAGAGCCAATGTTGGTGTCCTTGATTTCATGACCTTCAGAGCTTAAGACAGTACTTGACACAGTAGATACTCAACAAATATTTATTTAAGAGATACTGTTTTAAGTGATACTGTTTAAGAGATACTGTTATATGTTTTAGTTTGTTGAATTAACATACATTAAAAAGAATGATAATACCATTTATTGGTGAGAACCAGAGAAACTGGGTGGCTATACATTATTGTCATTGTCATTATTATTTCTAATGGCAGCTGAGTTTAAATCAAGCAATGTTTCTGCAATGTGTTTTGACAATGTTTATAAGTTTTAAATGTTTTCATGCCCCTTGACCCTTAACTTCTAGCATTTTTTCATTGAAAAATAAATAATTGTTACAAGTTAGCTGCAAGGATGTTCATAGCAGGGTTAAGTATAATAGGAAAAGAATCTAAATAGCTTAACTATCTAATACTATGAAAGTAGTTAAATAAACCATGTAATGGTCATGCAATAAAATTTATTATTCAGATACTAAGAAAACAAAAAACAATGATGTAGAAGGACATTTATGAAGATAGAAAGATGCTCCATATAGACATATGTAAGGAAAATTTTAACAATTCAATTTTTTATATATCTGTATATCTTTATATATTTATCCAACCTATATGTAAGTGTTGAATAGCTATATATCAAAATGTTAATTGTATTTATTATTAGGTGGTATAATTTTTTCATGCTGGTGATTAGTGGCATCTAATTTTTCGAAAGTGAATGTGCAGTACTGGTATTAAATTTATTTCTAAATGAACAAAGAAAATAGAGGAAATGCTTGAACAAATGAATAATTACAAAATGCTATTAACAATTTCATGCTAATTCCATCCTAGAGGGCTTAGCCCCAAGTCACTGAAGTGTGAATAAGGTTATGAATTTTAAAAAGGGTTATAGAGGTCATCCCACTTTTTTCCATTTTAAAGAGAACTGATATGGAACTAGGACCCTGTTTTTTATTTTGGATAAATAAAACTTTGCAAGAATATAAGTAAATATATGGCACAGATATTTTTTAAGTAATTAAAAAACATTTTTTTCTGTTATTTGAAAATACACAGTGATTTTAAAAAGAAAAATTTTCTCAGGTAACCAGATTGTCTTATTTTTTCTGCAGTCTTATTTTTCTTAAGATGTGGAAGTCTTGTTTTCGTTTCAGAATAATTATGTAGAAACAATCAGTGTGACAATTTGACTACGATCTACTCAAAACATACCTTCTTTGCTGGAGGATTCAGTCTACGGATGTCAGTGTAAAGATTTGAGGACTGTAGCTAAGCCTATTATAACAACAGTGCCAAATTTCTTTATTAAAAGATAAAACTACACTATTTCGTTTTCCAGAGATACCACAGAATAACAATATTTTAGCACTTTGGCATCTGCTGTAATGCAGATCTGCACTGGTTCTTAAGAAGGGAGAATTTCAAAGAAACATAATTGCTCCTGCCTGAGGGGAGATGGTTTGTGATAGGGAAGAAATGGGAGATAACTTCAGTGATGAGAAATGTAAGTAAAGGAGGCTGTCACGTAATCAAAGCAAAAGTATTTTTTCTTAAATTATTAAAATTATCAGAATAATTATCCTGCTTTCTTACATCTCATGGCACTTACTACCTCCAGTCAGATGCTGTATTTTTAAGTTTTTATAATGTGTTGTTGTCTTTCTCTTCCAATACAATGTAAACTGTGTGAATATAAGAAATTTATCTTTTTCTTTGTTGCAGCAATAGCATTTAGAAAGTTCTTGGCACATAGTAGGTACACAAAAAATATCTGTTAAATTACTTTGATTTTCCTTTTTAAAAGTGGATAGAATAGGGCTATATTTATGTTTTTCATTGGACCATCCCTTTAAAGTTTGATCGATATGTTCACACTGTAATCACTTAAATTATGGATGTTGAATTTATCCCATTTGATGGTAGCTTAGGTGGTCATAAAATTGTGCAAATGCTATTAAGGTTTGTGTTCTATTTCATTTTGCTGAATATTTATTGGACATTTGCTATGTTTCTGTTCATGTGAAAACTACTGAAGATTCAAGAATGAACAAAACATAATCCATAATCTAAAGGGGCTGTAAAGCCAGTAGCCATGGCCACCATCACAACCACCAGGCCCATGCAGGTTCGCATTAGATTCGAACAGACGGTAATGAAACAACGAAGCCAAGAACTGGTGGACCATTACCTTTAATCCTAGCTTGCACCCGGCGGGCAAATAAAAACATACACTGGGCTCTAAAACCCACTCATTCGGTGCTCATAAAGCTACTGACTTACCCAAGTTTCCTAGAATCAAAAGTTTCTAGCTCACTAGCCTTATTCACCTCTGTTCCCTATTTCCTTCTCTCTGCACAAACTGGCTTCTCTTTTAGCATTCTGCCATCTTGGCTGCTTCTCCTCTTCTCCATGTGGCCTTTATCTGCTCTCCCCTCTAATGCTAATCTCAGGAACCCAGAGAGAGCAAGCTCCCAGTCTGCCCCATTTTATAGTGTAGAAATCAAAACCTTTAATCCAATATACAAACAAGGAAGTCTCTGATACAAAGTCACTTATCTGAAGCATAATGGGATTCCTCATGAGAGTGTACCACCCACGTCATGCAATCAGTCAAGGGTGTGGGGAAAAGCTTTGTCTTAAAACTAAGCCTTAGGCTATAACAACCCGGCCTGCTTACAAGCTTGTCCCCCACACACAATGCGAACTATAAGTGAGCAAACATATATATCAATTTACAAACTTATTTGACCAACATTCCACCCCTTTTGCTCGCTTCACAATCGCACAGGTATTCCTGCACAAGGAAATTAGGCACATTACACAAATTACAACATGACAAATCATACAATTACAAAGGTACATTTCACCAGTCTCTGATCACTTTGCTAAAAGCACAAAATATCCTCAGCCTTCTTTCTGGCCATGGGAAAAGCTTCCTGGGACAGGGGAAGGGCTTCTAACAAAGCCGCCCCCCACCCCCATCAGGGTATTTTACATTGTCCAAAATCCGCAAGTCCATCCAACAAAGGAGCCAGTGCCCATTCCGGTGATAGCCCAGGAATCAGTCCATGCACATGGGGCCTCAGCCACTCCCCTCATTTCTGCCATCCTGGCAGGTCTTACACTGTTGCAGGTCTTACACTGTCCCAAAGAGGAACACATGGAAATGGCAGTCAGCATTTCCATCTCTGCTCCAGAGAGCATGATGTCATTCACCATTATGTCCCAAAATCACAGACCTACCTAGGCATAGCAGGTACTCCTTGCTGCTGGGCTCTCATTTTCTGGAGACTTCAGATAACAACTCCAGCCCGATTCTCCTCATCCTCCAAAGAGGAACTGGAAACATCAGCTCCTGCTGCCAGAATCAAGCTCCGGGCTGTTGCTGCCTTCTGCTCAGCAGGTCTTGCAGCTCCAGCTCTGGCCTCAGCCCTGGCCTCCTGCTGCTGCTGGCTCTCCATAATGTCCAGGGCAATCTCCAACTCACAAACCTGGTCGGCCTCTCAGGTGTTTGCTTCAGCTCCAGGGTCAGTATCTCTTTCACCCATGTTTGTTCCATCTCCTTCCACTGCTCAGTTTGCAGGTCTCAGGCAGCCTCTTCCACAGAGCTCTCAGTTTCCTCACACATGGCTGTAAAAGTCAACCAGCCTACGGTCCCCACAAGGACAGCCATGGGGAACCATAACAGCAGCCAGTCCTCTACTCCACCGCTCAAAAGTGGCAGAGACTCCATACTCATCTGTATTAAATCCTGTCACAGACTTTGCCAAATGTGAAGCCAGTAGGCACGGCCACCATCATAGCTGCCTGGCCCATGTAGGTTCGCATTAGATTCGAACAGACAGTAATGAAACAACGGAGCCAAGAACTGGTGGGCCATTATCCTTAATCCTAGCTTTCACCTGGTGGGCAAGTAAAAACACAAATTGGGCTCCAAAACCCACTCATTCAGTGCTCACAAAGCTACTGACTTATCCGAGCTTCCTAGAATCAAAGGTTTCTAGCTCACTAGCCTCATTCTCCTTTGTTCCCTATCTCCTTCTCTGCACAAGCTGACTTCTCACTTAGCACTCCACCATCTTGGCTGCTTCTCTTGGCCTCCTCCACATGGCCTTTCTCTGCTCTGCTCTCTAATACTAATCTCAGGAAGCAAGAGAGCAAGCTCCCAGTCTGCCCCACTTTATTATGCAGAAATCAAAACCTTTAATCCAATATACAAAATAGGGAAGTCTCTAATACAAAGACACTTATCTGAGGAATAATGGGATTGCACCACCCCACCTCAAAAAGGGTGGGAAAGGCTTAGTCCTAAAACCAAGCCCCAGGCTACAAGGATCCTGCCTGCCCACAGCCTGCCCCCAACACACATTAATATCACCTGGGCAACAGGCTTCCATGTGGGCAGTGCCATCTTTAACAAAGTGAACATGATATATTTTATCTGCCCAACAGATGGTAATGAAACAATGGAGCCCAGAACTGGTGGGCCATTAGCTTTAATCCTATCTTGCACCTGGCAGGCAAGTAAAAATACACACTTGGCTCCAAAACCCACTCATTTAGTGCTCACAATGCTACTGACTTATCTGAGTTTTCCTAGAATCAAAGATTTCTAGCTCACCAGCCTTATTCACCCTGTTCCCCATCTCCTTCCTTCTCCCTGCACAAACTGCACAAAATGGCTTTTCCTTCAGCACTCTGCCATCTTGGCTGCTTCTACTCTCCTCTACGTAGCCTTTATCTGCTCTCCTTTCTCTTCTCTCTCCTCTAATGGTAATCTCAGGAAGCGAAAGAGAGCAAGTTCCTAGTCTGCCCCATTTTATAGTGTAGAAATCAAAACCTTTAATCCAATATACAAACAAGGAAGTCTCTGATACAAAGTCACTTATCTGAGGCATAATGGGATTCCTCATGAGAGTGCACCACCTTACATCAAAAAGGGTGGGAATGGCTTAGTCTTAAAACTAAGCCTTAAGTCCTGGCCGGTTGGCTCAGCGGTAGAGCGTCGGCCTGGCGTGCGGGGGACCCGGGTTTGATTCCCGGCCAGGGCACATAGGAGAAGCGCCCATTTGCTTCTCCACCCCCACCCCCTCCTTCCTCTCTGTCTCTCTCTTCCCCTCCCGCAGCCAAGGCTCCGTTGGAGCAAAGATGGCCCGGGCGCTGGAGATGGCTCCTTGGCCTCTGCCCCAGGCCCTAGAGTGGCTCTGGTCGCGGCAGAGCGATGCCCCGGAGGGGCAGAGCATCGCCCCCTGGTGGGCAGAGCGTCGCCCCTGGTGGGCGTGCTGGGTGGATCCCGGTTGGGCGCATGCGAAAGTCTGTCTGACTGTCTCTCCCCGTTTCCAGCTTCAGAAAAACAAAAACAAAAACAAAAAACTAAGCCTTAGGCTATAAAGATCCTACCTGCTTACAGCCTGTCCCCCCACACACAATGCAAACTATAAGTGAGGAAACATACAGTGTGTCCATAAAGTCATGGTGCACTTTTGACTGGTCACAGGAAAGCAACAAGAGATGATAGAAATGTGAAATCTGCACCAAATAAAAGGAAAACCCTCCCAGTTTCATACCTATTCAGTGCAGTTTGATGTGGGCTCACACACAGATTTTTTAGGGCTCCTTAGGTAGCTATCCCGTATAGACTCTATAGACTCGTCACTGACTGATGACCTACCAGAACGGGGTTTCTCCACCAAACTGCTGGTTTCCTTCAACTGCTTATCCCACCAAGAAATGTTATTCCTAAGTGGTGGAACTTCGTTATAAACAAGCTGATATTCACGTTACACTTTGTTCACGGATTCGAATTTAGCAAGCCACAGAACACACTGAACTTTCCTCTGTACCGTCCACATCTTGACTGGAATGGCCGTGGGCTGCTCCGCTGTATACACAGTGTTACGTCATCGTCTGCACATGCACACATGCTGCCACATCATCCTGCAGAAACTGGGAGGGTTTTCCTTTTATTTTGTGCAGATTTCACATTTCTATTGTATTTTATTGCTTTCCTGTGAATGGTCAAAAGTGCACCATGACTTTACGGACACACTGTATATATCATTATTTACAAACTTATTTGACCAACAGGGGCTCACAGTCCAAGAGACAGACTTGTAAAGAAATGTTTTTTTTTTTTATTTTTTTTATTTTTTATTTTTTATTTTTTTTACAGAGACAGAGAGAGAGTTAGAGAGAAGGATGGACAGGGACAGATAGATGAGAAGCTTCAATCATTAGTTTTTCGTTGTGCATTGCGACACCTTAGTTGTTCATTCATTGCTTTCTCATATGTGCCTTGACCACGGGCCTTCAGCAGACCAAGTAACCCCTTGCTCAAGCCAGCAACCTTGGGTCCAAGTTGGTGAGCTTTCTTTTGCTCAAACCAGATGAGCTCGCGCTCAAGCTGGCAACCTCGGGGTCTCGAACCTGGGTCTTCTGCATCCCAGTCCGATGCTCTATCCACTGCGCCACCGCCTGGTCAGGCAAGAAATGGTTTTGATATTGTGCACAGTGTGTGTAAAAATGGAGTATGCCTAGAGGACCTTGGGAGTATAGAGAAGAATTAACTCCAATTCTGGGGATGGGCATCAAGACAAAGAAGATGTGGTCCTTTGTCCTCAAGCCACTTATAATCAAGTGAGGAAGAGAGATACACAACTATAATTAATGTGCTCTATGTTGTATTAGACATACAAATCAACACTATGACCACATCAAGAAAGTAACAGTTCTGCCTTAGAAGTTAGAAGAAGGTTTTATGGAAGAGTTGATATTTGTACTGGGATTCAGAGTCACTGGACAGAATGAGAATAGAATAGCTGAAGTGTAGTGGAATGATAGGAAGGCACAGCAGTTAAAGCTAGAAGTGGGGCAGCCAGATTGTGAAGGATATGGACTGCCATGTTAAAGAGCTTGTACATTATAACATGAACTACAGGAATGCCAAAAATTTTGGTCTTGTTGCTATCCAGTCTTAGTTGTCTGATTTGACTCAGTGGTGTTCATCCCAGGTTGATTTAGTGCTGGGAAATGAAATTTTTTACCACCAAAGCATAGAGAAATGTTTACAAGCCAATTTCGTAGTTAACAATAATAAATGTTTCTGCTGAAAGTATTACAATGCTTGTTTTCACCTCTCACTTGGGAAGTCAAAAATAGGGGCACAAGGTTACTTAGATAAATGAAAGGTAAAGGAAGTTTTTGTCATTGAGGAGACAAATCTGTGATAGCCAATTAAAGTAAGTGTCCTATTTATGTGGTAGGCAGTTAGGCATACATGAGCAGAGTAAGGATTATAGGCCAGGCACAGAATGTCACCAGGGTGGAAAGCCCTGGGTGCCTAGCAATGGGCAAAACTGGGAAGACAAGGAACTCACCCCCAGGGTGACCTTTCCTCTCTTAGCTGGTCATGCTGTTTAGACCCCCTGATTTCATATCACTGATCATGGGATTTCAGACCATCCCCTGACCTTTCCTCCCCTGGAATATTGCTGGTCATGTGGTTTTAGACCCCCCTTAGCAGTGAAAGAAAAAGGGGGCTAGAGAATAGCTCTTAAGCATTAAGCCTTAGAGATAACATCTAAGCCTCAGTTATGTTTCAGTTCCAGGCCCAGAAAAGCAGCAAAACCAGACAAAGAAAAACCACAACTGACCTCAGGACCAACTGCACTGACTAATAATTCCCTGCCTTGGCACTGACCACTCAATGAAGAACACAACCCTAAAGGACACACCTGGAAAGCTGGTGAATATTCTATTGAAATTCTCCCCTGGGATCTCCCCTAAAATCTGCCCCCTTAAAATCCCTCAGTATAGAGGTCCCAGTGAGCTCTCCCTTCCAGGAGTAGTACATCAGTGTCCTTCCCTTATCCTTCCTCCTCTTCTTTCCCCCAGGTGTGTTTTCTTTTCCCCTCTCTTTTTCTTAAGATCTAAGGGACCCCCGCAGAAACTTGCAACCGGAAGAGCAGTGAGCAGCTGCAACTCGTCCCAGGCTAACCCTCTGAACCTATCTCCAAGGTCCCCTTCTGTGTGACTTTCTTCCAGTATGGCCAATGAATTCTTTTCTTGCTGCATTTTATCTCTTGATTGAATTCTTTCTCTCATTGGACAAGAATTGAGGTCTCATCGCTCCCCCTGTAACATTTACAGAGATACACCTGGCACACAGACATGGCCAGACATAGGCACAATTCTGAAGGGTTGACTTGATTTGACTTTCCACTGAGTTAAATGATTTACCTGAGCTCCATCTCTTGATGCCACTCTAGTATGTAATTTGAGAGTCTACGCTGCATTTCTCTATCATCCAGGAAGACTTTCAAACATTAGATGCCTTTATTACTTTGTACAGAAAATTCCCACTAGGGCTATGAAAGGACCCAGAGTATTCATCCACCAGTCATTTCAGTTTACTTTTCATACAAAGTTGTGCTTTAAGGTAATAAATATAAATATTAAGCAAATAATACATAATCTGCATTATAGTCTTTGACTGAAGTGTAATAACCAGAATTTATCTATAATTATATGGAATTAAGCACCTAAAACTAAAATCAATATATGTCACAAATTAAAATTGCACCAAAAGTGAATTCAATAACTAAGAAAAGCAAAATTACAGAATAGGTAAGCACACTAGAAAATAATAACTCCAGATATATCTAATAGGAAGAGGAGTGGGGGAGAGAAGAAGAGAAAGATACGAGAAAAGTAAATGGAGAGAAGAGAAACAGTTCAAAAAAAGGAGATATACAATTTTAAATTTTGTCATAGGCCAGATATACAAGTTAGCTCAACAATTGCCATTTGAAGCAGTAGTTTTGTGGCCATTAGTGATATAGATTTTTTTTCTTTCTTCCTGCCTTTTTTGTTAAGGACAAGCTGAAGTTATGACATCACTGAGAGTAGAATGAGGTATTTGTTGAAAATTTGGAAGAGGAACAAGGAAAGAAATACTCTCTATCCTCCCCACAAAATGTGACATTGCCTCAGGTCTATAAATGTTTGAAAGCCACATTTATGTGAGAAGTTTTGAATAGCCTTTCTTTGGCTATGTAAGAAATGCTGTCCTCTTAACCAGATATTTTTCAGCTCATCTGACATTTATTACTTAGTCCGACAATATCTCAAATACCCAGAAGGAAAGATAAATATGGGATCCAATTCACAAAGAACTCTTGGAGGCATGGAAAGGCATTGCAACGTTTTTCTAGACAATTTTGGTGTTGATTTTCCCTTCTTTCTTTTAATTCAGCTTCCAGTTATTGAGCTCAGTCTGCTCCCAGTACAATGATTTGAATTTCATTAAGAAAGTGACCAGCAATTAAAAACAAAATCTCCAGTGTGTGATGATTTTAGTATGGCAAAGCTGCTGAAGGGAGAGCTTGAGACATGAAGAAACCACATTGAAAAGTTCATGGTGAAACTATGTAAAACAAATTGTTTATAATTTGAGTTCATGGCTTCCAATAGTTGAATCGTCCCCTTGGAGTGCCATACTCTTTCCTATACAGGCATTTAGTCATTTATTCAGCAAACATATAGTAACAAGTGCCTACTGTTTATTAAAAAACAGGAGATAGAGATGACGTCAGAGTAATGGCGGGGTAGGAAGCGATACCGATAAATCTCCCCCAAAACTCAACAAGATCTTCAACCAGAAACAGAAAAACCTATACTTGGAGCTTCCAGATGCTTCGCAATACACCCAAAGGTATGATTGAGTGAAAAATTGGCTAAATATATAACCAAACCCCGAAGGAAATAGGGAGTAAGAAATGCTCCGCCTTCCTCACTAACCTAAACAGGGCGGCTTTCTCTGGTAACTGTGAATATAGAAACTGAGGCAGGCAAAGGGGGTGAATACATCCAGGCCGCGACACAAACGGACGAACCAGGCTGTGGCACGGAGATCCAAGCCAAGGAAAATCTGATCCTGTGGCAACCCGGGCAATACAAGCTAACACTCGCGCCAAACCCAAACAAAGAAAGACAAGCGGCGCGGACATTTTACCCGGTCTCCTGGTTGGTGCGCAGTTAGTGGGCAAGAGATTTCTTCCTAAGCCCCGGAAGTGGGTGCCCGTGTTGCCCCACGGAGAGGCAGGGTCAGAGGCCTTTCTGTGGGCCGAGGGCAGAGTCTCTGGGCAGCCCCAGCGCCCTGGGAAAGCCACGCACGGGAGGGAGTGAGAACTAATTCCAACGGTGGAGATTTTCCGTACTGGAGGGTGTTTCACTCAGAGGGAAACGCGGCCGGCCTCATATCCTGGTTTGCGTGCGCAGATAAGGAGTGAGCGATTCCTCCGAGTGCCTCGGCAGTGCGCGCCCGTGTTATCGCACAGAGGGGCAGAGTCAGGGGCCTTTGCGTGGGCCAAAGCGGAATCTCGGGCCGCCCCAGCGCCTTGCAAAAGCCGCGCACGGGGACGGAGCGAGACTCAATTCCAACGCTGCAACTTTTCCCTGCGGTTGAGGGTTTCACTCAGAGCGTGAGACTGCTGGCCGGATATCCTGGTCTGCGCGCGCAGCCAGTGAGTGAGAGTTTCCTCCAAGCGCCCCAGAAGTGGGCGCCCGCTTGTGTTACCGGACAGAGTGGCAGAGCCAGAGGTCTTTGAATGGCTGGAAAGCCCGCCTGATTATGCTAGCAGCTCTGACTGACTGAGCCTTACCCAGAGCCCTGTGCTGAGTGGAAATAGAGTGGGGAGTTGCCAGCTCTTTGAGCCTCTTACTATCCAGGCAGAGGCAGCAGCAACCCCATAGCTGGATTATCAGGCTACTAATTGAGGAAGGAAAGACTAGGAGAAAGGCTCCAGGAACACGGACTCTCTCACTGTCGGAGCCTATAAATGCTAATAGCCTCGACTGCCAACGAGACTAAAGCACAATACATGACATTGCCATAGAGACTTATCAACTACAAACCTCCACTTGAGCGTGGCAAAGGGGCAAAACCCGGGGTACAGAGTCACCGACCAGGAAGAGGGAGAGAAAAGAAAAAGCAAGAAGATAACCTCTCAAAATCAAGAATAATCTGCAGACTTTATAACCTATCCCATTTTATTATATTTGTTCGTTTGTTTCTCTTATCTTCATTCTTGATACTTTTTTTTTCCTCCTCCAATTTGGCCGATTAACTCTCTACTGGTCTTACTCTCTCCTCTCCTTGAACTACACTACCCATAAGTGTTACATCTCCCATTATCTTTTCTCTTCTCTTCCTTTCTCTCTATGAGGGTTGCACTCCAAAACCCTTAACTCTCTCTCTCTCTCTCTCCTTTCTTTTTTCTTCTTTTAGTGGTTCCCTCTTTTTTTTTCTCTCTCTCTCTTTCTTTTCGCCCTCTATATTAGTTTCTTCCTTTCTCCTTTACATCTCCTCTCATTCAAACCTCAATAACAAACAAATTATCTTATCTGGGACTCAAACTTATGTTTGTGGCATTTTGGGGGGTTTTTACTTCACCTTTTTAACTCACTAGCAGTGCTCCCATCCCTGGCTCTCCATATTATCTAGTTCTTCTTCCACTAAATACAATAGTAATTTTTTAATTTGTCCCCCCATTTTTCCGTTTTCCTCTTAATCCTCTCATCATAACTCTTAGACAACCAACACCTAAAAGCAAATCATTTTATTCTTGACCCAAATTTTTTCCTTATTTGCTTTTTGTGGGTCCATACGCTCTTTTTTTTCTTTTTTCTTTCTTTTTTTTTTTTTTGCCCCTTTATTACTTTTCCCCAATTCAGGCCCTCCATCACAGGCATTCTTTGTTATAATTCATAGTCCACCACAAGATTTTATCAAGAAAGAGGGGAGAGGAGAAGAGAGGAAAAAAGGAGGGGGGAATAATTTCCTTTTTTTTTTTTTAAATTTTTATTTTATTTTATTTTTCTTTATTTCATTATTAATTTTTTTTAAAAAAACAACTCTTTTCGATTTTTTTTAATATTTTTTTAAACTTTTTATTCTTTATTAAATCTCATTAATACTATCAACAAAACCACCCTCAGATGCCACTAAGGAAGAGAAAATCGAATATCATGGATACAAAAGAAAGAGAGGTAACACAGCTAGATGAGGAAAAATCTATGGAGAAAAAATTTAATATATTGGAAACCTTGGAGCTAAATGACAGAGAATTCAAGATAGAAATACTAAAAATCCTCCGAGATATACAAGAAAACACAGAAAGGCAATTTAGGGAGCTCAGAAAACAACTCAATGAACACAAAGAATATATGTCCAAGGAAATTTTAACTATAAAAACAAATCAAACAGAGATGAAAAACTCAATTCACGAGCTGAAAAACGAAGTAACAAGCTTAGCTAATAGAACAGGTCAGATAGAAGAGAGGATTAGTGAAATAGAAGACAAGCAACTTGAGGCACAACAGAGAGAAGAAGAAAGAGACTCAAAAATTAAAAAAAATGAGATAGCCCTACAAGAATTATCTGACTCCATCAAAAAGAATAACATAAGAATAATAGGTATATCAGAGGGAGAAGAGAGAGAAAATGGAATGGAGAACATACTCAAACAAATAATAGATGAGAACTTCCCAAGCCTGTGGAAAGAACTAAAGCCTCAAGTTCAAGAAGCAAACAGAACTCCAAGTTTTCTTAACCCCAACAAACCTACTCCAAGGCATATCATAATGAAATTGACACAAACCAGCAGCAAAGAAAAAATTCTCAAGGCAGCCAGGGAAAATAAGAATACAACATATAAAGGAAGGCCCATTAGATTATCATCAGATTTCTCAGCAGAAACTCTACAAGCTAGAAGAGAGTGGACCCCAATATTTAAAGTCCTGAAAGAGAGGAACTTTCAGCCACGAATACTATACCCATCAAAGCTATCCTTCAAATATGAAGGAGAAATAAAAACATTCACAGATACAGAAAAGATGAGGGAATTTATCATCAGAAAACCCCCACTCCAGGAATTACTAAAGGGGGTTCTCCAATCAGATACAAAGAACAAAAAAAAACAGAGCCACAAGTAAAAGCTCCAAGAAGAACACAATAAAACCAAATTTAAACTGTGACAACAACAAAAAGAAAGAGGGGGAGAAGATGGAGATTAACAGTAGCAAAGGACGATGGAGTGCAAAAGTACTCACAAAATAGTTCGCTACAATGAACAGGGTAGAGACCTTTTTCATTACTCAAAGGTAACCACCATTGAAAAAACCACCACAGAAGCACATGAGATATAAAAGATAGCAACAGTGGAAAGATGTATGGAATACAACCAAATAAAAACAAAAGATAGAAAAACGAAAGAGAAGGATCAAACAAGACACAAAACTAACAGAAAGCAAGATATAAAATGGCAATAGGGAACTCACAAGTATCAATAATTACACTAAATGTAAACAGCTTAAACTCACCAATAAAAAGGCACAGAGTAGCAGAATGGATTAAAAAAGAAAATCCAACTGTATGCTGCCTACAGGAAACTCATCTAAGTAACAAGGATAAAAACAAATTCAAAGTGAAAGGCTGGAAAACAATACTCCAAGCAAATAACATCCAAAAAAAAGCAGGTGTGGCAATACTCATATCGGATAATGCTGACTACAAGACAGGAAAAGTACTCAGAGACAAAAATCGCCATTTCATAATGGCTAAGGGGACACTGAATCAAGAAGACATAACAATTCTTAATATATATGCACCAAACCAAGGAGCACCAAAATATATAAGACAGCTACTTATTGATCTTAAAACAAAAACTGACAAAAATACAATCATACTTGGAGACCTCAATACACCGCTGACGGCTCTAGATCGGTCATCCAAACAGAGAATCAACAAAGACATAGTGGCCTTAAACAAAACACTAGAGCACCTGGATATGATAGACATCTACAGGACATTTCATCCCAAAGTGACTGAGTATACATTTTTCTCCAGTGTACATGGATCATTCTCAAGAATTGACCATATGTTGGGCCACAAAAACAACATCAGCAAATTCAGAAAAATTGAAGTTGTACCAAGCATATTTTCTGATCATAAAGCCTTGAAACTAGAATTCAACTGCAAAAAAGAGGAAAAAAATCCCACAAAAATGTGGAAACTAAACAACATACTTTTAAAAAATGAATGGGTCAAAGAAGAAATAAGTGCAGAGATCAAAAGATATATACAGACTAATGAAAATGACAATACGACATATCAGAATTTATGGGATGCAGCAAAAGCAGTGATAAGAGGAAAGCTCATAGCACTTCAGGCATATATGAACAAACAAGAGAGAGCCCAAGTGAACCACTTAACTTCCCACCTTAAGGAACTAGAAAAAGAAGAACAAAGACAACCCAAAACCAGCCGAAGAAAGGAGATAATAAAAATCAGAGCAGAAATAAATGAATTAGAGAACAGAAAAACTATAGAAAAAATTAATAGAACAAGGAGCTGGTTCTTTGAAAAGATCAACAAAATTGACAAACCCTTGGCAAGACTTACCAAGGAAAAAAGAGAAAGAACTCATATAAACAAAATCCAAAATGAAAGAGGAGAAATCACCACGGACACCGTAGATATACAAAGAATTATTGTAGAATACTATGAAAAACTTTATGCCACTAAATTCAACAACCTAGAAGAAATGGATAAATTCCTAGAACAATACAACTTTCCTAGACTGAGTCAAGAAGAAGCAGAAAGCCTAAACAGACCTATCAGTAGAGAAGAAATAGAAAAAACCATTAAAAACCTCCCCAAAAATAAAAGTCCAGGCCCTGACGGCTATACCAGCGAATTTTATCAAACATTCAAAGAAGACTTGGTTCCTATTCTACTCAAAGTCTTCCAAAAAATTGAAGAAGAAGCAATACTTCCAAACACATTCTACGAAGCCAACATAACCCTCATACCAAAAATAGGCAAGGATGGCACAAAAAAAGAAAACTACAGACCAATATCTCTAATGAATACAGATGCTAAAATACTAAACAAAATACTAGCAAATCGAATACAACAACATATTAAAAAAATAATACATCATGATCAAGTGGGATTCATCCCAGAATCTCAAGGATGGTTCAACATACGTAAAACGGTTAATGTAATACACCATATCAACAAAACAAAGAACAAAAACCACATGATCTTATCAATAGACGCAGAAAAGGCTTTCGATAAAATACAACACAATTTTATGTTTAAGACTCTCAACAAAATGGGTATAGAAGGAAAATATCTCAACATGATAAAGGCCATATATGATAAACCATCAGCTAACATCATATTAAATGGCACTAAACTGAAGGCTTTCCCCCTTAAATCAGGAACAAGACAGGGTTGTCCACTCTCTCCACTCTTATTTAATGTGGTACTAGAGGTTCTAGCCAGAGCAATCAGACAAGACAAAGAAATAAAAGGCATCCATATCGGAAAAGAAGAAGTAAAGGTATCACTTTTTGCAGATGATATGATACTATACATCGAAAACCCCAAAGAATCCACAAAAAGACTACTAGAAACAATAAGCCAATAGAGTAAGGTCGCAGGATACAAAATTAACATACAGAAGTCAATAGCCTTTCTATATGCCAACAATGAAACAACTGAGAAGGAACTCAAAAGAATAGTCCCCTTCACGATTGCAACAAAAAAAATAAAATACTTAGGAATAAACATAACAAAGAATGTAAAGGACTTATATAATGAAAACTATAAACCATTGTTAAGGGAAATCGAAAAAGATATAATGAGATGGAAGAATATACCTTGTTCTTGGCTAGGAAGAATAAATAGAATCAAGATGGCTATATTACCCAAAGCAATATACAAATTTAATGCAATTTCCATCAAACTTCCAATGACGTTTTTTAAAGAAATAGAGCAAAAAATCATCAGATTTATATGGAACTATAAAAAACCCCGAATAGCCAAAGCAATCCTAAAGAAAAAGAATGAAGCTGGGGGCATTTCAATACCTGACTTCAAACTCTATTATAGGGCCACGACAATCAAAACAGCATGGTATTGGCAGAAAAATAGACACTCAGACCAATGGAACAGAATAGAAAGTCCAGAAATAAAACCACATATATATAGTCAAATAATTTTTGATAAAGGGGCCAACAACACACAATGGAGAAAAGAAAGCCTCTTCAATAAATGGTGCTGGGAAAACTGGAAAGCCACATGCAAAAGAATGAAACTGGACTACAGTCTCTCCCCCTGTACAAAAATTAACTCAAAATGGATCAAAGATCTAAACATAAGACCTGAAACAATTAAGTACATAGAAGAAGACATAGGTACTCAACTCAGGGACCTGGGTTTTAAAGAGCATTTTATGAATTTGACGCCACAGGCAAGAGAAGTGAAGGCAAAAATTAATGAATGGGACTACATCAGACTAAGAAGTTTTTGCTCAGCAAGAGAAACTGATAACAAAATAAACAGAAAGCCAACTAAATGGGAAATGATTTTTTCAAACGACAGCTCAGATAAGGGCCTAATATCCAAAATATACAAAGAACTCATAAAACTCAACAACAAACAAACAAACAATCCAATAAAAAAATGGGAAGAGGATATGAATAGACACTTCTCCCAGGAAGAAATACAAATGGCCAACAGATATATGAAAAGATGCTCTTCTTCTTTAGCTATTAGAGAAATGCAAATCAAAACGGCAATGAGATACCACCTCACACCTGTTCGATTAGCTGTTATTAGCAAGTCAGGTAACAGCAAATGTTGGAGAGGCTGTGGAGAAAAAGGAACCCTCATCCACTGTTGGTGGGAATGTAAAGTAGTACAACCATTATGGAAGAAAGTATGGTGGTTCCTCAAAAAACTGAAAATAGAACTACCTTATGACCCAGCAATCCCTCTACTGTGTATATATCCCAAAAACTCAGAAACATTGATACGTAAAGACACATGCAGCCCCATGTTTATTGCAGCATTGTTCACAGTGGCCAGGACATGGAAACAACCAAAAAGCCCATCAATAGATGACTGGATAAAGAAGATGTGGCACATATACACTATGGAATACTACTCAGCCATAAGAAATGATGACATCGGAACATTTACAGCAAAATGGTGGGATCTTGATAACATGATACGAAGCGAAATAAGTAAATCAGAAAAAAACAAGAACTGTATTATTCCATACGTAGGTGGGACATAATATTAAAACTAAGAGACATTTATAAGAGTGTGGTGGTTATGGGGGGGAGGGGGGAATGGGAGAGGGATAGGGGGTGGGGAGGGGCACAAAGAAAACAAGATAGAAGGTGACAGAGGACAATCTGACTTTGGGTGGTGGGTATGCAACATAATTGAACGACAAGATAACCTGGACTTGTTATCTTTGAATATATGTATCCTGATTTATTGATGTCACCCCATTAAAAAAATAAAATTATATAAAAAAAAACAAACCAATAAAAAAAAAAACAAAAAAAAAACCAGGAGATATAGAAATGAATAAGATTCCACATCCTCCTTCAAGGAGTTGATAGCATAAAACAGAATATAGAAAGACCAGAAATTATAAAATTATAATGCAGTAACATAAGAGCTTTGATAGGTATATATATATATATATTGAGCAGTATATATGATATACCTTCTTTGGAAACACATAGGAGGACAAAACTCATTTTCATTGGATGCTTAAGGAATAAGATGACACTTGAGCTTGTAGATAAGGGAGGGGAATATTTTTGCATCTACCTTTGTAGGTTCTTGGCTGAGAACCCCTCTCTGTAATAAAAGATGGATTAACAAGAGAAAAAAATAGAAGTTTAACAACATGTATTCCTCCTGTGTACATGGGAGAGAACCAGGAAAACTGAGTACCTCCCTAATATGCCCCAAGCCTGACCTGTGGTGGCGCAGTGGATAAAGTGTCGACCTGGGAATGCTGAGGTCGCTGGTTCAAAACCCTGGGCTTGCCTGGTCAAGGCACATATGGGAGTTGATGCTTTCTGCTCCTCCCCCTTCTCTCTCTCTCTCTCTTTCTAAAAAAAAAACACACCTAAATAAAATGCTCCAAGCAATCACCTTAAATAACATCTCCAACTAGATTTAAAAAAAGATTTTGGGTGGGGAAAAGAGGGGTAGCTAATTATGACAGGTTACCAGGAAAAGCACAGTAAATAAGGGTAAGGTAGCTATGTAGATTTAAGTCACTGCCTTCTCCACTGATTAGAGTTTGTAGAGATTTAGTCATCCTCCAATTCCTGGTACAGACAGGGAGATACCCTTTACAAATAGAGATTTCTCTTATAAAAGTGTGTCCCTTACAAAGCGGGGACTTTGACACAGTTTTCAGACTTTTCCTTTGTCTGTTGTTTCTTGAAAATAACCTGCTCAAAATAGTCCTTATGCCAAAAGGCATATTTTGGGGTGATTTATTTTGTACCCCTTCAAGCTAAATCAGAAAATTCACAGTAAGGAGGACACTCTAGGCAGAAGAAACTGCATGTGAAAAAATATAGACACAAACAGGGAATTGCCAATATTAACATATTGACTGGAAGGCAGCAGGTGTCTTGAGAAGATGGGTAAAATGAGGTTAGAGAGTTAGAGAGGAACTAGTTACATTATGCAATGTCTTATGTACTATTCTTGGGGATTTAAAGTAAAGTCACAGATCAACTTTATTTCTAGCAGTGTTTCTTTGTAGGTTTTCAGTGATCCAGGTAACATTTTTTTCCATCTAATTTCCCCTATAATTGTTGCCTTTGTCACAGTGGTTACTCATAAAGCCTCATTGACTTTGAACCTCCTGGCAGGCCAGTTGACTGAAACTATGGTCCTGAAATAGAGCAATGATAATGAGGTTACTGAGTCTGGATTGGAAAATATGCTCGATGTCATTAGTGCTGGGTCCCATGAAATAGAAAATTGGCTCTACTGAGGTTTCTGGTAAGGGATGAAATGATGCTAGTGAAGTACTACACGTTGCAGGCTAGGTGGCAGGGTTGAATGTCATTTTTGATAAGGGTACTCCTGGTCCTGGGTTTGTGTCTTAGTTTATTAGAATGGAAACTCATTTTAATCAGTTTGCCCAAGCTAATCAAAACCAGACAAATCTAATCTCTCAGAGGTCCTTTTTTTTCCATTTATGATAAGAATTGTATCCAGCAGTAAAGCTGGTGTCAATCTTTTGCACAAGTCACCCCCTCCGGATTGTCAAGTTCACTCTGGAGATGAATGATATATCAGAATATTACTTTGTGGCTGACCAGGCAGTGGTACAGTGGATAGAGCATCAGACTGGAATGCAAAAGAACCCAGGTTCGAAACACGGAGGTTGCTGGCTTGAGCGTGGGCTCACCAGCTTGAGCTTGGCGTCACTGGCTTAAGCATGAGATCATAGACATGACCCATGGTCGCTGGCTTGACCTAAAGGTTACTGGTTTGAAGCACAAGGTCGCTGACTTGAGTAAGGGGTCACTGGCTCTGCTGTAGCCCCCTGGTCAAGGCACATATGAGAAAGCAATCAATGAACAACTAAGGAGCCGCAACGAAGAACTGATGCTTCTCATCTCTCTCCCTTCCTGTTTGTCCCTATCTGTCCTTCTCTCTGTCTCTCTATCTCTGTCACAGCAAGAACAACAAAAACAAAAATGTTACTTTGTGAGCATAGAGTCAGAACAAAAGGAATCTGATGTACTCTGGGGCCATTTCCATCAAGCTATGGCAGCCTAACTTACTGTCCTTCTTCACTCCAGAAATAGTCTTCTCTAGAGAACTAGTATTTGTTTTTAGACTCACAGTACTGATTCTCCTAGACAGAGCACATTGACATATTCTCACACTTTGGCTCTCCCTAGAATTTACAAAAACACTTTTCTATCCTCCACTTGTTATGACATTGCTTGTCACAGCCCAGCTTACATTAATCATAGTTTGGTGTAGATGGAAACTGGGTTGACATTGGAAAGTCAGCAGAACATTTGCAAACCATCTCTTAGGATGGAAAGAATTTCTCTAGGTAGCCTGCTTTATCCATTATTTTGTTTCACTTTCAGAAAGCAACAATTTCTAGTTTGACAGTTATTGAGAATACTGAAACTATTGCATCTCTAGATGTTTGTGCTAACTTAGCCATTTAAGAATCATAGATGGTTAAGCAGAAAAGAAATCACGAAGAGTTCCTGTTCAATAATTTGTGAACATTTTTTAGGTACTAGCATTCTTTTTTTTAAATGGAATTGTGTCCTGAACATATGTAATATACTAAAGTAAGGCTCTGAGACAACACTGATCAATTTTCATCTGTTCATTCTGTTGCTCATTGAGGGGGAATGATTTTCACAGGATAGCTTAGGTGGTCAGTGGCAGCTCCTAACTCCTAGTCCAGTGCTAATTTTACTACACCACTCACTACTGAAATTGATGCTTATTTTCTCTGAAATATTTACTCTTTGATGGAAAAAAAAGACCAATGGGAGAGATTATACTTGCTGTTGGAAATTTCCACCAGTGCCCCTTCCCACCGGTCTACTTTCTGACCATTTTTGTTATTCAAACACCCTACTCCAGGGTCATTTATTTTCTTTTTTAAAATTCATGTTAATTACTATCCATCTAAATATAGAACATTTATAAATTATCAATATAAATATAGAACGCCTCTATCAGAAATCCTGGGAAGCCTGACCAGGCGGTTGCGCAGTGGATAGAGCGTCGGACTGGGATGCGGAAAAACCCAGCTTCGAGACCCGGAGGTTGCCAGCTTGAGCGCAGGCTCATTTGGTTTGAGCAAAAGCTCACCAGCTTGGACCCAAGGTCGCTGGCTCGAGCAAGGGGTTACTCAGTCTGCTGAAGGCCTGCGGTCAAGGCACATATGAGAAAGCAATCAATGAACAACTAAGGTGTTGCAATGCACAACGAAAGACTAATGATTGATGCTTCTCATCTCTCCATTCCTGTCTGTCTGTCCCTGTCTATCCCTCTCTCTGACTCTCTCTCTGTTAAAAAAAAATCCTGGGAAGGCTAATATAGCATGAATGCTATTATATGTGCAGGAAGGGTGGTTAACACTTGGGAGTATTGACAGAGGATTTTTTTTATTTTTTGCATGGGGACAGTTTGAGCAGGGTGATTTTCAAGGGTTCTTTCCATATCTGATTTTATTTTACCTCAGGTTTTGTAACTTGAGATGGCCCTGATGTCTAGGTAAGGTAACCTTAGAAGACAGGTAGAAGGTTCTGAGGACTAGTTCTGAGGAACAGTTTAGAGTTCCCCTTGAGCACAGTGGTAATCTTACCCTGGGTGGCTGATAAGTCAGAAACGGAGCTGTTAAATGAGGAAAAGCCCTTGAGTGTTTAGTTTGGGTAAATGGCAAGTCCTAGCTCCTATTTGAATCTCAAGGTCTGCTTCTTCAAAATATGAGGGGACAAGATTATTTCTTAGATACCTAGGTTGTATTCAGAATTTGTGAAAGATCCAGCAACTAAGATGTTGTATACCATGTGGCAACTATGCTAGTATTTCTAGCTCTTACCCTTCAGCCCAGACATGTACCCTCCTCCTAGCTGCTAACCCTCTGGTCCTTGACACTGACTACCTGTGTCTTTTCCACAGCAACTGTAGCTCCTGGTTTTTTAATCACTTAAGAAGTTCTCTTGGACTGCCTAGTGAAAGTCAGGTACTATCCTACATACACTGACACAATGATAAAAGCCCCTATCCTCAAGTAAAAGCAAATGGATAGCTAGTCAGTGGCAATGCTTTGTGATTCCTAGGAGTGATAGGAATGTGTGGCCCCTGGAGACGTAAAAGAATATATAGCCACATGGAGGATGAGGGCAATTGATCGGAGTTTGGGAAGAAGGTAAAACCTGAGATAAACTGGAAGAAAGAGAAGATAAAAGCCAAGTGAGGTGGAGGAGGCAATTATTCCAGGTAAAGAGTGCAGGTCAAAGACTTGCTATAAGAAAGCATGTAGTGTGTGTGGAGATCTGTAAGTGATTTCTTCACTTACATATTTTCGGTTAGTAGTCAGCACTTTGGAGAACCTAACTCTAGGTTTGATCTTGGGTAGAAAAAAAGTACAGAAAGTTGGTAACTTGTGTCTGGCTGTGTTCCAATATTATGTATGTGAGTCAGCTGCTTGGAATGCAGAATGCATTTTTCCCATAGAAAACAATGGTCTCCATGGTAATTAGGTTCCCAGGCCAGCTCATAAAAGCCTGGTGTAACCCATACTTTGAAGGATCATGCTGTATTAATAATATTATAGACGCAAATGATCACTGTGTTTCTGTGGGAAAATCCATGTCATGTTTCAACCATGGGTTCCAGAAACACTCTCTTTCTCATTGAAGCTTCAATAGTGTATGAAGAAACACTTGCTTTGCCATCCCTCCAGGTGGTAAACCGGTGGGCCTAGGAATTTTCTCAGGTTCAGTTTATTATCAGTGTCTCATGGAAATGGGAAAAAGATAAAGCAGGAAGATGGATAGAGAGAAGCAATTTAGCATAAAACAAGCAATTAAGAAGAAAAAAGGCAAGGAGGACAAAGATGTTAGAGAGGAATGGTTACCCCAGAATCAACAGAGACAGAAATGGAGCCATAGCTAGGAAAGTGTGTCTTTTCCCTGCTTAACACTGGGGAATAAGAGAAGGAGATAGCACTTGCTAAGTTTCAACTGAGTATCAGCAGGCTTCAGACATTTTATGTAAGTCTTAAGAACTGTCTTAGTATTCCTGCTTTCAGGGGAAGAAACTGAGACACAATGAAAGACTTGCCCAGGGTTATAGAACTCGTAAGTAGAAGAACTGGGATTCATAATCAGATTCCATGAAGTTCCTACAATGTACATGTTTATTGGTAAGCAATATGTGTAAGCTTGGAATATCTTTTCATATTATTGCTAAGGAAATTGAGGCAAAAACTTTAAGAGTGATTCCTTTGAAATATTACCACTGCCTGACCAGTTATGGCACAGTGGATAGAACATCAACCTGGGGTCCTGAGGTCCCAGGTTTGAAGCCCAGAGGTCATTAGATTGAGCAAGGGCTCATCGGCTTGAGTTCAGGGTTGCTGGCTTGAGCATGGGATTATTGACATCACCCCATGGTTGCTGGCTTGAGCCCAAAGATCACTGGCTTGAACCCAAGGTCATGGGTTTGAGCAAAAGGTCACTGGCTTGGCCTGAGTCCCATGGTCAAAGCATGTATGAGAAGCAATCAATGAGCAACTAAAGTGCCACAACTATGAGTTGATGCTTCTCATCTCTCTCCCGTCTTCTCTCTCTCTCTTAAAAACAAAACAGAAACTACCATTATATAGAGATAGCACAACCAGAATAAAATCATGATGTCCTTGCTCTTTGCCCAGTGAAGTTCATTGCATGGAGTACCTACTGTGGGCAAGATAGTACATACACTTCTAAGACATAAGCTTATTGTTTAATGCTTTTTTATTTAAATGTGCCGTCTACGTAGACTAAGACAACCTGTGATAAGTGCCAGAATAGAGACATAGACATAGTACAGTAGAAGAAGATGGAAACTATATTTCTAATTCAAGGGATCTGAGAAGTCTCATTAAGGATATGGCAGTAGTATCTGGACTTGGGACTTGAAGGACTGATAGCAGGTGATAGATAAGCAGACTTGGTGAGAAGATATTCTTGGAAGACAAGGCAGATGAGCACATCATAAGTGTAAGTGCCCATTTCATGAGCATTTAACTTTGTATTAGGCACTGGCTATGTGTTTTATGAAACCTATCTCATTTATCCCTCAGAGTTATCTTATTAAGTATCATTATTATCCCCATTTCATAGATGGGAAACTAAGACTCAACATAAGTTATTTTTCCAGTCTATACATCTAATGAGTGGTAGAATCTAGATCCTACAAATTTAGTCTACATACTTATCTATTCACTTGGGTGATTTTATGTGGTATAGTGGAACTTTCCTATAGACTGAGTTGTGTACCCTCAAGACTTATATATTGGGACACTAACCCCCTATGTGATGGTATTTGGACATGAGGCTTTGGGGAGATAATTAGGTTTAGATGAGGTCATAAGGATGGAGCCCTTATGATGGCATCAGTACTCTTATAATAAGAGAGACTAGAGAGTATGCTTTCCCTCCTCTTTCCTTTCCCCAGTCTTCCTCACTCTCCCATGTGAGGAAACAGCAAGAAGCCACCCATCTACAAACCAGGAAGATAGCTCTCATCAGAAACTGACCATGTCAGCCTGATCTGTGGTGGCACAGTGGATAAACATCAACCTGGAATGCTGAGGACATTGGTTCGAAAACTCTGGCTTACCTGGTCAAGGCACATATGAGAGTTGATGCTTCCTGCTTCTCTCCCCTTCTCTCTTTCTCTCTCTCCCCTCTTTAAAAATGAATAAGTAAAATCTTTAAAAAAACTGATCACACCAATACCTTGATCTTGGACTTCTAGGCTCTAGAACAGTGAGGAAATAAATTCGTGTTGTTTAAGCCTCCAAGTTTATGACAGTCTTAGTCACAGAGTCTTGCCAAATACTGGTAAGGTTGGCCAAAGACACTATGAAGAACTTTGAATGTTATGTTAAGAATTTTGGACTTTGTTCACTGGCTAACCAACATCAACTAAATATTTTTGGGATGAGAAAGTGTGGTTTGATCAGATACTATTCTGTTCACTCTTTGCATGAAACCAGTAGAGAACATCGGAAAGAGAATTCAGGTATTAATAATATCAAGTCACTGGAAGATGATGATTTCAGTGGGTAGGTGGAGGAGAGAGAGATGTTGGCTTGATTTTCTAGGAAAGGCTTCACAGAGGAAATAGAACTTGAGTTAGGTCTGAACAGGGAGAATTTGAAGGAACAAGGTATTCCAAGAAAAGGGCATGACATGTAGAATGAAGAAAGGAAATACGTGCAGAAAGGCTGAAAAGGGGGAGGGAGCGAAGTGTGGTTTGTGGGACACAGTGCTGCTTGTCTGGATCAGAGTAAAGTATGAAGGAAGATGGGTTGTAATTGCTACATAGCGAATTGCCTCAAGATGCAGATAAGGGCTATATTGTTATGACATCTTTTTTAAAAAAGTAAAGCATGTCAGGCAGTCACAGTGCTTGAGCTCTGTACATTTATGTAGGTTCTGAACACTGATCTCTGTGTAGCTGGTATTCTCTTGGTTGTATGAAGGGTGCCTGTCCTTAAAGAACTTCTAATTTAGTTAGATCAAATAGTCATGTGTGAAATTTCATGATACATGAAAGTAATATATACAAATATAAGTGATGTATCTGAAGCTGAGTACAAGCAGAGGACCAAATAAATAGCAAAGGCACCAACTATTTAATCTGAAACAGAGTTGAGCAAAAAGAAAGGAAGATTGGAGAACACAAGAGGAAGTGTACCCTTGAGCATGAGGTGGGTGGAAGTTTTTCCTCTGAGCTGGGAGGGTAAAGAATCAGGATGGGAGAATGGGATACATCAGCTCAGGGAGGTGAGTCCTAAGATTGCTTTTACAGAAGAGAGAAGATTCCTTATAAATATAAAGACTTTAAAGATTTGCTTATAGCATTTAAAGCTTTACTAAAATTGCTTCTATTTTATTTTTAGGGGTAAAATTGGGTTATACATGATATGCTGCATATAGACTGTGTGTTAGTGGTACATTTTAGAGATGTCCATTGAGAGTTTCTAGTTCTTGCTGTGTTTATACAGTTTTATTGAACATTTATTGAAACAAGTAACTTTATTTTCCTGGTTGCTTCATTTTTATATAGCACTTAAAATACCACAAAGACATTATGACTGAACAATTTCTAGACTTAGAACTTTATTATCTATCAACACAGTCTACTTTGAAATTAATTGGACTTATTATGTAGGAATTGCAGTGGTCCCCAACCCCCGGGCTGTGGACCAGTACCGGTCCATGGGCCATTTGGTACCAGTCCGCAGAGAAAGAATAAATAACTTACATTGTTTCCGTTTTATTTATATTTAAGTCTGAACGATGTTTTATTTTTAAAAAATGACCAGATTTGTCTGTTACATCCGTCTAAGACTCACTCTTGACACTTGTCTTGGTCACATGATACATTTATCTGTCCCACCCTAAAGGCCAGTCCATGAAAATATTTTCTGACATTAAACTGGTCCGTGGCCCAAAAAAGGTTGGGGACCACTGAATTACAGGACAGAGAGCTGATCTCCACTGCAAGTCTGTTGATGGTTATTTTTTTTTTTTTGAAGAAAGAATATTTGGTTTTAGAGGACAAAAAATATGTGAGTGTTTAGCAGAAAGAAAACAAAGCTGGCACAATGGAATTAGATGTATACATTATCATGTACTTATCTATACCCATTTATTAACTTAGATTATAAGCGATTTATGTAGTCCAGCTCTGTGCTAGATTATCAGGAGCTGTAAGAGGCTGCAAAATGAACACAATGTTTTCTCTGTCCTTAAGGAGTTTATAGTTGGAGATATACATATTGTTTAAGACTGAATGTCATAAGACTGGTATAATTTGGAGAGGGAGAAATCATTGAGGCTTGGGTGGCCAACAGAAGCTTTGCCGAAGAAAAACTAGTGCTAAACTTGAAAAATGAGTAGAAGTTGAAGACTGTGGGAATTAAAATGAGAAGGCCAGCCTGACGTGTGAAGGTACAGTGGGTAAAAGCATCGACCTGGAATGCTGAGGTCACAGATTTGAAACCTTGAGCTTGCCTGGTCAAATCCCACACGAGAAGCAACTACTATGACTTGATGCTTCCCACTCCTCCCCAACCGCCTTTCTCTCTCTCTCTCTCTCTCAAAAAAAAATCAATAAAATAATTTAAATAGAAAGGCCAGTATAAGCAACATGCAGAGAGAGGGCAGACTAATTGTGGCTTCTTCAGTGGGCAGTGAAGAGACTGCATTAGCTATAGCAGCGGATTTGTGTAAAGGAGGAGTGAGAGATGCCTTAGAAAAAGTCCGTTGAAGCTAAGGAGGTCCTTATAGGTCAGGCTAAGGAGATTGGACTTTACCCCTTAGGCAGGGGGAGTCATAATACTGTGGTTTAATACATTAGCTCTCAGATATTAAAGATTAATTCTCTCTTTATATATGTATCATATCACAGAGCACCAAGAGCTGGTATTCAAAGTTGCAGTATAAGTTAAGTAGGATCCTGCATGAAAAAGCACAGGGGATAATGCAATTTGAGAAAAAGAATGAAAAAAAAAAGCATCATTAACATTCATACCCTGTCACAGTCACAGTTGCACTTCATTTCTTTGTTCTATTCTTAATCTACTTTAAATATTTTTAACATTGACTACACTATGTAAAGGATCTTAATGAAAATTTAGGACCATTGTGCACTCGGTATCAAATTTTCTGACATTTTTAATCATTTAAATGGAATCTCTTGTATCCTCTTTAAATGGATCGGCTAAGAGGGAATGGTGCCTTTAAATTGCCATAGCAGCATGACTGGTGCCAAATTGAGGGCAAATTAGGTGAATTGCTATTATAAAAAATCCAATCTTTCCATGCTGCAGCTCACATTTCCTCTTTAAGATCAGTGAGGCAATAGAGACTCCAGCAGCGATGCCTGGTGGTACGTCTGGGAGTGTGCTCAGTGATTTGGTGTGCTCGTGAGTTGAATAAGGCTGTGTCCATACAGTACTGATTTCTCTGTTTCATGCTGAGGAAAACAGAATGTTGGCCCACAATGCAGGTATTTCTGGATATCTCCAAAAGTTTGACAGCAAGCAGGCATTATTTTTGCTGAATACTTTTGCTTGTTTCAGTTAGATTTCTTGGTATCACATAAACAAAATTTTATTTGCAATGAGAAAACTTTCTATTCATAAGTTTCTTGTGGAGTTTTTTTTTTGTTGTATTTTTGTTTTTGTTTTTCTTTTTGTTTTTTTTTAGTCAACTCTGTATCTTGGTAGAAATACACTATTGTTAAAAAACTATTGAAAATTTTCTTGTGCTCCCTCTCTTTCCATCCATCCCATTCTCTTTAAAATGCTGCTGTCTATTAAAGAGGCACTGACATATTCTTCAATGGGAAAGGCACATGCATATACAAGAACAACTTGTTTTGTGGCCAACTTTCTAGGAGATTTGCACCACTCTAGGAAACAGCCTACTTTCTCCCTGTCTGACTTTAAAGCACAGCATTTGAGGCTGTACTCCAGAAGTTGACGGACTGACCACATTAAATTCCCAAGAAGTTTTTACCTCTAAAGGGAGAGAGGGAAGGAGAGAGAGAGAAGGATAGAGAGAGAAAGAGAGAAAATAAAGCCTCAGATGGGGGTTCTTAGAAATTCTTAATTCTGTGACTGTTATTACTTTGTCCCTTCTACTTCTAGTGTCTAAGCTCTTCCTCTTTGCTTATGCAAATCACACCCTTCATTTAAGGTTAATGCTATCTTCTTAGGGAAGCTTTTACTGACTATACTAAAGAAACAACCTCTCACCTTCCTCTAGGCTGACACCTTGCTGACACGCATATGAATTTTATCACATATAACCTTGTAACAGAGTAATTTGGTTGTTTTACAAAGTCCCAAAGGATAAAACCCAAACGACAGAGACCATATCTCATATACCTTTACATTCACCCACAGACTGTGCCAAGCGCATAACAGTTCTCCAGAAAATATTAAGTGTATCAATTCATTCATGATATGTATTTAACTATATATAGACTTTTTAGTAGGGGAATGGCATCCTTAGGGTGGTAGACAAAAGCAATTCTTCTAGAGATAATTTACTTAGTTAGCTCAGGGCTTCTGTACTGAATCCTACCAAGAATGGGTTTGAGGAAATATAGCTAAATTGAAGGGTCAATCTGGCTTTGGAAGAGCAAGGGAAACCTGATATGGGTAGAAAATTTGTTATAATTCAGTAAACACTGAGTCTGACTTTCATGCCATATACTGTGTAAATATTGGGAACAAAAAGATGAAGAAGACAGAATTCCTGTCTTTAAGATGCTCACAGGCGCATCTATTATCTTGCTTCCTAGCAATTGTCATCAGTTTTGGCAACAAACAAATAAAAATTTTCTATAGGTTTGGATATTCCTCTTTTATTTTTTTAATTTACTTTGCTTTTTAAGATTAATTTTTAATTTATTGTGTTTACATGGATTCAAATATCGCACTGAATTTGAATTCACCCCCCACCCCCCTGTGTGCCTTTTTACACCCCCTCAGGCCCCCTCCCGCTAGCTCCTCCCCCTTCCCTCTAGGATTTGCTATTCTGTTGCCTGTATCTCTGTGTTATGTATATATAATTTCACTAATCCCTTCACCTTCTCTGAACCCATTCCCTCATCCCCCTTTCCTCTGACAGCTGTACCTCTGGTGCCTGTGACCCCACCTCTGCCTCTATTCTGTTCCTCAGCTCACTTTGTTCATTGCATTCCACATATAAGTGAGAGCATATGATATTTTTCTTTCTCTCTTTGTCTTATTTCACTTAGTATAATAATCTCCAGGTCCATCCATGCTGTCACAAAAGGTAAGATTTCCCTCTTTTTCATGGTCATGTAGTATTCCATTGTATATATGTACCACTGCTTTTTAATCTACTTGTTCACTGATGGACACTTGAGCTGTTTTGAGATCTTGGCTATTGTAAACAATGCTGCAATAAACATGGGGGTGCATATCTTCTTTTGAACCAGTGATTTGTTATTCTTGGGATATATTCCTAAAAGTGGGATAGCTGCGTCAAAAGGAAGTGCTATTTTTAATTTTTTGAGGAAACCCCATACAGTTAGTTCTCCACAATGGCTGCACCAGTCTGCATTCCCACCAGCAGTGCAGGAGGGTTCCCTTTTCTCCACATCCTCACCAGCACTTATTCTGTGTTGTTTTGTTGATGAGCGCCATTCTGACTGGTCTGAGATGGTATCTCATTGTGGTTTTAATTTGCATTTCTCTAATGATTAATGATGTTGAGCAGTTTTTCATACACCTATTGGCCATCTGTATGTCCTCTTTGGAGAAGTGTCTATTCATTTCTTTTGCCCATTTTTTAATTGGATTGTTTACCTACCTGATGTTGAGTTTTAGAAGTTCCTTATAAATTTTGGTAATTAACCCCTTATCAGACATATTGGCGAATATGTTCTCCCGTTGTGTGGGTTGTCTTTTTATTTTGTTCATGGAGTCTTTTGCTGTGCAAAACCTTTTCAGTTTGATATAGTCCCATTTGTTCATCCTGTCCTTTATTTCACTTGTCCGTGCAGATAAATCAGCAAAAATACTGCTAAGAGATATAGGAGACTTTACTGCCTGTGTTTTCTTCCAAGATGTTTATGGTTTAATGACTTATATTTAAGTCATTTATCCATTTTGAGTTTACTTTTGTGAATGGTGAAACTTGGTGGTCTAGTTTTATTTTTTTCCTTGTACCTGTCCAATTTTCCCAACACCATTTATTAAAGAAACTGTCTTTCCTCCATTGTATGCTCTTACCTCCTTTGTCAAATATCAATTGACCATAAAGGTATGGGTTAATTTCTGGGTTCTGAGTTCTGTTCCATTGATCTATATGCCTGTTCTTATGTCAGTACTAAGTTGTTTTGAGTATAATGGCTTTGTAGTATAACTTGATATCAGAAAGTGTGATATCTTCCACTTTATTCTTCATTTTCAAGATTGCTGAGGCTATTCATGCTCTTTTTTGGTTCCATATAAATCTTTGGAATATTTGTCCTATTATATCTTTGAAGTATGTCATTGGTATTTTAATAAGAATTGCATTGAATCTACAGATTGCTTTGGGTAATATAGACATTTTAATGATATTTATTCTTCCTATCTATGAACACGGTATATGCTTCCACTTGTTTGTATCTTCCCTGATTTCTTTTATTAGTGTTTTATAATTTTCCGCATACAAGTCCTTTACTTCCTTGGTTAAATTTACTTCTAGGTACTTTATTATTTTTTGTTGCAATAGTGAAGGGGATTGTTTCCTTAATTTCTTCTTCAGACAGTTTATTGTTGATGTATAAAAATGCCACTGATTTCTGAATATTGATTTTATATCCTGCCACCTTGCTGAATTTATTTATCAGGTCTAGTAGTTTTCTGACTGAGACTTTAGGGTTTTCTATCTACTGTATCATGTCATTAGCAAATAATGATAGTTTTACTTCTTCTTTTCCAATTTGGATGCCTTTTATTTCTTCTTCTTGTCTGATTGCTGTGGCTAGGACTTCCAGGACTATGTTGAATAAGAGTGGTAAAAGGGGGCACCCCTGCCTTGTTGCTGATCTTAAGGGGATTGCTTTTAATTTTTGCCCATTGAATATGATGTTGGCCATGGGTTTGTCATAGATGGTCTTTATTATGTTGAGGTATGTTCCCTGTATTCCCACTTTGCTGAGAGTTTTGATCATAAATGGGTGCTGGATTTTACCAAATACTTTTTCTGCATCTATTGATATTATCAGGTGATTTTTCTCATTTATTTTGTTTATGTGATGAATCACATTGATTGATTTGTGAATATTGTACCAGCCTTGCCTCCCCAGAATAAATCCCACTTGGTCATGATATATGATTTTTTTAATGTATTGCTGGATCTTGTTTGCTAATTTTTTTTGATAATTTTACCACCTAAGTTTATCAGGGATATTGGCCTATAGTTATCTTTCATTGTAGTGTAGAGTCTCTACCCGGTTTTGGAATGAGGATTATGCTTGCTTCATAAAAGGAGCTTGGAAGTATTCCCTCCTCTTGAATTTTTTGAAATAGCTTGAGAAGGATAGGTGTTAGTTCTTCTTTGAGTATTTGGTAAAATTCACCTGTGAAGCCACCTGGTTCAGTGCTTTTGTTTGCTGGGAGTTTTTTTATATCTGTTTCTATTTCATTTGTTGTAATTGGTCTGTTTAGGTTTTCTGATTCTTCCAGATTCAGTTTTGGAAGATTATATGTTTCTAAGAATTTATCGATTTTTCCTAGGTTGTCCAATTTTTTGGCACACAGATGTTCATAATATTTTCTTATAATCTTTTGTATTTCTCTGGAGTCATTTGTTACTTCTCCACTTTCACTTCTAACTTTATTTATTTGAGTCATCTCTTTTTTTCTCTTGATGAGTATGGTTAAAGGTTCATCAATATTGTTTACCTTTTCAAATAACCAGCTCTTGGTTTCATTGATTTTCTGTATTTTTTTTTAGCCTCTATGTCATTATTTCCGCTCTAATCTTTATTCTTTCCTTCTTTCTACTAGCTCTATTTTTTTGTTGTTGTTGTTGATTTTCTTTTTCTAGTTCTTTTAGATGCCAGGTTAAGTTGTTTATTTGAGCTTTTTTAAACTTCTTAAGGTATACCTGTAATGCTATAAACTTCCCTCTCAGGACTGCTTTTGCTGTGTTCCATAAATTTTCAGTTGTTGTATGTACATTTTCATTTGTTTCAAGGAAATTTTTTATTTCTTCTCTGATCTCGTTGTTAACCCATTCCTTATTTAATAACATGGTATTTAGCCTCCAAGTGTTTGAATGTTTTTCAGTTTTTCTATTGTAGTTGATTTCTAGTTTCATGCTATTGTGATCAGAGAAAATATTGCTATGATTTCAATCTTCTTAAATTTATTGAGACTCATTTTGTGTCCTAACATGTGGTCTAGCCTAGAGAATGTACCATGAGCACTGGAAAGGAATGTATATTCTGCTGCTTTGGGGTGAAAGGTTCTGAAGATATCTATTAGATCCAGTTGATCTAGTGTGTCATTTAAGGCAGCTGTTTCTCTGTTAATTTTCTTTCTGGAGGATCTATCTAGTGATGTTAGTGGGGTATTGAAATCCCCTACTATTATAGTATTGCTGTTGATCTCACCCCTTATGTGCATTAAAGTCTGCTTTATATATTTAGGTGCTCCTATATTAGGTGCATAGATATTTATAATGGTGATATATTCCTGTTTGATTGTCCCTTTATCATTATGTAGTGATCTTCTTTATCTCTTACTATAGCCTTTGTTTTAAAGTCTATTTTGTCAGATATAAATATTGCTGCCCCAGCTTATTTTTCATATCCATTTGTGTGAAATATAAGGTCTACCGGAAAGTTCTGTCCATTTCTATCACAACAAGTTTCGACACGTAAGCACATGTTTATTTGGCGCATGTGTGCCTCTCTATTTTTATCACTTAATGCAGCGGTTCTCAACCTGTGGATCGTGACCCCGGCAGGGGTCGAACGACCAAAACACAGGGTTCGCCTAAAGCCATCAGAAATACATATTTTATTTAAAAATGTATTGTATAATAAATATGTATTTTCCGATGGCTTTAGGCGACCCCTCTGTTTTGGTCATTCGAACCCCACCAGGGTCGCGACCCACAGGTTGAGAACCGCTGACTTAATGTATACATACTGACATAGCAAATTAACTGAAACAAAGTTGATTCACGTTTAATCTTATGTGTGAAGCGATAGTGTACCCATAGCTACTGATAAAGTTCATTTACGCCACTGTAATTTTTATGAATTTCACCAAGAAGCAATGCTACAGAAGCATGTCTGTCACATCCACCATATTCTGCGGACTTAGCATCCTCCGACTATCACTTGTTTTTGTCCTTACAAAATTTTTTGAAGGGCAAAAAATTCAAAAATGAAGAAGATATCAAACAAGCACTGGTTCAATTTTTCACATCAAAAGATAAAACATTTTTCAAAAATGGGATATACAAATTGCCCTCATGCTGGCAAGAAATCATTAATAATAATGGCAATTATATTATTTAATAAAGTTTATTGACGGTAAGAAAAATTTGTATTTTGTTTTATTCCAAAAATGGACAGAACTTATACTTTTTTCCATCCTTTCACTTTTCATCTATGTGTGTCTTTTGTTCTGAGATGGGTGTCTTGTAGACAGCATATTTACGGGTCATATTTCCTTAACCATGCAGCTATCCTATGTCTTTTGTTTGGAGCATTTAATACATTTACATTTAAGGTTATTATTGATATGTAATTGTTTATTTTCATTTTATAGGTTTGGATATTTCTTATGTTAATTATATTTAAACAAACATTATTTTGAATGTCTGCTCAGTAACAAACACTTAGCACATGCACCTGGCATTTAGAAAACAAAGCTTGTGAAGTGGTTGGTGGTAGAGTGGGCAGGGCACATCAAACCAGTATTTTTAACATGTGAATGTGCTTGAAGAAACTCAGGGGGCAGTCCAAGCCAGAACTTCAGGTCTGGAAGTTCAAAGAAGGCTGCCTTGGGGCCTGAGTCCAGTCTCAGTGGAAGAATGGAAGTGCCAAGCAAGGCTGACAGAAGAGTGGGGGGGGATGCTCACAGTTAATTAATATGGAATTAGGGAAGGTGAGAAGTATCAACAAAGAAAGAGAAGGGAAAGCCATTCTAAGTTACTAATACCAATTAGACAATGAAGAGATCTTAAATGAAAGCAATTTCTTATAGGCCCAGTTTCCTACCTTTCTGTTGCATGTTCTTGGCTGCTTTTGGTAATTCCAAAACCATACTGCAGATGAGGAGGAAAATCAACCACACATTACCCTTCTTTTTTTTTTAATATATAATAATTTTTTTTAATGGAGTGACATCAATAAATCAAGATACATATATTCAAAGATAACAAGTCCAGGTTATCTTGTCGTTCAATTATGTTGCATACCCATCACCCAAAGTCAGATTGTCCTCTGTCACCTTCTATCTTGTTTTCTTTGTGCCCCTCCCCCTCCCACTTTCCCTCTGCCATTCCCCCCTCCCCCCGTAACCAACACACTCTTATCAATGTCTCTTAGTTTCACTATTATGTCCCACCTATGTATGGAATAATGCAGTTCCTGTTTTTTTCTGATTCACTTATTTCGCTTCGTATCATGTTATCAAGATCCCACCATTTTGCTGTAAATGTTCCGATGTCATCATTTCTTATGGCGGAGTAGTATTCCATAGTGTATATGTGCCACATCTTCTTAATCCAGTCATCTATTGATGGGCTTTTTGGTTGTTTCCATGTCCCGGCCACTGAGAACAATGCTGCAATGAACATGGGGCTGCATGTGTCTTTATGTATCAATGTTTCTGAGTTTTTGGGGTATATACCCAGTAGAGGGATTGCTGGGTCATAAGGTAGTTCTATTTTCAGTTTTTGGAGGAACCACCATACTTTCTTCCATAATGGTTGTACTACTTTACATTCCCACCAACAGTGTATGAGGGTTCCTTTCTCTCCACAGCCTCTCGAACATTTGTTATTACCTGTCTTGATAATAATTGCTAATCTAACAGGTGTGAGGTGGTATCTCATTGCAGTTTTGATTTGCATTTTTCTAATAACTAAAGAAGATGAGCATCTTTTCATATATCTGTTGGCCATTTGTATTTCTTCCTGGGAGAAGTGTCTGTTCATGTTCCCTTCCCATTTTTTTATTGGATTGTTTGTTTGTTTGTTGTTGAGTTTTATGAGTTCTTTGTATATTTTGGATATTAGGCCCTTATCTGAGCTGTTGTTTGAAAATATCATTTCCCATTTAGTTGGCTGTCTGTTTATTTTGTTATCAGTTTCTCTTGCTGAGCAAAAACTTCTTAGTCTGATGTAGTCCCATTCATTAATTTTTGCCTTCACTTCTCTTGCCTTTGGAGTCAAATTCATAAAATGCTCTTTAAAGCCCAGGTCCATAAGTGTAGTACCTATGTCTTCTTCTATGTACTTAATTGTTTCAGGTCTTATGTTTAGATCTTTGATCCATTTTGAGTTAATTTTAGTACAGAGGGACAAACTGTACTCCAGTTTCATTCTTTTGCATGTGGCTTTCCAGTTTTCCCAGCACCATTTATTGAAGAGGCTTTCTGTTCTCCATTGAGTGTTCTTGGTCCCTTTATCAAAAATTATTTGACTATATATATGTGGTTTTATTTCTGGGTTTTCTATTCTGTTCCATTGGTCTGAGTGTCTATTTTTCTGCCAATACCATGCTGTTTTGATTGTCGTGGCCCTATAATATAATTTGAAGTCAGGTATTGTAATGTCCCCAACTTCATTCTTTTTCTTTAGGATTGCTTTGGCTATTTGGGTTTTTTATACTTCCATATAAATCTGATGATTTTTGCTCCATTTCTTTAAAAAATGTCATTGGAAGTTTGATGGGAATTGCATTAAATTTCTATATTGCTTTGGGTAATATGGCCATCTTGATTATATTTATTCTTCCTAACCAAGAATAAGGAATATTCTTCCATCTCATTATATCTTTTTCGATTTCCCTTAACAATGGTTTATAGTTTTCATTATATAAGTCCTTTACATTCTTTGTTATGTTTATTCCTAAGTATTTTATTTTTTTTGTTGTAATCGTGAAGGGGATTATTCTTTTGAGTTTGTTCTCAAATGTTTTACTGTTGGCATATAGAAAGGCTATTGACTTCTGTATGTTAATTTTGTATCCTGCGACCTTACTGTATTGGCTTATTGTTTCTAGTAGTCTTTTTGTGGATTCTTTGGGGTTTTCGATGTATAGGATCATATCATCTGCAAAAAGTGATAACTTTACTTCTTTTTTTCTGATATGGATGCCTTTTATTTCTTTGTCTTGTCTGATGGCTCTGGCTAGAACCTCTAGTACCACATTAAATAAGAGTGGAGAGAGTGGACAACCCTGTGTTGTTCCTGATTTAAGGGGGAAAGCCTTCAGGTTAGTGCCATTTAATATGATGTTAGCTGATGGTTTATCATATATGGCCTTTATGATGTGAGATATTTTCCTTCTATACCCATTTTGTTGAGAGTCTTAAACATAAAATTGTGTTGTATTTTATTGAAAGCCTTTTTCTGCGTCTATTGATAAGATCATGTGGTTTTTGTTCTTTGTTTTGTTGATATGGTGTATTACGTTAACCGTTTTACGTATGTTGAACCATCCTTGAGATTCTGGGATGAATCCCACTTGATCATGATGTATTATTTTTTTAATATGTTGTTGTATTCAATTTGCTAGTATTTTGTTTAGTATTTTAGCATCTGTATTCATTAGAGATATTGGTCTGTAGTTTTCTTTTTTTGTGCCATCCTTGCCTGGTTTTGGTATGAGGGTTATGTTGGCCTCATAAAATGTGTTTGGAAGTATTGCTTCTTCTTCCATTTTTTGGAAGACTTTCAGTAGAATAGGAACCAAGTCTTCTTTCAATGTTTGATAAAATTCTCTGGTATAGCCGTCAGGGCCTGGACTTTTATTTTTGGGGAGGTTTTTAATGTTTTTTTCTATTTCTTCTCTACTAATAGGTCTGTTTAGGCTTTCTGCTTCTTCTTGACTCAGTCTAGGAAGGTTGTATTGTTCTAGGAATTTATCCATTTCTTCTAGGTTGTTGAATTTAGTGGCATAAAGTTTTTCATAGTATTCTACAATAATTCTTTGTATATCTACGGTGTCCATGGTGATTTCTCCTCTTTTATTTTGGATTTTGTTTCTATGAGTTCTTTCTCTTTTTTCCTTGGTAAGTCTTACCAAGGGTTTGTCAATTTTGTTGATCTTTTCAAAGAACCAGCTCCTTGTTCTATTAATTTTTTCTATAGTTTTTCTGTTCTCTAATTCATTTATTTCTGCTCTGCTTTTTATTATCTCCTTTCTTCGGCTGTTTTTGGGTTTTCTTTGTTCATCTTTTTCTAGTTCCTTAAGGTGGGAAGTTAAGTGGTTCACTTGGGCTCTCTCTTGTTTGTTCATATAGGCCTGAAGTGATATGAACTTCCTTCTTATCACTGCTTTTGCTGCATCCCATAGATTCTGATATGTCGTATTGTCATTTTCATTAGTCTGTATATATCTTTTGATCTCTGCACTTATTTCTTCTTTGACCCATTCATTTTTTAAAAGTATGTTGTTTAGTTTCCACATTTTTGTGGGATTTTTTTCCTCTTTTTTGCAGTTGAATTCTAGTTTCAAGGCTTTACGATCAGAAAATATGCTTGGTACAACTTCGATTTTTCTTAATATGCTGATGTTGTTTTTGTGGCCCAACATATGGTCAATTCTTGAGAATGATCCATGTACACTGGAGAAAAATGTATACTCAGTCACTTTGGGATGAAATGTCCTGTAGATGTCTATCATATCCAGGTGCTCTAGTGTTTTGTTTAAGGCCACTATGTCTTTGTTGATTCTCTGTTTGGATGACTGATCTAGAGCCGTCAGCGGTGTATTGAGGTCTCCAAGTATGATTGTATTTTTGTCAGTTTTTGTTTTAAGATCAATAAGTAGCTGTCTTATATATTTTGGTGCTCCTTGGTTTGGTGCATATATATTAAGAATTGTTATGTCTTCTTGATTCAGTGTCCCCTTAGCCATTATGAAATGGCCATTTTTGTCTCTGAGTACTTTTCCTGTCTTGTAGTCAGCATTATCCGATATGAGTATTGCTACACCTGCTTTTTTTTTTATGTCATTTGCTTGGAGTATTGTTTTCCAGCCTTTCACTTTGAATTTGTTTTTATCCTTGTTACTTAGATGAGTTTCCTGTAGGCAGCATACAGTTGGATTTTCTTTTTTAATCCATTCTGCTACTCTGTGTCTTTTTATTGGTGAGTTTAATCCGTTTACATTTAGTCTAATTATTGACACTTGTGAGTTCCCTATTGCCATTTTATATCTTGCTTTCTGTTAGTTTTGTGTCTTGTTTGATCCTTCTCTATCGTTTTTCTATCTTTTGTTTTTATTTGGTTGTATTCCATACATCTTTCCTCTGTTGCTATCTTTTTTATCTCATGTGCTTCTGTGGTGGTTTTTTCAATGGTGGTTACCTTTGAGTAATGAAAAGGGTCCCTACCCTCTTCATTGTAGCAAACTATTTTGTGAGTACTTTTGCACTCCATCATCCTTTGGTACTGTTAATCTCCATCTTCTCCCCCTCTTTCTTTTTGTTGTTGTCACAGTTTAAATTTGGTTTTATTGTGTTCTTCTTGGAGCTTTTACTTGTGGCTCTGTTTTTTTTTTTTTTTTGTTCTTTGTATCTGATTGAAGAACCCCTTTAGTAATTCCTGGAGTGGGGGTTTTCTGATGATAAATTCCCTCATCTTTTCTGTATCTGTGAATGTTTTTATTTCTCCTTCATATTTGAAGGATAGCTTTGATGGGTATAGTATTCGTTGCTGAAAGTTCCTCTCTTTCAGGACTTTAAATATTGGGGTCCACTCTCTTCTAGCTTGTAGAGTTTCTGCTGAGAAATCTGATGATAATCTAATGGGCCTTCCTTTATATGTTGTATTCTTTTCTCTGGCTGCCTTGAGAATTTTTTCTTTGCTCTTGGTTTGTGTCAATTTCATTATGATATGCCTTGGAGTAGGTTTGTTGGGGTTAAGAAAACTCGGAGTTCTGTTTGCTTCTTGAATTTGAGGTTTTAGTTCTTTCCACAGGCTTGGGAAGTTCTCATCTATTATTTGTTTGAGTATGTTCTCCATTCCATTTTGTCTCTCTTCTCCCTCTGATATACCTATTATTCTTATGTTATTCTTTTTGACGGAGTCAGATAATTCTTGTAGGCCTATCTCATTTTTTTTAATTTTTGAGTCTCTTTCTTCTTCTCTCTGTTGTGCCTCAAGTTGCTTGTCTTCTATTTCACTAATCCTCTCTTCTATCTGACCTGTTCTATTAGCTAAACTTGTTACTTCGTTTTTCAGCTCGTGAATTGAGTTTTTCATCTCTGTTTGATTTGTTTTTATAGTTTCAATTTCCTTGGACATATATTCTTTGTGTTCATTGAGTTGTTTTCTGAGCTCCCTAAATTGCCTTTCTGTGTTTTCCTGTATATCTCAGAGGATTTTTAGGATTTCTATCTTGAATTCTCTGTCATTTAGCTCCAAGGTTTCCAATATATTAAATTTTTTCTCCATAGATTTTTCCTCATGTAGCTGTGTTACCTCTCTTTCTTTTGTATCCATGATATTCGATTTTCTCTTCCTTAATGGCATCTGAGGGTGGTTTTTTTGATAGTATTAATGAGATTTAATAAAGAATAAAAAGTTAAAAAAAATAAAAAAATAATAAAAAAATAAAAAATTCAAAAGAGTTGTTTTTTTTTTCAAAAAAAATTTATAATGAAATAAAGAAAAATAAAATAAAATAAAATTTTTAAAAAAAGGAAATTATTCCCCCCCTCCTTTTTTCTTCTCCTCTCCTCTCCCCTCTTTCTTGAGAAAATCTTGTGGTGAAATGTGAATTATAACAAACAATGCTTGTAATGGAGAGCCTGAATTGGGGAAAAGTAATAAAGAGGCAAAAAAAAAAAAGAAAAAAAAAGAAAAAAAAAAAAAGAAAAAAGAATGGGGTATGGACCCACAAAAAGCAAATAAGGAAAAGGTTTGGGTCAAGAATAAAATGATTTGCTTTTAGGTGTTGGTTGTCTAAGAGTTATGATGAGAGGAATAAGAGGAAAACAGAAAAATGGGGGGACAAATTAAAAAATTACTATTGTATTTAGTGGAACAAGAACTAGATAAAATGGAGAGCCAGGGTTGGGAGCACTGCTATTGAGTTAAAAAGGTGAAGTAAACCCCCCCCAAAATGCCACAAACAGAAGTTTGAGTCCCAGATAAGATAATTTGTTTGTTATTTAGGTTTCAATGAGAGGAGATGTAAAGGAGAAAGGAAGAAACTAATATAGAGGGAGAAAAGAAAGAGAGAGAGAAGAAAAAAGAGGGAACCACTAAAAGAAGAAAAAAGAAAAAAGAGGAGAGAGAGAGAGAGATAGAGAGAGAGTTAAGGGTTTTGGAGTGCGACCCTCATAGAGAGAAAGGAAGAGGAGAGAAAAGATAATGGGAGATATAACACTTATGGGTAGAGTAGTTCAAGAAGAGGAGAGAGTAAGACCGGCAGAGAGTTAATCGGCCAAATTGGAGGAGGAAAAAGATTATCAAGAATGAAGTTAAGAGAAACAAATGAACAAATATAATAAAATGGGATAGGTTATAAAGTCTGCAGATTATTCTTGATTTTGAGAGGTTATCTTCTTGCTTTTTCTTTTCTCTCCCTCTTCCTGGTCGGTGAATGTGTACCCTGGGTTCTGCCCCTTTGGCACGCTCAGGTAGAGGTTTGCAGTTGATAAGTCTCTATGGCGATGTCATGTATTGTGCTTTAGTCGCATTGGCAGTCGAGGCTCATTAGCATTTATAGGCTCCGAGAGTGAGAGAGTCTGTGTTCCTGGAGCCTTTCTCCTAGTCTTTCCTTCCTCAATTAGTAGCCTGAGAATCCAGCTATGGGGTTGCTGCTGCCTCTGCCTGGATAGTACGAGGCTCAAAGAGCTGGCAACTCCCCACTCTATTTCCACTCAGCACAGGGCTCTGGGTAAGGCTCAGTCAGTCAGAGCTGCTAGCATAATCAGGCAGGGTTTCCACCCACTCAAAGACCTCTGGCTCTGCCACTCTGTCCGGTAACATAGGCGGGCGCCCACTTCCTGGGCGCTTGGAGGAAACTCTCGCTCACTATCTGCACGCACAGACCAAGATATCCGGCCAGCAGTCTCATGCTCTGAGTGAAACCCCCAACCGCATGGAAAAGTTGCAGCGTTGGAATTGGCTCTCACTCCGTCCCCGCGCGCGGCTTTTGCAAGGTGCTGGGGAAGCCCGAGATTCTACTTTGGCCCACACAAAGGCCCCTGACTCTGCCCCTCTGTACGATAACACGGGCGCACACTGCCGAGGCACTCGGAGAAATCTCTCGCTCACTATCTGCGTGCGCAGACCAGGATATAAGGCCGGCCACGTTTCCCTCTGAGTGAATCCCCTACCAGCATGGAAAAGTTCCACCGTTGGAATTAGTTCTCGCTCCCTCCTATGTGCGGCTTTCCCAGGGCGCTGGGGCTGCCCAGAGATTCTGCTTTCAGCCCACAGAAAGGCCTCTGACTCTGCCTCTCTGTGGGGTAGCACAGACACCCACTCCCGGGGCTTAGGAAGAAATCTCTCACGCGCCGACCAAGAGATCGGGTAAAATGGCTGCCGCACTTGTCTTTCTTTGTTTGGGTTTGGCGCTAGTGTTAGCTTGTATTGCCCGGGTTGCCACAGGATGAGTTTTTCCTCGGCTTGGATCTCCGTGCCACAGCCTGGTTTGGCCATCTGTGCCGCGGCCTGGATCTATTCACCCCCTTTGCCCGCCTCAGTTTCTATATTCACGGATCCTAGAGAAAGCTGCCCTGTTTAGGTTAGTGAGGAAGGCGGAGAATTTCTTACTCCCTTTTTCCTTCGGGGTTTGGTTATATATTTAGCCAATTTTTCACTCGACCATACCTTAGGGTGTATTGCGAAACATCTGGAGGCTCCAAGGATAGGTTTTTCTGTTTCTGGTTGAAGATCTTGTTGAGTTTTGGGGGAGATTTATCGGTACCGCTTCCTACCCCGCCATTACTCTGATGTCATCTACATTACCCTTCTTGACAGGAGAGTTCCATTTTTCTCACTGGCTCTTTCTTGATACCTCTCTCTCCCACCCTGTGGAAGGTCAAGGATATAGTTAATATTTTCAAAGATATTCACATGACACAGGAAAGCCAAGGATGATGATATCAAGAACTTATTTCTGTTCTTGTTGTTGAAAGCTTCCTTTGACCCATATACATACAACCTGGAATATAGAACTTCACATGTACATACACATACATAACCACATTCACATGTACTCATACACACACATGGTGACAAAAACATATGTGTGCACATGCACACACACATTTGCACACTAGGAGATCCTTAAACCCTACCACTGGCTCCTGATGCTTTCTGTCTCCCGTGGAGTTTGAATAAGGCTATTGTATGAGGCTGAGTTTAAGGCTCACTTCCCCATCCCACAAGAAATCCCCTTCCTGGGGTCCGAACACTCACCCCAAGGACAGCCAGACACAGACATAACAACCTATTCTCTTTACCTTTTTTTATCTTATTTTTATTAATTTTAATGCAGTGACATTGATAAATCAGGGTACATATGTTCCGAGAAAACATCTCCAGATTATTTTGACCTTTAATTATGCTGCATACCCCTCACTCAAAGTCAAATCGTCCTTCGTCACCTTCTATCTGGTTTTCTTTGTGCCCCTATCCTCCCCACACTCCCTCCCTCTCCTTCCTCGCCCCTTCCCCACCCCTCCACCCCACTCCCTGTTACCATCACATTCTTGTCCATGTCTCTGAGTCTCATTTTTATGTCCCATCTATGCATTGGTTCATATAGATCTTAGTTTTTTTTTTCTGATTTACTTATTTCACTCCGTATAATGTTATCAAGGTCCATCCATGTTATTGTAAATGATCTGATGTCATCATTTCTTATGGCTGAGTAGTATTACATAGTATATATGTACCAAAGCTTTTTAATCCACTCGTCCTCTGATGGACACTTGGTGTTGGGAAAATTGGACAGCAACCTGCAAAAAAATGAAACTAGACCACCAACTTACACCATTCACAAAAATAAACTCAAAATGGATAAAAGACTTAAATGTAAGGCGTGAAACCATAAGCATCTTAGAAGAAAACATAGGCAGTAAGCTCTCTGACATCTCTCGTAGTGATATATTTGCTGATTTATCTCCACAGGCAAGGGAAATAAAAGACAGGATAAACAAATGGGACTATATCAAACTAAAAAGCTTTTGCACGGCCAAAGACAATAAGAACAGAATAAAAAGACAAACTACACAATGGGAGAACATATTTGACAGTATGTCTGATAAGGGGTTAATAACCAAAATTTATAAAGAACTTGTAAATCTCAACACCAGAAAGACAAACAATCCAATCAAAAAACGGGCAAAAGAAATGAATAGACACTTCTCCAAAGAGGACATACAGATGGCCAATAGGCATATGAAAAAATGCTCAACATCATTAATCATTAGAGAAATGCAAATTAAAACCACAATGAGATATCACCTCACACTGGTTAGAATGGCGCTCATCAACAAAACAACACAGAATAAGTGCTGGTGAGGATGTGGAGAAAAGGGAACCCTCTTGCATTGCTGGTGGGAATGCAGACTGGTGCAGCCTCTGTGGAAAACAGTATGGAGATTCCTCCAAAAATTGAAAATTGAACTGCCTTTTGACCCAGCCATCCCACTTTTAGGAATATACCCCAAGGACACCATAGAACGGTTCCAGAAGGAGAAATGCACCCCCATGTTTATAGCAGCGTTGTTCACAATGGCGAAGATCTGGAAACAGTCTCTTTACCTTTTAACAATGAGTGAGTTCCTTTTGCAGAGATTTCATTTTTTGTTTCTGTTTTAGTCATAGGCAAAGCGATTAAAAGGAACACAAGGGCAAAGTAGATGCACTGATACTGACTTGTGAGCATGCATATCTTTATTCTTTTTATGTTCCCCACAGAACCAAACCTCAGGATTTCGATTAGCTCTGATTTTGAGATTTTGCTTTATAGCTTTGACCAAGTGGCAATGATTGCACATCAAACTGATTGACAGCTTGATTTCCATTACTGTAGGGAACATTCTGCATGACTATCAGGGGACAATTCATCTAGAATCCAATTCTCTGGTTAGGATACCTTTAACTAACAATGAGAGTCACAAAACACCTTTCACATGCCCAAGATTTACAACATGTAAGACTGGTGAACTTGACATGTTTTATGAAGATCAATAATACAGTTTAGATGCTAGCTGTATTTCAAACTCAGTGGAACAATATTAATTCAAACTATAAACAGCACTAAGAAACTCAAATGCCAGTTTTTGAAATGATAAATGAATCAATCAGACTACTCTCTTGTTCCATACCAAGCAACAGTTTTGCTATTTTTAATTTGAGCAAGCTAAATTTAGATCTTTATCTTTATCGACTAGAGATGTGTTTGATGTTTTGTTAAATCTTTTTGAAAGTACAAGACTTATTAATAAGTTATGTTAATTGCTGGAAAAGAAGAAATTAAATGCTAAGACTTTGAGCTGACCTAATTTAGAGGTCCAAGTCAAAGAGAAAGTTAATGGAAAGCAACCAGAATTAGAAAAACATGGGGTTTGTCACTGTCTATGTAATAATCTAAGATGAAAACAAGGAAATGGAGGCATCACTCTGACAGAAAAATTTTGAGACTTATAGAACTAATATAGTAATAAAGAGTCTCAGTAAAGAAAATCGATCATAGTTATATGACTATCACCCAATATGTTACATGGATAATGTTGTATTTCTCTCCCAGGCAGCTAAGTTGCCATTGTTGGGCACTCACAGCTGCCAGCTCCCTTATATGAAGGGTCAGAACAGAATTTGGTTGTGTTATCACATCTTTGATCGACCTGTCTGCTTGGACTCTGTGTTTACCTGCTGTAAATCCAAATGCTGCCCACAAACTCCCAGTCTGATCATGGAGGAGATATAGATTATGGTTGACGTCAGTGGTGACACCACAGGATGTGTACAATTTTGGAAGTGAGTAAAATGCAAAGGCAATGGATGTGTCATTAAACATAGCAGATGCATTTAGGGAAAGGAAGAGGATAATTTTTTTAAACCAAGCCCCCCATTTTGTGAAATACTTATCTCTGTTCAAAATTTTAAGCCATGCCTTACAATTAGCCTTTTTTCTCTTTCTCAGAACAGTGCTCAGCAACAGTGATTTAGTATGAAATTTAATTTTTTTTTTGTATTTTTCTGAAGCTGGAAACGGGGAGAGACAGTCAGACAGACTCCCGCATGCGCCCGACCGGGATCCACCCAGTACGCCCACCAGGGGCGACGCTCTGCCCACCAGGGAGCGATGCTCTGCCCCTCCAGGGCGTCGCTCTGCCGCGACCAGAGCCACTCTAGTGCCTGGGGCAGAGGCCAAGGAGCCATCCCCAGCGCCCAGGCCATCTTTCTCAAATGGAGCCTTGGCTGCGGGAGGGGAAGAGAGAGACAGAGAGGAAGGAGGGGGGGCGGAGAAGCAAATGGGTGCTTCTCCTATGTGCCCTGGCCGGGAATCGAACCCGGGTCCCCCGCACGCCAGGCCGACGCTCTACTGCTGAGCCAACCGGCCAGGGCCTGAAATTTAATTTTTTATGTTGGTTCTCTAAGGGCTAGAGAGCATGCATAGGGTATAAAACCTCTCCATGTCATTAGGTATTTTAAAATGTATTGTTAGAGCATGTGTTGTAACTCTTACCCCTCTTCTCACTTTTATTCATTACTGACCTGCAAGAGATTAATGAAAACATTTGAAGGAAAGGAGTTCATTTAGTTTGTAATCAGTTTTATCATATAAATGATATCTAAGTGTTGTTGAAAACTCAGACAATGAAAGTAAAACAAAACAAGAGGAAAATAATGATAACCTTTAATGTGTGTCAAGGTAACCATTGCATTATATTTTCTCTGTATATATTTTTAAAGTTTTAAAATTTTGAGGTAATCAAACTTCTTTTTTTAACTTTTTTACATTTTATTTATTTATTTTTAGAGAGGAGAAAGAGAGAGAGAGAGAGAGAGAGAGAGAAAGGAGGGGAGGAGCAGGAAGCATAAACTCTGATGCGTGCCCTGACCAGGCAAGCCTGGGATTTTGAGCCAGCAATCTCACTCAGCATTCCAGGTCAATACTTGATCCACTGTACCACCACCACAGGTCAGACGTACTCTATATTTTTAAAGCATGTGTGTTTGTGTGTGTGTATATAGACTTTCATAAGTAATATATAATATATATTTATATATATAATGTATTAGATATAATCTATAACAACCTCCTAACCTGTAGGACATGACTCATTCCTTCATCCTGCATATTTATGCTGTGCATACAGCACAGTAAGATATTTTGAGAGAGACCACATTCACATTTTTTTTATTACAATATACTTTTTAAATTGTTCCATTTTATTATTACTTACTGTTGTTAATCTCCTACTGTGCCTAATTTATAGATTAAACTTTGTCACAGGTATGTATGAGTAGGAAAAGTTATAGTATATATAGGCATTAGTGCTATCTGTCATTTCAAACCTCCACTGGAAATCTGAAACATATCCTTATGGATGTGGGGGATATTGTATGTTAATTACCAAATACGTAGTGTGGTCTGAAGGGATACTAGAGTTCAGAAGCCTGGTGTAGTCAGAGAAGGCTTCTCAGAGGAGGTCATATTTGAGATAAGAGGAGAGATTACAATTCAAGTTAAGGGAATAAGTAAAAGGCATGGTGAATCTGAAGAACTACCAGATTAGTTTTACTCTTAGATTCATTCTCTCTCTTTCCCTTCTTCTGTGAGGATTTAGACCATTGCAGACTATATTTCCTGGACTTCTTCACAACATGGCTTCTGTTAGATTTGACCAATTAGAGGCACTAGTCAGAAATTGGAGGGCAGGAGAGGGGAGAAGCCATGATATCATCTTATGCCCTGCTTTTGTTTGGATTTCTGGCAGTTGACAGTATCTCCTCTGTGGCTCTAGTTTTTACTGGGAAGCTCCAGGGTCCCAACTTCTGTTGAGTGGTTCTTTCTTGAAGGTTCTATATCCTTCTTGCTAGCCTTGGCTCCTGGTTTTCCGGCTTTGGTAATATCTCTTGCCTTTGTCCCTCAGCCGTATGATTGGTAGCATCCTCTTACAGTTACTAAGCTCTAGGTTGTCTCATCTTTTCCCTATTTGCTCTTTCTGTTCTTCTAACAGAGTTGTAACTTGTTTCCTATATTAAATTTCCTCTGCTGAGCTAGCTGGTGGGGGTTTGCTTTTCCTAGCTGGATCCTGTCTGGTACAGTCTAAAATAAGAAGTGGAGAAGACAAGGCTAGAAATTTGGTTAGGACCAGATTGGTGAGTGACTGTTTCTTTCCTATGTAGGCAGGCTTGCCACACCTAAGAACTTCCAAAAGAGAAAGATATACTCAGCTGCTGAAAAACCAGTGTTTGCCTTCCATAGATTTCAGTTTACTTCCCAGAATATCATTTGTAACAAAAGCGTGAAAGTGACTTTAATCTCTCTTCCTTTTCACTTCACACACCAGTGGACATCCAGAAGAGAGGAGAAGAAGATCAAAATGGAGTGCAGTTTAGCTTCTTGGTGATGAATTTTGTAATGTACAGAAATATACAGCAAGCAGTAGAAGCACAGACATGTGGGTCTGTCTCAGGAGATATCAAAGCCTTTCAGGAAGAGGTAGTATCTAAACTAAGTCCTAAAAGTGGGCATCTTAGTTTTCTATTGCTGCTATAACAAATTACTGCAAGTATAGTGCTTTAAAACAACACAAATTTACTCTCTTACAATGGAGGTCTGAAGGCCAATATATGTCTCTGTGTGTTAAAATCACAGTGTTGGCTTGACTATGTCCCTTTTGGAAGATCTAGGCCCTAGATTCTAGGGGATAATCATTCCCTTGTCTTTCTCAGCTTTTAGAGATACCTGCATTCCTTGGCTCATGGCTTTCTTTCTTCACCTTAGAAATTATTCACAGTGGCCAAGGCATGGAAACAACCAAAGTGTCCCTTGATACAGTATTGGATAAAGATGTGGTACATATATACAATGGAATACTACTCAACCATAAGAAATGATGACATTAGTGATATTTACAACAACATAGATGGACCTTGAGAATATTATACCGAGAGAAAAAAGTAACTCAGAAAAAGCTAAGAACTCGCCCTGGCCGGTTGGCTCAGTGGTAGAGCGTCGGCCTAGCGTGCGGAGGACCCGGGTTCAATTCCTGGCCAGGGCACACAGGAGAAGCGCCCATTTGCTTCTCCACCCCTCCGCCGCGCTTTCCTCTCTGTCTCTCTCTTCCCTCCCGCAGCCAAGGCTCCATTGGAGCAAAGATGGCCCGGGCACTGGGGATGGCTCTGTGGCCTCTGCCTCAGGTGCTAGAGTGGCTCTGGTCGCAACATGGCGATGCCCAGGATGGGCAGAGCATCGCCCCCTGGTGGGCAGAGCGTCGCCCCATGGTGGGCGTGCCGGGTGGATCCTGGTCGGGCACATGCGGGAGTCTGTCTGACTGTCTCTCCCTGTTTCCAGCTTCAGAAAAAAAAAAAAAAAAGCTAAGAACTCTGATTTCACACACAAGTAGGATATAAAACTGAGACTTATGGACATAGATAAAAGTGAAGTGGTTACCAGGGGAAGGAAATGTGGTGGAGGGGGAAGGGGACTTGAGCGAATGGAAAGGGGTAAAAGGGGGGAAGTGTGTAAAAAAGGGCAAGTACAAGGTGACGGGAAATGATTTGACTTTGGGTGATGGGTAGACAACATAATCAACAGTTCAAATGCTATAGAAATGTTTACCTGAAACCTATGTACTCTTATTGATCAATGTCACTCTGCTAAATTTTCTAAATAAAATTTTAAAAAATCAACAACAGAGCATCTTCAAATCTCTCTCTTTCTCTCTCTCTCTCTCTGTTTCTCTCTGCCTCTTTCTTGTCTCCCTTATAATAACCCATATGATTACACTGGAGAATCGAGGATAATCTGTCAATCTCAAGATGAAAATCACATCTGAAAAGTCCCATTTGCTATGTAAGGCAACATTTACAGGTTCCAAGGATTGGAATATCTTTGTAGGAGAGACATTATTTTGCCTCTCACAGTAAGGAAGAAGCTCATTAAATGAAAGAAGGAAGGGGAACTGTATTTTCATCAAAAGGAGCAGAATGTGCTGGACAGTGGTATAAAAGGATGTAGCAGTCTAGCTTATCAGTAGACATTAATTATTATTATCATTTCTCTAACAAACACACACACACATATTCACTAGGACCTCAGAAACGTACTGTGCCTCACATCCTTATACTGCAAACAGAAACAAGCTGTTTAAGCCAAAATATAGGCTATTCTCAAGCTCATTGGACTTGGAATCTTTTGGTTCCCATTAGCTTGTTTTGGCTTTCTCACCTGTCTACATCCCTTTGGGCTGCTATAACAAAAATGCCATACAATAAGTAGCTTATAAACAGGAGAAGTTTATTTTTCACAGTTTTCTCTGGAGGCAGAAAAGTCCAAGATCAAGGTGCTAGCAGATTCAGGAGCTAGTGAGGGCCTACTTCCTGGTTCATACACTGCTGTCTTCTCACTGTGTGCTCATACAGGGAAGGAGACAAGGGAGCTTTGTGGGGTCTATCTTATAAGGACACTGATCCCCTCCATGAGGTGCTCCACTGTCATGATCCAATTACCTCTCAAAAGTCCCACCTTATAATACCATCACATTAAGGACTAGGTTGTGTTTTTTTTTATTTTTATTTTCCCAGGGACAGAGAGAGAGTCAGAGAGAGGGATAGATAGGGACAGACAGACAGGAACGGAGAGAAATGAGAAGCATCAATAATCAGTTTTTCGTTGTGACACCTTAGTTGTTCATTGATTGCTTTCTCATATGTGCCTTGACCGCAGGCCTTTAGCAGACTGAGTAACCCCTTGCTCAAGCCAGCGACCTTGGGTGCAAGCTGGTGAGCTTTTTGCTCAAATCAGATGAGCCCGCACTGAAGCTGGTGACCTCGGGGTCTCGAACCTGGGTCCTCTGCATCCCAGTCTGATGCTCTATCCATTGCGCCACCGCCTGGTCAGGTGAGGACTAGGTTTTAACATGAATTTTAGAGGGAACACAAATATCAATATATTCATACCATAGCACCACCAAATAGCTATGTAGTTTTGAGAGTCACTTAATCTTCTTTTGCCTGAGCTTCTTTCTCTATAAAATGGTGATAGAAGATCCCCACCTCATGGGGCCATTGATATAAATCAGGGAGATAATTCTTGTGGAAGTTCCCAGCCCACTTCCTAGCACACAGCTCCGACTTGACTCAAGAAACCAAAGGCAAATTTACCATTTTTAGAGGCTGAAGATTTTCTGATCTAGGAATTAATGGGCTGATTCACCAAGGCTGGGGCAAAACTAAGGTTGGAAATACAGAAATGGCAAATGATACTGGGGAATCCCCTAAAAAAGACAAAGTAACTGAGAGAAGACTGATTATGGGGTATTTCAGAAAAGAACACATATGGCAAGTGAGTCAACTGGGACTGTAGTGGGAAACTATCTTTAGGGAGCCTTTACATAGTGTGTTAAGATAGTGTCCCAGTAGAGCCCGAGTTCTATGTCCAGGCATCCCCAATTCAACCTCCCCACAGAGTGGGACACTTCTGCTTAACAACAGGGCTGGCAACCTCTTCAAGACTACTCTTGAGGCTGCTATGAGGATTCTACTCATCAGTGCCGACACCAGCTGCCACCAGAGGAAAGACACAACCGACATACAAGTTAGTTGCAAGAATCACACAGGTAGTTTATTACTCACAAATCCTTGTGGCATGCCTGGGTACAGCTTAAGAGGGCCCCTTCTGCATGGGCTGTCCTTGATCAGAGCAGCGTGGAGACAGTCCACATTCACATTGGAGTCTGGGTGACTCCTCCAGCAGGGGACTCCTCAGCTTTAGTACTTTTTCTGGCCAATGCCTTCTAACAGGTGTCAATATGCATGATTATCACCTCAAACCACCTTTTTGGGAGTTCCTAACAGAGAGCCCTTTTTACATTAATCTACCAAAATATCACATCAAGCCACTTTTAAGGTGTTCTTAGAGAAGCTTCTTGTTTATGTTAACATACAGTTATGACATCAACCCACTTTTTATCTATATATAACTTTACATACACACTAACTGGGCCCTGCATGAAAGTTATAGTCTGCCTATCATATCTGTACACAATAGATCAGTTCCTGTCCAGATGGCATAGCCTTATTCACTTGCCTTAATGGCTTTTAATATTATATCCTAATTTATTTCTATATATCTTCCATGTTTTTCTATATTTTTATATATTTATTACTATAACATATTACTGTAACAGATAGGTAGGAAAGTGCCTGTGTAAATCTCACAGATGCCAGGGTGTGAAGGCTGGTAGCCATATGAAACTTTATGACATCTTTCAAATGCTGAGTAAATTGACAGATATATTTAAAAGGGTTAGCCCCATTACTCAAAAAAAAAAATGTCACGGTAATCCAGTCATTACTCAAATTCACAATGCTTAAGCACTTTAGCAATTACGTACAAAGGGTCTTCAAGACTTGTGTTTCCTGTCTCTGATACCTAATACTGTATAAAAGCAGGGACCAGGCGAAGATTGGGTGGTGAGTGAATGCCATGACATTAAACTTTGTTTGTCCTTTGTCTCTCACTAGTAGTAATAACAATTGCCAGCATTTAACAAACAACATGCTACATAGCAGATGATCTTCCCAACAACATTCTGAGGAAGGCACTATTATAATACCCATTTTATACATTAGGAAACTCAGGCTTTGATAGCTAAAGTGGCTTAGTCAAATTCACAAAACTAGTGAGCAGTCCAGTTAAAAAGTGAACCTAGTTAAACAATGTTCTTAATGACTACTAATATACCATACCGCAAACAAAATTCATCTCTGTCATTGCGGAAATAAGTTTTTGTGGGTTTTTTTTGTGTTTTTTTTTCTTTGTTCCCTTCTCCATAAACTGAAGATAATAGAATATAGTTCTTTTCTTTTCTTTAGGGTTGTATAAAATATGTGGAAGTCCCCAGCATTTTGACAATAAATGTGAAAGTCCCTAGCATTTTGTAGTAGTCATTAAATATATAGTCTTTCCACTCATAAATGTCTTTGGAGACTTGAATTCAAGATCCATCGCTTGCCAACAGAGACCTAGGGCAAGAAGCTTAGCTGTTCTGTGCTTTAGTTTCCCAATCTATAAAATTGGAATAATAATAGTACCTACCATGTAGGGTTGTTTTGAGATTTAAAGAGATGTAAAGTGTGTAACAGCGCTTCGCCCATAGCAAGTTTTCAATAAATGTTAGCTATTATTTTTCATCTCCATAGGCATCCAGGGTATGCTAAATTCCTAAATATTACTTCCTTCCTTACTATTTCTTAGGGAATACTTATGTATTAATAGTAATCACAAGTATAGCCTTCCTATGCAAAATTTAATTTTCTGATCCTTAATTTCTTCAACTATAAAACAGGAATAATTATCGCATCTCCTTCACTGTAATAGTCATGAGGATTAAGTACAATAAAATTTGTAAAGCACTTAGCAGTGTGTGGCATGGTAAATTGGCAATCAATGTTAGCTGCTGTGATTATTCATCTAGCCAGAAAATGTTTATTATGCACTTCTCATATACCTGGTACTCTTGTAGGTGGTAGGGATAAAATGGTGAACTCTGCCGTCAGAGAAATTACATTCTAATATGGGACAGAGATGTAGTGCTAATTGCTCTGAAGAAAAATGGGGAAAGGTAGGGTAGTCAGTAACTACTGTCTGAGGACCTTGAATCAATATGCCATTGGAACATGTTGATGAAGGGCCAAAAAAAGAGGGGGCTGGCTTGGCATATCTCAGTATTGACCATGTGTGTGGGGTGCTTCACTTGAAGCTCAGAATGACATACAATCAAAAAGGCTGGAGGGTGCTGGCTACAGCTTGGCCAACTGCAGCAGCATTTGGCAGCAGGCCCCATTGACAATTAACCGAAGTCAGCAGTGAAGCGAATAGTGATAATGTATTTCTTTGTGAAAGTCTCAGGAGGGATCAGACTCTGTAATTGTTTGGCCTGTTCTGGACAAACTGGTCCAAATATTCACATTTTTCCAACCTCATAAAAACTAGTTATTGCCCTTTATTAGTCCTCCAGAACGGGGACTAGCTTGCTTCCTGGAGGTTTCATGAAATGTGTGGATCTTTTGGGATCTCATTTATTCTATGCATAAAACATTCTGATGATGCTTACAAAAAATGTAAGTAATAGCTTATAAACATCCTTATGCTGTAACACTGCCTGATGAGTGGTAGGTTTGAAAATAACTAGTCTCAAATTTTAGCGATACTTCTCTACCCTACAAAAGCAGCCTTACTACTAAATATATTCTGTAGATTCCTATAAAGTCACTGATTTCTGCCTTCTATTAGAGGGGCTAAATACTTGTAGATCAGCCCACTGTGTCAAAGAAATACCTACAAGACCAGAAATAAAGACACTCAAAATTTAAACTAGACTTGTATTTGATAGCCTCTTTGGGATTTTACAGGAGGAAAGTGCTGACAATTCAGGGAGAAAGACAATGAGGATAAATGATTATCTTGATGACATTCAGTAGAAACAACTCATTTGGATCAAACCTAACTATCATTCTGGTAATGGACACTCAGTGGCTAAGGTGTCACTGAAGTGCCATTCAACCTACTCATATCTCAGCTATTTAAAAATTTCCCAAGAAAACCTCAGCATTTTGATAGAACAAGAGTTTGATATTTTAGAAAGTTAAGTAACAGGGATACAATGACAGATGAACATAACAGCATGTAAAATTCCACTGGAAGGTAATATTAAGAAAGACTTCCATGCAGTTAGATAATAAAATCTTGCCAGGTAACTGGGCTCCTGTTATTAGGAGGGTTATGAATTAGTCCCAGATCTCAGTAGAAGATCTAGAAATAATCCAATTATAAGTAACAAGATATGACATATTTGCAAAATGCCTATGCTGTGCCAGATACTGAATCAGACATTTTGGAAATGCTAGCCTTTCCTGTAGAAGCTCTCCATCCACAGGGAAAAGTAGACAAGTAATTTAGTAATTTTAGTCCTATGATAGAATAGAGTACCACTAAGAGTAAAGCTAAAGCAAAGCTGGGCTGGGGGAGGAATAGCTTAGCTGACACCTGATAAGCAGGAATTAATAAAGGAAAGGATAGGTAAGGGGCATCCAAAATTCTGGAAGATTTGGCTTAATATCTAAGTAGTTCCAGGGTGGTGGTTATGAGGTGAACCATTCTGAGCTGGTGGTTACCTAAATCTGTACTCACAGCTATTACTTGTTCTCAGATGTTGTTCCAACCATTTCTATTTCTGTGAATGATCACACCATTGCTACTTATAATGAAAACTACTTTGTTGAATTGTCTGTCCATGCTTTTAATAAAATCAAATCCATTTCTTTTATATCTATATCATTATCATCATCATCATCATCATCATCATCATCATCATCATCATCATCATCTATGAATGAGTGAGTCTTTCCCCTCTCTTGTCATCTCTCTTCTCTTCCTATGATTTTGACAATTGAAGAGATTGGGAATATTACCCTTTAGAATGAATGACCTTTTATCTTTACCTGTTTTTCTTGTGGTGTCACTGAACTTGTTCCTCTATTCCTTATAATTCTGAAAACAGAAATTTAGAACTAAAACTTATTAGATTCAGGTTGAACATTCTCCATAGGACTACCTCATAGATGAGGTTGCCTGTTGTATATTCTTACATCACACTGAGAGACTTACAATGTGTGGCTGACTCTGTATTAGTGAAAGGATCACTAGTTAAAGTAATGACTGAGTAAAGATGATGATTGCCAGCTTACCCTACTGAAAAGTTAACCTTTTTCTCCCTTTTCAGCTAGCAAGTAATCCATGAGGGTGATATGTTGGCACTATGTGAGTATGGAGTTCCCCAACAACCTATCACCTAAAAGTTTTCATTTTCCTTAATGGTCCTTGCCCAAGTTCATGATTTTAATGGGGGCTTCACCATTGTCTATTATATATTAGTTATTTTGAAGGAGACCGTGGTTTTGCTGAAATCTTTGCTTAGTTCAAGGGCTTATGAACTTGCTGTATCAGATTATCTATGTATACAATTAAATAGTTTTTCCATTTAACCGATCAGCCAACCATATCTTCTCATCACTATTGGTTGCACTAAATCCAGTGGCAATTGATAAAGATACAGTCACTAAGTGATTTTCAGTAGGGACCGAGTTACCTTTGGGGTATAGTTTTCAATAAGAAGTATTATTGAGATAGGGGTAGGGGCAGGAAGCCAAAAGTCCTGAGTTTCCAGTGCTAGAAAGTTTTCTTAGACAAGGAATGTGGCAGGATAAACAAGGTAGAAGTTTTGGTTAGAATTAGACCAGAATAGATCCATGCTTAGTCTGAGAGTGTGGCTAAGCCATGAGACACAAACAAGTGCCTGTAGAGACTGAGAGGTAAAGGGAAGGAAGCAAGTCGGTGTAAGGATTTAAAAGGAGTGGATAGCTTATAAATGAAGCTCCTATGTCCTGTCTAAAAATGGCTTCTACTATTTAGCAATAGCTAATTGTTGTAATGTGGAAAATGGATCTAGTGTTGCCAGATTTTTTTGATATTGCAAGAAAAGCTAGAAATGTGAATTATAAAGTGCAGCAAAAACAGTTTTAAAATGGAAACAACAAATTTGTAAATGGAAACAATAAATGGATGAGTAAATTTTAAAACTGTCCCGTGTAACAAATCTGTTTCTAGGCCTCATTTGGCTTGTGGACAATACTGTTGCAGAACTTTGTCTGAAAAGCCTTATGTTTGTATTTACTAAGGTTAGAAATTAGGTGGATAAGTCAGAGGTTGGCAGTATCTACACTATATAGAGCAGGGATCCACAGCCCAGGAACTAGATAGTACCTGATAAACACTGATACTTACTAATCAGCTCTCATCTCGATACAATACTTTCATGTTTGTCTGTACAGCCTGTTTCTAATTTGATTTGAAGTTCTTTGTATGCAGGCATCTTATCTTTATACCCATAACTTCTTACACATTGCCTCCTATATACTAAGTCCAAATAGAGGCATGATGATAATGATGAAAATGGTGATGATGGTTCCTACCCAGTCAAAATCAAGGTAAGTTGTCCTGGCCTGGTTCCTAAGTAGATAAGAGCATCATCCCAGTGCACTGAGGTCACAGGTTTGATCCCCAGTTAGGGCACATGAGAAACAACCAATGAGTGCAGAACTAAATGAAACAACTAAGTGGGAAAACAAGTTACTACTTCTCTCTTTCTCTCTCTCCTTCAACCCTAAAATCAATGGAAAATTTTTCTAAAATCAAGGTACATAATTTCATGTTTCTTCACATCATAGATAAGTAAAAATGATGAATTTTCCACAAAGCATAAAACACTGCAGAGTTAATCTGGGAACTGATTTTGCTATTTAATGTTATTTTCAACAAAGCATTCATAAAATTCATGACTGCAGCTGTTCCACATTATTATGTTCTCTCTTGCAAATTTTCTTAACTAAGAGCCATTCCTCATTTTTATGTTGTAATGTTTGAGAAAGTAATGAATGATTAAGGTAATCAGAAATACATGAAGTTGGGGGAAGATACATACATATATATATTTTAGTCATATTTGAAGAGTAGTACTTAAATGTTAAGGCACTAACTCTATCATAACATCAGAGATATTTATATAGTATGCCTGGTCCGGCTCCATTTTCTAGAAAAGTAAGTTCTTAAATATGTCATATCTATCACCCAACTTCCAAAGTCATAAATCTAAACTAGATATGGGAAATTTTCATTGTTCTATTTTCTACAAGAATTCTCTCCTCTCTTTCTCTATCTAAGCAAATATCAATTTAAGGACAAAAGGACATAAAAAGAGGAGTCTGCATGTAGGTACTCAAGGCAAATTATGTGTTTTATAACATTGGCTAAGAATGATTCAGTTTAAATGAGGAGCTCATTAAACCAAAGAAGTGAAATTTTAATAGTGGCACTCTGGAAGGAAGATTATTCATTAATTTCATTTACTAAATGTCTACTATGTGCTAGGTATTGAAATAGGTAGTTTTCATACTAAGTATCAGGTTATTGTCTCTAATTTGTATGAAAACCTGGCAAGAAAAGTGGTATTAGCTCTACTTACAGAGGAGGAAACTGAAGCTCATATAATTTAAATAACTTGTCCAGAAGCAACCATCTAGTAAGAACTAGAGCTGCTGCATTATATTATTGTCTTAGACCATATTGCTTCCCACTACTGTTATATGACAATGCTAAAAAAATTAAATTAAATTAAAAGGACCCTGTATTCATGTTGTCCTTAACTTCCAATCTAAATATATATGTTTTGCCTTGGGAATGGCATGACATGGAACAATAATACCCTCAAATTCCAGTAGTTTTAAAAAGGCAAAGCAAAACCTTGCTTCTTAATTGATTTTAGTTGGTTGACTACATGGTTCTCAATGTACTCTTTTCAAGGGAGGGGATATTAAAAGGTAGTAGCATTTAACCAATGTCCTGGTTCAAGAGGGATCTAGTTCCCCTCAGTTTGTAGATTCATGTGTGAGAACATTTCTTCAGCAACACCACAATGCCAACCCCCTTTTCTTGGGTTCCTGCTGTCTTTGGACACTGCTGAAGATATTGCTCACTTTGACTGTCAACTGGCCAGACAGACGACATCACAACTGGTAGTCACTAGGTGGGAATGCTGAAGGTTGTTGAAAGAAAATTTATAAGACATACTGAGGAGGAGGTCTGCTAGCTTAGCCCTTGTGTGTGGTTAACAGATTGTGCTTGCTAAGGTCAAGTATGGGCAGAATACTCCCATGAAACTCCCAGACAGTTGAATAATGTTCTTCACAGCAGCCCTTTGCAGTGCAAGTGTCATTTCTGTTCTGGTCTCCTCAGATCCTACCTCCACCTCTCTACCCCACTGACTTCATCATTTATGATACCAACACCTTGTTCCAACTTTCCTTAGGTTTGAGATTTTTCTTTTGGCTCTTAAAGAGTAGTCCTCATTTCTAAAACCCTGCTGTTTCTCTACAAACTTCTATCTGTGCCTGGAGTTTTTTCTCTGAAGACAAATCTAGAGAAACAGATTTTGTTTCTATTCTCTATCATATCCCTGAAATGAAGAAGTGACCACAGAACTTCCTTGCTGTTTGAAGCAAGTGTAATGGACTAGCAGTTCTAAATGACTAGAGGAAAGGAGCTATGGACAACATTTCAAAATATTATCCCTCCACCTATCTGTATACATACTCATTTGTAATGTGACAAGCTAGGAAGGCCTATCTTTCTTGATCATGTGGACCTGCAGTCTATGGTTCATGCAATTTTTTTCAGGTTAATTCTGTAATGCCCTCTCTAGACAGTTGGTAGGAATATAAAATGGTGAAGCTGTGATAAAAAACAGTATGAAGGATTGTCAAAAAATTAAAATTACCATATTGTCTAGTAATCTCACTTCTAGATATATATCCAAATGAATTGAAATCAGGATATGAAAGAGATTTTAACACATCATTTTCATTGCAACATTATTCAAAATTGTCAAGATATTGAAACAAACTAAATATCCATTGACAGATGAATGAATAAAAAAAATTAGGATAAACATACATATAATAGAATATTATTTAGTCTTAAAAAGAAAAACATGCCATAATATGCAACAACATGAATGAAACTTGAGGACATTATGTTAAGTGAAATAAGGACAAATATTGCATAATTACATTTATGTAAGTTAAGGATCTTGAGATGTGTGTTGAATTTTTCAGACTTACGGTTTTTGAATGGCAGAACTGGACTGAATCTAAGTTTGTTTGATTCCAAAGAGTGAGCTCATATCCAGTTCTTTTTTTTTTTTTTCAAGGAAAAGACAGGGAGGGAGGGACAGACAGGGAGGGAGGGACAGACAGGGATAAACAGTCAGGAAGGGAGAAAAATGAGAAGCATCAATTCATAGTTGCGACACTTTAGTTGTTCATTGATTGCTTTCTCATACGTGCCTTGACTGGGAGGCTCCAGCTGAGCCAGCAAACTTGGGCTCAAGCAAGCGAACTTGGGCTTCAAGTCAGCAACGTTTGGGCTCAAGCCAGTGACCATGGGGTCATGTGTATGATTCCACACTCAAGCCAGGGACCCCGTGCTCAAGCTAGTGAGCCCACATTCAGGCCGGTGACCTTGGGGTTTCAAACTTGGGTCTTAAGCATCCCAGGCTGATGCTCTATGCATTGCACCACTGCCTAGTCAGCCATGCTATTTTTTTAAATTAAAAAAACAAATTCAACTGCATTGTACATTCAATATTATTATCTAGTTCTTAACCACTATACTGAATTGCTTCTATGTCGCAAATAGTAAAGCAGCTGTGTGTGGGGAGAAATATGGTAAGAAGAAGAAAAGGCGGTATCTCATTTTATTGCAAATTTGCCTTCCCTAAGAATATGACTACCACTTGTTTTCAGTCTCCATTCTAAACAAAATATCATGATAAAAATGTCAAATTCTGTCTGACAAAGTGGTGGCGCAGTAGATAGAGTGTCAGACTGGGACACGGAGCACCCAGGTTTGAAACCCCAACGTCGCCAACTTGAGTGTGGGCTCTTCTGGTTTGAGCAAGGCTCACCAGCTTGAGCCCTAGGTTGCTGGCTTGAGCAAGGGGTCACTCAGTCTGCTGTAGCCCCCCGGTCAAGGCACATATGAGAAAAAAATCAATGAACAACTAAGGAGCTGCAACAAAGAGTTGATACTTCTTATCTCTCCCCCTTCCTCTCTGTCTTTCCCTTTCTGTTTCTCTCTCTATCTTTCTCTGTCTCTGTCATGAAAGAAAGAAAGAAAGAAAGAAAGAAAGAAAGAAAGAAAGAAAGAAAGAAAGAAAGAAATGAAGGAAGAAAGGAAAGAAAGAAAGAAAGAAAGAAAGAAAGAAAGAAAGAAAGAAAAGAAAGAAAGAAAGAAAGAAAGAAAGAAAGAAAGAAAGAAAGAAAGAAAGAAAGAAAGAAAGAAAGAAAGTAAGAAAGAAAGTGTCAAATTCTGTAATCACAACATTTAGCTGGGGTCATCAACCTTCAATATCCAGTGATTCTCCAAAGTTTGATTGGCCACTAAAGTGTTATCTCACACCAGGGAGGACAGTTCTTTTTCTTTAGCAGTGTAAGTGCATTGGCTTTCCCACTGAGCCTCCTTCTGGGCAAAGAGTTTTTGTGAAACAGCCATTGATCTTTAGCTTTTAGGAACAGACATTACCCCAAAAGCTTTCTTTCATTTCTAGTATAATAACCTAAGTGTTGTATGAACATAACTGGTGCTATAAGCACGCAGCTGAAATGCTCAGATTCTTTTTGAGATATGAAAAGGAATCACTAAAATATGCATTTGTTTTTCACTCCTGAAATTTTCTCATCCATCCCTGTTTTGGTTTATTAGCATCAAAACTTTGATGAAATGCAACCAATTAGCCTTCATATTTAGCACATAAGAGCTTAGCTTATTAACAAAGATAATTCAGGATGTTAGCGGAGGGGCAATGTTGGGAAAGAAAGCAGTATAGCTGGAGTTCTACCGTTTATTAAGAGCTAGTATATAGGCATAGGATCAAATGATTCTCTATGGATAGTAAGTTTAGAAATGACTCAGGATTTTCTGAGTGAAAGACACTATACTATGGTATTTAAAAGATGAGTTTTGGAATTGGCAGAGCTGGTTTGAGTTCTAACTTTTCCACTTGATCAGTGCAGCTGCTGTGAACTCTGTCAGTGCTCACAAGCCATCTGAGTATGACTGCATAAACTGCAATACAGTTAATATATAACACTGAAAATATTTCTGATTATCCAACCTAGGAAAAATAGTGGTGCTCCATCAACAAAGAATGAAATTTGGAAAGAAATTGGTTGGGAAATAGGCAGGATGGTAAAGGGACACATTCTGAATCAATATATGGTGGAACAATATTTAAACTGGGTGTGGGTACCTACTAGATAGAGTCAAAGCAAGTCATGGATGGGCATTTCATGATTGTAGATCCTTAGGTCCAAAATTAGGTCATGATCTGGGTCAAGAAGCAGGGAAGAATTATTATAGGGAGGCAAGCTTCCATGGAAGCTGATCCTTCTAACCAGAGACCAGATAATTAAGGCCCTTCCTTCTGAAGCTGGCCTGGAGGTCCTCACTAGGGCAGACGCAGAAGCAGATCTTGTTCTAAAAGGTCAGAGGCTATGTTCTTGTCTACCTAGTATCCCTCCATGTCATCTGAGGGCAGTCCCATGTTCTCTTGTGGACTTTGGCTTCCTTTTCAGTGATTAGAATGTGAGTTATTAGGAAATGGTTATGCAGGTTTTAACAAATTCCTGCCTTTGGGTGTGGCAGGGAAGAATAGCAATTAAGGGGTTGAATAATGCTTTTGTTACACATCATTAATTAATGATGGCTTGACTGGAGTTTTAGAAAGGACATTCATGAATAAAAATGGTACTTTTTATTGCAAAAAATATCTGAATATCATATCCTTTTATTTCTTGCCAGGGACCAAATTCAGTCAAAACATAAGCAGGCCCTGACTGAAAGAAATGAAAGTAATAACAGAAATGATAAATATTATCAATTTCATATTGCTCCTGTAACAAATTGCTGCATGCTTGGTGGCTTAAAACAATACACATTTAGTCTTTCACATTTGTGACATGTCTTGACATATCGCAGTGGGCTCAAACGAATGTGTCAGCAGGCTACGTTCCTTCTGGAGCCTCTAGGTGAAAATCATTGCCTTGTTTTTCCAGCTTCTAGAGGCTTCCAGCATTCTTTGCTTCATTGCCTTTTTTTAGCAATCACATTCACTCTAACCTCTGCTTCTGTTGTCATACTTCCTTCTCTGACTCTTCTGCCTGCCCTCTGTTTCTCTTGAAAGGACTCAAATGGTTACATTAGACCCACCCAGATAATCCAGAATAATCTCTACATCTCAAGATCTTTAATTTATCACACCCTCAATGTCCCTTTTGCTATAGGTAATGTGTCCAGACCTGGCTAGATAACTCAGTTCCTTAATCATAGTACTAATGTACAGAGGTTGCCGGTTTGATCCAGGGATCAATCAGACAGGAACAGATTGATGTTCTTGTCTCTCTCTCTCTCTTGTCTTCTCTCTATATACTCAATAAATAACTTTTTTAAAAAATGCAATGTATCCATAAGTTATGGTTATTAGGACACAGACATCTTGGGGATTCTCATTATTTCACATACCACAGATAAGTTTACTAATTGATTTTTTCCTGTCATAACAGGCACACTTGAAAAAGTTCTTTTTCAAATAGATTTTAAATATTAAGCTGTACATTGTTATTTCATTTCATTGCAAATTCAGTAATTATAGAATTACTCATAAAATATATATAGTATTAGAAAGAACTCCTGGGAATCCTACTATTTTCTCTGCAGACAGCCTGTCCTTATCACTACAATGCATGCACATTTGATTTTTCCATTTCAATCCTACAGGCAGTTGGTCTAATAAATCACCTCAACATGATCCTCTACCCTTCTTTCAAAAAGCACACACATATTACAATCAATCACCAAGTTATATTCCGTTGAAACTTGTTATCCTGCTATTTCACGTGTTTAGAGGAACTGTAAATAATATCAGGATACTGTTAAAGACAAGGTAAATAGACTTTCATTTATCCAAGAGAGTCAGGATGTTATTTTCTCTTCAGATATACTAGACCAGCTACCAATTAATGTTTATGGAGCCTAGTAAATAATTGATTTCCAGAAGGGTCCATCAGAGAAGGAAAGATTACAAGACTGTCCTTGGTTAACAAGAGGTTCTGCAGTGCCATTAGACAAAAGCTTATGGGCTGATGGGGTCTAGAATATGCCACAGTGGCAAAAGCATTATTCGGAGCTGAACACATTTCAGAATACACAGCTGCAGGAAAAGACTTTTTCTGAACTCCCTTTATCTTCCTAAGAGCAAAGCCTCCCAAAAGAATTTATAAATCGCCTCCCTGAGAGTTTCACAACCACCATGAAGATTAAGTCTTATCACAGAAGATGAGAAGTCAGCACAAGGTAGCAACTGGATTAAAAAAAAAAAAAAAGCTTAAATAGACATTGTCATTAAGTTACCATATCACCCATCTATTCTCCTGTGGGCCCATTTATTTTTCCTAAAAGCCATTTGTTCTCACAGAACTGCCCCTCTGCTCCTCCTCTTCCCCTATTAGAGATAGTATATAAGCCCCATTTTCTAACTGCCTCCTTGAGTTATATTTCTTTGTGAACTCAACATGCATAGATGTATACTTAGATTTTTTTTCTTGCTAATCCATTTTTTTTGTCAGATTAATTAGCAGGACCTCCAATCACTAAACATAAGAGAGTGGAGGAAAAGCTTTTTCTCCCTGACAGTACCAATTAATAGTTATAAGCTTAGTCTTTACTGTGGTATTATAGCCATGTGATTCCAATAACTTAAAAACATTATAAAAGGAGAAATATAAGCCAAGGTATTTTATTCTTGATCATTAAAAGTAAACATGAGAGAGACACTCATTTTACCTTTATTATTAAGGGTCTATGGGAAGGATACATGAGTGTGAGGGTGTGGACAGGTGCTCTTTGTCCAAAGGTATACTCATTCTCCATGTCAGTGTTTACATAACTAGGATGTGCCTTAGGACTATTTAAAGTCTGACCCTTTAAGATACAACACTATGGGGCATAACCTGAGCTCTGTGTGTATGTAACACCCATACCTACTGAAGATTATAATATAATCAGTTAGTTATCCAATTTGAATCATTCCTATTGGGTACAGTATTCGGCCTTCTCTGTGTCCAAGCCATGTATAATTGTGTATTACCTTGGAACCAATCACTTATGACTGGACTAGGATGACAGGACCTTTTGTTTTGTTATAAATTTTTATTGCATTTATTGAGGTAACATTGGTTAATAAAATTATATAAGTTTCAGGAGTATATTTCTATGATACATCATCTGTATATGATGTTGTGTGTTCAGCGCCCCAAGTCAAGTCTCCTTTTGTCTCCATTTATCCTTCCTTTACTCTCTTCTACCTCCCCCCCCCATGACAGAGCCTATTTTTTACCATGTGATCCATGGTAACTTGATGCAGAAAGAACTGTCTCAAGAACGAGGTTAGTCCTGGCAAGGAATTAAAAAGTTTCACAGGCTCTTTTTTTTTTATTACACTAAGTATCCTCAAAATGAGTTTGGACCCACTCAATTAATACTTCTTGGAAATGTACGGTGACATTATGCTGAGCCTTTGGTTACAGTGTTCTCATGGATACTAGTCTGTGTATTTGTCTAATCTGTATATTCACAGAATACCGAATGCCAGGTGAAAATGACATATTTTGATACTTATTAACTTTTTTGATCTTTGGCAAATTAATTTACTTCTTGGAGCCTTAATCCTTCATTGTTTAAATGCTGACCAACTTTGTGAAAGGACTTATGAATTGTAAAATAGCATTCAAACGTATTCTGTTAGTAATCTCCTGGACTCTCTTAACATTAACACCATATCTAAACGATGCAAACAATTCAACCCTGCTGTAGCTGATAAGGTATTTTTGACCATCCTTGTGATTGACTGTAATAAATTTCATTTTATGCTTGCCAGTCTATTCTGTGTGAGCAGCTTCAGCCAGAGAGGAAATGTACACAATCAGGTCCAATGTTCAGAGGTTGCCTGTATGTAAGAGTAAAAACACAAGTGTATGTGAAAATCATGGTAATGAACAGTCTTCAAGTCTTTTTAGTCACATTGTTTGAAATTCCTTGTGGATAGCACCTTGAAATTCTTTGTGCATAGTACGTTTTTAAAAGCCAGATTCTCTCCAAAGGGAATAGACATGAATGAGTGAATTAGAAACGTGCTGAAAATTGGGGGGAAGGGAAGACAAAAGTGGAAAACAGAAAGGCTTATGTGGTTCAGGGCTGCTTGAGAAAAAAGTAGCAGGCATGTCTGATAAGTTTGGAGTCCCAGAAAAGAAAAAAAAAGCAATCTGGGTTAAGAAAATACTATTCTCCTCAGGTTCTTTATTGTCAAGCAACTGAAAAAGATTTCAAATAGGTAATTAATACCTGTCCTGCTTTAACTCTTTTTCAGAACATTGTTGGAATATACATAAAGAAATGTACAATTAATGCCTGTACTTAAACAGTAGCTGAGGAAAAAATGGTAACATGGGACTGGATCATTTGAAAAGCTCTTGAGACAGCATGTAGGTGGTAACGATAAGCCAACATTTTAAGAGCTAGGAATTATATTGTTAGTCAGAAGCGCCTGAGTTTTTCTTACCTTTTCAACTTTTTCTTTAATGTAGATATTTTGGAGTTTATAAACAAAACTCAGTTAACCAGTATATGTGCTACTGGCTGAATGAATGAGACCATGCTTTTATAAAAAGGCTTCGGGAAGAGTCTGATCAGAGTATCTCTACTTGTCTCCCATCTCTATGTCTCTAGTAACTCTAATTTCCTCTGTCTGTGTCACCCCAGAAAAGCTTCACCTTACAGCAGATTTCCAAGGTCCTGAATGACTCTGGCCCACTCTATAACTTGCTTTACAACTCCATATTATTATTATTATTATTATTATTATTATTAATTATTTATTTTACTTTTTTTCTTAGCAAAAGAGAGACATATAGGAAGGGAGAGAGATGAGATGCTTCAGTTCATAGTTACATCACTTTTAGTTGTTCATTGATTGCTTTTTATACATGCTTTGGCCAGGGGACTCAAGCCAAGCCAGTGACCCCTTGCTTAAGCCAGCGACCTTTGGCTTCAAGCCAGCGACCTTGGGCTTCAAGTCAGTGACCTTTGGGCTCAAGCCAGTGGCCCTTGGGATTTCAAAATTGGGTCCTCAGTATACCAGGCCAATGCTTTATCCATTGTGCTACCACAATATGGTCAGGCAACTCCATATTGTTTTAATGGCTAACCTATTCTAACCATTTCCCTAGGATATTTCATTAGGATGAAATATTAGCTGTTAATAAATTTGACTTGTATATTGTTTCATTGTTGGAGTGTTGATTTTTACCCTGGTGGAGGTGAGAGCATGAGCTGGAATGAGCATGCAAATCTGAGCCTCAGTAAGTTTCATTCTGAGAATTAGAATATTTTAAATGTAATATACTGTGGCAGGCTTAAGATCTGTACTGAAAGGAGAGTGTCACCATAATGACATCTACTTTTTAAGGTCTTTAGGAATAGAAGACTAGACTATTAAACCAGCCTGTCTCCCTGGGGAGTGCATTAACTCATTTAGGCCACAGGATTGATTAGTAAATGACTCCTATGATGCACTTACTCACCAACCAAGGTTTCAAAGAGTTACTGCATCTCTGAGAACCCCCAAGAGTAATTTATATACTGAGAGGATTTGACTGAATAAGTACAATCTGATGTGGTTTAATGGACTTCATGGAGCATTAAAGACCAACTTTTAGAAGGACATTTGTGCTTTGTAGAGGTGGGATTGATGGCTACACAATTTATAATTTTCATCTCTTCTTTCAAAATAGAACGAAATTGTGGTACTTTGACCTTTGGAAGGAGTAATTTGTTTTGTAGGCTAATGCTATCCTGCTCTGTTAAATGAATCCATAACAATTGAGGAAGAGGCAGAATGGGTAATCAGTCAAAATACAAAGTGTTGCAAATGGCAAATGCTCAGACTGATTAAATTAGGAGATGCTCCTCATGCAAAAATTTGCTAAATGAGGTTTTATGAACATATAACCTTGCCCTGGTTATATTGTAATCTTCTCCATAGATATAGTCCTAATGAGAGATGGTCACAGTGGTAGTTTGCCAGTATTTTCCATTAGCAAATTTATTTTAGACCTATCTGTACTACAATTTCATCCTGGGTTTACTCCATTTAATAGCCTTAGAAGCATTAGGTATTTCTAAAGTGATGTTTTACCCTTCATTAAACCTTGTAATCTAAGAAACAGTGTCTTTGTGACATTTAGCAAGGGAGATGTTCTGATGATATTTAAAGTCTAGAGACAGATAAGATTCACAATGAAGTAATAATCTGAGTGCCTTATATAATGAGGAAAATTAAATCAGCACTAAGAGAAGGGAAGTATGTTGAGTAAAATTTTAAGGGTGCTCAGGAAGTTTGCAAAATTTCCATCATTAAGGTAAGGAGTACAATGTTAGTCTCATGAAAGTTAATTAACTTCTCCTAGATCAGTGCTTCTCAAAGTCTGGTCCATTGACTGCATTCGTCAGCATCACTTGGAGGCTAATTTAATATGTGGATTCTTGAGGATTACCTCAAACTTACTGTATCAGAATTTCAGAATCAGAGAGTATTGGTATGAATCTTCATTTTAAACTAGCTTTTTGGATGATTCTTTTGTACACTACTGTTTGAGAGCCCCTGTTCTAAAGGGCATCAGGGTATGCTGATAGAAAATCTAGTCAAACATTTTGGCTCTAAATTTTCATGGAAACACATTCATTCAATGGCTGTAAGCTTGCTAAATCAACACTGTAGTTACCATGATTGATAACTTTATTGGTCAGAGCAAGGAATGCCAACCATATACATAGCAACCGTGTTTAGGAAAAGATTTAGCAGTTAGGAAATTGGGAGGAAAGTGAAATAAAATAACTGACCACTGGTCATTTGTATATTCACAGTTGGGAAGGAGAGATGGAACAGATAAAGGAAAGCTAACAGCATTCACAGAGAGTTTCCACAGCCATGAACAGGTGCACTTATCTGAGCATGTCAATTGGGGACATGATTTAAGTCAGCAGAGGATGGTTGTGGTAAGGATGAGGAGTGTTATAAGCAGAGGCAGCAGAGGTACATGAGAGGGGTGAGGGTTGTGTTTATGAGTGCATTAATTGGATCAAAGTCCATTTAATTCCAGAGCCCATGCACATTAATAATGTCATATTTCTCAAAAATATAGTTATCATACTAGCTACATTATCATCACTTGTAGGTACCTATCAGAACACTAATTTCTGTATCTCAACCCACCAGACAAATTCAATCAGACAATCTGGGATTGGAGCCCAGGAATATACATCTGAGAATATTTAGGTGATCCTGATGGATATGAATGCTTAGACCTGCTGTGAGGTTAACTATGATAAAGTGAATAGGAGTACACCTTAGGATAGCAACACTTACTTTAGGCATTGCAGATTTTTTTTATGGCTGCTGTGACAAATTACTACAAACCTGTGGCTTAATACAACATCAGTTTATTATCTTACATATCTTTAAATCTGAATTCTGACACCCAGAGTTCTCTGGGTACAAATCAAGGTGCCGCTAGGGCTGTGTTTCCTTCAGGAGACTCTAGGTGAGAATGAACTTTCCTGCTTTTTCCAGCTTCTAGCTACCACTCACTTTCTTTGGCTCATGACTCCCTTCAAATCCAGTAACATTAAGCTGAGTTCTCTTTAGTTCTCTCTTCCAAAGTCACATCTTCCTCTGAGCCAGATTCTTCTCCTGCCCCACCTCTTCCACTTAGAAAGACCTTTGTGATTAAATTAGGCCCAGTAGAATTATCCAGGATTATCTTCTTTTTTAAGGTCAGCTAATTAGCAGCTAAATTCCATCTGCGAATGTAATTTTCCTTTTCGCATGTAAAGTAACACATTCATAGATTCTAGAAATTAGGAAATGGACTTCTGTGGGGGTGGCCATTACTTTGCCTACCACAAGCAAATATAATTTATTCTTTTATTCAGTAGGCACCTATTGGGCACTGAATACATGCCAATCAGTATGCTAAATGCTGGAGATAGAAAGACAACCAGGCAGTCTTTGTCAATAATGAGTTTGCACCTTAGCAGAGAAGAGAAACATGTCATTAGTAGTTACAATGCAGTAAGTACAATAATGGAGGCATACAAATGCACAGTGGGAGCCTAAATAATAAAATGATTCATTTTTCTCTTTATTTGTTCAATTTTTCAAAAATGATTCATTTTCATAGGGAAGTTGAAGGTTTCACAGTGAATATTAACTTTTGAATGAGATTTTAAAAGATAATTAGATTTTTAATGTGAATAAGAAAAGCAAGGCATCCTATTTAGAGAGAACAATTTATACAAAGTCTTGAAGTTAATGGAAGATGATGGCTTGTCCAAGGAACAACTAGTAGTTAGGCGTGGATATAGTTTAGGTGGGGTGATGGTGCATGAACTAGGTGTTGGCAAAAGAAGGGGCTGGAGAGACAGGGAAGGGCCAGATCACAAAGAACCTTCTCTTTATTCTGCATGCAACAGGAAGCCATTGAGGCTTAAATGGTGGATGCCATGCAAAATCTGTGATACTGAGTAGAGAATAAATGCAGAGGGAAGCAGGACTGAAGACAAGAGAGAGCAACTGAGTGATATTGAAATCTGAACAAGAGTGTGACAATGAGGATGGAGAGCCATGAATAGATTTGAGGGACAGAGAGGAGAAAGAATCGACAGAACTTTTTGACTTACAGAGGTAGCAAGGAGGGTGGGGAATAGGAATGGGGATTGAAAGAGATTGTAGAGTAGGAAAAATATATATGAGCTTTCTAGATAGAAAAGAAAGTACACTAGTTCCCCTTTATCCATAGGGGCTATGTTTCAATACTCCGAGAAGATGCCTAAAAGTGCAGATAGTATCAAACTCTATATATGCTATTTTTTTCCCAATATATACATAATCTTTATAGCTATCCTTTAGCCCAGGGGTCAGGAACCTATGGCTCGCAAGCTAGATGTGGCTCTTCTGATGGCTGCACCTAGCTCACAGACAAATCTTTAATAAAAGAAATAATAACGTTAAAAATATAAAACATTCTCATGCATTACAATCCATTCATTTCCTACTGCTCATGTTCATGGATGCGGGTGGCTGGAGCCAATCACAGCTGTCCTCCGAGACGACACCAAATTTTTATTGGATAATGTATAATGTACACGGGTTGTTGTATGGCTCTCAAGGAATTACATTTTAAAATATGTGGTGTTCATGGCTCTCTCAGCCAAAAAGTTTCCTGACCCCTGCTGTAGCCTATCTGAATTGCCAGAATCACTACTCTTGCACTTTGGGGCCATTATTAAGTAAAACAGGGTTCTATGAACAAAAGCACTTGTATACCGATATAGTTGATCTAAAAATAAAAATAGCTGCTCAGGGACTATTGGGCAGGTAACATGTACAGTGTGGGCATTTCATCACATTACTCAGAACAGCAAGCAGTTTGAAACTTATGAAATGTTTATTTCTGCATTTTCTTTTTAATATTTTCAAACTGTAGTTCATTATGGATAACTGAAATCCTGGAAAGCAAAAGTGTAGATAAAGAGGGAAGTACTGTAGCTGGTACCTAGAGAACTGTGTAGAGCATGGACTAAAAGATCAAATAGTGTTAATATCAAGTCTATATTTGATATGTAGAATGAAGAATAATGATAAAAGCAGACTTTGTATCCAGTTAGCTCTGTTCAGTTTCCAATTCTGTCACTTATTAGCTAGGTGCACTTGAATCATTATTAAACTTCTTTATGCTCTGGTTTCCCCATGAGAAAGTGGGGAAATATAATGTGTTCAAAATGTTATGAGAATGAAATAAAGAACCATTTGTAAAGCACCAAGCAGTGCACAAAATAGAGTAGGGGCCTAATAAATGTGATTTTCCTTGAGAACATTTGAAAAGTAAAAAGAATAGGACTTCAGTCCATTGTAGGAAGATTGGAGAAACGTATAGGGCCTATGGTCCCAGCCAGGTTACATGACAGGGACTCAGATTCAGAGAGCAAAGAGAATCCCTTTATCTGAATCAGGGAGCAAGGAAAGAGGCAGAAAACTAGTTATTAGAGCTGAGGTAAAAGATTATGGATAATGGGTGATTTTATGTTCTATAAAATTATATCTCAATAAAACTTAAATATACATGACAGTTAAATATATATGTAAATTTAAATATAAACATAAAAGATTATGGGTCAATATAAAGCCAAGATATTTTGATGTGCCATAAAAGTTAATCTGAAACATCTTAGCTTTTTTCTTCCTAAGGTAAGGACATCCTAACTCCTAGACTGGGTCATTGTTTGTGTATGTATGTGGAAGAAGAAGGAGGTAGCTTGCAGTAGTCTTGTCTAGATGGAATTTGTGGTCCCATCAAACTCTGTAATTCTTTGATTCAATTTCAGTTGGAACATGTACTTTGTGATGCAATTGAAGAGAAAAATTGCCTTGCTTCTTCTGGCTTAGTTTGAGAATTGCAGAAAGAATATAGGAGCGGTGTTTTATTTTGCTTTGTTTTTTTTTTTGTTTTTTGTTTTTAATTTTGTTTGCTATGAATCAATTTGAAAATTAATGAAAGCATTAGAAACTAGCCCCCAAAACACAGCCAACACATGCACAGTTTATGTGTAATTTCAGGAGGTTTAGAGGTCCCCTGAAACCCATTCATGAATTCTTACAGCTGGAGTCTACTTTAAGAATCCTCCCTAAGGTAGCCAGAGGATATAACAAGGTAGTACTGTGTCATCAATTCATTGTATAAAGTTTTAATGAACCAAAAGAAGTACAGGATCTCAACGTTGCATTTGATTAGTAGTTGGACTTTCCCTAGAGTACTCTAATTCTGGATTGCTTCATTCAAATGATATGTACCAAACTTTAGAAGAATTTAAACAAAAACTATCAAAGTGATGAGACAGAAGCAGGGTAGGATGTATGAAAAGTAAAAGTGTTTGGAGAGTTGAGCCTCAGAAAAGGGTATATAAAACATTAAATAATGATTAGCATGTACAGCACTGCCTGCTTAACCCTAGTGATGTTATTCATGAGAAATGATGCTTAGAAGTTCTCTCTTCACATATTTCCTCACATACATGCCAGTATGTCTAAGATTTTGCCATTATAGTATTCCTTTCTTTCTTTTTGTTTGTTTGTTTGTTTTCTAGAGTTTTCTTTTGTAAATTCCCCTGTGAATGGCCAAGTCTTAAGATGTTATAAACTGATAATCAGGGACTGGTTTGTCAGATTCTCTCCAACTTCATCAGCTATTCACTATTCTTAAGAGAGAGGCAATATGTACATTGGTTAGTAGCAGGGACTTGGGGGCTAGACAACCTGTGTTCTACTCTTGGCTTTTATCTTTAATAAGTCTACAACAATGAGCAAGCTACTCAACCTCTCTGTGCCTATAAAAATGGGGGCTAATATTAAAAGTGCCTTGTTGTGAAGATCAAATATGTTCATATGTGTAAAACAATGAGAACAGTGTAGAAGCACATTGTTGTTATGTACCATTGAGTTGGTTTTGACTCCTGGTGAACCTCTGAATGAGTGATGTTCACAATGTCCTGTCTTCAACATCCCTACTCAGCTCTGATAGACTCATGCCTATGACTTATTTTATAAAATCAATCCACCTCATATTTGGTCTTCCTATTTTCCTACTGCTTTCTACTTTTCCTACCATGCCTGTCTTTTCCAAAGAACCCTGCCTTCTCATGATGTGCCCCAAATAGGACAACTTCAGATTTGTCATTTTTGTCTCCAGAGATGTTTCAGACAATTTTCTCTAGGACTCACCTCATCATCTCTCTTGTGATCTAGGGTATTTTTAGAGCTCTCCTCCCACAGCATATTTCACATTAATCAATTTTTTTCCTATCAGTCTTCTTCACCATCTAACTTTCACATCCACACACAATATTTGGGGATATGAGGGTGTGGATGAGCTTAGCCTTGGTCTCTCATAACACATCTTTGCTCTGGATGATTTCTCCTAATTATTCCATTGCTGCACTTATGACTCTTGCCCTTTCTTTGATTTCTTAGCTGCAGTCTTCATTTGAATTGATGACTGAATCAAGGTAAGCAAAAATTTTAACAATTTCAAAATCTTTGTTGTCTATAGCTAAAGTTGTATATTACTTCTCTAGCCATGATTTTGCCTACTTAATGTCTGAATGCAGCCTACCTTTGAGACTGTTCTTTCATTTTTATCAGATATTGTTTCAAACCATTGGTACTTTCTGCCAGTAAGATAGTATCATCTGCATATCTTTAGTTGCTGATAGTTCTTCCATCAATTTTTAATCCTTCCTTGGAATCTAACTCAGTTTCTTGTATAATATGTTCTATGTATAGACTAAATCAATTGGGAGAGGAATATATATTCTTGTCTGACACCTTTGTCTTTAGAAAACCACTTCGTCTCTCCATAATCTATCGTGATAGTGGTTTCCTGTCCACAATACAGGTTACATATCAGGACAATCAAGTGCTGAAACATGCACATTTTTTTCAAAGCAACCCACAGCTTTTCATGATCCATGCAGTCAAAGGCTTTATGTAGACTAACCTTCTGAAATTATTTGCAGCACTCCAGTACCCAAAAAGTGCCAGCAATTTGCTCTAAAGTGCCTCTTTCTTTTCTGGAACATCATTTCTTGTTCCATATAAGGTAGACTCCTTTGTTGCATCATCTTGAGCATCAGTTTACTTGTGAGGGAAATTAGAACAATCATCCTATACTTACTGTACTCCTTGGCATTTCAGCTCTTGAAAATTGGGATGTATAGTGAATGTTTCATCTGTAAGACATTGTTTTGTTTTCCATATTTGTTGACATATTTTATTAGGATTTTGACAAATTCTGTCTCTGTGTCTTAAAATAACTCTATCACTATCCCATCTACCCCTGGTGAGTCATTTCTTCCCAATAATTTCAGGGCAACTTTTACTTTGTTTTCTATAATTACAGACTCTTTTTCATAAGAATTTTCTTTGAAGGTACGTCATCTTTTTGTCTCTTCTGTGTAGATTTTCAGTATACTGTTTCCACCTTCCCATTATTTTGTCCTACTCAGATAATGTGCTTCCATGTTGTTCATTCAACATTCTTACTCTAGGTTTGAATTTCCATTTTATTTTTTGACTCTTCTTATAGAGATCCCTTTTCTTCTTTTTGTTGTTCTCTTTATCATAGACATTATTGCAATGTTAGTCCTTTTTACTTTCCTATAATAATTACTACTCTTCCAACCTTATTTACCATTCTGATTGGTAGTATTGTATATTTTCTAAGGTCCTTGGGGCTGCCATATGGTCCATTCTAGGGTGAACTGCACTCCCAGGATAGTTCAAAAATTCTTCCTCCAGACCCTACTATTCATGATTAGAAAGACTATGGGTGTTCCATCAATAAAGAACATTCCTATGTTCTGTCCAAATGGCAGGAAGTAGAGGGAAATTTTCCACTGGTGGTCCTTCTTCTTGCCAAATTATTTGGTAAACCCATAGTTCCAGCTTTCCAGATATATCAGCCTTTTACAGGTTGGAACATTGTTTTTCTACTTTGCTTTGATGAAATTAAACATTTTGCTTCTTCTGATTGCAATAGGTGTTAACCACCCAGCTCCTAAATCTAAAGCAACTCTAAGCTGCCTATTTACCTTTTATGGGGAGATTTGTAAGCTTTTTAAGTTGCACAAAAATTATTTCTTTTCTCATTATTTCACGCAAATACTTTTTGTTCGTAAGCAAGAAAACTAATCTTTTTTGGCCCTGGCCGGTTGGCTCAGTGGTAGAGCATCGGTCTCGCGTGCAGGAGTCCTGGGTTCGATTCTCAGCCAGGGCACACAGGAGAAGCACCATTTGCTTCTCCACTCCTCCCCCTCTCCTTCCTCTCTGTTTCTCTCTTCCACTCCCACAGCCAAGGCTTCATTGGAGCAGACTTGGCCCGGGCACTGAGGATGGCTCCATGGCCTCTGCCTCAGGTGCTAGAATGGCTCTGGTCGCAACAGAGCAATGCCCCAGATGGGCAGAGCATTGCCCCCTGGTGGGCATGCTGGGTGGATCCCAGTCAGGCGCATGCGGGAATCTGTCTGACTGCCTTCCCGTTTCCAACTTCAGAAAAATACAAAAAAAAAAAAAAAAAAAGAAAAGAAAACTAATCTTTTTTTAGAAATTAAATTTGGCCCTGGTCGATTTGCTCAATGGATAGAGTACCCATCTGGCATGTAGACATTCTAGGTTCTATCCCCAATCACAATACATATGAGAAGTGATCATCTGCTTCTCTTCTCCTCCCTCTCTCCCTTCTCTCTCTCTTCTTCTCCCATAACCACTGGGTCGGTTGGTCAGAGCATTAGCCCCAGATGGAGGTTGCCACATGGATCCTGGTAAGGGTGCATGTGGGAGTCTGTCTATTTCCACTCCTCTCACTTAAAAAAATAAATTAAATTTAGTGGATTGACATTGATCACTAAGAGTACATAGGAAGAAAACTAATCTTAAATCAGCTTTAGCTCTACATTCACATTTCCTGTGCTTAGTTCAAATTTCTGTGACAGGCAATGTCATTAGCTACTGGTTATCCAGTGAGCTAGCTACTCTTGAGTTGGGTGTTTACTTCTGTGGGTAGGTAATGGTGCTGTTTATATAAGCAAAATATATGGCCAGAACTGATGGCCCAAAAGGTATAATGACTACTACTTTTTCTGATAACTAAGGTATGTACAGTAAGTCCTCACTGTCAATAAGCTCTGTGACTTTAAGTAAAACAATATATAGTAAAACCAATGGGCTGATAGATATAAACAAGAGTTAAGTTCCTAAGGCATCTCATCAACATTATAATGAAACAACATTATTTGAGGACTTGCTATACTCCTTTATAGGTTGTATTTATCTTCTCATATAAAGCCTATAATGCTGCTCAAAACTGAGCTACCTCTTCCTACTGTGATTTTATAATGTTGAAAACTAGTTAGGCTTGTTACTGTCATGTCAATATTCCTTTTGACCTTGAAACTTCCTTGACCCTAGTTATGTCTCTAGATTCATTTATTCTTTAAAAAGTAAATAATATGGGAGAGGGATGCATTCAGGGCAACACTAGAATCTATATAAATACAATAAATTAAAATCAATAAAAAATAAAAGTAGGCCCTGGCCGGTTGGCTCAGTGGTAGAGCGTCGGCCTGGCGTGCAGAAGTCCCGGGTTCGATTTCTGGCCAGGGCACACAGGAGAAGCACCCATCTGCTTCTCCACCCCTCCCCCTCTCCTTCCTCTCTATCTCTCTCTTCCCCTCCCGCAGCCGAGGCTCCACTGGAGCAAAGATGGCCCGGGAGCTGGGGATGGCTCCTTGGCCTCTGCCCCAGGCGCTGGAGTGGCTCTGGTCGCAACAGAGTGACACCCCGGAGGGGCAGAGCATCACCCCTTGGTGGGCAGAGCGTCGCCTCCTGGTGGGCATGCCGGGTGGATCCCAGTCGGGCGCATGCGGGAGTCTGTCTGTCTTTCCCTGTTTCCGGCTTCAGAAAAATACAGAAAAAAAAAGTAAATAATCTGATGAATAAATCCAAAGGTCTACAACCTCCAAGGAATATAACCTTCAGCTAGTGCCCTTCCCCATCCACAGCCTGAAGAGTTGAGATTTATAAGGACATGTTTAGAAAGATGAGCTAATTTTTATCCCACCCTTCCTCCTGCTTGAGAATACCATCTTGGGCCAGGACAAGTAAAGTTGAAAGGTACTCCTATGCTCCCGCTCTGCTTAGAAGTAGCTAGTAACATCAATGTTTCTTGTCTTTTCAGAATACAGATCATTGGCATAAACAATAGTCCACCAACTCATGAAATAGTGAATGGCACAGTAGAAAGTTCCTTGGAAAGGGGATCAGGAAAGTTGGGTTGTAATCCCAGATTGAACCACACCATGTTTATGACTTTTGGCTTCTATACAGAGCCAGCCTGGTGATTTCCATAAGGCTACACTAATGTTTCATTATTTCTCAGTGACCTGGGTTGCCATGGAAGCTTCCAAGTTGCCTATGCAACATAAATATTTGTCAAAAAATACATTCCTCACCAAGCATTTGCTACAATGCTAGAGAGACTGCTTCAAGCAGAGCAACTCTAGGATTCCCAGGGTAGATGCTTCAATGTTGAGGTATGTGTAGCACCGGTTGTGCTAAAGGCATGCCAGAAACTGACATGGGGGAAGAGTTAGAGTTCACCTTCCCATTCTTTGAATGTGCTTCCTGGCACTCTGTTCATCTTGGCGAATAAAGACTGGCAAATTGCCTGCTTCTTTATATTTTGTTTATTCCACAAGTGCCAAGAGAGCTATGAGGAAGAGAGAACTCGAAATTAGATCCTAGCCTGACCAGGAAGTGAGCATTGGATAGACTGTTGACCTGGGGTGCAGAGGACTAAGGTTTAAAACCTGGAGGCCGCTGTTTGAGCATGGGGTCATAGACAAGACCCCATGGTCAATGGCTTGAGCCCAAAATTTGCTAACCTGAAGCCCAAAGGTCACTGGCTTGAGCCCAAGATCACTGGCTTGAGCAAGGGATCACTCACTCTGTTGTAGCCCCTCAGTCAAGGCACATATGAGAGAGCAATCAATACACAACTAAGGTGCCACAGGAATAAGTTGACCCTTCTCATCTCCCTTCCTTTCTGTCTGTCCCTCTCTCTCTCTAAAAAACTGAATGAATGAATGAATGAATGAATGAATGAATAAATAAATAAATAAATAAGATCCTAGAATGTGTCCTTGGATTGAGGGATGAAAAGTCGACCTTGGTTGTCTGAGGCATTTGTTTTCCTGTTTTTTTTGCTTACCTCTTTGGTGAAGAGGTTCTCCTAAATTCTAGTAGCCAAGTGGAAAGTTTTAAATAGCTCACATCTGGGTCAAAACTGAGCTGTTCTTCAGAGGAAACAAAAGCTGGTGAGCCTGATGGTTCAACACCAGCCTGTTTTAGAGGAGTAGTAGTAGTAGAAGTAGTAGCAGCAGTAGTAGTAATAGTAGTAGTCTTAGTGTTAGTATTTTACTATGACCTCTCCCACTCCCACCTTGTTCAGCTCTATTTGGTAATCTCTGTATTGCACTTCGGGTGGTTAAAAGCATGGGGGGGGGGTTGTAGCATGGTGAAGCCATTTGACACTGGGATTAAAGAGGCATAATTAGGTATAACTATAAATACTTGGTTTGTACTTAACTTCTTTATGCTATAGTGGCTTCTGAATTCTGTTAAATGCACTTATAGATGTTGGGACTCAGGCAGATCTCTGTCTAGTCACTCATTTTCTAATGTATAGAAAAGAGAAACTTTCGATTCCAAGGAATCCAGTTATTTTCTTTTGTCCTCCATCTCTATTATTATAGCTAGTAATATTAAAGCTGATATGTATGGAGTACAGTTTTTTGGCAGTCACTGTGTAAGTACAGAATATATAATAACCCAATAAATCTTCCAAATAACATTCTCAGGAGAGTATTATCATTCATTTCATTTTTATAAATAAAAATATTGAGATATAGAGAGATCAGGTAAACTTTTTAGGGTTGGATAACTATGTTGTAGAATTGGGCTCCAAATCTAGCCCTGTCTAATTCTAGAAAGCATATTCTTATTAACTTGCTATGACTTCATATTATATTACATTGTATATAGTTTTAGAATCACAGTCATAATAGTTCTGGCTTCTTGAGGTTAGAGAAGGAGGTTCAGCAACTCACATGAGTGTGAAAAATACACAGAATGTTGGCAAGACGTACAGATGATCAGAGAGGTAAATAAAAGAAAGAATGATAGTATGAAAGATAAAGACTCCGGGTTTAACGTGAAACCAAGGTGTTCCTGGTCACAAACAGTTCCATTTAAGTAAACAGCCAGAAAATAGGTTCACTAATGCCAATGTGCCATCTTTTCAGTAGCATCTGTAGTAAACTTATAAAAGCATTTAGAAGTTACCTCCAAAAACTAACAACTCAGTGTAAAGATTTAAAAATCAGCCTGACCTATGGTGGTGCAGTTAATAAACATAGAACTGGAACACTGAGGCCTATGGTTCAAAACCCTGGGCTTGCTTAGTCAGGGCACATACAGGAAGCAACTACTACAAATTGATGCTTCCTGCTTCTCCTCTCTCTCTCTCTCTCTCTCTCTCTCTCTCTTCTCTCTCTCTCTCTCTCTCACTTTCTCCCCCCCAAAAAATAAAATCTAAAAATCTTTTAAATTAAAAGTTAACCTCAAGTGTAAATGAGATAAATGTAATGTAAACAGAAAAATGTTTATACATTTTAAAAAATACTTTCAGATTTACAGTGATGAAAAAACTGACACTCAGTGTTGGAGACTGTTGTCGAAAGTAGATATTCTCACACAAAACTTAGAGCAATATAAGTTGGTCATATCTTTCTAGGAGGAAATTTTGGAAATCAACCTTAGTTGAAAAGTGTATAACCCTTCATTCAGCAATTCTACTGCTAAGATTTTATGAAAAAATATATAACTTGCTCCTCAATAAACTTGAAACCCGAATCCAAAAATTCAACATATTTAAAAAGCCAGTAACAACTGTGATATAAGGGGCAAGTTTCAAGCTTCAACATGTCAGATCATTCCAGACCACCCTCCATATACTTATACATTACATATATATAACAATGCCCATTTCAATGGCCCTATGTGGCTCACCTTAGACCTGTGATGGCAAACCTTTTTATAAAAACCACCCACTTTTGCAGTGCTAGTCAATCTGGTCCCTCCCAAACACAATTGGGCATTCTAGCTTTCATGGTGGGTGGTAGCGAAGCAACCAAACAGCGCCACCATTGGCCCACCATGAAAGCTAGAATGCCCACTAGTGGGCGGGAGGGACCAGGTTGACCAGCACTGCAAAAGTGGGCAGTTTTATAAAAAGGTTTGCCATCACAGCCTTAGACACTAAATGTTAAATTTTGTTAATCCCTGTGATAAAATCATATGCAGCCCTTAAAATGATGTATCACTGCAGTTATTGATATAGAGATTCAAGTTATAAAACTTTATGTATAGCAATCATTTCATCCTTATATATCTGTCTGTTTAGAGCAAGGGTAGTCAAACTTTTTATACCTATCACCCACTTTTATATCTCTGTTAGTAGTAAAATTTTCTAACCGCCCACCGGTTCTACAGTAATGGTTATTTATAAAGTAGGAAAGTAACTTTTCTTTATAAAATTTATAATGCAAAGTTACAGCAAGTTAAAGCATATAATAATAATTACTTACCAAGTACTTTATGTCGGCTTTTTGCTAAGTTTGGTAGAATAAATCTTTATAAAACAGCTTACTGTAGTTAAATCTATCTTTTTATTTATACTTTGGTTGCTCCGCTACCGCTCACCATGAAAGCTGGAACGCCCACTAGTGGGCGGTAGGGACCAGCTTGACTACCACTGGTTTAGAGGATAGAATTACAAAATGTTAGCTAATTACACCTGGGCAGTATATATTCTTCCATGTATTTTTTTCTGTTTCTTTCTCTTGAAGTTTTATAATAATTAGCATCACTTTCATGATCAGAAACATGTAAAACTTTAACTCATTTAAAATTCTGTATTAGAGTCTATCAGTGGTAGGGTGGGTCAAATCTTCCCAAGAATGTCAGATAGGAAATTGGTGTCAGAATACATTATGGATTTAGGGGGAAATATACCTGGCTCTTTGGAGCATATAATAACATCAACTGGAGAATAGTGTTGTCAGTATGTGGGAGCTAGATAGGTAGGTGGTTAGTAGCAGGGCAATTGTAGGTTTAGAACCATCATTAGAACATAGAACAAGACTATTCAAGTATTTTATGGTGCCAATTTTTTGTTATTTTAATAATGTATAGTTTCCACTGATAATCTGTGCAAATTTACTAACACCTTTTGTAGACCTTTAGAATGATTGTGCAGTATCAGCAGAAAGCCAGCTTTGTGTCACAGGAGGAAAGATGGTCTGGAATGATCTGATCTGACACTTTGAAGCTTGAAATTTGCCCTTTATACCACAGTTGTCATTGGCTTTTTTAATTGAATTTTGGGGGTTCAGGTTTTAAGTTTATTGAGGTACAATTTACACATCATATATTCATCCATTTTCTTTTCTTCTTTTTTTTCTTCTTTTCTTCTTTTGAGGAGAGGAGATAGTGAGGCAGACTCCCACATGTTCCCTGACTGGGATCCACCCATCAACCCCCATCTAGGGCTAATGCTTGAATCAACTGAGCTACTTTTAGTGCCTGATGCTGATGTGCTCCAACTGAGCAACTGGGCTGACACTTGAACCAACTGAGCCACTGGCTTCAGAAGGGGAAGAGGGAGAGAAGGGGTAGAGGAAGGGGGAGAGAAGCAATGGCTGCTTCTTTTGTGTGCCCTGACCAGAAACCAAACCTAGGACATACATATACTGGACAATGCTCTATTCACTGAACAAGCCAGCCAGGGCCACATTTATCCATTTTAAATGTACAGTTTCATAATTTTTTAAAAATTACACTTAATGTAAAAGTTGTGCTTTTTTCCTTCTCCTCCAAAATGTCTTGTATATATTAGCAATAATTAATTCCTCATTTCCTCATCTCCCTAGCTCAAGGCAACTAATATACTTTTTTAAAACACCTTTTAAATTTTTTTCAATTATAATTAACATACACTATTGTATCAGTTTCAGGTGTACAACATAGCTATTAAACATTTATATAACTTAAAAAGCAGTCAGCCCAGTAAGTGTGGTTCCCATGTAATACCATATATACTTATTACAATATTATTGACTAATCTACTTTTTCTCTCCATAAATGTTCCCATTCTGGATATTTCATGTATATGGAAATATTCAGGGTTTGTGCTCTTTTATGTCTGGCTTTTTTCATGTAGCATAAGGTTTTCAAGCTTCATCCATCTTGTAGCATGTATTAGTACTTTGTTGCAAAGACTGCCTTTTTAACATGGAAAGAGAAAGCATGAATGACTGATGTGAAGCCTTCTCTCTGAAAAAAAGAAAAAAAAGATTTTCAAAAATCAAGAGGAGTGTTGCAGACTAGACACTAAAAACTGAGGATTTAGGACAAATGAGAAATAAAGGGTTATAAAGAAAATAAATCCAAAGACTGATTGCGAAATTGGAACTGATGAATTCAATAAAGAAAAACATTTTAAGTAGCTTCAGGTTGCAGGAACTAGAAAAACCAGGACAAAACTATAATGCCTTGCTGTATATAATAAACAACTGCTTAAAATTAATGCAAAGTTTCAGAGGAGACACCATACTTGCTCAAGAGATTATGAAGAGGAGAAAGACATACCTTAACTCTTCATCTTTCAAAGTCTCTCAGTCAAAATCTTTTTAAGATAGTTGGATTAGCCTGACCAGGTTGTGGCACAGTGGACAGAGCATTGACCTTGGACTCTGAGGTCCCAGGTTTGAAACACTGAGGTTGCCGACTTGAGCGCAAATTTTCCTGTTTGAGTGCAGGGTCTCTGGCTTGAGTAAGGGATCATTGACATGACCTTATGGTTGCTGGTTTGAGTCCAAAGGTCATTGGCTTGAGCCCAAGGTTGTTGGCTTGAGCACGGGATCACTGTCTCAGGGGAGCCCCCTGGTCAAGGCACGTATGAGAAGCAATCAATGAACAACTGAAGTGACATAACTACAAGTTGAGGTTTCTCGTCTCTCTCTTATCTTTCTCTCAAATAAAAAGAAATAGTTGGATTATAAATGACTTTAGGGGAAAACAATATCAGGTCTGCTAGATCTTCAGAAAAATTCATCAGGTCCTATAAAAGAAAGCAGAAAAGTAGAAAAATCTAGCATCATAAGTTGAATAAAAACTTGCTGCATGAGCAGTGAGTAAAATGGGTGAAGGAGGTCACCAGGTACAAACTTACAATTATAAATATGTCATGGGAATGTGCAACACAGCAGGTAACTCTCTTAATGATACTGTATTCTATTTTTAAAAGTTACATAGAGAGTAGAGCTTAAAAGTTGTAATGATAAGAAAAAATTAACTATGTGTAGCAATGTATGTTAACTAGAGTTATTGTGATGATCATTTTATAATTTACACAAATCTCAAATCGTTATGTCATATAATGAAACTAATATAATGTTATGTCAATTTTATCTCAATAAAAAATATGAAAGAAAAACATCTCTGTAATAGACATACTGTAGATAAACAAGAGATCCAGGAGAAATATTGCCCTATAGAACAAACTATATTAGATAAAAGAGGAGACCTAACAATGTTTATGAAGTAAAAAAAATGAAAAATTTTAGAGTATTGAGCTAATAAGAAATAAATCACAAATGTCTGTGAAAATGTTACTGCTTTATTTGTTAGTTATAAAAGATGATAAATATGTATAATATGTAAATAACTTTGCTAATTAAAAGCCTACAACGACCAAATAAGATAATGACTGTGAAAACATTTTAAAAAGCAGAAAGCACTTTGCAAATGTAGTCACTGTTGTCATTAAGTTTTGTGCTTTAGACTCCAGATTATTCTCTCTGCATCAATGTATTCAAGCATTCGGCATTATGTCTTTTTTTCCGTGGCAAAAACAAACAAACAGAAAACAAAACAACAACAACAAAAACCCCACTGTATTTTGTGGCCTTTGGATTTTTATTTCAGCCACTAGTATACATTCTATATTGCTGATTTTAGTTGCTTATCTTACTTGTCCCAGCCTTGCCTAGTCTCTTGGTTATCCTCTGTGGTAATCTTAGTTATCAATTCCACTAGGACCTGATTTTTACTGAGTTTAAACATCTGTGGCACATAGTCAGTTGGGAGAAATGCAGTGGGTCATGTCTGTCATGCCCCTTCCCTTCACACTCTGTCTACCTCATTCCTTGCCTTCTTTTCTCAGCTCCTTGTTGTTACTGGTGTGTTCATTGCTTCACTCATCCAAACTTTACGAACATTTGAAGTATTCCTCTCCGTCTTTTAATATATTTCTGGAGCCCCTATACTGTGCAAAGACCAGCTGTGCTACATATTACCAGGATACAGCTCTTACCATCAAGGAGTTCACAGTCCGTGTAAAATAAGGTAGCCTACAAAGCCAATAATAATATAAAGGTTGATACATGATCTAATAAAGTTACAAGAAAAGGACAAAAATAATTTTGACCCCAGTAATGAGAAAAGGTGCCACAGAGAAAGGGACATTTGAGGTGCATGGTTTCCCCTTTTTTTTAAAGTATAAATTTCATACAATAAGAGTCAGTCGTATTTGTATACAATTCAATAGTCTCGTAAGTGCCTCTTGCTTTTTAAAAATTAAAATCTTCCCCATCCTCTCAGCCCCTGACAAACTTTGATCTGTTAGCTGTCTCTATAGTTGTGACTTTTACAGAATATCATAAAAAATAAAACATACATTATATAGCATTTTTACTTTGGCTTCTTTTATATAGTATAAAGCATTTGGCATTAACCCATGTTGTTGAATAAAATGGTAGTTCATTGTTATTGCCAAGTGGCATTTCGTTTTATGGATGTATCACAATTTGTATATCCACTCACCAGTTAAAAACATTTGGGTTGTTTCTGCTTCAGGTGATATAGGATTTTTTGGCAACATGATTTTATTTTGTTTGTTTGGCAACATGACTTTTTAATGTCACTTTGGTAAAAATATAGAAATGAGATTGCTGGGTTATATGGTAAGTTTATGGTTAAATTAAAAAAAAACTATCACACTGTTTTCCTACCAGTAATGGTCTAAAATAATCGCTTTGAATCTCTGCTGATATACGATAATTTCAGTTTTTTGTTTGTCTGTTTGTTTAATTATAGCCTTCTATCACTATGGAGCTGTATTTTCTGTGTATTTCATATAAATGGAATCATATGTGTCCTTTTGTACTTGGCTTCTTTAATTCAGCATAAATTTATTCAAGGGTAATCCAGATTGTATCATGTATCAGTACCTTATGCCTTTTATGGCTGAATCATATTCCATTGTAAGACTATCTCACCACTTGTTTATTTGCTAGTCAATGGATATGTGGATTGTCCCATTTGCTGGCTATTATGAATAATGCTATAAACATTTATTCATAAGATTTGTGTGGACATGTTTTCAAGCTTTTTGGATTTATACCTAGGAGTCAAATTGTCAGGTAATATGGTAATTCAATACTTAACTTTTTGAGAAATAGTGAGTTTTAGTTTATATTATAAGTAAATACATATTATATATTTTGAGTTCTTTATTTATGCTGGATACCAGTGATTTTTAAAATATGTGATTTGCAAATATTTTTGAGTCTATGGCTTCTCTTTTCATTATGTTAGTAGTATTTTTGAAGTTCTTTATTTTTTTATAAACCATGTTTTCTTGTCATATCTAAAAAAATCTTTGCCTAATTCAAGGTTACAAAGCTCTTATTCATTGTTTTCTTCTAAAAGTTTCACAGTTGTAGGTTTTTCATTTAGATCTATAATCCATTTTTAGTTTTTGTTTGTTTGTTTGCTTTTAGCAAGAGAAAGGGAATGAGCATAAGAGAGGGACACACAGGAATAGAAAGAGAGGAAAGAAGAGAGATGAGAAGCATCTATTCTTCATTGTGGCACCTTAGTTGTTCATTGATTGCTTTCTCATATGTGGCTTGAATGGGGGGCTTCAGTTGAGCCAGTGACCCTCTGCTCAAGCCAGTGACCTCGAGATTTTGAATCTGGGTCCTCAGCCTCCCAGGCTGCCACTCTATTCACTGCACCACCACCTGATCAGGCCATTTTTAGTTATTTTTGTTTATGATGTGAAGTTTGCATTAAGTTCATATTTTTTTGCATATGGATATCCAAATATACAAGCACCATTGCCTTTATCCTTTATCAAAAATCAATTGGCCATATTTGTATGGGTCTGTTTCTGGATTCTATTCTGTCACATCGATCTATATGTCTATCCTTTTGCCAACATCACACTCTGATTACTGAAGCTATATCATAAGCCTTAATATCAGGTAGAATGATTCCTCCGACTTTGTTCTGCTTCAAAATTATTTTGTATATATGAGTTTCTTTCTGTTTACATCAGATCTTTTTTTAAACGAACTTGTCCATTTCTACAGAAAAATATCCTGCTAGGATTTTTATTGTAATTGTGTTGAATCTGTAGATTGGTTTGGGAAAACCAAACAACACAGAATTTTTCAATCTATTAATAAGGTATGTCTCTATTTAGGTCTTCTGTGACATTTTTCAATAATATTTTCCAGGATGCTCTTTTTTTTCCTGCCCACAGATCTTGCACAGATTTGTACCAAAGTATTTTATGTTTTATTTTGATGCTACTATGCATTGCTAGTATATAGAAATATAATTTATTTTTATATATCAAACTAATATCCTGAGACCTTGGTAAACTTCCTTATTAGTTCTATTAACTCTTTCAGACTGTCCTTGAGGTTTTTTACATAAAAAATTATATCATGCATGAATAAAGACAGTTTTTTTCTTTCTTTATTTTCAATATATGTGTCTTTCATTACTTTTTCTTGCTTTTCCAAATGGCTAGTACCTCCAGAACAATGTTAAATGTGAGTGGCAAGAGTAAACCTCTTTGCCTTGTTCCTGGCCTTTAAGGGAAGGTATTAAATCTCTTGTGATTATATATAAAAGCTCTAGTTTTGTAGTTTCCTCAGAATGTGTAAATTCCCTTATAATGTTGCTTTTCTGAGAGTTATTTTTGTAATCAAGAATGTGTATTAGATTTTGCCAAATACCTTTTCTGCATTAATTGAGATTTAAGGTGCATATAAATCACTAAAATATATTAAATTTCTGATTCTAATCCATTCAGTCTGGGATAAAACCTGAGATTATACATTTCTAATTAGATCTGAGATGATAATGGTGATGATGATGATGATGATGATGATGATGATGATGATGATGATGTTGATTGCTGCCCACACTCTGAATAGCATGGGTCTAATTCCTCTGGCTTAAAGGGGTATACTGAAGGATGCTGAGAAAGGTAAAGAGTTGCAAGAAGAAATGTAAAGAATAAATTCTGTCATGGATTCCAGGAAGGAGAATATTAAGAATGAAGGGGCAACCAACAGTATGTGCAATATGAAATTAGTGTTGGCTTTTTTGCAGAAGTTGTACTACTATGTTTCTTGTACAAGCTTGTGCTTGTTCAAGTATTGTATCACATTATAAAATAAAGCATCCTGCACTGTACAAGATTGTTTACTTCCCAAGTTTGAATTGTAAGGATTAGAATAAGAAATAGCAAGCACTACATGATCTGAATATACAGGATTGGGCAAAAGTAGGTTCACAGTTGTTTTTATGGAAAATAATCCAATAATTAATGAATAACAATACAAAAATAAACTCTGTTTTGCACACTTATGACTGCTAAACCTACTTTTGCCCAACCCTGTATGTGGATCCTGAGTTTTGAATGATAAAAGTAAGATAATGAGGATGTCTGTCTTAATTAGAAAATATATCCTCAAAGTGTTTGGTTCCTAAGTTTATATAACAAGAGTTCAGATAAGGGGATACTTGTATTTGTTTATACATTTCCCCTTACTAGCTGCATGCACCTTGAGAGCCAAAATTGTATATTTATTTGTCTTTGTGTTCTCAGCTCCTTGCATATCACCTAGTACAGAGTAGGTGCAAATAAATGCTCATTTCATTGTTGAAATGACCCAAAACGAGGAAGGCAAATTATAGACTACTTTCTCAAGGAGTTTAGTAGCAGAGGAAAATAGAATGATGGTCTGATAGGTAAAGAGGATTTAGAGCTGAAGGAAGGTTTTGTTTTCGTCTTTTTTATTACTTTGAAGCTGTAAGATGTGTGGGTAATTATAGGCAGAGAAGAAAGACACAACTAGAAAGTGATTAAAGATACAGGAGAGAAAAAATTAATAGAGGACGTTTTGTAGCAAATAGTTCAAGTATCTGGCTTAATTGTAAGGGGAAAGCATCACAAAACTTTAACCCATTTTGCATTGAGTCACATAGAATCCTTCTTCATCCCAAAGCCCTTGTTATACCTATCACTATTAGCAACCCTAATTCAGGAACTCACTTTTTTTCTACTAATGTATTTTAATAGATATTTATACATACACATAAAGACACACTATATACTTAGACTGAGCCAACTACTACTCTCATTCTTTTTCCATTTCCATTGTACTTTCTCCAAGATTCTATTCCACTTACAAATTAGTCTCAGTTTAAGACCTTGAGCAACTTATTATTTATCTTTTCTGTAAACTCGTTTGTTCAAACTCCTCTCCTCCTGTGGCTGGTGGAACTCTCTCCAAAATTCCAGAAATAATTCTACTGGAGAACCCATATAGGGATCCTCCTTTCTGATCTTCAATTTTAGCTTGGCATGTAAACCCCTTTGGATAGGTGAGGACGTTAAATTGTAACTGTTTTCTTCAGGCTGAGTTGCATTATAGCAAAGGTTAACAGGTAATTCTAGATTCTGTGACTACATTGGCATTTGTTCTTACAGCTGAAATGATATGATGATAATACTTTCTAACTTCTGCCTGACCAGGTGGTGGCACAGTGGATAGAACATAGGCCTGGCACGCTGAGAACCCAGGTTCAAAAACCCCAAGGTCACTGGCTTGAGTGTGAACTCAACAGCTTGAGCGAGGGGTTGCTGACTTGAATGTGAGATCATAGACATGACCAGATAGTCTCTGGCTTGAGCCCAGACATCACACTGGCTTGAAGCCTAAGTTCACTCACTTGAAACCCAAGGTCACTGTCCTGAGCCTAAGATCACTGGCTTGAGCATGGGGACACTGGCTCTGCTGGAGCCTCCTGATCAAGGTACATGAAAAGCAATCAATGAACAACTAAGGTGCTGCAACTATGAGTTGATGCTGTTCATCTCCCGCTTCCTGTCTGTCTGTCCCTCTTTCTCTCTCTCTCTCTCTAAAAAAAGTACTTTCTCACTTCTAATCAGGGGACCAAAATTTCTGTCAAGGAGATTTTTTCTATAAAAATCTACTCTGTGTATGTTTTATGTCATGGGCACAATTTCTATTTGATATGAGTTTAGTCTCATGTGTGGGCTAATTGTTAGCTTACTGGGTACTTGTTTTTGCTCAGAGAAAAAATTTACTCAGCTGATGAGAATATTTTGACAACTCTGCCTGTATGTCCAGGAACTTCAATTTGGTGTGAATATTCTGGCTGCAATGACCCAATTTCAGGATGTAAAATGGAAAATATATATTTATATATGGAAATAAAGTAGCTACCCTGATTCCCCCACAAAGAATAACAAACATTAAGACCTTATATGGCATCTAATATGTAAAATCATAGGATAAAATCACACACACATGATTATAGCCTCCTTAGCCCATTCGCAAACATTACAAATGTTGTTTACCAAAACTGAGTTCCAGCAAATGTTACAAAGAATTATGGTTTCTAGCTTGAAAAAAACAGTTCAATTTAATTTTTAAGAATGTTTCAGTCACATGTTATGATTTATATATACCTTTAATAATACCCATACTTTCTCATAATTCTTTGTTTCTCGACACTCAAAAATATGCCTATACCCAAATCATTAATTTTCAACAAAGTGTTTTGTTGGTTTTCTTTTGTGTTCAAGTAGTTCAATAACTGCCTTTATGTAAGTCAGTGTGATTTCCATCTCCTCTTTCATCTCCCAGCTATTTCATTTTTAAGATTCTGGTCACATAAAGGAGTGCATACTGAATTTTATGGATGACCAACAGAAACCAATCACTGTATATATTTTTAAAAAGTGACTTATTTGCATGGGTGTTTTGTGAACTTTAATATTTAAAAACCTGAAACTCAACATAACTACTGAGCTGTCGTTATTTATGAAAGATGCCTCTGCCATAGAAACAATAAAACATCATTCTGTACTAGCTGACAGGGAAAGCAAAGAAATCTGCCTTCCCAGGAAGTATAATGTTTTAGCAGCTTTCCTCCACAGGACTGAGCCTAGCTTAGTACAGGACTGATTATAGTTATCATTTTATGGGCTGAGTGCTATGACATTGAACTATTGATTTTATATGGTCTTCTCAATGGCCAAAGGGACCAGATGGCTTGATTGGAATGATGATCTAAACAGAAAAGTCAACTGTGAAAAGAGGTAAATCAGTGGTAAGATTGTTAACACTGTCCAACATGTCAAAGTAATAGCTAATATAGAAAGTTCAAAGCCTGATTTTTAAATGCAACTGGGTTCCTTAGTCTTATTGGCTAGCTAAGGTTTAGTATTGCAGTAGACAACTTTAATTGGGGACATTTTTAAATTTGCCACAGTGCAAATCAACATTCTAAAGGGTAGATTATTAAAGCAGCCAGCCAGAAAGAAAAATAGCTAATTGCTAGTGCTCTTGTGAAGCCTTGAAAGCATGCCAAGCTAAAATGATGATGGACCATGATACAAGAATCTATAATGAATTTATAGCACAAACATTGTGACTCGTAAACTTGTCACACAAAAACAATTTTGAAAAGGAGTCCTTTCTCCCTTCTATTTTTTTTAATTTTTAAATTTTATTTAGAAAATTAACTTGAACAAGGTGACATTGATCAATAAGAGTACATAGTTTTCAAGGGAACATTTCTATAGCATTTGAACTGTTGATTATGTTATATACCCATCACATAAAGCCAAATCATTTTCTGTTACGTTATATTTATTCCTCTTTACTCCCTTTCCCCCCACCTCTGGCCCCTTCCCCTCCCCTACATCCCTCTCCCCCCGGTAACCGCTTCACTTTATCTATGTCCATGAGTCTCAGTTTTATATCTCACCTGTGTGTGAAATCATACAGTTCTTAGCTTTTTCTGATTTACTTATTTCAGTCAGTATAATGTTCTTAAGGTCAGAGGTGAATTAAGGTCAGTTGAGGCCTCAAGCACAGAAGAAAATATTGGGTCCCTTAAAAAAAATAGAGAGACAGGGAAAATAAAAATACATGTTAACCATAGTTTTAAATAAATAAAAAATATTATGCTCTATTCATGTTAAAATTGCACATATGAAACCAAACTTGGTGTCATTAGAAAAAAGTGTCGAGTTGGGGTTTTGTGGGGCCCTTCAGAAGTTGAGGCCCAGGGTGCGCGTCAGGTGCACTCGCCATTAAATCCACCTCTGCTTAAGGTCTATCCATTTTGTCATAAAGGTCACTGTGTCATCATTTCTTATGGCCGAGTAGCATTCCATTGTATATATGTAGCACATCTATTTCCAGTCCTCTACTGAGGAGTACTTTGGTTGCTTCCTTGCCTTGGCCATTCTGAATAATGCTGCGACGAGCATGAAAGTGCATGTGTCTCTACATACCAATGTTTTCAAGTTTTGTGGGTAAAGACCCAGTAGAAGGATTGCTGGGAATATGGTAATTCTATTCACTCCTTTATATCTTGAAGTGAGATTTTACCAAGGGTTTGGAAACTGTATGAAAATAAACTAACATCAATATTTTAAAAGAAAAGGTGGTAATCTTTTCACCTTTCTTACCCAGCCATGCAACCCCCTTCACCTCTGACAGCTGTCACTCTGTTCTCTATGAGCCTGTTTCTATTTTGTTTGTTAGTTTATTTTGCTCATTAGATTACACATGTGAGTGAAATCATATGGTACTTGTCTTTCTCTGACTGGCTTAGTTCACTTAAAACAATGATCTCCAGGGCTGGGTAGAAAAGGTGAAGGGGTTAAGCTAAATAACAATTCATAGACACAGATAGCAGCATGGTGATTATCAGAGGAAAGAGGAGTGGGGGAGGTAGAAGAGGGTAAAGGGGGGAGAAATAGTGATGTAAAGAGCCTTGACTTGGGAAAATGAACACAGTACAATATACAGGTGATGCACTATATAATTGTACACTTGAAACGTATATAATTTTATTAACTGTTACCCCAATACATTCAATAAAAATTAGAACACAGTATTATGAAGCAAAGCTTTGTATACATTAATGCTTAAGTATCCATCTATTTCTATGACTTTTGACTTCATTTACGACTGTAATAGCAATATCTGCACATGTAAGACGAAATGAAATGTTAAAGCAATTATCAAGATGACTCTGGTTACAGTATTTCTTAATAATGAAAATTATTGGGAAAAACATAAATTCACAAACTTTATGGGAAACAAATTTTCTTAAAAATTACTTTCCTTTAAAATTTTCTTTGTTGTTGTTGGAACAGTGAATATTTAGTAGTTTCATTTCTTTCTCTGCTCTTTTCCTTGTTTGTACATATCAGAAATGTTACCATCCTGAGGACTCAGGACAGTAGACGTTTTCCTGGGTTTAAAATAAGACTACATCTGGTCAGCTGTCAGTAGAGATGTCCATTTATCTGGGAGTCTGAGTCTCCAATATTCAAGGGAAGGGTATAAAGAGTGGCAACTCTATTTCTGATCCCTTTTACTAAGACTAAGTTTATCAAGTTTCTGTTCTTGAAATGTAAGGGTCTGGATAACAAAATGTAAATCTGAAGCAAATTTGTCAGAGATCTTTTCTAAAAAAATTTTTTTTTATTAAGTGAGAGGCAGGGAGGCAGAGAGACAGACTCCTGCATGTGCCCGGCAAGCCCATCTGGGGCCACTGTTCCATTGCTCAGCAACCGGGCTATTTTTGTGCCTGAGGTAAGGTCATAGAGCTATCCTCAGCACCCAGGCCCAACTTGCTCAAACCATTCAAGCCATTGATGCAGGAGGGGAAGGTTGAGACAGACAGAGAGAAAGAGGGAGAGAGAGAGAGAGAGAGAGAGAGAGAGAGAGAGAGAGAGAGAGAGAAGCAAGAAAGTGGAGAAGCAGATGGTCACTTCTCCTGTGTGCCCTGACTGGGAATCTAACCTGGGACTTCTACATGCCACGTCAATGCCCTACCACTGAGCTAACCAGCCAGAACCCAGAGATCTTTTTTATCAGGGCATGAATTTATCCATTTATTCAACAGATATGTATTGATACCTACTATGTGCTAGGTGCAATACAGTAATTATCAATATAGGCATAGACACCAACAGACATTAATGGAATAATTTCCAAAATATATTTGTAATTAAAAAATTCATAAGAGCTATTATGGAAAATTCCAGGGTGCTATGAATGGATAATAGAACCTTTACATTGTTGGTGCCAGAGAGAGTGACATTTAAGCTGATACCTGAAGGATGAGTTAACCAAGTAAAGAGAGGTAGGGAGAGAAGTGTCCCTAGGCATGTGTGAAGGCTTAAAAGAGAGAGGCCCATGTGGCAGAAGAGCAGAATAGCTCAAGATAAACTTGAAAATGTAGGAAGAGTCCAGGTCATGCAGAGTGTATTAATTTGCTAAGACTTTTAGGTGGCTTACCACAAAGTACCACAAAATAGGTGGCTTAAACAACACCATTTTTATTGTCTCATAGTTATGGAGGCTTAAAGTCCAAACTCAAGTTGTTGGTGGGAATGGTTCCTTCCGAGGGCTCTGAGAGAAGGATCTCTTTCTGGCATTTCTACATGGCCAGCTTCTCCCTAGTCTCTTCACATTGTCTTCCATCTATCTGTGTGTCTATGTGTTTATTTTTTTCATAATGACACCAGTTATATTAGACTAAGGCCCACCTTAATGACCTTACTTAAACTTGATTACCTCTGTGAATATACTATCCCTTAATAGGGTCACATTTTGAGGTATTTAGAGTTAGGATGTCAACATGTGGATTTTGGAGAGACACAATTTAACATAGAATCTTGGAGGACATGTTAGTATCTTGGATCCTTCTCAGAGTACTTAGGGCTTCCACTGAAAATTTTAATTTTTATTGTTGCAGGTTATATTAGTTTCTTATGGCTCCTGTAACAAATTAAATTAAAATAAATGGCTTAAATCACACAAATGTATCAGCTTATAGTCCTGCAAATAAAAAGGCCAAAATCAGTTCGCTGGGCTAAAATCAAGGCAGATGACTCTTTCTTTTGGAGGCTCTAGGAGACAATCTGGAGCTTTGCTTTTTCCAGATTCTAGAGACCACTTATATTCCTTGTCTCCTGATTCCTTGTTCCATTTTCAAAGTTACACTATAACATCTTCTAGTCTCTTGGACATCAGCTCTAATCATTACATTTTTTTCTCTCTGACTCTGCCTTGCTCTTTTAAAGATCCTTGTGATTACATTGGAGCAAACTGTATAGTCCAGGATAGTCTCCCCACCTTAAAATCCTTAACTTAATTTCATCTGCAAATCCTTGTTATCATATAAATTAACAGATACATGTGTGTGTGTGTGTGTGTGTCTGCGTGTGTGTGTGTGTGTGTGTGTTGAGGAGCCATAATTCAGTCTATCACAGATCACAAGGGTAAGGAATAATAGCACCTGCTGGCCAGATAGCTCAGTTGGTTAGAGCATCATCCTATAGCCCAGAGGTTGCTAGTTTGATCCCTGGTCAGGGCACATACAGGAACAGATTGGAGTTCCTGTCTCTCTCTCTCTCTCCCTTCCTTTATCTCTAAAATTAATAAATTAAAAAAATTAAGGAATGAAGAATAAAAAGCAAAATACTAGTGACAAAGTTTTGCAGCAATCTTCATAGGAAATGATTGATGGTAACTTGGACTATGTAGCAATGGAGATGGGGAGAAGTATTCAGATTGGAGAATTATTTAGGACACAAAATCAACAACTTGCCAATGATTTGGATGGGACCAGGGAGTGAGAAAGATGGGATCAGTTGCAGTGGAGTTTATATCTAATATGCCTACTGGTTGTTCTGAATGTCATCTTTATATTGTGGACTAGGAAATTGAAACTTGCATTTTGAAAATGTTTCTGTATATTTCTAAAAGTAGTCATTTTTGCATTTCAAAAGAATCTTTTTGTCTAATGTTTGTTTTGGCATACATAGAAATATTATTTTTAACTTTTTGGAAGAGTTGTATAAAACAGTTTGCTCAGATTTTGAACACTTATGAATACATCATTTGTAATTGTATACTAAATTTACTATTTATTCTTTTAATTTTAAAAATGAAAGATAAAAAGAAGCTAAAGAATTAGAATAAAGTCAATTAGCAAGTGAAAATTGGTTGAATATTCAAAGTTCATCAAGAGTGGGTGGCAGTTGAAATAATAAAAACAAATTTTCCTGAGATGACCAAAACTTGCATATAAGACGGGAGGTTAGATTCTAGCTGGAGGTTTCCAGAAAAGTGTAAAAGCAAAGATGGACAGAGATAGAACTGCTGAGAAGTTCTTTTGGGTGATTCTAGAGCCAGAAGCTCTGGGGACTATTTAGGAACAAGGAAAGGGAAAACATAAAACTCAATGGGCATTCTTGGCCTAAATAATTAGCACATTATAGGTGAACTCTGAGGAAAATTCACCATATTAAAATAATAACTACTGTTTTTATGATGTTTGACATATATCTAGGAATCTATCCCCAAATCCCTTTCAATTAAAAATCCCTTTAGAAAAAAAAGGATCAGTTTAAATGATGACTCTGTTTTCCCAACAGCACAATCTGAAGAAAGCTGTGTTAGAAGTTGATAAATTGTTAATTAATTAATTTTGTTTTGCAAGTTACCAGCTGAATTTGGACTTAAATACATTCATTGATCAGCACTTTCCATTCTGAACTATTTCTAGTACATTCTATTGTTTAATGGTTGTCTTTTAAGGTAAAGGGTAATTGTTCTGAGCCATCACTAGACATCTTATTATCTCTAGTTTGTCTCAAATGAAAGAAATATATTAGTGCTATGTTTGCCTTCTTTTTATTTTTTTAATTAGATTAAGGAAAACTAAAGTATCATACAGGTCTATAGGTAAGTTTACTTGTACTAATCAAACTGGGCCATAGCATCATCTTAATATACTGAAACTTATCTAGGCAATACAGTAGAGTCAGTACTTTCCTTCATTTATTCTGCCTCTGCCTAGTACAGCCCCAGAGATGGGTGTGTTCCTACTTTGTAATCTATAAATGAGTCATATAATATTTAGCATTTTACGCCCCAATTTTTAGGACATCTTACTCTGTAATGGCAGCCTGAATAATCTAGTCTGAATATTGTGTAGTTGTATGGTTCTCAACAATGCATAGTTTAATAGATGCCACCTGATATACTTACTAGTTAGCCCTTGTTTCTAAGCCTACTCGGTGTTTGAAATTAGGTCACCAAAGAGAGGAACTTTATCCATAGATGTCATTTCTGATTTTGGAAGGGATTAGAAGGAAAGCAGAAAGAATGAATGAGATCTCGACTGTAGTTAGTAGGACAGTGCTCCCACCTATAAATATAAGGGGCTGGATTAGATCTCCAAGATTCTTTTCAGCTCTGATGGAGATATCTGGAAAAAAAATATCTTACACTTTCATTCCCAGGACCTCCCACTCTAATACTTTCCCTACTGCTTTCACCAAAAGAGCTAACCCTTTGGTTATTATCTCATGAGCTTACGAGAGGAAGGCCCATAGTAATTGTACACTAAAGGAAGGACAAGTAGTAAGAGTATGCTCACTGGCTACTAACAAAGCTGAATCCATTTATTTTTTTGTTGTTGTTTAATAATTTTTAAATTTTATTTAAAAAATTAACTTTAACATGGTGACATTGATCAATAAGAGTACATGGGTTTCAGGTGAACATTTCTATAGCATTTGAACTGTTGATTGTGTAGTATACAAATCACCCAAAATCAAATAATTTTCTGTCACCTTATATTTGTCCCTCTTTACACACCTCCTCTACCCCTCCCCTACATCCCTTCCCTCAGGTAAATACTTCACTTTTATCTATGTCCATGAGTCTCAGTTTTATATCCCATGTACGTGTGAACTCATACAGTTCTTAGCTTTTTTTGATTTACTTATTTTATTCAGTATAATGTTCTCAAGGTCCATCCATGTTGTCCTAAATGTCACTATGTCATCATTTCTTATGTCTGAGTAGTATTCCATTGTATATATATGCCACATCTTCTTTATCCAGTCCTCTATCAAGGGACACTTTGGTTGTTTCCATCTCTTGACCACTGTGAATAATGCTGTGATGAACATGGGAGTGCATGTGTCTTTATGTACCAATATTTTCAAGTTTTGGGGGTAGATACTTAGTAGAGGGATTGCTGGGTCATATGGTAATTCTATTCTTAATTTCTTGAGAAAACACCATACTTTTTTCCATAATGGTTGTACTAATTTGCAATCCCACAAGCAGTGAATGAGAGTTCCTTTTTCTTCACAGCCTCTCCAGCACTTGCTATTACCTGTCTTGTTGGTAATAGTTAATCTGATAGGTGTGAGGTGGTATCTCATTGTAGTTTTGATTTGCATTTCTCTAATAGCTAGTGAAGATGAGCATCCTTTCATATACCTGTTGGCCATTTGTATTTCTTCCTGGGAGAAGTGTCTGCTCATGTCCTCTCCCCATTTTTTAATTGGATTGTTTGCTTGTTTGTTGCTGAGCTTTGTGAGTTCTTTATATACTTTGGATATTAACCCCCTTAACAGAGCTGTTGTTTGCAAATATCACTGTACATTTGATTGGCTGCCTATTTGTTTTGTTGTCAGTTTCTTTGCTGTGCAGAAGCTTTTTAGTTTGATATAGTCCCATTCATTTATTTTTGCCTTTATTTCCCTTTCTTTTGGGGTCAAATTCATAAATTGTTCTTTATGGCCAAGGTCCATGAGCTTAGTACCTATGTTTTTGTCTATGTAATTTATATTTTTGGATCTTATATTTGGGTCTTTGATTAATTTTGAATTAACTTTTGTGCATGGGGAGAAAATATAATCAAGTTTCATTCTTTTGCATGTGGCTTCCCAATTTTTTTAGCACCATTTATTGAAGAGGCTTTCGTTTCTCCATTGTATGTTTTTGGTTCTTTGAGCTGATTCCATTTGAAGCTGGATAACATACTGAGGTACAAGGAAAAGTCATGTGATATGGTAGAAAGAGCATAGAGTTAGAGGCCTTCAGATAGGGATTTTATTTCTATTTCTGCCTGTTTCTATCAGTGTGATCTTGTGTAAGTTGTTTATTTTGTATTAGCCTCAGTTTCCTCATGTATTAAATAAGAATAGTAATTATATTGCATATCAGGATAAGTATTCATTAATGATCTATATTGTATTAAAACTATTTGTCACTATAGGAAAGCCAAGGATTAGATCAGAGAGAGGGAGAGAGCTGCTTACACATTTTTCTTATTTCTGTCTGTTGTGGTGCTACTAAGCATCCTCTTATATACTACTGCTACCACCAAACTTTTTACTAATTTTTGCCAATAGCCTAGTGCTGGCAATGACAGGAGTATAAGGTACTGCAGTTCTTTATGCTGTAAAATCCCTATGTCATTTAGACAACAAGCAACCTAATAAATCCTCCTTCTCTCTTCCCCCAGGTTACTATAGCTTGCTTACATGGTAAAATGGATGATACAGTTAAGCAAGTGAACATTTGACTATGAGATGGATAATAACTGTGAGAGTAAATGTTATGTGTCAACTTAATTTGGCTAAGGGATGCCCAAATAGCCGTTAAAACATTACTTCTGGGTACGTCTGTGAGGGTGTTTCAGTAGAAAGTAATATGTGAATCAATAGACTGAATAAACCTATATGAGTTAAAAAATATATATATATACACACACACACACACACACACACACACACACAAACACACACACACGGACATATATGTGTGTGTGTATAGTATATTTGGTTCTGTTTTTCTGAAAAACCCTGACTAATACAATATCCAAGTTAATAATAATGATTATAATTATGATAATAGCAGCTAACAGTTATCACCATTGACTATGTTCCAGGCTTTATACTCAGTACTTGACTTGTGTAATCACAACAGTCTGATGAGACAGATAATAATAATATCATGTTAAATCAAACATATTAGGCCCAGAGAGGTTAAGTAGCTTGCCAAGAGTCACACAACTAGTAAATGTAAGAACTGGAATTTGAGTCCAAACCTGTCAGACTTTCTAGGCCATAAGCTATTTGAAATGATCCTTAATCGCTGTGAGACTAAAATGAGACCATACTTGTGGTAGTGCTTTAAAAACATGGAAGTACTATCAAAATGGAAGGGCTTTTTATTACCCAAATGCTTAACTGAGCCTATCACAGTTTATCTAGATGCTTGGCAGCATTTAGAGAAAGCCTAAGACTATAATGGGCCTATTCCAAGTGGCAAAAGCTTAAATATAATCTAAGCTAATTGGTGACATGTCTTGATTTTCAAAGCAATAGGCAAAACTTATAAGTACAGCTTCCTATTGGCATACCTATGTCTTTTAAGTAACTGCACCTGTTTTACAATTCAGAGAGATTACATAACCTCAGAACTTTGGAAAATGTTCTCCATCATTCAATTCATTGAATAAACATTTATTGAGCACTTTTCCTCTGTGCTATGCATGTTTATGGTACATCTCCTGTGTTCAGAGTATTCTTTCTCTGGACAGATCTTTATGTGGGGTTGGGACTACATGCTCCTGGAGGGAGGGAGTTTGTAGCCATGATATTCCTCTACTTATTCTGCCTGGAGTACGGGGACTAGCTATTTCTGCTCTTCTCACCAGTCTCTGTATGGCTTCTTCTGTAAATCTTTGGTTATATTTCAGTTCAGCTAGCCTTCAGTTGGTTATTCAAGTTGATTGCTCTATAATTTAGCTGTAAATGCAGTCTAGGGCCAGAAGCACATGAATTTAGCTTCCACCTACTCCGCAGTCTATTTGGAATCTCTATCCAATTTTAATGCTAATGTTTCTCTTGTATTGCTTTGCTTTGGATATGTAACAGAATAAAAGTTGGAGTTGGGTGGAAAAGTTGCCTTTTAGTGTTAAAAGCAATTTTATAACTGGCTAAAATCAAAAGGCAAATGTTGTAGGAAGACACGTTTTATGCCGGGGTCCAGCCCCAGGGGGGATCCAGGGGTACCACAGGAAGAGACGGCATCGGCACGAATTGAGTGAGAGAGCCGAATTCTTTTCTTTCTCTTTATTCCCTAGTTAACATTTACTGCCAGGCATCTCTGCCAATGGCTGGTCTAACTTTACTTTTTATGCACACACACTAAGTTACAATCACATGGTATTTTGAATACATCATTGTTTTAGTTTCACTATGGTTACATATTTCCAGATAACAGTTAATTCATATCTATAAGCTACAAATCAGGTGGTAAGTCATTCAAAGTACAGTTATACAATAACTTGAATAGGAATAACAATATCGGTACAAACTTCTAAAAGATTAGTACTAATTAATAACTCTATTTTACTGTTGTTGTGAGTCAAGGGCTCAGAGAGAGATAGCAGATGAAATCATCAAGGACTAGCAAAGGACTACAGCTTGCTCAGGCAAATAGCCTTGAGTTCATGCAGTGTCCTAATTCTTTTTTCACAAGACTACAAAAGGCTTGCTATTTAAGAAACTGACATAGTATTAAGAGTAACTTTTACTTAAAGATACATAGAGTGCACCTGCAAGATAGCTAGTAGCAACATAATATCAGAAGGCATTAATTGCTATTGCTGCTATGAATCCTACCACATTCCTCTCCTTATTCTTGGAAAATACAAAAATCTCATGAGAATGTTTTACTGAGAAAAGCCCAGCAACTGCCTTCAGTCGCAAAACAAGTCTTTTAACAAAACATTCTTTACTTGCCAGCTGCGCTCCCATCCAAGGCCACGCAACGGGCCACTCCACTACACCTTACCTAAGATTCTAATGTCTAGTTAAACTTTATTCATTTACTATATTCATACACTAGTTAAGTTCTAACTTTATTCTTTCTAACATGATTAATAAGAAGAAATTCTCCTACAAACTTAACCCTTTATGAGGGATATCATGGCCAGCCTCTTATGTTTATGAGCCCAGTTCAAGGGGCTTACAGGCTTTTCTGTGGAACTTACACCTTCTGTCTTATTTCCAAAGAAATTACTACGAATCTACAGGGAAAGCACGATACTATTATCCCTGTGCCATAAATAATAGCACACACCAAGGAAAGGGGGGATATAAGGCCAGATTAATTCAAAAAGGTCAAAGGGGGAAGTGTCATTGTGCCTTTCCTTTGCGGTGACTTTGTCACCCCGCAACCATTGGTCTTCACTGCAGTGACTTTGTCACCCCGCAGCCATTGGTCTTCTCTGCTGTGACTTTGTCAATCAGCAGTTTTTGATCTTCTTCTGCTGTGACCTTGTCAGCTAGCAGTTGTGGGTCTTCTCCTGCTGTGACCTTGTCAGCCAGCAGTCGTTGATCGGCTCCCGACAGTTTTAGCCAGAAATAAGAGTTTCAAATCAAAGTGTCCCTCCGAAGTTCCTAATATGAGATATAATGTGCTGCGAGGATACAATACAGTCAGTGTTCACCCCAAAAGAGAGTTTAGAACATGATCAAATATGATATGGGAGCAAAAGGTTAAAGCTATTGTACTATGTGGTCTAAAGGTCAAATGGAGGTCAATGAATTACAAGGTAATCAGGTTGGGATGATCAAGAACAGGCAAGAAGTAGAGTACAAGGTGGATCAGAGTTAGTAATCAGCAGACATAGTAAACCACAAGAGAGCGCCTGCAGGCTACCTTTGTGTGGTGGTAGGTGACTCAGTGGTATAGGTGTAGGCCTTGCAGATTAAAGGCACAAGGTGAGGAACTTGCTAGAATGTCTGTACTTGAGAGAAGGTTGAATTAAATGACCTCATATTCCTATTCAATTGTAATAATCTGAAAATTCAATTTGTTAAAAAAATAGATGCTTAACCTGCTTATATTATTACCTGATTAAATTTTTTTCACTTCTGAACTAGGGATAATAAATCAAACATCATGTGATTAACAAGAGGATTAAATGAAGAAAAATGACTCATCGAGAATCATTCCGCACAGTGACTGGCACATAATAATTCCTTAGTAGATGATAATTATGATTATTATAAAAATTCTTTTTTAATTAAATTTATTGATGTGATATTGGTTCAGATGATGAAAATTCTTAAAATACATTTTCTTAACAGAAAATTTGGGAGTTTTTTTGGTAACTTACAAATTCTGGAGTTTTTTTTTGTTTTGTTTTGTGTGTGTGTGTGTGTGTTTGTGTGTCTGTGTGTCTGTGTGTCTGTGTGTGTGTGTGTGTGTATTTTTCTGAAGTGAGAAGCGGGGAGGCAGAGAGATAGACTCCTGCATTCACCTGACCGGGAACCACCCAGCATGCCCACCAGGGGGTGATACTCTGCCATATAAGCGTTTCTCCGTTGCAATTGGAGCTATTCTAGCACCTGAGGCGGAGGCCATGGAGCCATCCTCAGCACCCAGGGCCAGCTTTGCTCCAATGGAGCCTTGGCTGTGGGAGAGGAACAGAGAGAGAAAGAGGAGAGTGGGAAGGGTGGAGAAGCAGATGGGCGCTTCTCCTGTGTGCCCTGACCAGGAATCAAATCCAGGACATCTACATGCCAGGCTGACACTCTACTGCTGAGCCAACCAGCTAGGGCTTGGAGCTATTTTTTTTTAAATTAGTGACATCTATCATAATAAACATATTTCCAAATTATTGACGCTTGGCATAAATATTTCAATTCTCCTTATAATTATTTTCTGACATGACCTTAATAACAATAACTTTTTCTCTTGTCCCTGATTTAAATTTTCACTAAAGTCTGCATTGCTTTTCTAATTGCTTTGCATGACATTTGCCCTTATACACAGATTTATTAGAGCAAATTTCTTTGGGCAGTTGGGAATATATCACTAAATCATATTAATAAAATCAACCCAAGTCACTGAACTTAAATCAGATGCTCTATAGCTAAAAATCATGACATATGACTACCCCTAGGTTTTATTATTTGCAATCTATAGTAACTCTGATTCAGAATTCTTTCTACTAATTTAAAAAATATAATATTTCATAAAGAATTAGAGTGTAATAGAAGGTGATAGAATAGAATAACTTTAAGTGCATGGGTTTTTGTAGTTAGGTGGATTAGTTTAAATATTGGTTACAATATTGTGGAATACATGAGCATATGTATTTCAACTTATCTCAGCCTCAGTTTCCCTATGTCTACAATAGGAAACGTAATATCTACCTTAGAGTGTTTTCAGTCAGGCTTAAATTAAATGAAATGAGTCATAAAGCATTTACCATATGAAACATAGCTGACACTTAATAATAAATGTAAGTTCTTTCTACCACCACTACTACTATTGTTGGTAATTTGAACATTTTAAAACAAAAATTTTTTTGAGATAGGCAGGGATAGAGAAACAGCAACATCAAGCTGCTCCTATATGTGCCCTTACCAAGGAATGCAACCAGCAACCTCTGTGTTCCAGGACAATGCTTCAACCAACAGAGCTACCTGGTCAAGGCTCATTTTTCTTTTTATTTACTGAAAGAGACAAAGAGAGGAAGAGAGGGAGAGGAGAAGAAATGGAAGCATTCATTTGTTGTTCCACTCAGTCATGCATCCATTAGTGGCTTCCTGTGTGTGCCTTGATCGGGAATCAAACCCGTGATCTTATCATTTTAGGACGATGTTCTTAACTGACTGAACTAACTGGCCAGGGCTACAAAACAATCTTAAAATTTTCATTTTGATGAAATAACTTACAAATATTCTTCTCTTTAAGTCTAGTATTTTATCTGTTTGTATGATTTCTATTTTGCATATTAGTCTTAATGACATCTTTACTCTAGTTAATTGGTCATTTAGGCAGGGGTGATATTAAAAATATTTTAATAATTTTTTAAAGACTTTGTTTATTTCATTGTTTTTTCAGAGAGGAGAGAGAGAGGGAAAGAGGGGGGGAGAGAGAGAGAGAGAGAAGAGGGAGGAGTAGAAAGCATCAACTCCCATATGTGCCTGACCAGGCAAGACCAGGGTTTCGAACCAGCGACCTCAGTGTTCTAGGTCAACGCTTTATCCCACTGTGCCACCATAGGTCAGGCATAAAAATATTTTAAAACCTAATAGTATGTGAGCACTATCAACTCAGAATGTATAACTGATCAATCTAGTGGGCATTGGCCCTAATGGTCCATTAATGTGTTACCAGTTTATAGTGGCTGACTGTCAACCTGACTTTAGCACATGGCTGAAGGTGTGGCAAAGATTTAAGGATATCTAAAATGCTAAAGTTGGCAGAATGACAAGGCCAAAGAAGTTTGATTATGGGTAGGCTCACAAAGATAAAAGCCTATATCATAGTGTATTTTGCTTTGCTAAAATCTTTTGAGATAGTATGGCGTTTTTGTTCTAGTTTTTCATCTGTTAACCTCTTTGGTTGCAAGTATAGACTTTGGCATAAAATGACTATGTTGCTTAGTGGGAAACTGATGTGAAGATATCTCAGCTTTCTTCATTCATTTAGGTAATAATACAGGCAATAGATTGGCTCAAGATTGAAGTGGAACATGCGTGTCTCTATACCACCAAAATCAACTCAATTATACTTCCAAAACATCTTGGACCTGATCTATACATATTTAATTTAATTATAGCTTAATATAAGTATAGTGATGTCTAAGTCTGGTTTGACACCTCTTATAACTCCAGGTATTTAAGAACATTGGCCAGATTCTCTGACACAAGTTAATTTTAACAATAAGGATATAACATGTTTGAAACATCAAGGTCGCTGGCTTAAGTGTGGGCTTATTCAGCTAGAGCAGGGGTAGTCAACCTTTTTATACCTACCGCCCACTTTTGTATCTCTGTTAGTAGTAAAATTTTCTAACCACCCACCGATTCCACAGTAATGGTGATTTATAAAGTAGGGAAGTAACTTTACTTTATAAAATTTATAAAGCAGAGTTACAGCAAGTTAAGGCATATAATAATAATTACTTACCAAGTACTTTATGTCAGATTTTCGCTGTTTGGCAGAATAAATCTTTATAAAACAGCTTACTATAGTTAAATCTATCTTTTTATTTATACTTTGGTTGCTCTGCTACTGCTCACCATGAAAGCTGGAATGCCCACTAGTGGGCGGTAGAGACCAGGTTGACTACCACTGAGCTAGAGCATGGGCTCACCAGCTTGAGCGCAGGGTTGCTGGCTTGAGCATAGGATCATAGACATGATCCCATGGTCACTGGCTTGAGCTCTAAGGTCCCTCACTTGAAGCCTAATGTGGCTGGCTTGAGCCCAGGGTCACTGGCTTAAGCAAGTCACCGGCTTGCCTGGAACCCCTGGGTCAAGGCACATAAGAGAAAGCAATCAATGAACAACTAAGGTGTTACAACTATGAGTTGATGCTTCTCATCTCTCTCCCTTCCTGTCTGTCTGTTCCTGTCTATCTGTCTCTCTCTTGCAAAAGAAGTGATGACATTGGATCATTTACAATAACATGGATGGACCTTGATAACATTATACAGAGTGAAATAAGTAAATCAGAAAAAAACTAAGAACTATATGAACCCATACATAGATGGGACATAAAAATGAGACTCAGAGACATGGACAAGAATGTGATGGTAACAGGGGGTGGGGAAGGGTGGTAGGGAGGGGGCGAGGAAGGAGAGATAGGGGGTGGGGAGGGGAGGGCACAAAGAAAACCAAATATAAGGTGACGGAAGACAATTTGACTTTGGGTGAGGGGTATGCAACATAATCAAATGTCAAAATAATCTGAAGATGTTCTCTCGGAACATATGTACCCTGATTTATCAATGCCACTGCATTAAAATTAATAAAAATAAGATAAAAATAAATAAATACATACATACATACATACAGCATATAACACATTTTCTTGGGGAAGAAGAAAATGCTAGAAATCAAGCTATCAAAGGTAAATTTAAAAGGGCATTTATAGCTCCAAAAAGAATTAGAAATCACTAGTTGGGTTTTTGAGTAGTAAGTGAATAAGAGTTCATCTTACTTGGCATTTTCAATAAAGGGCATCAAGCTGTGTTTCAAGAATGTCAAATATCCAAAAAGAAATAAAAATATAAACATTTATTAAAATAACTACCTTTAGCCACATAATTTTGTACAAGTGTTGGGCAGTCAAAAAATCAAAGGTTCTTGGCAGGTCAACATGGTGCTTTGTAGACCATGGTAAGAAGTTTGAGCTTTAGTCCATGTGTGATTTAAACTGAGGAAAGCAGTATTATATAATAAGATTTATATATTAAAAATGGCTTGGGGCCCTGGCCGGTTGGCTCAGTGGTAGAGCGTCGGCCTGGCGTGTGGAAGTCCGGGTTCGATTCCCACCAGGGCACACAGGAGAAGCGCCCATCTGCTTCTCCACCCCTCCCTCTCTCCTTCCTCTCTGTCTCTCTCTTCCCCTCCTGCAGCAGAGGCTCCATTGGAGCAAAGATGGCTGGCCCAGGTGCTGGGGATGGCTCCATGGCCTCTGCCTCAGGTGCTAGAGTGGCTCTGGTCACAACAGAATGATGCCTCGGATGGGCAGAGCATCGCCCCCTGGTGGGCGTGCCAGGTGGATCCCGGTCAGGCGTAAGCGGGAGTCTGTCTGCCTCCCCATTTCCAGCTTCAGAAAAAAATAAAATAAAATAAAAAATAAAAATGGCTTGGGATGTTTAATATGTAATTTAATTTATAAAGGTAAAAAAAAGAATCACCCTTGGTATAAGATTTGAAAATTAGAGTGGCTAGGACTAGTTTGACTTTTATAGAGGAGGTGAGAAATAGTAAAATTTAGTGTCTGTTTTGAAAGTGAAGCTGTTAGGATGTCCTGGTGGATTTGACGCAGGTGAAAGGGAAGGGAAAAATCAAGGGTGAATCTTTAATGGTCTGTCTAAGCAACTAGGAGAATGATGGTGCCATTTACTCAGTTGTGGAGGATGTGAGATGCAACACGGTTTTTTTGTGCTTTCACTCTCAACCTTCAAACCTGTGTTTGTCATGTATTTTCTGTACTTTTATTCCTTGGATGGTAGCACTATTAAGTAAGCATTCATCTCTGTTGATAGATTAAACCCTGTGGATCCGTCGTCTCTTAACTCATCTAGGAAGTCACAGTTGTCTGGCAATATGTTTCATCAACTATTAAATTCTGCATGGGAGACATTCCAAACTCTCCTACTTTTCTTAGACCACTCTCGTCTATCCCATTTACTCCTCCTATTCTCTGAAAGTATATTTTATATGTAATATATTTTTTAAAAGACTGTATATTTTACTTTGTAGAGCAGTTTGAGGTCACCTGATATGAGTTTTCACATTTTAGGACCTCTTCTTTTTCCCTTCCATATTAGAGGAGAGTTTCCATATTTCTTTTCAAACTTAATATCCCACTTACCCTCTTGATTAATGGAAGAGATGGTAGAAGATTGAATTATTATTATTACTATTTTTTTTTTTTTGGTAACAGAGACAGAGAACGGGACAGATAGGGACAAACAGAGAGGAAGGGAGAGAGATGAGAAGCATCAATTCTTCGTTGCAGCTCCTTAGTTATTCATTGATTGCTTTTTCATATATGCCTTGACCAGAGGCTACAGAAGACCGAGTGACCTCTTGCTCAAGCCAGTGACCTTGGGCTCAAGCTGGTGAGCCTTGCTAGAACCAGAAGAGCCTGCGCTCAAGCTGGCGACTTCAGAGTTTCGAACCTGGGTCCTCCGCGTCCCAGTCGTCACTCTATCCACTGTGCCACCGCCTGGTCAGGTAGAAGATTGAATCATTTATTTTTGTTTTCTTTGTATCTTTCAGAGAACTCATTGGCCATTGAGATTACTAGTTATAATGTTAGTGTTAGCCTAGTTCTCTTAGGAGTCAGCATATGCAAAAAGATCTCCTTAAAGAGAATAAACACAAAGGAATAAAAATAAAGAAGCTGTGAGAGAGCACCATATGATGATACTGTTTAAGACCCCTTGCATCTTGCCCAGCCTAAAGCTACAGAAATCCATAGACTTTAAGTTATATATGTTATATATATATATGTATATATATATAACATATATATATATGTATATAAAAATCACATTATTCTTTTTGATTGTTGTTTGAACTATGATGAGCTGGGTTTCTGTAACTTGTAATCTATTGAGTCTTGGAGTATAGTCCTCCCGTGGTGACTCCTTAAATACCTCTGTGACTCTAGGAACCATACTGAAACATAACTGTTCTTCAGTATCTTTAAAAACTCACTTTTAGGGACTTAAGAAACCTTGATCGTGTCTTTAGAAAGAGAAGGAACCACTGAGAGAGAAAGATAATTGATTAATAGAAAAGATGAGAGGGAATATGCTGAAAGCACAGATGAGCAATTACCCTTCAAAGAAAGTAGGAAAATCTGAGTTACATGAGGAAGATGAGAATTCTTTCTGGATCTAGTCAAACTTATTAAGCCAATTTTGTTTACATGCCTTTCCCAAAACCAACCATTGCGACTAGAGACATGAAATGTTCAGGTTGACCAAGCCAAGGTCATGAACCCTTAACCTGTCAGAGATAGGGATAGCTAGAACAACATAAAAGGGGTAGCAGTGGTTTCTCATGGTGGCGTGGGGTGGGGTGGGGTGGGGAGTAAAACATTTGAAAACCAACAGCCTAGAACATAAGGCAGTAAACTTTTTCTCTAAAAGGCTAAACAGTCAATATTTTAGGTTTTGTGAGCTATCTTATCTCTTATTGTAACTATTTAGCTCTAAGTTTGTAGTGTGAAACATCCATAGACAATATGTAAACAAGTGGGTTTGGTTGTGTTCCAATCAATGAACTGCACTTTGTCCATCTCCTGTAGTTGGCCAACCCCTGTCCTAGAAGGTTTGAAAGAGCCTCCTGATTAAAAAACCCAAAGTAAGATTTCATTCCTTTTTTATAGCCCAGTAATAGTTCATTATATTATGTACCACATTTTCTTTATCCAGTCATCTACTGAGGGACATTTAAATTGCTTTCATATCTTGGTTATTGTAAATAATTCTGAAGTGAACATAGGGGTGCATCTATCCTTTTGAATTAGTGTGTTGGATTTATATGGATAAATACCTGAAAGAGGAATGAAATCTTACCATTTATGACAACATGGATGGACCTAGAAGGTATTCTGTGAAGTAAAATATGACTTCACTTATATGTGGGATATAAAAAACAAGACAGAAACTAACTCATAGATGCAGAGAAGAAAATGAAGCTTGCCAGATGAGAGAGACATTGAAGGGCTAGGTGAAAATGTAGGACTGAGTGAAAAGGGTGAAGGGATTAAGAAGTACGGGTTGGCAATTAAAAATAGTCATGGCATGTAACGTATAGCATAGAGAACGTAGTCAATACCATTTTAGTAACTATGTATATGGTACAGGTGGGCACTAGATTCATCAGGGGATCACTTCGTAAGTTACATAAATGTTATAAATGTCTAACTATGGTGCTATATGCTTGAAACTAATATAATATTGAATCAACTGTAAATGAAAAAATTAAAATTAAAATAGAAAAAAAAACACAAAGTAATTTTCTTAGTGCTCATATTCCTTAAGCATGAAATTGGAAACAGCCCAATGTCACAGAAAAAAAGAAACAGTTATTAAAGCAGTACTTCTTAATCTTATTTTTTAGATGCACGATAATTTCTTATTCTCTTTAGTATATCCTCATCAACCAAGAAAATTTGTAAAACTGTTTCCCTAACTTCAGTACATTCACCACTGTGATTTCATAAGATGATTTTAAGTAGCACAGGATAAATATTTTTAAAGTTTTACCAATTATACTAACACTTAAAACCCATATTTTAATAGACATTAGTGCTTATTGCAATGATAAGTAAAAGAAAATCAGTTCATTTGAAGAAAAAGATGATGCATAAGTGATAGAAATTGGGGAAACTGTTAAAAAACATTACTCTCAGTTGTTTGTACTATAAGACTGACAGGTCTTTTGGCTATGCTTTTTCAAATTATACATGTTCTGTTACTCCTGCCTTCATGTCACACACCCTCCACAACCAAGATATTTCAATCCACCTTTTTTTTTTTGTATTTTTCTGAAGCTGGAAACGGGGAGAGACAGTCAGACAGACTCCCGCATGCGCTCAACCAGAATCCACCCGGTACGCCCACCAGGGGCGACGCTCTGCCCACCAGGGGGCGATACTCTGCCCCTCCAGGGCATTGCTCTACCGTGACCAGAGCCACTCTAGCGCCTGGGGCAGAGGCCAAGGAGCCATCCCCAGCGCCCGGGCCATCTTTGCTCCAATGGAGCCTTGGCTGCGGGAGGGAAAGAGAGAGACAGAGAGGAAGGAGGGGGGGTGGAGAAGCAAATGGACGCTTCTCCTATGTGCCCTGGCCGGGAATCGAACCTGGGTCCCCCGCACGCCAGGCCAACGCTCTTCCGCTGAGCCAACCGGCCAGGGCAATCCATCTTTTAAGAAGTTAGAGTTCCCCATTCTCTCCACTTTAAGCATCAGCTAGGACAATGATATCTAATTATTTTGAACTATTTATTTATAATATTTATTTGTTTATTTATTAATTTATTTATTATTTAAGTGAGAGGAAGGAAGATAGTGAGACAGATTCCCATATGCACCCTTACTGGGATTCACCAGGCACCCTCATCATGGGCTGATGCTAGAGTCAATAAAGCTATTTTAGTGCCTAAGGCTGACATGCTCAAAACAATTGAGCTATTCTCAGCGCCCTGGGCCAATGCTTGAACAAATCAAGCCACTGGTTGCGGGAGAAGAAGAGGAAGAGAGAGGGTTTGGGAGAGAAGCAGATAGTCACTTCTCCTGAGTGCCCTGACTGAGGATTGAATCCAAAGCATCCATACATTGGGCTGATGCTCTAACCACTGAGCAAACTGTCCAGGGCCTTCTGAACTATTTAACTAGGTTAACTGTACTTGACTGGCTCTTGCCCCAGAAATATTCAAAATGCTACATGGTACTTGACACCACCAATATTTCATATTCACATGGCAAAGAGAAAGCCAATGGCCCACAATATAAAGCAACTTTCTTGTGTTCTGTTTCTGCTATTGTCCTTTTTGTCACTCACACTAAGAACTTGAGTCACATCTTTAACTCTTTTTCTCCTTGGACCATTCTATTCAGAATGGTATAATAATTATTCATTATTTTAGCCCATTAGATGTCAAGTTTGTATTTATGATTTTTTTGGTGTATTTCGTTTGAAAATGGAAGTAGAAAATGGAATTTATTGCTTTGTATTTGAAAAAAAAATTAGTTGTTTTTAATAATTTTTTATTGATACCCATTTGGGGCTCATGGAACATTCTGTCTCAAAAATTTTGACAGCACAGCCAGTATTACACACACAAGACAAACTCAGGTTCTATGCCAAACAGGAAAGCATTCAACACGTACTCCAACATTACATTTTCTACACTGCTTGCGCACATTTGTGCCACATACAGCACATTTCCTTTGCTTTCCTTCACAGGTCCTTTCCAATACATGTCCAATTGGATCAAATCGAACACCTTCAGGTACACGGCTTCTCCTTGTCATGCTTGAACTGGGTCTTCCAGTGACTTTAGGATTGTATAATGAGTCTTTCTTCATATATGTTCTTGCAATGCTGTGTCTAAAATCTAATAATGGCATGCTTTCATTCAAAGCATTATAGAGAGCATGGGTATTAACAACAGCAACATCAATGGCATTTGTAAAAAGAGGAAAAATACCACTTCCCTCTAAATGTGATGTGATACTTTTGGACAGTCCAGTCCAGTTTGTCAACACCACCCATATATTTGTTATATTGCCCTACAATGTGTGGTCTATCCACTAGACATTCTTTCTTTTCTTTCTTAGAATATCTTTTCACTTTGTCTAAAGGTAGTACTCCTAAATAACTTGACATAACTTTGACACAGTTATTGTCATTCTAAATCAATGCAAAAATGTCATTGCCTTTGTCATAACAGTAATTGTATGATCCACGTTGTTCTTTTTTCATAATGCTATCAGATATCAAGGGACACTTATTCATTCTATTATACCATGCTGTTCCTGTTGCCTTTATATTATGTTCTTTCTATCTCAATAATAATTCAAAGCTGGTAAAGAAGTTGTTGAAAAATATGTCATATTCTGATGAATACTGCAGAAAAGAAGTCATCCTCATTATTACAGAGGCTACTACACCACTTACAACTTGTTGTTCTTCACATTTTCCTTCATAAATATCCATATGAAAACAATACCCAGCTTCAGAGCAGCACATGGCCTATTGTTTAAAATCAAACCTGATTGGCTTTCCTCTCATAAATTGTTTCAAGAAGTGGTTGGTGTCCATAATATCTTACCATTTGCTCATCGACTGAAAGCTTTTGAGCAAATATTCCGAACTTTTTAAAATTTGAATTCAATTTGTTAATCAGAGGCCGAATTTTAGAAAGTTTACCTTTCTTTTTCACAGCAACTATGAAACTATTGTTGTTAAAATGCAAGTTTCTTTTTATTTCTAAAAACCTGTGCTTTGGCATACAGTTTCTAACACAGGTAAGATTCATATCTTCATCCTCACACCAGTATAATTGTTCCTGTGGTAAAGCATGGTATCCAGATAACAAAAATATTCCAATAAACTTTCTAAGGCAATTTGTTTAAAGGTCAAAATTATGTCTGTTGTTTTGTCTCGCATACATTATACTTTGGGTTACTATGTAGCTTAGCAAATCTTCATCAAAAAATTCTACAAATATGTCAACAGATGATTTCTTTTTCAAATGTTGAGTCATTTTTTATTTCAATGCAGATACATTATAGTTCTGTAATATACTGCTGCAAAACTTTTTGTCCTGTTTTTCCAGTCACTCTTTGGCAACTCTTTATGTTTTGGTTTTTGTGTAGATGATGGAATGTCTTCTAAGGCACTAGAATGTAGTTCTAATTTACCAGGAACATCCTGAGGAAGAGTGTCTTCTAACATATTTTCATCAAGTTCTTCACAATCTGATACTGCATCCACGTACTGGGAGGCAGTTCAACTATATCGATAGTTTCTTGTTCTAAATGGTCAAAAAGTTCATCATTTCCCAGTAGTTCTTCTATATCTCTAACATTAAGAAATTCTCTAGCAGCCATACTGCCCCAAAAACTGTGGAAGCAAAAAAACAAAAAAACAAAACAAAACTATGAATTACTGAAGTACCTAAATATTGTCAATTTTAAACATAGAACATTCCATGGGCCCAAATGGGGAACCACATATTTTATAGTTTATCTTTTATAATAGGTATTATATGGACTTACATATTATTATTGTGCTATCAACTAAAGGGAGATGTTCACAGTCTCACACACAAACCTGCCAAAAATAAAAAAACAAAAAATTATAACCAAAAGTTTCATGGAAAACAACGCAAACATTGGAACGCTATTTCACCCCCAAAGTTATATATTTTTATGTCAAACACTTTTACCGGTTAGGCAATATTGAAAGAGAAAATACTTTTGAAAACTAGAAGGTCTTTGTTTTTAAAAGAATGCACATCTATTCTCTATAACCGTACTGTAAGTGAGAAAAAAATAAAATATTAAAATCCCCACGTGTAAACTGTGGCAGTTTAGGCATTTCTATCACACAGTGACTCTTGCTTTTGTTATCTCTGTCAGGACATTTATTCAATTACTCACTCAGATATCAGGAGGGAGTGCCTCTTATTGCTCTCCTACCCTCTGACCTCGTCTTGCAAACAATACTATACACTACTACAGTCATCTTCCTAAAACACGAGTCTAACAATCATGCTTAAGCACGGCCAATGGATCTGCATTACCTACTAAATAATGTCTAAATTAGTTAATATAGCATTTAATATTTTTGATAGTTTTCTCCCATCTAATTATCAGTCCTTATATTCTATAACTTCCCTTTATATTCCCTGTGCTCTATGCTAACCAGGCACGCCACCATGTTATTATAGGTTTTCCCTTGGTGGCTTTTTATATTCTTTTCTTTTATCCTGTACAGCAGCTCTTCTACCTCTTCTAGCCAAAATATTATCAATTTTGAATGATGAAATAAATTATGCTATATCTATGTAATAGAATCCTTTGTGTTTATAAACATGATGGACTACAAAGGATTATACATTTTATAGACTGTCCCCTATATGCCAGACACTGCTAGGAGCTGAAAATGCAGAGTTCCATGAGTCAGACATAGATGATACCATCATGATGCTTGAGGTAAAGTGGGAGTTTTAGATATTAAGAAATTAAGTTAAGGTGTGCTGAGTACTTGAACAGTAACTGTAAGATGATGTGGATATTTAACCTAGTCTAAAGTAAATGGAAGTGCCCTGGCTCAACAGTAAAGTGTCGGCCTGGCATGTGGATGTCCTGGGTTCAATTCCCAGCCAGGGCACACAGAAGAAACACCCCATCTGCTTCTCCACCCTTCCCCCTTTCCTTTCTTTCTGTCTCTCTCTTCCCCTCCCGCAGCCAAGACTCCATTGGAGCAAGGTTGGCCCCCGGGCACTGAAGATGGCTCCATGGCCTCCACCTCAAATGCTAGAATGGCTCTGGATGCAATGGAGCAGCACCCCAGATGGGAAGAGCTTTGCCTCCTCATGGACATGCCGAGTGGATCTCAGTCGGGTGCATGCGGGAGTCTGTCTGACTGCCTCCTCACTTCTCACTTCAGAAAAATACAAAACAAATAAATAAATAAAGTAAATGGAAGCTTTTGGAGGTATCCATGTTAAAAATACTCCTGGACCTCAAATAGCTTTTGTTTATGTGGGATAGTTATATCTCAGGTTTATAGTAGGTTTATAGTAGTAATTTATAAACAATAATATAAGAATAAACTCTGGGCCCTGGCTGGTTGGCTCAGTGGTAGAGTGTCATCCTGGCATGCAGGAGTCCTGGGTTCGATTCCTGGCCAGGGCACACAGGAGAAGTGCCCATCTGCTTCTCCACCCCTCCTCCTCTCCTTCCTCTCTGTCTCTCTCTTCCCCTCCCGCAGCCAAGGCTCCATTGGAGCAAGGTTGGCCCGGTCGCTGAGGATGGCTCTGTGGCCTCTGCCTCAGGTGGTAGAATGGCTCTGGTTGCGGCAGAGCGACACCCCGGATGGGCGGAGCATCGCCCCCTGGTGGGCATGCCGGGTGGATCCCAGTCGGGCACATGCGGGAGTCTGTCTGACTGCCTCCCCATTTCCAGCTTCAGAAAAACACAAAAAGGAAAAAAAAAGAATAAACTCTGTGTTTCACGTACTCACAACCATAAACCTGCAACTGTCAACACTGAGTTAAAATTTTAAATATTTAATAATTTAATATTACAACAAATTGAACATTCACATTTTTATAATAAATAACTATTTTCACACCACAAAGAAATGAAAAGAGTGGCACTGGTTAAATTTTTTACTATTTTCTTTAGTATTCAGATTAATAGAAGCTAGCTAGATTTTCACATTTGCCTCTGAGTTTAATCTTTTTTGTGGGGGCAGAAGTTACAGAGGTGATGAGAATAGGAGGGGGTTTGGGGGAGAGGGAAGAGGCAGCATGTTTGTGCAGAGCAGAGAGAGGATAAATTTAATCTTTTGTGGCATGCGATTTTGATTGAAGACTGTGAAAAGCATCTATCCTCAGAGATATCTAGTTAGACAATGGAGGAGTATTTTCATAACCTTGTCAGAATATTGTGGATATTCTTTTTTAATACTATACTAAAACTCAACAAATTCTCAGAGGTTAGTTGCAATATGGAATCTGAAACTCTATCAATAAACATTGAAATTATTAGTCTACTTCTCTCTTCAAATGGATCCTTTATGCGTGATTTTGACTTTATGGATCCCCTGAAAGGGGCTCTCAGATCCACAGAGACCCTCTGATCACACTATGTCAGCTAATGGAATAAGAGTTACTTTGACATTTAGGGTATGGCAAAGATAAAATAAATAGTCCAATGGTCAGAAAAGCACAGGAAAATGCTTGGGTTATGATGTTACTGAATAATCAATACATAGTATATACACAGTAAGATCTCTACTATTTTAAAGAAAATGACAAAGAATAAAATCTGTAAGGATACTCTAAGATGTTAGCAGCAGTTCTTTACAGGTCGTTCTCTGAATTTTTTACATTTCCTTAGGCTTTCATAGTTTCAGCAATGATCTGGTTATTATTTTACAAATTAATGAAAAGTAAAGGGAAAATAGATCTTAAGCATTTCTTAAAATTCTGCTTATAGGTTATGTCCTTTACGAAGCCTTCTTCTATTCTCTCTCCTATCCAGAAGTAATCTGTCCTTGTTTGTGCTTTCCTAACACTTTATTTGCACTTTTATGTTAGGACTTTAATCATTTTGCAGTGTATTATATAGGTGTTGATACAAATTGTACCAGCTGAATTCCCTGGAGGATAGGAACCAGTATTTATTTTCCCAGCATCACGCACAGTTCCTTATATTGTAAAAAGAGCTAAACATTTTTTAAATTAATTATATTGACATCGTAAGTATTTCAAGCATTTTAAATAATAGTTAAATGTTATTACTAACATACAGCTACTCTAGAAATTTGGGAAAATAGAGAAAAGTATATGTAACACAGTGCAGCATCATGGTTAACAGCGATCTGCTAGGTGCTTTTACTATTTCCATGGGACCCTGGACAAGTCCCCTAATTATTGGGATTCCCAGTTTACCTATGTATGAAGTGAAAGTTGTGATCATAATTTCCAGCATTGTTGTGAGGAATTGATGACATATTTGATGAACGGTAGTTATTTACTATTATTGTAATTATTGCTCTCTATTATCTTTCATCTGAAAATTCACAAAATCGTTGTAATGAATGCATTCTCTAGTAGATTTAGAGTCACTTGTCACTTAACATTTCTCACTGTTAATCACCTTTGAAAGTGTGCTCTGATGATTGAGTTGGTTTGACATGATCTGATCATTTCCAAATAAAAAATGTGCCTATATAAAGTTCTAATTCAAATTATGGGCTGTAATGTTACAAGCAATCAGAAATGCTGACAAGAGATTCAGATAAACAAGTGAAGAATCTAATTAGCAGCAATGCATTCATTAGAAGGCTATAGCTCATATTGTGAGTTTTGTTACATTTGTTAATGACAACGCTGAATGACACATTCTGTATTTGAGCTTGGGGACCATGTCCTGGGGCTACTATACCAGCTGACAAGAGTTGAATATCTGGCTAATGGACAGAACAACTACATTTGTTTTCTGCCTCCTGTCGTAAAAAAATGAAAAAAAAAATGCTTAATGTATGAAAATGATACCACTGATCCCCTTTAAGTTCCTGGAAGTTTCCCAAAGATAGTCATGGCCTGTTGTATATCATCCAACACTATCTCCTTGGAGTGCACTGGAAACAGTAGGGAGGGTCTCATTGCAGGATTAGATTTATAGTCAATCAATGTGCCCTAGCTTTTTTGGATACCCACACCAGTATTTATACTTCCAGACCTATGCTGGCCATTCTGTAGCAAGAAGAATGAGAGAGTGTGTTTTTCACTGAGACATCTTATGGGTTAATAAGTCCACTTCTCTTCCATAGATTGCTTGCCTAACTACACCTTGAATTTGTGTGCTCCCTGGAACTAAACTGGTCCTGGGATATGCTCATATCCAGAGTTATTTGTCCTTGATTACCTTCCCTGGATCTAACGAATGTGTTGTGTCATGGCACTTTCTGTAGGTTTTCTCTAAGACTCCCAAATGAACCATGTCCCCAAAGTATACTTATAAATCCCTGTCCCAATCAAAATTCTCATCTCCATTACACAACTTATTTTAGTTGTAATTCAAGAGAAAGGCATAATTTATAATTCATTTACTCTGATATGTCAGTGACTGACTGAGAGTTCCTTATCCTCGCTGACAGCTTTTCTGGCTATAGGTAACCCCATCCAACCAGTAAAATATTTGCTATATATATATATGTCAGATTTTTTTATGGACCCGTAGGTCCCCTGTTCTTGAGGGTCTTGAGGGTGAGAAAGACATATAAATAATAAATCATTAAGATAATACAATGTAGCACTTGACAATGATAGAGACAGAGTATATATAAAGGAAGGGCACCTAACTCAATCTTGAGGTTCCAAGGAAGGTGACTTAAAAGTAATGTGAACTGTGACCTGACCAGGTGGTGGCTCAGTGGGTAGAGTATCAGCCTGGGACACTGAGGACCCAGGTTCAAAACCCCAAGGTTGCTGGCTTCAGCACAGGCTCATCTGGCTTGAGCTCAGGCTCTCCAGCTTGAATGTGGGGTCGTCAGCATGAGTGTGGGATCATAGACATGGCCCCATGGTCACTGGCTTGAGCTCAGAGGTTGCTGGTTTAAGCCCAAGGTCACTGGCTTGAGCAAGTAGTCACTGGCTTAGCTGGAGCCCTCTAGTAAAGTCACATATGAGAAAGCAATCAATGAACAACTAAGGTGCCACAACTATGAGTTGATATTTTTCATCTCTCTCCCTTCCTGTCTGTCCATCTCTCTCTCTCTCTCTCTCTCTCTCTCTCTCTCTCTCTCTCTCCCTCTCTCTCTCTCTCTTTCTCAAAAAGAAAGAAAAAAATATGAACTGTGAAAAGTAAAATTCAGCCAAGTGAAGTTAAGGTAAAAGTCATATTAAGCAAAATGAATAGCATGAGGCAACAGGGCTGAGAAAACATTATGTGTAATGAAAAGAAGCAATTTAGAGGTGTTTATAGAAGGAAAGAATGAGACATAAGATAGAGGTCAGGTCATAGAGGCTTGTTTCTGTCATTACAAGGTAAGCTTTGGACAGCTGTCAGAGGGAAGATCGAAAGACACACAAGACCAAAAGTAAAGGGATGCAGAAAGATATTTCATAACAATAGAAACAAACAAAAAAAGTTGAGGAAGGAACAGTTATATCAGACAAAATAGACTTTAAAACAAGGCTATAACAAGAGACAAAGAAGGACTGAGCAATTCCACTTCTAGGTATTTATCCAAAGAAACTCAGAACACTCAATGGAAAGGACATATACATTTATATGTTCATTGCAGCATTATTTACAATAGTCAAGATATGGAAGCAACCTAAGTGTTCATCAGTGTATAAATGGATAAATTTGTACATATATATATATATATATATATATATATATATATATATATATATATAAAATGGAATATGACTCAGCCATAAGAAAAATAAAATCTTGTCATCTGCAACAACATGAATGGGCCTAAAGGGAGGATATTGTGCTGAGTGAAATTAGTAAGACAGAGAAAGACAAAATGCCAGATGATTTCACTTATATATGGAATCTTAAAATCAAAATAAATGAACAAGCAGAACAGAGACAGATTAATAGATACAGGGAACATTTTGACAGTTTCTGGATGGGAGGGATTTGGGAGAATGGGTGACAGAGGAGAAAGGATTATGAAGTACAAATTGGTAGTTACAGAATAGTCATGGGGATGTATAGCATAAGAAAAGCCAATAGTAATTTAATGACTATGTATGCTGTCAGGTTGGTAATAAATTTATCATAATGATCATTTTGTAAGTTATATAATATCTAACACCTGGGTTGTACACCTAAAACTGATATAATATTGTACATCCACTGCAATTAGAATCGAAAATGTATTTAAAAAAAAAAAAAGAAAAATTGAGCTTTGAATACCAGTTCTGAAACTGATTTATTGTGTGACCATGGAAAAGTGTCATAACTGCAAATCCTTTGCCTCTCATCTATAAACAGACACTTACTTTAGTTCATTGGTTAGGGGAATTAAAAAAATGATTTAAGTTCAATGGTTTTGCATTTGTGCTGTCATCATAGGTGTGTTATACTTTATATCTGTTTTAAAGTCTTGTGATTTAAAAATGTTTTAAGATGTTGGTGTTATAGCTGAGGTTATTTTCTAACTTGGTGGAATACTAGAAGCAAGTTTATATCTCATTTGATATGTGTTACATAGTAAATACATGTACTGATAGTCTGTTAATGCTAGCTTCAAAGGGCAAAGAGCCATGGTTAAAAGAGAAGAAAACTAACATCTCAGTAAGTTAACCACATCATGGCTGGATCTAATCAAGGCACCATTCCATGCCTAGTGATAGCATGCCTTAATTGCAAACAAAGTTCTTAAGAAAAGACTATTGCTGCCCCATATGTGAACTTAAATATATAATGTGATAGCAATATACACACCAAAGGTGGTATTATACTAATTTCATGAATGCTAATCAGAGGAATTTTTTTCTTCTTGTAAGTAAGAGTGATTGAACAATGCTTTGTGCTTCCACATATAATTATGTAGTTTTTGTGGCTTAATAATCCAATTCTAGGGTTAGAAATAATTGTCCAAGCTTTTCAAATAAGAAAAGAGGATCATTTTGGAGGAGTGCATGAAATTACATAGTGGATCCTCTAAGGCTTATCTGGTTGGAACCAGTTGTAAGCCCCTTCAATTGGCTTGCTATTTAACAATGGTGGAGGGAGGTAGCTGTTAGTAGTAGAAAATTGATAACAATGAAAATTGTTCTTGACCATAGATATGTAAATGTATTTTGTATAGTAGAGATTCTGCCCTGTAAAAAAGATATTTTCAAATACTACATTTTATTTCTTCATAGGATATTATCCATTTTTGCAATTTTAAGTGAATTCATTTAACTATTCCTCATTATTTATCTTCCAAATTCTTACTTGAACTAGTCTTAAAACCATACTGCTTCCTTCAATAATTAATAAATTCCACAAGTAAAATCTTAACACATTTTCATTTTTTTACTTACATGAAAGTCATGGTTTAACTCTTTGAAAGTTACACTTTAATGTCAGTTATGCTTGTATTGTTCTGAAAATACTGAGGAAGAAAAGGATCAGAGCTAAAAAGGACCTGAATATTGTTAATTACATAGAAATACCAGCACAGTGTACAAAATGTATAAGAAAGTTCACTGTGGTATTGCTTGCCAAAGTGAAAAAACCAAACAACCTATGAGTACATCAAGAGGAGACTAGTAAATAAGATACATACATACTAGGGGAATACTGTGTAGCCATTTAAATGAATGAAATACATATAAGTATATATATATATATATACTGGCATGCAGTGATTGCTAAAATTTGGTGATATAAGAAAATTGCCTAACATTCTGTGAATTACAACCTTATGTAAAGTGAAAATGTAAAGTGAAAAGCACTTGCATAAATTATAGCCAAATAATTATACATGTTTAGAAAAAAAGTCTAAAACATGAACAAACTGATAATATTATTATCTCAGGGGAATAAGATAGGGAAAGAATAAAGAGACTTTTAACTTTTACTGTCCACATCTATGTTGAGCATTTATAAAACTGAAAGTCGTGCATGATTTTGATAATTTAAACAATAAAAAATAAAGGAGGCCTGACCTGTTGTGGCACAATAGATCAAGCGTCAACCTGGAACGCTGAGGTCATCAGTTCAAAACCTTGGGCTTGTCTGGTCAAGGCACATATGGGAGTTGATGCTTCTTGCTCTTCCCCCCCCCCTCTCTATCTCTATCTTTCTGTCTCCCTTCTCTAAAATGAATAAATTAAAAAAAATAAAAAATAAAGGAAATAAATAATCAGGTAAGCAGCAAAAGTTTTAAAAACCATAATTTTATATTATAACCCGAGAATAAAATAAATTTCCCACAGTCAATAATGATAGGCACAAATGTTTTAATAAATAAATAAATGGAGCCTGACCAGGTGGTGGCACAGTGGATAGAGCATAGGATCAGGACGTGGAAGACCCAGGTTCTAAACCCCAAGGTAGCAGGCTTCAGCGTGGGCTCATCTGCTTTGAGCACAGCTCACCAGCTTGAGCCTAAGGTCGCTGGCTTGAGCAGGAGGTCACTCACTCTGCTGTAGGCCCCAGTCAAGGCACATATGAGAAAACAATCAATGAACAACTAAGGTGCCACAACGAAAAATTGATGCTTCTCATCTCTCTCTCTTCCTGTCTGTCTGTCCCTATCTATCCCTCTCTCTGTCTCTCTATCTGTCACACACATACAAAAATTACATAAATAAATAAATAGAGGATGAGATAAATATTCTCTATAGAAGAATTCCAAATTGTGTATGTGTGTGTGTTCACATGGGCATGTGTGCTTGGTAATTTCCCTTTTAGAAGGTAGAGCTTTATCACCTTCCCCCATTCATTGTGAATTTAATAATTCAGTTCCATAGAAAAGAGTCTGAAGCAATAAAAAATAATACTTTTACAGTGGAGAAATTTGGCTACTACTACTACCTATGGTAGGCAGAGTAATGCACCACCTAAGATGCCCGTGTCCTAATCTCTGGAATCTGTGAATATATTATTGTACTTTGCAAAGGTAAATTAAGGTTGCAGATAGACTTAAGGTTTATAATCAACTGGCCTTAATATAGTAAGATTATTCTGGATTATTGGCTGGGTCCAATATAATCACCAGGGCCCTTAAATAAGGAAGAGGAAAGCAGAAAGTCAGAGGCAGATGTGACTATGGAAGCAGTGAGTAGTGCAATGTAAGAGGCATTCAGCCCACAGTGACTGGCTGAAGATAGAAGAAGCAAGAGACAATGGGCCAAGGACTGCAAGTAGCTTCTAGAAGTTGGAAAAGGCAGGAAAATGGATTCTCCCTCAGACTCTCTAGAAAGGAATGCAGCCATGCCAACATGTTGTTTTTAGCTCAGTCAGATCTATATTAGACTTTTGAACCCCAGAACATCTGTTTTGTTATAAGCCCCTGGATTTTGATAATCTGTTATGTTTGCCAAAAAAACCTACCACAGATCTACTTTAACCAAGTGATCAAGATTACATCACCAATGATCACTCATATAGATATCACGTACTCCCAGCTATGATGTGATGAAAAGGGTATCCTTACCATAATCACATAACTTCAGTGTAATATAAGAAAAATACTAGACAGACCCCAACATATGGAACATTCTTGAAATTATCTGACCAGTACTTCTCAAAACTATCAAGGTCATGCAAAGCAAAAGTATACTGAGAAATTGTCTCAGACCAGAGAACAGTGAGGAGATATGACACACTGTGGTCTGGGTCCTGGAACTGAAAAAGTACAGTACTGGGCAAACTGGCAAAAACCAAATAGTGCCTGGAGTTTAGAGTAATTTACCAATGTTGACCTCCTTTGTTTTGACAAATCCACCATACTGCTGTGAGATGTTAAACATTAGGGAAATTGGATGATGAGTGTATGGGAACTCTCTATGTTACCTCTGCAACTTACTGATAAGTCTAAATTTATTTTAAAATAAATATTTTTAAAAATCATCTAATCTAGCCACTTAATTTGCTAAAGGAGGAAGTTGAAATTCAGACAGGGAAAATTGGCTGATCAAAGTAATATAATTTATATATGAAAATGTTCATCTTTTCCATTTCCAATGATGTATTTATTCGGTAATTTTTTTTAAAAATCCTTAAAATTATTTTCTCCAAAATTCAACTATATTGATCCGAATTACCCTTTTATAGTACTATCTTTCATGTTGCAATTATTACCTCCTTTGAGTGTTTTCCAGGTCACTGGACAAAAAGGATACAAAAATGTGTTTATAACAATTGCTCTAATTTCCTGCTTTAACAACTAATATTTGTCTCTAATTGTAGACTTGGTTTTAAAGTCTCTTTTGTTAATATAAGTCAAGCTACCCAGCTTTCTTTTGCTTTCCATTTACATGGAATATCTTTTTCTATCGCTTCATTTTCAGTACGTGTGTGTCCTAACATCTGAAGTTAGTCTCTTAGCAGCATATAGATGCATCTTTCATTTTTTCCATCCACAGCCATTCTGTATGTTTTGACTGGAGTATTCACTTTATTTACATTTAAAGAAATTACTGATAGGTATGTACTTATTTTCAATTTGTTGTTTTCTGGCTGCTTTGTAATTCCTGTTTCTTCTTTGTTTTGTTTTGTTTGTTTGTTTGTTTTGTTTTTTGCTCTCTTCTTTTGAAGTTTAGTAGTATGCTTAGATCCCTTTATCTTTTGTGTATCTACTACAGGGTTTTCTTTGTGGTTACCATAAGGGTTAGATACACCTTTTATTTACAATGGTCATATTAAAGTTGATAATAAATTTGAACAAATTCTAAAACTCTATATTTTTTATCCTTTGCCCACGTTTTAGGTTTTAGATGTCATACTTGACATCTTTTTATCTGTGTATCTCTTAACTAATCATTGTAATTATAATTATTTTTACTATTTTTGTCTTTTATCTTCTATACTGGCTGTATAAATGACTGATCCATTACCTTTACTGTATATATTTACCTTTACCAGTGAAATTTATACCATATTTTTACTTATTCTTAATTAGAGCCCTTTCTTTTCTGTTTAAAGAAGTCCCTTTCACATTTCTTGAAAAGCCAGGTTTGCAGTTATAAACCCCATTTGCTTTTGTTTGTCTAGAGAACTTTTTATCCCTCCTCTAATTCTGAATGACAAATGTCTTGGGTAGAGTAGTCTTGATTAGAAGTGTTTGTTTTGTTTTGTTTTAATTTCACCACTTTGAATATATCATGCCACTTCCTTCTGACCTGTTACAGGCGTCCTCAAACTATGGCCGGCGGGCCACATGCGGCCCCCTGAGGCCATTTATCTGCCCCCCGCCGCACTTCCAGAAGGGGCACCTCTTTTATTGGTGGTCAGTGAGAGGAGCACTGTGTGTGGCAGCCCTCCAATGGTCTGAGGGACAGTGAACTGGCCCCCTGTGTAAAAAGTTTGAGGACCCCAGGATACTATTGGGAAGAAGTTCCTTTGTGCATAACATGTTGCTTTGCTCTTGCTACTTTGATTATTCTTTCCTTGTCTTTAACTTTTAACATTTTAATTATAATATGTCTTGGTGTGGGTCTGTTACAGATCATTGATTAACTGCTTATGAGTTTGGCCCTGGGGCAGGTGAGTCTGAGCACACAAACCTTTTAATAGCTGTCTCTCAACTTCCTGTAAACTTATGGGTGTTATGGATATGAGCAATATTCGTTTTCAGAAGATACATACTTGAGAGGTTAGTCTTTCATGTACACATTTTAAAAGATGGGGTGCCCCAGTAAAGGAAACCATCAACAAAATGAAAGGACAACCAACTAAATTGGAGAAGATACTCACCAATGATACATCCAGTAAGGGGTTAATTTCAAAAAATATATAAAAAATTCATAAAACATAATACCAAAAAATAAACAATCTGATTTAAAAATGGATAGAAAACCTTGAGGAGACATTTCTCCAAAGAGGACATACAGATGGCTAATAGACATATGAAAAGATACTCAGTGTCACTAATCATTAGAGAAATGCAAATAAAACCACAGTGAGATATCACCTCACATCTGTCAGAATGGCTGTCCTCAAAAAATAAACAACAAATGTTGTCAAGAATTACACAGTTATGTGTATCTATCCACTATGCTGTATACTTGAAACTAATATAATATTGAATGTCAACTATAATAAAAAAAAATTAAAAACAAAAAATGTTTAAAAAAAAGATAGAGTGTTCAATGTGGGGTTCAAACTCTTCACTTCTCAGGGAGAACCCCCAATTGTGGGTCACCATTCTGAGGGGAGGGTTTATAGCATGACTATCTCAGCCTCTCCTATCTTTATTGATGAGGATCTTTTCCTGTTTGCCTTATATGTAGGAGTAACAGCTATATTTTAGAGGTTTTGTTCATAAGAAATTGTTTCATATGTACATTTAGTGTTGTTGGTAGGAGGTGAGTTCAAGTTCTTCCTATCTTCTTTTTTTTTTTTTTTTAAATAAATTTTTATTAATGGTAATGGGATGACATTAATAAATCAGGGTACATATATTCAAAGAAAACATGTCTAGGTTATTTTGTCATTAAATTATGTTGCATACCCCTCGCCCAAAGTCAGATTGTCCTTCGCCACCCTCTATCTAGTTCTCTGTGCCCCTCCCCCTCCCCCTAACTCTCCCCCTGTCCTCCCTCCCCCCACCCCTGGTAACCACCACACTCTTGTCCATGTCTCTTAGTCTCATTTTTATGTTCCACCAATGTATGGAATCATGTAGTTCTTGTTTTTTTCTGATTTACTTATTTCACTCCTTATAATGTTATCAAGATCCCACCATTTTGCTGTAAATGATCTGATGTCATCGTTTCTTATGGCTGAGTAGTATTCCATAGTGTATATGTGCCACATCTTCTTTATCCAGTCTTCTATTGAAGGGCTTTTTGGTTGTTTCCATGTCTTGGCCACTGTGAACAGTGCTGCAATGAACATGGGGCTACATGTGTCTTCACGTATCAATGTTTCTGAGGTTTTGGGGTATATACCCAGTAGAGGGATTGCTGGGTCATAAGGTAGTTCTATTTGCAGTTTTTTGAGGAACCACCATACTTTCCTCCATAATGGTTGTACTACTTTACAGTCCCACCAACAGTGAATGAGGGTTCCTTTTTCTCCACAGCCTCTCCAACATTTGCTATTACCCGTCTTGTTGATCATAGCTAATCTAACAGGGGTGAGGTGGTATCTCATTGTAGTTTTGATTTGCATTTCCCTAATAACTAATGAAGCTGAGCATTTTTTCATATATCTGTTGGCCATTTGTATCTCTTCCTGAGAGAAGTGTCTATTCATGTCTTCTTCCCATTTTTTTATTGGATTGTTTGTTTGTTTGTTGTTGAGTTTTATGAGTTCTTTGTAAATTTTGGAAATTAGGCCCTTATCTGAGCTGTTGTTTGAAAATATCATTTCCCATTTAGTTGGCTGTCTGTTTATTTTTATATCAGTTTCTCTTGCTGAGCAAAAACTTTTTATTCTGATGTAGTCCCATTCATTTATCTTTGCCTTCACTTCTCTTGCCATTGGAGTCAAGTTCATAAAATGTTCTTTAAAACCTAGGTCCATGAGTTTAGTACCTATGTCTTCTTCTATGTACTTTATTGTTTCAGGTCTTATATTTAGGTCTTTGATCCATTTTGAATTAATTTTAGTACACGGGGACAGGCTGTAGTCGAGTTTCATTCTTTTGCATGTGGCTTTCCAGTTTTCCCAACACCATTTGTTGAAGAGGCTTTCTTTTCTCCATTGTGTGTTGTTGGCCCCTTTATCAAAGATTATTTGACCATATATATCTGGTTTTATTTCTGGGCTTTCTATTCTGTTCCATTGGTCTGAGTGTCTATTTTTCTGCCAATACCATGCTGTTTTGATTATTGTGGCCCTATAATATAGTTTAAAGTCAGGTATTGTAATGCCCCCAGCTTCATTCTTTTTCCTTAGGATTGTTTTGGCTATTCGGGGTTTTTTATAGTTCCATATAAATCTGATGATTTTTTGTTCCATTTCTTTAAAAAATCTCATAGGGATTTTGATGGGAATTGCATTAAATTTGTATATTGCTTTGGGTAATATGGCCATTTTGATTATATTTATTCTTCCTATCCAAGAACAAGGAATATTTTTCCATCTCATTGTATCTTTTTCGATTTCCTTTAACAATGCTTTGTAATTTTCATTATATAGGTCCTTTACATTCTTTGTTATGTTTATTCCTAGGTATTTTATTTTTTTTGTTGCAATCGTGAAGGGGATTATTTTTTTGAGTTCGTTTTCTAATATTTCATTGTTGGCATAGAGAAAGGCTATGGACTTCTGTATGTTAATTTTGTATCCTGCGACCTTACTGTATTGGTTTATTGTTTCTAATAATCTTTTTGTGGAGTCCTTCGGGTTTTCGATGTATAGGATCATATCATCAGCAAAAAGTGATACCTTTACTTCTTCTTTTCCAATATGGATGCCTTTTATTTCTTTGTCTTGTCTGATTGCTCTGGCCAGAACTTCTAGCACCACGTTAAATAAGAGTGGAGAGAGTGGACAACCCTGTCTTGTTCCTGATTTAAGGTAGAAAGTCCTCAGTTTTTTGCCGTTTAAAATTATGTTGGCTGATGGTTTATCATATATGGCCTTTATCATGTTGAGATATTTTCCTTCTATACCCATTTTGTTGAGAGTCTTAAACATAAAATTGTGTTGTATTTTATCAAAAGCCTTTTCTGCATCTATTGATAAGATCATGTGGTTTTTGTTCTTTGTTTTGTTGATATGGTGTATTACGTTAACCGTTTTGCGTATGTTGAACCATCCTTGAGATTCTGGGATGAATCCCACTTGATCATGATGTATTATTTTTTTAATATGTTGTTGTATTCGGTTTGCCAATATTTTGTTTAGAATTTTAGCATCTGTATTCATTAGAGATATTGGTCTGTAGTTTTCTTTCTTTGTGCCATCCTTGCCAGGTTTTGGTATGAGGGTTATGTTGGCCTCATAAAATGTGTTTGGAAGTATTGCTTCTTCTTCTTCAATCTTCCTATCTTCTTATATCACCATATCACTGTCTTAAACTGGTCACCTCTTGTCCTTTTTTTTTTTTTTTTAGAGAGAGAGAGACAGAGAAAGAGAGAGACAGACAGAGAGACAGGAACATCAAGCTGTTTCTGTATGTGCTGTGACTGGGGATCAAACCAGCAATCTCTGCACACCAGGATGACACTCCAACCCACCCAGCTATGTGACCAGGGCTTGAAGCTCTTGTGTTCTTGATGATAGCAATTCTTACAGGTATGAAGTGATACCTCATTGTGGTTTTGATTTTCATTTCCCTGACCTTCAGCATCTTTTCACATACCAGTTGGTCAATTGCATATCTTCCTAGAAAACATAAATTTAGTTACTTGGACAATTTTTAATAGATTTATTTTTATATTGAGTTGCATGAATTATATATATTTTTTGGATATTGACCCTTTATCTGATATACGGTTTGTAAAAATGTTCTATCTTTTCATTTTATTAACTGTTTTGCTGTGCAGAAGCTTTTAAGTTTGATGTAGTCCCGTTTGCTAACTTTTGTTTTTGTCATTTGTGCTTTTGGTGTCATATCCAAAAAAAAAAAAAAAAAAGATTATTGCCAAGACCAGTGTTGAGGAGCTTCTTTCTGATATTTTATTTAAGGAATTTTATGGTTATCAAATCTCAGGTTTAAGTTTTGATCTCTTGTGAGTTAATGTCCATGAGTGGTGTAACATAGAGGTTCAATTTTATTGTCCTGTGTTTGTCCAGTTGTACAGATATTGTAGCACACACATCTTGAGGTTGCATTTGCATAATCAGCACATTTTTGTTTGTTTTGTTTGTTTTTAAGTGAGAGGAGAGGAGATAGAGAGACACACTCTTTCCCGCATGTGCCCCGACTGGAATCCATCTGGTAACCCCTGTCGGGGGCTGATGCTCGGACCAACCGAGCCACTGGCTTCAAGAAGAGAAGAGAGAGAAAGGAAGCAGATGGTCGCTTTTCTTGTGTGCCCTGACTAGGAATTGAACCCAAGATGTCCACATGCTGGTCCAAATCTCTATCCACTGAGCCAACAGGCCAGGGCCTGTTTTGATTTTTTTTAAATATTTTTTTCTTTTATTTATTCATTTTAGAGAGGAGAGAGAGAGAGAGAGAGAGAGAGAGAGAGAGAGGAGAGAGAGACAGGGGGGAGGAGCTGGAAGCATCAACTCCCATATGTGCCTGACCAGGCAAGCCCAGGGTTTCAAACCGGCGACCTCAGCATTTCCAGGTCGACGCTTTATCCACTGCACCACCACAGGTCAGGCCTGTTTTGATTTTAAAAACTGTTCTTATTTGTGGGTAATTTGATGTATATGAATGGACAGTGAAGATTATGGAAGAGTTCAATCTTCTCCTTCAGGCTGACACTACTTAGCTTTTTCATATCTCACAGACAGAGAAAGAGAATTCTAAAGCTGGTTTCATTTTCTTTATTTCCTTGAACTTTCCTAAACTTTCTGTACAAAATCTGACTATCCTTACTTTTTCATTTGCTTTATTTTACATTTTCATGCCCAATCTATAGTTATCCTTCTTTATTTCACTCTAATCAGGTATGACTTGAAAATCAGATACTTAACCAAAAATCCTTATGGCTAAATAAAAGGTAACAGAAGTATGTACATGTGCAGCAGCAGAATTTCACACATGATAAACTAATGATGTAGAGATCATTATATCTCTTCTCTTATTTTATAAATTAAAAAGAAGTCTCAGAGAAAAGTTAAGCAATTTGCCCAGGATCTTACAGTGGCATAGCTCAAATGTGTCTATTTCTAAAGTTCATGTTTTTTGGCTACACAAAGTAGACTCCACACAGTAGGCACATTGTGGGAAAAACCAGGCCTGGTTTGACACAGTTCTTAAGAGACAAAAAGACCAGTCAGGGGGAAAAAAAGTGATTGAAATCATGGGTAATTTTTCATTGTCTTTTTATAATGTCTTTTTTGTGTGCCTCGCATGAAGGGAAAGGCCTGGAAAGCCCTTTTGTCTGTTCATTAACTAATTATCATCAATAGAAACCTTTTTAACCATGACTAGCCATTCTGTCTCCTACTTCTCTATTTGTTCTGTTAAAAGCAGCATGATACTTGAAGTAATGGAAGAGGCAAAGACAATAGGAGACATTTCTTATAAAAGTGAGTCTTTAGTTTCTTTTGTACTGATATCAATTCCTCCATCAACCTCTTAGCACATTCACTTTTACAGATATAGCCATACAGACCCCACTGTGTCTTATATTATACAATGCCCTTTCCCAAACCAGAACACTTTAGGAAATGTTTATTGGTTAAATTGGCTTAGCCTAGGTTGTGATGAAGCATATATTATGAATTATATGCATTCTCCATTCCTAAGGTCAGACCCCGTTTCAAATTACTAGTTCATCATTTTAACATAAATAAACAAATCAACCAGGTCTCAAAATCAAGCTAAAGGGTCTCATTAGCTGGAGACAGGTTTCATAAAATTTTATTCCCCACGAAAGATTTTCAAAGTACACCATTAATTTGAATCGCCGAATAAAAAACCTTTCTGAAAATTAAATCAGAAGGTCTCCCCAGTCACTATTTTGTCCTACCACTGTGTTTATAATACACACTTAGCATTTCTATTGAAGGAGTAATTCTTACTTATTTGTCAAACCCAATGTGTGAAACGACTATATTCAATGCCAGATTTTCTCAGAGATTTAATTTTTTTTCTCGGCTTCTCTTAATATATCAAATATTTACAAAAAGAAATCTAGCATTTTATATTACCCCTTAGATGAAGTCTAACTTCATTAAATTTTGAGCTTTACAAGTAGTAAAACTCCCTAAAGAGTTGGAACAAATTATGTACTCATTTTGCTAAATAGGATATAACATGGTAGTAGCTTTCAAGAAAAATATAAGTAATAGATTTATAAAAGTTGAAAAATTACACTGTGCATTTGTTTTAAAAGTAAGTGATAAGAAAAGATATATTCCTACTCCCAGGTTAATATGCAGCCCTACAATTGAGATAAAACAATGTTTTTCCCTGCAGCTATGCCTACCCTGTATCACGTTGTTCTATAAATATGCAGCAATGGCAGAGAAGTCTGTTCAGGCAAAATACAGTCCCCTGGCCAGAAACACAGCCTATATTAGCATACCTGCCTGACAGCTGCAAATCACATCATTGATTTTAAAGCCAAATAAAGGCTTTCAATACATATCTCAAGACAGAGTCAATCCTGGGTATTTTTAGAAACTATTTTATCAGAATGAGAATCAGCAATGCTTTTTTATTTGCTGAATTTAATTATATATTAAAATATACAGTATTCTCTCCTATTAAGAGTAATCAGGGCATGCAAATTTGCAGGTTTCATCCGTGCTTTTCACCATGTTTCAGTAGATAACAAGCAATGATATTTTCTCTTGCATATATCTGCCTGGGGGAAAACATTTGATCTCTGACAATTAAAGGCCTCAGGATTTAGTTATTAATTGTATCATTAGAAAAGAATACATTTTACTAACTTACTTCAAATGTCAAGAATTGACATCATATCAGTTTATTTTAAAAGTTTATCAAAAAGTTTTATATTGCATCTGCCTAATTAGCTAGCATGCCCTTTACCCCCCTGTCAATCTGTAAACGGTTATTGACTCAGAAAATAACTCTAAATCCTAAATGAACCTTTCCTAGTATTTCCTAACTCCAATGTAAATCAGATTCTTTTACTTTCTGCATTGTTCTGTCATATTGAGGGCAATACATGATGATGACTAACTCTGAACATTTAAAAAAAAATCAGTAAACCTCTATCACTTCTGCATAATGTAAAAATCATTATTTTACTTCCATATAAATACAAAAGTCATTAGGTAATAAAAAGTGTAAATGAAGAAAAAGTATAAGAGAAGGCAATGCAATAGATAAATTGAGGAAAGGCATAAAAATGCATCATTTTAACTCAGTCAGTTAAGAGCATCTTCCCAAAATGACAAAGTTGCAGGTTTGATCCCCAGTCAGGGTACACATGGGAAGCAAACAAAGAATAAGTAGAAAAACAAATGAATGCTTCCCTTCCCCGTCCCCTCTGTCTCCCCCCCCCCAAAAAAAAAATCAATAAAAATTAAGCCTTGGCCAGATAGATAGATCGGTTGATTGGAGCATCATTCCGAAGTATGAAGGTTGCTAGTCGATTCCCCAGTCAGGGCGCATAAAGAAGCAGCAGCAGCTCAGTATTCCTGTCTCTCTCAAAAAAATTCTCTGATGAGGTCAGGCCCCAAAAGGATACTAAGAACAGCTTGAGTAGAGCTCGATATCTAAGAATGGACAGGATCAAGGAAATGTGCAAGAACATATTAGGAAGAAAACACAGAGAATTGCTCAAGAACTACTTCTCAGTGTTCTCTAGTCAGTGCTGCTGACTCATCTTGTTGGGCCCAAAGAATATTTGAAATGGCAATGGCACATTTTCCAGGGAGAAAGTATGATATAGTGAAAAGATGATGGGTTTTTGTGTTGGATGGACTGGAATGTGAACTTTCATTCCACCACTTCTAGCAGTAAGACTTTGAATAACTCACTTAAATTTTCTCATCCTATTTCTGATCTCTGAACTAGTTGATAATGCCATCTCAGGATTGTTTCATGACAATATGAAATAGCTTATGTACAGCCTTCAGCATTGTGCCTGGCACATAGTAAGGTTCACCCACAAATACCTGCTGCCTCTTCTAAGTTCTTAAAGTTTACCTTACTATAGTGATTTTAAATTCTGTCATACTCTTTCTAGAAATAAAATATTATAAGACAGAAATACTTACAAAAGTATTGGAATAAGCAGTCAGGAAACCTGGCTTCTACAACTAGCTTTTTTAACAGCTTGTTGCTGAACCTTGAGCAAGTAGTTCATTCTCAAACGTTCCTTATGTTCTTATATAAAGACTAGGGTCACATTATTTCTAATAGGCTTCACAAATCTTACATTCTATGATTCCTCAAAAAAAAGGGGAATTCTAATAGATGAATTATTGATTAGACATAGTTAATTCATAACAACAAAAACTAAGCTTTAAATTGAACCATGTAAAAAATATTTTAACTATTAGAATAATTTTGAAAGGGTAAGACCATTGCATGCCATAAATACTCTTCAAATATTAGAACTGCATTTTATACAAAAAAAAATATTTTTTTCAGAAGTATAGATCTCTCAGCCTTGTTAAAAGGAAATATTATTGTGACTGTTCTTGTATAAATTCATTTTGGATTTACTTTTCATTATGGGATCTCTGCACAGTTTTCAAATATTATGAAGGCATAAACATGATTATAGCTTTCTCATTTTACATATGAGATATGTATAACCAGCTACAATTTAAATAATTCAATAAATAACTGGATTTTTTTTACATCAAATGACCAGTTTGACTTTCGCTAAATTGACTGGTTGGTTGACAATTTGAGAAGCATTAACTTGTCATCATCATCATTACCATGAAATAGTATTTATTAAGCATCCAGAGTCACAAATGATATAAAATTGCTTTTATGCTTGTGTAGACAAAACAAATGTTAAAGTTGTTTCCATATTGAAAAGAATTAAGAGAATTGTGCAACATTGATAAGCATTAGTAGTCAATTTTACCTCATCAATTAGATGCTATGAAAAAGATGAGTAAAATTGCCTGTTGAAATTATAATATATAATCAAAAAGACATGGAATCTCAGTAATGTTTTTTAGGTAGCCCATCCAAACCATGAATTTATGTCTCTGGCAGAGAAATTCCCTAGCACAACTTCACTAATGATGGCCTAGTGCAAATATAATTTTTTATTTTTTGCTAATATGACCTTTAATTCAATGTCTACATTAAGAAAATAAAGTGGAAAAGTAAATTCATTGGAGACAATAAACAATGGATACTGCCAGCAACAGAATACTGAGAACAGAAATTTGCAGTCAGGATGATGGAGAAGGTAAATACTGTGCTTGCCTCCTCCCAGGACCACATCAAACTTACAATTGAATTTTAGAATAACCATCATTGAGAACCACCTGAAGAATAGCTGAACAGAAGTCTTATAAATAAAGACATAAAGAAGCCATGACAAGACTGATTGGGAGATCAGAAATTCAGAATAGGCAAATCCTATAACCATGATGTATTGATAGTAAGTAAGAATCAAGAGGGAGAGATCCAAGATGTTGGTGGAGTAGGTGGAAGAGACATTCACCTCCTCCCATGACCAAACTCGAATTATAACTAAATTATAGAAAAATCAACCTAGATAATCAACTGAAGACTAGCTGAACATAAGTCCTATAACCAAGGATTTACAGTAGAAGCCAAATAAAGACTAATAGCAGAAAGAGTGGAGATATGAAAAGGGCTGGCCTAGCTACAACCAGTGGTGGCTAAGAATCTGGAAGGATATCACAAATGCAAAAGTCCACTGGAGGAATGAGGGAGCTCAACCTCACACTGGGCAGCTCAGAGCACCAGAGAAAACAAGAGGAACCCATATAACATCTGGCTGTGAAAATCAGTGGGAATTCTGTGGGCCACAGAGAGACAGGAGTAAGCTAGAAATTCAAGTGCCCTATTAAAGGGCCAGCATACAATATCTCATTCACGGCTACACACCTTGGACTCTGGTAGCAGGAAGGGAATTTAGAAGGTTGTGTGGCTTTATGTAGAAGGTTAAAGGGACAACCACCAAGATCCCTAAGCCGAGGTCTTCACCCATACTGTCCACAGACTCCATCTTTCAGGGATGAACATTCCCCTCCATACAGCATCAGTCTAAGATAATGAACTAGCCCCACCCTCTTGACACCACAGAAATACAAAGGATTATAAGGAAATACTATAAACAGTTATATGCCAAGAAATTGGTCAATCTCCAAGAAATGGATAAATTCCTAGAAACATACAATTTTCAAAAATTAATAAAATCTAATCAGTAATTTAAAAACTCCCAATAAACAAAATCCCTGGATCAGAGGGCTTCACAGATGAATTTTACCAATCATTCAAAGAAGTGAAACCTCTCCTCAGACTATTCTAAAAAAATGGAGATAAGGGAAAGCTCCAAAACTCAGTTTATGAGACCAGCATGATCCTAATACCAAAACCAGAAAAATACATTATTAAAAAAATTATAGGTCAATATCCCTGATGACCATAGATGCAAAAATCCTCAACAAAATATTAGCAAATCAAATCCAGCAATATATTGAAATACACCATGGTCAAATAGAATTTATTCCCAGAATATAAGGTTGGTTCAATATCTTCAAATCAATTCATGTAATACACTATATGAACAAAATGAAGGATAGGCCCTGGCTGGTTGGCTCAGCAGTAGAGCATCGTCCCCATGTGGAAGTCCCCAGTTTGATTCCTGGCCAGTGCACCCATCTGCCTCTCCACCTTTCCTTCTCTTCTTTCTCTCTTTCTCTTCCCCTCCTGCAGCCAAGGCTCCATTGGAGTAAAGTTTGCCCAGGTGCTGAGGATGTCTCCATGGCCTCCACCTCAGGCACTAGAATGGCTCCGATTGCAGTGGAGCAATGCCCCAGAGGGGCCGAGCATCGGCTCCTGGTGGGCATGTCCGGTGGATCCCAGTCCGGCGCATGCGGAAATCTGTCTGTGTCTGTCTGCCTCCCATCCCTGCCTCTTCTTACTTAGGAAAAATTACAAAAAAACCCCACAAAATAACAAACAAAAAAGAAGGATAAAAATCATATTATATCGATAGATCAGAAGAAGCATTTGAGAGTATTCAACGTCCACTTATGATAAAAACTCTCAGCAAAATGGGATTGGGGAAAGATACCTCAACATAATGAAGGCCATATATGACAAATCTACAGCTAACATCATACTCAACGGTGAAAAATATAGTAGTTTAGTATTGTATAGTTGAACATAAGGAAAAACCGTGTTTCAAGAAGGATTGACTAGGTTTTCAACATTGCCACTAATAGGTCAAATAAAGTAAGAACAGTAAAGTCTGTTTAGGGACACTGTTGGCCTTAGACACATCTGTTTCTATGAAGATGTGGAACAAAAAGCTAAATTATAGTGGGTCAGTGGGAGATAAAAAAAATGGAGACAGTGAATAAAAGAAACTATAATAAGTTTGTGGCTGATAAAAACAGGAAAAAAGGACATAGATGAAAGTGACTACAAGGAGAAGACGAGGTATGGAAGGCTGTTTCTTAATTGAACAAATTATATTACATTTATAAAGATGTTATGCTTGAAGTGGCTTATTAGAGTCAATTGTTAAATTTTCAGAAATTTTGAAGTCATTGTTAAACATAATATATAATTTAAAAATCAGCCTGTCCATGTAGTGGTGCAGAGGATAGAGCATTAGCCTGAGACTCTGAGGAGCCAGGTTCAAAATCCCGAGGTCATGGGCTTGAATACAGGCTCACCAGCTTGAGTGCAGGGTCACAGGCTTGAGCATGGGATCATAGACATGACCCCATGGTTGCTGGCTTGAGCCCAAGGTTGCTGGATTGAAGCCCAAAGTTGCTGGCTTGAGCAAGGGGTCACTGGCTTGCCTGGAGCCCCCCAGTCAACGCATTGATTGCAATGAACAACTAAGGTGCCGCAACTATGAGTTGATGCTTCTCACATCTCTCCCTTCCTGTCTGTCTGTCCCACCCCCAATAACTAAAATAATAATAATAATATTAATAATAATTTAAAAGTTATGTTATATAAATAAACTCATACTTAAGTAAATTATATTAAAACTACAGAAAAACTCAAAACTTATCACTTCTAAATTAACTATATTTATTTTTATGTATAATGAGGCTATTTGTGTGGATTGTATCTATATGATGGGAGTATTATATACAATAATTTACCACTACATTTCACTTACCAACTCTAAATTCAGTGATAACATGACATCATTGGCCAAGAAGGGATCATTCATACCAAGAAATTAGCAAATACTGCAAATAAGGGCTTGATTTATTCATTTTTGTTGTTTTTCAGATGCTGATTAAACTTAAAAATTGCTTCTGTGGCCATCATATTGTGAAGAGAACAAAGAAACTGAGGAGTATTATGTCACTAATCAAAACTATTATGCTATTTAGCAAAAAGCCACATTACTGATGAATGTTACATTTTGATACTTTCATTTTCTAATGTTCATATATCTTAATAATGTAAAAAAAAGTACCATTCAACATTCATATCAGAACTGGTCATTTCTCAATTATAACCACAAATTGGCTATTAATATACAAATTTAACAAAACAATAATAGCTTTCAATGAGAACCAATGATAAGAAATAGTATATTTTATTATTTGTGATTCATACACATACTTTTTATTCATAAAAAAACATAACTACACACACATATGCATGTTGGCTATTAAACATTTAACAGTACATTTATACTTCAATAAAACCATAATAAAAAAGATAAGCAAATTTATGCCTGGCCAGGTGGTGGCGCAGTGGATAGAGCATCGGATTGGGATGCGGAAGGACCCAGGTTCAAGACCCCGAAGTCGCCAGCTTGAGCGCGGGCTCATCTGGTTTGAGCAAAGTTCACCAGCTTGGACCCAAGGTCACTGGCTCAAGCAAGGGGTTACTCGGTCTGCTGAAGTCCCATGGTCAAGGCATATATGAGAGAGCAATCAATGAACAACTAAGGTGTTGCAACGAAAAACTGATAATTGATGCTTCTCATCTCTCTCTGTTCCTATCTATCTGTCCCTATCTATCCCTCTCTTTGACTCTCGCTCTGTCTCTGTAAAAAAAAAAAAAAAAAAGTGAATTAAAAAAAAAAAACAACCCTATACTTGAATTACTACTATTTGTGAATGTGAAGTGATTTTAAAGAGTGGACAAGACAATGAAGGCCTGGGGCAAAAGTAGAATTACAGTTGTATTACCAATAACATAATAATTAATAAATAATAATGCAAGAATAAACTGTGTTTTACATACTCAAAACTGTAAGCCTACTTTTGCCCATGCTGTATTTTAAAATATATTTGTAAGAGGTATCCAATATAGTAAGCGATATAGCTTGGGCAAAATTCAGAAAACACTGAATTTACAATATTTAATAAATAACATAGACTTGTACCAGACCATGATTAAAACTCAAGTAGTTTATTTCATTTGTCATTCAATTAACATTGTAATAAAAATAATAAATACTTAATGTGGACTACTGTGCTAAATATTTTAAATATATTAATTCTTTTGAATATTTTAAAGATTCTTATGCAATAGGTACTATTATTACTACTAAATTTAATGAGCAAAGTGAGGCTCAGGGAGATTTCTTTTTCTTTCTTTTTTTTTTTTTTTTGTATTTTTCTGAAGCTGGAAACGGGGAGAGACAGTCAGACAGACTCCCGCATGTGCCCGACCGGGATCCACCCGGCAAGTCCACCAGGGGCGACGCTCTGCCCACCAGGGGGCGATGCTCTGCCCCTCCGGGGCGTCGCTCTGCCTCGACCAGAGCCACTCCAGCACCTGGGGCAGAGGCCAAGGAGCCATCCCCAGCACCCGGGCCATCCTTGCTCCAATGGAGCCCCGGCTGCGGGAGGGGAAGAGAGAGACAGAGAGGAAGGAGGGGGGGTGGAGAAGCAAATGGGCGCTCCTCCTATGTGCCCTGGTCGGGAATCGAACCCGGGTCCCCCGCATGCCAGGCCAATGCTCTACCGCTGAGCCAACCGGCCAGGGCCTCAGGGAGATTTCTTAATTGCACAAATTTATAGAACTAGTTAGAGAAGATAGCAGGTGAACAAAGTTCTGCCTGATGCCTGTCATAAAGTTGCTAGTGCACCTAACCATTATATACAACTGCCTCTTTCTAATCTAATCTTTTCTAGCTTTATTGGTGTATAATTAAGAAATATAATATGTACACTTATGAACTTTTAATATATAAATACATTATGAAATAATCTTATATTCAATCTAATTAACATATCTATCATCATATATTTATAGTTACCACTTTCTTTTATTTTTCTTTTATTATTTTGTGACAAGGACACAAGATCTACTCTATTATCACAATTCAACATAAAATACAGTATTGTTTACTATATCACATTGCTGTACACTAGACCTCCAGTATGTATTTATTTTGTATAACTGAAACTTTGTATCTCTTGACCAATATCTCCCTATTGCCCCCTTTATCCAAACATGGGCATTAACATTCTACTCTCTTTATTTTGAGTTTGACTATTTTAGATTACACATTTAAATGAGGTTATACATTTTGTGTGAGTACACACGCATGCACACACACACAATATATATATATGAGATACTTATATCACACATTTCCTTTATCTGTTCATCTATCGATTAACACTTAGGTTGTTTCCATATTGTGAATAATGTTTTAATGAACACAGGAGTGCAGATATCTCTTTGACATACTGACTTCATTTTCTTTGAATCTATACTCAGAAGTAAAATTGCTGAATCATAATGTAGTTCTATTTAATTTTTTGAGGAATCTCCATTCTATTTTCCATGATGGCTGTACCAATTTGCATCCCCACCAACATTGTGCAAATATACCCTTTTCTTCATATCCTTGCCAATACTTATCTTTTGACTTTTTGAAAAAAATCATCCCAAGAGGTGTTATAATATTGTAGCTTTGATTTGCATTTCCCTGATCATTAGGGATATTGAGCACCTTTTTATATAGCTGTTAGCCATTTATAAGTCTTCTTTGAAGAAATGTCTATTTGGATCTTTTGCTCATTTTAAAAATCAGGTTATTTAGGACTTTGTTGCTATTGTTAATATCAGTTTCTTATATAATTGGATTCTACTCTCTTATGTAATTATAGGATGTGCAAACATTTTCCCCCATTTTGTAGATGGCCTAGTCACTCTGTTGATTGATTTCTTTGCTGGGAAAATATTTTAGTTAGATGAAATCCCACTTTACCTTTGCTGCTGTCACAGTTTTTTGTTTTTGAATTTGATAATTTTATTATAGTGTATCTGGTTGTAGTTTTCTTGGATATATAACTTTGTAGTCCTTAAAGCTTCATGAATCTGCATGTCTATTGGAAAATTTCCCACCACTATTTTTAAAAAATAAACTTTCTGGATGTTTTTTCCTCTCTTTTCCTGCTGGAACTGCCATAATGCACATACTTTTTCTTTTGATAAGCCCCATAAATCGCACAGGACTTTTTTATTTTCATTCTTCTTTCTTTTTCATTGTCTGATTATACAGTTTCAAATGACTTGTCTTTCCAAGTTTAGTAATTTAGGATTTACTTTTCTAAAAGGATGTTGACAAATGTTAAAATGTCCTAATTGCATTTTGAAAATTATAAAACAAATATAAAACACACAAATTGTTAAACACTGATCACCTATGATTGGATCGAGATATTGATATTTTATGTTTCATAGAAATGAATTTTCAACATTTTGTAAATTTTATAGTATGTAGTATTAGCCCTCATCAGAATTGTCATGAAATCTAAAAATATGATATTGAAAGTACGATTTTTTTCTTATATACAGATATTCTAAAACAAGCCAGTTTGTATTAGCTTTCAGATTTTCAGGGTATGAAAGATATATAGAGTACCCATAACTATGTTTTAACACATGTAAGATAAGTTTGTTTACAGTTATGACAGAAATACCCTCAACTTCCAGATATTAAAAGAAAATACCCTAAGGAAACATAAAAGATATTTTGGGCCAACTTATTTCTTAATAAAAATAATACATCATTTAATCAATTAAAATTGTTAAAAGCATTAAAAATTATATTCTATAGTTGTCAAACAATTCATTCATGTGGTATAAAAAGATAAAAGAAAACATACAGAAACAAAAAAAAAAAATCTCAAAGCATTCCAAACCTTAAGATAAAAAATAATATTTTTTAAACAATGAAATTATCTTTGTTGCTTGGAAAATATGCTTTACTTTTCATCTCAAGTTCACTTTAAATGGTTGAAATACAATTTAATACCTAAGAACAGTGATCTTCAACTGTTGTGCTGCAAGAGGCACAGCAGTATATAGCAAGAACTTTTAAACATGTGATATCTGACTATTTATTCAGGGGTACTGACCTCTTTTCCCTTAAATTGTCAAACAAAAATTAACAACCAACACAATAGCCATACACTGTGAATGAATCAAAATTATACCTATTTTTTGTCAGATTGGCAAAAAATATATATTTTTTGGTATACCACAGAATTTTATGTGTGCCATGAGGTGAAAAAAGTTGAAAATTATTGCCCAAGAATACTCTAGCTAAATTATTTAATATTTATAGGATAATACTTGTATGAATAGAAAGCTTTCATAAAACAGGATTTTAAGGCTGAAAAATTTCTTGACAATTTTAATCATAATTAATGATCAATTAATTAGTGGATTCATATTTATTTAGTAATTTAGAGGGTATAAAGTTCATCATTTGATCAATCTGATTATTTCTCAATGTGCAGTTCTGCCCATTAGTAGTACTAAGACAAATATTTGATAAATATTTCACTTAGTTGGATTACACATTTTCATGTACATGATAAAATCAACAACAACAAAAATAAATAGGTACAAAATCTCAAGCTTTGTTATTTTCATTTTTTTCTTTTTTTTTTAAAGATCAACTCAATGATTTTGTGGGTTGGTTAAGATAATACAGAAAACATTGGGGTAAAGTACACAATGGCACTCTAAAACAATGCTCATATTCATCTCGTTATGGTTATAACTGAGGACATTATTAATTTTTGTTATTTACTTTTCTTTAGAACATAAATCAAAGCCATTAACTTAAACTTGAGGTATATACACAATATTTACAAAACCTTCATCAGACTAATTTTTATGCCCTGGCCAGCATCTTAGTGGATAGACTGTTGACCTGGCATATAGACATACCAGGTTTGATTCTTAGGGCAAACAAGAGAAATGACCATCTGCTTCTCTCCATTTCCCTCTCTCTTATCGCTCACTTCCCCTCCCACAGCCAGTGGCTCTGATGGTTCCAGCATGGCCCCAGACATTAACAATACCTCAGTTGATCAGAGAGTGTCAACCTCTGGTGCTAAAATTAGCTCCAAAGTGAAGCATCAGCCCCAGACAGGGTTGCTGGGAGGATCCCAGTCAGGGTGCATGTGGGAATATGCCTTGCTATCTCCCCTCCTCTCACCTAAAAAAAATGAAGTTAAAATTAAAACAATAATTTTTATAGGTAACATTTAAAAATATTGGAACCAGAATATCTGTGCTAATTTGTCTTTTGACTTTATGGAACAAGAAGAAAACAACATTCAACTAGGGAGGGTGATACTAATAATAAAGCTCTTAAATTAATAAATGTCTTTCCCTTTGCACTTAGCAAATGCTGAGAGTATTCATTATCAGAAAAATGTCAATCACAGCTTTAACACCTTGCTTTGGAAGGAACTAATGAGAAAACAGATAGCAAGGTGAGACCTTCATTTTTTTTTCAAATAAGTGGTCTTAGTTTTTCTCATTAAAAAAGTTTAAACCAGTTTATTAAAAATATATCTAATCTTTTTCCTGGCTTGCAGTGGTGTGGTAGATAAAGCGTTGACTGGGAACACTGAAGTTGCCAGTTTGAAACCCTGGGTTTGCCCAGCCAAGGCACATAAGACAAGCAATCAATGAACAACTAAAGTGTAGCAACTATGACTTGATACTTCTTGCTCTGCTCCCCTTTGTAAAATCAAGAAATAAAAAATCTTTTAAAAATATATATCTAATCCTTTAGTTTTTGCAACTTTCTTTCTTTGATTTTTCTTAAGTGAAAAGTGGGAAGGCATAGAGATGAATCCACTCAGCAAGCCCCTTGCTGGCCTATGCTCTGCCCATCTGAGGCCATTGCTCTGTTGCTTGACAACCAAGCTATTTTAGGCCCTGAGGCAGGCCATGGAGCCATCCTCAGCTCCTGGGGCCAACTTGCTCCTACCGAGCCATGACTGCAGGAGATGAAGAATGAGACAGAGAGAAGGGAGAGGGGATGAGGTGTAGAAGTAGATGATAGCTTTTCCTGTATGCCTTGAGCGGGAATCAAACTCAGGACATCCATATGCTGAGCTGATGCTCTACTACTGAGCCAACCGGTCAAGGCATTTTTTTTTTCAGCTTTCAAGTACAGCACTTCATTTATGTAGCAGCAACAAGAAAATGTCAGTGATCATGTAATCTTAAACTATGAAGTCATCTATTCAAGTCTTTGAATAATTAGAAGCATAGCATACTTGGATATGTCACTTGTGATCTTTAATAGAAGTTAGTTCGAAAAACTGGGAGATTCCACTACAAACATACATTCTTTAACATTTTGCTTACTAGCAAAAACCTGCAATTCAGTTTTCCTTAGGTCCTCTTGGGCTAACATTTTACAAAATTCTTTTCTAGTTACAGAAATCCTTTGTATTGTCTATAACTATCACAATCTCTGTGTTGATATAGTAAGTGTCCAGGAATAATGAAAAGATTACTGGCCAGCGATATCCTACATTTGGAAATATTTACAATTAATCACTATCTCTTCAACATTACTTACGATTTTAGGGGATGTACAGTGTGTCTGTAAAGTCATGGTGCACTTTTGACCGGTCACAGGAAAACAACAAAAGAAGATAGAAATGTGAAATCTGCACCAAATAAAAGGAAAACCCTCCCAGTTTCTGCAGGATGATGTGGCAGCATGTGCACATGCACAGATGATGATGTAACATCATGTATACAACGGAGCAGTCCACGGCCATGCCAGTCGAGATGTGGACGGTACAGAGGAAAGTTCATTGTGTTCTGTGGCTCGCTAAATTCAAATCCGTGAAAAAAGTGCAACGTGAATATCGGCACATTTATAATGAAGTGCCACCACGTAGAAATAACATTACTCGGTGGGATAAGCAGTTGAAGGAAACTGGCAGTTTGGTGGAGAAACCCCATTCTGGTAGGCCATCAGTCAGTGATGACTCTGTAGAGGCTATACGGATAGCTACTTAAGGAACCCTAAAAAATCTGTGCATGAGCCCACATCGAACTGCACTGAATAGTTTGAAACTGAGAGAGTTTTCCTTTTATTTGGTGCAGATTTCACATTTATATCGTCTTTGGTGCTTTCCTGTGACCGGTCAAAAGTGCACCATGATGTGGTTCCTCAAAAAATTGAAAATAGAACTACCTTATGACCCGGCAATCCCTCTACTGGGTATATACTCCCAAAACTCAGAAACATTGATACGTAAAGACACATGCAGCCCCATGTTTATTGCAGCATTGTTCACAGTGGCCAGGACATGGAAACAACCAAAAAGCCCGTCAATAGATGACTGGATAAAGAAGATATGGCACATATACACTATGGAATACTACTCAGCCATAAGAAATGATGACATCGGATCATTTACAGCAAAATGGTGGGATCTTGATAACATTATATGAAGTGAAATAAGTAAATCAGAAAAAAACAGGAACTGCATTATTCCATATGTAGGTGGGACATAAAAGTGAGACTAAGAGACATTGATAAGAGTGTGGTGGTTATGGGGGGACGGGGGAGAGGGAGAGGGAAAGGGGGAGGGGGAGGGGCACAAAGAAAACTAGATAGAAGGTGACAGAGGACAATCTGACTTTGGGTGATGGGTATGCAACATAATTGAACGACAAAATAACCTGGACATGTTATCTTTGAATATATGTATCCTGATTTATTGATGTCACCCCATTAAGAAAATAAAAATTTAAAAATAAAGTGCACCATGACTTTACGGACACACTGTGTGTACATCTTCATTCATAAAAAAATTGGTAAAAGATGGTTGTTTTCCCTGCAATACCCCACCAAACAACGATGATTTTGTGCTTCTAGTGATTGAACAGCCTCCATATCCTGAAGACAATTCCCATTCTTGGAAACTGACTCCCTTCCAGCTACCTGGCTCACTTGCCTTCACCGAGCTCAGAAGAGGAAGAGAAAGATCTGATTGAGTTTTTGCTGCTGTTGGCTCTGTACTGACAACTGGCCAGCTTCCTGAGAACTAGAGGCAGGCCAAAACTCAGGCCCTCCTGCTACACAAATAGCACAACAGCTGCCTCCAAGGGACTCACCTGGCTTGTGGGACATCGCCACCATATTGTCTGAATTGAGTCTCATAGGCTACCATCGTCCCCCAGTTCAAATGCCTTGTATTCAAATCCAATGACTCTTTTTTTCTGACTGATTAAGTCTGCTGTAGACAGTCCCTATTAATTTTTTAAAAATTTTATTCACTGTATTCTTCAGCTCCAGAATTTGTTTGGTTCTTTTTATAATTTTTATCTCATTGTTTTAATTTTTTTCTTGTTCATGTGTTGTTTTCTTGATGTCATCATCTGTCTTTGTTCTCTTGCAGCTCATTAAGCTTTTATAAAACAATTACTTTAAATTATTTGTCAAGCAATTAGTAGATATTCATTTCTTTGGGGTTGGCTACTGAAAATGCATTGTGTTCCTCTGGTGGCATTATGTTTTGTTGATTGTTCATGTTCTTTGTAATCTTGCATGGATGTTTGCACAAACTTCCATGAAGAATACATTCATCTACAGGTAGGCACAAAGGCACCACCTGAGTGGGATGTGTTGTGGCACAGGGTCCAGCACTGGGTACAGGGGTACATGGGGATGCTGGTTCTATTTGAACATGGAGATGGGAGTGGGAAGGTGGTAGCCAGTTTGAAGCTCACATGCACAGGAAAAGTGAATACCAAGACAGGGCATAGGCACACATACACTAGTGATAACAGAGAACAGGCTTGCCTACAGTGGGACTATGGTTAGGAAGGGAGGAGGATGGTGGTGTTGTGGTGGTTCCAGCCCTGGGGAGGGAGGTCATAGTAGCATTCCCTGCTCTGGGGGGATGCAGCAGTATCTCTGGCTCTGGGGGAGGGATTAGGTATAGCATTGTGGACTCTGGGCAGGTCCATCAGCATCAGTGCTAGGGTCAGCACTGGCAAAGGCTTACGGGTCTTCAGCAGCAAAGATTAGGAGCTTCTGCGGTGGCCACTAGAGCTGCTAGGGTCCTCAATAGGGAAGAGTACTATTTTCCTTTTGCCCCATGGAAGGATGGATCATAGCCAAGGGGATACCCATTGCTACCAAGCTGTACTAGCCTAGGATATAGTGTGATGTAGAAAAAATGCTTCCTGTACTTTTCTATGCTGTCATCTTGCTTACTGTGCTTCAGTTTCTTGCTGAAGCTTCTTAGTTATACTCCAGAGATATCCCAGCCAGTGCTACTTTCAACCATGAGTAGTTGTTAAATTGTTTTTGTTGAGGTCTCAGGACTGGGACCCCTACTCTGTTATCTGACTTACATCAACCATAGTCTAAGTTGTTAATGTTTCTTAAGGCTAAGTCTGGTTTTACTAATAAAACATTATATTTTATGAATAAAGTTATCTTTTCTTTTTTTTTGGCAGAGACAGAAAGAGAGTCAGAGAGAGGGACAGATAGGGAAAGACAGACAGGAAGAGAGGGAGATGAGAAGCATCAATTCTTTGTTGTGTCACCTTAGTTGTTCATCAATTGTTTTCTCACGTATGCTTTGACGGGGGTGGGGCTACAGCAAAGCGAGTGGCCCCTTGCTCAAGCCAGTGACCTTGGGCTCAAGCCAGCGACCTTGCGGTCATGTCTATGATTCCACACTCAAGCCAGCATCCCTACACTCAAGCTGATGAGCCTACGCTCAAGCTGGATGAGCCCATGCTCAAGCTAGGGACCTCGGGGTTTCAAACCTGGGTCCTCCGTGTCCCAGTCCGACGTGCTATCCACTGGGCCACCTCCTGGTCTGGCTAAAGAAAGTTATCTTTATCTCCAAGTATAACATTTAAGGTTTTAAAAGCCATGGTTTTTTTTTAAAGACTTTATTTATTCAATTTTCAGAGAGGAGAGAGAGAGAGAGAGAAAGAGAGAGAGAGACAAGGGGGAGGAGCAGGAAGCATCAACTCCCATATGTGCCTTGACCAGGCAAGCCCAGGGTTTCGAACCAGCAACCTCAGTGTTCCAGGTTGGCGCTTTATCCCACTGCGCCACCACAGGTCAGGCGACATTTAAGGTTTTGGGTTTTTGGGTTTTTTTTGTATTTTTCTGAAGCTGGAAATGGGGAGGCAGTCAGACAGACTCCCGCATGCGCCCGACCGGGATCCACCCGGCACCCCCACCAGGGGGCAATGCTCTGCCCATCCGGGGCGTCGCTCTGTCGCGACCAGAGCCACTCTAGCGCCTGGGGCAGAGGCCAAGGAGCCATCCCCAGCGCCCGAGCCATCTTTTGCTCCAATGGAGCCTCAGCTACGGGAGGGGAAGAGAGAAACAGAGAGGAAGGAGAGGGGGAGGGGTGGAGAAGCAGATGGGCGCTTTTCCTGTGTGCCCTGGCCGGGAATCAAACCCGGGACTCCTGCACGCCAGGCCGATGCTCTACCACTGAGCCAACTGGCCAGGGCCGACATTTAAGGTTTTACCGTGAACATAATAATGAGATAAAAATGTTTTAATTGAAAGAATAGGAAATTAGAGCTTATGTAAAATTACTTACACTTGTGTTAAAAATCAAAGTTCAGAATGAAGTCATGCAAAGTAAACAATAAGTATCTGTTCTCAGGACTGTTCAGCTATGTTACTGTTTAATTACCAAAACTGTCTGTCTTTTCTTTACATAGCTCTATAAGCAGTTTATATAATTGTGAAAATTCTACACAACTAATTACACATTTATATATCAATATAAACATTTTGAAGGACAATTTGGCAACCTTCATATCTTCATAAAAATTTATAATGTATGTATTATGAGACTCAAATGGAATTTGTCATACAAAATCTCATAAGCAGGCAAAGAAATAGAATTTTCAGTGGCATTGCATTAATTGGGAAGTTTGTGAAAAATATAAATATTCATCAGTATCAGCCTGGTTTGGTTATATAACAGAATACTATATAGCTGTTAGAGAAGGTTATTATACCTATATATGCTATCATGAAAAGTTACTGAAAATATATTGTTAAGCTAATAAAATACATCATAACACAAAATGCTCTTTATGAGCCCACTTGGGCATATAAACAAGCTATATGAGACCCCCTGCTGGCATCAATGGATAGTCAGTGATCAATGATTTTCATAGAATTGGTACACAAGATAAAGATAAGGCAGTCCATGTGTTTATTCTTCATCTATGGGGCCAGATTAAGACACAAAGTCAGGTTAGTTAAATACATATATAACAGGCCCCAGAATGTTCTTGACATTCTCAGATGCCACTGAAAAGAGCTCTATTTGAACAGTGAAATAGAAATGTAGAAGATGCAGCATATAATAAGGCCATTAAATCTTGCTATTTCCATAATGTAATGGCAATCATTTGCCACAGAGGCATGTAGAAAGGTGAGGGAAAATCATAAATAGCTTCTTAAACTCACAGACATGTATATGAACGTTCAAACTCTGCCAGTTTCCAACTTTACTACTGTTAGTGCGCAGAAAGGAGAGCAAATATAAATGTTTCTGACACATTTTGACAAAATTTTTAACGCACATAAACAGGCAGAAAAATAGCATCCTAGAAGAGCTTCATGTATCACCCAGGCTACTCACCTGGCATCCATAAAGTCATAGCTGGATATATATTCTCCTATTCCAATCTACAGTCTCATATTAATGTTATAACCTGGCTCCATCATAACACTGGTTTTAATATTTTAATTAAATCCAGTTTAAAGAAAGGACTCAGTTCCCCAGCCATATGTGTCGCATTTAGGGCAATGAAAATGTTTATGCTCTTGATTTAATGTAATCTGTCTTTCTCCTAAATATTTTCAGTCAAAAACATAGGTGGAGAGTTAATAGAAGGGAAGAAAAAGATGAGTATCCAGAGGAAGTGTTACTAAATATTGAAAATAGGTATAGTGACAAAAGTTATACTTAAGCACATAGAGGATAAAGCTACTAGTAAGGCACTTCTAACCGATAACATTTCAAAAACTGGTCTTTAACAATCTGAATTTGAAAGAAGGAATAATTATGTCTTGCTTTACTTCATTTCAATTATAGTAGGCACTCTCTAAAATGGCTGCAAAGGGCCCCTGTAATTCCTTCTCCTTGGGTGTGGAGTAGAACCAATGACTTGCTTTTAACAAGTAAAACAAAACAAAAAGTGGTTAAAATAATGGGAAGTGCCTACTCAAGGTTAGTTTTCAAAAGTCTCTGGCTTCCATATTGCTTGCTATCTCTCATCCTTTAACATTCTCTCTCTCTCTCTCTCTCTCTCTCTCTCTCTTTTCTTGGAGCCATTGCTCTGGGGAAAGCCAACTACTATGCTCTGAGTAGTTTTGTGGAGAGGCCCAAGTGGCAAGGAGCTGTTATCACGGGCCAATGGCCAGAGAGGAACTTAGGCCTGCTGAACACCAAGCAAGTGAGCACGGAAATGCATCATTCAGGGTCTGCCAAATAACACGTGAGTGACTTTGCCTGATTCATAGTGGCACAGTGGCTAAAGCATTGACCTGGGATGCGAGGACCCAGGCTCAAAACCCCAAGGTCTCCAGCTTGAAGACTGGCTCACCACCTTGAGTGAGGGGTTCTGGTTTGAACGTAGGATCATAGACATGACTCCATGGTTGCTGACTTGAGCAAGGGGTCACTAGCTCACATCGATACTCCTGGTCAAGGCACATATGAAAAGCAATCAATGAAAAACCGAAGTGCCACAACTACTGAGTTGGTGCTTCTTGCCTCTCTCCTTTTCCCACCCCTTCCCTCTTACTTAAAAAAAAAAAATGTGAGTAACCTTGAAAGCAACCCTGCCCCTTTTTGAGCTGTTAGAATTCTTCAAGCTAAATTGGGATCAAGTTCCTGGCATACAGAAACTGTGAGATAATAAATGTTTGTTGTTTTAAATCACTAATTTTTAGAGTCACTTGCTAAGCAATAAATAAATAATACATAGTGTTTTAATTTTTTTATTCAGAAATTAAATTAATGGGGTAACATTGATCAATAAGAGTACACAGGTTTCCAGTGAACATCTATATACCATTTGAACTGTTGTTTGACTTGTTTGCCCATCACCCAAAGTCAAATCATTTTCCATCAGTATATTTGTCCCTCTTTTACAAAGTGATTTTTAAAAATGTGTTTAATTTTTCAAATCATTCCCTTTTACATAATGTTATGTTCTTTTTGATTGCATAGCAGATATTTTAGATCAGTAGTTTTCAACCTTTTTACACTTGGGGACCAGTGAAAATAGAATTATTTGGGAGACACCTAAGGCAAAAATCACCCTGAGTATAAGGGAATTCAACTAAGATCATTGGGTCTATAATCTTCATACAACATCAGGGTGGTTAAATCTCTCACAGACTGGCGTGAAATTTCTGAATGACTGACAGAGGTCGACGGACAGTGTTTTAGATGACAGATGTAAATGTTAACAAGGATCAACATTAACCAGGGAGACAGTATAATCTGAGTGTTAAGAATGAGGCCTTTAACATAATTGAACGACAAGATAACCTGGACTTGTTATCTTTGAATATATGTATCCTGATTTATTGATGTCACCCCATTAAAAAAAATAAAATAAAATTATATAAAAAAAAAAAAAAAAAAAAGAATGAGGCCTTTGAGTAAGAGTGGCTAAATTTCAATCCCACTCCTCCAATAGTTATTTGTGTAATTTGGGTTGATACTGAATCCTCTCTTAGATTCATTTAATCAAATGTAAACCAGTGACCATATCAGTTCCTACCTCATAAAGCTGTTGTAAGCATTAAATGTGATAATATATAGAAGGAATTGGAGTCATACCTAGATACATTAAGCAGTTAATAAATGTTAACTGTTATTATTGTAATTATTACCTGACAGAGGAGAACAAATTTTAATAAGGCTTTAAGCTCTATTCTTTCCAGAAGAAAAGAGCTATCCAAATAAGTGCAGAAAGCAGACTAAAGGAGACACAGTAAAAGAGAGCAGCATAGCCTGACCAGGTGGTGGCGCAGAGGATAGAGTGTCGTACTGGGACACAAAAGACCCAGGTTTGAAACCCTGAGGTCACCAGCTTGAGCACGGGCTCGTCCACTTTGAGCAAAGTTCACTAGCTTGAGGCCAAGGTTGCTGGCTTGAGCAAGGGGTCACTCACTCTGCTGTAGCCCCCTGGTCAAGTCACATATGAGAAAGCAATCAATGAACAACTAAGGTGCCACAACAAAGAATTGATGCTTCTCATCTCTCTCCTTTCCTGTCTGTCCTATCTGTCCCTCTCTCTGTCTCTCTCTGTCTCTCTCTCTGTCTCTCTCTCTCTCTCTCTCTCTCTCTCTCTCCCTCACACACACACACACACACACACACACACACACACACACACACACACACACACACACAAAGAAAGCAGCATATAGGTATTGATATTCACAATGCCAAACAGTCCTGGATGCCTGGCACACTTAAGTCTCATGAACCTTTACAGCATACTAAGTAAATAGGTTTCCACTTTACAAATGAAGAAGCTTAGTTGAGGAACTTATTCAATGTTAAAAAACTACCAAGTACCAGTGGAAGCATAGCTATCAGATCTTAGTGGGAGTTTAAAACCAAGGCACATCTAACTCTTTCACCAAGACAGCCTTCTGGGTTTAAAGACCAGAGGAAAGGGGAAACTACTCTGAATTGTGAAGGCATGGCCTGCCACTCAGTTATATTGAGGTGTTCCTTTGATTTTTCCAGTACACATGTACCACAGCCTGCCGTGTGCCAGCTTTGGTGAAAGATCCACATTATTGCCAGGCAGGGTTCTGCAGGATATGCCCTGTGCAAGATAACCAGCCAAGAGAGAAAACAGGTTGAAATCCAGCTCGTCATCCCCTGTCAAATCTTGATCCTAAGAGTATACATTTGCAAAGAAGAGGTACCTTTTTCTCTTTTATGCATTAGTGAAAAATGAGCCAACAGAGGCCCTAAACATATGGTGATAAATATAACCTAATCTCTGCCATCTACTAAAAATTCAGATGGTGCTTTGATGGTCAGATAGAAATAACCTTATTTCTTGGTTGTCTAGAAATGCTGAGTGAATGAGATCTACCTGGTTTAAGAGTAAAAAAGCAAGGTTGAATTAAAAAGTAAAATCCTCAAGAGGAGACAAGAGCTAGTAAACTGCACCTGATAGGGTCTTAGGTGCAGTAACTAAACTGTTATCTATTCTAGAAGATTACTTCCTCTGTGAGATGAAATTCTTGCACTCTTAACTATTGTTGTTGGCTTAGAACTGATGGGGAGAAATGGCAGGACGTTACTACATGGTGGGGAAATCATGTTTATTAGGTGTTCCTTAAAAGACAGACTTGGGAATCATTTCGGCCCTAGGATAGCAGAAGCAAAGCAGTGCAGGGAGGCCTCTGCTCTTTCACCACAACTTATTTCTGGCTATTTACTGAGGAATTTGGGGCATTGTTTTCTTCATCTTTAATTTTAAATTCAATTTCCTAAATAAAATTATAACAATATAAGGCTAAATATGACTGTAATTATATACTTTTTCATCTCATAGAACATTGACACAAAACTCTGGTGAGCAGTGTTTCTCATAAAAGAATAAAAAAACACAAGGACCTCATTTTATATTTAGATAAAGCATTTGATCAGAAGCGAGAACTTTAATTCTGGATTTTGAATGATCAATAGCAATGTCACTTCAGTTGGGCAATGCTCTTTTATTGTCTGATAGCCCTTCAAGTTATATAAAGGGTATCATCTTTAAACTGATAAATATTTAAGAGAGAAAACGCATTTCTCCTTTATTAGCTTTGATATATAATGTTACAGTTTAAGAAATTACTTTGTAATTTTTACTGCAATATAGTAGCCTCATTTACTCAGAGATCTGCCAGCTGTTATTATAACAAATTCAAAATAAGCAGTCAAGGTGGTGAGAAGGTATGGAACAGTGACAAAAAAAATTAATGACTGGGGAAAAGGGGTTTGTTGGTTGGTATTCAATGGAAACACAGTAGCACAGCAAAGGGGGACATTTTATTATAAAGATGCATTTTTTTCTCCCAGGCCCTAAAGGCAGAAATACAGTTAGGCCTCATGAAATAGTGGAAATAAGAATTGAAAAGCCAGCTGAAAACCATTCTGTTTGTTTCTCTTTTCTTGAAGTCCCATGGTCTTTCATCATTGCTTCTATTTGACATTTTCCTTTTTCATTCTTTATAGTTTTCACAGCTTTCCTCTAACATGACATAAGAGGGCTTCCCCACAACACTCCAGCCTCCTTTATGTTCCATAAGTAGATTACAATAGGTCAAAGCGATTTGCTAGTAAACCATAATGACTAAGATAGAACGGAAATCACAGAAGAGAACAATCCTTGGTATCTAGTCCCAAAGTGACCTATCACTGGGACTACATGCCTACATCCTCAGCTTACAGCTTCCCCCATTCCAGAGGCAGAACCCGATTCCCTACCTATACTTCTGTAATGGAGGTTTTTGCCCACTTCTAAGTGGGTAATGTAAACAAGGGGCAGGTGTTTGAAAGTCTGTGTCAAATCATATCACTGTAAATTAAGAAAAAGGAGTTTTCATAATGAAATAAAGACAAATGTCCTACTGAAAAGAATTGCTCTATAATAGTTTTGGCTAGGCCAGTGTTTCTGAAAATTTAGCAAAACCTGTAGGAATTTTTAAAATACTGATTACTAAGCCCTACTCCCTGAGTTTCTGATTTAGCAGTGTGGGGGATGAGGTTTGGTACTTTCAACAGGTTTCCATGGGCCACACTACAAACCACTGTATCAACATAGTTGTCATTATTAGCTTTGGCTAAGTCAAACTGACTTTTAATTTTTCTCATACTTGACTTAATCAAAGATACTCTGCTGGACTGGAATCAGGTAGACAGGTTGGCACTGATACAGGAAGGCAGAAGGCAGGAAGGAAGGAGTAACCATCCGGAGCTTGCTTGGTTTTGTAAAGTACTGACCTTTGCTGCTATTAGGCTATTTCGTGGTTCCTTTCTGAACCCACTGCTGTGTGTTTCTATTGCTGCAAAAACAAGGACAAAGCAAACAGGCAAAACCTGCCTTGATAAGTTACGAAGTTGCAGAGTAGTAGAGTACTATGTGCCACATAGCAAAGACACCACACAGGGGTATTAAAATGGAAATAAACAAACACTCCAAAGATAAAATATTTACAATCTCATGTGGTACCACTCTATAAAAGAAATATTAAGTATAAACGAATTCCCCACCTCTCTTTTGGAAGAAAAATATTTTCTGAGAGATAATAAAGGGTTGGAAATAACAGGAAAATAAATTCTATCAAAAATATGTTAAAGTCATGTGTTTACTGAATGCATTGGTTTTGAAAAATCTCTTCCACGTAAAGTATGTCTTGGTTCATGTATGTTAATATAGTCAAGCTCATAAAAGCCATATCCCTAGATACATGACACTATGCATTTGTGAAAACCTATGAAATTTTACAGCAGGAAGAGTGAACCCTAATGTATGTAAATTTAAAATAAATAATTGAGGAGGTCAAGGAAAGCCCAGGATGGAATACAGATTGTGAAAATATAATCTAACTGTATTACAAATGTATGCGCCAGCCTCACTGAAAGAAGATAAGAGAATAGATGAGGACAAAAGTAATTTTAAAAATGAGTGGCAAAAGAGATTGTACATAAACACTGTACTCTAATTAATCCAATTAAAATGGAAATACAGGTTAACAATTCTGAGACTACTATAAATGTGTACTAGAATTAAACAATTAGGTAAGTGGGTAGCAAATGGTGAAGGCCAGTTTTCTTGCTTGTGGAGTGCGAGGTTACAGACAAACAATAGAAAAAGATTATAATGATAGTGTGATAAAGGATTAGAGTGAAAAGTGTCAATATGAAGTCATGTTTAGTTGAATATAGATATAGATAGATGCATATAGAAATATTTTTTACATATGTGCATACACAGATATTTCTTTGTTCTATCAGTTGAGAGCACCTAAAAGTAATAACACCCAGTAGCAAAGAGCATTTCAGCACCCACATCTTGGTATTTAATATTATCCTCCATATAAAAGGAACCAGAGCTCCTGGGAGAAAAGGCCAATTCAAGGATTCTGGCAGGTAATATACAAAATGAGCCTGGAGAACGTTGAAGTGCCAGAAATTAAGGCAATTCTCAAAAAGAATTAGAATGATGAGAGTATGTCACAGGGGTACAGGAGCTACCCTACAAGAGCTCTCAAAGGCCAAAGCTACAACAATTTGAATAGCAAAATAAAGTAGTATGAAACTACAGCCCAAAGTATAAACTACACAACCATGCATCTATATTGATATAAATTAATGACTGAATAAGTAAATAAATAAATGGGAGAGAAGAGACAAATCTCTCATGAAGAAGAATTCCAAATAAATTATGTAGACTCTGCCCTCAGGTGGTGAAAAATAATTCTTGATCCTTAGGTAAGGGCATCACAGAGTATAGACCAGGGGTCCCCAAACTACAGCCCGCGGGCCGCATGTGGCCCCCTGAGGCCATTTATCCGGCCCCCGCTGCACTTCCGGAAGGGGCACCTCTTTCATTGGTGGTCAGTGAGAGGAACACATTGACCATCTCATTAGCCAAAAGAGGCCCATAGTTCCCATTGAAATACTGGTCAGTTTGTTGATTTAAATTTACTTGTTCTATATTTTAAATATTGTATTTGTTCCTGTTTTGTTTTTTACTTTAAAATAAGATATGTGCAGTGTGCACAGGGATTTGTTCATAGTTTTTTTATAATCCGGCCCTCCAACGGTCTGAGAGACAGTGAACTGTCCCCTGTGTAAAAAGTTTGGGGACCCCTGGGTTAGACAAACAAAAATAGTAAACTTACAGGGTATAAAACTAGCACTATTACCTCAGTCAGATCAAAGTCAATGTTATAAGTGATAAGACATGGATAGCATGCACTATTGATGTGATATGATATAAAGGGTACTTTACATCTGTGGTCTTTATCCCCAAAACCCATAATCCAAGTTTAGTCATGAGGAAAACAAACAAATGAACAAAAATTCCTGTCTGTAATTTTCAAAACTGTTCAGGTTATCAAAAGTGAGGAAAGACTGAGAAACGGTCGCAGACATTTCATTCCACCTAGGAGAAACCGGTTAAAATTCTCAATTGCTTATTAACACTTTTCCTGACCTCAGAGACCAAAATACCACACATGGCAGCCTGAAATCTGAGGAAATCAGCTGTGTTCAAGGCATTACTCATGTTCGATTTGACCAAGTTTGGGTCTACCCTGAGAGGTCCACTCCCACCTGAAGAACGAGAATGCGAATAACCTCCTGCTTCTTGGCTGCCTGCCACCATGGCCACCGAATAAAACAACAACTTAAAATAAAAACAACATTAAAATGGAGCGATCTAGTAATACTGAGTAGGTCTGAGAGGAATCACCTAAGGTGGTAACAATCTGAATTGTGATCCGAATGAGAGCAGGTCGTGTGACTAAGGGAGGAACTGGTAGAGCAGTGAAACCACAAAAGTGAAGACCCGAGAAGGGAAGGAGTCTGATAATGAAGGGAAGATGGCAATCACGCCTGCAGAGGCATAAGAAAGGGTGCTACGTGAGATTAGAGAAGTACACATTTGGATCAAGTGATACCTTGCAGGTCAGGATTCATTGTTTGGATTCATCCATGGTACAAGTGGTAATCATCTGAGGATTTTATGTACCAGAGAGATGTGACATAATAAACTGGGTAATTTTTTTTTTTTATTGAAGTAATTCAAACAGACATGCTTTAGGTACATCTTGTACACAGATTAAAGAGCTAACTTGTGGATGACCATTCAAGTGTTTAAGTGTTAATTGCCCTCCAACATCAACATCATAACTCTGAAAGCTTTCCCTCTCTCTTTGCTTACAAAAGATAAATCATTTTAATTGAACCATGTAATATAATAATAATAAGTCACAGGTCATATGTGGACTATTGGCACAGATTGTCGTCCTTGCTCCTGAACTTTTTTTTTGGCACATGTGAAAGATTAAACAGTAGAATGGAATGCAAAATAACTTCCTCTAAATACCCTTTTCCTGCTTAGATATTTTATCTCCATTTTATAACTAGGTTGCTGAGTACCACCAATGGTACAGAATTCTTCAAGAGAGAGAACTATTTTTCAAAATTGTTTTTTGCTCTTAAAATTTTGATGTATTTTTTAACCTTTCATTACACATTGGTTTCTTTTATCATTACAATGTCTTACTGAGATGTAATTCATATTTCATAAAATTCACCCCTCTAAAATGTACAATTCAGTGGTTTTTGGTCTATTCCCAAAGTGTGCACCTATCACTTCTATCCAATTCCAGAGCATTTTCATCACCTTGAAATGAAACTCTGTATCCTTTTGCCTTCATCCACCAATCCTCTCATCACTCTCCCATTCAGCTCTAGGAAACCACTAAGCTACTTGTTGTCTCTAAACATTTGTTTATTCTCATATTTTAAGCAAATGTAATCATACAATATGTTTCCTTTTGTGCCTGGCTTCTTTCACTTAGCATAAGGTATTCTAGCTTTATCCATGTTGTAGCATGAATCAGTACTTTATTTTTTTTATGATTGAATAATATATATTTTGTGGTATGGATATACCACCTTTTGTTTATCCATTTATCAGCTGATAAACATTTGAGTTGTTTTCACTTACTGGCTATTATTAATATTGCTATAACCATTCATGTACAAGTTTTTTGTGGACATATGTTATTCTTTGTGTATATACCTACTAGGGGGAGTTGCTGGGTTATGTGGTAACTTTGTCTATTGTTACAGAAACTTCCAAACTGGTTTCTAAGAGACAGCACTTTTTATATTCCCACCATCAGTGTATAAGGATTCTGTTCCCTCTACATTCTTGCCTACAATTATAATTATGTGTCTTTGATTACAGCCACCCTAGTGAGTAGATTTGATTTGCATTTTCTTAATGAGTAACAATATTGAGCACTTTTAAACATTGTGTGCCTATCAGCCAAGATATTTTGATTGCTTTGTGCAGTTCTTTAAATTAAGTAGGAAAAAAGAGGTTATAAAATTACATTGATGCTATCTATTATATTTCTTATTATGTTACATTTTTGGGTATTTTTTCATTTATTTATGAGGATTCAAGTTATTATCTATGTCCTTTTATGTCAGCCTGAAAAACAAATGCCCTTTAGTATTTCTGGTAGGGCAGATATGCTAATTACAAATTTTCTTAATTTTTGTTAGTTTATTATGTACTCCAACTATTATCTACCCCCTCAAGTAACCGTAATGTTCAACATCTGTCTATGGTTGCTTTCAACAAATGCTCCCAAAAGAAACGTTGTTCATACTGGGAAACCATAAATTATGGTCTTTCTATTGACCCTACATCTTTTCCCTCAAACAACAGTTGGCAAGAAGACCTTCAGAATGACTATTTTAATCATTGGATTGAAACACCATTTAGAGAAAAAATGGAACAAGATGGTATGTATGGAATATCCTTTAGTTCAAGAAGCTCAAATATTAAGCATGTCTCACAAAATAAACAAGAGATATTTTTGATCCTTAATAAAAATTAAAAAATTCCCCAAGATATGCTGAAACCCTTGCTTATATTGAAATGAAAAATGTGTGTCCCAGAGATGTAGTATTGCATGTGCTTTCAAATTACCACACTCCAACATGTATAAGAACCCTCTGCAACCCAGAAAAGTGCCTGCCAGGAAATAATTTGTTGTTTCTCCTAGCTTAATTTGAAATAGAAAGTTATAAGGTTCCAAAGGCACAACTTGAGGATAATTAAGCAGATATAAGAAATACTGATATAGATATGATAGCTTGGCATCCAGAGTTCATCCAAGGCAAACCAGAGACAACTATGACAGGCTACTAAAGCTCTGTAGGCACATCTGCCAGGTGCTGGGAAATGGAGATACTTGCAAAGTGAGTTTATGGCAGGTTAGCATTTTCACACGCCTCAAAGCATGAAAGCAGCACATCATCTACATGACATAATGACAAGCCTGGCTTACCGTCTCCACTGTCAAGATCTTCAGCAAAATCCACTTAACTCCTACTTGCAGGTTCAGCCTGGTTTGCAGCTCTAGGGAAAACCTAGTTTCAAGATGTGTTAAGTATGAGAAGAGTATTTAAAGATCCAAAATTCTGAGATTCATTATCAAGTCAGAGATATTGCCATTGTCATTGATCTGCCCACTAGTTTCAGTAAATAGCAATATAGTGCCTTTATCCCTTATGTATAAGGCCTTTACTGTACCATTATTTATGATACTGTTAAAGTATTAGAATGTTCAACTAATGAGGAAATCAAAAGAGAGTCAAAAAGGAGGAAATGCAAGTTCTAGAGAAAAGTTTTCCTACATCCCTTTATTTTTCATCTAATTTCAATGCCAGAATATGCATTACTTTACTTAATGTGCTTTTGTGTATCAGATATTCATGTCAGAGAATAATAAACTAGCTATTAAAGGCCTATGCTCTAATTATGGATCTTCATATATTAACTGTGTAACATTTCCACTCTCCTAGGCTCAGTAATCACATCCGATTAATGAGGACAATCAATAGGTCTTTGTAAAATGAAAATGAAAATATGTCTTTAGAGCACTTAATATCATTACTGGCACCTATTAAGCTCAACATATCTTACTGGGGGAGGGAGGAGAGGAGGGTATGGTAGAGAAAGAAGAGACAGATGGAGGAAAGAACTAGGAGGGGCCCTGGGCCAGTTGGCTCAGTGGATGAAACGTCAGCCCGGTGTAAGGATGTCCTGGATTCAATCCCTGGTCAAGGCACACATGAGAAGTGACCATCTGCTTTTTTCTCCTTCCTTTCTTTTTCTTCCAAAGCCAGTGGCATTCACCTTGGGTACTGAGGATAGCTTGGTTGGTTCGAACATCAGCTCCAGATGGGAATTGTTGGGTGGGTCCCAGTCGAGGCACATGCCAGAGTCTGTCTCTTTATCTTCATCTCCCCTCCTCTCACTTTAAAAAAAATAAGAGAAAGAGAATTAGAAGTAGTAATAAGTGGCAGTAGTGATTCTGGTGGTGGTGGAATGGTGGTTAAGAACACAAGTTTTGGCCACAATGCTCATGTGACCTCAAGTAAGTTAGTCTATCCCTTTGAGCCCGCCTTAATTTTGTAAGGTTAAATAAACATCTAAAATCTGATCATTGTTGCTGCTATGCATACTCAAAAGACTTTTGTCAGAGTTAAATGAGATACTGGATGTGAAAGTACTTTGGTACCTACTAAATCCAAGAGATGCCTAAAAAGTGATTATGAAAAAAGCAGATGGTTTTGATGAGCATTTCTCGAATAGCTAGTGATGATGAGCATCTTTTCATATATCTGTTGTCCATTTGTATGTCCTCTTGAAAGAAGTGTCTATTCAGGTCCTCTCCTCATCTTTCAATTGGATTGTTCGCTTGTTTGTTGCTGAGCTTTGTGAGTTCTTTATATATTTTGGATATTAGAATATCATCTCCCATTTAGTTATCTGCCTATTTGTTTTCTTGTCAGTTTTTTTTTTTTGTTTGTTTGTCTTTTTGCTGTGCAGAATCTTTTTTTTATTTTATTTTAGATTTTATTTATTCCTTTTTATTGGAGAGAGAGAGAGAGAGAGAGAGAGAAGAGGGGAGGAGCAGGAAGCATCAACTCCCATATGTGCCTTGACTAGGCAAGCCCAGGGTTTCAAACCGGCGACCTCAGCATTCCAGGTCGACACTTTATCCACTGCGCCACCACAGGTCAGGCCTGTGCAGAATCTTTTTAGTTTGATATATTCAATAGTTCCATTCATTTATTTTGCCTTTACTTCCCTTGCCTTTGAGGTCAAGTTCATGAATTGCTCTCTACAGCCAAGGTCCATGAGATTAGTACCTATGTTTTCCTCTATATAATTAATTGTTTCAGATCTTATATTTAGGCCTTTGATCCATTTTGAATTAATTTTTGTGCAGGGGGACAAATTGTAGTCAAGTTGCTTTCTTTTGCATGTGGCTTCTCACTTTTCCTGATTCCATTTATTGAAGAGGCTTTTTTTTCCTTCCATTGTGTATTTCTGGCTCCTTTGTTGAAGATTATTTGTCCATATATATGTAGTTTTATTTCTGAGCTCTCAATTTTATTTCATTGGTCTGTATGTCTGCTTTTCTGCCAGTACCATGCTGTTTTGATTATTGTGGCTCCATAGTATAATTTGAAGTCAAGGAGTGAGTTCATTGTTGATGGGAATGCAAATTAGTACAACCATTATGGAAGAAAGTATGGTGGTTCCTCAAAAAATTAAGAATAGAACTACCATATGACCCAGCAATCCCTCTACTGGGTATCTACTCTCAAAACTGGAAAACATTGGTACGTAAAGACACATGCATTATTATGTTCATTGCAGCATTATTCACAGTGGCCAAGACCTGAAAACAACCAAAGGGTCCCTTGATAGAGGATTGGATAAAGAAGATGTGGTACATATATACAATGGAATACTACTCAGCCATAAGAAGTGATGACATAGTGTCATTTAGGACAACATGGATGGACCTTGATCAAATTTAATTTTCTAAAGAAAATTAGAAAAAGAAAATAATACATATTCTTTAAAAAAATAAAAAGCAGGTAGTAAAGCCTAAAGGTAAATAATAAAGATAAGTGCTCTTTGACAAAATGCTTAATCATATCCTGTTCCATAGACTGTATTAGGACCTGGAATGGACTTAAAGAAGAGGCCAGGTGTGACCTAACCACTCAATTAAATGTTTTCCTATGGGCAAAATAGAGTACTGTATTTGAAGTTCATCTGTACATAAAACATGTTGCAGAATAGAAATGACCCTTGTTGTATTAAATGAACAGTTACTCGTACACCTCAATGATCTCTTCCAAACTATCTGAAGTCTTTATAGAAAATGATACAGTTCTGATGAGTATATGAAACTAGATCAAAATCTCTGAGAATCAATTCAAATAATTCAACTGTTTTCTTTTGTTAGTTGGATTGCTTCACTTTTAGCACCCAAAGTTACAGTCCATGAATAAGTGGAACCAATTACCTTAAAACGTTCAATCTTGGGAGAAAATATTTTGTAAAAAATTGTCTGGCCCTTCTATCATTAAGATGGGGAGGGGGTCGAAGGTTTCCCTCCCACAGCCATTCTTTGTCCCTGTCTCTAAATGCAAATTTTTTACGCATATGTACACGCTTTTCTTTCCATGCCTAAACTACCTAATTTTTTTTTAAATGAGAGGATAGGAGATAGAGAGACAGATTCCTGTGTTTGCCTCCATGAGGATCCACCTAGCAACCCCTGTCAGAGATGACACTCAGACCAACCGAGCTATCCTTAGCACCTGGGGCCAATGCTTGAACCAATTGACCCTGGCTGTGATAGAGAAAGAGAGAGAGAAGGCGGCGAGATAGGAGAAGAGAAGCAGACAGTTGCTTCTCATGTGTGCTCTGACTGGGAATCGAATTGGGATGTCTGCATGCCAGGACGATGCTCTATCCACTGAGCCAACTGGCCACAGCAACAACCTATGTTCCCAGATCCTGTTTTCAGACTGACCTGCCTTAGTTCCTGGATACTCATAATACTGTCAGTTAGTAAAAGTGACATCTCACAGTTCCATCCATGCTCCTTTGGTCAGCCAATGACTCTTTGTGAGCTAGGTGGGTAGGTAGATAAATGGGTAGGTAGAGAAAAAGACTTTTAAGAAGTTTTAAGTAAGAAGGGGAAGTCTATATAAAATCAACTTAATTGTGTAGAATCATGTTGCTATAATTTTTTCCTTGTGACAAACAGCATTGAATGTTTTGCGAAAAGAATATGCTTTGATTATAGTATTTTCTGTTACAAAACAAATACCTTTAGTCTTTACACATTTGAAAGTTAGTTGATGCTATAGTTAGGATTTTTACAACAGAATAACTTGTCAATAAAGGAAATATTCAGTAGAGAAGAAATCAGTGATTTATAGCAAAGGTAGGAATTAAGAAGTTCTAGAAATCCGAGGGACATCACAGCATTGTAGAAGTTTACCTCTCAGAGTCTCAATGTCTTTATCACAGGTTGTCAGATAAAATACAGAACTCCAAGTTTAATTTGAATGCTCAATAGACAAAAAAATAAATGAGTATAAGTATGTGCCAAATATTGTACAGGACATATTTATGCTATATTTAAATATTATTTTTATTTAAAATTCAGATTTAACTGGGAGTCCTACATTTTTATTTGCTAAATTTAGCAAACCCTATGGTAAAATGGTAAGTTCATAGGGGGTTGGTTGACATAGGTAACTTCTAAGGGCCCTTCTAGTTAGAAATGTCTATATTCCTGTTGCAGGACCAGCTTGACAAACTATATGCATATGGAGACCACATATAAGTATCTACTTATAAGGCAATGGTTCTCAAACATCACTCCCTTCAGACTCTATGAAATTCTGATTTACCAGTTCTAAGTGCAGCCCAGGAATCTGCACTTTCAATAGGCAGTCCAGGTAACTCTGATGCACTGTAACTTTCTCCTGCAAGTGCAAAAATTCTAACTACCTCAATGACAGAATTTCCCTACCCCTCATTCATTTATGACCATACTAAACATTGAACACTACTGTTGTAACCACAGAAAAGACCCACCCTGCTAACTCTTCTTTGACTAATACTTATTTAATGCTAAATTGGTCATGGAATTGGTTTTCAATAATTTTTGTGAAAGTGAGGAACTTTCAACTTAATCATATTCAGTTATGAATAAAAGCATTCCAGAGAAAGCAAAATACTATTTCACTTTAATAAAGGAAAATGACTTGTTGAATATTAGACATGGTAATAATAGAACTAACTGGAATGGGGAAGAGGTAGCGTGAGGCAGTGTGCTGACAAGAGAAAGCTAATTATTTTAATCCTATTCAATCTGCTTTTCGGCTGCAACTCTAAAAGGTCAGAGAACACTACATAAAACCCCCGCACAAAGCTCTTCTCCAGTGAAGATTTGATATTCTGCAATAGGCTTTCTTCTAATTTATTATTTTAATACTTCTTCATTATAGTGTATCTAAGTTAACATTTAACACCCTCACCAGACGTTGCTACTGTGAGCAGAGGTAGTTCAACTTAAGTTTTTTATTAGACCAGGAATTGGTCTAATTTGTTCATTAGACCAAAAATTAACTACTTTGTGGGTGCTAAAACTAGCTTTTGATTGACCTGATTGTGAATTGTTTAAACCCCCAACTGTGCAAATATCACACAAAGACATATTAATTCATTCAGAGATAGCGAGGAGGGGAAAAATCACCCGTTTTGAGTAAAAAAACATGTTTTTTTTTTATAAGGAATTATCCCACTATAACAAGTATCTTTAATTATCTACTCTGAACTAACTCTAAGATATCTGGATTTCCATCTTGTCAGAAGGAACTAAGATCTAACTATTACAAAATGGTGTGGCAGCTTTTCTTGGGTAGATTTTGCTTTTACCACATGGAAATGAAGGCAGGGAATTTAACACAGGAAAAATCTGATTCTGAAGTGACAATTCTTGGGTTTAAATCCAAAATCTGCAGCTATATGACCCTAGAAACGTATGTAGCTTTTCTTTGCCTCAATTGCTACCCTTTTAAAATGGGACTAGACCTTTCTCATTCCCTGTTGTAAGGAGTAAATGAGGTAATGTGGATAATGGCCTGAGAATAGTGCCTGGTGCGTGGTAAGTGTATTAGTGGAGGAGCAGGGTTGTTGTTATGCTTCTAGTTCATGGACTTTTCAAACATTCTTCTGGCTGGTGGCAACTCTCAACTACCATTCTTTTCACAGTTTATTCTTGGGGATCAAATAATCTCTTTTACCGCATATTGAATTCTCCAAGTACAAAGTATGTGAGATGAAAATACAAAGCAGTCAGATTACTTTCACTCATTGATTGTGTAGTTTCCTTGTCAGTACATTGTGACTGTGTTAGAGATAAGAAGCATATGATCTCACAATGCTGAAATTGGCACAGCTCTGGAAGATAGAACCATTTCCTTCCCATGGTCACACTTAAGTTTGCAGGCTCTTTTGGAAGCCCCAAATCTTTGAGACAATTTGTTTTAATTTGTTTCTCAAGGCCAAACCTGTGTGCTCACCTTCTGCTTGCTAATGTCTTCATTTCCAAGATCCTGTGACTTTCATTGTTTTCTATATTCCAGAAAATCTGGCTCCTGTTTTAATATAGTTCTGAGTTTGAAATCCAAATAAGTGTTCTCATGCAGCCCCTTTCTGCCCTTCCATCAGTTCTGACTCAAACAGTGTGATTTACACTCTGAGAGAAACACTATCAGGCCTTTCTCATGGCTCTGTGTACACATCCACCCTCCAGGCAGTATGGAAGTTTCCTGAGATGTCCTATTCATAACTCTGTTCCTAAGACTAATGACAATGCCTGGCACAAAACACACAGTAAATATTTGCTGAATAAATGAAATGAGTGTTTTATCTCCACCAACACATATATTTCCTTTTGTTCATGTCCTTTCCTTTTTTTTTGTTGCTTAACTTGCTGCTTCATTTTCTTTTCTTTTATTATTTTAATGAACTTATAACCACCCAGTCTCTTCACTATTAGTGTTTTGCCTAATGTTTTATTCAATTCCTCCTTTTACTACTGAGTTTTATTAGCAAAACTGTTCATGCCCAAAGGGCCTATTTCTACCCAAGAATAACCCATTCACATTTTCAAAGCTTGGTTTGCCATGTAGGCAATTAATATAATAATAAAACACTCAATTAATGTACTACATTTTAATTTCAGGCCAAGTCAGCTATTTCCTTTTTTCTTTTTTTTTTTTGTATTTTTCTGAAGTTGGAAATGGGGAGGCAGTCAGACAGACTCCTGCATGTGCCCGACCGGGATCCACCTGGCATGCCCACCAGGGGGCGATGCTCTGCCCATCTGGGGCACTGCTCTGCCACAACCAGAGCCATTCTAATGCCTGAGGCAGAGGCCATAGAGCCATCCTCAGCGCCCGGGCCAATTTTGCTCCAATGGAGCCTTGGCTGCAGGAGGGGAAGAGAGAGACAGAGAGGAAGGAGAGGGGGAGGGGTGGAGAAGCAGATGGGTACCTCTCCTGTGTGCCCTGGCCAGGAATCAAACCTGGGACTCCTGCACGCCAGGCCAACGCTCTACCACTGAGCCAACAGGCCAGAGCCCAAATCTGCTATTTCTAACCAGATTCAAATCCATCATGATTCTTAGAGAAACAATATTTATTATATAAGGCAACTCGGTGATAAACCATTCTTACGTATGACTTAAATCCATATTTTCCATTTTTTTAAATTTATTTATTATTTATTCAGAAAATTCAATTTAACAAGGTGGCATTGATCAATAAAAGTATATAGGTTTCAGGTAAATATTTCTATAGCATTTGAACTGTTGTTGATTATGTTGTATACCCAAATGAATGGGACTATATCAAACTAAAAAGCTTCTGCACAGCAAAAGAAACTGACAAGACAGGCAGCCAACTAAATAGGAGATGCTATTTTCAAACAACAGCTCTGATAAGGGGTTAATAGCCTTTCAATTCATAATGCAAAAAATAATATCAGATTAATATAGTAGTCCCCTCTCATTCACTGGAGATCCATTCCAAGATCCACAGTGGATCCCTTGCAACCACAGATAGTACCAAGCCCTATAATAAAGTTTAATTTATAAATTAGGCATGGTAAGATATTCATAACAATAATTAATAAAATAGAACAATTATAAGAATATACTGTAACAAAAGTTATAGAAATATGGTCTCTCTCTCTGATAACTGAAGTGACTCATCAGCAGAGAACATATACACATGATAACACTGGACAGAGATGATTCACATCTCAGACGGGAGGGCAAGATTTTGTCATGCTACTCAGAATAGCATGTAATTTAAAACTGATGAATTATTTGTAGAATTCTCCATTTAATACATTTGGACTCTAGGTAACTGAAAAGCAAACCTGGGATAAAAGGGGAATACTGTACTTAATGATCGACATCTCAGGTAATGGTGGAAATGCCAATATAATTATATAGAGGAGACCCAGAAGCAAATTTAGGAAAACTGGGTGACGTTTAATAAGACAGTAACTTGAAGCTGCAGAGTTCTTAGGTGTTTCACATGGCAGGATGGTAGAGAGCCTCAGAGTGTCTTGGGGAACAAGAGCAATGAATAAATGCCTCAGAATCAGACAGGAGATTCATTCCATCAAATACTGAATCTCTGAAGTCTCATGGAAGATGATCTTTATGGATAAATAAAGTCCCAGCTTGGTCTTCCACAGTACCCTGCAGGGAGCTTTGGAAAAGATACTCACCTTAGATGGCAGGCATAGCATGGGGGATTTACACTGCTTGCTCATCAAGAAGCTTTCACCAGATTTATTTAGGCATCTAACACTTCCATGTAGCTTGCCTACAATGCCAAATCTTTTTTTTTCTCCTTTCTAAAAGTTCTTGCTTTTTTATCATCTAGATACTTTAAAACATCTTCTATAACTTTGATGAAGCATTACATTTTTTTTTAGAAAGTGAAAATTGCTGTTCTCAAATGAAAACAAATTTTACATCAAAGAGCTAGAATTCAATGCAGAGGCGGGGAAAAGCCAAATATGAAATGCATTCTAGCAGCTGACACTGACATTGGCAAAGGTTGCTTCTAAACATGCAACATGAAGACATACAAGGTGGTTTTTAAATAACTCTAGAAGTTTCACACCTTTATTGCAGTTATCTGAATGTCCAAAGTACAATGTTTCTTAGCCAAAGTGACATGAAGACCTAACTTGAACTTCCCTTTAGTTTTATATAGAGAAAGGCAGACCCTTATCTACAATACTCCACACCGAGGTGTTTAGAAAAATCTAGCTAATTGACTTTTCATTCTTCTTCCAGATGTTTAACAACATGAAGCCAAAGCTCAGTCCAATGAGAATATTTGTAACCTTTTCCAAAGGGCAGAGAAAATGGTTCTCAAACTAGTTTGTGATGGAGAGAAAGAATGAGGCTGTGTCTGTCTAATACATTTACAATAGTCGGGCATTGATAGGTATATAGCTACCTGGAAACCCAAAGTCTCGAGAAACTCTTAGAAATGTAGCTAAGATCTCTCACTGTGAGCTGTAATCACTATTGGCAGCCTATTTGTCAGAAGATATTTAATTAGAAGACCACATTTTGACAAGAAAATGAAAAATGAAAGATGTCTTAATAATTAATGACTCCTGAAAAATTGTCTAAATTCTCACTAAAGAAGCAAAATAGAAGGAAGCTGTAGTTATTCAGTAGCAAACTCTGACGGTAACTGAAAAAAAGAAGAAAAGGGAGAAAAAAAAAGCCAGACTCTGCAGCCGTGTTGACTCAGTAGGCAATAAGCTTCTCAACCATTCAATTTCAATATTCCCTATGACTAACTCACTGATTTTGTACCTGCGAATGACTACATAGGAGAAGGAGAGGGTGGAAAGGGAAAAGATAGGAAGAAATACAGAAGGTGAGAGAAACAAAGAATTTTCATTCAAACAGGAGGATCAGTATGGCTGGAAAAAACAGCTTAGATATTTTCATGTAGTTCAGGCTTCTGTTAAGACTGTCTGCTTGTGGTTAGGTCTAATGGAGGAATAGGTCTGGCTTCCAAGCCCACCCTGACAGGGTTGGTATAAAGAAGGCCTGAACGATCCTCCTTTCTCCAAATATGGGTTGCATACCCAGCCCTTCATAGGAAGTTGATGGCAATCTCCAAGACTCCAGTCAACTGAATTAACCATTCCCACTGTGCAAACAGGGCCTCCCACCAAAGCACTAATTTGGCCTAAAAGTCTTTTTTTTCTTTTTGGTTGCTAAGCAAGTGAGTGTCACAAAATGACTGATTTTTTCATATGGGCAAATTTCTCATAGCTGAGCAGGAATGAGGGAGAGAATGTTCTCATTTGTCATAGGGAAATAATGAGCTCTCATTGGTAAGGATGAAACGGAACTCTTTACCAGGGATGTGTAACCGTCAGTGTGGTTGAGAAAGGATACCTGATAGTGGAGAAAAAATAAAGAAAGAAAATGAGACTACCAGACCAGGATGTAAGAGATCAAATGAAAGTTGGCCAAGTGAAGAAAAGAGCAGAAACCTGCATGACAAACCACATCTAGAACAGAGTTTGGATAATTCTGTATTTGTGAACATCATTTCTCTATCAAGGCAGCTATTCAAAATTCTAAACCAAGATTTTCCTGGTATGTGAATAAAATTTTCTATTTCCTTTGTGACAAGATATAGTTGACAAATGGATTTCCATAAGATATTTTATTTGGGCATTTTTTATTCACTTTTCCTTTGTTTCTTTCTTACAGCATACAGATTAGGGAACCATGAATAATTGTGACCCATTATTTAAAACTATGATCCATGTTATTTCTTTCTACTTCCATAAGTAATTGGAAGGAAACAAACTGGTCTTTTTCATGTGGTTGTTAGTTGGAGGAAATGTCTTCAATATAACAATTATGTCTTAGAAAAACACTTAATCCATGAGCTCTTCAGTCCAGCCATGCAAAAGAAACATTGGGTTATGTTATTGCTATGCCAAGCACAAAAGCTTGTTTGAATGTATTTCCTTTCATGTGCCCTCCTGAAAGCCTATCTTACTTGTAAGTCTCCAAGGTGAAGTTTCTTTTATCTCCTATGACCATGAGAACTCAGGTTCTCTTTCTCTTTTGAAATCTTTTGCAAACAAACTTTTTATAAGGCTTTATCTATGGGACACTGTCAGAAAACAAATCAAGTAACAAAAAAAAAAAAAAGCTGTTTGGGCTATACTAAAATACTTCATGCCTAAGTCTTCAATTGTACCTGCTCAAACAAACAAGTTGTACTAAATGATAAATGCTAATAAGTTTGTCTTAACACTCTCCTGACACTGCATCCAGAAAATAATAAGCAATGAATTGATAATAAGACATAAGATGATTGATTTGCTTGTGCACAGAATGATCAACCCTCAGAAATAATCATCACCACAAACATGCAGGTATAATACAATGAGGATGTTTGTTTGTTCTTTTAAATAAAAATGAAGGAAACGCCTATCATGGTTCTTTGATAAACAGGTCTTATGCTTTAATCGGAGAACATCAGTTTATTTATATTCAAGTGAATTGACTCTCTTAAATATGATTGTTTAAGTCTTAGAAACTTAAAGACTTAAGACTGTCCACTGGGCAAAAGCCAGTATGGCTCTTTGAAATCACAGAAATCTTACCTCCACTGGGGAAAGTGAAATGGCTTTGAAATTGATGTGTTCAGTCATTAAGCACAAATACTTGACAAAGCCTCTTTGATTTCATAGGTTGTAAATCCCTGTAACACTGCAAGAAGCGATTTATGAAATTGAGCCACTGATTGTGCTAATCTCTACAGTGATTACTAGAAGCAGCCTAATGAGTGCGTGCCTCTTCTGCAGTGTACTTCAGAGGCAGGCACCATGCAGGGCTACCATCAAAAAGTTAGTTCCTTTGAGCCTGAGCATTCTGGTTGACCTGAATTCCTTATTAAAATAGTAATGTTCTTGTGCAGAGACACACTCTAAAATATTTTTTATTCATTCTTTTAATAAATATATTGAGTTTCCATTATGTACAATGTACCTGAGAGTGTCAAAAAATGAATATAACCTGATCCTTATTTTCAACAACCTTATCACCTTATGAGAAAAGATATGAATATATACATACATTCACATACATACAAATTAAGTATAAATTAAATAAAATGAGGATAATAGTTGGTGATTAAGAGGAGGAAGGAAAATCAGAATAGGTACCTGGAAAGAAGACAGGGTTGGAAAGAGGCATCTCCAAAAAAGACATAAGAGGAAATGGACAGGAGAGTGAACCAAACACATCTTAATTTTGAACATCATAATTCTGTCCTCTCATCTTTCCTTCCTCAAGCTAGCCAGCATGATGTAAGAAGGTAGAAGAGCAGCTAGGCTTTAAGCATAACCAGCTAGTCCTAACTAAGGAGGAATGTGGTGATAGTAAAAGGTCTAACCATCCATCCAGTTGAGAAAAATATCAACTTTAAGAAATTAAATTAGAAACATACAAATAAGCAGCACAGGGGTAGAACTCTACTCTAATCTTTGTTTATTTCTTAACGGTCTAAAAAAGGGAAACAAGGGAGTGACGTCACGGAAATGGCGCCGTGAGCAGCGCGTCCGACAGATCTCCCCAAAATCACAACAAATTTATCAACTAGAAACAGGAAAATTTATCTTCGGAGCAAACTGAAAGCAAAAGGACTGTTATCACTCGAATCTGAGAGACGAGGGTGTGGAGGAAGCTACCACAGGGACGTTCATTCAAGCCGCGAGAAAGTGCGCCTGTGGTAAGTCATCCCGCACTCGGAAGCCGCCGCCGGCCGCCGCCGCCGCCGCCGGCCGCCGCCGCCAGCCGCCGCGAGCAGCACCCGGGTCGGTTACAGGGCGAGCGGCAAGCAGCCGCTGGCGCGCTCCCGGTCTGGTTGCAGACCGAGCATTGCAGACCGAGCACCGCTAACGTTCCCAGCGGCCCGCGCACGGGGAGCGGGAGAGGCCCCAGGGCGGTATTCCCTACTTGGGAGATTCTCTCCGCGGGCAGGGCACCTCACCCAGCCATTCAAGCTAACAATCAAGCGTTGGGGGAGGGGTGCACGCAGGCAGCCTGAAATACCTTCGGGAGCACAGCTGCGACCCAATTACTAAAATTAACTTAACCCGTGAAATCTGCGCACCCTCGGTTCTAATTGATAAGATCTCTCTCAGTTCACCGACCCAAGACAAGAGGCGTGATATTTTTTGGTGCCTCTCGCTAAAGGGGCGGGGGCAACTTCTGATTGATAGAGCCTCCATATTCAGGGATAAACGCTAACAAGAAGGACTTGGCAGATAATAAGATCTATAGCACACTAGTCGCAAGCAGAGACTAGTGCCTCTTCTTACCGGCCAAAACAGGCTACAAAGAGTGGAAAGCCTGGGTTGAGAGGTCCAACGGAATGCTAGGCGCTGAACAATCACCTTGACAACAATTGACTCCCACCCCCGCCTGATTACAATGGAGGCCCTGACTGTCAGAGCCCTTCCCAGAGCCTTGCACTGAGTGGGGATAGAGTGGGGATTTCCCAGCTCTTTGAGTCTCTTACTCCCCAGGCAGAAGCAGTGGCAGCCTTGTGGCTGGATCGCCAGGCTGCTGGTTCGGGAGGGGGGGACTGGGAGAGAGAATCCACGAAGGCGAACTCTCTCGTCGTTAGACCCTGCAGACGCCGGCAGGCCTTGACTACCAACAAGACTAAAGCCAATTGTGTGACATTGCCATAGAACCCCATCAACTGCAAGTCCCTGCCTGGGTGTGGCGCAGGGGCAGGGCCTGGGGTGCAGAGTCGCCGACCGGGAAGAGGGAGAGAGGAGAAGGAGGAAGAGGTTGACATCTCAAAATCAGGAAAAATCCACAGACTTTGCAGCTTGTTCCACTGTTTGTTTTTTTTTGTTTTTTTTTTTTTGTTGTTGTTGTTGTTGTTGTTGTTTGTTCCTTCTATCTTATTGCCTTTATTTCCTCCACCTCAGTCCTTCTATTCTCTGCCCATCTTATGCTTCCCTTTTCTTGAACTACACTACCCATAAGTGTTACATTTTATTTCTCTTCTTCATCCTCACCCTCCTTTGGGGTTATACTCCAGGACACTTAATTCTCACTCTCTCCTTTTTGTTTTTTTTTGCCTTATTTTGTCTTTTTCTCTTCCTTTTTTATTTCTTCCTTCGTTTTTCTCTTTTTCTTATTTTTTCCTTTCTATTTGTTTTTTCTTTTCTCGTTTTACTTTCCTCCCATTTAATCCTCAATCACGAACAAATTAGTTAATTTGGGACTCAAGGTTTTTTTTTGGCTTTGTTTTTCTTTTTCGGTTTTGTTTTTGTTTTTTTCTGGTTGGTTTGTTTTTGTGGCATTTTGGGTCCTCCCAACCCAAGGTCTCCATTGTATTTGGTCTTTGCTCCACTTAATACAACGTATTTTTACTTATTATTTTTATTTTTTTCTTATTGATTATTCTTTTTTTGTCCTTTTTTCTGGTTCCCTCTTGTCCCTCTCATTATATCTCTTGGTTGACCATCACCCGCAGGCAGATCAACTTATGCTTGTCTAAGATTTTCTTCCTTTTTTTTTTTTTTTATTATTATTATTTTTTATTTATTTTTTTTATTTTTTGCCCCCTTGAACTCTTCACCGCAAACCAGGCCCTCCATTATAAGCACGATATTTCCCTGAGGAGGGGAGAGGAGGGAAGGAGAACAAAGAAAAAAAAAAGGGGGAAATAATAAATTATTACTGCTTTTTTTTGTGGGGTGTTTTACCCTTTGTTTTTTTTTTTTTTTTTGTTGTTGTTGTTTTTTTTTGTTTTTTTTTTGTTTTTTTTTTGTTTTTTTTGTTTGTTTGTTTTTTACTTTTTACTCTTTATTAATTCTAATTAGTGCTATCAACAAGACCACCCTCAGATGCCAATAAGAAAGAGGAAATCGAATATTATGGATACAAAAGAAAGAGAGGTAACACAAATAGATGTGGAAAAATCTATGGAGAAAAGACTTAACATATTGGAAGCCTTGGAGCTAAATGACAGAGAATTTAAAATAGAAATCTTAAAAATACTCAGAGATATACAAGAAAACACGGAAAGGCAATATAGGGAGATCAGAAAACAACTCAATGAACACAAAGAATATATTACCAAGGAAATTGAAACTATAAAAACAAATCAAACAGAAATGAAAAACTCAATTCACGAACTGAAAAACAAGGTAACAAGCTTAGCTAGCAGAACAACCCAGATTGAAGATAGGATTAGTGAAATAGAAGACAAACAACTTGAGGCACAACAGAGAGAAGAAGAAAGAGACTCAAAAATAATAAAAAACGAGAAAGCCCTACAGGAATTATCTGACTCCATCAGAAAGAATAACATAAGAATAATAGGTATATCAGAGGGAGAAGAGAAAGAAAATGGAATGGAGAATATACTCAAACAAATAATAGACGAGAACTTCCCAAGCCTGTGGAAAGAACTAAAGCCTCAAATTCAAGAAGCAAACAGAACACCGAGTTTTCTTAACCCCAACAAACCCACTCCAAGGCACATCATAATAAAGATGACACAAACCAATGACAAAGAAAAAATTCTCAAGGCAGCCAGGGAAAAGAAGAGTACAACATATAAAGGAAGGCCTATTAGATTATCATCAGATTTCTCAGCAGAAACTCTACAAGCTAGAAGAGAGTGGACCCCAATATTTAAAGCCCTGAAAGAGAGGAACTTTCAGCCAAGAATACTATACCCATCAAAGCTATCCTTCAAGTATGAAGGAGATATAAAAACATTCACAAATACAGAAAAGATGAGAGAATTTATCACGAGAAAGCCCCCACTCCAGGAAATACTAAAGGGGGTTTTCCAACCAGATTCAAAGAACAAAAGAAAACAACACCACAAGTAACAGCTCCACCAAGAACACAATAAAACCAAACTTAAACTGTGACAACAAACCAAAAAAAAAAAAAGGGGGGGAGAGAATGGAGATTAACAGTAGCAAAGGACGATGAAGTGCAGAAATACTTATAAGATAGGGTACTACAATGAATATGGTAGGTACCCTTTTCATTACTTAATGGTAACCACCCTAGAAAAAACCACCACAAAAAAACATGACTTAAAAAAGGTAGCAACAGAGGAAAGAAGTATGGAACACAAACAAACAGAAACAAATGATAGAAAAACAAAAGAGAAGAATCAAACTAGATACAAAACTAACAGAAAGCAATTTATAAAATGGCAGTAGGGAACCCACAAGTGTCAATAATTACACTAAATGTAAATGGATTAAACTTACCAATAAAAAGACACAGAGTAGCAGAATGGATTAAAAAAGAAAATCCAACTATATGCTGCCTACAAGAAACACATCTAAGCAACAAGGATAAAAACAAATTCAAAGTGAAAGGCTGGAAAACAATACTCCAAGCAAACAACACCCAAAAAAAAGCAGGTGTAGCAATACTCATATCTGATAATGCTGACTACAAGACAGAAAAAGTACTCAGAGACAAAAATGGTCACTTCATAATGATTAAGGGGACACTGAATCAAGAAGACATAACAATCCTTAATATATATGCACCAAACCAAGGAGCACCAAAATATATAAGACAGCTACTTATTGACCTTAAAACAAAAACTAACAAAAATACAATCATACTTGGAGACCTCAATACTCCGCTGACGGCTCTAGATCGGTCATCCAAACAGAGAATCAATAAAGATATAGTGGCCTTGAACGAAATACTAGAACACCTGGATATGATAGACATCTACAGGACACTTCATCCCAAAGCGACAGAGTATACATTTTTCTCTAGTGTACATGGAACATTCTCAAGAATTGACCATATGTTGGGCCACAAAGACAATATCAGCAAATTTAGAAAAATTGAAATTGTACCAAGCATATTTTCTGATCATAAAGCCTTGAAACTAGAATTCAACTGCAAAAAAGAGGGGGAAAAACCCACAAAAATGTGGAAACTAAACAACATACTTCTAAAAAATGAATGGGTCAAAGAAGAAATAAGCGCAGAGATCAAAAGATACATACAGACAAATGAAAATGAAAATACGACATATCAGAATCTCTGGGATGCAGCAAAAGCAGTAATAAGAGGAAAGTTCATATCACTTCAGGCCTATATGAACAAACAAGAGAGAGCCGAAGTAAACCACTTAACTTCACACCTTAAGGAACTAGAAAAAGAAGAACAAAGACAACCCAAAACCAGCCGAAGAAAGGAGATAATAAAAATCAGAGCAGAAATAAATGAAATAGAGAACAGAAAAACTATAGAAAAAATCAATAAAACAAGGAGCTGGTTCTTTGAAAAGGTCAACAAAATTGACAAACCCTTGGCAAGACTCACCAAGGAAAAAAGGCACAGGACTCAAATAAATAAAATCCAAAATGAAAGAGGAGAGATCACCACAGACATCATAGATATACAAAGAATTATTGTAGAATACTATGAAAAATTATATGCCACCAAATACAACAATCTAGAAGAAATGGATAAATTCCTAGAACAATACAACCTTCCTAGACTGAGTCATGAAGAAGCAGAAAGCCTAAACAGACCAATCAGCAGGGAGGAAATAGAAAAAACTATTAAAAACCTCCCCAAAAATAAAAGTCCAGGCCCAGACGGTTATACTAGTGAATTCTATCAAACATTCAAAGAAGACTTGGTTCCTATTCTACTCAAAGTCTTCCAAAAAATTGAAGAAGAAGCAATACTTCCAAACACATTTTATGAGGCCAACATAACCCTCATACCAAAACCTGGCAAGGATGGCACAAAGAAAGAAAACTACAGACCAATATCTCTAATGAATACAGATGCTAAAATTCTAAACAAAATACTGGCAAACCGAATACAACAACATATTAAAAAAATAATACATCATGATCAAGTGGGATTCATCCCAGAATCTCAAGGATGGTTCAACATACGCAAAACGGTTAACGTAATACACCATATCAACAAAACAAAGAACAAAAACCACATGATCTTATCAATAGATGCAGAAAAGGCTTTTGATAAAATACAACACAATTTTATGTTTAAGACTCTCAACAAAATGGGTATAGAAGGAAAATATCTCAACATGATAAAGGCCATATATGATAAACCATCAGCTAACATCATATTAAATGGCACTAAACTGAAGGCTTTACCCCTTAAATCAGGAACAAGACAGGGTTGTCCACTCTCTCCACTCTTATTTAACGTGGTGCTAGAAGTTCTGGCCAGAGCAATCAGACAAGACAAAGAAATAAAAGGCATCCATATTGGAAAAGAAGAAGTAAAGGTATCACTTTTTGCTGATGATATGATCCTATACATCGAAAACCCGAAGGACTCCACAAAAAGATTATTAGAAACAATAAACCAATACAGTAAGGTCGCAGGATACAAAATTAACATACAGAAGTCCATAGCCTTTCTCTATGCCAACAATGAAATATTAGAAAACGAACTCAAAAAAATAATCCCCTTCACGATTGCAACAAAAAAAATAAAATACCTAGGAATAAACATAACAAAGAATGTAAAGGACCTATATAATGAAAATTACAAAGCATTGTTAAGGGAAATCGAAAAAGATACAATGAGATGGAAAAATATTCCTTGTTCTTGGATAGGAAGAATAAATATAATCAAAATGGCCATATTACCCAAAGCAATATACAAATTTAATGCAATTCCCATCAAAATTCCTATGAGATTTTTTAAAGAAATGGAACAAAAAATCATCAGATTTATATGGAACTATAAAAAACCCCGAATAGCCAAAACAATCCTAAAGAAAAAGAATGAAGCTGGGGGCATTACAATACCTGACTTTAAACTATATTATAAGGCCACAATAATCAAAACAGCATGGTATTGGCAGAAAAATAGACACTCAGACCAATGGAACAGAATAGAAAACCCAGAAATAAAACCACATATATATGGTCAAATAATCTTTGATAAAGGGGCCAACAACACACAATGGAGAAAAGAAAGCCTCTTCAACAAATGGTGTTGGGAAAACTGGAAAGCCACATGCAAAAGAATGAAACTCGACTACAGCCTGTCCCCGTGTACTAAAATTAATTCAAAATGGATCAAAGACCTAAATATAAGACCTGAAACAATAAAGTACATAGAAGAAGACATAGGTACTAAACTCATGGACCTGGGTTTTAAAGAACATTTTATGAACTTGACTCCAATGGCAAGAGAAGTGAAGGCAAAGATAAATGAATGGGACTACATCAGAATAAAAAGTTTTTGCTCAGCAAGAGAAACTGATATAAAAATAAACAGACAGCCAACTAAATGGGAAATGATATTTTCAAACAACAGCTCAGATAAGGGCCTAATTTCCAAAATTTACAAAGAACTCATAAAACTCAACAACAAACAAACAAACAATCCAATAAAAAAATGGGAAGAAGACATGAATAGACACTTCTCCCAGGAAGAGATACAAATGGCCAACAGATATATGAAAAAATGCTCAGCTTCATTAGTTATTAGGGAAATGCAAATCAAAACTACAATGAGATACCACCTCACCCCTGTTAGATTAGCTATGATCAACAAGACGGGTAATAGCAAATGTTGGAGAGGCTGTGGAGAAAAAGGAACCCTCATTCACTGTTGGTGGGACTGTAAAGTAGTACAACCATTATGGAGGAAAGTATGGTGGTTCCTCAAAAAACTGCAAATAGAACTACCTTATGACCCAGCAATCCCTCTACTGGGTATATACCCCAAAACCTCAGAAACATTGATACGTGAAGACACATGTAGCCCCATGTTCATTGCAGCACTGTTCACAGTGGCCAAGACATGGAAACAACCAAAAAGCCCTTCAATAGAAGACTGGATAAAGAAGATGTGGCACATATACACTATGGAATACTACTCAGCCATAAGAAACGATGACATCAGATCATTTACAGCAAAATGGTGGGATCTTGATAACATTATAAGGAGTGAAATAAGTAAATCAGAAAAAAACAAGAACTACATGATTCCATACATTGGTGGAACATAAAAATGAGACTAAGAGACATGGACAAGAGTGTGGTGGTTACCAGGGGTGGGGGGAGGGAGGACAGGGGGAGAGTTAGGGGGAGGGGGAGGGGCACAGAGAACTAGATAGAGGGTGGCGAAGGACAATCTGACTTTGGGCGAGGGGTATGCAACATAATTTAATGACAAAATAACCTAGACATGTTTTCTTTGAATATATGTACCCTGATTTATTAATGTCATCCCATTACCATTAATAAAAATTTATTTAAAAAAAATAAAATAAAATAAAAATAAAAAAGGGAAACAAAATAAAGTGACACGACAAACACATGTAACCTGCAAGAATTGTAACTGAGACCTAGGTGCAAGAGATGAGTATAAAATTCTGTTTCAAATTGAAAAGTTACCAGGGAATTTACTGCCTTCCATTTCTCTCTTTGACAAGACTTTCAGTATTGTGAGGGATTGTTATTCAAAGTTCTTCTTTTGCAAGACTCTCAGATCCACAGAATTTGGCTAAATGCAGAAATTTAGGACTTCCTAACAACACGATACTATAACTCAATAACACTCAAAAAGAAACTATTATAATGATCCTGGGAGAATAAAAACCATCAACATTCTTACACAGATAAATAGTGATGATGACAAAAATTTAGGTAATTTTAGAAAAGGCTTCATGGCAAACAAATACTGGATGCTAAACGAAAGATACTCAGATTTATACACTTCAGCTCTAAGATATGCATCATTCTTAAAGGTTATAATGCAATCTATATTTGGAAGTTTCTTACAAACAAATATTTAACGTCCCTAAGTGGAATGGCCACGTTGGGAAGAGCATTATAAAATATAATCAGTTCTCTAGACATTGGCTAATGACTAGAACTAGCTCCTTCTACTAGAAAAACTAGTGGCATTAGATAATCATAGCTGTTGCTGTTATTGTTGTGGTTGTTATTCTTCCAGAAACTTTTCATTTATTTCCTTCTTGGAGGAATTAAAGATTTTCTCAATGTTTCTGACCTGCTAATGTTCAGTAATCAGCCATTGGTTTCAGTCACATGGAATATTATGGAAAGTTTATTTATTTATTATTATTTTTGTGTGTGTGTGACAGAGATGGAGAGAGTCAGAGAGAGGGACAGACAGACAGGAAGGGAGACAGATGAGAAGCATCAATTCTTTGTTGCAGCACCTTAGTTGTTCATTGATTGCTTTCTCATATGTGCCTTGACCATGGGGCTATAGTAGACTGAGTGACCCCTTGCTTGAGCCAGTGACCTTGGGCTCAAGCTGGTGAGCCTTGCTCAAACCAGATGAGCTCATGCTAAAGCTGGCAACCTTGGGGTCTCGAACCTGGGTACTTCGTGTCTCAGTTCGATGCTCTATCCACTGCACCGCCACCTGGTCAGACTGGAAAGTTTATTTTTAAGCATGGCAAGTTACCAAACAGTGGTAGGAAAGCACTATGTAACTGGATTTTTAAATTTTTTTTTTTTTGTTTTTCTTTAGTACATTAAAAACAAACATCAAGAGATGGGGAAATCAACAACCCAATGAGAAGCACTTTGCTGATGACTGGAACACATGCACACATATAATATAGATATGAAAAATACAAAAGATTGCCTATTCTCTGCGTATGTATATTCTAAGTCAACTCATTGTCTAACACACTTTTTGCCTTCATACACTGACATAAAATGGCTACTAAAACTCCTTCCCAGACATGAAAATGATATGATTGGATTTTACTGCTCCAGTCAGTCATAGGCAGTGTTATTGTTATTGTTAGTTGATCTGGGTCAAAATCCTTACAATAATCTCAACTCCATTGCACAATCTAAAATACATAATCTCAGAATAAAATACTTCAGATACAGCTAAGATATCCCCTCCCAATATTTAATACTCCAGTGTGACTTATTAGCACCCCACTCCTGTCGTTTCTCACAAACACACTCCCTCCAAACCCATCAATCCATTCCATCACAACACTATTCTATCATCACACTCGAGATCATAGCTTTGTGCCTGGGGACAGAACTCATGGAGTAGGCAATAACATGAGTGAAAAAAATCAATAGTTACGTGGTAAAAATTATAGTGATGAGGTTTTATAAGCACTATCTTCGAGCTTCTCAAAATGTAGTGTTTTCTTTTTAAATATGAAAATTCCTAAACTCAACTCAATTTCTAATGCAAAAGAAGCCCTTGAAATTTGGGGTCCAGGAATCTGCATTTAAAGATGCTTTTCAGGTGATTCTGATGTACTTAGAAGTCTACATTATAGATTCTATCTAATGTTAGCCTTGCAAAATTAAAGTCAAACTTTTGCATGCTTTCAGACATAATGACTCATGATTTCAGGTATGATGGGAACATATCAATTGGCTCCCATTATTTCTAAGAAAAGTTGCTTGGTCTAATGTTCTCCCTGTTTTTTCAAGACATTTTTGAGAAAGACAACTTTATATGCAGTTGGGAAATAAAGGATTTTGAAAGAGTACTGGAAAAGGAGATGAAAATAAATAGTCTCCAAGTTGCATAATTGGATAGTGTAAACATTTGAAAGATTCATTTTGGACAAAAAACTAGGTGTAACTTTAACTTAACGCTCAGGCTTTGATCTGAGTATGAGCATTGACATTGCACATTCCCAATTTGTTTTTGGAAGGACCTCTGGCAAAGTGACATTAAATAGAAATTCACTATATTTACATTAAATTTGAGATAAATGAAAATTAATTGTCCTTTCAGCTAATTCATAGTGGGCTCATAAAAATGCTTTTTATTCTGGAAAGCCCTTCAGTATTCAAACTACTCCAGCACACCATCTGTTCAGGTTGTGGTACAGCTGTAAGTTCCATCTCAGTGACAGAGAGACGGGAGAGCTGTACAGCTTTAGAATATTTTAAAACAAGATTGAAGTATTTGAAAAATATACTACTACTAAAAAAGTCTTTTAATGCTTTTACCTCAAAAATGTGGGATTTCAGTCAGTCAAATAAAGTGATATTTTTGCAGCCAATGCTGGCTTTGTTGATGATATTTGTCTTGATTCAGAAATCAACAATGTTACTTTTCTTCTTCAGACGTTCTAGTTGAAATTATTGATATACCTTGCAGACAGCACTGTGAATCTTATCAAAATTTATAAATGATTAATCAAAAAATCTCCAATATGGGTTGATCCCATGCTTCTATTTGGGGAAGATTCCTTTTTTATTCTAATTTCAAATGCCAGTAGAATTTATTTGAATTAATTTCACCATTATATATAATAGTTCATTAGATATTCAGGAAGCATTTATACTTTCTATTTTAAATTAAATGTTCATGTCAGTATTTAGAATCTCTTTTCTTTTCCTCAGAAAAAGGAGATTACATTTTTTAGAGTTAAGAATTCTCTCCCTAAAAGGTTTTAAATTAATCTAAATAAGAAAAAAAAATCTAGATTCTTAAGAAAATTTATTTTCAGAAGCTATTGTTATAAAATTAAGAATTACAAGTTGTAAAATTCCCATGACATTTTCCCATATTAAGACAGCTACAAAATAATCTAATGGCTAAGTCAATAAATGTATTTTAATGTTAAATGTTCAATATTGCAGAATTGATTTCCCTATTTATTTACTAACCTTTCATACTAAAACAAATATAACATCAAGACTGTGTCACAGATTCTTTTCTTTTCTCCTTTGCATGCCAAAGGCAGGCCTGAAAATATAATATTCTGAGATTGAAAAGGTGACTCATGGCATTGTGCTTAACACAGTACAAAAGCATGAACTTAAAAACTTCACTGCTGCTTCCACTAATTGTTGACCTAACTTGTCAGTTAGTGAAATGAGTAGATGTCAATCTTCTTGATCAATGTGATGAATAGAACCTGTGTGTTTCAGAGAACACCTTACAGGAAGGTCAGCAAATTCTTAAGGGAAATGTTTAATAGATGCTATTTAATGGACAAGGCCTGGGTGTACTGCTTATTGACATGTTCTTAAACTAAATGATTTTCACTCATGCTTGAAGGTCAAACCAGTCACCCTTTGATAAAGCACCAGCTTACAAGATCATTCTTGATAAAATGCAAAGCTCTTTGTCAGAAAATTAAGTTTTTTATAAGCTTAAAATAGGTGTGAAGGCAAAGAAGGGAGAGAAAACAAAATTGTTAGACAACTACAGAGAGAAGCAGTTACTATATACAGTTGTTGTTTTTCTTCTGGATAATGAAACAGAAGCTGTCTCTCCTGCCACCTAATGAGGGTATGATAGACTCCCGCCTTTCTAATTTGCATATTCAGACATCATGGCATTTGTAGAAAGCGTTACAGTACTCAAGCATCTCCCTGGTAGCTTAATGCTGGTTTTCAAAGTGTCCTTGGATCACAAACAGCTAAAAAGGCATTCGGGAGCAGATGGCAATTTTGTGATGAAAAGTCTAATTGTATTTGCCTTCTCTAATGGAGGGAGAGCCAGGACAGGCAGGCAGGTCAAGGCATGTGGGCAGGACTAACATATTGTGTGTGAAGAGAAGACTTGGAAAGCTCAGTTAGACAGTTAATGAGACAACTTACAGGCCCCCAGCCTGATTTTTTGTCTGCAAAATGATGAAGGAAAGGCAAGAATTGAGGTACTATCTCAGAAAATGCAGGCCATAAGCCTCCTGAACACTTCATGGAACATGGGACCATTAAAACCAGACAAAACAGTGTTTCTGAATTATAGCTATACCATCTAAAAACTGTGACACTAGAAAAACTAATTCATCTGTCTAAACTTTAGTCTTTTCATCTGTAAAATAATAATACCCCTAACATATGTGGCTATGAGAACTATATGAAATAATATAAATAGGAAATAGAACTTAATATAGTGTTTGGTTCATAGTAAGAGCTCAATAAATACCATCAATTCATTTTAGAAATTCTCTAAATGATTAAGGCAAAAAGTGCTTGAAGGCTTTTATTATTTTGGGTCCTCTAGAAGCAGAACCCGAGACAAAGATTATTTGGCACTAATACCAGTAGAAATTTCAGGGCCAACTCTCACCATGGTTTGGTAGAATCAACAGTAGTCTCTCTTAAAAGCTGACTGTATATTCAGAGGTGGACTTAATGGCGGGCACACTCAGCACCCTGGGCCCTAACTTCTGAAGGGCCCTGCAAAACCCCAAATTTACACTTTTTTGCTAATGTAACGGGTCCAATTTTTTCTTCTGTGCCCAGGGCCTCAACCAGCCTTAATCTGCCTCTGTGTATATGTTTCTTCCGAACTCTGAGTTCAAGGGTGTTATGTTGGTAGCTTGAAATCCACCATGGTGGTAGAAGTTATACCATAGAAATCAGCAAATGCTCTAACAGCTTCCCTCAGTCTGCCCCTCTAGCCCGTTATTAAACAGCTACCAACACATTGTTGTCTGTAACTAAATAAGTGGAAGATGTTTAGAAATGCGAATCCCACATATTAGTAAAACAGGATAAAGACTGAACCGGGAAAGATCCCAAATGTCTAGAAACAGTAAGACAATGACTTTCTTTGTGCACAAAAATATTTTCCATATACTTAATTTCATCAGTATTATTACTTCCTACCATTTTTGTTTTCTTTACTCACTTTCCTCTAGTCTTCTGCTGATAGATAATCTGGCTCTAGCAATGGACTGAACTGCTATAATAACATGGTTGTCAGTAGACTGGGAAGCCTCAGCAGGACAGAAACACAGAACTAGTTGCTTAGCAACCTGAAGTCACTCAGAGGAGCTATGGAGTCATTTACTCCACAGTTGATTTTCCCAAAATAATGCTATATCCTGACCTAAACAGAGGGTTGAACGTTGGTGGTACTGCATCCCAAACCAAGCAATCAACTTTACTAGAGAGTTTTCAAGTCATGCCTTGGATCCTTGCAAATCAGCCTAACTCGCTGTCATGTGGATAGCAACTCTATAGGAATCACTGTAAGCTGGATCAGGCTGAGAAGGCAGCAGAAATCTCCCCCCAAGGCTTCTTTCACTGCTGAGACAGTCATTTAAAGAAGTTCTGTCTCCCAAATCCCTGATCATTATCTAACCCTTTGGGGAAAACAAAAACAAAGCAAAAGTAAAACAAACAAACAAAAAACATTGAAACTTGCTTTCCAAGTTCACATGTCTTCTCAGGGATTTAAGAGGCATTTAGGAAAAAAAACAACAAAAAAGCTTTGATTAAAGCCCTTGAAGACACTGCCCCACCGCAACTACGTGCCAGGCATTCGGAAAAAAAAGAAGCTACTCAGATTCATCAAGTAATGCGTTGTACTGATGGACTGCACTGCCAGGTATCTTAAATCTAACATAAAAAACAGTAAGAAGCAGCTTTCTCAAAGTCCCTCTGAAACACAGAGCAACACATTCTGCGCTAACAAGGAATCTGACATTTGGATGCGCCCTTATATTTATCCATGACATTACACAATGTCATGGTTATTACATCTTAGAATAATAAATACTGAGTATAAAATAACAAGCATAGTGGGTTTTTATTCTTTAATAACTCAATGATAAATAATACTTGTAACTATACAAACAATACAGGCCCATGTTTTTAAAAACGTCATACAAAGAGTTATAAAGTTCTTGAGTTATTCTCATGGCCCTTTCTCGTTCCTTTGAATTCAACTTCATCGTTAACTCCTAGAGAGACCTTCTCTTTCTAAAGCAGCCCTTCTAGTTTCTGTTGTTCATTCTATTAATTTTCCTTTTATGTCTTTTTCTGGTGGTATTGCTTACACATTACAATTTATGATTATTTAATTTATCTATTTAACTTATCTCACAAAGCCAACAATGTCATTGAATGTTACAAACTCTATTATATTATAAATTAAACTGATACAGTACTGTCATCATATGAATCTTACACTGCTCCTCCTATAATGTTCATGGGGGCAGTGATTTTTTGTGTGTGTGACAGAGAGAAGGACAGATAGGGGCAGACAGACAGGAAGAGAGAGAGATTAGAAGCATCAGTTCTTCATTGCGGCACCTTAGTTGTTCATTGATTGCTTTCTCATATGTGCCTTGTCTGGGGGGCTACAGCAGAGAGTGACCCCTTGCTCAAGCCAGCCACCTTGGGTTCAAGCTGGTGAACCTTGCTAAAACCAGATGACCCTGTGCTTAAGCCGGTGAGCTTGGGGTTTTGAACCTGGGTCTTCTGCATTCTTGGCCAATGCTCTATCTACTGCGCCACTGCCTGGTCAGGCTTGGGGGCAGTGATCTTGTCTGTCTTTATAACTGTTGGATTTTCTGTCCCTGCCACAATGCCTGGTTCAATAAGTGTTCACTGAATTAATGACTCATATCATGTTAGCTCTGAACCTTCCCATATCAGTACACAAAGAGCAATCGTTTTCTTTTAAACAGTTTCATATTATTCCATTGTATTTAATGACTTCTTTTTTTTTGCTGATTGTTTCCTCATATGTGCCTTGAGCAGGGGGCTTCAGCCAGCCACCAGGGGGCCATGTCTGTGCCCCCATTCTTAAGCTGGTGACCCTGCGCTCAAGCTGGTGAATCCGTGCTCAAGCCAAAGATCTTGGGATTTCAAACCTGGGTCTTTAGCATCCCTGCCCGATGCTCAATTTACTGTGCTACCTCCTGGTCAGGCTAACCCCTATTTAATTTGTTTAATTCCAATGGCTTCCTACTATGCATAAATATGAAATGCCTCAGTCTGGAAATTTGAGGCTCTCCATGATCTATCAATCACCTTTGTAAACTTTGTTAAAGACATTTTAACAAAGTTAAACATGGTCTCTGGAATCTGTGTTCCATTGTGGCTTTTGCTTGACTACTCAAAATCTCTACTTCTTTTCCTCATTGCAAACCCTGAAAATTCCTCAAGGCCAAATTGAATCTTATTTTTTGGGGAAAGTCTTCTTCCTTCATGAAAGCTATTGTTTCATTATGTAAGGTAACACTAAGTTGACAACTATTTTATACTAATAAATTATTTGTTTTTCATATGTGTATTGTTCAAACAAAAAATTAAGGACTTAGAGCTGCAATGATCAATAGACTAGTCATAAATAGTTTATATTTAAATTAAAATTTATTTTAAATTAAACAATTATTAGCTAATCATTACGCTAACCAGAGACTTCAGTGGCCACATATGACAAAGCAAACAAATTTTACAGAATTAGTTCAAAAATACTACTAAATGAATATACTTAAGTCTGTTAAGATCTTAAGCTAAGTTAAGAACAGAAAACCCAGAATAAACAAACAAACAACAAATGGCAACAACAAACCCTGGGAAAGAGGAAGAATCTGATTTCTAGAGTTGCCACATATATTATTTTAAAAGGTCAATTTTAATACAAAATTTTTTCAACAAAATAATTGTGAGACATTTAGAAAAATAATGTCTTGCCTATAGCTAGTAAATCAATCAATCAATAGACACTATTGATTGTACTTAGGAAGCCTAGATATTGTACTTACCAGACAAAGATATTACATTAGTTACTTTAGATATGGTCAAAGGACTAAAGGAAATCATGCCTAAAGAACTAAAGAAAAGCTAAAAATAATATATTATCAAGTATAGAATATCATTAAAGAGATAAAAATTGTTTTTAAATAGCACCAAATAGAATAAGCAGCCAGCAAACAGAATCTGCAGAAGTACTGACTCAGGGAACCTTGGACTTTTAAGTGGACTTTTCCCCAGGCACAGAGTGGATAAAAGCCAGCCTAGGTATGTACCTGGTATTTCCACATGCACCTGGGCCCAGCAGAGGCAGCCACAAACTCTGGATTGCTTATAGCTCCAGGAAGGTTGCTAAGGGCCAGTCACGGGCTGTATCTCCCACTGGTCTGTGCTGGGTTACTTCCAGGGAGGCCCAAGGCTGGCACATCCAGTGCCCAGCTACAGACAGCATTGATTGAGGACCTAACAACCCTTGCTAGAGTGGTATGCTAAGGAAGGGCTCCTCACACCTGGCCCAGCTGAGGTGAGTTTTGCTCTTCGTGATCAGCACTGGCACAGAGGCTCATGTACATTGGATAGGGTGGAGCTTCACAGTCAGCTGGCCTAGGCAGTGGATATTCTGTCCTGCTAGGCTAGATTCCACAGGGGGAATGGAGAGAGGCCTGGAGCATGGACTATCTGAAAGAGCAATTAAGGAAAAAATACCCTTCACTATTGCAACAACAAAAAAATAAAGTACCTAGGAGTAAGTTTAACCAAGGAGGTAAAAGACTTGTACTCGGAAAATTATAGACTATTGATAAAGAAAATCAAGGAAAATACAAACAAGTGGAAGCATATACCAGTAATGTGTCCATGGATAGGAAGAATAAAATTATCAATTAATATATTACCCAAAGCAATCTATAAAAAATGCAATTCCTATCAAAATACCAATGGCATACTTCAAAAAATACAGAACAAATATTTCAAAAATGTATATGGAACCAAAAAAAACCCCACCACAAATAGCCTCAGCAAAATTGAAAATGAAGAATAAAGTGGGAGGTATCACACTTCCTGATATCAAGTTATACTACAAGGCCATTGTAATCAAAACAGCATGGTACTGGCATAAGAACAGGCATACAGATCAAATGGAACAGAAAAGATCAATGGAACAGAACAGAAAACTCAGAAATAAACCCATGCCTTTATGGTCAATTAGTATTTATTTGACAAAGGAGGTAAGAGCATACAGTGGAGTAAAGACAGTCTCTTTAATAAATGGTGTTGGGAAAATTGGACAAGTACATGCAAATAAATGAAACTAGACCACCAACTTACACTATTCACAAATATAAACTCAAAATAGATAAAAGACTTAAATGTAAGTCATGAGACCATAGACATCTTGGAAGAAAACATAGTCAGTAAACCCTCCGATATCTCTCGTAGCAATATTTTTGCTGATTTATCTCCATGGGCAAGTGAAATAAAGGACAAATTAAAGAAATGAGACTATATCAAACTAAAAAGCTCTTGTACAGCAAAAGACACTATTAACAAAATAAAAAGACAACCCACACAATGGGAGAATATATTCGCCAATATGTCAGATAAGGGGTTAATAACTGAAATTTATAAAGAACTTCTAGAACTCATCACCAGGAAGGTAAACAATCCAATTAAAAATGAGCAAAAGAACTGAACAGACACTTCTCCAAAGAGGACATACAGATGGCCAATAGGCATATGAAAAAATGTTCAAAATTACTAATCATTAGAGAAATGCAAATTAAAACCACAATGAGATACCACCTCACACCTGTCAGAATGGCGCTCATTAACAAATCAACACATGATAGGTGTTGGTGAGGATGTGGAGAAAAGGGAACCCTCCTGCACTGCTGGTGGGAATGCAGACTGGTGCAGCAACTGTGGAGAACTGTATGGGGTTTTCTCAAAAAATTAAAAATGGAACTGCCTTTTGACCCAGCTATCCCACTTTTAGAAGTATATCCTAAGAGAACCAAATCACTGATCCAGAAGAAGATATGCATCCTCACATTTATTGCAACATTGTTTAAAATAGCCAAGATCTGGAAACAGCCCAAGTGTCTATCAGTGGATGAGTGGATTAGAAAGCTGTGCTACGCCCTGGCCAGTTGGCTCAGCGGTAGAGCGTCGGCCTAGCGTGCGGAGGACCCAGGTTCGATTCCCGGCCAGCACACACAGGAGAAGCACCCATTTGCTTCTCCACCCCTCTGCCGCGCTTTCCTCTCTGTCTCTCTCTTCCCCTCCTGCAGCCAAGGCTCCATTGGAGCAAAGATGGCCCGGGTGCTGGGGATGGCTCTGTGGCCTCTGCCTCAGGTGCTAGAGTGGCTCTGGTCGCAACATGGCGACGCCCAGGATGGGCAGAGCATCGCCCCCTGGTGGGCAGAGCATCGCCCCTGGTGGGCATGCCGGGTGGATCCCAGTCGGGCGCATGCGGGAGTCTGTCTGACTGTCTCTCCCTGTTTCCAGCTTCAGAAAAATGGAAAAAAAAAAAAAAAAAAGAAAGTTGTGCTACATAGACACAGTGGAATACTACTACATGGCCATGAAAAAGAAGGAAATCTTACCTTTTTTGACAGCATGGATGAACCTGGAGATTATTATGCTAAGTGAAATAAGCCAGGCAGAGAAAGACAAATATCATATGATCTCACTTATATGTGGAATCTAATGAACAGAGTGAACTGAGAAATGGAATAGAGGCAGAGGTGGGTTCACAGGTAGCAGAAGGACAGCAGTCATGGGGAAGGGGGATGAGGAGATCGGATCAGAGAAGGTGAAGGGATTAATGAAATTATATATACATAACACAGAGATACAGATAACAGGACAGTAGGTCCCAGAGGGAAGGGTGGAGGAAGTTCAGGGGAGTGGGGCACAACGGGTGTAAATAAGGACACTGGAGTGGGGGGTGAGGGTGCTATATTCAGTGAGACAGTTGACTCTATGTTAACACAATAATTTAAAATGAATGAAATTTTAAAAATAGGAGGAAAAAAAAGAAGAAAAAGCACCAAATAGGAATTCTGGAGTTGAAAATTGTAACTGAAGTGATGGTGGTGGGGGGGGGGGGCAAAAAACACTAGACAGGCTCAGCAGCAGATTTGAGCAATCAGAAGAAAGAATCCATGAACTTGAAAATAGGTTTCTAGATTATACAATATGAAGAATAATGAATTGATTCTCGGAGACCTGTGTGACTACATCAAGCATTTTAAGCTACACATTGTAGGAATTCCAGAAAGAGAACAGAGAAAAGAAGAGGGCAGAAAGACTATTTGAAGAAAGAATGGCCAAAAAATATTCCAAATTTGATGGAAAAAATTATACATCCAGGAACCTCAACAAACTCCAAGTAGGATAAATTGCATATAATTTTAAAATAAGCTTGCAGTTACAATAGCCACTTGTGGCTAATGGTTACCATATTGGACATAGCATATAAAATTATAGATACAGAAAATTTTAATAATTGCTAAAATTTCTACTGGATAGCACTGACCTAGACTGTAAGGTCAGTGTCTTATGTACTGATATTTGGTCTTCCATAGTTCTCAATACCCAAGGACATTTATTTCCTTTTCTAAAGCCAATTCTTTACTCCCTCCACATACATCTATAAGTTCAGTCCTATTTCTAGAACAAATCATAAACTTGTAAGTGAAGAAGAATTTAAGGAGCTCTAACTACAGTCACAAGATTTAGTATTAAGTTACTATTGCTCATAATCCCATCCTTGTTTTGTGCTCTAGTTCTGGTGACTGGATTTCTAAATTGTTTTTATAATGAAGTGGCTACCTTTGGTCCTTATAATTAGATTCTTACTTATTCTATTTTCCCTGTGCACAGTACAATTTCCTGTCTTGTAACCAGACTAGGCCCATAGTTCTAAGACTGAAGCCCTGCTTTGCCCTTGTCAATTTCCTTCCCAGGGGCTAAAGACTTTCAAAAGCAAGATCAAACCTGGAGCTCCTGCGTCGGCCCAGTGTGTGGAAGTCCCAGGTTCAATTCCCGGTCAGGGCACACAGGAGAAGTGCCCATCTGCTTCTCTATCCTTTCCCCTCTCCTCTCCTCTCCTCTCCTCTCCTCTCCTCTCCTCTCCTCTCCTCTCCTCTCCTCTCCTCTCCTCTCTTCTCTCTCTCGCTCCCTCTCTCTCTCTTGAGCTCCCACAGCCAAGGCTCCATTGGAGCAAAGATAGTCTGGCCACTGAGGATGGCTCCATGGCCTCCACCACAGGCGCTAGAATGGCTTGGGTCCCAGCAGAGCAACGCCCCAGATGGGCAGAGCATCGCCCCCTGATGGTCATTCTGGGTGGATCCTCGTCAGGCACATGTGGGAGTCTGACTGCCTCTCCCCTTCTAACTTCGAAAAAATACAAAAGAAAAAAAAAAAACTGGAGCTCCTACAACTTTAGTAAACATTAATAACATGGGAGAAGTGCCACTAACGCCACAGTCTAGATGCTTTAATTATCAGTATAATTATGAATCATTGATTACATATGTATTACTTCTATTTTACAGAGAGGAAAATCAAAGCTCAGAGAGATTACATAATGGATCTAAGGTCATCTAGCAAATAAGTAACAGACCTGAAGTTTTAACAGATTCATCTGGCCTCAGAATCCATGCGTCTCTATTCCATATGCTCAATACCAGGGATTGGCTCTTGATAATATAAGATAATGATAGGATCATTTAACCAGATATGGTCTGTTGTAGGGTCATGTAGTAGACATTCCTTATTTCAATTCTCTGCTGATTCGGGATTGCTTATTGATATCCTTGTCTCACCTACTTCACTGCTTCCTGATGGATTCCCTGATGTTGACTGTGGTAGTAAACTACTTGCCTGTGGTCTCCTGTGAATTGTGTTTTGTTTGTTAGAGTGGACTTCTTTCTAGGACCTACATTAGAATTTGCCTCACCGGAGCCTACTCTAGGGGTGACATTTAGTTCCCTAGTCCTGACCCTGTAAGTCGTTTCTATCTTAAAGCCATTAAACAAATCAAGCTTGTTCTACATATGACACTGCTTAGCACAGAGCCTTCCACATAGTATAGCTAAATGCTTATTTGAAGTGGTTGTGCACATAGTGATTCTTAATATAAAGCATTTATAAAGGTGCATGAAATAAGTCTAAATGGCTCAGTTTCAGGCATGAGTATTCCCCATGTGTTATAAATACTGTCACAACCAAAAAAGAAAAATAAGTCAAGTAACATAGGGCCAGGAAAAAGGGAATCCTTTGAGTCGACTTAAACACAACCAATAAAGAATACATTTATTTTTATTAAAATATTATTACTATTCATTTTAAAGGTCTAGTAAGCTACCATTTATTGAATGGTGAATATGTCAAAAATTATGGTAATTTTTTTTTACATATATTACTTAATTTAATCTCACCACATCAAAAAAAAAACCAAAAAAAAAACCGGTGAGTCAGCCATTATCACCTCTGTGAATATGAAACTTCAAGTACCTTGACCAATGTCAAAGAATAAGTCTAAAATTTCTGTAAGGGAGGGTTTTAGGAATAGAAAAAAGGAAGGGGGGACTGTAATTAGTAGCTAATGAGAACTATGCGTAGGGAAAAGCAATGATAAAGGCACTGCCCCTGCTAAGTGATTGTGAGCTGGGATTTGAATATAGATTGGATCCAAACTCAGAACTATAGTACCACTACATTCCCCCTCCAACCGCATTCAAACCCGGGACTTCGATGGTCTACTCTGGGAGGTGCACACTAGGATCCAACGAGAGATTCCTCTTTAAGGAATAGATTAGTTCAAGAAGACCTTTACCTGGAGTTTTAATAAAGCAGTATGTAGGGTGCTTCTTTTTCTTTTTCTTTTTTTTTTTTCAAAAACAATTGACAAGGTCCTTCAGATTTATGTCTGCAGAAATTTTAGGTCACTGTATGCAATAGTTTTATGTTTTATTTTATTTTATATTTTTGGCTGCTCACAGGTAGTGAGCAATCTTTGAGGAATTTCTTGATTCATCTGTCAGCGTGACTTTTTATTCCCTGTCCCCGAAGAACTTCTAGCTGACCGGTAACTCCCACAATGTTCGCGATTTCCGTATCTATTCAGAGAGCTCTGCAAAAGGAGAGTGAGATACTGGCTAAGTTTCTTCTTTGATAACTGATGAAATCACCCATCCATGTGTCAGCTTTCCCAAGGCAACTATCAAATAAGACAAACTATAATACTTTCAAAAAATCCCTGAGGAGGAAAGAGACTTGAAGTCTCTAGTTTTAGTGTAAAGTGATTGTGTTTAAGTGATTCCTATCTCTCATCTTGCAGGACCTAGAGTGTTCTGTGAGAAGTGCAAATGTCCTTAGTGAGCAAATTATTGTACAAGGTCTGCCCATTAACTGATTGCTGAACAAGTGGCAAAACCAGACTCCAGTGGGTTTTTTAACTGTGCTGATTTCAGCCTGTCTTTGTGCTATAGCACTCAACCTAAAAAAAATGAAAAACAAAAAAGCATATTATGATTCACGTCATATTCATTTTTACTTTTACATTCATTGCTTATCCAAACAGAAAAAGCATATGTGCAGACTCCTGCATCCTGCTTGTTTGCCGCTGTCGGATGTACAATCAGTATCTACCAAGAGGTGCTAATGCTTGAGGAGACACAGAGGGTTAAAAGTTAGAACATGCCAATCAATGTTCTAATACATAATTCAACATCCCTTCCTGAAATGTCTGTAACTGAGTCATGAAAAGAGAAAGCCACCATCCCTCTTCAGCGGCTGTTTCTGTTTGGTGAAAGCTAGATGGCCATGAATCTGCTGTGGAGGAGAGCTTTCAATGTGATGGAAGGGTTTGGGCTTCCCTCTTGTAGCTTCAGAGTGGTCTTCACTTCTGTGGTGAGTGCATGGCCTTCCATAAGTGTTCCAACTGAACAAATTCTGAGTCATTTATTACATGGTACCATGATGACTGGAGAGATCTAGTCATTCTCAGGTAGGGATGATTATGTAATCTGAATGACAAATACAAAACAACAGGACTTCCAGGCAGAAGAAAAAAGAGCACTAACTGCTTCTCCCCCCCCCCCCCCCCGCAGGCTTGACACTACTTCCAGCTTCATCCTGAGTGAAAAGGACTTGCACGAGGCTAGGAAAGCAGGACTTTTGACCCCATAATGTTGCCTCTGCTTCCTTTTGTTCCTCAAAGCTGAGTTTTCTGTGTGCTGCCATCATGCCTGGGTATGTCCCAGCTCCTCATTGAGACACTGTATCTATAATCTCAACCACAATGGTTATGGGGCTTAGAAGTAAGCTACCAAACTCTGGCTGAGTCCCAGTCATAAGTTAGGGGCTCCTAAATTGTTTTACAGTTTTACATGCCTGCCAGATATGCTCATGATTTTGTTACTAAAGACATGCCAGGTGCCTGGCTTTCCTCAGATTACAGCTTTCCCTTGCCACTGCCACTGAGTCCATAGTTTTTGCTTTGGTCCTTAAAGTTGAAGAGTTGGGTGTCTAGCCTGATGAGACAGTGGCACAGTGGATAGAGCATCGAGCTGGGATGCTGAGGACCCAGGTATGAAACCTCAAGGTCATCGCCTTGAGTGTGAGCTCACCCAGCTTGAACATGAACTCACCAGCTTGAGTGTGGGGTCTCTGGCTTGAGCCTGGGATCATAGACATGACCCCATGGTCCCTGGTTTGAGCCCAAAGGTTGCTGGCTTGAAACCCAAGGTCACTGGCTTGAGCCCAAGGTCACTGACTTGAGCAAGGGGTCACTGGCTTAGCTGGAGCCCCCCGGTAAAGGCACATATGAGAAAGCAATCAATGAACAACTAAAGTGCTGCAATTACAAGTTGATGCTTCTCATCTCTCTCGCTTCCTGTCTGCTTGTCTCTATCTGTCTGTCTGACTGTCTCTCGCTATCTCCTTCATTAAAAAAAAAGAGCTGGTGTCTAGAATCATATTTCATGGTTTATAGTCTAACTCTATTCCTGACTTGCTATGAGAGTTTGTACAAATAACTCAGTTTCTTTGAACTTAAATTTTCAAAAACTGTAAAATCAGGATAATAACCATACATTTGTCATAGGGCCACTGGGAAGATTAAATGAGGATACATTTTATGCACTTAACAAAGTATCTTAACAATGACATGCTAAATGGTACTTTTTGTTACCATTATCTTTAATCACTCTACTAACGTGCTTGGTGCCCTGATCCTCTAACACCCCAGGAGCTTTCCCAGAGCTGCATACCCAGAAGAGCAGCCACATGTGGAGTAGTGAGGAAGAACAGAACTAATGCTCTGCTTTTCCCTTCTGTCCTTATACACAGACCTCTCAGATAATGGCTACCACCACCTACCTATCTGTGATACAGCCTACTCAGTTTCTCATGACTGGATCCTCTATACCTTATTGAAACATTGAAAATATCTTCAGCCTGCACTGTGGACTGTAACTGTACCCTCAGCTCCATCGACCCTGATTGGACACCCACAAGTTGACAAGTCACAATAACACAACCCATTCCTTTCACTATCCGTTCAATACTGCCTTGAGTATTTTTATTTTTGTATTTTTCCAAATTGAGAAGCAGTGGGGAGGCAGACAGACAGACTCCCACATGCGCCTGACCAGGATCCACCCGGCATGCCCACCAGGGGGCAATGCTTGGCCCCTCTGGGGCATTGCTCTACTGTAATCGGAGCCATTCTAGCGCCTGAGGTGGAGGCCATGGAGCAATCCTCAGTACCCAGGCCAACTTTGCTCCAATGGGGCTTTGGCTGTGGGAGAGGAAGAGAAAGATAGAAAAAATGGAGAGGGGGAAGGGTGGAGAAGCAGACGGGAGCTTCTCCTGTGTGCCCTGGCTGGGAATTGAACCCAGGACTTCCACATGCCAGGCCGATGCTTTACCACTAAGCCAACCGGCCAGGGCCTTGAGTAATTCTGAGTCATGCCAATTAACAATAGGCCAGTAGCCCCCATTGGGAGTTTCTTTTTCTTTTTTGTTTGCTTGAGTCAACAGATGAAGGAATGGTGAGGTCAATAAGGCTGACCTTTTACAGAGGCACCCACCTAGGTGAGTATCAGGGCCATTTTACAAAAGGCCCTGTGTTCTTATCCTCAAAAAATATGACCCCCACCTATAGACTGGTGCCAGGAATTCCACAGCTAAAACTGTCCTTTATTTAAGCACACAATCTTTGGTTCAAATATAAGCCCACTGAAGAGCTAACATCAATCTAACATCCAACAAATACTGTCACAGCCCCTTTTAGTCTCTCTCAATATTCACTTTTTCTATTTGATGGGCAAACCTGTAAATTCAGAAAATTACACGGATCAGGATTTATATTATCAACATTTGCTGGCTTCTAGCCTGATCTCATAGACCATAAGAAAGACAAAATGGTCCTCTTTTTAACAGCATGTACTCTTTTTCCAAGCCAACACACTATCATTTCATATATGTAGAAAGTTCTAAAGTGGTATAAGTATAGGCGGTTTTTTCACTGGAAGGAATTTGGAAAAATAAAAGAGATAATGGAAGTTTGAGTAGATTGATGCTTCAAAGAATGATTCATAGAAGAACCAGAAGATAAGCATGCACAGTTCCATGCAGAAGTGCATTTTCAAAAGTATGTGCATGCATACACTCATACAGAAAGTGATAAGTAGAGATGGAATGTGCCAAAGAAAAGACAGGGAGAGGGGCAAGAAGACATAGGTGATATAGAACAAGACAAATTTTTAAATGATGTTTACCAAAAAATGAGGGCCATGAAATTAGGTGAACAGGTACCCATAAAAGGAGAAATGATAGTCATAGGGCAAAGGAATTAGAACAAGTTTACACTTTTACACAAACATGTCCATAGAGAAACAACTTAATATATTCATATTCTGTATTTTAAAACATGTAAGATTAAAAGGTAAGTTCTTCTCAATGCTGACAAAGACCACTGGTGGTGCAACAATCTAACCTGAAATATTATCCCTATTTTCAGATGGGTAGGTCCATGAGGTTGTGGTAAGAGGAGTATCTTATTAAAAAAAATATTACTGAAGCAAAGATAATGATCACATAATTCTTTCTGTACCATTTTGAAAATGTTACATGATGCAAAAATTAAATACAAAAAGGTATACAAATATAAGTCTCTGTGTCATGCTTTTTTGTTTTCTTTTTCTCGTCTCTGCCCAATTTCTAACATCACTTGAATACAGGTAAATGTACCTTTTAGTTTCCTGTGTAAACTGGTGGTTTTTAGGAACATACAAATCTCAACACTTATTTTCACTATTCTCTCGATTTTATAAAAATGGCAACATACTAAACAGAATTTTCTGCATAGTTTTCTCACTTAACTATTTATCTTGGAGACCTTTATCAGTAAATCCAGAGATTCCTCATTCATTTTTAAACAGCTACATAATAGTTCATATTATGGATGTACCATGATTTACTGAGTCAGTCTCCTAACAGCAGACGTTTATACATTGCTGTTGGTAATACAAATAATGCTGCAATTAGTGAACAGGTACATGTATCGATACTCATTTCATTTTACACATTGTGAGAGCATATTTATAGATTAATTTCATAAAAGTAAATGCAGTTGAATATAGGGAGATTTCACCAGATTGGACTCCATGCAGATCGTGCCATTTTGCACTCCTATCTGCAATATGTGACAGCACGTATATTTACCTTATGTCACAGCCTCACTAGCCTTTGGATTTATTTCAATCTCAAAAATCATAAATGGCATCTCAACATAACTTTAATTAGTATATCTTTTATTATGAGTGAATATGAATAAATTAAATACAAACAAATGCCATATATACTTATTTTTCTACAGTGGCTATTATTTACATCCTTTGCCTATTTTTCTGCTAGCTTACTTTTTTTTTTTTTTTCTGAAGCTGGAAACGAGGAGAGACAGTCTGACAGACTCCTGCATGCGCCCGACCGGGATCCACCTGGCACGCCCACCAGTGGCGAAGCTCTGCCCACCAGGGGGCGATGCTCTGCCCTCCGGGGCATCGCCATGTTGCGACCAGAGCCACTCTAGCACCTGGGGCAGAGGCCAAGGAGCCATCCCCAGCGCCTGGGCCATCCTTGCTCCAATGGAGCCTCGCTGCGGGAGGGGAAGAGAGAGACAGAGAGGAAGGAGAGGGGGAGGGGTGGAGAAGCAGATGGGCGCTTCTCCTGTGTGCCCTGGCCGGGAATTGAACCCGGGACTTCTGCACGCCAGGCCGATTCTCTACCACTAAGCCAACCGGCCAGGGCCAGCTTACTTTTTTTATTCATTTGAGGGTACTCTTTATATACTGAGGTGATTAATTCTTTGTTTATGAATTGTCTCATGGCAGTGGGTATACACTGAGCCACCCATTTCTTTCTTCAAGTTATTACCCAACTTTTGTTTTTGTGTATGAACTTTCTCAAACTAAAAATGCTTAGTACTGAATTTTTTAATCTACATTTCTAAAAGTAGCTTTACCTCTACATATGCTCAACAGCATGCTCCCTAAAGCTGCACGATACTATAGTTCTGTACGTCTTTAAACTGCATGCACTGTGTCTTCAGTGTCTCCAGGCTGAATATTCTTCTGTCACTGTGGTTTTGGAGTGCATTATAAATGACTGTTAATGAAGAAAGTCACTTTCTCTTAGAATATGAGTTGAAAATAAAACCACTTATTTATACAGAAACATTAGAATTATGACATTTCCTGTGTGACACAACATTAAAACCCACCCCCATATAATCATTAATGATATTAGCAGTTAAATATTTTATGCATGACATTACAGATAGATAGTATTGCCAGATCAAGTTCAAGATAAAGTTGTTTTAATTTTATTTTTATAAATATTATTTTAGGATATGTATATCCCAAATATTACATGATTAAAACATATACTAAAAATTATTCTTTATAATCTGAAATTCAAGTCCTGTATTTTTATTTGCTAAATCTGACAAATCTAATTATATTTTTTATATTTTTCTGAGATCAAGATCCCATGACTATGGTTTGGTGATTTAGAAGAATGTGCCCTAATAATACATGAAATTTTGAAACATGATGGTAAAAACTTCCAGGATAGATAACAACTTTAAGATCAATATTTTCAGCCACATGCTTGATATATAAATTCTATCTATAATATTCTTCACAAATAGTCATTTATCTTATAACTGGAAACTTTTAGAAGCAGAAACTTGTTACAGCCTAAAAGGTAGCTCATTAAATATTTGCATTGATCAGTTACTATACCATTTCTCGCTTAAGCAAATTCACTTTCCTTGACACTTTCTTCTATTCATCCTAGTCTTAGTGACCACTAAAAACAAGCTAAATCCCTTTTATACATGTTCACTCTTTCAAATATCTGAAGATAGTAGGGTGCTCTTGAGATTCTTGTTTCTCTTTGATAAATATTTTCAGTTTCTTCAATTGTTTTTTAGAACACATGGTTTTAAGTCATCTCATGCACTCTCAAATGCTGATTTTTGCTAGGTGAAATGACACTGTAGTGAACAGTATAAAATTCCCTACCCCTCAGGACACTCTTAGTCTAATGGGAGGGGATGGAAATAGCAAACATTTACAAAGTTCTGTGACAAGTGCTATAACAAAATTATGAGCAAGATACTTTAACGACATGGCATGAAGAGTGTCTAAATCTACCTGGAGGAGAGAGGGTGAAACAGGTGGTAGGGAAAGGTTCACAGCCAGCCTAGCATGTGATGCCTGAGCAGAATTTTCAAAGTTCAAGTAACAAATAGAGATGGAGAAAATAGAAGGATTAAAGAGAGCTGCAACAGGAGAAATGATAGGAAATGGTGAATAACATTGTGTGGGTGGAGTGAGGTGAAACAAATCTAGTACGATTCTCAGGTTTCAGGATAAGGTTAAAGTAGACGGGTGCCTTTATCAGAGATTTCAAATACTAATGAACAGGCTTTCTTGAGTGAACACTGCTGTGGTAGTAGATGGTGACATACGGGGTGGGAATGATGACTTTGATACTTGATGTCTTGAATTTGAGATGCCAAGGACACAACCATTTAGAGAAGTCTGGTGAGCAGTTAGAAAAATGGGCCCTGGCCAGTTGCTCAGTGGATAGAGCATTAGCATGGCATTTGGATGTCTTGTGTTTGATCCCCAATCAGGGCACACATGAGAAGTGACCATCTGCTTCTCTCTTCCTTCCTCTCCCCCTTCTTTTTCTCTTCCCCTCATGCAGCCAGTTGCTTGTTCAGTTCAAGCATCAGCCCTGGGCACTGAGGATAGCTCAGTTGGTCAGAGTGCATCAGCTAAAAATGCTTGGCACTGGAGCATTGGTCCCAAATGGGATTGTTGGGTGAATCCTGGTTGGGGCACATACAGAAGTCTGTCTCTCTATCTCCCTTCCTCTCTCTTAAAAATTATTTTAAATAAAAAAATGAAACAAAAATAAACAAGTGAGAATCAGAGGAAAGTCTAGTTGGAGATCTAGATTTGGATATCATTAATTTTCCAGGTGAAAATGAAACTGTTGTCTTTATGGTACAGAGTCAGAAGAAAAGATTCACCTATAGGGTAGGGCCCAGAATTTAACACAATAATCTAGATGTGGTCTGTTAGGCGCAAAAGACCGTGATATGGTCTTCTCTCATCTACACACTAAATTTCTGTTAATATATTTTAGGATTGGACTAGCTTCCTTAGCAGTGTTGACACATACTAATCGGTGAAAAGATTTTCTTATTCATAGCAGCTGCTATCTTTCTCCAAATGGATACATATACAGTTGGTTTTCTGGGTGTAAATATATAACCTGGTATTTACCCATATTAAGTTATATCTTCTTAGATTTGACTGTCACTTTAGTATATTCAGACAATATCATATCAAGTCTTGATTCTGTCATTTAATGCATTTTTTTATCCTTCCCAATTACTTCACACAGATTTTATAAGTATGCCTTTCATACAACATACAAGCCTTTAATAAATTGTTGGAGGAATCAGGCTGAGAAAAGATTCCCCACTGGAAATCTCTTTTCAGAATAGCAGTCTATTAATCAGTCCCTTTAGCTGAGGCCATTCAAGCAGCTAATAATTCCCCCAATTGTACTAATAGCTAAACACATTTCCCCATTTTTTTCCTCATTTATCTCATTCTATGCCTATTAAATATCAACTCAAATCTCATTGATAAATTTCAAATTTGCTTGTTTAGTATATGTCCCTGATATGGAAAGCTATACTGGTATGACTTATTTTTTAGTAAGACAAAATTAGGACCTAGTGATCATTGCATTTAATAGCTCCTAAACTATGCTTATAATAAAGCATTCTAGAATTTGGCTCAAGAAAATGTCAGGCTCACTGTTGTCTCTTAAAAGTTGAGCTGCTTCTGACTTATATCTTATTCTCTACCACCTAATTTATAATGAGGGTGATACTAAAATATTTATATCTATTAAACATGTCTATAAGAACCTTTTCAGTCCATATATAAGAGATTAAGGTTTCAATGGGATGATGCTGAAAGGAGTAGATAGGCATGGTAGGCTTTAGGGCAGTTAAGTGATGCAGTATCTGTCAATGTCTTGAAGATGTCATTAATTTGACCTTAAAGCCTGAAATGTAAGTCATATAAAAGGTTCCTAGTACCCTCCCTGTGTGGCAAAGCAGTCTTGTTTAAGCAGATCCTAAACAGTTCAAAAAATCAGGCCAGATAATTCACACAGGACAGAACACTGGGCCCTCATCCTTGCTACACCCTTATAGAGATTACACGCCCTACATGTTCTCTTGGGAGAAGGTAATTAAGAGAAAACACAAGGCAAAACAAATGAGCAGAGAGAATCACCCTACCTTTTAGCAACCCATAGTCACAATTTTAAACATAGTAGTTACTATTAATATACTTACTGAGTACAGTATATAGAAACTCAGGGCTATGAAATAAGTGATTAGAGTGAGCTTGATCAAGAAAAACTTTTTGGAGGAAGTGATTTTATTTTTAGTAAAAATCGTATTTTTTTAAATATGTACAACATGATTTTTTTGCTATAGATAGTGAAATAATCACTACAGTCAAGCTAATGAAAACATGCATCCCTTCATGTCAGTATATTTGTGTGTGTGTATATTGAGAGCACAGGAAATTCAATCTTAGCAAATTTCCAGGACACAGAAGGAGGTTGAGTTTTGAGCAGATTTCAACTGAAGGGAGGGACTCAAACACCACAGTGCAGGTAGGTTTCAGGAACCTAGAGAAGGGAGAAACTGACTGTGAAGCATAGAAACAGCAAATAATCAAGCCCTTGTAGCATACACCCTGACTGTGGTTTTCTTTTTTTTAACGCAAATGATTGACTTAAGCTTCAACTGGCCAGGCCTCCACTAAAAAGATTGCTATTTCAAATAGAATAAACACATTACCAACCACAGGACTAGATAAAGAGCAGGACCACTTCCTCCCTCTGAAGTTTCTTTATTTTAGAGATCTTGGTTGATTTCAATTACTGACCATTTTGGTCACTTGTTTTATTCTCTTCCCATGCCTTCCATTTCTGCTCTTACATTTCAAATTCACCAATGAATAGTGAATCCACAAAACCCTAGGATCCCAGTAAAAGATGAAGCCCAGGCCCAAGCATAGCCCCTGCTCATGCTCTCTCTTCCTGCTACCTTGCTGTGTAGCCTCAGGTATGCTGTGTAATTTCCAAGTTCTGTAAATAACAAACCTTTATTTTTTTTCGAAGTTTCATAATGGTTATTGCTGAGGGCATTTACAATCATAATAAGAACCAGCCAAAACATGGTGATTTATAGGATGAGATCAGCACACAACAATTATCACAGTGGATAGGACTGCATGACTGCCCTTGCAATTACCCGGGAATGCTATTTACCTGCAACATTTAAAAGCCATCTAACTCAACTGGGTGACCCCATCTGGGAAAGGAGCACCACTTGGTAAGTATTTGTCCCAAGGCCATGTGTTTGTGCATATTGTCTCTGTTGTGTGTGGTATGCGGTATTCAACCCAAATGGTCATGGCTGCCATAATAACCCATTGATCTCCCCAGAGCAGTGTGATCAGGGCCATCTGGTCTAATGAGACAATTAGACCACTAATTATAAAGGCCTTAATTGACTGATCATATGTGTGTCTGTCCTCCATGCCTCCAGGCCAAAAAGAGATTAAGGAGGGTGGAATGGAGAGCAAGATTATTGTGACCACCCAAGGAGAGGCTCTGGGCTAATGGTAATAGGAAAAGATTCCTATAGGTGAGGAGGACAAGGGGCCTCTGCCTGCAATATTGAGTTAGTGATGTATGTGCAGACTATGCTTTCTAGTCCAGAAGAGTGAAATAACCTTGCAACCAGGAACCATCAGAAAGAAATGGCACTGCCAGGGGGAAAATACAACAGAGGCTACCACTTTATGCAATACTGTCAGTCTCTGTCCACTGACCTGATAGGAATCATGGGTCCGATCTCTGGCATTATGTTGCTAGTTAATCAATGAACAAGTATAGATGTCCTAGAAATCTGGTACCAGTGTCTCTTAAGAACCCTCAAGAGGCCCTGGCCAGGTGACTCAGTGGACAGAGCATTAGCCCAGCATGTGGAAGGCCTGGGTTTGATCCCTGGTCAGGGAACACATGTGAAGCGCCCATCTGCTTCTCTTCCCCTCTCTCTCCCTCTCCTCTCTCTCTTCTGCTCTTTTAGCCAGTGACTCGGTTGGTTCAAGCATTGGTCCCAAAGTGGGTTGCTGGGTGGATCTTGGCCAGGGTACATGCAGGAGTCTATCATTCTATCTTCCCTCCTCTCACTTAAAAAAAAAAAAAAAAAAAAAAAAAAAAAAGAACCTTCATGAGATGCACCAGCTTCTTGATAAGTGCAAAAGTCCTGGAGTCTACTTTAACTTTGCTCACAGCCATGCACACCAACATTACCAGACTCTGGGACTATGCTGCAGAGGCCCAGTGCTTTTTTTCCATAGGTTCTTTGCATATCGTGCTAGTGGAGGCAGACCTAAAACCTAGAGGGTACTCTTGGGACATCATGGAAAGAAAAGCAGCCACTTATGAAGAGAGCTCAGGGCTCACAGTGACACCTACAATTTTTCAGTAATAATATGAAAGAGTAAAGTAAAGAAAGAAAGTCTAGAAACTGAAATTTATTAAAGCACCTATACCTTAATTCAGCAATTTTTAGCCTTTTCCATCTCATTACACACATAAACTAATTACTAAAATTCTGTGGCATATCAAAGAATTTATTATATATATATTTTTGTCAATCTAATGAAATATATTATTTTGATTCATTCACACTGATGGCTGTTGTTATATTGGCTGTTGTCATTTTTTTTTAATTTGGCAATCTAAGGGAAAAAAGGTCAGTGCCCCTGACTAAATAGTCAAGCATTGTGTGTTTTAATAATTCTTGTGGTACATCAGTGTGCTATGGCACTTGGGCTGAAAATTGCTGTCTTAACTGAAAATCAAACCTTCCTCTCTTTTTCCATGTGAAAACAATTCTCACTGACAGAGAATACAGGAATTACATAAAAGGTGAATAATTGTGATTTCTCTTGTCATTTATATACTTTACCTGATATACATCAAATAGGAGCTTTTAAACTATTCTGGTTTGCTTGGAAATGACCCAGTGTCATCACTGAAAGTCTGTTCTGGAAAGATCCTCAGTCCTGGGAAACTGGGATGCTTAGATATCCTCACATTAAAGTCCTTAGTTATGGTTCTAGTATTTAAGGTCTCAGGTCAGTTGGGACAGAATCTTTTTTTTATTGGTTTTGGGTTTTTTTGTGTGTTTATTGTTTTTGTTATTTATTTATCTGTACATCTCTCTCCTGTATGGTCATGTCACCCATTTAATGCAGCATCCCAAGGATTACACTCATTTATTTCTTTATGTCCTTCATTCATCATTATTGGGATCATATTTTTAAAGAAATTTTCCTTGCAGGAGCTCAATTTTACAAGGCTAAATTAATCTTATAGCACTCTGTTATCTATCATCACATTGTATTCAGAATTCAAGGGACATAACTAGATCCGCTCCTTTAGGGCTGCCGTAATAAAGTACCATAAACCAGATGGCATAAAAGAACAGAAATGTATTTACTCAGTTCTGGAGGCTAAGAGTCTGAAATAAAGGTGTCCACATGGACATGCTCCTTCAGAAGGCTCTAAGGATGAATGCTTCCTTGCCTCTTCTAGCTTCTGGTGGCTACTGACAATCCTTGGCATTCTTTGGCTTACAGGCAGCATAGCTCAAATCTCTGCTTCTGCATGACCAAGCGGTAGTACAGTGGATAGAGTGTCAGACTGGGACAAGGAGAACCCAGGTTTGAAACCCCAAGGTCTCTGGCTTGAGCAAGGGGTTACTCAGTCTGCTGTGCCCCCCACTCTAGTCAAGGCACATATGAGAAAGCAATCAATGAGAAACTAAGGTGCTGCAATGAAGAATTGATGCTTCTCAACTCTTTCTCTTCTGGTCTGTTTGTTCCTGTCTCTCTCTCTGTCTCTCTCTGTCTCTGTCCAACACACACACACACACACACCTCTGCTTCTGTCATCACATGGCCATCTCCCCTCTGGGGGGGTCTGTGTCCAAATAGCCCTCTCTAACAAGAGCACCCTTCATTGTTTTAGGGGCTACTGTACTCCAGTATGACCACAGAAAGTCATGTTCACAGGTTCCAAGTGAACAGGAATTTTGGAGAGGACAATATTCAACCCAATACAGAAAGCTGTAATACTTTGTACAATAATTCTAACATTATCAACAGGATGTCAAATTCCTTCTCTATGTATTCCACTCAAGAGTTTTGTATTCATTTTTAATTATACTGCTTAATCATAGTCATGATTACATTTCTCAGCTGTCACTGGATTATCATGGCAAATCTAGCCTTTGATTTTCACAAACTCTATTTAAGTTCTGTGATTATCAGTTGAGCTGTGTACCTTCTTTGCCAATTAAGTGCTTACAATATAAAATCAACTACTACAGTTTAGTACCTGGTATTCTTCTTGAGTTAGCTGGATACATAAGCTTTTGACCAATTCAACTGAATACTGAAGTATAAACATCTTCAGTCATAAACACCATAAATGGAAAAAAAAAAAACCTTCTTGGTTCTTTACCTCTATCCTCTGTCAATTCAAATCCTATTTCTATATTCATCACAATGTCATGAAAACATTAGATTGTTTTTCATCCTAAGGCCAACATGACAGAATGATTCTATGGTCTCCTTAGTCACGTTCTCATATTCAGAACAGAAAACATTTGTGATTTTCTGGCTTTTCAATTTATGTATTTTTATGTGTATTTCACCAGGACCACTCAGTTAAATAATATTCCAAGGTAACTTATATTGACTTGAAGTATGCTTATACATATCAGGAAGTTACTTCTACTGTTTAAATGAGATTTTGTTTCCTACAAAACAGTTTTCACAAGTTATTTTAAGACACCCAAACCTGGCTCATTCAATCATTTTTATTTTATTTTGAAAATATACACAGATATCAATTTTTAGCTGGAGTCCTAACTGTTTTTCTTTTCAATAATTTTTATCCTGATTAGTTGGCTTGGATACAACATAAGTCAAAATTTGGTTACATAAAACAATGCTCAATACTAAGTGATACATTTATGTTGTTAAAGCACAGACCAATGTCTTATAAATTGCATCTTCAAATGTCCAATAACTATCTTAACATGATAAATAGAATTACTAGTTCAATATAGATGACAAGAAGTTAATTACAATTGCAATATAAGTTTGTATTGTGATGTACTTGTACTGCTGAATTACCAGATAGAAAATAATCCTATAACTGGAAACATCATTCCTACAATAAGACCCTGCTGCCTCATCCATTTAAACCTCTAGTCTCACAATAGAATACTGAAGGCTAGACTTACACTCTGGCTTTGGTTTTTGCTCTCCAAGTCTGTTTTTAAATATAAAAATGTTAGTTAAAAAAAATAACCTGTGCCATTTTCTGTATCAAGAAAAAATAGATCTAAGAATTTTATGAACCAACAATGAAGTCAATGATATGAAACTGCTCACCATTTGGCAGAGGCTATGGACCAAAGCTATCAAGCACTATGAATATTTCCTGAAAAACTCTATGCATGAGCCAAGACTACTTAGAAGTGAGAAACTATTTCCTCCTTGTGAAAAGACTGCATTAATGAAGAGTAGAAATCCAGCAATGCCTTGGACCAGCACGGCTCATAATTCTGAGTCTTGAGAGAGAATGGTGGGGAATTAAGTAAAGAGACTCATTAAGAAAAAAGGATGGGATCGGGAGACCTCTTCAATGCTGATGGCAATATCCAAGCACCCCATAGCCCCAGTTTGCTATATTATATAGCCATATGCAAAACAAAGAAGTCCTTGATACAAAGTTATAGATCTGAGGCAAAAAACAGGAACTCTCCCAAGGCATAAACAGGAATCCCCCTACCATGCATAAGCGAAATCAACCAACATCTGAACAAACAAAGGGTGAGACTAACGGCATGTAAATTGCTTCCAGCAACTTAAGCAAGCAAGTGAAGTGGGAGAAAATACTCAGCATTATAGCCAATATGGAAGTGGTGGGGGGAAAACTTAGCCTTTTGCTAAGCTTCGAATCTACAAAGGCTTTTTGCCATTTGCTGTCTACAACACAGGAACACTGTTTGGATTCAAAACCCAGTTTAATTATTCACTAGCTGTATAAGTTTTGGCAATTTAATTCCTCTATATTTCAGTTTCCTCATTTAAAAAATGGTAATAATTATAAAACCTAGTTCACATTGTTGTTAGGATTAAATGCTGTACTATCAGTAAAGAACAGCATCTGGTACAATGCAAGCACTTGATAAATGTTAACCAGTTATAGCACTGGTGGTGGTATTAGTAATGGAATTAGTTGCAGTTGTAGCAGCAATCATGGGTAGCAACAGTTTACTATGTTTGAATTATCACCCTAAGTTAGGCATAAACATAAATAAAAATAGTAAGGGGTACTATCTAGTAATGCTATGTCAACGATTATTATTTTCTTAACCCAAGCGCCTTTCTAAGAAGAAAAACTTAAAAACCCCATTGTGAAGAATCAAATGCAAGAACACAGGGGGTTGTTACTTCTAACTTTTCTGAGATAAATGGAGAGAAACTTGAGAGAACCAGGTGCATGCCATGAGACAATTATAGAACTCTACTTGGTTGTTCTATGGTTGCAAAAATATAGAAAAATGAAATCTCACCTCTTGCAGAGAGATCAAGAGTGGCAGCAGCCAGGAATGTTGTATATGGTGGGAATGATAAAGAGAGAGAGAGAGAGAAAGAGAGAGAGAGAGAGAGAGAGAGAGAGAGAAGGGGGGAAAAGAAATAAAGATTCAGGAGATCCTACAAGGTAGTACTGGGTCTGTACAGGGTTGGGCAAAAGTAGGTTTACAGTTGCACATGAAACACAGTTTATCCTTGTATTACTATTAATTAATACAACTTAAAACCTAGTTTTACCACATTCTGTATTTTGCCTAAGCTGCAGTTCAACAAAGGAAGGTCAAAATACTTTCAGAAAGAGGCACTAAGTCACTAAATAAATCAAACAGGGGGAAAGATGGTGGGCAGAGAGTAGAGTTGACTGAATATTCCCTTAAGATTTTTGGAGGGAGACAAGCCAGGTACAGTGATCATTGGAATGAAGGATCAGACTGATCATGCAACTGAGAAGGAATTATCCCCATGAGGTTGGAACTCCCCCAGGTACAAGTGAACAGATATTCTATTATGATTTCTTTTGGGATCCCACTACATCTTCCCCAGCCTATATTACAGTACAGAGCTCTGCAAAATATGTCACTATTATTGCTATACTAATTAGAATTGGAGACAATCAATCCCTTGCCTCCCCCTCCCCCAAGGTTCTGGCCTGGCTGTTCCTACTGGCAGAATATGCAGGTGAACTCTCCAGCGGCTTCAGACCTTAGTGTAGTGGAATCTACCTGGAACACTTTTTGAGGATATGTAACCCTAAGTCCTACCCTACAGAAACTCTGTTATATCAATAGGTTTGGAATGACAAGGGTCTTAAGAATCTGTATTTTTTACCAGTTTTCTAAGCAAGTACAATGAAAGTGATTCATAGACCACATTTTGAGAAACAATGACATATCAGTGATCTCTGGGGTGCCTTGCAATTCCCTAGCTGTCCCAAAATGTTTAAACAACCACAATGTCTGAAATATTACCATTGGAACAATAATTTTTTGTTCTGTGGCAGCACATTTCCTTTGGGGGAACATTTCACTATTTCCTAGGGGCTTTTTCAAACTGCCTCACTCTTGGTCTCATTGCGCTTTTATTGAGAATCATTGACACTAATTGAGCCTCTGTTACTTATGAGTGTGTGCTGTACCCTAAGTTGTGTTGGAGAAGGAAAATGTTACAGTACTAACATATAATAATTTGACTACTTACTGCTTGACAAGTTCTATGACAATCACATAATATCACATGTCATAGAACCTATCATTATCCTATCTGACAGATAAGGAAACTGAGAATTTAAGAAGTTAAGGACTTCCACAAAGTACACACTTGTGATATAGCAGAGAATAGAAAACAAAGCAAGATGATGCCAAATTCTATGTTCTTCTCCACACTGCAAGAGTGCTTTGAAGATACATTCCAGTGGTATAGGAAATGCCTCTCCAAGAGCCTTAACTAAAGGGTGATGAACCCTGAGATGATTAGCACAATGTATCACTGACACCTCAGAGACCCAAGATAGCAAGTTAGTTGGTCCTGCCAGGTTACTATCTTTTGTAAGTAGTGAATTTTTTCTGCTTGTCTGGGCAGGGTGAACAAGTGAAGAGCAAATCTTGAAAGAGAGGAGATGAATGTGCTAATTCAACTTGTCTACAGTTTACATCAAAATTAAAGTTTCAACTTCAAAGCAATAAATATGTGTGCTTGAGAATTTATCAAAAACACTCTAATGTCTTGAATAGCTATTAGAAAAGTAAAATGAAAGTTTGAGCAAAAATCCCTTTCTGAGTTCTGTTGGAACAGCAGATATGAGCCTGGAGATACTACCTGCATTGACTTGCATGGAAGATGACTAACAACAGAAATCGTTAGGGCAATCACCAAAGGAGAGAGGCTTCCAGGATTTCCAGTTGTATGGCACAAATATCTTTTTAAACTATGTTCAAGATGTATTTCAGTAAAAGCTCATAGAAATCAAATAAGGTTGTCTTCATCAATGAGTCTTCTCCTATTGAAGGTTAATCAGAAAACCAGTCTAGCTTCAGTCATTATTAGAGCACTAATTTTAGAATATGTATTGTAATTCTTTGCAAAGGATAAAATAAATACACCAATATTTCTCTTCTGAGTAAGGATATTATAGCGTACCCATGTAATGATCATAAACAATAGTGATCAGTTTGTAGAAGTTCACCTAAAAATGTGTCCAATCAATATAAAGACTGGTGGCCCTGGCCGGTTGGCTCAGTGGTAGAGCGTCGGCCTGGTGTGCAGAAGTCCTGGGTTCGATTCCCGGCCAGGGCACACAGAAGAAGCGCCCATCTGCTTCTCCACCTCTCCCCCTCTCCTTCCTCTCTGTCTCTCTCTTCCCCTCCTGCAGCCGAGGCTCCATTGGAGCAAAGATGGCCCGGGCACTGGGGATGGCTCCTTGGCCTCTGCCCCAGGTGCTAGAGTGGCTCCCGTCACGAGAGAGCGATGCCCAGGAGGGGCAGAGCATCGCCCCCTGGTGGGCAGAGCGTGGCCCCTGGTGGGCATGCCGGGTGGATCCCGGTCGGGCGCATACGGGAGTCTGTCTGACTGTCTCTCCCTGTTTCCAGTTTCAGAAAAAAAACAACTGGGATTGTGCCAAAAATGCCATCTAGTCCCCAGATAGTTCAAGATGCATTACTCTTTCTCAATTCATCATGGTCCAAGGTTTACTCTCACACTGCCAGGCTTAAAAATATGGTTTTATTAAATTGCAAGTACAACTGTCAAGATTGAAATATTGAGTATAGGCATTCCTCAAGTTATGAGCAAGACAGATTCTGTAGATCAGTTCTTAAGTTGAATTTGTTTATAAGATGAATAGGTACAATAACCTATTAAACACAACTTAAGACAGATGTTTGTCTTAATGTAGTATTGATTCTTACCTTTCTGTGCATATAAATACTTAAACATTTTCAAACCTACAGAACCTATTTCATTTATAAACCAGGGACAGCCTGTAATAGCATAGATATTGTTTTATATAATCATAACATCAAAGTATCATTTGTTATTGAAAGGTAGAATGTTCCACCCCAAAATATGTCTGTGGCATAAGGATTACTTTAAGCTGATTATTTTTAGAAACACATAAAAATTTCTGAAAATAAAGTAAAAGTTACCCTTTTGTAAGGGAAATTTACATTTTTAAAGCAACTCCCCAATGAAAGGTGTTGCCTTCTCTACAAGAAAAGTATTACTAAATCCCCAGGGAGCTCAATCAGCTGAGAAAGCACTGATTAACTTTAAGTAACAAATCTTACCCTTTCTTATAATGCTTTTCCTGGTACTCTCCCTATAACTCCCCCCCCCCAAACACACACCTTTCTTTTTTTGCCTTTAGCTAAATGAAGATGGCATTGAAGCCAAAGTTCTAAGCCACCTCTTTGAGCTATTCATTTTTCCCTGAGTATCTTCCATATATATATGAGTTATACATGTTAATAAAATTCTGCTTGTTGTTCTCTTGTTAATATGCCATATTACAGGTCTATGAAAAAAATCAGAAAGGTAGAGGAATTTTCTCTCCTCCACATTATTTTAAAAATAAAAATGTCAGAAAGACCAGAATTTTTACATTGAGAAAGCCATTACTCTAAAATTCTGACTCACTAAATATATGCTTTTAGGAATGTCATGTAGCCTCAATAAACCTGTTTTTTTCATGTTTAAAATGGGGACAAAAACAGTAACTCCCTCTCACAAGTTTCCTTAGAGAAATAAAGGAGAGAATGTATGTGAAGCTCTGAAAATAATTCCTTGCACACAGTTGTAAGTTCTCAATAAGTCCTATCTACTGTTATTATTAGTATAATAAAACTATTGCTTGATAAGGCTTTTTGTTTGTTTGAAGTAAAATCTGATGTTCTGACCCTGACTCAGCTCTCCGTGAAGATTCAATAAAAACTGGTAACCAGTCTAAAATCCAAAATCAACAGTCCATATTTTCACTGATTACAAAACCTATTATTTTAAAGTGAAAATCACAACCATCCTTAGTTGCTGACTTAGGTGCTATCACTTGGCAGAGAGAAAACCCAATGTCTGATGGGCATTAAAGAGATATAAAGTATTTTTCTTATGCTTCCACACTAACTAAAGATCTAAGATATATACCATCCAAAATAATGTAAGCCATTTTTCTACAGCAGAAATAGTAGGTATTGTATGATCTTACTTAATATTTTAGTTCAGCGTGTGAAAGAAAGGGGTTATAGAGGTCTCAATTATCCAAAACAGAAAAGCCTGATTGATTTGGTCAGTAAATGTACAAGAAGTACATTTCAGATTCAGGCATTTTGTTTATTACATAGAGAACAAAAGGAAGAGTAGCCAAAGGTGTCAATTCTCCATGATCTTTGGGCTGCATACCAAAAAGAAAAACACCAAAACTAAAGAAGTACGTAACTACAGTGTTGCTGAGGAGGCAGTTTTAGACTGCAGATAAGAGGTTTTATAGTCTGTAGCTCTGTTGTGGGGGCACAGGACTCAAAAGTCCCATACCTCATCGGAACACAGGAGATGATCATAAACTCGTCACCTTTCATGAGAGCTGGCTAGGCAGGCTGAAGATGACAGCTATTCACAGTCCTCCCATCTTCTCACAACTCAGGAGGAACAGATGTTGACCATCATATAAGCCTTTGCTGTGTGTCCTGTGAAGATACAGGCAAGACTGCCAGAGCACCATGAGTATCCACTCTTCTACAGGAGGTTGAGCAAAGCCATACTAAAACTCAGTCGAGCTGAAACAAAGAACTGGAAATTAGGATAGAAGCTATCCACAAAAATCTGTTTCCAAGGACAGATCTGAAAAGGTGTTCTATGGACATCTAAAGGCACCATTGCCTTTTTCTAGCTGGTTCTTAAGAGCAGAGTCTGGAACTTAACTTGTCCTGTTTACATATAAGGAAGTACTCTGAAGGGATTTGTGTACAAGCATTTCACTCATAGAAGATTTCACCATGTGATACTAGGCCAATTTGCTATGTGGCAAACAGGTATGTGACCCTTACTATGTATGATTTCTTTTCAAATGATCAGGCAATGCCACCCAAATGGATATTGAGAAGGAGAAAGCACAAGTCACATGTTTGTTATAAAGAGATCTCTATTTAATAAGTAATTCCAGCAGAGCTAAAGCAAATAAAATACCCTAATGTTACCTATAAACTATGCAAACTGCTATAGTACTTGAAAAAGTAAATCTTATTATTAGTTTAAAAAGAGAAACAAACTTTTAAAAATTACTTAATAGAAAAAACAGGAAAATTTAAATGAGTTGTTATTCTCATTATGATAGAAAATAACACATGGCTTTACTAAAGCAGGAATGAAAGAAAACAAAATAAGCATACTTCTGTAAGATCTTAATCAAGAAAAAAGGTGCACACAATTAAAACTGATCACAGTAAAAGGTGATGTAACTAGATTAAAATATAAGCATGGCCTGACCTGTGGTGGCACAGTGGATAAAGCGTTGACCTGGAAATGCTGAGGTTGCCGGTTCAAAACCCTGGGTTTGCCTGGTCAAGGCACATATGGGAGTTGATGCTTCCAGCTCCTCCCCACCTTCTCTCTCTGTCTCTCTCCCTCTCTGTCTCTCTCTCTCCCTTTCTCTCTCCTCTCTAAAATGAATGAATAAAAATAAAAAAAATAAAAAAAATATAAGCATGTTTTAAAATTGTAAAAATATAAATATAGTGATGTCACCAAAATGGAAAAGATAGGAGTAATTTTGTGGAAACGTAGAAGTCCTGCAAAGAAGTCCCAGCACCCTGCTGGAGCAAAGAAAATCCAATACCAGAATCATTTGAGAGGGTAAGAGGAATAGCATTACTTTACCCACATAACCCCTTCCCCAAAAGACAACTTCTCAGCCTGTGGTTTCACCTAGAGGAGAAAATGTGAGTAGGTGAGTGAGTGCCAAACTTAAAATAGATTAAAGACTTGAATGTAAGACCTGAAACCATAAAACTCTTATAAGAAAATATAGGCGAAAAGAGTCTTGGTTATTATCTTGACAATGTTTTAGATATGATACAATAAAGGACAAGCAACAAAAGTAAAAATCAAAGAGTGGGACTACATGAAATTAAAAAGCTTCTGCAAACCAAAAGAAACAGCCAAATAAAAAGGCAAACTACAGAATGGGAGAGAATATTTGCAAGCTATTTATCTGATAAGTGGTTAATAATGAAAAAATATAAAGAACTCATACAACTCAATGGAGAAAATGAAAGAATAGACAGAAGACCTCAACAGACATTTTGCCACAGACGACATACAAATGATCAACAGGTACATGAAGATGCTAAGCATCAATTATCAAGGAAATGCAAGTCAAAATCACAATCATATATCACTTTACACTTATTGAAATAGCTATTATAAAAAAGATAAGAGATAGCATGGATTGGTAAGAATGTTAAGAAAACTTTCCCATTCTTGGTAAAAATCTAAACTTTTACAGCTATTATAAAAAATAGTATGTAGTTTCCTCAAAAAAAAAATAAAATAAAACTACCATATGATCCAATAATACCACTTCTAATGTATCTAAAGGAAATGAAATCAGGATGTTGCAGAGCTATCTGCACCCCACACTCACTGCAGTATATATAATTCACAGAAGCCAAGACAGGTAAGGAGTCTTAGTGTCCATCAGTGGGTGAATGGCTAAACAAGATGTAGTATATATACACAATGAAGCATTGTTCAGCCATAAAAATAAATTAAATCTTGCCATTTGCAACAACAGGTATGGACTTTGTTCTCATTTTACTCATGAAGTAAGACTGACAGAAAAAGACAAACACCACATGAGCTCACTTATATGTGGAATCAAAATAAACTGAACTCAGAGAAACAGAACACAATGATGGCAGCCAGAGGCTGGGAGGTTCAGGGAAATAGGGAGTGTTGGTCAAAGGGTACAAATTTCCAATTAAAAGATGAACAAGTTCTGGTGATCTAATAATGTATAGCATGGTGACTATGGTTAATGATATTATATTGTACACTTCAAATTTTTAAGGGAGTAAGTCTTAACTGTTCTTCCATAAAAATGAAAAAGTAATTATATGAAGTGATCTATGTGTTAACTACTGTGGTAATTATTTCACAATACACATGTGTAGCTAAACTGACATTATATACCTTAAACTTATGTTATGTTATACATTACTTATATCTCAAAAAAGCCAGGTGAAGTATGTATGTGTGTATATATATATATATATATATATATATATATATATATATATATACACACACACACACACACACACACACACACACATACATACACACACACACACACATATATATGCATATATATATATAAATAAAAAACTCTGCTGCTGAGGATACACAAAAACAGGAAATCTAGTTTCTTGCTGGTGGAAACTAAAAATGGTGCAGTTACGTTGGAAGACTGTTGGCAGTTTCTTATAAAACTAAACGTATTTTTACCATATGATCCAGCAATACAGTCCTTTATCTCTACTAACTTATGTCCATACAAAAACCTGCACATGAACGTTTATAGCACTTTTGTTCATAATTGCTGAACTTGGAAGCAACCAAATTGTCCTTCAGCAGGTGAATGGATAAGTACACTGTGCTACATCAAGATAATGGAATATTATTTAGTGTTAAAAAATAAATGAGCTATCAAGCCATAAAAAATCATCAAGGAAACTTAAGTACATATTACTAAGAAAAAAAGCCAATCTGAAAAGTCTATATACTGTATGATTCCAACTATATGATAGTCTGGAAAAAGCAAAACTATAGAGACACTAAAATGATCAGTGGTTGCCAGGGAAGGGTGGGGGAATGAATTGGCAGAGCATAAAGGATTTTTAGGGCAGTGAAAATACTACATATATTACAATTGTGGATACATGTCATTATACATTTTTCCAAACCCAAAGAATATATAACATCAAGAGTGAACTTTAATGTTAACTATAGACTTCGGGTTATTATGATGTGTTGATGCAGAGTCATCAGTTGTAACAAATGTACCTCTCTGGTGGGGGATGTTGATAGTGAGGGAGACTATGCGTGTGTGAGGCATGGGTATATGGGAAATCTCTGTACCTTCCTCTCAATTTTAGCATGAATCGAACCTGCTCAGGCATGTCTTTAAGAAAAATATAAATATAAATGTGAGAAACTCAATTAAATGAATAACTTTCTAAACAAGTGAATTACCATATTAATTAGTAAAACCCCCAACATCTAAGAAGATCAATAACCATGGGCAAACAACCATCATCAAAGAAGATTCCAACCTCAGATAGTTCTGTAAATGTTCAGTAGCATATAATTTAGATGGCATGGAAATTATCTTAAATTATAAATGAAGATGGAAGTTTCTCAATTGATTTAATGAAATTTAGACATCTTGATACCAAAATTTAATTAAAAGAGAAAAAATATAAAATCATTACACTTATGACTATATATTAAAAATACTACAAAATACTAGCAAATAATATTGCTGATTTGTATTTATTCAGTGAATGTAGGTATGGTTTATTATTATGCATTATTAAAGATTCAAAACATTACTAAGATATAGCAGAAAAATGCCTGACCATGCAGTGACACAGTGAATAGAGCATTGGTCTGGGATGCTGAGGACCCAGGTTCGAAACCCCGAGGCCGCTAGCTTGAGCACAGGCTCATTCAGCTTGATCGTAGGCTCACCAGCTTAATTACAGGGTTGTCAGGTTGAGCATGAGATCATAGACATGACCCCATGGTCGCTGGCTTGAAACCAAACATTGCTGGCTGGAGCCCAAGGTCACTGGCTTGAGCAAGGGGTCACTGGTTCGTCTGGTCAAGGTACATATGATAAAGCAATCAATGAACAACTAAGGTGCCACAACTATGAGTTGATGCTTCTCATCTTGTCCCTTCCTGTCTGTCTTTTGCTAAAAAAAAAAAAAAAAGAGGGAAAAATAGTAGAAAAAGCTACTCAAAGGGCGTCTAGTAAAATATTAAGTGTTCCCAATTTCCATTCTGAAAGTTTTGAGTAAAATTATTAGAAGGGAAATAATTTATCGTTACTTATAGATAATAATTACTTCAGAAACTAGAGAAGCAACTGAATAAAATATGAGATGCATCAAGAAATTTTAGAAATAGTGAAAAGATGTGAGGAAAATGCTATTCCTTATAATAACAATGTTGATATTTCCCTATATATGAAACCCCCCTAACTTATAATGATTTTTATGTATACATATCTATATACATATTTGTATATTTACAAAATTAATGCATACAATTAACAAGAGAAGTAGAAATTTGCAATGGCTGCTTGAGAAAAATCTTCAAAATTTTTCGAGAAGAGATAGAAGTCTACATTAATAAATGTGCCTTAATGGGAAACATAAATGTAACAAAAGCTGCAAAATTTCCAATATTAAACATAGAAGTAATTCAATTACAATAAAAATATGGATTTTTTTTTTACACTTGAAGATGCAATATACTTATTTTTTTTCCTTTGTATCTAGATCCTCCTTCTTTATTTCTCCTCCTTTCCCAATGTCCCATCCTTTCTTTAATTATTTCACATACATTTCCTAAGTGTCTGTTTCCAAAACATAACTGGCTGCTTTTGTCATTATACCTGATGCACTCACCCTTTTTTTTTTTAATTTTTCTTTTATTAATTTTTTAGAGAGGAGAGAGAGTGAGAGAGAGAGAAGGGGGAGGGAGGAGCAGGAAGCATCAACTCCCATATGTGCCTTGATCAGGCAAGCCTATGGTTTGTTTGGTTTTTTTTTAATTTTTTTTTTTGTATTTTTCTGAAGCTGGAAATGGGGAGAGACAGTCAGAAAGACTCCCGCATGCGCCCGACCGGGATCCACCCAGCACACCCACCAGGGGGCGACGCTCTGCCCACCAGGGGGCAATGCTCTGCCCCTCGGGGGCGTCGCTCTGTTGCAACCAGAGCCACTCTAGCACCTGGGGCAGAGGCCAAGGAGTCATCCCCAGCGCCCGGGCCATCCTCGCTCCAATGGAGCCTCGCTGCGGGAGGGGGAGAGAGAGACAGAGAGGAAGGAGAGGGGAAGGGGTGGAGAAGCAGATGGGCACTTCTCCTGTGTGCCCTGGCCCGGAATTGAACCCGGGACTTCTGCACGCCAGGCTGACGCTCTACCACTGAGCCAACTGGCCAGGGCAAGCCCATGGTTTTGAACCAGCGACCTCAGCATTCCAGGTCGAAGCTTTATCCATTGTGCCACCACAGGTTAGGCACACTCACCCTTTTTATTTAAACATTTTACTATACAGAATAAATTTTAAAAATAAATATGCACTCTTTCCTGTAAATCACTTAAAAAGCCATCAGATGAAATATCCCAAGTACTAATCCTGAGAGGGCCACGTGGTTTCCACTCTGGACCATCCAGCAGGGTTGACAGATAGTGGCCTATTGAGAGTACCTGGTCACAGGGTTATTGGACTGAAATCCAGCCCACTCTGTGCAGTCCAGACCCCCCTCTTGGGACAGGCTTTTTCACCTGCAGGTCAGACCAACTTCAGAAATTCTCCCAAGGTGCTGTGAAGGCTAGCAGAGTCTCCTCCCCAATCATCATCATTTATCTCTCCTTTCTCCTTCCCTTATCTTCTAGCCATATCACTAATTTTCCAAGTCAATGATGATTTAGTCTGTCTGAATTGGTGTGAAATACAATTAAAGATTATTCTAAAGTTTATACACACTGGGTACTAGACGGTTGGCTTAGCAGTAGAGCATTGACCAGGTGTGTGGAAATCCCGGGTTTGATGCCTGGTCAGTGCACACAGGAGAAGTGACCTTATGCTTCTCCACCCCTTGCCCTTCCCCCATTCTATTCCCTCCCACAGCAATAGCTGGATTGGTTCAAGCACATAGGCCCCAGGTGCTGAGGATGGCTCCACAGAGCCTCTGCCTCAAGCACTAAAAGTGGCTGGGTTACAAATGACCCCAGATGGGCAGAGCATCAGCCCCAGACAGGGTGCTATGTGGATTCCAGTTGGGGCACATGCTGGAGTCTGTCTCTCTATCTCCCCTCCTCTCACAAAAAAAAAAAAAAAAAAAAAAAAGACTATACACACTGATCCCTCCTTCATCCCATATGCTCACTCACACCAGCAGAGGATTTAATTGATTACTATAGTAATTTCTTCTTCCACCTAGAAGGCATAGTTGTTTAAATGCTTATTAACTGCCCTAGATTAGAACTCATTATAGCTGAGTTCTCATCCACAGGATTAAGCCACTGAGTTAACCCCAATTCAAGCGTCGTCCCCACCACCAACATCATAGTTCTTTACATTTGTATAAGATTTTATTTGGTGGTACACTTGAATCTATGTGAAGAGGCAATATACTTTTAAGAATAAATTGCAAAAATAATGTTTGAAAAAAGGGTATTAAATTCTAAATATATTATAATAAGTTGACACATTACTCAGACAATGAATATAAAAATACCAAGTTCCCCAAATTGATATGTTTGGATGTTTATATGAGTGTGATTCTGAGGAGATACAGTCACTTTCCATTCAATATCAGTAACCCGTATCTGAAAATCAGAAATCCTGTGTGAAAATATTAACCATCAACTATTTTCAATTATTTAAATGGGAAAATCCTGTACTACAATATGCTTTACCTAAAATTCTCAACCAATTTCCTCAAAGAAATCACAATAAAACACATTATGAGGTAAAGTGCTTAAAATATAACTTCTTACTAACCAAAAAAACAAAATTGTATGATTGATAACAGAGCATTGCACTTTATTTACTAATATGGTCTCTGAATTAGCTCTGAATTAACATTTAATTCCAGGTGGGCTAAGGGATGAGATTCAAGAAGAAAAACAACAAACCAATTTTTCATAGTTAAAATGTCCTTGCAAATATATGTGTCCATATACACATACATATGCACACTAGATCTTTTAAAATTTAATGTAATTAAGGCAATCATAAAAGTAGAAAAACAGGTAAAATATCAGTCAGCATAAATAATAAAAGATGTTTTAAAATATAAAAACTTAAAAGGAATGATTCATATACTTGACTGTATTAAAAATGATAAACTTTTGTGTCTTAAAAACCTCATAAATTGAAGGAAAAATGAGAGCCAGGAAAAATATATTTGTTACATACATTACACATAAAGGGTTAACATTTTTTATATATAAAATGATTTCTGGCAAGCAGTTAAGTAAAAAATGAACACCTAAAAAGAAATTTGGACAAAATACATGACTAAAACACTCACAAGATAAGTACGAAAGGTAAATAAACATGTAAGAATGTCCAACCTTATGTACAACATAAATTAAATCAGCACACCAATTTTTTTTTACTTATAATACTTGTGAACATGTAAAAGCATGTTGGTAATCACTGTTTATGTAAGTGGAGGACAAAATGGGTTTCACAAATAAATTATTAAAATATTTCTAGGAGGAAATTTGTCCCTATTAATCAAAAGCCTTAAATCTTGCATAACCTGACCTTCAGCATGATGCTCTAACCAACTGAGCATCCAGCCAGGCCTACGTATTCTAATCTAAAACCTGTACTTCAGAAAACTCATCCTTTAAGGCAGCATGGCAATAGGCATCAAAAGTGATGCACATAAACAATAATATAAAATTTCTACTTCCATAAATGGACACCAAGATTTAAGGAAACAGGTGTTAATCAAAGATTTCTAAAGGTGAAATACTGAAAATCAGTGTCTATGGTTTCAGTTTTATATCCCACATATGAGTGAAATCATATGATTTTTGGTTTTTGCTGACTGACACCTTTTACTTAGCATAATATCCTCAAGATACATCCATGTTGTTGCAAATGGCGGTACTTTATCATTTCTTATGGCCGAGTAATATTCCATTGTATAAATGCACCACATTTTCTAGCTGATGGAAGATGATTTGACTTTGGGGGCTGGGCACACAATGGAATATAAAAATCATGTATCATAGACATATACATTTGAAACCTATATGATCCCATTAACTGATATCACCCCAATAATATATTTAATCACCCACCCCCCAAAAAAGTCTGCCAGTTTTCTAACAATCAGGAATTAATTAAATAAATTAATGCTTTCATGCTACGTGCTCATAAGGAACCTTTCAAAATCATGTTATCAAACGATATTTAATTTTTTTTGAAGATGGCAGCAGAGTAGGCGGACGCACAGACGCCCAGCTCTCAACACCAAACTGGAATACAAATCAATTTAGGAAAAATCAGCATGAAAAACCAACACTGAGCTGCAAGAACAGCTCTCAAAAACCAAGGAGCAAAGAGGAAGCCACAATAATCCTGGTAAGGAGTGCCTGAATCTCCTCTGCTTATAGGAACGGAAGGGGGGGTGGTGAGGCTGAGAGCCCAGAGAGGATTTCACAGAGGAAAAAGAGCAGAAACTACTGCTCTCAGCCACTTACCTGGCGACCAGGGAGCAAGGTGGGTTGAAAAGACCAGCTTATCTCCCAAGTGGAAAGGTCATGGAGAGGGACAGACTGTGAGGGGATAAGGTATGCAAGAAACGAAATAAAAAAGCTGACTCATTTGTGCTGGAGGCGGGCCATAGCTGGGGGAGGGACTGAACCTTTCACAAAACAGAGCTGAAGTGCTTCGGGATCAGAGATCTCCGGGCATCTATCCAGCTCCAATCAGCGCAACAAGACAGAGCTGAAAACAAGAAGTGGGGAGGAGGGGCAGTAACTCAGGTCTCCATGGAGATCTAAGATACACCTCCCCCTACTGAAGCTGAGAAAAAACCCTGCCCCCAGTGAGATTAGTTGGTGGAAGAGACCTTCAGTGTCTCAGGTTACACCCACAGCATTCCTGGTTACAGTTTCAAGGAAGCCCCCTGCTGAGATCAGTTAACAAGACTATCACCTGTTAAGAAAACAAACAAATCAAGACTTCAAAGCTGCCCAAATCTGAAAGTGGATTACAAATAATAGCTGATACCAACCCAAGAAGACCTAGAAATAACACAACTGAAAACTTGAGGCAGACAACACCAAGCCTAGACTCAACCAACTCCACAAATAAAACACCATTATGAGAAGACAAAGGAGTGCAACCCAAATGAAACCACAAGAGACACCTTTGAGAGATGAGCTGAGTGATATGGAAATAATCAAACTTCCAGATGCGGAGTTCAAAATAATGATTGTAAGGATGCTTAGAGATCTTAGAACAACAATGGAGGGGCAGTTTGAAAACCTAAATAAAGAAATAGCAAGTATAAAAAAGGATATTGAAATATTAAAAAAGAATCAGTCAGAGATGAAAAATACAATATCAGAAATGAAGACCACAATGGAAGGAATTAAAAACAGGATGGATACAGCTGAGGATCGAATCAGCGAGTTGGAGGACAACTGGAATGAAAGCATGAAAGCAGAGAAGAAAAGAGAAAAGAGACTCAAAAAGTCAGAGGAAACACTTAGAGAGCTCTGTGACAACATGAAGAGAAATAACATCCGCATCATAGGGGTTCCTGAAGAAGAAGAAAAAGAACAAGGGATAGAGACTTTGTTCAATCATATCATAACTGAAAACTTCCCTAAATTAATGCAAGAGAAACTCTCACAAGTCCAAGAAGCACAGAGGACTCCATTAAAGAGAAACCCAAAGAAACCTACACCAAGACACATCATAATTAAAATACCAAAGCTAAGCGATAAAGAGAAAATATTAAAAGCTGCAAGAGAAAAAAAAGTTATCACCTACAAAGGAGCCCCCATAAGGATGATATCCGACTTCTCAACAGAAACACTTGAGGCCAGAAGGGAATGGCAAGAAATATTCAAAGTAATGCAGAACAAGAATCTACAACCAAGACTACTTTATCCAGCAAGGCTATCGTTTAAAATCAAAGGAGAAATAAAAAGCTTCCCAGACAAAAAACAACTCAAGGAATTCATTACAACCAAACCAACGCTGCAAGAAATGTTAAGGGGCCTGTTGTAAACAGATCAAACTTGGAAAAGAATATAGCAAAAAAAGGAATACACCTTTAAAGAAGAAAATGGCAATAAACAACTACATATCAATAATAACCTTAAATGTAAATGGATTAAATGATCCAATCAAAAGACATAGGGTAGCTGCATGGATAAGAAAACAGGACCCACACATATGTTGTCTACAAGAGACACACCTTAGAACAAAAGACACACATAGATTGAAGGTAAAAGGATGGAAAAAAACATTTCATGCAAACGGAAATGAAAAAAAAGCTGGGGAGCAATACTTATATCAGACAAATTGGACTTTAAAACAAAGGATATAGTAAGAGATAAAGAAGGTCACTACATAATGATAAAGGGAGTAATCCAACAGGAAGATATAACTATTATAAATATCTATGCACCTAATATAGGAGCACCCAAATATATAAAGCAGACTTTGATGGATTTAAAGGGCGAGATCAACAGCAATACTATAATAGTAGGGGATTTCAATACCCCACTAACATCACTAGATAGATCCTCAAGAAAGAAAATTAACAAAGGAACAGCAGACTTTTTGGAAACACTAGATCAACTCGATTTAATAGATATCTTCAGATCCTTTCACCCTAAAGCAGCAGAATATACATTCTTTTCAAGTGCTCATGGTACATTCTCTAGGACAGACCACATGTTAGGGCACAAAAGTGCTCTCAACAAATTTAAGAAGACTGAAATCATATCAAGCACTTTCTCTGATCACAACGGCATGAAACTAGAAATGAATCACAGCAGAAAAGCTCAAAAATTCTCAAACACATGGAAACTAAATAGCAGGGTGTTAAATAATGAATGGATTAAGAATGAGATCAAAGAAGAAATAAAAAAATTCCTAGAAACGAATGACAATGAGCATACAACAACTCAAAATTTATGGGACACAGCGAAAGCAGTGCTGAGAGGGAATTTCATAGCACTACAGGCACACGTTCAGAAGCTAGAAAAAGCTCAAATAAACAACTTAACCCTGCATCTAAAAGAATTAGAAAAAGAACAGCAAGTAAAGCCCAAATGTAGTAGAAGGAAGGAAATAATAAAGATCAGAGCAGAAATAAATGACATAGAGGCTAAAGAAACAATACAGAAGATCAATGAAACTAGGAGCTGGTTCTTTGAAAAGGTAAACAAGATTGATGAACCTTTAAGTAGACTCACCAAGAAAAAGAGAGAGAGGACTCAAATAAATAAAATTAGAAATGAGAGAGGAGAAATAACAACTGACATAACAGAAATACAAAATATTGTAAGAAAATACTATGAAGAACTGTATGCCAAAAAACTAGACAACCTAGATGAAATGGACAAATTCCTTGAAACATACAATCTTCCAAAAATCAATCTGGAAGAATCAGAAAACCTAAACAGACCGATTACACCAAATGAGATCGAAACAGTTATCAAAAAACTCCCAACAAAGAAAAGTCCAGGGCCCGATGGATTCACAACAGAATTCTACCAAATATTCAAAGAAGAACTAACTCCTATCCTTCTCAAACTATTTCAAAAAATTCAAGAGGAAGGAAGACTTCCAAGCTCCTTTTATGAGGCGAGCATAATTCTGATTCCAAAACCAGGCAAAGACAACACAAAGAAAGAAAATTATAGGCCAATATCTCTGATGAATATAGATGCTAAAATCCTCAACAAAATATTAGCAAACCGGATCCAACAATATATGGAAAAAATCATACACCATGATCAAGTGGGATTTATTCTGGGGAGGCAAGGCTGGTACAATATTCGTAAATCAATCAATGTGATTCATCACATAAACAAAAAGAAGGAGAAAAACCATATGATAATTTCAATAGATGCAGAAAAAGCATTTGATAAAATCCAGCACCCATTCATGATCAAAACTCTCAGCAAGGTGGGAATACAGGGAACATACCTCAACATGATAAAAGCTATCTATGAGAAACCCACAGCCAACATCATACTCAATGGGAAAAAATTAAAAGCAATACCCTTAAGATCAGGAACAAGGCAGGGGTGCCCCCTTTCACCACTCTTATTTAACATGGTCCTGGAAGTCCTAGCCACAGCAATCAGACAAGAAGAAGAAATAAAAGGCATTCAAGTTGGAAAAGAAGAAGTAAAACTATCATTATTTGCAGATGATATGATATTGTATATAGAAAACCCTAAAGTCTCAGTCAAAAAACTACTGGACCTGTTAAATAAATTCAGCAAAGTGGCAGGATATAAAATCAATACTCAGAAATCAGAGGCATTTTTATACACCAACAATGAACAGTCAGAAAGAGAAATTAAGGAAACAATCCCCTTCACAATTACAACCAAAAAAATAAAGTACCTAGGAGTAAACATAACCAAGGAGACTAAAGACTTGTACTCGGAAAATTACAAAGCATTGATAAAAGAAATCAAGGAAGATACAAACAAGTGGAAGCATATACTGTGCTCATGGTTAGGAAGAATAAACATCATTAAAATGTCTATATTACCCAAAGCAATCTATAAATTCAATGCAATACCAATTAAAATACCAATGACATACTTCAAAGATATAGAACACATATTCCAAAAATTTATATGGAACCAAAAGAGGACACGAATAGCCTTAGCAATCTTAAAAAAGAAGAATAAAGTGGGAGGTATCACACTTCCTGATATCAAGTTATACTACAAGGCCGTTGTACTCAAAACAGCCTGGTACTGGCATAAGAACAGGCATATAGATCAATGGAACAGAACAGAGAACCCAGAAATAAACCCACAGTTCTATGGACAACTGATATTTGACAAAGGAGGTAAGGAAATACAATGGAGTAAAGACAGTCTCTTTAACAAATGGTGTTGGGAAAATTGGACAGCTACCTGCAAAAAAATGAAACTAGATCACCAGCTTACACCACTCACAAAAATAAACTCAAAATGGATAAAAGACTTAAATGTAGTCCGTGAAACCATAAGCATCTTAGAAGAAAACATAGGCAGTAAGCTCTCGGACATCTCTCGGAGCAATATATTTGCTGATTTATCTCCAAGGGAAAGTGAAATAAAAGACAGGATAAACAAATGGGACTATATCAAACTAAAAAGCTTCTGCACAGCTAAAGACAACAAGAACAGAATAAAAAGACAAACTACACAATGGGAGAACATATTTGACAATACGTCTGATAAGGGGTTAATAACCAAAATTTATAAAGAACTTGTAAAACTCAACACCAGGAAGACAAACAACCCAATCCAAAAATGGGCAAAAGAGATGAATAGACACTTCTCCAAAGAGGACATACAGAAGGCCAATAGGCATATGAAAAAATGCTCAACATCACTAATCATTAGAGAAATGCAAATTAAAAACACAATGAGATATCACCTCACACCAGTCAGAATGGCGCTTATCAACAAAACAACACAGAATAAGTGCTGGCGAGGATGTGGAGAAAAGGGAACCCTCCTGCACTGCTGGTGGGAATGCAGACTGGTGCAGCCACTGCGGAAAACAGTATGGAGATTCCTCAAATATCTGAAAATCGAACTGCCTTTTGACCCAGCTATCCCACTTTTAGGAATATACCCCAAGGACACCATAGAACGGCTCGAAAAGGAGAAATGCACCCGCATGTTTGTGGCAGCATTGTTCACAATAGCGAAGATCTGGAAACAGCCCAAGTGTTTGTCAGAGGATGAGTGGATTAAAAAGCTTTGGTACATATATACTATGGAATACTACTCAGCCATAAGAAATGATGACATCGGATCATTTACAATAACATGGATGGACCTTGACAACATTATACGGAGTGAAATAAGTAAATCAGAAAAAAAAAAAAAAACTAAGATGAATCCATACATAGAAGGGACATAAAAATGAAACTCAGAGACATGAACAAGAATGTGATGGCAACAGGGGCTGGAGGTTGGGGGAGGGGGGAGGGGGTGAAGAAGGAGAGAGAGGTTAGGGGAGGGGAGGGGCACAAAGAAAACCAGATAGAAGGTGACAGAAGACAATTTAACTTTGGGGGAGGGGTATACAGCACAATCAAATGTCAAAATAATCTAGAGATATTTTCTCTCAACATATGTACCCTGATTTATCAATGTCACTGCATTAAATTTAAAAAAAAAACAAAACCTAAAAAACAAAACAAAACGATATTTAAGGATTTTTTGGAAAAGTTCTTTATAGAATAATAGTGTAATATAGATTTATATAGTATTGTTCTAATTTTATAACACTTGTATATCTATTAAACATATATTTCTGTAAATCTGAGCAAATATCTCCATTTAAAGTTACATAGTTCTAGCCTGACCAGGCAGTGGCACAGTGGATAGAGTCTCAGCCTGGAATACTGAGAGCCCAAGTTTGAAACCCCTGGGTCACCAGCTTGACCATGGGATCATCCAGCTTGAGTACAGTCTCACCAGCTTGAGTGTGGGGTCACCAGCTTGAGTGTGGGATCATAGACATGACCCCATGGTTGCTGGCTTGAGCCCAAAGGTTGCTGGCTTGAAGCCCAAGATCACTGGCTTGAGCAAGGGGTCATTGGATTGGCTGGAGTCCGCCCCCCCCCTGCCGCTCAGTCAAGGCACATTTGAGAAAGTAGTCAATGAACAACTAAGGTGCAGCAAAAAAGAATTGATGCTTCTCATCTCTCTCCCTTCCTGTCTGTCTCTACTTATCTTTCCTTCTCTCTCTCTCTCTCTCTCTCTCTCTCTCTCTCTCTCACTAATAATAATAATAATGAAGTTATATAGCTCTAAAAACATAAAATTAGAAGGAAATTTACCAAAATATTAACAATATTAATTTCTAGGTGGTAGTCATTATTTATTTTATTCTTTGTACTTTCTGTACATGATCTTTAAAATGAACAAATAATTGAATAATGGGACATCATTGAAACAAATTTACATGGTAAGTGTGGATTTAATACAAGAGGAGTTATGTATGGGATTAAATTACTGTGATGTCTTAGACATTTGCCTCTGTGACTCACTGTTGACTATTGTGTTTCTATGCCGATATAACTGATCGGTCCACTTCCTGACATGCTTTTCCTCTTGGTCTATAATAATGAATTGAGTTTACATTCACTTCTTTCCAGTCTTGGAGAAATTCTATTACAAGGACATGAAAAGATAAAAGTTCAATTTCCTAGCTATGGTCAACCTGTCCCACCAACAGTCTACCATCACCTATGACTAGAAATAGAAAAGTATAAAAATTAGGCTGCCTGATAGACCCTAACTGCAGTCTGGATATGTGAGATTTACATGAACTGTTTTCCAGTTCAATAAGGTTTTTTTTCACCTCTGTCACTTTCTCTGTTTCTTTTCTACATAGTTGCTTTATCTGATTTTGAAACTCAGGCATTGTTTGTGCTGTAATTTTACTTGGACTTAATGACCTGATTCTAGTCTTTTGCTTACTTCTTTGAGCTAAGTTTTATCTATTAACGCTCTCTGTCTGCTAAGGCCTCATGTCATCTTCCCCGCCAGACTGTCTGAGCACACATTATGTCAACACCTTTGCTTGTTTAAAGCAGAAACATAAAGCCCTAACCATCTCTACCCAATATTTGTATATATGAAAACTTTGATTGTATATTTCCCAAGCCAAGGTTTTCTCTTCACCTAAAAATCTCTCTAATGTTTCTTTTTTCCTCTCCTTGAGCCAAATAGTTTGATGCTGTCTCCTTCCCACCTGATCAATAGCTTAGCTGGGTGTTGTATAAAATAAACTTAGCATTCAATTGTTTCCATAGCAACCATCACACATAGGATTCAATATAAACTTTCCGATATAACTGCTTTCTGACAAAGAGCTTAGAGGTGCCAAACTAAGGTTTCTAAAACAAAACTTTTAAAAACCACATTTAAGCAGAATTTAGTAAGATTGTGAAATAAAAATAAATTCCACCACATACTGTCAAAATGCAAGCAATAAGGGTATTTGTATTGTAATGACTTAAGCCTTTTAATCTTAAGAAAGAGTCTATAGCTAAGAAGATGGAGTTGCCCCTTACTTTACAGGGAAGATTGAGGTCATTCACCAGGAGCTCCAAAAAAATTGCCTTGCTTCCATTTTATATTTTCTGTCTCGACCTATCCTTTCCTCTCCCTTCTATCTTGAAAGAATTGTTCCTTCTACATTCCAAGACTAACCTTTGTGCTGTGTTTTTGTTCCCATCTCTCCCTGCCTTCCTGGCACTTTATCAATCATCTCCATCTTCAATATCTCTATTGATTCCTTCCCCTTTGTCAACAGGATTATGCAAATCTTCCTCTAGCCTAACAAATTGTTCCTTATCCCTGCTTCTTTTTCAAGTTACAGTCTTATCTTTCTAGTTCCTTCAACTACTTATTTGTAATCTACATTTGCTCTCTTCATTTTCTCACCTCATGCTCACTCTTTATTAACTTGCAATCCAGTTTCTAACTACACTATCATAAATTGGATTTACTTCCTATAGAAATGACTTTCTAAATAATTAAGCCAGTGACTTATGTTGGTCTGCTTTTGTTTGACTCCTTGACTGTCAGCATACATGGTTACCTCTAGCTTTCCTATTTCTAAGAAAATGCTATTTTCTTGCATTTCAACCACATGTTCTTAGTATCCTCTGTGTGTGTGTGTGTGTGTGTGTGTGTGTGTATGAGACAGAGACAGAGAGAGAAGAGAGAGGGACAGACAGACAGGAAGGGAGAGAGATGAGAAGCATCAGTTCTTTATTGCTGCTCCTTAGTTTCACATTGATTGCTGAAACTATGTGCCCTGACCAGGGGGAGGGGAGCTACAGCAGTTTGAGTGACCCTTGCTCAAGCCGGTGACCTTGGGCTCAAGCTAACGAGCCTTGCTCTAACCAGATGAGCCCGCACACAAGCGGGTGACCTTGAAGTTTTGAACCTGGGTCCTCTGCGTCCCAGTCCAACACTCTATCCACTGCGCCACCGCCTGGTCAGGCTTTAGTGTCCTTTTATTTGCATTTTTCTGTCCACTCTTCCAGGCATCTGTTGAAGTGCTACCTTTTGATGTCTCACAGAATCTCCATAATTTTTTTAATTTATTTTATTTTTTTATAGGAGACAGAGAGAGAGTCAGAGAGAGGAACAGATAGGGACAGACAGACAGGAATGGAGAGAGATGAGAAGTATCAATCATCAGTTTTTTGTTGCAACACCTTAGTTGTTCATTGACTGCTTTCTCGTATGTGCCTTGACCAGGGGGCTACAGCAGACCAAGTAACCACTTGCTCAAGCCAGCAACCTTGGGTCCAAGCTGGTGAGCTTTGCTCAAACCAGGTGAGCCCGTGTTCAAGCTGGCGACCTTGGGGTCTCGAACCTGGGTCCTCCGCAACCCAGTCTGATGCTCTATCCACTGCACCACTGCCTAGTCAGGCTAATAGTGCTTAATTTTATTAAACTTCTCTCAAATTTAATTTCTGATTTTTAAAATGATGAGTATAGTACACCCTTTGCAGAATTGTTGTAAAACACAATCTATATGGAATATCTAATAGTACAAAGCATATAGCAGACACTCTTTAAAAACAGCTATTAATCATGGGTTTAAATTACTCCCTTTACTAACTAAATAATCTTGAGCTAGATTTTTAATCCTCTTGCAACAGTTTCCTCCTATGGAAAATAGAGATAATCCTAACTAAGCCTCAGGGTTGTTCTGAGACTATGTTAGTACTAAGTATTGCATTTCCTGGCCCACAGGAAGAAGTGGAACAGATAGTTTCTGCCTACCACACTCTGGTTTCAGTCATTGTGTGTATGTGCCCTCACACATGCACATGTCACTCTCAAGTCTATTTCTCCCACTAGATTGTGAACTCCTTAAACCAGTGACTGAGTTTTCTCTCATCCTTTGATTGACCACTTTTCACAGTGCCTTAATCTTTGCTGACATTTCCTTTCTGCTTCCCCACTCATCTCTTTCTTATTTTCTTTTCTGAAATTTTGTAACATTTCGTATTTTCTTTTCTATGGAACAAATCACAGCCTTCCTCACTGTGTCCTTGTCTTGTCATATCTAGGCCCACCACGTCTTTCTTCCCACACTACTTACTGCCAGCTAGTAACAGCAAGATGCTTGAGTGACACATTCTAACTCTGGGTGACCCCAAGAGGAGCCTTTATCTAGTAGAAACTAAACATCTTGGTTAATTTGAATTAAATCATCAGTACCTGCACCATAACATTCTCTGATGAGAGAGCATTAGCATGGGTTAATCATGGGACATACAAGTTTATCAGACATTATCCACAGAATGTATTTGGATAGAACTGATCCAGTGGTGGGATTCAGCCAGTTCACACAAGTTCGGCAGAACCAATACCTAATTTTTTGTTGAGTTCAGCAAACCAATTGTTTAAATGGCACTTCTAATCAGGATCCTTTCTAATGTGAGCACCTGGGCAGCCCCACCCAATGTGGAAATCACATATTTTCATTCCTTACTTTTTTTCTTTTTAATTTTTTTAGTGAGAGAAGAAGAGGCAGATATAGACTCTTGCATGTGCCCCAAATAAGATCCACATGTCAAGTCCACTAGGGGGCGATGCTCTGCACATTTGGGGTGTTGCTCCATTGCAACTGGAGCCATTTTAGCACCCAAAGCAGAGGCCATGGAGTCATCTTCAGCACCCTGGCCAACTCATTATAATGGAGCATCAGCTGCAGGAGGGTAGAAGAGAGAAGAGGGGGGAAGGGTGGAGAAGCAGGTGGGCACTTTTCCTGTGTGCCCTGACCAGGATTCAAACCCAGGACATCCATATGCCAAGCAGATGCTCTACCACTCAGCAAACTAGCCAGAGCTTGCATTCTTCACTGTTTTTTAATGTTCATCTGAGCAACAGCATATTTTAAGTGCCCATAGTAATGTTCATTCTGTCCATAGTTGAAAAAAATTGCAAGTGAGGATGCCAATCAAGAAGCAATATGCAAGTAGCTTAAATAAAAGTTTTATTGTTATTTGTCAGGTATTATTTAATATTTTTTCATTAACATTTTAAAACTCTTTCTTATAACAGAATCTGGTTTTGAGTACCTCTTTTATTGTTCTTATTTAAGAACTAAATCCATGAAATAATAAACTGCCTTTTGGTATATTGTTTTTTTTAATATTTAAAATGGTCATTAGAGCAAAGAACCGCCTGTTTAATTATTTGAATTTCACCACTGAACTGGTCAATTGTTGGGGCTCAAACATGCTGAACATCTTTGTGGTGACTGATGAATTATTTAAATCTCTTATACACTTTAACCACAAAAGTGAATGTTAGGAACAATTTTCACAAGTAAAATTCAGATTATTCTTTGACTTTGTCCACTCTATCTGCATTTTCATACAGTGATCCATTAATGGTTTCAATTTCACAAAGATATTCTGAGAACAAATTCATCTTACCAAGATGTCAACTTTAAGATAAACAATCAGAATGTAATGATGCTACCATTTTCCTTGGCTTTCACTCCCATAATCTTTGATCATAGTGTTTTATATTAACTCCACATCAAAAAGTCACAAAGGTGACAACTTCTCATTTGTGCTTTAAACCTAACATACAGTCATAAACAGCTTTAGTAAGTCCCTCTACACAGATCCATTTAAACCACTAGCTCTGTCCTGACAGATATGCTGACTTCTGGTAAAAACTGCCTAGTGTATTTTGTTTCGTGTTACTTGGTTTCATGTTGGATGATGAAAGTGCACAAGAAATGATTCTGCTTTTGTCAGCAATCAGGTTTTTCTTTATATCCATCTTATCCTCCCATAACAGAAATCCAAGAATCATTGTGATGAAAACAAAATGACCACACTAAGGATTCATAACAGACTAAAGAGTATTAGATAGTAAAAAATAGCCCTTAGAGTCCCATACCAAATTCTTTCCACTTGTCTTTATTTTAGCAGATCTGTGCAGAGGGACTCAGTAAAGCAGTCTATGTTGATAATATTAAGTGCAAAGCCTGAACAACTGGAGAACAGATATCTAAGAATTATAATGTGTATAAAATACTATGAAAACATTAAAAATGGTATATCTACATAGAAAAGTGTTCAAAATACATTAAATTTAAAAGAAGGAAATAAAACTGCGTACATATACATGAAACATGCCTCCTGAATTTTCTATTTTTTACTATTTTGCATGGCAGTATGGATTTTCTCCTCACAATTGTCTTCCTGGAGATTATGAAAGCTGAATGCTGTGTGAGGCAGCTTTCTGTACATAACTTGAGTCTGAAAAGATACTGTTCTTTAAACATAATACGCTGTAGGAGATAACACTGAGAGGAGGCTGGTCTTCCCAGTGCAAAGGCCCAGTTTTATTGAAGAATAAGCATGAAGCACAGCCCTCAGTGAGAGCTCATTTTTGTTCCTTCCTCCCGCATCAAAGTTCCAAAGTCCCCTGTTCTCTACCCATTGGCTGAACTGAAAAAACAAAACAAAACACAAACTTACTGACAATTTCTACCATATGTCCAGACACAAAGGGGAAGGACTTGGGTTTTAAATAGCCAAGGGGTTATGAAGAATGGAAAGAAACAGGTACAACTGAAATGCTGGCTATATGATGCATCCCACAACTTTAGAATTAGAGCCAGCCCTACATCCGTGAAGCCTGGGGACAAGTTGAAAAGACTGAGAGTTGTGACTAAATCTCCACCACCTTGTCGAGTCTATGAGATAGATCATATCATGGAAAGCTGAAAAAAATAGTAAGCATCCTTCAGTATTCTAAACATTGTCTTGTTTTGCTATTTTAACATGGACTGCATTCATCACCCATCCCCTTCCCTGATAAGACATAAAACCAGAGCTAATTGCATTTGTAATTACATTTCCCTTACAAATCAGTGCATTGAGCATTTCCAGGAAAGACCTTATAGTTTTCTACTAGATGGTCTAATGTGTAACTTATTTGGCTGCAAGGAGATAAAATGTGATGTAGAATCTTGACTTACAAGCAAATAACCTAGATAGCTATAAGCTACCTCTATAAAACTGTCTCAAACTGAAACTCTAGCCTGACCGGGTGGTAGCACAGTGTTTACCTGGGATGTAAGGAGCCAGGTTCAAAGCCCCAAGGTAGCTGGCTTGAGCATGGGTATATCTACATGGAAAAGTGTTCACCAGCTTGACCATGGCATTGCTAGCTTGAGTGTGAGACCATAGACATGACACCATGGTCGCTGGCTTGAGTCCAAGGTCCTGACTTGAGCAAGGCATCACTGGTTCATCTGGAGACCCCATTCAAGGCACATACAAGAAAGCAATCAATGAATAACTAAAGTGCCACACCTATGAGTTGTTGCTTCTCATCTCTCCATTTCTGTCTGTTTGTCCCTGTCTGTCCTCTCTCGCTCGCTGAAAAAACAAACAAAAAACTGAAACTTTAAATGTTCCAAATTAATACTCAGTGAGCTTAGAATTTATTACTGAGTACTAGATAAACCTCATGCTTACTTTAAGAGTACTGAATCCCCAGTTTAAGAATGAAACAAGTGAAGTTCAAAGAAGTTAAAAATAATCCCCTAAGGTAACAGAGTACCAAAGAGCCAGAAGTCTATCATAGTTCTTATTCCAAAGCCAGTGCTCTTTCCATTATGCTTAGCTGCTTCATAAAAATAATATGCAGGGAGGAGTTAAAGAAGTGAGCCCTGTTATCCAGAGGCTCTAAACAAAAATAAGTAATTGGAGATTAGGAGGGAATAGAGATTAGTGTTTGGAAGCAAGGACAGAGTAGTCCTCTCTCACCTATCAACTAATTTTGACCTAATGGATACCATACTGGTTCTGTGGGTCAAAATAAAACCTGCTTTTCTACTCTGTAAAATTCCTCTGAGTTTTATGGCCCATGAGGGCAAGGAGACCATCCAATAATAGTTTATATAACTCTCTTTGGCAGTTGCTTTTTTGACTCTGCCAAAAGTAATTAATTCCATTCATGCAGGGGTTGGATCAAAGTGATATTTCTTGAGGAACAGATAAACTTTTCTCTTCCTCATGAAAGGAAAAAAGTGAAGAGATATTCTACATGTAAGGTTCCTGACCACTGCTATAATATTAATTTAAAGTGTAGTCCACAAGTTTATTTAGAATACAGTGTTTTGATCTCAATCTTGCCTGGTCTCATCCACTAAAATTTGCTACAAAGCAACTTTAAAAACAAAGCTTTCTTGAGATGTATATTCACAAAGCATTCATTTACTACCAAAATCAATTTTAGAACACTTACATTACTTTGAAAGAAAACAAACCTCACACCGCTTAGTAAGGTGACCAACATTTTTACAATGAAAAAGAGGACAAAAATAAATTGAAGAAAACAATATCATAAATAAAAGAAACATTTTATTCATTGCAACAGTAATACACTATAATATGATAAATGCATAATAAAAACATTTGTAATATTTTATATTGTAATTATGCTTACATGCCTATTAATTTTTAATAATAATGGTAAGAAAAAAGTACTCATTTAGACACAAATATGTCACATCACATGCGATGGATCGACTCTACATTGATCGAATACGGAATATTAGATTAGGCTTCTAATATAAAATGGAGGATAGGTAGGAGGACACTTTCTGAGGGAAGACGGAACTTACCAAAGAAGGACTGTCCTCCTGTAAGGCCAGGAGCCACAGCCACCATCACAGCCACCTTGCCCATGCAGGTTTGCATTCGATTTGGACAGTCAGTAATGAAACAACGGAGCCAAGAACTGGTGGGCCATCATCTTTAATCCTAGCTTGTACCCGATGGGAAAGTAAAAACATACACTGGGCTCAAAAACCCACTCATTCAGTGCTCACAAAGCTACTGACTTATTTGAGTTTCCTAGAATCAAAGGTTTCTAGCTCACTAGCCTTATTCACCTCTGTTCCCCATCTCCTCCCTTCTGCACAAACTCTGCACAAACTGGCTTCTCTCTCAGTACTCCACCATCTTGGTTGCTTCTCCTGGCCTCCTCCACGTGGCCTTTCTCTGCTTTCATTTCTCTGCTCTCTCCTCTAATGCTAAACTCAAGAAACCGAGATAGAGCAAGCTCCCGGTCTGCCCCACTTTATAGTGTAGAAACCTAAACATTTAATCCAATATACAAACAAGGAAGTCTCTGATACAAAGTCACTTTTCTGAGGCATAATGGGATTCCTCATGAGAGTGCACCACCCCACATCAAAAAGGATGGGAAAGGCTTAGTCCCAAAACCAAGCCCCAGGCTACAAGGTTCCTGCCTGACCACAGCCTATCCCCAACACACATTAATATAATCATGTCCATTCCAAGCAAGAAGGGCAACCAATACCAACATCTGGGCGATGGGCTTCCACATGGGCAGTGCCATCTTTAACAACGTGAGCATAGTATATTTTATCTGCTCAACAATCCCTAAAGGAGGATGATTGGTCACCTCATCCTTAGCAATGAGCCTGAAACTCTCCTAACAACCTCAGCCTTAGGAAAACATAATCTACTTTGTGTCTCTATAAAGCAACTTTCTGTTGGATAAAATCTTAAATGTTTTCTGGTTTGGAATGGATCAATCTTATCCTGAAATCCAGCTGGAGAATATCTGAAATAGTCAACTTTTTCTGGGAAAAAGGGGGGGGGGTGCAGCACCTCCTTTTCTAATGTGAAATCGGCTATCACTATTTACTCAGCAACCATTCTGTCTTCATTTTGTCTTTCAAGAATTTAAATGCACTCACCAAATACAGAGTCTTGCTCTTCATCATCAGGCGGGGTTCCCTAACATCTGCTTTTGCAGAACATTGACAGTGTGCTCAGGCAATAATCTTAAAGTGAATCTCCGTGAATGGCACAGGCACTACTGGGAGAGACCTGTGCTCTCGAATGGTTCCATCTCCACTTACCAGCTTCTAGAAACCTCTAGGGAACTCAGGAGTTCCCAGTCTGTTTCAACATACAACAGGAAAAAGGCATATTCAGAAACCCTGATATATTTGGGGTTTGGTTCTGTGCCTTCTCTTTGGGCAGTCTCTTTCTCCCCTTTTGGAGAAAACAAGATGTGCTCGATTAGGTCAAACATGCTTGCTTTGAACCCTAAGATGATTTACTAAGGTATATGAGTTTACTTAATCTCTTTGATCCTCAGTGTCTTCATCAGTAAAATAATAATGCTATGCTTTAACTGGTAGAGTTATTATAAGAATGAAATGTAACAACATATGTGGAAGTACCAAGCATAGTTTATTGCACACAGTAATATTCAATAAATAATAGTTTATTTTCTTTTATAGTGCCTTCCCATAAACTCCAGATCCCCAGAGACTTTCCTCTCTTCTCTTTCTGAGGCCTGTCCAACAGAGAACATATTGATACTTTGTACTCATCAATAGCTGAAGACTTGGGTTGAAGTGGTTCCATTACAAACAGACTATGACATTAATATAAATTACTTAACTTGTGGTTGCTTTGGTTTTCTCATATCTCAGAAGGTGATATATCACAATGTTTCAAAATGTCATATGCATATGAATTACCTGGGTGTTTTGTTAAAATGCAGGCTCTAATTCAGTAGCTACAGCAAGCAGAACTCTAAGATGGTTTCTAGGATCCCTGCCCCCTAGTGAATATGCTCAGTATAATTCCCTTCCATTGTGTATTGGCAAAATTCAAAATCTGAATATGTGATGGAATGTCACTCCCATGATTAGGTTATATTCAATAGCAAATATGAACAAATTTTGCTTGTATGATTAAAGTTCCAAATCAGTTGATTTTGAATTAATGAAAGGGGGGGAGTATCCAGGGAGGACCTGACCTAGTCAAGTGAGCCTATTCAAAGAGGGTCTAGAGCTCAGAAGTGGAATGTCAGAGATTCTTTTGCTGGCCTTAAAGAAGTACACTTCTATGAGTTCTACAGTTACAAGGAAATGAATTTTACCAATAACCATGTGAGCCTAGAAGAGTACTCCTTGCCTCAAATCAGACCTCAGCTATTTTTTTAATGTTTATTTTATTGATTCTACAGAGAGAAAGGGGACAGAGAGAGAGAGAGTAGAAACATTGAGCTGCTCCTATGTGTGCCCTGACCAGGGATCAAACTGGCAACCTCTGTGCTTCAGGTGATACACAAACCAACTGAGCTATTTGGCCAGGGCTTGGCTGAAGTACTGATTGCAGTCTTGTGACATCCTGAGCAGAGGACCCAGCTAAAGTGGGTTCAGATTCCTAACCCACAAAACCTATAAAGTAATAATGTGTTTTAAGCAGCTAAATTTGTGGCAATTTGCAACATAGCAATATATCACAAATACAATAGGTCTGGGTGAAGCATTTCTAATAAACTCAGGATAGTATTGATGTTGCTGGTTCATATCCATGCTCAGAGTAACAAGAATATATCACACAGTCATTTCAAGACTCAGAATGATAATGGATATTAGCGATTAATAACTGAATGTGTTTCAACCTTAAGCATAAAGTTTAATAATTCCTAACCCTTCAATTTAATGTCTGTTTTCTAAAGTTTGATTCTCATGTGATTTTTGTGGAGAATTCCCACTTAAACTTCCAGATATCTATTTTCAATTAGAATCTCATCCCTTTAATTTCTTACTTTTATAAAAAAAGTTAAAATTGAATATATTCCTAATCAAATACAAATAGCACACAGTACAGAGAGGTAATTATCATTTTACCAATTTAGTCCAATCTTCTCTAACCACACTCGTTATTACAAATAAGATCTTAATGATTACACTTGGGGATATTAAAATAAAATTGAACAAAATCAAATCATTTCTTGGTTTAACCAAATACAAGTTATTATTCATAAAATCATTTTTTCACCTACTATGTTATTAAATCATTTTTGATGGTTTTCTTATTTTGACTCTATGGTTGGATACTACTAGGTATAAAGAAACATTTGTTCTACACAGTCTGGCTGAATTACTTGGTCAAACTGTCAGTAGCCTTAGGACTGAAGGACTTATCTGCATGGAACTACTGGTTGCAGGATTCTATTATCCAAAAACTGCATTTGTCACAGCAATTTATCTTGCATGGGAGATGAGTGCCTAGCTTGGAGATCAGTGAAGGTAGAACCAGAAGAACTCATTTACTGGAGATCTCTTTTGAGATTTGTTCTATGAAAAGACCTCATTTTCTTTGGATCCTTTCTTCTGTGTTTGTTAAATGGATCTTACCAAACTTTCTGTTCAGTTCACTCTAATTCATTTCAAAATGTACTTATTTAGTACATTAAAGCCTTAGGAGAAAAACAGTATGAATAACTCATAGTGCCTGACCTTATATAGTTTACGATCTAATGGAAAAACGAATAAACAAAAAGCATGCAATTATCATATAGTGTGATAAAGGCCAAAAGAGGTACAACTGCAGTGGAGGTAATATCTAATTCTGAATTTGAAGTATGAGTAAGATTTAGTCAAGTAAAGGGAAGAGGAGATTTCTAGCAGAAGGAACAGTATGTTCTATGGGTGAAAGAGCAAAAACTAGGCAATTCAGTGTGGTTAGAACATAGGTAAGAGGCAGAGAGAGAAAGCTGGAAAACAATGCGGGGGCCAAATCATGACGGATGGTAAACCATATAACAGAGTTTGGACTTCAACTTAAGACAACAGTTTGCAAACTTTTGGGTCTCAGAACACTGTTATAGTCTTAAAAATTGTGGAGGGCCTCACAAAGCTTCAGTTTATGTGTTGTATCTGTTAATACTTATAATATCAGAAATTAAAACTGGGAAATATTAAAAATATTTATTTACTCATTTAAAATAGTTAAAAATCAATTACATGTTAACATAAGGAAAACGTGTTTTCTGTTGGTGGGACTGTAAAGTAGTACAACCATTATGGAGGAAAGTATGGTGGTTCCTCAAAAAACTGAAAATAGAACTGCCTTATGACTCAGCAATCCCTCTACTGGGTATATACCCCAAAAACTCAGAAACATTGATACGTAAAGACACATGTAGCCCCATGTTCATTGCAGCGCTGTTCACAGTGGCCAAGACATGGAAACAACCAAAAAGCCCTTCAATAGAAGACTGGATAAAGAAGATGTGGCACATATACACTATGGAATACTACTCGGCCATAAGAAATGATGACTTTGAATCATTTACAACAAAATGGTGGGATCTTGATAACATTATACGGAGTGAAATAAGTAAATCAGAAAAAACCAAGAACTACATGATTTACATTGGTGGGACATAAAAACGAGACTAAGAGACATGAACAAGTGTGTGGTGGTTACCAGGGGTGGGGGGAGGGAGGACGCGGGAGGGAAGGAGGAAGAGGGTTAGAGGGAGGGGGAGGGGCACAAAGAAAACTAGATAGAGGGTGACGGAGGACAATCTGACTCTGGGCAATGGGTATGCAACATAACTGAATGACAAGATAACCTGGACATGTTTTCTTTGAATATATGTACCCTGATTTATTAATGTTACCCCATTAATATTAATAAAAATGTATTTAAATAAAAAAAAAGGAAAACGTGTTTTGCAAATCTCTTCAATGTCAGGCTTATGTAGAAAATGGGCTGATTCTCATATCTGACTTAACCAATTTAATGTAATGTTAATGTCACATAACCTCTGGAAAACTGTTATATAGTCATGAAAGAATAAAAGTGAAAATGGTAAATAATACCTTAATATTATTATGAACATTGTTTTGACTTTGCAATTTACCTCACAGATCTCTAAGATTCTCACAGATCATAATTTAAGAACAGCTATCTTAAGACAATGAGATAGGTTAACCTTGAAGGGTTCAAGAAGGGAGCTAGACATGTTCAGTTTCATTTTTGGAAATTTATTCTGCAAAGAAGAGGACGTGTTTTAGAGAAATAAGAATAAACTCAGGAAGGCTAATATTGATTCCAAAAAAAAATGTGTACCTAATCACATCTAGGCTGTGTGTGTGTGTGTGTGTCTGTGTGTGTGTGACAGAGATGGAGAGAGAGGAACAGATAGACATGAAGGGAGAGAGATGAGAAGCATCACTTCTTCGTTGTGGCTCCTTAGTCTCCTTAGTTGTTCATTGATTGCTTTGTCATATGTGCCTTCACTGGGGGGCTACAGCAGAGCGAGTGACCCCTTGCTCAAGCCAGCAACCTTGGGCTCAAGCTAGCAACCTTGGTATTCAAGCCAGTGACATTTGGACTGAAGTTAGTGACCATGGGGTCATGTCTATGATCCCACACTCAAGCCAGCAACCCTGCACTCAAGTTGGTGACCTCAGGGTTTTGAACCTGCGTCCTCCATGTCCCATTCCAATTCTATCTTCTGTGCCACTGCCTGGTTAGGCTGATCATGTCTAGTCTTTTTGTGCTACCTAGAAAGGGTTTTAAATGATATCACAGATTCCAAATATTTATTACAGAGTTAGCTCTTGGTGCTCTTGCTATAGAAATCATCAGTATACTATAAATCATCAGGGAAAAAACCAATTTAGAACTGGCATCAGAAACACAGTAAAGCTTGGCAGGAGATGCATATTTCTTAAAGAGTCTGAAGCACTGCAACTCAGTCAACCATTCACCCCACCACCACCAATTAGATGCCATTGACCAAAGGAATGGATGAAAGTGAAGGTGAGTTTAGTTAATGATATTGTAAAAAAAAAAAAAAAAAGAAAGAAAGAAAGAAAAGAAAAAAAAAAAGAAAAAAGTGTCTTGAATCAAGAATGACAGTTCATAGCTAAATAATTAATCATCTACTAATATGTCACATTTGGAGCACTTACTATATGCCAGTCACTGTGCTTTACCATTTTAATTTAATCCTTACAATAACCCTATGAAGTAGACAATATTATCATCATCCCTAGTTGGTACCATTTTCATCCCCATATCTAGGATGAGACAACGAAGGAGTGGGGTGTGAGATAACCGTGACGAGGCAAAGACAAAACCAAGTAAGTCAGCCAAGGTTATGGAACTAATAAAGGGAAGAGCTAGGATTTGCACCTATCTCTGTCTGACTCTAAATCTTATGTTTAGCCACTGTGCTGTACTACCACATTGCAAATCATGATGTAAAGCACCCCATGTAAGTAGATGGATTCTGTATTAAATTAGTTGTAATTAGTGATAAATAAGTGGTTATACTAGATAAGGACTAATACTTAAAGTGACATTTTTTGTCTACCCTAGAAGCAAAGGATCTAAAAAAATAGAGTTTATTGCTGAGAATGGTTAAGAGGTTTTGTTTTGATTGTTGTTTACAAACACAAAAAAACTAGCCATTACTAATAACTAGGAGGCAGTGCAAGAGAGTAGTTCTATTTAATCAGACTGTTTGGATTTGAATCCCAACCCTACCAATTACTTACTATAAGGGGTAGGGCAAAAGGAGGTTTACAGCTGTGAGTACATGAAGCACGGTTTATTCCTATATTACTTTTCCATACTAACAACTATACTTTTGCTCACTTCTGTATAACATGAGGCAAGTCATTTATCCTATGTATGCATCAGTTTCTGTGGCTAAAATAACTCACTTAAATGTTAGCTTTTGAATTAAATAATATAACATGCCAAGCATGTCACAGATTAAATCCCATAAATATTAAATATCAGATTAAATGCCCCAAATTAACTATTATTATTAAAATTCTACCCCACAAGCTCTCTTCCTTAACCATAGTTATTTAGGGTATCAGTTAAACATTTTTAAGAACCTAGATTTTCTCATATGTAAGTAAAGGTGTTAAAAGAGTCTCAGATCCCTGCCAGGTTCAAGTTTCTGTGATATCGGGTTGATATAAAAATCCCACTCTCCTTCTTGCTATACTGCCACAAGGGAAGCTTTGCCAAAATAATCACTTATTCAAAATACAAATTGAGTTAAAGTAGGTTTTACAGTTGTTCATGAGAGAAATAATATAATAATTAATAAATAATACAAAAATAAACTGTTCCACATACTTATAACTGTAAACCTGTGCCCTGGCTGGTTGACTCAGTGGTAGAGCATTGGCCTGGCATGCAGGAATCCCAGGTTCGATTCCCAGCCAGGGCACACAGGAGAAACACCTATCTGCTTCTCCACCCCTCTCCCTCTTCTTCCTCTCTGTCTCTCTCTTTCCCTCCCGCAGCCAGGGCTCCATTGGAGCAAAGTTGGCCCAGGCGCTGGGGGTAGCTCTATGGCCTCTGCCCCAGGCACTAGAATGGCTCTGGTTGCAACAGAGCAATGCCCCAAGATGGGCAGAGCATCGCTCCCTGGTGGGCATGCCGGGTGGATCCCGGTCGGGCGCATGCGAGAGTCTGTCTGACTGCCTCCCTGTTTCCAACTTTGGAAAAATACAAAAACAAAAACAAAAAAACCCTGTAAACCTACTTTTGCTTACCCCTGTATTGTCTCAGAATCAAACTAACCGGAGTAGGAGCTCAGTTTTTGATAGAATGGACTGGGTCTTCTGGCATTTTCTGACTAAAGCTTTAAGTTACCAAGCTTACCAAACTCAAAGTTTAAATAGAACTTGGTTTACTGCTAGGTAACTACTCTCTAAATGTCAGCTAATTATAATACTCACTTTACTTATGTCATTGGAAAAAATTCTTAACTCTCTGTATTTGTAACAAAACCTTTTTTTAATGCATACTTATCAACATAAGGCACACCATCAACAGAGTGTTACAAGATTCTGTTACTTTTGTAAACATACATGGACACACCACTTCACCATATGCTGAGCTTTTATTATTGCTTAGTTGAGGACAAAGGCTGTCATTTCAGGATTGAAGCAGAGTCCTTTTGGCTTCTCAGGAGAAAATGATCAACAGTGTTCCTTATACTACACTGTCAATGCAGCCTTAGTTGAAAGATTTGCTATCTCTGAGAGCTGCTTCCTTAAAAGTAAGAATTGATGCAGTCGTTTTGTGGATAGCCAATCTACTCAAATCACGGATATACAAAAACTCAAGTTTTCACCTTACAAGATACTCTTCAATACATGAAAAAGAAAAAAACAAAAAATGATTTTTTTTAAGTAGGCTAAAGTCCAACCAGAAAAGACAACAACAAAAACCCAAACATTCCAGAATGCTGGAAGATACTGACATTAAGGGAGACCAAAGGATTAAGCCAAGGCAGAGGATAGGGAGTAAGTTTGTATTGGCTTACAAATTTGTCCACTGAGGCACATACTGTTCTCAATAATACAAAGGAGTCATAAGTGCATTCTTCATCTCCCAAAATGAGAGATGAAGAATAAAATATCTTACTTGCATATGAAATCCCCTAGGTGGAACAAGCCTTAAAGACCATCTAAGCTTAGTTTCCACATCAAATGATTTCCCAAAGGTCACACACTTAATGATAGAGCTAGGATCACAATTCTAGTGTTTTGATTTATAACTTACTGTTCTTCTTAGTTTACCCTAATTCCTCAGTAAGTAGACTCTATACAAAATATTTTGATAATGTACTTATTAAATAATTTCTTTGTAAAGAAATTTCTAAAGTAGCAAATACGTATGGTAGAAGTGCCTAAGATAATACCCAATCAATTCTTGGTAGACAAAATTCACTGACTGGTAAATGTATAGAATGCCATACTAAAAAACACACTCTACACATCAAAACACATTATAAACAGAAAAAGCCTTCTAAGAATACAGTAAAAACAGAGAAGAGGCAATCAGAAGAAAAATGGGAAAATAATTCTCAGCCTAGTAACAGGCCAAGAAGGCTGCCAAAGAAGGTCAGCTATGAATGTGGAAGATGCATTTCCAAATGCCAGGTCTCCTTCTGCTTTGCCTCTTCTTGAGTTCATGCTGAAATCACCAACTCTTACAACTCTCACTTCATCATTGCCCTCATTTTCTGCTTTCGGTTCACAAAAGATTACTACTCACAGTTCAAGGTGTTTATTCAACCATTAAATCCCATTATCCTTCCCATAGTGTTGGTTATAAAGTAGGAAAGTGGACAGAAATGTCAGGGTTACCATTAGAATGTATATTCTCAATATATCTACTACATAGTAGATAACCTGTGAATATCCAATAAATAATGCTTATTTGTATATATTCCATTACCAGAGATGAAGTCCTATGACTCCTAGAGGCTACAGAATCTCCTAGAATCCCAATGATCATGAAAATGACTCAGAAAAATATGACGTCCTCAGCTTTTCTTAGAACAAACCTTAAGAAAGCCATTTAGTTATAGATTCTGAGAGTTACATGCTAGAATTAAGATATCTGAGATAGAGTGGGAGAAGGGAAGAGAGACCCATGAACTAAAAATAAATAAAAATAAAAGAACTTCAGGAGAATCTAAAAAACTAGCTTCAGAATTCCATTTCTAGTTATGTTGATTTAACTGTATAAGTGGTACTAGACTTGCCCTTCTACTGTAAACAGTTTATAAAACTGAACAAAGTATATGGAGCACTTGTGTTCAGGCATTGGACAAAAAGCTTAACAGGATGCAACACTAAAGAGGAGCAGCAGATAAGATGGGCACCATGTTCACTCTAGGCTCTGTGTTAGTATACAATTCCAGCCTCAACTCAGAATGATGAAGTCCAAGCAGAGCATCACAAGAAACAATAGAGAAAATGAAGTGAAAAACTAAAAACATTCTCATTAATCCCCCAAGAAAGCAGAAAAGAGGAATGGATCAACATAAACACCTAAAACTACTAAAATACAAACAGAGTAAAAGGCATTTGTTATCAAACTGAATAAAAACAAGACCCAAATATATACTGTCAGCAGGTGTTGCACTTTAAATTTAAAGATACATATAGACTGAAAGGAAAGCACTGTAAAAATAGCTAAAGCAGAAGACAAAGCTGATTACAGAACAAAGATCATCACTAGAGATAAATGGAAATGTAGCAAGTGATGAGAAGGGTACTTCAAGAACAAGATGACAATATCTTAAAAGTATATGATCCTAATAGCAGATTTTCAAAATACATGAAGTAAGAACTAACAAAACTGAAAGAAGAAATTGAAAATATACAATATTTGTTAGAGATTGTGCACCCTTTACTCGATTAAGTTGAAAAGAAACTACTAAAACACAGAAGATATAAATAATACTAACCACAAATGGGACATACATGACATTTCTAGAATACTATACTCAGTAACATCAGAAAACAACTTTTTAATGTCACATGGAATATTCATCAACATAGACCATATGCTAAGTAATGAAATATATCTCATTAAATAAAGATGTTTTATAAATATGCAGAAGTGGAATTGCTGGGTCATATCGTAGTTCTAGTTTTAATTTTTTTTGAGATACCTCTATACTGTTTTCCACAGTGGAAGCATCAATTTACGATCTCACCAATAGTGCATGAGGGTTCTCTTTTCTTCACATCTTCACCCACACTGTGAAATCTTATAAGATGTACTCCTGATAACAATGGAATTTAACTAGAATTTAATAATATGATGTTTAGAAAGTTGTTAAATGTTTGGAAATTAAGTATCACTTCTAAAATAACCCACAGATCAAAAAATAAATAAAATAAAAATTTAAAATACTTTAGCTGAAAAATAATAAAAACACAATATATCATAATCTGTAGAAAGCAGGTAAATCCATTATTAGAGTAAAACATATAATATCAAATGCTCATATTAGTGTGAAAGAAAGGTGTGAAATAAACTATGTATGTTTTTATCTTAGGAATAAAAAAAGTTAATTATCAATAAAATAAGTGGGAGGAACAATTTTAAGAAAAATACAAAATCTAATGAAATAGAAAGAATAATGAATCTTGAGAATATCATACTAAGTGAAGTAAGTCAGAGAGAAAAAGCCAAGAAGCATATGATTTCACTCATATGTGGGATATAAAACTGAAAGCAACAAATAAAAATTCATAGACAACAGTATGGTGGTTACCAAAGGGCAGGGGGTGGGGAGGAGGTGGCAAAGGTAAAGGGTATCAAATACATGGTGACAGAAAGAGACTTGACTTTGAGTGGTAAACACAAAACAAATTGTACATTTGAAGCCTATGTAATTTTATTAACCAATGTCACCCCAATAAATGTAATAAAATAAAAAATAATCAGAGATAAAAATAAATAAAATTCTTTGAAAACGTTAATTAAAATGATAAATACCACAACTAATCAAGAAAAAGAAATACAAGCCTGACCAGGTGGTGACGCAGTGGATAGCACATCAAATTGGGATGCGTAGGACCCAGGTTCAAAACCCTGAGGTCACCAGCTTGAGCCCAAGGTCACTGGATTGAGCAAGGGGTCACTCGGTCTGCTGAAGGCTTGCAGTCAAGGCACATATGAGAAAGCAATCAATGAACAACTAAGGTGTTGCAACGAAAAACTAATGATTGATGCTTCTCATCTCTCTTCGTTCCTGTCTGTCTGTCCCTATCTATCCCTCTCTCTGACTCCCTCTCTGTCTCTGTAAAAAAACAAACAAAAACAAAAACAAAAAAATAGCACTAGTCACGAGAAAAATGAAAATGAAAACTACAATCTGATAAGCAGTTCACAACTACTAGAGTAGCTCAAATGTAAAATTAGTTCCCCAATACTAAAAGCTGGCAAGGTTGCTGAGCAGCTAGAACCCCATACATCACTGAGGGGAAATGTAAAATGATGCAATTACATGAAAACACTGGAAGTTTCTTATAAAGTTAAGCATACACTTTCCCAAGTCTTAGGTATTTACCCAACAGAAATGAAAGCATACATCCACCAGAATACGCGTAGAAGAATGTTCATAGCTCTCTGGCTGTGTGGCTTGGTTTGTTAGAGCGTCATTCCAAATTGCCATGGTTGCATGTCTGATCCCCGGTCAGGGCACATACAAAAACAAATCAATGTTTCTCTCTCTCTCTCTCTCTCTCTCTCTCTCTCTCTCTCTCTCCTTTCTTCTCTCAGTAAATAATTTTTTTAAAAAAGAATGTTCATAGCACCTTTCATCAAAAAAGTAAAAACTGAAAAGAACCCAAATATCCATCAACAGGAACATAAACAGATTGTGGTACAGTCATACAATGAAATAAGATTCAAAAAGGAACAGTTTATACATATAACAACGTGGATTAATCTTACCAACATTTTGCTAATGACAGAAGCCACAAGCAGAAGAATACAAGCTGTATGATTGGATTCATATGACCAAGCAAAATGAATTTATGGTGAAAGAATCTTAGAATTTATTTTTTTTTAATAAAATGGGCCTCGGAGAACAGATAATGAGAACATCACTAGAGGAGAAAATAGAAGCAATAGGGAACTGGCTTGGAGGACAACGAGAAACTAGCAATGTCCTTTCCCACTTTAGAAAGACAGCCCCTAGCAACTAGATTCAGAACTCAATTCTAATGCAAATCAAATTGCAGTGCTGAACGCAATACAATTTAAGTAAGTGGTGTAGAGGAAAAAATTCTCACTAATCTTCTGGTAACCTAAATCAGAGACTTAATTTAAATTACTTTTTGAAATTTCCTGTCCTTTTCCAAGTGGTTTCAATCTTTTACAAACTGAGAGGTCAGGATTACGTAACTTTCAAGCCTCGTCTCGGTCAGCTGCTGTGATTCAACTCCAACTCCAATATACACCATCTTCCGGTATGCGAATGCACTTGCAGGGTAGGGGTCAGATCCTTGGGCCCCAGTGGCAGAGGGGCAAAGCCATGGGCTTTGCTTTGATTATCACATGAAAGAGAGGTTAAAGAGCAACTGAGCAAATGGATGCCAACTCTGGTCCCTGCCATTATTCCAGCTTTCTCTGCATCTCACACTTCTAAATCTCCCAACACAGAAACTGTAGTCTTATCCTCTGCTCTGTGTTAAAGCAGCATCCAATTTATAACTTCTGCCTGCACCTTCCTCTTAGAGAATGCTTGTTGTTCGAGGAGGAGTGACACTGCATTTTCATTAGAGATAAGATTTCAAGCAATGCACTTCGGTGTGGGTTTAGAGTTGTGGTCTGTTTTGCTAAATAAATTCTCAGGTGTGAACTTAGTTTTGGAATGTGAAGGGGTACGGTGGTAAGGGTTTGGCTATGGAGAAGCACTACATATGCAGGCACAAGACACAGAGCAACTAAAAAATCATATTGTTTGAAAATTATATGAGGTGGGAGGGCACTTATGTTTGTAGGTTCTTGTCAAAAACTTCACATCAAAAGGCCAGAGTAGTTTGTGGTCCAGTCATTAACAATTGTGCCCTTTAAGTCATCTAAATCGAGTTCTCGCCTACAGAGAGCAGCAGGCTAATTAGCTTCTCCATTGGTAACCTTAATTCAAAAGAAAAAAACAAGCTTGTCCAGGAATAAATCTCTCCCAAAAACTGGGCAAAGAACTTGAGCAAAACACTCACAAAAGATTATGTATAAATGGGCAATAAGCACACATGAAAGCATGCAAAACATCATTATTCATCATTATTCTCTTTCACACTGAGCAAAGTAAACCCATAATAATTATAGCATTAAGAGGGAGAGGTCTTAACTAGGTACATGGAGAGCTAGAGGGAAACTCTTGAGGGCTAAACTATTGGTGCCCAGGAGGAAATTCTCCACTAGTGTACAGATGACTGGTGGGGAGATCCTGGGCAGCGAGTTCATGGTAGTTCAGGCAGAGAACTCTCTCCTGGGGAGCAAGCTGGAGAAGAAATGTTGCTTGCTTACATGAGCAAGCATGAATTGGTGCATGGAGCGGGGCTAGGGAAAATTCTTGGTGGGCATTCATTCTACCACAGCCAGGATAAACTCTCTGCTGAGGTGCACCTGGGGAACACTTCCGGGTCAGGAAAACTTGAAGCAGATCATGAGGCTGAGAAAAGAATTCTTGGCTGGCCAACCTCCAGGACTGGAAACACGCATCCTGGGCTGGACTACATGATTGCACCATTCTGGAACCACTGTGATGAGGCTCACGTGGTCAGGAGTATGATTATACACACAGAGATGATGTTGAAACTCACGTGCACTCAGATCCCACTTCAAAGAAGGGCTTATTACCCCACTGCTCTGAGTTCTGTCTGAAGACAGCCTTTAGCGGTAGCTTGCTTAGTAGCAGCCTAACCCAAGGCCACGCCCCTTCCCAAGGGGCCACATCCAGCATATGATTCTTAGGAAATGGGAAGACCCAGCAATCTTGGACAAATTTGGGACAATTATGAAGGGTCAGACTAACTCCAGAGGTCCTTTCAGTATCTTGCTGAGTGTGTGTCACAGCTTGACTTTTCTCTTTTCCTAGCTTTGCTCCTGTTGGTCAAATAAGTTTGTAAATATGATATAAATGTTTGCTCGCTTATAGTTTGCATTGGATGTGGGGGACAGGCTGTAAGCAGGCAGGGTCCTTATAGCCTAAGGCCTAGTTTTAAGACTAAGCTTTTCCCCACACCCTTGACTGTTGCATGATAGGGGGTGGTGCATTCTTATGAACAATCCCATTATGCCTTAGATAAGTGACTTTATATCAGAGACTTCCTTGTTTGTATATTGGATTAAAGGTTTTGATTTCTACACTATAAAATGGGGCAGAGGAGAGCAGAGAAACGTCACGTGGAGGAGAGGAGAAGCAGCCAAGATGGCAGAATGCTGAAGGAGAAGCCAATTTGTGCAGAGTTTGTGCAGAGAGAAGGAGATGGGGAACAGAGGTGAATAAGTCTGGTAAGTTAGAAACCTTTGATTCTAGGAAACTCAGATAAGTCAGTGGCTTTGGGAGCCCTGAATGGAAAGGGACGTGTTTTCCCACTGTGTGTATTTCTGGCCCGTGGGGTGCAAGTTAGGATTAAATGTAATGGCCCATCAGTTCTTGGCTTCATTGTTTCATTATCATCTGTTCGAATCAAATGTGAACCTACATGGGCCAGGCGGCTGTGATGGTGGACGCGGCTACTGGCCTTACAGCTCCCCTTCTCTTTCTTCCACAAGCATTGCTACTAATAATAATACTCCTTTGTAAACATCTTAACCACTAAGCTCCACCGGGTCTTAGAGAATGCTTTCAGAGGAATCTCTCCTATAATAAGGATTGCATCATTAAGTAAATGTGGATGATAATAGGAGAAATCAAGATATATCAGATGTGAGATATCTGTGAGACATGAAAATAGGCATATTAAGTACATGATGGAATATACAAATATGAAACTAAATTAAAAGGTACAGGGTAGAGATAAAAAATTTGAAATTCATAGATGTATAGATTCCCCTACCCCATACAAAGGGATAATGAATGGCCAGTGGGGTGCTAGCAAAGGGGTCCTCACCACAACAATCATTCAGACCAGACAAATGGGCTGAATCTCTCCTCCCCGACCCAAAGACACCAGGTCAGCACCAGCAAGACAGATTTTGCCCCAACAAGCCATGATTCTGAAAACCACTCCATCTTCCCCAGGTAGACTATCTCACAACATCAATTATCCGAGCTGAAAGCTCTCATCATCCCAGGGGTCCAGAGAACCACGTGGCTTAGACTGCAGAATTCTATTCCCACAAAGCAGCACTAGTAGAAACCAGTGAATACTTTTTAATATAACTGGCTGCTTAGTGGGGGAAAATTTTTTTGTTGGGAGACAAGCTCAGGAGCAGGGTGTCCTATTAGAGCGCCATTGTAGTAACCCAGGTGCACCATCACAGTGGCCATAAATAAGTTTGTAGTTGTGGAGGCACAGAGACATATATGCATCTGTGATATGTTGGTAGACAGCACTAACAGGACTTGTTAATGGAGGGGAGAGAAAGAGAGAAATCAGGTGATCACCTAGATTTCTGACTTGAATCACTGAGAAGATGTAAAGCCAGTAGCCCCGGCCACCATCACACCTGCCTGGCCCATGAGGGTTGCATTTGATTCGGACAGATGGTAATGAAACAATGGAGACAAGAACTGGTGGACCATTAACCTTAATCCTAGCTTGCACTTGTGGGCAAGTAAACACACACACTGGGCTCAAAAACCCCTTCATTCACTGCTCACAAAGCTACTGACTTATCCGAGTTTCCTAGAATCAAAGGTTTGTACCTCACCAGCCTTATTCATCTCTGTTCCCCATCTCCTTCTCTCTGCACAAACTGGCTTCTCCCTCAGCACTCTGCCATCTTGGCTGCCTCTCCTTGCTTCCATGTGGCCTTTCTCTGCTCTCCTACAGCATGAGATTCTCCTACAATGTAATCACTATTCCCCTGGAACAACGTGATCTTTCTTCCTTTTAAAACCTTTTGGCGTGAAAGCCTTCCCCCAACACATATTAACAGAATCACGCCCATCCCAAGCAAAAAGGGCAACTAATGTTATCACCCAGGCAACGGGCTTCCACGTGGGCAGTGCCATTTTTAACAAAGTGAGCATAATATATTTTATCTGCCCAACAGAGGAGAAGAGGTCTTATTTTAAGCTAAGAAAGACCAGGAAAAAAGCAGGTTTAAGGAAGAAATGAAGACATACTAAATTTGAGATATCCATTAGATATTAAAATGGGCATATTAAGTAGATAATAGAAGACCTAAGTATGAGGCTTGATAAGAGGAGATACAGATGTTATAGAAATGGCAGTTAACACCAGGAACTTGATGAGATCATCTCAAAGGAGATTTTCAGAGAGAAAAAAAAAAAACAAACAACTTGAACCAGGGAAACAAATCATAGAGACTGGGAAGAGAAATGGAGCGAAGGAACATAAGAAAGAAGAGACAGTGAAGTAGGGATGTGAGGTCTTAGACCAGGGGTCCCCAAACTACAGCCCGCGGGCCGCATGTGGCCCCCTGAGGTCGTTTATCCAGCCCCCGCTGCACTTCCGGAAGGGGCATCTCTTTCATTGGTGGTCAGTGAGAGGAGCACAGGATGCCACATCCTGTGCTCCTGGAGTATTGTATGTGGCGGCGCCACAAAGCGCGGCATGGCTCACATACAGTACTACTTCCAGTGATGCGGGACGCACATGCCACTGCTCTGGAAATGCGTCATATCACTTGTTACGGCTAGCGGTGAAAAATATGGAACCGAACATTGACCATCTCATTAGCCAAAAGCAGGCCCATAGTTCCCATTGAAATACTAGTCAGTTTGTTGATTTAAATTTACTTGTTCTTTCTTTTAAATATTGTATTTGTTCCCTGTTGGGCGGATAAAATGTATTATGCTCACTTTGTTAAAGATGGTGCTGCCCACGTGGAGGCCGTTGCCCAGGTGAGATTAATGTGTGTTGGAGGCAGGCAAAATCCTTGTAGCCTGGGGCTTGGTTTTGGAATTAAGCCTTTCCCACCCTTTTTGATGTGAGGTGGTACAATCCAATCATGCCTCAGAGAAGTGACTTTGTATTAGAGACTTCCCTATTTTTGTATATTAGATTAAAGGTTTTGATTTCTACACTATAAAATAGGGGCAAAACGGGAGCTTGCTCTCTTGGTTCCTGAGATTATCATTAGAGGAGAAAGCAGAGCAGAGAGCAGAAGGAGGCCACGTGGAGTAGGCCAGGAGAAGCAGCCAAGATGGTGGAGTTTTGAGTGAGAAGCCAGTTTGTGCAGTTTGTGCAGCAAGAAGGAAGGAGATGGGGAACAGAGGTGAATAAGTCTGGTGAGCTAGAAGCCTTTGATTCTAGGAAACTCAGATAAGTCAGTAGCTTTATGAGCACTGAATGTGAGTGGGTTTTGGAGCCCAGTGTGTGTTTTTACTTGCCCACCGGGTTCAAGCTAGAATTAAAGATGTTGGCCCATCAGTGTTTGGCTCCATTGTTTCTTTACCAACTGTCCGACTTTAATGCGAACCTGCATGAGCCAGGCTGCTGTGATAGTGGCCACGGCTTCTGGCTTTACATTCCCGTTTTGGTTTTTTACTTTAAAATAAGATATGTGCAGTGTGCATAGGGATTTGTTCATAGTTTTTATAGTCCAGCCCTCCAACAGTCTGAGGGACAGTGAACTGGCCCCCTGTGTAAAAAGTTTGGGGACCCCTGTTGTAAAGCCAGGGGCCAAGGCCAGGGCCATCTTCACAGCTGCCCGGCCCATGCAGGTTTGCATTGGATTCGGACAGTTGGTAAAGAAACAACGGAGCCAAAAACTGATGGACCTTCATCTTTAATCCTAGCTTGCACCCGGCGGGCAAGTAAAAATACACACTGGGCTCCAAAACCCAATCACATTCAGTGCTCACAAAGCTACTGATTTATCTGAGTTTCCTAGAATCAAAGGTTTCTAGCTCACCAGCCTTATTCTCCTCAGTTCCCCATCTCCTTCCTTATCCCAGATACAAACTCTACACAAACTGGCATCTCACTCAGCACTCCGCCATCTTGGCTGCTTCTCCTGGCCTCCTCCACGTGGCCTCCTTTAGCTGCTGGCTCTACTCTCTCCGCTCTCTCATGCTAACCTCAGGAACCAAGAGCCAAACTCCCGCTCCGTTCCCATTTTATAGTGTAGAAATCCAAACCCTTAATCCAATATACATAATAGGGAAGTCTCTAATACAAAGTCACTTCTCTGAGGCATGATAGGATTGTACCACCCCACATCAAAAAGGGTAGGAAAGGCTTAATCCCAAAACCAAGCCCCAGGCTACAAGGATTCCGCCTGCCTTTAGCCCACCCCAACACACATTAATATCACCTGGGCGACGGCCTCTTTAACAAAGTGAGCATAATACATTTTATCTGCCCAACAGGAGTTGTTAAGCCAGTAGCCACAGCTACCATCACAACCACCTGGCCTGTGCAGGTTCATATTTGATTCATCAGAGGGTAATGAAACAATGGAGCCGAGAACTGGTGGGCCATTAGCTTTAATCCTAGCTTGACCCAGCAGGCAAGAAATACACACAGTGGGAAAACACTTCCCTTTCCATTCAGGGCTCCCAAAGCCACTGACTTATCCAAGTTTCCTAGAATCAAAGGTTTCTAACCTCACCAGTCTCATTCACCTCTGTTCCCCATCTCCTTCTCTCTGCACAAACTGGCTTCTCCTTCAGCACTCCACCATCTTGGCTGCCTCTCCTCTCCTCCATGTGGCCTCTCTGGTCTCCTCCTGCATGGGCTCCTGTAAGGCCAGGAGCCGCCATCGTGGCCATTCACATTCAGGTTCCCATTGGATTCGGGCAGACGATAAAGAAATGGCGGAGTCAGAGGACGGGGGGCCATCCTATTTATTGGTGTCTCACCAAGACAGGCAAACCACAAAAGAAGACAAGGGAAAAGCAGAAAACCAGCTCTTCCCATGAAGGGCAAGGGATCAGGGAAGCCCCTGCAATTGTGATAGCAGGAACTGTGTGTCCAAGCTCCTGGTCTGTCCCACTTTATAGTGTAGAAAACCAAAATCCCTTAATCCAATATACAAACAAGGAAGTCTCTGATACAAAGTCACTTATCCAAGGCATAATTGGATTCCTCATGAGAGTGCACCACCCAGATCATACAATCAGTCAAGGGTGTGGGGAAAAGCTTAGTCCCAAAACCAAACCTTAGGCTACAACGACCTGGCCTGCTTATAGCCTGTCCCCCACACCCAATATAAGTCACAAGCGAGCAAACATATATATCATATTTACAAACTTATTTGACCAACATTCCACCCCTTTTGCTCACTTTACAATCTAAACCACAGGCATCTTCCATGATGGTCACTGTGCAAGGAGTAGGATACATTGCATAAACAGAAATAGTACCAATTACAGCAATAGGATTAACAGATCAAAAACTATGGGCGAAATGAGAGAGCTGTCAGTGGCACCAAGAGAGGCAAATCCTTTCCCTCTGGCAGAATACAGGCCAGAGTTTTGTCTGCAGACAGCACCGTAGCTGGCACCAGAGGCCGCCCTGAGCGGGCATACCAAACCTTATTGGCCAATACACCAGCATCTGCTGGTTCTATGTGTAGTAAAATAGGGGAACTCATTATTGGCCATAAAGAAATTACAAAGGTGCCCTTCAAAATGCTGTCCCCTTGAGCACTCAAGGGATAATACACTTCTACCTTAGGTGGCCAGGTGCTGGTTGCCCAAGGAGTTAACTAGAGGTCCACCTCTAACCCCTTTCCCCATGGTGCCAACAAGGCCACCCATCTCAGATGGGGGACCTGTACAGTCCAGGGCCAAGTCCATTGAAGCTGTTGTCCTTTAAGAAGGGCTGTTGGAGCAGGCAAGAGCACGTTGCCCTGCTGTCCAAAACCTGGTTTGAGTAAAATGTCCTTGGTGCGTATCTGCAACTGAATAGGGGCAGCTGTTCGATGCAGGAGGGCCTCTACTGGAGCTGGGCTTCCCCATCGAGGTCGCTCATTCAAAATCTGAAGTACTGTCCATAAGCGGCGTGTCCATCCAGTAAGAGAGCCGGTGCCCCCCTCCTGTCGCAGTCCCTGCTTTAAGAGTCCATTATAACGCTCAATGATACCAGCAGCCTGGGGGTGGTAGGGAACATGGTACTTCCAGTCCACCCCCAGCTTTTGAGCCCATTGCCTCACCATTGAACCAGTGAAGTGGGTACCATTGTCACTTTCAAGGACCAGTGGTCGCCCGTATGCAGCACTCAGGCGGTCCAGAGCCTGTATGACTGCCCTCTGGTCAGGGTTACGAGCGGGGTAAGCAGCAAGCAGCTCGGTGGCAGTATCTACACAAGTGACTGCATACTGGTACCCTTCTGACTTTGGTAAGGGTCCAATGATGTCTATCTGCCATCGTGTCAGTGGGACATGACCCCTCTGGATCTGTCCAGGTGACACCAGTGGTCTCCGAGGGTGTTCCTTGGAACATACTGCACATTGCTCACAGGCTGCAAGTACCTCTGCATAGGACACAGGCAAGTTCCAAGCTTTAACCGTAGCCCACATAGTTTTCTGTCCTGCATGGAGCAGGCGCCGGTGGAGCCACTGTGCCACATCACCTGCAGGTGCAGTCTCCAAACATCGTACCCTTGTCAACGTATCTGCCTCATCATTCCCAGGATGGGCTAGAGGGGCATGCCCTGTGACATGATATACTGTCACCTGCTTCTGGTGTCCTATTTCCCATAAGTCCTGCCACATGGCCTGACCCCATAATGGACGGTGCATTACCATCCACTGGTTAATGTGCCAAGTAGCAATCCAAAGGGTCAGTCCACGATAGACAGCCCAACTGTCAGTACAGATCACCAGAGGTGAAGGTTCATTATGGGCAACTAGCCAAACAGCTCTTAATTCTGCCCATTGGCTGCTTTGGCCTGTACCCGTGTCCATCCAAATAGTCTCAGTGGCCGGATGGAAGGCGATAGCCGTCCATTTGGCAGGTTGGCCCCTGCTGGAACCATCAGTATACCAGGCATCTTCGGGGATGGGCACCCGCCCCTCCTGGTAGGGACTGACCTCAGGTTCTGCCTCCTGAGCCCCAGTTGCACCTGACTCTAAGGTCGCATAGGTGACTGGACCCAAGACTTCCTGCAGTTCTGCCCTCAATGAGCTGGTGCTAAGAGCACAGCGTTGTTGCAGATAGGCACCCCACTTGGCCAGGGTAGACATTTGGACCATACCACTACGTGGTTTATTTGCCCAATCTCTCACCCATCCAGCTATAGGGTATGTTGTTTTGACTGTAACTGGTGTTGTGGTTGTAATACTCTCAGTTGCCAGGAGGGCAGCATACACAGCTGCCAGCTGCTTCTCTACTAATGAGTAACGAACTTCAGCACCTTTCCACAATTGGGACCAAAATCCAATAGGTTGCCGTAGGCGCTCTGTCCGCTGCCACAAGGCCCATCCAAACCCCTCCGAGGTTACATGAACATCCAGCTCACAGGGCCTGGCAGGATCAAACACATTCAAGGCCTGTGCCACCTTGACAGCTCTATTAGCAGCTGCAAATGAACCTTGCGCCTGCTCAGTCCAATCCCAGCGAACCCCCTTTCAAATAAGGTTGTACAAGGGGCGTAGTAACTGAGCCAAATGCGGTATAAATGCTCGCCAATACCCCAACAAACCTAAGAATTCCTGTAACTGTTTTACCGTAGTGGGCACGGGGTAGGCTTGAATCTTATCTATAACTGCGTCAGGGATAACTTTTGTCTTACCCGACCAGACAACTCCCAAGAATTTAACAGATAACCCAGGTCCTTGTAATTTGTTCTCTTAACTGCCCAGCCACATGCTTTCAAATGGGATAGCAGGGTAGGGACTGCTTGCTCCAATTCTGAAAGAGAATCACTAGTTAGCATAATATCATCAATATAATGGTACATGCGGACTACCTCTGGCTGTTTCCATTTAGCCAGGTCAGCAGCCACCAGCCCATGGCACAAGGTGGGGCTATGCAAATAGCCCTGGGGTAACACTGTAAAGGTCCATTGTCTCCCTTCCCAACTGAAGGCAAATTGGTCTTGACTCTCTGCGGCTATATCAATAGAGAAAAAAGCATTGGCCAAGTCTGCCACAAAGTGGTATGTCCCCAACTCATGGCTTAGCCGATCCATCATGTTAGCTATCGAGGGAACAGCAGCGTGCAAAGGGGGAACAACTTTATTAAGTTCCCTGTAATCTACTGTCATTCTCCAGGTTCCATCTGCTTTGCGCACAGGCCACACTGGGGAGTTGTAAGGACTGTGTGCTGGCCGGATGATCCCCACCTTTTCTAGTTCAAGGATTGTCCCTGTGACTTCTTCATAACCACCTGGCAGGCAGTACTGCTTGGTGTTAGTCACACGCTGAGGGACGGGTAATTGCAAAGGGGAATGTAATGCATGTCCCTGCAATACTGCCTTCACAACCCTGATCCGCAGCTGGAACTCCCCAGCTGTAGTTTCCAACCACAGTCCTTGCAAGACATCTACCCCCAAAATATATTCAGGAATAGGAGATACATACACCTTATATGGCTTAGGAGGCAGTCTCCCTATCCCCAATGGAATAGTTATTGGCTTCACTTGAACAGTTTGGCCCCCATAACCGTCAATGGCCACTGGGGTCCCAGCAAACCGCTCTGGGTTTCCATAGAGAAGGGAACATTCTGCACCTGTATCCACCAAGGCCAACACCTGTTGTACATTGGAAGGGGACCAGTGGATAGCCAGTTCCACATGTGGCCTCCGGTCCCCGCCCATCCCCGTTAGACGGGTCCCTCGGCCTTTTTCCTATTCAAACTGGTACAGTGGGTCTTGGGAGTTCCCCTCTCCCTCGGCTGTCTCTATCATATAATCTTGTAACCGAGCTGTGCGCGCACCAAACGTTTTATTGGTAGCTGCTGGGGCCTTTCGTCTCAGTGGCTGGAACTTCTGTTCTGGTTTAAGCTGCCGCCAAAGCTCCAAAAGAATTTTATTAGACTGGCCATCCAATTTCCCCTTATCTGCTCCAGCTGCAATCAAGTCTACCCACATCTGCGTTCGGGTAACCTTTACAGGCCCGTTTCCCTTGTTAGTTGGGGGGGAAACATAGGCAGCAGCCCTCACTGCTTTATGATCCCGAGCGGCCTCCAGCTCTCCCAAATCTGCTACCATCTGTGTAACTGCATTGATGGGCTGCCCCACATAGGGGCCCAAGATAGCCACAAGTGACCCAAAAAGGGCTGACGGGGCACTAGCAAGGACAAATTCCCTCATTTTGGCCGTAAACACTTCCTCGTCTGGCCCACGAGACCCAGGGTTGAAAACAGCATTCTTCATACCTAGTTCTCGAAGGACCTTTACTAACTCACTGTAGCACTGCCACCGACTCATTGCCCCCGGCAGTTCTCCAGCATTCTGCCAGACCATACGAATGGCAGCCATCACCCATTCTAATAGGGTATGGTCTCCTGGGTTGCCATGGCAGTTCTGAAGACGCTGCCTCAAGGAAGAGTGTGTGGTAATGGCGGCCAATTTCTCCATCTCTGCTCCGGAGAGCATGATGCCATCCACCCCTATATCCCATAATCGTAATAACCAGGCTACCAGGGATTCAGTAGGTTTCTGCCTAAATTGTGCCCCCAACTCCATCAGCTCTGCCTGGGTATAGGGCTGGACCACAGAGTGTTCCATTACCTGGGCTAGAGGCTGTGGCTGCCCCTGAGGGACTCTTTGTTGCTGGGTTTTTACCTTCTTGGCGACAACTGGTCGGGCTCTCAGTGTGCGTATGGCAGCTTCAGCCTGAGCCTTCTCATCCTCAGAAGAGGAGTTGCAAGCGCCTGCTCCCGCTGACTCAAAGCCAATCCACCAGCACGGATGCTGCTGCTCCTTTGGTGACCGTTTAGGCTCCTGTGGTTGCTGGCTTTTGGCCAGAAGCTGAGACTTGAGCTCTTGAATCCGCAGTTGTTTCTCCAACAACTGCCGGTGAACACGTTCAACTTCCAGGGTAAAATGCAACTCGCGAACCCGTAATTCCTTCTCCAGTGCTCGCTCCAATTCCAGCCTTTTCTGCCGTTCTATTTGCAATTCATACTGAAGCTTTTGACCTCGGGCAGTTTCCTCTTGAGTAAAAAACATGTAGCCCATGGCCCCTAAAAGGACAGCCATGGGGAGCCAGAGCAGCAACCAGTACTCTATCCCACCCATCAAGGGTGGTGGCTCCATACCAATCTCTGAATCCTGCCGGAAACTACGCCAGTTGTAAGGCCAGGAGCCGCCATCGTGGCCATTCACATTCAGGTTCCCATTGGATTCGGGCAGACGATAAAGAAATGGCGGAGTCAGAGGACGGGGGGCCATCCTATTTATTGGTGTCTCACCAAGACAGGCAAACCACAAAAGAAGACAAGGGAAAAGCAGAAAACCAGCTCTTCCCATGAAGGGCAAGGGATCAGGGAAGCCCCTGCAATTGTGATAGCAGGAACTGTGTGTCCAAGCTCCTGGTCTGTCCCACTTTATAGTGTAGAAAACCAAAATCCCTTAATCCAATATACAAACAAGGAAGTCTCTGATACAAAGTCACTTATCCAAGGCATAATTGGATTCCTCATGAGAGTGCACCACCCAGATCATACAATCAGTCAAGGGTGTGGGGAAAAGCTTAGTCCCAAAACCAAACCTTAGGCTACAACGACCTGGCCTGCTTATAGCCTGTCCCCCACACCCAATATAAGTCACAAGCGAGCAAACATATATATCATATTTACAAACTTATTTGACCAACAGCTCCTCCTACAATGTAATCAATCTTCCCCCAGAACAACATGATCTCTCTTCCTTTTAAAACATTTTGATGCGAAAGCCTTCCCCCAACTCATATTAACATAATCATGCCCATCCCAAGCAAGAAGGGCAACTAATGTTATCACCTGGGTGATGGGCTTCCACGTGGGCAGCGCCATCTTTAACAAAGTGAGCACAATATATTTTATCTGCCCAACAGGAGTATTTAATGTTCCCTCCTTTATCTCCTTCAGGACTTGGCAAAAACACCATTTTTATCCTAGGCCTTCCCTGATTACCCTTCTAAAAGAGCAACACCCCTCTCTATCCCTTTACACGATTTTAGTTTTTACCAAATGTTTATTTGGCTTTGGTCTGCATTTCTCCACCAGAAAGAACACTCCAGCATGGAAGAGATTGTTTATTCATTGCTTTTTTCTTATCACTCAGAGCAGTGCCTAGAACAAGTCAGTGCTCAATTTCTATTTGTTGAATTTATGAATAAAGAAGTCTTCTCTAAGTCTCAGTCCTCTTTCAAGAAATTTATTGCCTGACTAGGTAGAAGCACAGTGTATAGAACATTGACCTGAGATGCTAAGAACCCAGATTCAAGACCCCAAGGTCACTGGCTTGAAGCCCAAGGTCACTGGCTTATCTAGAACCACCCAGTCAAGGCACATATGAGAAAGCAATCAATGAACAACTAATTTAATTTTAAAAGACTAGTATAAAGCCAGTAGTCACAGCCACCATCACAGCTGCCTGGCCCATGCAGGTTCGCTTTTAATTCGGACAGATGATAATGAAACAATGGAGCCAAGAACTGATGGGCCATTAGCTTTAATCCTAGCTTGCACCTGGTAGGCACGAAATATACACAGTGGAAAAACACTTCCCTTTCCATTCAGGGCTCCTAAAGCCACTGACTTATCCGAGTTTCCTAGAATCAAAGGTTTCTATCTCACCAGTCTTATTCACCTCTGTTCCCCATCTCCTTCTCTCTGCACAAACTCTATGCAAACTGGCTTCTCCTTCACCACTCTGCCATCTTTTCTGCCTCTCCTCGGCAATACTGATGGCAGGAACAGAGAGTGAGAGCCCCAGGTCTTCCTTATCTTATAGTGTAGAAATTAAAATCTTTAAGCCAATATACAAATAAGGAAGTCTCTGATACAAAGCCACTTATCTGAGGCATAAATGTTATTCCTCATAAGACTGTAACACCCCACATCATGCAACAGTCAAGGGTGTGGGGAAAAGCTTAGTTTTGAGAAGATCTTAGTATTAGAAGGATGTTGAAAAGATCTTAGTATTAAAACGGTGGGAAAGGCTTAGTCTTAAAACTAAGCCTTAGGCTATAAGGACCTTGCCAGCCTACAGCCTGTCTCCCACACCCAATGCAAACTATAAGTGAGCAAAAATACAGTGGTACCTTGAGATATGAGTTTAATTCATTCTGTAACTGAGCTCGTAAGTCAGTCAACTCGTATATCAAACAAATTTCTCCCATTTAAAATAACTGAAATAGATTTAATTCATTCCAGCCCTGTGAAACATCCCCAAACCATCCTAAATTATGAAAAAAAGACATTTTTAATTAAGAAACACACATGTATACTTTACCAATGAATAACAAAATATATGAAATAAAAGAAAAAAGTTTTATTTAGTACTGTATTCTTACCTTAGAGACAGACGAGTGAGGAGGAGGGAGAAAGAAAGGGATGCAGGCACCATAGACACATAAACTAAAATTGCACTTTCTTAACACTAAATGTAAACTAAAACTGCATTTTCTTTACTTTTAACAAAACTAAAACTGCACTTTCTTTACTTAAAATGAAACCACAAAAACTTAATTGTAAAAAAGTGCACTTTCTTAACTTTGAACTTAACCTAAGCTTAACACTACGTATTTTTCATTTAATCATCACCTGTTTTTGCCTTTTTGGCTTTGCCAGTTTAATCACTCGTACACCACGCTCATGTTTTTCTATTATTCTTGCTTTACTTCTATCAACATCATTTTCTTCTTCTTCTCACCACTGTCCTTTACACTCACTTTCTTCAGCCCCATGATAGCACACAAAAAATATTAGTAAATAGTGCAAAAATGATGCAAGAACGAGTACAGCATACGAGATTTGACTTGATTCTGTGGGTAACACCTGAGAAAGAACGAGATGCTGGTGTTGTGCTGCCGATACTGGACCCGTGTGCCAACGCACCAACTAGCGGCAGCTTCCCGAATCACGACTCATATCTCAAAATTTCGCTCAGATCTCGAACAAAAATATGAACCGAGTTGCAGCTCGTATCTTAAAAAATTGTTGATCTGCTCATATCTCAAAGTACCACTGTATACATTATATTTACAAACTTATTTGACCAACAACTAGCCAGATTCACTATTTGCGATAACATGAGAGAACTGGCACCTACAAACACTGCTGGAAGGAATATACAAGGTACAATAATTTTAGATTACAATTTGGTGTTTCTTACAGTTATACATTCACTTACACTTTTACTCAGGTATTGTAATTCAAGGTATGAACATGAAAAAGGATATATATCAATATAAACTGTGTCCGAATTTTACAATGGCTGGAATTGGAGACAAAATACCACAAACAAATGAATAGTGATACATCGATGTAACATCCTTCTGAACAATATTTTTAAATTTCCCTGTAATTTCATAATATTGAGCATTGCCAATGTACAAGAAATATGGGGGAATAGTTAATATGTTAAACAATATGAACGAAATCAATAAGCCAAATTGAGATTGTGGCAAATTCTAATGGACAAATGGCTTAGCATCTTCCTCAGGGGAATAATGAGAATTTAAAAAGTAAGAATGGCACATATAAGTTATAGTACATCTAAGACACACCTAATAATTACCTAAAGATAAATTTTGCATCCATATTTCAATGCACATTGAATAGTGAATACAACTGAAAAAATATAACACAACAATTTATCATAATTTTAAATATTTTGATTTTATGTTCTAAAGTTATTAGAGTTATGTAAGAACCTTACATTTTAGAAACAAATTCTGAAGTAGTTATGTGTGACATGACATGGGGTTTTAAGTAAACTACTACATGCATGGAGGTAGATGAAACAAGAATGGTATAAAATGATAAATAATGACAGAATAATGACTTCTTAATAGTCTTTTCCATTTTTATATATATTTGAAAATAGCCATTACAAAGAGTAGAATATGTCCTGTTATGAGTAATTTCATATGGTTAAGAATGACAAGTTTAAAAGGGAAGGAGGGAACCTTTAATACTTTATGTAAATATCAAATATGTATTTTAAATATGAGCAGTTTAAATCAATATGCCTGAATTATGCTGTTTCTAAAAAAGAACTAAAGAAAAAAATTAAAGGGCTGAGCTGACTCTTCTAACTTTACTAAAGTGAAATATATTACTGATGTAACAAAAGAAATAATTTCTTTTTAAAAGAGGGAAAAATCCTATGTGGAGGTAGGAGTAGCCCTGTAAGATTTCTTAAGAGTTTTTCAGCCCAAATATGTGGAGAATTTTCTGTGGTCCCCTCAATTGTCCCACATAGAATATAAGCAAAAAAATAATCTTTATTTTTTTTATAAGTTCCTTGAGATTTCTCTTAAAAATTTGTCTCATTATAAAATAAAGTAAGAAGTTTTTTAAAAAACTAGCTAGAGCTTGGAAAATTATTAGACTCACTTTCTCGTTTTTGAGATGAGAGGAATGTTCCAAGCCAGTGATCACAAAGCTAGCTAATGCCATCAGAATCAAAACACTAATTCGAAAAGACATATGCACCCCAAGTTGATTGCAGCATTACTTACAATAGCCAGGATATAAGTGCCCATTGGTAGATAGTTGGATAAAGAAGATGTACTACATATAAAATGGAATATTACTAGGTCCAGGCTGGTTGGCTCAGTGCTAGAGCATCAACCCAGCTTGTGGATGTCCCAGGTTCAATTCCTGGTCAGGGCACACAGGAGTAGTGCCCATCTGCTTCTCCATTCCTCCCCCTCTTGCCTCTCTCTCTCTCTCTGCCCTTCCTAAAGCCATGTCTTGGTTGGAGCGAGTTGGCCCTGGGCACTGAGGATGGCTCCATGGCCTCTACCTCAGGCACCAAGAAGAGTTCAGTGGTTGAGCAATGAAGCCACACCCAGATAGGCAGAACATTGCCCCCTAATGGGCTTACCAGGTGGATCCTGGTTGGGGCACATGCAGGAGTCTGTCTCTGCCTCCTTTCCTCTCATTGAATAAAAAATAAATAAAAGATAGAATATTACTGAGCCATGAAAAAGAATGAAATATAATTTGCAACAACATGGATGGACCTAGGGTAGGGGTCAGGAACCTATGGCTCACGAGTCAGATGTGGCTCTTTTTTTTTTTTGTATTTTTCTGAAGCTGGAAATGGGGAGAGACAGTCAGACAGACTCCCGCATGCGCCCGACCGGGATCCACCCGGCACGCCCACCAGGGGCGACGCTCTGCCCACCAGGGGGCAATGCTCTGCCCCTCCGGGGCGTCGCTCTGTCATGACCAGAGCCACTCTAGCACCTGGGGCAGAGGCCAAGGAGCCATCCCCAGCACCCAGGCCATCTTTGCTCCAATGGATCCTTGGCTACGGGAGGAGAAGAGAGAGACAGAGAGGAAGGAGGGGGGGTGGAGAAGCAAATGGGCGCTTCTCCTATGTGCCCTGGCCGGGAATTGAACCCGGGTCCCCCGCACGCCAGGCCGACTCTCTACCACTGAGCCAATCGGCCAGGGCCCAGATGTGGCTCTTTTGATGGCTGCATCTGGCTCGTAGACAAATCTTTAATAAAAATAATAATAACGTTAAAAATATAAAACATTCTCATGTATTACAATCCATTCATTTCCTACCACTCATGTTCATGGTTGCAGGTGGCTGGAGCCAATCACAGCTGTCCTCCGGGACAACACCAAATTTTTATTGGATAATGTGTAACATAAACGGGTCATTGTATGGCTCTCATGATTACATTTTAAAATATGTGGCATTCAATGGCTATATCAGCCAAAAAGTTTCCCGACCCTTGACCTAGGGGGTATTATGCTTATTTACGCTAGGGGGTAAATAAGTCACAGAAAGACACATACCACATGATTTCACTCATATGTGGACTCTAAAAAAAACCAAAATAAGTGAACAAACAAAACAAATTTCTAGATACAAAGAATAAATTGGTGGTCACCATCTGGGATGAGGTTGGGGGATGGGTGAAAAAGGTGAAAAAGATTAAAGAGTGCATATTGACTGTTATTAAAATAGTCATGGGGGAGATGACGTCAGAGTAATGGCAGGGTAGGAAGCGATACCGATAAATCTCCCCCAAAACTCAACAAGATCTTCAACCAGAAACAGAAAAACTTATACTTGGAGCTTCCAGATGCTTCGCAATACACCCAAAGATGCCATTAAGGAAGAGAAAATTGAATATCATGGATACAAAAGAAAGAGAGGTAACACAGCTAGATGAGGAAAAATCTATGGAGAAAAAATTTAATATATTGGAAACCTTGGAGCTAAATGACAGAGAATTCAAGATAGAAATCCTAAAAATCCTCCGAGATATACAAGAAAACACAGAAAGGCAATTTAGGGAGCTCAGAAAACAACTCAATGAACACAAAGAATATATGTCCAAGGAAATTGAAACTATAAAAACAAATCAAACAGAGAAGAAAAACTCAATTCACGAGCTGAAAAACGAAGTAACAAGCTTAGCTAATAGAACAGGTCAGATAGAAGAGAGGATTAGTGAAATAGAAGACAAGCAACCTGAGGCACAACAGAGAGAAGAAGAAAGAGACTCAAAAATTAAAAAAAAATGAGATAGCCCTACAAGAATTATCTGACTCCATCAAAAAGAATAACATAAGAATAATAGGTATATCAGAGGGAGAAGAGAGAGAAAACGGAATGGAGAACATACTCAAACAAATAATAGATGAGAACTTCCCAAGCCTGTGGAAAGAACTAAAGCCTCAAGTTCAAGAAGCAAACAGAACTCCAAGTTTTCTTAACCTCAACAAACCTACTCCAAGGCATATCATAATGAAATTGACACAAACCAACAGCAAAGAAAAAATTCTCAAGGCAGCCAGGGAAAAGAAGAATACAACATATAAAGGAAGGCCCATTAGATTATCATCAGATTTCTCAGCAGAAACTCTACAAGCTAGAAGAGAGTGGACCCCAATATTTAAAGTCCTGAAAGAGAGGAACTTTCAGCCACAAATACTATAACCATCAAAGCTATCCTTCAAATATGAAGGAGAAATAAAAACATTCACAGATACAGAAAAGATGAGGGAATTTATCATCAGAAAACCCCCACTCCAGGAATTACTAAAGGGGGTTCTCCAATCAGATACAAAGAACAAAAAAAAAACAGAGCCACAAGTAAAAGCTCCAAGAAGAACACAATAAAACCAAATTTAAACTGTGACAACAACAAAAAGAAAGAGGGGGAGAAGGTGGAGATTAACAGTAGCAAAGGACGATGGAGTGCAAAAGTACTCACAAAATAGTTCGCTACAATGAACAGGGTAGGGACCCTTTTCATTATTCAAAGGTAACCACCATTGAAAAAACCACCACAGAAGCACATGAGATAAAAAAGATAGCAACAGAGGAAAGATGTATGGAATACAACCAAAGAAAAACAAAAGATAGAAAAACGAAAGAGAAGGATCAAACAAGACACAAAACTAACAGAAAGCAAGATAAAAAATGGCAATAGGGAACTCACAAGTATCAATAATTACACTAAATGTAAACGGATTAAACTCACCAATAAAAAGGCACAGAGTAGCAGAATGGATTAAAAAAGAAAATCCAACTGTATGCTGCCTACAGGAAACTCATCTAAGTAACAAGGATAAAAACAAATTCAAAGTGAAAGGCTGGAAAACAATACTCCAAGCAAATAACATCCAAAAAAAAGCAGGTGTAGCAATACTCATATCAGATAATGCTGACTACAAGACAGGAAAAGTACTCAGAGACAAAAATGGCCATTTCATAATGGCTAAGGGGACACTGAATCAAGAAGACATAACAATTCTTAATATATATGCACCAAACCAAGGAGCACCAAAATATATAAGACAGCTACTTATTGATCTTAAAACAAATACTGACAAAAATACAATCATACTTGGAGACCTCAATACACCGCTGACGGCTCTAGATCGGTCATCCAAACAGAGAATCAACAAAGACATAGTGGCCTTAAACAAAACACTAGAGCACCTGGATATGATAGACATCTACAGGACATTTCATCCCAAAGTGACTGAGTATACATTTTTCTCCAGTGTACATGGATCATTCTCAAGAATTGACCATATGTTGGGCCACAAAAACAACATCAGCAAATTCAGAAAAATTGAAGTTGTACCAAGCATATTTTCTGATCATAAAGCCTTGAAACTAGAATTCAACTGCAAAAAAGAGGAAAAAATCCCACAAAAATGTGGAAACTAAACAACATACTTTTAAAAAATGAATGGGTCAAAGAAAAAATAAGTGCAGAGATCAAAAGATATATACAGACTAATGAAAATGACAATACGACATATCAGAATCTATGGGATGCAGCAAAAGCAGTGATAAGAGGGAAGTTCATATCACTTCAGGCATATATGAACAAACAAGAGAGAGCCCAAGTGAACCACTTAACTTCCCACCTTAAGGAACTAGAAAAAGAAGAACAAAGACAACCCAAAACCAGCCGAAGAAAGGAGATAATAAAAATCAGAGCAGAAATAAATGAATTAGAGAACAGAAAAACTATAGAAAAAATTAATAGAACAAGGAGCTGGTTCTTTGAAAAGATCAACAAAATTGACAAACCCTTGGCAAGACTTACCAAGGAAAAAAGAGAAAGAACTCATATAAACAAAATCCAAAATGAAAGAGGAGAAATCACCACGGACACCGTAGATATACAAAGAATTATTGTAGAATACTATGAAAAACTTTATGCCACTAAATTCAACAACCTAGAAGAAATGGATAAATTCCTAGAAAAATACAACCTTCCTAGACTGAGTCAAGAAGAAGCAGAAAGCCTAAACAGACCTATCAGTAGAGAAGAAATAGAAAAAACCATTAAAAACCTCCCCAAAAATAAAAGTCCAGGCCCTGACGGCTATACCAGCGAATTTTATCAAACATTCAAAGAAGACTTGGTTCCTATTCTACTCAAAGTCTTCCAAAAAATTGAAGAAGAAGCAATACTTCCAAACATTTTATGAGGCCAACATAACCCTCATACCAAAACCAGGCAAGGATGGCACAAAAAAAGAAAACTACAGACCAATATCTCTAATGAATACAGATGCTAAAATACTAAACAAAATACTAGCAAATCGAATACAACAACATATTAAAAAAATAATACATCATGATCAAGTGGGATTCATCCCAGAATCTCAAGGATGGTTCAACATACATAAAACGGTTAATGTAATACACCATATCAACAAAACAAAGAACAAAAACCACATGATCTTATCAATAGACACAGAAAAGGCTTTCGATAAAATACAACACAATTTTATGTTTAAGACTCTCAACAAAATGGGTATAGAAGGAAAATATCTCAACATGATAAAGGCCATGTATGATAAACCATCAGCGAACATCATATTAAATGGCACTAAACTGAAGGCTTTCCCCCTTAAATCAGGAACAAGACAGGGTTGTCCACTCTCTCCACTCTTATTTAATGTGGTACTAGAGGTTCTAGCCAGAGCAATCAGACAAGACAAAGAAATAACAGGCATCCATATCAGAAAAGAAGAAGTAAAGGTATCACTTTTTGCAGATGATATGATACTATACATCGAAAATCCCAAAGAATCCACAAAAAGACTACTAGAAACAATAAGCCAATTCAGTAAGGTCGCAGGATACAAAATTAACATACAGAAGTCAATAGCCTTTCTATATGCCAACAGTGAAACAACTGAGAAGGAACTCAAAAGAATAATCCCCTTCACGATTGCAACAAAAAAAATAAAATACTTAGGAATAAACATAACAAAGAATGCAAAGGACTTATATAATGAAAACTATAAACCATTGTTAAGGGAAATCGAAAAAGATATAATGAGATGGAAGAATATACCTTGTTCTTGGCTAGGAAGAATAAATAGAATCAAGATGGCTATATTACCCAAAGCAATATACAAATTTAATGCAATTCCCATCAAACTTCCAATGACATTTTTTAAAGAAATAGAGCAAAAAATCATCAGATTTATATGGAACTATAAAAAACCCCGAATAGCCAAAGCAATCCTAAAGAAAAAGAATGAAGCTGGGGGCATTTCAATACCTGACTTCAAACTCTATTATAGGGCCACGACAATCAAAACAGCATGGTATTGGCAGAAAAATAGACACTCAGACCAATGGAACAGAATAGAAAGTCCAGAAATAAAACCACATATATATAGTCAAATAATTTTTGATAAAGGGGCCAACAACACACAATGGAGAAAAGAAAGCCTCTTCAATAAATGGTGCTGGGAAAACTGGAAAGCCACATGCAAAAGAATGAAACTGGACTACAGTCTCTCCCCCTGTACAAAAATTAACTCAAAATGGATCAAAGATCTAAACATAAGACCTGAAACAATTAAGTACATAGAAGAAGACATAGGTACTCAACTCAGAGACCTGGGTTTTAAAGAGCATTTTATGAATTTGACTCCAATGGCAAGAGCAGTGAAGGCAAAAATTAATGAATGGGACTACATCAGTCTAAGAAGTTTTTGCTCAGCAAGAGAAACTGATAACAAAATAAACAGAAAGCCAACTAAATGGGAAATGATTTTTTCAAACGACAGCTCAGATAAGGGCCTAATATCCAAAATATACAAAGAACTCATAAAACTCAACAACAAACAAACAAACAATCCAATAAAAAAATGGGAAGAGGATATGAATAGACACTTCTCCCAGGAAGAAATACAAATGGCCAACAGATATATGAAAAGATGCTCATCTTCTTTAGCTATTAGAGAAATGCAAATCAAAACGGCAATGAGATACCACCTCACACCTGTTCGATTAGCTGTTATTAGCAAGACAGGTAATAGCAAATGTTGGAGAGGCTGTGGAGAAAAAGGAACCCTCATACACTGTTGGTGGGAATGTAAAGTAGTACAACCATTATGGAAGAAAGTATGGTGGTTCCTCAAAAAACTGAAAATAGAACTACCTTATGACCCAGCAATCCCTCTACTGGGTATCTATCCCAAAAACTCAGAAACATTGATACGTAAAGACACATGCAGCCCCATGTTTATTGCAGCATTGTTCACAGTGGCCAGGACATGGAAACAACCAAAAAGCCCATCAATAGATGACTGGATAAAGAAGATGTGGCACATATACACTATGGAATACTACTCAGCCATAAGAAATGATGACATCGGAACATTTACAGCAAAATGGTGGGATCTTGATAACATGATACGAAGCGAAATAAGTAAATCAGAAAAAAACAGGAACTGTATTATTCCATACGTAGGTGGGACATAATAGTGAAACTAAGAGACAATGATAAGAGTGTGGTGGTTACGGGGGGGAGGGGGGAATGGGAGAGGGATAGGGGGTGGGGAGGGGCACAAAGAAAACAAGATAGAAGGTGACAGAGGACAATCTGACTTTGGGTGGTGGGTACGCAACATAATTGAACCACAAGATAACCTGGACTTGTTATCTTTGAATATATGTATCCTGATTTATTGATGTCACCCCATTAAAAAAATAAAATTATTAAAAATCAAAAATAGTCATGGGGATATAAAGTATAGTGTAGAGAAGATAGTTAATAAAATTTTAATAACTATGTATGGTGTCAGAAGGATACTAGACTTATCACAAAGATTACTTTATAAGTTATATAAATGTCTAATCATTATGCTGTACACCAGAAACTAATATACTACTAAATGTCAATTTCAAGTAAAATATAAATTTAAAATTAAACTGAAAAAAATTAAAGGGCCTACCATTCTAGCAGGCACAATGAGGCACCCCAAAGTAAGTAATTATAATTATTATTGCAGAAGGATTTAATGTATACCTACAAATCCTACCATCATGCCTGGCCAGGCTGTGGCATAGGGGATACAGCATCAGCCTGGGATGCTGGGGACCCAGGTTTAAAACCCCAAGGTTGCTAGCTTGAGCATGGGCTCATCTAGCTTGAGTGTAGGCTCATCAACTTGAACGCAAGGTTGTCGGCTTGACATGGGATCATAGACGTGACCTCATGGTTGCTGACTTGAGCCCAAAAGTTGTTGGCTTGAAGCCCAAAGTTATCTGCTTAATCCCAAGGTCACTGGCTTGAGCAAGGGGTCACTAGCTTGGCTGGAGCCCCCCAGCCAAGGCACATATAAGAAAGTTATCAATGAATAACTAAAGTGCCACAACAACAAGTTGGTGCTTTTTATCTCTCTTCCTTTCTGTCTCTGTGTCCCTGTCAGTCTCTCTCTCTCTCTAACAAAAAAAAAAAAGAAAAACAACAAAAACAAAATAAACAAAAAAATGACCATCATGGAGAGAATCTCAGCATGAATATATAAGACAATAAAAATTTCTCATCAACTCCCACAGTGTGTAGTATTTGGGCTCACAATTGCATTATTCATATTAGTCTATTAACCACAGAACATCATGTTTGATTCTAGATTTAAAATTTTTAAACGTTTTTATTCATTTTGGAGAGAGAAAAGAGACAGACAAGGGGGAGGAGCAGGAAGCATCAAGTTTCATATGTGCCTTAACCAGGCAAGTCCAGGGTTTCGAACCAGTGACCTCAACATTCCAGGTCAACACTTTATCCACTGTGCCACCGCCTGGTCAGGCAGATTTAAATTCTTAATATCATACATATATAAGCCAGAGCATTAAAATCAGCTCCATAGACAGAAATCAAATCTCTTTCTCTGGGTCACCAGGCATGTGGTGTCTGAACCATCTATCACACTGGAGAAAGCCCAGTCCCGCAGAGGAGCATGCCTAATGCATCTTCCCTTTTAGGCACTCTGCCTTTTCTGATAGTTGAAGTAATGAATGGCGAATGTGTCCCTTCTTTAAGTTAATGTAAATGTCAGCAGTTCACTTCCACACTCTCCTCTGCTTAGCAGATTCGCTGTTGGTTGTATAGGACTAACATATATTTTTGTACACCCTTCAATCACATCTGAGTTCATAATGTCAAGGCAGTAGAAATGAGGGAGACTTGGAGCATGTCCAAGTCTTGATTATTCCTGAGTCAAAAAATAAATACATAAATAAATTAAAAAGATTCAAGTCTGGCCAGGATTGTTTTACTTCATTTCTTCTAGGTGCCCGTACTCTAGGCCAGTGGTAGTCAACCTGGTCCCTCCCACCCACTAGTGGGCATTCCAGCTTTCATGGTGGGTGGTAGTGGAGCAACCAAAGTATAAATAAAAAGATAGATTTAACTATAGTAAGTTGTTTTATAAAGATTTATTCTGCCAAACTTAGTGAAAATCCAACATAAAGTACTTGGTAAGTAATTATTATTATATGTTTAACTTGTTGTAACTCTGCTTTATAAATTTTATAAAGTTACTTCCCTACTTTATAAAGCACCATTATTGTGGAACCAGTGGGTGATTAGAAAATTTTACTACTAACAGAGATACAAAAGTGGGCGGTAGGTATAAAAAGGTTGACTACCCCTGCTCTAGGCCAAGGAGTTCTCAAACCTAACCATACTTCATAACTAAGAAGTTTGTTTAAAAAGGAAAAATCAGGGACCCATGCTATACTTACTTAAATCTGAAACTGATTTTTAACACTTCCCCCAAGTAAATTTGTACAAACTCTCCACGTGATACTGACAATGTGGGATTTGGAAACACTGCTAGTGAACAGTGCCGCTTTCTCTCTGTATGTTGAAATCTAGCTCATACATTAAGAACAGTTCAAATTCACACATAGGTAAGATATAAAATTAAGACTCATAGACATAGACAAAAGTGAAGTGGTTATCATAGGTAGGGTGTGGGGAGAAGAGTAAAGAGGGACAAATATACAGTGATGACAGAGGCAGATTTAATGTCGGGCACACTGGGCACGTGCCCTAGGCACATACCTTGGGCTCTGACTTCTGAAGGGCCCTGCAAAACCCCAACTTGACACTTTTTTCTAATGTAAGGGGCCAATATTTTCTTCTGTGCCCAAGGCTTTAATTCGCCTCTGAGTGATGGTAATGGAAAATTATTTGACTTTGGGTGATGGGCACACAATGCAATGAATAGTTCACATACCATGGAGATGTACACCTGAAATCTATGTGTTCCTATAGACCAATGTCATCTGTAATGCAGGTGGCTGAGGCCAGGCAGGTCCACAATGGATTCGGGCGGACAGTAGAGAAACTGCGGAGCCAGAAAGTGTTGGGCCATTCCCGTTTAACAGATTCTTGCAATGGTGGATGAGTAAACAAGGAAAAACCACTTCTCTCAGCAGCAGGTGAATGAACAGCAAAAACGGCCCCTTGCAATGGCGGGCAGGCAATCTGCAGTCTGCTTCGCGGGCAAGCACCCCTAGCCTTACATAGACTATACACACGTGGTGCTGCCACGTGCTCACTCACTAATCAGGCAAAGTACAAGTAAGTAAGCCTAACACAGCTGTTTTCCCAACATCACCCCATTAAATTTAATTTCTAAATAAAAAAGTAAAAGTTGAAAAACAATTTTAAAAATTCAACTACCAGAGTGATGCCTTTCTTGACAGGATATCTCCCATTGGGATATGACAGCCAGGACAGACGTGGGAAAAGAGCTTTAAGTTTTACACTGGCATTTCCCACTAGTTTGTGTACCTAGATAGCTGCAAGGGCTATAGGCCGGGTAAAAACACAACAAAGTAACCTTCAACAGGCCTCTGATTTAAAAAGAGACATGGATTCCAACCACCTGACAATCTTATTTTGGGAAGAAGATTGGGAGCTACTCCATAATTTGGAATTTATATTTAAACGGAGAAAATAGTAGCTATCAAAAAGACTGCTACACATAGAGAGAGGGTAAATACTGAAGGAGACTTCACCTATGGTTGAGTGACAGGAGAGCAGAAAAAGGTTAGGACTGCAGGGAGGTAAGAGCTGTCTTTTATCCTAGGCCAGCATTTTGTAATGTGTAGTCCCCGATCACCTGCATGAGTGCTATTACGGTACTAGGTAAAGTCCCCGCTCTACTAGATTACACCCTTTGGGAGTAAGACCTAAGAACCTATAGTATAAGAAGCTTCCCAGATGTTTGTGATAATCAGCCATATTCTATCAACACTGGGCTAAAGTTCTGTTGGGAAAACAGATGTGTTAGGCTTGCTCACTTGTATTTTGCATGATTACTGCGTGAACACGTGGCAGAGCCACGTGTGTATAGTCTATGTAAGGCTATGGGTACATTCCCTAGGGGCAGATGGCTTGCCCGCTACTGTGCGGAGCTGTTTGCCAGATCACTTGCCCGTCACCATGAGGGACAGTTTTCGTGATAACTCGCCTGCCTCCACGAGAAGAGGTTTTTCCCTGTTCGCTTGTCTGCCGTTGGGAGAATCTAGTAAGTGGGAAATGGCCCAGTGCTTCCTGGTGCCACAATTCATCTACCATCTGCCTGAATCCAATGGGAACCTGTCTGGCCTCAGCCACCGATATTACACAAAGAAAGGTTTAGAGTTAAAAAAAAAAGATGAAGAGCTTTACTAATTTAATAAGTGACCTTAGCCTGACCAGGTGGTGGTGCAGTAATAATCAGACTAGGATGTGGAGGACCCAGGTTCGAAATACCAACGTCGCTGGCTTGAGCATGGGCTCATTCGGCTTGGGCATGGGGTTGCTGGCTTGAGTGTAGGATTATAGACATACATGGTCACTGGCTTGAGCCCATAAGGTCGCTGGCTTGAGCCCAAGGTCACAGACATTAGCAAGGCATCGTTCATTCTGCTGTACCCCCCCCCCGGGTCAAGGCACATATGAGAAAGCAATCATTGCACAACTAAGGAGCTGCAATGAAGAATTAATGCTTCTCATCTCTCTCCCTTCCTGTCTGTCCCTAGCTGTCCCTCTCTCTGACTCTCTCTGTCAAAAATAACTAAATAAATAAATAAATAAATAACCTTGTAAGAATCCCTTTTCTCACTTGGCCTCAGTTTCAGCTGTGAAGTGAGAGAATTAAACTAGTTAATTTCTCAGCACCCTTCCTGCTCTAAGAGTTTGTGTTCTAGCACTTTTGAAAAGGTGTCCATGTACTGTGCTTTCCAGATATTGTTTGTTTGTTTTTTTAAGTGAGAGGAGAAACAGACTTTCGCATGTACTCTGACCAGGATCCAACCAGCAATCCCTGTCTGGGGCCAATGCACGAGTCAACTGAACTATCCTAAACATCTAGGGCACACGCTCGAACTAATCAAGCCACTGGCTGTGGGAGAGGAAGGGAGAGAGAAGGGGGAAAGGGATGGGAAGAGAAGCAGATGGTCACTTCCCTTGTGTTTCTTGACCAGGAATCAAACCTGGGATGTCTGTATGTCTGGTCCATGCTCTAACCACTGAGCCATCTGGCCATGGCCAGGATATGTTTGAGAGCCTATTTATGTATTTGATCCTGGACCTCCAGGTACGGATGTGGTATATAGTACTAACTCTATAAAATATTTGGCTATACTTGTCATTTTGTCAATAACTCTTATGTGATAAGTAAGAAACCACTTGATAATATCACCAATCCTACTTGAAACTATATATAAGGTGGGAAAGCATATTGTTTCATCAAGACCTCAGGGTCACCTGACCAGGCAGTGGTGCAGTGGATAGAGCATCGGACTGGGATGTAGAGGACCCAGGTTCGAGACCCAGGGGTCACCAGTTTGAGCGCAGGCTTATCTGGTTTGAGCACAGCTCACCAGAACAAGGTTGCTGGCTCGAGCAAGGTGTCACTCGGTCCGCTGTAGCCCCCCAGTCAAGGCACATGTGAGAAATCAATCAATGAGCAACTAAGGAGCCACAATGAAGAATTGATTCTTCTCATCTTTCTCCCTTTCTGTCTGTCCCTATCTGTCCCTCTCTCTGACTCTCTCTGTCTCTGCCACAAAAAAGTGACCCAAGACAGCACTAAACACCTTTATCTCTATCTGCCTTAGTCACTATCCGCTTTTTGCTGTCCCTACTTCTTTAAAATATTTGCATAGAGCAAAATCATTTGTGCATTTTTTTCTTTCCCTCCGTCCCAGTACAAGTTTTAACATAATCCTCCTATTATCATCTGGGCAGGAAAATTACATATTTGTCCCCATCCTATTAGGAAGTTAAATTAATGAGAGAAAAAGGGTGTCACTTTGCCAGCACTCATTTTTACACTGTCTGTTCAGAGAAGGATATTAGTGTTATCATCCGTGGTCACAGATTTGCTTGCATTTCTGTTTTTTACCAAAAACAATTTTATTATCTTATAAAATCCATAATTTTCCATTCCAGTCTATGCTAATTGATTTTTCCCTACTTATATCTTCAGCAGCCAGGAGAGCTTTTCTCTGGATGAGGTAGATTTCATTTTCAAGTCTTCATATATTCGGAATTCTATTCTGTTGGCGAGTTCCCCCATTAGAGCTGAAGAACACTGTTCCTTAACTCCTTCCTATTAATTAATCACTATCTTTATACATGTAATAAATAATATGACTGCTGGCAAGAAGAAAAAAATAGTAATTAAAAGACAGTAATTTTCAGAGGATTTTTTCCTCTGAAAATTACTTCAGAGAGCATAACTATTCACTTCAGTATGATGTTTTGAGATATAAATAGTAGAAATGGCCTTGTTATTTTAAAATACTAGTTGAAAAAAAACAGGACAATTGCAAACAGAAAACTTTCACAGCAAGCTAAGGCTAGATATAGCTCAAAATGGCACAATTGCCAGCACCTTTGTTAATTAGTATCTTATCTACACTTGTCATAAACTGTAATCTTTTGTTTCAATGGCAGGTATTTTTCTTTCTGAGAGGAGGTAATGTTTAATAATAAGCTTAAATTTGACAAGTTGTGAGTCACATATCTTACATTTCCTAAGAATCCATTTTACTTTATTCAAATGCCCAAGACTTAAGCAGATGAACCACAATTCAAAACAGTACCCTCATTTATGCATTCTATTAGCTGTTATTTACAGGCATTAGATGGTGATCTTTAATTAACATAGACCTCATGTGGAAAAAAGTCACAATGCTAATGGAAGAGCCTTCTATGCATGTGTGGGTTTGTAGTATTTCAGCATCTTCAAGTTAATTTACCCTACAAAATTAACTTGGTGGAAAGGGTTGTGGTCAAACATAAAAATTAAAATCTTCTGTTTCATATTTTAAACCGGAGTTTCCAGATAATAGTTCTCAAACGGGTCACTAATGTGCCCTGAGATTGTTCTCCCCTGCCCTCAGCCGGCTGAATGGGATCCTAGCACGCTTTTTGGTCACTTCACTGTACCATACTTTTATTATCTTTTTCTCTGTGTGCTGTGACATTAAAAAGAGTTTTTCTATGCCCTCAGGACCAGCTCAGAATTATATTCATGCTTTGATCCTATGTTAATCATTGTTTGAGTGAGTTACTGGTATTTGTAAGGAGTTATCATATCCGTCAAATGTGTTAAGTGTTGGGCTGGATAAAGCTGGTGAAAATCTTACCATACTTTATGTGTGGGTGTACATGCATGTGTGCGTGTAGGCATGTGTTTGTGTGTGTGTGTGTGTGTGTGTGTGTGTGTGTGTAAGGGACATGCAAAAGAAATCCAAAAACATTTACACTGTTAAATAAAGATATTATGATCATATAAATCAGGGGTAGTCAACATTTTTATACCTACTGCCCACTTTTGTATCTCTGTTAGTAGTAAAATTTTCTAACCGTCCACCGGTTCCATAGTAATGGTGATTTATAAAGTAGGGAAGTAACTTTACTTTATAAAATTTATAAAGCAGAGTTACAGCAAGTTATGGCATATAATAATAATTGCTTACCAAGTACTTTATATCGGATTTTCGCTAAGTTTGGCAGAATAAATCTTTATAAAACAACTTACTAAAGTTAAATCTATCTTTTTATTTATACTTTGGCTGTTCCCCTACCACCCACCATGAAAGCTGGACGCCCACTATTGGGCGGTAGGGGCCAGGTTGACTACCACTGATATAAATAAACAATCATTTCTGCCTAGGACATTGTGTCTGATCATTCTTCTGTCTCTTTTCTATCCCAGGCTGGGTCATTCATCATGTATCCAAAGAGACCTTGTTATGGAATATATTGGCTTAAAAATGAGAACCCAGTGCCCTACAGAAGGTTGTTATTGGCCCAGGTGATTTCACAGAGGCAGATGCATAGTGGATCCTGCTTAGGATGCAGGACTTACGTTACTGTCTGAGGAGTTTTAACTGGACAGGCTGAAGTTGAGACTTAAATTCATTACTCTCCTATATCCTATCTGTCTTCCTTTCCTTTTCCCATCTTCATTCCTTCATTTCCCTCACTCAGCTCTATCTTGCCCTTCCCATCTTTTTCTCCTCTCTGTTTTCCCTTTTACCTTCCATAGAAGCTCCACATTGTGCTGCAAAGGTGTTAAGTTCATTAACTCCTTTCCATTATCAAACAAAAGTCCTTTTCCTGGCTTGTGATTGGGAAGAAAAGCAGGCTTAAGTAATAACTATCTTTCATGCTATTTAATAAGTAATATTAATGAAATTTACTATTGCATAGAATGCTCTTCCCCCAGATATTTGCTTGGCTCACTCCGCTGCTTTCTCCAGGACTCTGCTCAACAGAGAAAGCTCCCCTTACCACCATATATTAAAATACCACCACTTCACCCCACCTGTCACTCTTCTCTAGCATTTTGCTCTGCTTCCTCATAGGACTTACCACAATCTGAAATAATAAATGGTTGTGTATGTATTTGTTTACCATCTTTCTCCCTTGACTCGACTGTAACATAAGCACAGGTACTTGTTTTATTCATTATTTTATCCACAGTGGCTAGCACATAGTTGGCATTCAGTAAATATTTGTTGAACAAATGAATGAACATCCACATTTATAAGCATAATAAAAGAGCTCTAAGGCTATAGTTGAAAAAAAAACAAAACACCTTATTCCTATGAATAATTTAAACCATGTATCTGTTTTCTATTTGCATAAGCATTATTAGTAAATCCAATTGTTTTTTATCATAGTAGGGGCAAAAATCAGGGAGTGAATTAAAATGCTATACTACCCAAGAAGCTTCCCTCAATACAAGATTCTCCAAAGAGATCTTTCCAATTTAATTCATGTGACATTTTGTACCACTTAAAATAAGCTTGTCCTGTGTATTCTTACACAAGCACATGTCTGATCCTTTCTTTTGGCTAATCAGTGGTAGTCAACCTGGTCCCTACCTCCCACTAGTGGGCATTCCAGCTTTCATTGTGGGTGGTAGTGGAGCAACCAATGTATAAATAAAAAGATAGATTTAACTATATTAAGTTGTTTTATAAATATTTATTCTGCCAAACTTAACGAAAATCTGACATAAAGTACTTGGTAATTAATTATTATTATATGCTTTAACTTGCTGTAACTCTGCTTTATAAATTTTATAAAGTAACTTCCCTACTTTACAAATCATCATTACTATGGAAGTGGTGGGTGGTTAGAAAATTTTACTACTAACAGAGATACAAAGTGGGCGGTAGGTATAAAAAGGTTGACTACCCCTGGGCTAAATCATCAGACTTTATAAGGGCAGAGAGCATGTCTTACACAGTTCCTTATCTTTCACCTTCTGGCACAGCACCTTTAATACATTAGACAGTCTCTAAATATGTGATAGTTTCATTGCTTATTTGCAGTTCATAACCCTAATGTGGGTATCAGGGAATGCTTCTGTTACCTTGTCTGTCCAATCAGGGATTACACTAAATCATTTCTGGGATCTTTCTGGCTATACTTAATATATCTTTAAAACATATAGCTCTTCTTTAAAAGGTTTTCTTTCCTTTCAACTATAATAAGGTAAAAGCACTGCTACTTAATTCCTAACAAAGGACGTTTTGTTAAATTGGTTAAAAATTAGCAACTGTCTGAGATGTCAAGCTGAGTGTAATAATGAGCTAAGTTAAAAATAATTTAATGAATTCATGTATCTTTTTAACACATATAATTTAGAATGGGCTAAAAATGATTCCCATGAAAAATAGACCATGCTCAAAAAGCTCTACCACATAACTGTTAATATTTCTACCTTGTTAGATAAGAACTATACTCCATAAGAATGCCATTAAAAAAGGAATAATTTTGATTTTCCAACTTATTCAGGTTTTTCTTGTCTCAGAGTTTGAGCCTGGTTTACCCTCACCATTCCAGCACCTCCATCTCAGATACTAAGTTATCATTTCATTGAAATATATCTGTGTTCTTTTTAGTCAAGTTATATTATTATTTTTGTATGTTTTCTCTTAATCTTACTGTCTACTCCTCCTATGACTCCTAGGCACCCTTCAGAACCAAAATGAGGGTTCTTACCCTAATTCTATAATAAGGAGCCACTGTTACAAAATAAATCTGCTCCAAGCACCCATCACCTTAAAATCAGACACTGAACCATCCTTAGAGCCAGCTTCATTCTTCTCCACAACCTTGTGAAGGCAAAGCAGAACTCCCCTCATCCCTATGGAAATGAGAGCAATAGACTATATATCAGACCACTAGCCTTTTTGTTAAGTTATGGAACTATCCTAGAAGGCTTCTTTTAACAATTATAAGAAAAGTTAAATATTCTCTTTGCATATCTAATTTCCTTTCATCCTTATATGTATCCCAAGGGTAAAACTAAAATACTATTAGTACTGGTTTACAGATGTGGAAACTGAGACTCAGAAATATTAAGCGACTTGGAATGTAAGTAATATACTTAATGTAATACAGACAGTACTTGAGTAATGCAGACATACTCAAACTCTAGTCTAGCCTAACACCAAAGTTCATGTTCTTTATCACTAAATTGTATTAGCAGTTCAGAAGGAGGCCAGCACAGGAATGCATACTCAGCATCCCCTGGACAACTAGTTTTCAAAAACTCATTAAACACCCACATTAGTTACTGTAACTACTCATCTATCTTTATACACTAAAGACCTGAGCAAACATTCTATGGCAAGAGGGACTTTGCTTTATATAAGGTTTGGTTTTAGAGCATTGGAAAGCACTTTACCATTCTTGGAAACAAAGTTACTTCTTGTATACTTGAATGCATGTGAAAGTACACATGTGTGTGTGTGTCTTTGGGTGAGTGTGTATATATAACATATCACACACTATCATGAATATAGCATGGTCAAATCATAGGTTACTAAATTATTCCACTAGATTACAGTCTAATATGTGTAATATTTTTCATGATTTTCACATATATTTTTTTCATTTGACACTTCTATTAAAGGAAAAAGAAATCAGAGGCTTAGTATTTCAGTAAGAAGATGGACTCCTTGCTAAAATGTATGGTGCTTTTCTGAACTGTAGTTGCTATAGACCTGCCTCCCTGCGGAGGTTTGGAAATGAGCACAGTGTAACCATGACGCTCCACACACCCCTTTTTGTGTCTGCACTGCCCTGGCCCAAACCTGTCATTATACCCAGTTCTTCCTGTCCTGTGCTAAAACTTTTTAACATCCTATAATAAAACTATTTCCGGGATATTTAACATAGAAAAAGAACTATGGAGAGAGGAAAATATTAACCTTAAGTGGCAGAATTTCACACACAAGAGAGGGAGAAGAATCTTCATATAATCACCCTTTACCCCACACACCTCTACAAGCAAACCAGTTCATTGGGACTTATGCACATGGCCATTACTTGTCTCTTGATCTCCATACTGTGTATGAATCTTGACAGCCTGGAATAGTGTTTTCCAAATTTGAGTGAGCAAAAAAATTACCGAGGGAGAATAGTTCAAAGTTACACATACCTAGACCATTCCCCAAGAGATCTGGATTCAGGTCATCGGCTGTGGGATCAAGAGTCTGTAAGAAGAGTTCAGGGTGAATCTTACATTCAGCCAGTTTGGGGAACACTGACCTTATAGGAATCCAGTGAGTGACAATAATTATTGTAAAATATGCACTGCAAGTTGTTGCCATCACCACCCAGGACAAATGCAATCAGGTGGATGAAATCCTTAAACTCTCAGAGCAATTTTCATTCCTCTCCTGCTGAAGCTAAAAGTGAATCATGCTTCCGATCTGAATTTAGCTCATCTTCTTGGATTGCTGTACTATCTCCACTCCTCCACTCATATTTTCTGGTGAGAAAGAAGTTCAATAGTTTTTTGTCAATAAAAAGCTGCCATTCTGGTACCACAGCTCACTCAATATAACAGGAAATGTCCTATCATTTGTTTTTACTGAATTTTAATATAATAAGGAATATTTAAGAGCAAACCAAATGCTATTGTATTTTATAGCTATATCCTGATTTATTGAAAACTAGTCTAAACTTTACTTTCACTGCAAAACATTTATTTTCTGTAGTAGTCACCATTAATGATGTAATTACGTAAAAGCATGCTATTAAGTTCAAATAGATTTTTTAATAAAAGGAAGATAATGAAACACAACTGTCAATCATAAGCTTATGCTATTATGACTTGCTGAGACAGATTTTAAGACATCCAAGCATCCTCCTCTCCTCCACCTGCAGGAAAGTAAACACACACAGAATGCAGAAATTAATTCTCTCCTGTAACCGGTAACTGAGTTCTATTCTTAAGTGGAACCCATTGAATAAAATGGCTCCTACAGTCTCTGAACAGTACAAGGCAATGTTGGGGACGTAGTAGTTGCTCAATAAGTTATAATTTTTTTTTATATAATTTTATTTTTTTAATGGGGTGACATCAATAAATCAGGATACATATATTCAAAGATAACAAGTCCAGGTTATCTTGTCGTTCAATTATGTTGCATACCCACCACCCAAAGTCAGATTGTCCTCTGTCACCTTCTATCTTGTTTTCTTTGTGCCCCTCCCCACCCCCTATCCCTCTCCCATTCCCCCCTCCCCCCCGTAACCACCACACTCTTATAAATGTCTCTTAGTTTCACTATTATGTCCCACCTACGTATGGAATAATACAGTTCCTGTTTTTTTCTGATTTACTTATTTCGCTTCGTATCATGTTATCAAGATCCCACCATTTTGCTGTAAATGTTCCGATGTCATCATTTCTTATGGCTGAGTAGTATTCCATAGTGTATATGTGCCACATCTTCTTTATCCAGTCATCTATTGATGGGCTTTTTGGTTGTTTCCATGTCCTGGCCACTGTGAACAATGCTGCAATAAACATGGGGCTGCATGTGTCTTTACGTATCAATGTTTCTGAGTTTTTGGGATATATACCCAGTAGAGGGATTGCTGGGTCATAAGGTAGTTCTATTTTCAGTTTTTTGAGGAACCACCATACTTTCTTCCATAATGGTTGTACTACTTTACATTCCCACCAACAGTGTATGAGGGTTCCTTTTTCTCCACAGCCTCTCCAACATTTGCTGTTACCTGACTTGCTAATAACAGCTAATCGAACAGGTGTGAGGTGGTATCTCATTGCCGTTTTGATTTGCATTTCTCTAATAGCTAAAGAAGATGAGCATCTTTTCATATATCTGTTGGCCATTTGTATTTCTTCCTGGGAGAAGTGTCTATTCATATCCTCTTCCCATTTTTTTATTGGATTGTTTGTTTGTTTGTTTGTTGTTGAGTTTTATGAGTTCTTTGTATATTTTGGATATTAGGCCCTTATCTGAGCTGTCGTTTGAAAAAATCATTTCCCATTTAGTTGGCTTTCTGTTTATTTTGTTATCAGTTTCTCTTGCTGAGCAAAAACTTTTTAGTCTGATGTAGTCCCATTCATTAATTTTTGCCTTCACTTCTCTTGCCATTGGAGTCAAATTCATAAAATGCTCTTTAAAACCCAGGTCCCTGAGTTGAGTACCTATGTCTTCTTCTATGTACTTAATTGTTTCAGGTCTTATGTTTAGATCTTTGATCCATTTTGAGTTAATTTTTGTACAGGGGGAGAGACTGTAGTCCAGTTTCATTCTTTTGCATGTGGCTTTCCAGTTTCCCCAGCACCATTTATTGAAGAGGCTTTCTTTTCTCCATTGTGTGTTGTTGGCCCCTTTATCAAAAATTATTTGACTATATATATGTGGTTTTATTTCTGGACTTTCTATTCTGTTCCATTGGTCTGAGTGTCTATTTTTTTTCCAATACCATGCTGTTTTGATTGTCGTGGCCCTATAATACAGTTTGAAGTCAGGTATTGAAATGCCCCCAGCTTCATTCTTTTTCTTTAGGATTGCTTTGGCTATTCGGGGTTTTTTATAGTTCCATATAAATCTGATGATTTTTTGCTCTATTTCTTTAAAAAATGTCATTGGAAGTTTGATGGGAATTGCATTAAATTTGTATATTGCTTTGGGTAATATAGCCATCTTGATTATATTTATTCTTCCTAGCCAAGAACAAGGTATATTCTTCCATCTCATTATATCTTTTTCGATTTCCCTTAACAATGGTTTATAGTTTTCATTATATAAGTCCTTTACATTCTTTGTTATGTTTATTCCTAAGTATTTTATTTTTTTTTGTTGCAATCGTGAAGGGGATTATTCTTTTGAGTTCCTTCTCAGTTGTTTCATTGTTGGCATATAGAAAGGCTATTGACTTCTGTATGTTAATTTTGTATCCTGCGACCTTACTGTATTGGCTTATTGTTTCTAGTAGTCTTTTTGTGGATTCTTTGGGGTTTTCGAGGTATAGTATCATATCATCAGCAAAAAGTGATACCTTTACTTCTTCTTTTCCGATATGGATGCCTTTTATTTCTTTGTCTTGTCTGATTGCTCTGGCTAGAACCTCTAGTACCACATTAAATAAGAGTGGAGAGAGTGGACAACCCTGTCTTGTTCCTGATTTAAGGGGGAAAGCCTTCAGTTTAGTGCCATTTAATATGATGTTAGCTGATGGTTTATCATATATGGCCTTTATCATGTTGAGATATTTTCCTTCTATACCCATTTTGTTGAGAGTCTTAAACATAAAATTGTGTTGTATTTTATCGAAAGCCTTTTCTGTGTCTATTGATAAGATCATGTGGTTTTTGTTCTTTGTTTTGTTGATATGGTGTATTACATTAACCGTTTTACGTATGTTGAACCATCCTTGAGATTCTGGGATGAATCCCACTTGATCATGATGTATTATTTTTTTAATATGTTGTTGTATTCGATTTGCTAGTATTTTGTTTAGTATTTTAGCATCTGTATTCATTAGAGATATTGGTCTGTAGTTTTCTTTTTTTGTGCCATCCTTGCCTGGTTTTGGTATGAGGGTTATGTTGGCCTCATAAAATGTGTTTGGAAGTATTGCTTCTTCTTCAATTTTTTGGAAGACTTTGAGTAGAATAGGAACCAAGTCTTCTTTGAATGTTTGATAAAATTCGCTGGTATAGCCGTCAGGGCCTGGACTTTTATTTTTGGGGAGGTTTTTAATGGTTTTTTCTATTTCTTCTCTACTGATAGGTCTGTTTAGGCTTTCTGCTTCTTCTTGACTCAGTCTAGGAAGGTTGTATTTTTCTAGGAATTTATCCATTTCTTCTAGGTTGTTGAATTTAGTAGCATAAAGTCTTTCATAGTATTCTACAATAATTCTTTGTATATCTACGGTGTCCGTGGTGATTTCTCCTCTTTCATTTTGGATTTTGTTTATATGAGTTCTTTCTCTTTTTTCCTTGGTAAGTCTTGCCAAGGGTTTGTCAATTTTGTTGATCTTTTCAAAGAACCAGCTCCTTGTTCTATTAATTTTTTCTATAGTTTTTCTGTTCTCTAATTCATTTATTTCTGCTCTGATTTTTATTATCTCCTTTCTTCGGCTGGTTTTGGGTTGTCTTTGTTCTTCTTTTTCTAGTTCCTTAAGGTGGGAAGTTAAGTGGTTCACTTGGGCTGTCTCTTGTTTGTTCATATATGCCTGAAGTGATATGAACTTCCCTCTTATCACTGCTTTTGCTGCATCCCATAGATTCTGATATGTCGTATTGTCATTTTCATTAGTCTGTATATATCTTTTGATCTCTGCACTTATTTCTTCTTTGACACATTCATTTTTTAAAAGTATGTTGTTTAATTTCCACATTTTTGGGGGATTTTTTTCCTCTTTTTTGCAGTTGAATTCTAGTTTCAAGGCTTTATGATCAGAAAATATGCTTGGTACAACTTCAATTTTTCTGAATTTGCTGATGTTGTTTTTGTGGCCCAACATATGGTCAATTCTTGAGAATGATCCATGTACACTGGAGAAAAATGTATACTCAGTCACTTTGGGATGAAATGTCCTGTAGATGTCTATCATATCCAGGTGCTCTAGTGTTTTGTTTAAGGCCACTATGTCTTTGTTGATTCTCTGTTTGGATGACCGATCTAGAGCCGTCAGCGGTGTATTGAGGTCTCCAAGTATGATTGTATTTTTGTCAGTTTTTGTTTTAAGATCAATAAGTAGCTGTCTTATATATTTTGGTGCTCCTTGGTTTGGTGCATATATATTAAGAATTGTTATGTCTTCTTGATTCAGTGTCCCCTTAGCCATTATGAAATGGCCATTTTTGTCTCTGAGTACTTTTCCTGTCTTGTAGTCAGCATTATCCGATATGAGTATTGCTACACCTGCTTTTTTTTGGATGTTATTTGCTTGGAGTATTGTTTTCCAGCCTTTCACTTTGAATTTGTTTTTATCCTTGTTACTTAGATGAGTTTCCTGTAGGCAGCATACAGTTGGATTTTCTTTTTTAATCCATTCTGCTACTCTGTGCCTTTTTATTGGTGAGTTTAATCCGTTTACATTTAGTGTAATTATTGATACTTGTGAGTTCCCTATTGCCATTTTATATCTTGCTTTCTGTTAGTTTTGTGTCTTGTTTGATCCTTCTCTTTCGTTTTTCTATCTTTTGTTTTTATTTGGTTGTATTCCATACATCTTTCCACTGTTGCTATCTTTTATATCTCATGTGCTTCTGTGGTGGTTTTTTCAATGGTGGTTACCTTTGAATAATGAAAAGGGTCCCTACCCTGTTCATTGTAGCGAACTATTTTGTGAGTACTTTTGCACTCCATCGTCCTTTGCTACTGTTAATCTCCATCTTCTCCCCCTCTTTCTTTTAGTTGTTGTCACAGTTTAAATTTGGTTTTATTGTGTTCCTCTTGGAGCTTTTACTTGTGGCTCTGTTTTTTTTTTGTTCTTTGTATCTGATTGGAGAACCCCCTTTAGTAATTCCTGGAGTGGGGGTTTTCTGATGATAAATTCCCTCATCTTTTCTGTATCTGTGAATGTTTTTATTTCTCCTTCATATTTGAAGGATAGCTTTGATGGGTATAGTATTTGTGGCTGAAAGTTCCTCTCTTTCAGGACTTTAAATATTGGGGTCCACTCTCTTCTAGCTTGTAGAGTTTCTGCTGAGAAATCTGATGATAATCTAATGGGCCTTCCTTTATATGTTGTATTCTTCTTTTCCCTGGCTGCCTTGAGAATTTTTTCTTTGCTGTTGGTTTGTGTCAATTTCATTATGATATGCCTTGGAGTAGGTTTGTTGGGGTTAAGAAAACTTGGAGTTCTGTTTGCTTCTTGAACTTGAGGCTTTAGTTCTTTCCATAGGCTTGGGAAGTTCTCATCTATTATTTGTTTGAGTATGTTCTCCATTCCATTTTCTCTCTCTTCTCCCTCTGATATACCTATTATTCTTAAGTTATTCTTTTTTTTGATGGAGTCAGATAATTCTTGTAGTGCTATCTCATTTTTTTAAATTTTTGAGTCTCTTTCTTCTTCTCTCTGTTGTGCCTCAAGTTGCTTGTCTTCTATTTCACTAATCCTCTCTTCTATCTGACCTGTTCTATTAGCTAAGCTTGTTACTTCGTTTTTCAGCTCGTGAATTGAGTTTTTCATCTCTGTTTGATTTGTTTTTATGGTTTCAATTTCCTTGGACATATATTCTTTGTGTTAATTGAGTTGTTTTCTGAACTCCCTAAATTGCCTATCTGTGTTTTCTTGTATATCTCGGAGGATTTTTAGGATTTCTATCTTGAATTCTCTGTCATTTAGCTCCAAGGTTTCCAATATATTAAATTTTTTCTCCATAGATTTTTCCTCATCTAGCTGTGTTACCTCTCTTTCTTTTGTATCCATGATATTCGATTTTCTCTTCCTTAATGGCATCTGAGGGTGGTTTTGTTGATAGTATTAATGAGATTTAATAAAGAATAAAAAGTTTAAAAAAATAATAAAAAAAATCGAAAAGAGTTTTTTTTTTTAAAAAAAAAATTAATAATGAAATAAAGAAAAATAAAATAAAATTAAAATTAAAAAAAAAAGGAAATTATTCCCCCCCTCCTTTTTTCCTCTCCTTTCCTCTTCCCTCTTTCTTGATAAAATCTTGTGGTGGACTGTGAATTATAACAAACAATGCCTGTGATGGAGGGCCTGAATTGGGGAAAAGTAATAAAGGGGCAAAAAAAAAAAAAAAAAAAGAAAGAAAAAAGAAAAAAAAGAGCGTATGGACCCACAAAAAGCAAATAAGGAAAACGTTGGGTCAAGAATAAAATGATTTGCTTTTAGGTGTTGGTTGTCTAAGAGTTATGATGAGAGGATTAAGAGGAAAACGGAAAAATGGGGGGACAAATTAAAAAATTACTATTGTATTTAGTGGAACAAGAACTAGATAATATGGAGAGCCAGGGATGGGAGCACTGCTAGTGAGTTAAAAAGGTGAAGTAAAAACCCCCCAAAATGCCACAAACATAAGTTTGAGTCCCAGATAAGATAATTTGTTTGTTATTGAGGTTTGAATGAGAGGAGATGTAAAGGAAAAAGGAAGAAACTAATATAGAGGGAGAAAAGAAAGAGAGAGAGAGAAAAAAAAAAGAGGGAACCACCAAAAGAAGAAAAAAGAAAGGAGAGAGAGAGAGAGAGAGAGTTACGGGTTTTGGAGTGCAACCCTCATAGAGAGAAAGGAAGAGAAGAGAAAAGATAATGGGAGATGTAACACTTATGGGTAGTGTAGTTCAAGGAGAGGAGAGAGTAAGACCGGTAGAGAGTTAATCGGCCAAATTGGAGGAGGAAAAAAAAAGTATCAAGAATGAAGATAAGAGAAACAAACGAGAGTGACGTCACGGAAATGGCACCGTGAGCAGCGCGTCCGACAGATCTCCCCAAAATCACAACAAATTTATCAACTAGAAACAGGAAAATTTATCTTCGGAGCAAACTGAAAGCAATAGGACTGTTATCACTCGAATCTGAAAGACGAGGGTGTGGAGGAAGCTACCCCAGGGACGTTCACTCAAGCTGCGAGAAAGTGCGCCTGGGGTAAGTCATCCCGCACTCGGAAGCCGCTGCCGGCCGCTGCCGCCAGCCGCCGCGAACAGTGCCTGGGTCGGTTGCAGAACGAGCGGCGAGCAGCTGCTGGCGCGCTCCCGGTCTGGTTGCAGACCGAGCATTGCAGACCGAGCACCGCTAACGTTCCCAGCGGCCCGCGCACGGGGAGCGGGAGAGGCCCCAGGGCGGTATTCCTTACTTGGGAGATTCTCTCCGCGGGCGGGGCACCTCACCCAGCCATTCAAGCTAACAATCAAGCGTTGGGGGAGGGGCGCGTGCAGGCAGCCTGAAATACCTTCGGGAGCACAGCTGCGACCCAATTACTAAAATTAACTTAACCCGTGAAATCTGCGCACCCTCGGTTCTAATTGATAAGATCTCTCTCAGTTCACCGACCCAAGACAAGAGGCTTGATATTTTTTGGTGCCTCTCGCTAAAGGGGCGGGGGCAACTTCTGATTGATAGAGCCTCCATATTCAGGGATAAACGCTAACAAGAAGGACTTGGCAGATAATAAGATCTATAGCACACTAGTCGCAAGCAGAGACTAGTCCCTTTTCTTACCGGCCAAAACAGGCTACAAAGTGTGGAAAGCCTGGGTTGAGAGGTCCAACGGAATGCTAGGCACTGAACAATCACCTTGACAACAATTGACTCCCACCCCCGCCTGATTACACTGGAGGCCCTGACTGTCAGAGCCCTTCCCAGAGCCTTGCACTGAGTGGGGATAGAGTGGGGATTTCCCAGCTTTTTGAGCCTCTCACTCCCCAGACAGAAGCAGTGGCAGCCTTGTGGCTGGATCGCCAGGCTGCTGGTTCGGGAAGGGGGGACTGGGAGAGAGAATCCACGAAGGCGAACTCTCTCGTCGGTAGACCCTGCAGACGCCGGCAGGCCTTGACTACCAGCAAGACTAAAGCCAATTGTGTGACATTGCCGTAGAACCCCATCAATTGCAAGTCCCTGCCTGGGTGTGGCGCAGGGGCAGGGCCTGGGGTGCAGAGTCGCCGACCGGGAAGAGGGAGAGAGGAGAAGGAGGAAGAGGTTGACATCTCAAAATCAGGAAAAATCCACAGACTTTGCAGCTTGTTCCACTGTTTGTTTTTTTTTGTTTGTTTGTTTGTTTTTTGTTGTTGTTGTTGTTTGCTCCTTCTATCTTATTGCCTTTATTTCCTCCACCTCAGTCCTTCTATTCTCTGCCCATCTTATGCTTCCCTTTTCTTGAACTACACTACCCATAAGTGTTACATTTTATTTCTCTTCTTCATCCTCACCCTCCTTTGGTGTTATACTCCAGGACACTTAATTCTCACTCTCTCCTCTTTTGTTTTTTTTTTTGCCTTATTTTGTTTTTTTCTCTTCCTTTTTTATTTCTTCCTTCGTTTTTCTCTTTTTCTTATTTTTTCCTTTCTATTCGTTTTTTCTTTTCTCGTTTTACTTTCCTCCCATTTAATCCTCAATCACGAACAAATTAGTTAATTTGGGACTCAAGGTTTTTTTTGGCTTTGTTTTTCTTTTTCGGTTTTGTTTTTGTTTTTTTCTGGTTGGTTTGTTTTTGTGGCATTTTGGGTCCTCCCAACCCAAGGTCTCCATTGTATTTGGTCTTTGCTCCACTTAATACAACGTATTTTTACTTATTATTTTTATTTTTTCTTCTTGATTATTCCTTTTTTTGTCCTTTTTTCTGGTTCCCTCTTGTCCCTCTCATTATATCTCTTGGTTGACCGTCACCCGCAGGCAGATCAACTTATGCTTGTCTAAGATTTTCTTTTTTTTTTTTATTTTTTTTTTTTTTTTTTTATTTATTTTTTTTTTTTTTTTGCCCCCTTGAACTCTACACCGCAAACCAGGCCCTCCATTATAGGCACGATATTTCCCTGAAGAGGGGAGAGGAGGGAAGGAGAACAAAGAAAAAAAAAGGGGGAAATAATAAATTATTACTGCTTTTTTTTTTGTGGGGTGTTTTACCCTTTGTTTTTTGGTTTTGTTTTTGTTTTTGTTTTTGTTTTTTTTGTTTTTTTGTTTTTTTTTGTTTTTTTGTTTTTTACTTTTTACTCTTTATTAATTCTAATTAGTGCTATCAACAAGACCACCCTCAGATGCCAATAAGAAAGAGGAAATCGAATATTATGGATACAAAAGAAAGAGAGGTAACACAAATAGATGTGGAAAAATCTATGGAGAAAAGACTTAACATATTGGAAGCCTTGGAGCTAAATGACAGAGAATTTAAAATAGAAATCTTAAAAATACTCAGAAATATACAAGAAAACACGGAAAGGCAATATAGGGAGATCAGAAAACAACTCAATGAACACAAAGAATATATTACCAAGGAAATTGAAACTATAAAAACAAATCAAACAGAAATGAAAAACTCAATTCACGAGCTGAAAAACGAGGTAACAAGCTTAGCTAGCAGAACAACCGAGATTGAAGATAGGATTAGTGAAATAGAAGACAAACAACTTGAGGCACAACAGAGAGAAGAAGAAAGAGACTCAAAAATAATAAAAAACGAGAAAGCCCTACAGGAATTATCTGACTCCATCAGAAAGAATAACATAAGAATAATAGGTATATCAGAGGGAGAAGAGAAAGAAAATGGAATGGAGAATATACTCAAACAAATAATAGACGAGAACTTCCCAAGCCTGTGGAAAGAACTAAAGCCTCAAATTCAAGAAGCAAACAGAACACCGAGTTTTCTTAACCCCAACAAACCCACTCCAAGGCACATCATAATAAAGATGACACAAACCAATGACAAAGAAAAAATTCTCAAGGCAGCAAGGGAAAAGAAGAGTACAACATATAAAGGAAGGCCTATTAGATTATCATCAGATTTCTCAGCAGAAACTCTACAAGCTAGAAGAGAGTGGACCCCAATATTTAAAGCCCTGAAAGAGAGGAACTTTCAGCCAAGAATACTATACCCATCAAAGCTATCCTTCAAGTATGAAGGAGATATAAAAACATTCACAAATACAGAAAAGATGAGAGAATTTATCACCAGAAAGCCCCCACTCCAGGAAATACTAAAGGGGGTTTTCCAACCAGATTCAAAGAACAAAAGAAAACAACACCACAAGTAACAGCTCCACCAAGAACACAATAAAACCAAACTTAAACTGTGACAACAAAGGAAAAAAAAGGGGGGAGAGAATGGAGATTAACAGTAGCAAAGGACGATGAAGTGCAGAAATACTTATAAGATAGGGTACTACAATGAATATGGTAGGTACCCTTTTCATTACTTAATGGTAACCACCCTAGAAAAAACCACCACAAAAACACATGACTTAAAAAAGGTAGCAACAGAGGAAAGAAGTATGGAACACAAACAAACAGAAACAAATGATAGAAAAACAAAAGAGAAGAATCAAACTAGATACAAAACTAACAGAAAGCAATTTATAAAATGGCAGTAGGGAACCCACAAGTGTCAATAATTACACTAAATGTAAATGGATTAAACTTACCAATAAAAAGACACAGAGTAGCAGAATGGATTAAAAAAGAAAATCCAACTATATGCTGCCTACAAGAAACACATCTAAGCAACAAGGATAAAAACAAATTCAAAGTGAAAGGCTGGAAAACAATACTCCAAGCAAACAACACCCAAAAAAAAGCAGGTGTAGCAATACTCATATCTGATAATGCTGACTACAAGACAGAAAAAGTACTCAAAGACAAAAATGGTCACTTCATAATGATTAAGGGGACACTGAATCAAGAAGACATAACAATCCTTAATATATATGCACCAAACCAAGGAGCACCAAAATATATAAGACAGCTACTTATTGACCTTAAAACAAAAACTAACAAAAATACAATCATACTTGGAGACCTCAATACTCCGCTGACGGCTCTAGATCGGTCATCCAAACAGAGAATCAATAAAGATATAGTGGCCTTGAACGAAATACTAGAGCACCTGGATATGATAGACATCTACAGGACACTTCATCCCAAAGCGACAGAGTATACATTTTTCTCTAGTGTACATGGAACATTCTCAAGAATTGACCATATGTTGGGCCACAAAGACAATATCAGCAAATTTAGAAAAGTTGAAATTGTACCAAGCATATTTTCTGATCATAAAGCCTTGAAACTAGAATTCAACTGTAAAAAAGAGGGGGAAAAATCCACAAAAATGTGGAAACTAAACAACATACTTCTAAAAAATGAATGGGTCAAAGAAGAAATAAGCGCAGAGATCAAAAGATACATACAGACAAATGAAAATGAAAATACAACATATCAGAATCTCTGGGATGCAGCAAAAGCAGTAATAAGAGGAAAGTTCATATCACTTCAGGCCTATATGAACAAACAAGAGAGAGCCGAAATAAACCACTTAACTTCACACCTTAAGGAACTAGAAAAAGAAGAACAAAGACAACCCAAAACCAGCCGAAGAAAGGAGATAATAAAAATCAGAGCAGAAATAAATGAAATAGAGAACAGAAAAACTATAGAAAAAATCAATAAAACAAGGAGCTGGTTCTTTGAAAAGATCAACAAAATTGACAAACCCTTAGCAAGACTCACCAAGGAAAAAAGGCACAGGACTCAAATAAATAAAATCCAAAATGAAAGAGGAGAGATCACCACAGACATCATAGATATACAAAGAATTATTGTAGAATACTATGAAAAATTATATGCCACCAAATACAACAATCTAGAAGAAATGGATAAATTCCTAGAACAATACAACCTTCCTAGACTGAGTCATGAAGAAGCAGAAAGCCTAAACAGACCAATCAGCAGGGAGGAAATAGAAAAAACTATTAAAAACCTCCCCAAAAATAAAAGTCCAGGCCCAGACGGTTATACTAGTGAATTCTATCAAACATTCAAAGAAGACTTGGTTCCTATTCTACTCAAAGTCTTCCAAAAAATTGAAGAAGAAGCAATACTTCCAAACACATTTTATGAGGCCAACATAACCCTCATACCAAAACCTGGCAAGGATGGCACAAAGAAAGAAAACTACAGACCAATATCTCTAATGAATACAGATGCTAAAATTCTAAACAAAATACTGGCAAACCGAATACAACAACATATTAAAAAAATAATACATCATGATCAAGTGGGATTCATCCCAGAATCTCAAGGATGGTTCAACATACGCAAAACGGTTAACGTAATACACCATATCAACAAAACAAAGAACAAAAACCACATGATCTTATCAATAGATGCAGAAAAGGCTTTTGATAAAATACAACACAATTTTATGTTTAAGACTCTCGGCAAAATGGGTATAGAAGGAAAATATCTCAACATGATAAAGGCCATATATGATAAACCATCAGCCAACATAATTTTAAAACGGCAAAAAACTGAGGACTTTCTACCTTAAATCAGGAACAAGACAGGGTTGTCCACTCTCTCCACTCTTATTTAACGTGGTGCTAGAAGTTCTGGCCAGAGCAATCAGACAAGACAAAGAAATAAAAGGCATCCATATTGGAAAAGAAGAAGTAAAGGTATCACTTTTTGCTGATGATATGATCCTATACATCGAAAACCCGAAGGACTCCACAAAAAGATTATTAGAAACAATAAACCAATACAGTAAGGTCGCAGGATACAAAATTAACATACAGAAGTCCATAGCCTTTCTCTATGCCAACAATGAAATATTAGAAAACGAACTCAAAAAAATAATCCCCTTCACGATTGCAACAAAAAAAATAAAATACCTAGGAATAAACATAACAAAGAATGTAAAGGACCTATATAATGAAAATTACAAAGCATTGTTAAGGGAAATCGAAAAAGATACAATGAGATGGAAAAATATTCCTTGTTCTTGGATAGGAAGAATAAATATAATCAAAATGGCCATATTACCCAAAGCAATATACAAATTTAATGCAATTCCCATCAAAATCCCTATGAGATTTTTTAAAGAAATGGAACAAAAAATCATCAGATTTATATGGAACTATAAAAAACCCCGAATAGCCAAAACAATCCTAAGGAAAAAGAATGAAGCTGGGGGCATTACAATACCTGACTTTAAACTATATTATAGGGCCACAATAATCAAAACAGCATGGTATTGGCAGAAAAATAGACACTCAGACCAATGGAACAGAATAGAAAGCCCAGAAATAAAACCACATATATATGGTCAAATAATCTTTGATAAAGGGGCCAACAACACACAATGGAGAAAAGAAAGCCTCTTCAACAAATGGTGTTGGGAAAACTGGAAAGCCACATGCAAAAGAATGAAACTCGACTACAGCCTGTCCCCGTGTACTAAAATTAATTCAAAATGGATCAAAGACCTAAATATAAGACCTGAAACAATAAAGTACATAGAAGAAGACATAGGTACTAAACTCATGGACCTGGGTTTTAAAGAACATTTTATGAACTTGACTCCAATGGCAAGAGAAGTGAAGGCAAAGATAAATGAATGGGACTACATCAGAATAAAAAGTTTTTGCTCAGCAAGAGAAACTGATATCAAAATAAACAGACAGCCAACTAAATGGGAAATGATATTTTCAAACAACAGCTCAGATAAGGGCCTAATTTCCAAAATTTACAAAGAACTCATAAAACTCAACAACAAACAAACAAACAATCCAATAAAAAAATGGGAAGAAGACATGAATAGACACTTCTCCCAGGAAGAGATACAAATGGCCAACAGATATATGAAAAAATGCTCAGCTTCATTAGTTATTAGGGAAATGCAAATCAAAACTACAATGAGATACCACCTCACCCCTGTTAGATTAGCTATGATCAACAAGACGGGTAATAGCAAATGTTGGAGAGGCTGTGGAGAATAAGGAACCCTCATTCACTGTTGGTGGGACTCTAAAGTAGTACAACCATTATGGAGGAAAGTATGGTGGTTCCTCAAAGAACTGCAAATAGAACTACCTTATGACCCAGCAATCCCTCTACTGGGTATATACCCCAAAACCTCAGAAACATTGATACGTGAAGACACATGTAGCCCCATGTTCATTGCAGCACTGTTCACAGTGGCCAAGACATGGAAACAACCAAAAAGCCCTTCAATAGAAGACTGGATAAAGAAGATGTGGCACATATACACTATGGAATACTACTCAGCCATAAGAAACGATGACATCAGATCATTTACAGCAAAATGGTGGGATCTTGATAACATTATAAGGAGTGAAATAAGTAAATCAGAAAAAAACAAGAACTACATGATTCCATACATTGGTGGAACATAAAAATGAGACTAAGAGACATGGACAAGAGTGTGGTGGTTACCAGGGGTGGGGGGAGGGGGGACAGGGGGAGGGTTGGGGGGGAGGGGGAGGGGCACAGAGAACTAGATGGAGGGTGGCGAAGGACAATCTGACTTTGGGCGAGGGGTATGCAACATAGTTTAATGACAAGATAACCTGGACATGTTTTCTTTGAATATATGTACCCTGATTTATTAATGTCATCCCATTACCATTAATAAAAATTTATTTTAAAAAAAAAAAAAAAAAAAAGAAAGTGAATGCAGACCGCTCAGGGTTTGTCTGGAGGAAGAGTGATAACCATAAAATAGAGTTGGCGGCATGTAGAGAATAGAATAGTTCCAGGTGCACAGGCACTAAATAAAGCTGAGACACTGGATCTTGACACAGGGATGATGTCGTGTCAAGAACAAATACATCATTAAAACACAGGATCTACATTTCATTAATCATTTTTCCTTCCTGAACATGTAGATATCTCAAAGGTAGACAATACACAATTTGAGAGTATTAAAAATAATACTGGATAATTATCTAAAGCATCTGAGCATCCCCTGAAAAGTTATTTTTGCCAAAAAGGCATAACCTGATTCTACACATGAGGAAACTCAAGTTGAGAGATACTCTACAAATAACGCGATCCTTTAGAAGGCCACGGACGACCAAGAGAGACAGAGCAACTGCCAGGCTGGAGAGAACTGGGAAGATGTGACTACTGACTACAACCTGGGATTCTGGACCAGAAAAAGGACATCTGAGGGACAGTCTAGGAAATGTCAGTAAGTTCCGAAGATTCGTTAATAATAACTTATCAAAGTTAATTTCCTGGTTTTGATGATGGTTATGCAAGATGATAACATTTAGAAATGGTTTGGTAAGGGACATATAGGATCTCTGAGCTATTTTTGCAACTCTCTGAAAGTTTGAAATTATTTCAAAATAAAAAGTTTTTAAAAATTAAAAAAAAAAAAAAAAAAAAAAAAAAAGAGAAACAAACGAACAAATATAATAAAATGGGATAGGTTATAAAGTCTGCAGATTATTCTTGATTTTGAGAGGTTATCTTCTTGCTTTTTCTTTTCTCTCCCTCTTCCTGGTCAGTGACTCTGTACCCCGGGTTTTGCCCCTTTGCCACGCTCAGGTGGAGGTTTGCAGTTGATAAGTCTCTATGGCAATGTCATGTATTGTGCTTTAGTCTCGTTGGCAGTCGAGGCTATTAGCATTTATAGGCTCCGACAGTGGGAGAGTCCGTGTTCCTGGAGCCTTTCTCTTAGTCTTTCCTTCCTCAATTAGTAGCCTGATAATCCAGCTATGGGGTTGCTGCTGCCTCTGCCTGGATAGTAAGAGGCTCAAAGAGCTGGCAACTCCCCACTCTATTTCCACTCAGCACAGGGCTCTGGGTAAGGCTCAGTCAGTCAGAGCTGCTAGCATAATCAGGCAGGCTTTCCACCCACTCACAGACCTCTGGCTCTGCCACTCTGTCCGGTAACACAAGCGGGTGCCCACTTCCGGGGCGCTTGGAGAAAACTCTCACTCACTGGCTGCGTGCGCAGACCAGGATATCCGGCCAGCAGTCTCACGCTCTGAGTGAAACCCCCGACCGCAGGGAAAAGTTGCAGCGTTGGAATTGAGTCTCGCTCCGTCCCCGTGCACGGCTTTTGCAAGGCGCTGGGGCGGCCCGAGATTCCGCTTTGGCCCACACAAAGGCCCCTGACTCTGCTCCTCTGTGCGATGACACGGGCGCGCACTGCCGAGGCACTCGGAGGAATCGCTCACTCCTTATCTGCGCGCGCAAACCAGGATATGAGGCCGGCCGCTTTCCCTCTGAGTGAAACACCCTCGGCAAGGAAAATCTCCACCATTGGAATTAGTTCTCACTCCCTCCCGTGCGTGGCTTTCCCAGGGCGCTGGGGCTGCCCAGAGACTCTGCCCTCGGCCCACAGAAAGGCCTCTGACCCTGCCTCTCCGTGGGGCAACACGGGCACTGACTCCCGGGGCCTAGGAAGAAATCTCTCGCCCACTAACTGCGCACCAACCAGGAGACCGGGTAAAATGGCCGCGCTGCTTGTCTTTCTTTGTTTGGGTTTGGCGCGAGTGTTAGCTTGTATTGCCCGGGTTGCCACAGGATCAGATTTTCCTCGGCTTGGATCTCCATGCCACAGCCTGGTTCGGCCGTTTGTATTCACCCCCTTTGCCCGCCTCAGTTTCTATATTCACAGTTACCAGAGAAAGCCGCCCTGTTTACGTTAGTGAGGAAGGCGGAGCATTTCTTACTCCCTATTTCCTTCGGGGTTTGGTTATATATTTAGCCAATTTTTCACTCAATCATACCTTTGGGTGTATTGCGAAGCATCTGGAAGCTCCAAGTATAGGTTTTTCTGTTTCTGGTTGAAGATCTTGTTGAGTTTTGGGGGAGATTTATCGGTATCGCTTCCTACCCCGCCATTACTCTGACGTCATCTCTCCAATAAGTTATAATTTTTAAAAGGAAGCAAAGGGCTGTTCAATTTTTGCTGTTATTTTTGTTTGTGTGGTATATTTTGTTTAAGGAAACTCAAGCAAATCCCAGCAAGAGAGATCCTTCATTATATCTGATCTGTTACCACATGCTTTGGACATGAATAAATCAAATAGAAACCTGAAAATCACTTTTTTTTTCACATTAAACTTTGCATAACAAAATTAACAATGTTAAAGAATAAAGAAATGGCCTCAAGGGAATGAGAAAATCACTTTATTGTAATCTTTTATAATACCTTAATGAATGAATGCTTGGTTCAAGAAATGCTTATTACACAACTCTTCTAGAGAAAGTGCTATGCTAGACACTGGAGAAGGAGAGTGTGTTAGTTGTATGATTCAGGGTTCTCCAGATAGAGAGAGAGAAATTTATTTTTAGGAATTGACTCACATGATCGTAAGCTTGGCAAGCTCAGAATCTACAGAGCAAGCCTAAAGGCTGGAGATGCAAGGAGAGTTGATATTGCAGTTTAAGTATGCTGGCAGAACTCCCTCCCCTCTTCTTTGTGGGCCATCAGTCTTTTTTTCTCTTAAGGACTTCACCTGATTAGATCAGGCCCATCCAAAATAGAGGAGGGTAATCTGCCTTACTGCTTTAATGTTACTGATTTAGTATACTGATTTAAATGTTAATCTCATTTGAAAATTACTGTCACATAAACATCTAGAGGGTTATAAAAATAAATGAATATGTATTAATAGCCTATAAATTATTCATATTTTGAACCAGTACTTCTATGTCTTATTACCCCTTCTAACAAATAATCATAAATGTGCACAGAAATGTCAAAGCAAAAATTTTTAACAGCTTTTTTATAACAAATTTGAGCCTGATCAGGTGCTGGCATAGTAGATAGAGCATCGACCTGGGATGCAGAGAACCCAGATTCAAAACCTTAAGGTTGCTGGCTTGAGCACAGGCTCATCCAGCTTGAGCATGGAGTTGTTGGCTTGAGCATGGTATTATAGACATGACCCCATGGTCGCTGGCTTGAGCAAGGAGTCACTGGCTCTGCTGGAGCCCCCTCCCCCTGGTCAAGGCATATATGAGAAAGTAGTCAATGAACAACTAAGGTGCTGCAACGAAGAGTTGAAGCTTCTCATCTCTTCCCCTTCCTGTCTGTCTTTGCCTATCTATCCTTCTCTCTGTCTCTCTCTTTGTCTCTGTCTCTCGCTAAAAAAATTTTTTTTTGAAACAGCCTAGCTGACCACCAACAGTGGAACAACCAAACAAAATATATCACAGCTATACTACTAAGCATAAACCTCCTTTTAATGCATGTTTTCAATGAGATTTAGGCTTAGGAAATGTGTTAAACAAAATTAGAATCCTAAACTCTATATGGACATGATCCCAATTTTGTTTTATACTTGCACAGAGAGAAAAAGACTGGAAGGATATGTGCTAAAGTCATGATAAAAGAGGTTACCTCTGGGTTGTGAGATTATGAGTGATATTTTTATATACTTTTTTCCTAAAGTGTTTATAAAAAATAGTTAATTTTTCCATTAAAGATAAATCTGCTGACTTCATAGGCATACTGACCACATGCATTTATCTCCACTACTTCAATTAACACGACAATGAAAAACAATGTATAGATACAAAACAGTTGAGTCTAAGTAATGAATGGGTGGTATCAGGAAATGAGGACGATCAGTAAGTTCCTGGAAACAGAGGAATGGTAATCCATAAAGCAGGGTTAAAGGAGCCACAGTCTAGAGACAGCATACTTAACCTGAGGATGTACACTGGAATCCCTCAGGGAGCTTCTGCAGCTACTTGTGCCTGGCCCCACCCCCAGGGATTCTGATTTAATTGGTCCACGGTGAGGCCTTGGCATGGGGATTTTTAAAAGCTGCACAGGTGATTCTGTAAGTACAGCTAAACGTCACTGAAAAATAAGTAAGTAAGTAAATAAATAAAAGGTTGAGAACAACTGGCCTAGACAAAATAATATTTTTCAAATGTGTTTGTTTTGAGAGAGAGACAAGAAGGGGGGAGAAGAGAGATGAAAAGCATCAACTCAGAGTTGCTTTACTTTACTTGTTCATTGATTGTTTTCTCATATGTGCCTTAACTCGAGAGCTCCAGCTGAGCCAGTGACCCCTTGCTCAAGCTGGTGACCTTGGGATCATGTTGATGATCCCACGCTCAAGCTGGCAATCCTGTGCTCTAGCCGACCACCTTGGAGTTTTGAATCATGGCCCTCAACGTCCCAGTTGGACGCTCTATCCATTGTGCCAATACCGGTCAGGCTCAAATGTGTTTTGAAATATATTAATGTGTATGTGAAAGACCTGAGGATCTTGTTAAAATGTATATTCTGACACAGTGGGTCAGGGTGGGGCCTGTGAATCTGCATTTCTAACATGCTCTCAGGTGATGTTGGGTACTGCTGGTCCACAGAACACACTTGGATTCTGCAGCCTGGTGGTTCTCAAACTTAATGGTGCATTCAAAGTTTCCTGAACAATTTGCGTATAATCTCCAAAGCTTCTAATTCTGTGGGTCTGGGATACAGTGGAGCCCTCAAATTTACATTTCTAAGTAATTTCCAGGTGATAACGATGCTACTAATACTTTGAAAACCATTGTTATGTTCAGCTTGGAGGAAGCTACTATACCTTCCAAACCTCTGCAAAGGGTCTCATCTCAATAAAATGTTTAATCAAAAGTCTGTAAATATGAGACACTTCTAACCTGACTTGTTTTTCTCACTCGGAACTCCAGACAGCCAGGCTTCTCCCTCTCATACGAAACTCAAAGAGCTCTTTCCTCAAGAAATTGCACAGCCCCAGAGCAGGCTCCTGAAATATGGCATTTAGTGATCTCTTGGGGTTTTTTTGTTTTTTGCTTTTTAAAGTCTTCACTTAGTCCTCTCCCAACTACCCTAAAGTCTCAGCAGTCTGAACCCTCACGGTGCATCAAAATCATGTGGTGAGCTTTAAAATTACTTATAAAAGCTCTTGCAAAAGTTGTAGTGGATAAAAACTGTATCCATTTGAGTATAGACCTGAGATGAAACAAAAGTGGATATTATAATTTTAAGAACATAATGTTAAAAAAATAATATAATGTTGTAAACTTTGAACAAGTAGAAATTATAAAAATGTCAAGGCAGACTGCAAAAGAAATGTTAGAACGTTCATTTCCTTACTCTTCATAGCAGAGTTGATACAGTTTCAAACTAAAAGGTGAAGTTAAGAAAGAAAACAACCACCTACTCAACTTCCTAATTATTTTTAAGCCATTTTTAATAACCTTTTTTATAATCACAGATCTTTTGGAAATGAATACCTTCTTTGCTAAAAAAAAAAAATTATTGCTTTAGTTTCACTTCAAGTTTCATTTCTGATATTAAACTTCCGTGCTTAGAACTTTAGCTGTCATATTTATACTCTTCAGTGGGCAGATCATTATACATGGTGCAAAGATGCTTCTGATACTCTAGGCATGCATTAGATGACATGAGAGATTAGAGAGCCGATGGCCTGTGGAGGAGCTTAAGGAGGTGGGTACAGCAATGGTTCTTTGTCACAGGAGGCACAAGATGCTTTGGAAACAGTAGGCCAAGTTTCATGCTTCCAACTTTCAGGGCAGCCAGGGACAGGAAGAAGGGCCTTGGTGACAAAAGGCAAGAAGCCACTGGGAAGCAAAGAAGGTAGGAGGTGGGCAGCCACATAAGGCTCTGTTTTACTGGGACCACAAAAGCCAGAGTTCATGAAAAATTTTGTAGCATCACATGGCCCTGCTCCAACAGCTGGGGATCTACGGCCCTGGAGGGAAGTAGTAGAAGAGGGTTCAGACCCTCAGTGAGGAACTAAACACAAAACCCAGGCCTCAAGACCTGGCCTGTGAATGCAGAGGTTCCTGTCTTAGGGCACTAACCATCCACAGAGTAAGGAAAACCATCTGGAGTCAAAGAGCTTCAAGGCTGCCTCTGGGCAGAGTAGCCAGAATGTGAAGAACTAGTCTGTATAGCAGGAGATTGTCCTGAACAGACTGGAGCCAAATTTGTGTTGAAATGGGGAGGCCAAGACAGCAAAAGCAGGAAAGGATAATGGTCTCTGAGCTCAGCAGCTCTGCTATAGCCATGTGTGTTCTTACTACATGGCTCCCATTCTAGTCCACTGTGTTCACATTTCCCATTCTCCTTCTCCCACTCCTTTAACTTTCATGTTCATTTTCATTTTATAAATCTCTAATAAATTTATGATAGTGCTAAAACATAATGAAAACAGTCTGTCCTCATAACCAGCCTAAATTATGTTCTGCTACACTACATTGTTCCTGTGAAATCTTTAAGATTCTTTCTAAAATCTTTATACTTTGGCTTAAGTTTTCAAGTAGAGGAAATTGAAAAGATCAGTGGCATAAGATTGCTACCTTCAAGCTGATGGAGTACTGAAATAATGCATAAGACAATCATCAGGCTAGTGGGATTAGCAGTCACTGCTTAGATCCACTTTTGCAGTATTTTCCTTTTTAAAATAATAAACACCATGAGCAGAAACAAACAAACATCATAAATTTAAATATACACCGTGATTGCATAGCCCAATCCTATTTTTTGCTACAAGACTAGCTTTGGCCGTCCTGAAGGACACATTCAATTTCCAATTGTAATTTGCATCAAGTACTTAAGGTTAGTGAGGCACTACTGAAAAAGGTCCCCCACTTTCTTTCTAACAGATTTCTTTTTTGTTGTTTGACTAGATCAATACAGTGTTCCTTGGGGCTTAATTTTAAGAATCTGTAAGTAATGCAGAAAGGGAGTCTGGGCTCAAAATCAGCTTTGCAACTCTCTGTAGACAATCACACCAACCAAATAACCTTTCAATAGGCCATATCACACTAAAGATGGACATTTATTATATACGTAATCTTATTAAATTATTTAGATGTCTGTTAACTGTTAGCATATAAAGTAAAATAAAAAAAACTCCATGTTTTGACCAAAATACTCGAATTCTTATTTGAGAAATCACTTTTCTCAGTCTTATGTACTTAGTTCTGTGGTGGTATGGCATTTTATCTTCCTCTATAAATTTATCGAACTGGTTTGTGTCATTTTCAGGAATTCTTGGCTACTTCCTCTGCCCTCAATAAATTGAGATAAATTTACCTATCACCCAATTTTTTCCCTCATGGTATCCATCTAGACTCCTAATGTCTCTGAGAAATGACCCTTACATATTTTGAAAAATGGCACATCACAAAGTTGCAGTTAAATAACAAAAAGAAGTGGCTGAAGTTGCTGGTGGTTTTGATAAAATAGGAAAACTCCAAAAGAACTGCTTGGTTTCAGTTATCCTTTTTCTTAGAAAATAAAACTACCCCTTGCTGGTTTGGAGAAAGCCATCCGTCACCACTAATCCCACTACTTGGGGTGGAGCACAGCACAGGTCAGTTGTGAGGTATAAGGGAAGATGCTATGGCCAGGGGTGCGGGGAAGGTGCCTGCTTCCCGCAGGCAGTGTGGATGCAGGGGGGGCCTGTGGATGTTATTAAAATGCAGGAGACTACCTTGTTGCACAAGCACCTGATCGTGTAGTTGTTTCCAGTAGGCTCACAGCTTATTTTTCTTGCAATTACATAGTTACATTCCCTTGTTGAAAATTATTTTGCCTCACCTATGTCCCCTATTAAATAATAATTTTAAAATAGCAGATTTGTCTCATTTCCCCAGTGGCGGTCACTTCAAAGATTTTTGCAGGCAGTGATTCCAATTAGGAGATTCTTACCACAGGCAAGATAGTTGAATGGACACTTCCCTACAGTGCCCCTCAAATGGTGTCTGTGGTCTCTTGATCAACTAAAGAGGTATTCATTCATGCTTCAAAATCATCAATACAGTCAAAACTCAGACTGAAAGCAGTTTTGGCATTATATTAACCAAAACAGTCATGTCAGTGCTTGACTTATCCCCTTCCTTGATGGCAGATAGGACTAACCTAAAGCATACAGATTAGAACAAGGCATCTTCCACAGTAAATCAGCACCTAAGTAAAACAAAGTGTTCTGTATATTAAAACCATGGGGACCTGGCTATAATTTTGAGCTAGTCCCACATGAGTTGGTATTCCATTGACACAGTTCAAGTTTCTGAAATGCAGAGACTCGGTTATCCATCAGAGACATATGCTAATCATCTTGGAACAGTGCTCAGTAAGAGATCATGCAGAACAGGTCTGGAAACAGTCTTCCTTACAGGAGAGGACCTGCAGATGTTTGCCTGATGTGGGCTTCCCTGGCAGGTGTCACTGTAAGAAGGGGGTTCCAGCCAGGGTGCTGTCAGCACTGAAAATGCATGTCGTGCAACTTTTCACAGTAGTGAAGAAATCAGTCATTTCTTTCAGATTGGAAACAAGGGCCATATGGCATTTATTGTTTATTTATATTTTATATATTATATTTTATATAGGGGAAGGGAGAGAAAGAGAAGCATCAATTCATTGTTCCATACAGTTGTGCATCCATTGATTGTTTCTCATACATGCCTTGAACAGAGATGGAATTGGTGACCTCAAATCCAGCCAGTGACCCCTAGGTTCAAGCCAATGACCCCAGGTTCAAGACAGTGACCTCCATCACAACCTGGTGACTTCAGCACTCTGGGTTGATGGTCTATCTACTGTGCTCCCACCGGTTAAGTCATATGGCATTTATTTTTATTTTTTATTTATTATTTTTTTTAACGAGAGACAGAGAAAGACAGGAACAGACAAACAAGAAGGGAGAGAGATGAGAAGTGTCAACTCATATTTGTGACACTTTAGTTGTTCATTGATTGATTGGTTTCTCATATGTGCCTTGCCTGGGGGACTCCAACTGAGCCAGTGATCTCTTGCTAAAGCCAATGATCTTGGAGTTCAAGCCAGCAACCTTTTGGCTCAAGCCAGCAACCATGAGGTCATATCTATGATCCCATATTCAAGCCAGTGACCCTGCACTCAAGCCGGTAACCTCAGGGTTTCAAACCTGGATTCTCAGTGTCCCAGGCCGATGCTCTATCCACTGTATCACTGCCTGGTCAGGTAAGGCATTTATTTTTAAAGGATACCACTAAGGTATCTTTCAAGGTTACTAAATGATTCCCCCAACTCCTTTTTATAATAAAGAGCTACTAATTTTATCATCTGGGAAATTTGAGGGTAAAAGTTTTCTTTCTGATGCTTGTATTCATTGAACTCCACTTTATATCACAAAATTCAATGCTGGTGGATCTTACAAGTAGGACTGTTTGAGGCTTTGGTCAAAATATAGAGGAAGAGACAAGTAATTTTGAAGGTAAAGAAAACAGATGGGAAGCCAAAGAAAGATTTCTTCTCTAACATTAAGCTTTGCATTTCTTTGTTAAGTCTCTATTTTCATTTCTGCTCCTGCTCAGTAGTAACATCCAAATGATTCTAAGTGCAGGCTGGAATGGGGTGCATCTCAAAGGAAGAGCAAACCTCCTGGTATTTGCCTATTATATATTGCAGTACACACACACACACACACACACACACACACACACACACACACACACACACCAATGAACTACAAAGTCAAACCCTGTGCCTGCAAAAAAATAATAAATATCCAACCTTAGGTAAGGAATCTCTGTGAGTCTAAAGCAGTGTTTCTCAGTGAAGTCCTTAGACCACTTGCCATTAGCATATCCTGGGATGTCTGTCAAAAGATATCCAAATCTGGATTTCTATATACTGATATCTAGATTATTGATTGATATTCTGGATCAGTGAGATCCGGAGCCTCTGGGGTGAGGCCCATGTATTCTAGGTGATGGCATTCCCCCTTGTAGTATGAGAACCACTGCCCTGCAATACCCTAAATGCTGTTTCATTAAAGTGAAGTTAGAAACACAGGTTGGTCTTGAAATTCATCTTTTATCTTCTTTATTTTACCAAAAAACCCTCAAGACTCATACCTAAATTCATTCATTTAAAGTACCCCAAGGATTTAAAAATGGCTACAGTTCAGAAATGTCCTCCAGAACAGTAACACTGTGGCATAGGCCCAAAGCTACTCTGAGAAAATTTTAAAGCAATCCTAGGGACTGCAGGTACTGGAAGAGGTCTGCTTTTTAGTTAATTGGCCCCTAAAGCATGAAGTTCTAGTGCCTTTAAAAGGGCTTACGTAGTAATTGTGATTGGTGTTAAAACCTCTTCTTCCAAACATTCAAGCTGAAAATCTCAAAGATATCTCATTATTGTTTTTAAGCTATTAACTGCCATATTCCAAAAAGCAAAAAGAAAAATCTTGCTTTGCCTATTTTTAAATACTTTTTTCACATGTCTTCTGTTCAGTTTTACTTCTAAAGGCCATAGTTTTGATGTCCATCATTTGATGGCTGGATTATTACAATGACCTCCTAAATGCACCCCCTTATTCTGATCTCAGTCTTTCCCACCATTCTGATACACTACAACCAGTCAAGATATGCTGGAACCCAAAGCTGCTCAAAGACTTCTGATGATTCTCCCATTTCCGAAAAGAACAGTCTAGACACACTTGTTTCTCATTCATGAACTATGTCACAAGTCCTTTACCTTCTGCCAATGTAAATCTTCCTCTATTTTTTCATTTGGCTATAGTCTTCCCATGTAAAAAGGCAAATAATCATACTAAGCAAGGCATATCCTTTCCCCTTAATTAGTTTCCAAACTCCTTGAGAGCTGAGAGCAAGTATGTGTAATCCTCTCAAAAACAACCGTATTGTTCAAATATGTGTTAAATAAATCAAAGAGCAAGTACACTGTATTAAGCCACCAACATCCATTCTCACTTTCTAACCTGAAGTGCCACCGGGCAGTTTGTGAATTTTCTCTAGCTGAACAAGTTTAGGAGTTCAATCCTGTTGATCACTACACCACTTATGCTTCAACTGGAAGAAATTAGTCCCAGAAGTTTGGGACCTTTTCCTCACACATGCAAAAACCAAACAGTTCTGCAAGGAAAGATTTATGTTGGGAAAATCATACACATTCTATGTCTAGCTGGTTTCTCTTATAGTTCCAAATTCCAATGTGTGAAAATGATTCCAATCTTTACAACAGTGGAAAGTCTGCAATTTGAGAATTACTTGAAGAAATTTTCCATCTCAGATCAATGAAAAAGTAGACCATACAAAACGTTTAGCGGCTACAGATGCTACTGATTTAAGGCATTGTAATAATTCCTTTAAAGGCAGTAAAACCAACCATGTAAAGCTATGGTTTTTTGCTAGTGTGAGTGAAACCAACACAAATATTAAGTTTGTCTGAGTAGCAGAATTACATGTTGTTTAAAGATAATGTAGAACCTGTTAGGAAAAATATTGTATCAAATAAAATATAATTTTATATGACCAAGCATGTCATTCTGCTATTATTATTGTCATTATATTATTATTAGAAATGATGATCAAGAGACCTGGAAAAAAAGGTATGCATAAAATTTTACCTGAATATGTATCATTCAAAATCAGAACTTGTATCTCTACTTACACTTATCAGATTATCTACAACACACACACACACACACACACACAATTTGTTTGGCATCTAATTTAAAAAAAGTTTAAGTGTGAGGAGAGGAGATAGAGACAAGATCCTTCATTCTCCCTGACCAGGATCTACCCGGCAACCCCTATCTAGGGACAATGCTTGGACCAGCTGAACTATCCTCAGCACATAGGACCTACACTTGAACCAATGGAGCCACTGGCTGTAGGAAGGGAAGAGAGAGAGAAGTGGGAGAGGGAAGGGAAGAGAAGCAGCTGGTTGCTTCTCATGTGTGCCCTGACCAGGGATCGAACCTGGGACTTCCATATGACGGGTGGACATTTTATCCACTGAGTCGACCGGCCAGGGCCTAAATTTTTTAAAAATTGAAATTAAAACTAAATTAAACTAAAATTAATTTTAAGAAAGAATTTAAAAATTGCAGCTCAGGAATAAATGAAGATAGCCATGCTACAAATCATACAGCACAAATTCAGAGAACAGATTGAGTTTTACAATATGATATTTAGAATTCTACACTTTAAATAACATTTATATATTCTGATTTGACTGTCATACTTCTAAATTTATCTCCTAAATATTTGTACCTAAGAAAATGATTTCTATGCAGTTTTAAGCAGATTAAAGGTATTTAAGATAATCGCAGTTATTTTTAAAATACTTTCAAAACAAAATGTAATGTTTGAATTTCACCAAGTATCCAAGAATAATCAGTAAAAAGAAATGTTATAATCCCTTTATAAAAAATTCACTAATTCCTCAATTAAGCCACAATTTTCTTTAAAGCCATTTCAATAATAGTGGTTGGATTTGGCAGTTATACCAATGAGTCCCCAGATGCTGCCATTTCCTGGACTTAATTTTACGTGACAGTTCTGTTACTAAACACGCATCTAGTGTCTTGTCACCTTATCTTTAATTAGGACAACCTCATGGGGGGGTGTTTTGGACAGTGATTGGTTTCATTGGCTACTTCAGAAGCATGAGAAAGGTGTTTGTGATTAGGGAAACAGCAAGTATCATTCAAAATGCTACACAATGGGATAAAACATAATAAAAGATCTTCAAGAATCCTTTGCAATCAGAGCCCAATCTCTTTACCTTACACCTGGGGAAACCAGGCCAGAAAAGTGAAGTGAGTCATTGTGGTTCGCCTCTAGGACAGGATTAGCTGTCCCTTCCATTATCTCATGCTTTCTCTTGAGGGTAAATTTCTAATTCCAGGTTTGGCTAGCTAGGTGAACTCAGGTGCTTGCTAACCTAAATTTAGAAAATAACAGAATAATACTCTTAGATGGGCTCTACAGAGAACCTTCTCTCAACTGTAAGATAGAACATTTTTAATTTGGTTCTGTTAAAACTGTAAAGAAATTGTCTGGCCTGTGGTGGCTCAGTGGATAGAGCACCGACTGGGAACGTAGAGATCATCAGTTTGAAACCCTGGGCTTGCCCAGTCAAGGCACATTTAAAAAGAAACCAATGAACAACTAAAGTAAGGCAACTATGAATCATACTTCTCCCCCCCACTATAAAAACAATAAATAAAATCTTAAATTATATATATTTATGAATTAAAAAGCCTGAGTTGTAGAGCTTAAATGTATTTTTCAATTTTAACTTTTTGAATATCTTTGTTTTATACTAATTCCCAAAATACACCTTCTCCCTATTATAACCATGCCCCCAAGGTATCAGTCCAATGTATTAATCATAAATAAAACATAGAAAACAACTAAGAGGGTAGGTTTTGTTTTACCCTTTGGCTCACAGCAGAGGTCTTCTAAATAGCATACAATAGATTTAACTTACAGTAATAGAATATATAAAAATGTACACAGAAAAATTTTAATGGGCATTTATAAAGAAAGTCCCCAACACATCCTGGTGCCTTTGCAGTCAAACATTATGTCTCAGGCCTTCTGTTAAGGCAGGGGTCGGGAACCTTTTTGGCTGAGAGAGTCATGAACACAACTTATTTTAAAATGTAATTCCGTGAGAGCCATACAATATGTTTAACACTAAATACAAGTAAATGTGTGCATTTTATGTAAGACCAACACTTTTAAAGTACAATAAGTCTCTGAATTCTTTTTAATAACGTTGTTATGCTGTTGCTAACCAATGATGAATAAAGTACTTCTTACCATTAATGCGACTTCTGGTGCTGCATGGTTTTGCTGATGGCTTTGTAGTCTGGTTGATATGTGGTGAGGTTAAACTTCATGCAGACGTTGAGACTTCCATCCGTTAAACGTGATTGTAGGTTGGTCTTAACGTTCTTTAGATGTGATAAAGACTGCTCACATGCATATGTAGAGCCAAACATTGTCAGTACAGAAATACTCACATGCTGCAGTGTGTGGTATATGACAGGAAGCGCAGACCAAGTTTTGACAATCAGCTGGTCCGCCGGTTGAAGTTTTTTCATTTCTCCCCACTTGTGTTTGCTTACCAACTCTGCTTGCTGTCGTGCAAGTCTTTCCAAATCTTCATTTAGTGACTTGAACTTATTCACCCACATGTTTGAGGCCTTCAAGTCAGCAGCTTGTAGCTCAAAATCTCTGACGTAGACACAGGGGATGTAATTCAGGTTGGCGCTGTCCACTGCACACTCGTGTGGATGGGTGCTGAACTTAAAAAGACAAGTGCACTCATGAAATTCTGCAAAGCACTCTTTGAATGACTGCAGGAGATTAGATGTGAAGTCCGCTAGCTGCTGGAGATTAAGATGTTGAGCAGGGTCACGTGCTGTGCATGCATCTTTAAACTCTCCCAGTTTTTCAAAGTGTAGTAAACAACCTCTTTTAATGTCGTTGATGAAGAGTTCCAGCTTGTTGTCAAATGCAAACACTGCTTGTTGAAGGGATAAGACGTATTTCCAATGCCTTGCATTTTCACATTGATCTGGTTCAGATGTTCAGTCATGTCCACGAGATAGTAGAAACTTCTGGAGCCACTCAGTGTTAGCTAACTTGGGATGCTCAACGTTTTTCATTTCAAGAAAAGTCTGGATTTCGCTCAGACAAGCCGCGAAACGGCTGAGCACTTTCCCTCTTGAGAACCAATGCACATTGCTGTGCAGAAGCAGACTAGGATAATTATTCCCAACATTATCCAGCAGTGTTTTAAATTGGCGATCATTTAAATCTCAGGCAACAATAAAGTTGACCATCTGAATGACCAGCAACATCACCTCACCAAGCTGCTCGCTACATATCTGAGCACAAAGTGCCTCCTTACGCAGGATGGAGTGAAAACTTAGGATGGGTCTCTTTTCCTGTTCACGAAGAAGCACTATGAATCCTCTGTTTTTCCCCACCATGCACGGAGCACCATCAGTACACACTGAAATAACTTTATCCATCGGTAGATTTTTTTCTTTAGCGAACTCAGTGAAAGACTTGGATAAATCCTCCCCTCTTGTTGTCTCTTTCACAGGCAAAACAGCAAGACTTTCCTCACTTAGTGTGTCACCGACAGCAGACCTTGCAATCACGCTGAACTGGGATAAATGGCTTACGTCTGTTGACTCATCCAAAGCAAGAGAAAAGAATGGTGCTGCATCTATGGCCTTCACTTGTGTTGCCTCAATTTGATCTGCCATCATGATGTATGATTGTGAACAGTTCTTGCCGACAGAGGCATGTCTTTTATTCATTTGATTATCTTGTCTTTATTCAAAAAGTCGTCAAAAAGTTCATTGGCAACATCAAGCATGAATGTTTTGGCATGCTCCCATCTGTGAATGGCTTTCCGTTTCTCACAACTGCTAAAGCATCAGCAAAGCTAGCCAAATTCCAGTCACATTGTTGGATCCAAACACAGAGTTGCTGCTGACTAACTTGCACTCTGCACAGTAGCTCTGCTTTCTTCCTGCTGTCCCCCGCTGGATATTTCGATGCAAATGTAGTATGGCCTGTGTTGAAGTGCCACTTTATATTTGACCGTTTCATCGGTGCAATTTTATCATTGCATATTAGACACACTGCAGAACCTGCTCTCTCCACAAAGGCGAATTCCTCTGTCCATTCCTGCTGAAAAGTATGATACTCCTCACCTTTTTTTCTTTTAGTTATCTTCTTCATCAAAAGGGTTTCTGCGATTAGCTAGCTGACTACTTGATTAAAACGAGGGAAGTTTACTTCCTGACCTCACAATGACCTGTGTACATTACACATTATCCAATAAAAATTTGGTGTTGTCCTGGAGGACAGCTGTGATTGGCTCCAGCCACCCACAACCATGAACATGAGCAGTAGGAAATGAATGGATTGTAATACATGAGAATGTTTTATATTATTAACATCATTATTTTTTTTTTAAAGATTTGCCTGTGAGCCAGATGCAGCCATCAAAAGAGCCACATCTGGCTCACAAGCCATAGGTTCTCGACCCCTGTGTTAAGACCAAATCTGCTTCCCCTAACTCCTTTACCAGCCAACCTGCTGAAGAATGAGAATATATGGTTTACTGCACCACAACACCTTAACAGTTTCAAACTTTGTGTACCTATGTCCCTGGTAAACACCAGAAGGATGCATTATTAAAAGTGAACAAAAGAAAATGGCAAGCACCTGAAATATGACCAGAACAACAAGCCAAGCCAAACAGTAAATAGGAAGTGGAAAAAGTTTGCATCTGTGGTGCATAGCACAAAGATGGTTGTTGGTCTCTTAAAGTAATATTTTGCGTGTGGTAAAGTTTACATCACATGAAATTAATCATTCTAGTGCTTACAATTCAGTGGCACTTAGTATATTCTCCATGTTGCCTAACCATAATCTTCATTTACTCCCAAAAAATGCATCACTCTAATGGAAAACATTATACTCATTAAGTAGTCATTCCCCTTCCCTCTTCCCCTAAGCTCTGAAAAATTTCAATCCACTTTCTATCTCTATGGGTCTACCTATCCTGGACATTTCACATAAATAAGCTCATACAATGTGACTTTTTGTGTCTAGTTCCTTTTACTTAGCCTAATGTTTTTGAGGTCCATCTGTACTATAGCATGTACTAGTTCTTATAGCTGAATGATATATCATTGTATGGATATACCACAATCGATAAAAATAGAGTGGTTAGTAGGTTATTCTACTTTTTGGCTATTGTGAATAGTACTGTGATATATAGGGTTTTGTTTGAATAAACATTTTCAATTATTTTGAATATTTTCCTAAGAGTGATAATGCTGGGTCATATGTGTGATTTTTTGAGGAATCACCAAACTGTTTTTACAAAGTAGTTAAACCATTTTACATTCCCACAAGTAATGTTCAAGAGTTCCAATTTCTTTATATCCTCACCAACACCTGTTATGTAGCCATCCTATTGAATGTAAAACAGTATCTCATTATAGTTTTGTTTCTATTTCCCTAATGACAAATGACAGTGATCATCTTTACATGGGTTTCTTCTTATTGTTGTTGTTATTTGTCGATCTTCTCTAGAGAAATGTTTATTCAAGTATTTTGCTCATTTTTTAAATTGAATTGTTTACCTTTTCTGTTGTTGTTAGGTCATTATTACATACTGAGAATAGACCCTTAGAAAAAATATAATTTGAAAATATTTTCTCTGATTCTGTAAGTTGTCTTTTCACTTTTGTGATAGTATCCTTTGATGTACAGTTTTTAAAATTTTTGATACAGTTCAATTTATCTTGTTTTCTTTTTGATGCTTTAACTTTTGTTGTAATATTTAAGAATTGATTTTGAAATTGAAGGATGTGATGTGTCCCTATGTTTTCTTCTAAGAATTTCCTTGTTTTAGCTTTTATATCTAGAACGTTGATCGATTTGGAGTTAATTTTTGTATATGGTATGAGATAGGGGTCAGCTTCACTCTTTGCATGTAGATATTGGGGTATCATGTCAATATTTCTTCAAAAGAAAACTTGTCCCCATTGAATGGTCTTAGCACACTTGTTAAAAATCAATTGGCAATACATATATGATTTTATTTCTGGCAATCTCAATTTCACTCCATTATATTTATATATCTATTGTCATGCCAGTATCACATTTTTTTTCACTACTGTAGCCCTGGCCTAACTTTTCAAACCAGAATGTGTGAGTATTCCAATTTCTTTTTCTTTTTCAAGATTGTCTTATTTATTCTGGGCCCCTTGCATTTCCATATGAATTTTATAATCAGCTTTTCAATTTCTGCAAAATTTTTATAGAAATTGCACTGAACCTGTACATCATCTAGGGTAGCATTGCCATTTTAAAAACATTAAATCTCTGAATAAGACTTTCTATTTATTTAAGTCTCTTTAATTTTTTTCAGAAATGATCCATAGTTTTTTAAAATTTTTTATTAATTTTAATTTATTGTGTTAACATGAATTCAAGAGTCCCACTCAATATAACTTCCTCACCCACACTCCTTGTCCCCCCTTACCCTCCCTCCCCCCTTACCCTTAGGATTTGCTGTTCTGTTATCTGTATCAATGTGTTATATATATATAATTTCACTAATTCTTTCACCTTCTCTGACCCCATCCCCTCCCCTAACAGCTATCCCTCTGTTCCCTATGACCCTGCCTCTGCCTCTATTCTGTTCCTCAGTTCACATGTTCATTAGATTCCACATGTAAGTGAGATTATATAATAATTTTCTTTCTCTGCCTGGCTTATTTCACTTAGCATAATAATCTCCAAGTCCATTCATGCCATTGCAAGAGGTAAGATTTCTTACTTTTTCATGGCTGCGTAGTATTCCATTGTGTATGTGTACTACAGCTTTTTAATTCACTGATGGACACTTGGGCAGTTTCCAGATCTTAGCTATTGTAAACAATGTTGCAATAAACATATTTTACACTTTCCTTAATGTGAAATTTATTCTTACTGTTTTATTTTTATGCTAATATAAATCATTTTTTTATCTCCTTTTTGGAATGTTCATTGCTAGTATATAAAAATTTTTTGTGTGTTGATCTTGTATTCCAGAAACCTGCTGTGTTTACTTATTAGCTATAAGCAGTATGTGTGTGTGTGTGTGTGTGTGTGTATACTTTATTTATTTATTTATTTTCTGAAGTGAGAAACAGGGAGGCAGAGAGACAGTCTCCCGCATGCACTTGACTGGGATTCACATATCAAGCCCACTAGGGAGCAATGCTCTGCTCATCTGGGGTGTTGCTCCATTGCAACTGGAGCCATTCCACCGCCTGAGGCAGAGGCCATGAAGCCATCCTCAAGGCCTGGGCTAACTTTGCTGCAATGGAGCCTTGGTTGCAGGAGAGGAAGATAGAAACAGGAGAGAGGGAAGGATAGAGAAGCAGATGGGCACTTCTCCTGTGTGTCCTGACTGGGAATCAAACTTGGGACTTCCTCATGCCAGGCTGGCACTCTACCACTGAGCCAACAGGCTAGGGCCGTTTGTGTGTACCTTTTATTATTTCTATATATAAGATCACGCCATCTTCAAATAGCATCATTTCAATTCTTTCTTTCCAATTTAGATGCCTTTCATTTCTTTTTATTGCCTAATTTCTCTAGCCATCATTTCTAGTAAAAGGTTGAATAGAAGTAATGTAGGACATCACTGAAGCTATGGGTTTTTCATAAATTATTATTTGTTATGCTGAGGAAGTTCCCTTCTATGCCTAATTTGTTGAGGACTTTTATCATAAAAGAGTGTTGGATTTGTCAAATGCTTTTTCTCTATCAAAGGAGATGATAATGTGATTTGTTTCCTTCATTTTGTTAATGTAGTGTATTACATCAATTATTTTTGTATATTGAACCACCCTTGGATTCTTGGGACAATTACATTATCATGCTGTATTTTCATTTCATATGCTGCTCAATTCAGTTTACTGATATTTTGTTGAGGGTTTTTACATCTACATTCATAAGAGATGTTGGGATACATTTTTCTTGTAATGTTTTTAATCTAGATTTAGTGCAGGGTACCTTATAGATCTGACAAGAGATTAATATCCAAAACACATTTAAAAATTATACAATACAACACCAAAATACAGAAAAAAATGAATAAACATTTTCCCAAAGACATAAAAATGGCTAACAGGTATATGAAATTATGCTGAACATCAGAGAAATGCAAATCAAAACCACAATCAAATGTCACTTCATACCTATTAGGATGATTATTATCAAGAAGGCAAAAGATTGCAATTGTAGATGAGTGTGTGGTTCTCCTAGAGAATTTCTTACATCAGTTAATGCACTTTTCAGTTCTAAAAGTTTTATATGGTTCCATTTGAAACAATTTCTCTCTATTAGTATTATCCATTTTTAAAAGATCAGTCTTGGCCCTGGCCAGTTGGCTCAGTGGTAGAGCGTCGGCCTGGCGTGCAGAAGTCCCGGGTTCGATTCCCGGCCAGGGCACACAGGAGAAGCGCCCATCTGCTTCTCCACCCCTCCCCCTCTCCTTCCTCTCTGTCTCTCTCTTCCCCTCCCACAGCGAGGCTCCATTGGAGCAAAGATGGCCCAGGCGCTGGGGATGGCTCCTTGGCCTCTGCCCCAGGCGCTGGAGTGGCTCTGGTCGCAACAGAGCGACCACCCCAGAGGGGCAGAGCATCGCCCGCTGGTGGGCAGAGCATTGCCCCCTGGTGGGCGTGCCAGGTGGATCCCAGTCGGGCGCATGTGGGAGTCTGTCTGACTGTTTCTCCCGTTTCCAGCTTCAGAAAAATACAAAAAAAAAAAAAAAAAAAATCAGTCTTACTTTCTTTAATTATTAAGACATGATTATTTTTTGAATATATTTATAATAGATTACTTAATGTCTTTGTACAGAAAGGCCAATATTTGAGCCTCCTCAACAATAGTTTCTATTAATTGTTTTTTTTTTTCCTGTGACTGGAATGTACTTTCCTGTTTCTGTGTGTGTCTCATAATGTTTTTGTTGTGGGGAACTGTATTTATAAGATAATGTGGTAGTCTTTGGTATCAGAACTCATTCCCTCCGGATTTGTTATAGCTCTTTCTTTGTTGTTTTTGCTACTCTTTGTGTAATGACTTTCATGGGCTAATCCTGAAAAGTCTGTATTCTTTTCTTTCTTTTTTTTCCTTGTTTTTTGTTTTGTATGTGAATGTGAGGCCAATATAACTTCTTATTTATTGAGTTACTGACCAGCTAATGATTGGACTAAGATTTCCTTAAATGCTTAGATTCAGTAAGTCTCCCAATCTTTGCCAAGGTACTCTGTGTGTATTGGAGTACACTTTCAACACTCAGCCAGTTAGTTTACAAATGTGCACATTTGACTTTTGCAAGGCCTCAAGGTCAGCCAAAGATGAAAGGCTGATTTCTTCTCAGGTATTTCCTGAACATAGAGTCAGCACTGCACATGCATGTGGCCTTCTAGATTGCTTGGGATGTTTCAAAGCTTATAAGATTTCCCCATTAACATCTTTTCCCCCACACATCTTTTTTTTTTCACAAAGACAGAGTCAGAGAGAGTGATAGATAGGGACAGACAGATAGGAACAGAGAGAGATGAGAAGCATCAATCATCAGTTTTTTTGTTGCAACACCTTAGTTATTTATTGATTCCTTTCTCATATGTGCCTTGACTATAGGCCTTCAGCAGTCTGAGTAACCCCTTGATTGAGCCAGTGACCTTGGGCCCAAGCTGGTGACCTTTGCTCAAACCAGATGAGCTAGCACTCAAGCTGGTGACCTTGGGGTTTTGAATCTTGGTCTTCTACATCCCAGTCTGAAGCTCTATTCACTGTGCCACCATCTGGTTGGGCCCCACACATCATTTTTAAAGTATTTTGGTCAGGGGCATGGTCAGTTTGATCAATGAATAGAGTGTCGGCCCAGCATATAGACATTCCAGGTTCAATCCCAGGGCACACAAGAGAAGCAACCATCTGCTTCTCTCCCCCTCTCTCTCCCCTATCTCTCTCTCTCTTTTCCTCTGCAGCCAGTAGCTAGATTTGTTCAATCATAGACCCTGAGTGCTGAAGATAGCTCCTTCGATTCAAGCATCAGCCTCAGACTGTGGTTGCTGGGTGGATCTTAGTCATGGTGCATATAAAAGTCTGTTTCTCCATCTCCCCTCCTCTCACTTAAAAAAACTAAATAAATAAATAAATAAATAAATAAATAAAGCATTTTGGTCAGCCTCTTCTTGGTCCTAACTGTTATTGCTGCCTCAGTCAACCATGGATTTAAAAAGTTGCCACTGATTGTTCTTGACAAATCTCTTGGGGATGGGGCTATTCTGCAAAATCAGTTTTGAGTCAGGTCCTAATAAAGACAACAGGCTTGGAATGGAGTTTTTCCAGGAAGCTGTGAGATGGATCAGAGTAGTAAAACTCTAGAAATGGGTATGCTCAGGGAACAGGAATTCCTGAGGAGCTCTATACCCAAGTCTCATCACTCTTGTAACTCCAAGCTTGTAGATTTTCATAGCAACCAATATTCATGGGGCTTCAGATTTTCAGGGCTATTGGAGAGCTGCAAAAGAGGAGATGGTGAGTAAGTTAAGCTACAAAACCATAAATTCCACTTTTCTTAACAACATTCAGAAGTTTTTGCTAAAATAAGTGAGCTTCAGTTGCTACATGCCTTTGGTTAATTTTCAAAGTTTTCAAAAGATTAATTTTGACAATATTGTCAGTGTTTTTGTTGCTTTTATGGAGGAATACATTAACAGATGTTTTTATTCCACATCTAGAAGTTCACATTTGTAGCAGTTATTATTCAGTGTTCTTGGGTGGCTTCACTCTTCAAACTCTGGAAATAAGCATTATTTTTTTGTCTCCACACCAGATCAAAAAGAGAAGATATTAATGCAATTGGAATATTAAATATGATTTGTAAATGGTAGCATAGTCACAGATAGGATGGTTTTGTAAAAGATTTCTCTCTCTCACACATGTACTAAATAAATACTATGCTCTATATTTTGAAGTGATGTTATCAATGCAATACCAACAAAGCTTGTTAAACAGTAATGGTGTCAATCTACACTTATTTATCTACTGTTCTGTATCCAGTCTCTTTGTGATAAATAGAACACAGCCAATAAGAAATGGGATAAACTGAATTGGTCTAATGAGAACAGATCCCAAAATTTTTGGCCTCCATTGCATGGTGGTCTGAGTTAATTAATCCAACACTAACTTGGTGATGTTAGAGTAAACTCTGTTATTCCTGCAAAGATAGAACATGGATGAGAGAAAGGAAATAATATTCATTTAGACAGGGTTTCAACCTCCCCAAACAAACATTTGACCAAATCCTTAGGTTTCTTTCACATGGTTATCTTTTGGTAAAAGAGCTAACAAAAAGAGAAGGAAACACATATACCAAATAACTGGTTGTTGGAAAACAGAACTGACATTAAGAAGCAATGAATATTTGGGTAGATTACTCATTTCACAGATACCACTTAAAGAAATAAACTGGCATATTATTTCCATTCCTTACAGGAAGAGGGGAAATTGCATTTGTAATTAGATATTTACAAGTATAGAACCCCCTTAACTAAATTACCTTTCAATCTTGCAATTTTGGGGAAAAATGCATCTACTTTGGTTCGATAATAATACAGAAACAAAAATGGGTCAATGAACCTCATTTGCACTTAGCTATGATTATTGTGGCACTTGCATTCTTCTTATTCCTGATTGCTAAAGCAGTTAAGATTTACTTTACATAAAATGATCACTTACCCATGCACCACTGTTACCTCTCAAAACAGCTTACATAATTGGAAATATAGAACTAGTTCATATGTACCATAGGGAAATTTAGAGATATGTTAAGCAAGAAACTATGGTATGTAGCAAATCAGTGCATCTAAAGCTTTTACATGTATGCAAATCATTTGGGAAAAATGGTCACAACACAGACTTTGATACAAGAGTGCCAGGGTAGGGCTGATGACTCTGCATTTTTAAGAAACTCCCATACGGACGTCAGAGAAATGGTGCTGTAAGGAGCGATACCGATAAATCTCCCCAAAAATTCAACAAGATCTTCAACCAGAGACAGAAATATCTATCCTTGGAGCCTCCAGCAGTTCCATACTAAATGCAAAGGCAGAGGCAGCAGCAACCCCATAGCTGGATCATCAGGCTGCTAATTCAGGAAGGAAAGACTAGGAGAGAGGCTCGGGGAAAATGGACTCTCTCATTGTCAGAGCCTGCAAATGCTATGAGCCTCGATGGCCAACAAGACTGAAGCCCAATATATGGCATCGCCATAGAGACTTATTAACTGCAAACCTCTACCTAAATGTGCCACAGGGGCAGAACCTAGGGTAAAAAGTCACCGACCAGGAAGAGAGAGAGAAAAGAAAGAACAAGAAGATAACCTCTCAAAATCAAGAATAATCCACAAATTTTATAACCTATCCCATTTTATTATATTTGTTCGTTTGTTTCCCTTATCTTCTTGTCTTGATTATTTTCTTCCTTTCCAATTTGGTCATTTAATTCTCTGCCAGTCTTACTCTCTCCTCTCCTTGAACTACACTGCCCACAAGTGTTACATCTCTCATTATCTTTCCTTTCCTCTTCCTTTCTCTCTATGAGGGTTGCACTGCAAAACCCTTAACTCTCTCTCTCTCTCTCCTTCTGTTCTTTTTTCTTCTTTTTGTGTTTTCCTCTTTTTTTTCTCATTCTATATTAGTTTCTTCCTTTCTCCTTTACTTTTCCTCTCATTCAATCCTCAATGACGAACAAATTATTTTATTTGGGACTCAAATTTTTCTTTGTGGCACTTTGGGGTTTTTTTACTTTGCTTTTTTAACTCACTAGCAGTGCTCCGAACCCTGGCTCTCCATTTTATCTAGTTTTTGCTCCACTAAATACAATAGTAATTTTTATAATATTTTTTCCATTTTTCCTGTTTCCCTCTTATTCCTCTCATTATATCTCTTAGTTAACCATCACCTAAAAGCAAATCATTTTATTCTTGACCCAAATTTTTTCCCTTTTTTGCATTTTGTGGGTCCATACCCCCTTTTTTGCCCCTTTATCATTTCTCCCCAACTCAGGCCCTCCATTATAGGTAGTTTTTGTTCTATTTGGCACAATATAATTCACAGTTCACCACAAGATCCTCTGAAGAAGGAGGGGAGAGGAGAGGAGTGAAAAAAAGGGGGGGAAATAATAATTTTTTATTATTTTATTTTTTAAACTCTTTATTCTTTATTAATTCTCATTACTACTATCAACAAAACCACCCTCAGATGCCATTAAGGAAAAATAAATCAAATATCATGGATAAAAAAGACAGAGATATAATGCAGATAGATGAGGAAAAATATATGGAGAAAAAATTAAATATATTGGAAACCTTGGAGCTAAATGACAGAGAATTTAAAATAGAAATCCTAAAAATACTAAGAAGATATACAAGAAAACACAGAAAGGCAATTTAGAGAGCTCAAAAAACAACTCAATGAACACAAAGAATATATTACCAAGGAAATTGGAACTATAAAAACAAATCAAACAGAGATGAAAAACTCAATTCACGAGTTGAAAAACGAGGTAAAAAGCTTAGCTAATAGAACAGGCCATATAGAACGTAGGATTAGTGAAATAGAAGACAAGCAACTTGAGGCACAACAGAGAGAAGAAGAAAGAGACTCAAAAATTAAAAAAAAGAGAGATAAAGAATGAACTTCAGATGGGATGACGTCAGAGTAATGGCGCGGTAGGAAGCGATACCGATAAATCTCCCCCAAAACTCAACAAGATCTTCAACCAGAAACAGAAAAACCTATCCTTGGAGCCTCCAGATGTTTCGCAATACACCCAAAAGTATGGTCGAGCGAAAAATTGGCTAAATATATAATCAAACCCTGAAGGAAATAGAGAGTAAGAAATGCTCCGCCTTCCTCACTAACCTAAACAAGGCGGCTTTCACTGGGAACTGAGAATATAGAATCTAAGACAGGCAAAGGGGGTGAATAGATCCAGGCTGCAGCACAAATGGCCGAACCAGGCTGTGGCATGGAGATCCAAGCCAAGGAAAAACTGTTCCTATGGCAACCCAGGCAATACAAGCTAACACTTGCACCAAACCCAGACAAAGAAAGACAAGTGGGGCAGCCATTTTCCCCAATCCCCTGGTCGGCATGCACAGATAGCGGGCGAGAGATTCCTTCCAAAGTCCTGGGAGTGGGAGCCCATGTTATCCCACAGAGGGGCAGAGTCAGAGGCCTTTGTATGGGCTGAAGGCGGAATCTCCGGACTGCCCCAGTACCCTGGGAAAGCTGCGCATGGGGAGGGAGCGAGAACTAATTCCAATGCTGGAACTTTTCCATGCGGGTGGGGGGTTTCACTCAGAGGGTGAGACTGCCGGCCTGATATCCTGGTCTGCGCACAGACAGTGAGTGAGAGATTCCTCCGAGTGCTTTGGCAGTGGGCACCCATGTTATCCCACAGAGAAGCAGAGTCAGGGGCCTTTGTGTGGGCCAAAAGCGGAATCTTGGGCCACCCCAGCGCCTTGAAAAAGCCGCGCACGGGGACAGAGCGAGAGCCAATTCCAACGCTTAAACTTTTCCGTGCGGGCGGGGGTTTCACTCAGAGTGTGAGACTTCCAGCCTGATATCCTGGTCTGTCCGCGCAGATAGTGAGTGAGAGTTTCCTCCAAGCACCCCGGGAGGGGGTGCCTGCCCGTGTTACTGGACAGAGTGGCAGAGTCAGAGGTTTTTGAGTGGGCGGAAGCCCCACCTGATTATGCTAGCAGCTCTGACTGACAGAGCCTTACCCAGAGTCCTATGCTGAGTGGGAATAGAGTGGGGAGTTGCCAGCTCTTTGAGCCTCTTACTATCCAGGCAGAGGAAGCAGCAACCCCTTAGCTGGATTATCAGGCTACTAATTAAGGAAGAAAAGACTAGGAGAAAGGCTCCAGGAACATGGACTCTCTCAATGGCAGAGCATATAAATGCTAATGAGTCTCGACTGCCAACGAGACTAAAGCACAATACATGACATTGCCATAGAGACTTATCAACTGCAAACCTCTACCTGAGCATGACAAAGGGGCAGAACCCGGGGTACAGAGTCACTGACCAGGAAGAGGGAGAGAAAAGAAAAAGCAAGAAGATAACCTCTCAAAATCAAGAATAATACGCAAACTTTATAACTTATCCCATTTTATTATATTTGTTCATTTGTTTCTCTTATCTTCATTCTTGATATTTTTTTTCTCCTCCAATTTGGTCATTTAACTCTCTGCTGGTCTTACTCTCTCCTCTCCTTGAACCACACTACCCATAAGTGTTGCATCTCCCATTATCTTTTCTTTCCTCTTCCTTTCTCTCTATGAGGGTTGCACTCGAAAACCCTTAACTCTCTCTCTCTCTCTCTCTCCTTTTTCTTTTTTCTTCTTTTAGTGGTTCCCTATTTTTTTCTCTCACATTCTTTCTTTTATCCCTCTATATTAGTTTCTTCCTTTCTCCTTTACGTCTCCTCTCATTCAAACCTCAATAACGAACAATATCTTATCTGGGACTCAAACTTATGTTTGTGGCATTTTGGGGGGGTTTTACTTCACCTTTTTAACACACTAGCAGTGCTCCCATCCCTGGCTCTCCATTCTATCTAGTTCTTGTTCCACTAAATACAATAGTAATTTTTTAATTTGTCCCCCCATTTTCCTATTTCCCTCTTATTCCTCTCATCATAACTCTTAGTCAACCAACACCTAAATGCAAATCATTTTATTCTTGACCCAAATTTTTTTCTTATTTGCTTTTTGTCCATACCCCCCCTTTTTCCCCCCTTTATTACTTCTCCCCAATTCAGGCCCTCCATTACAGGCACTGTTTGTTCTACTTAGTACAATATAATTCACAGTTCACTACAAGATTTTCTCAAGAAAGAGGGGAGAGGAGAGGAGAGGATAAAAGGAGGGGGGAATAATTTCCTTTTTTTAAAATTTTTATTTTATTTTATTTTTCTTTATTTCATTATTAATTTTTTTAAAAAAGCCCAACAACTCTTTTCGATTTTTTATTTTTTTAACTTTTATTGTTTATTAAATCTCATTAATACTATCAACAAAACCACCCTCAGATGCCATTAAGGAAGAGAAAATCGAATATCATGAGTACAAAAGAAAGACAGGTAACACAGCTAGATGAGGAAAAATCTATGGAGAAAAAATTTAATATATTGGAAACCTTGGAGCTAAATGACAGAGGATTTAAGATAGAAATCCTAAAAATCCTCCAAGATATACAAGAAAGCACAGAAAGTCAACTTATGGAGCTCAGAAAACAACTCAACGAACACAAAGAATATATTTCCAAGGAAATTGAAACTATAAAAACAAATCAAACAGAGATGAAAAACTCAATTCACGAGCTGAAAACGAGGTAACAAGCTTAGCTAATAGAACAGGTCAGATAGAAGAGAGGATTAGTGAAATAGAAGACAAGCAACTTGAGGCACAACAGAGAGGAGAAGAAAGAGACTCAAAAATTAAAATAAATGAGATAGCCCAACAAGAATTATCTGACTCCATCAAAAAGAATAAAATAAGAACAATAGGTATATCAGAGGGAGAAGAGAGAGAAAATGGAATGGAGAACATATTCAAACAAATAATAGATGAGAACTTCCCAAGCCTGTGGAAAGAACTAAAGCCTCAAGTTCCAGAAGCAAACAAAACTCCGAGTTTTCTTAACCCCCACAAACCTACTCCAAGGCACATCATAATGAAATTGGCATAAACCAACCGCAAAGAAAAAATTCTCAAGGCAGCCAGGGAAAAGAAGAATACAACATATAAAGGAAGGCCCATTAGATTATCATCAGATTTCTCAGCAGAAACTCTACAAGCTAGAAGAGAGTGGACCCCAATATTTAAAGTCCTGAAAGAGAGGAACTTTCAGCCACAAATACTATACCCATCAAAGCTATCCTTCAAATATGAAGGAGAAATAAAAACATTCACAGATACAGAAAAGATGAGGGAATTTATCATCAGAAAACCCCCACTCCAGGAATTACTAAAGGGGGTTCTCCAATCAGATACAAAAAACAACAACAAAAAAAACAAAGCCACAAGTAAAAGCTCCAAGAAGAACACAATAAAACCAAATTTAAACTGTGACAACAACAAAAAGAAAGTGCGGGAGAGGATGGAGATTAACAGTAGCAAAGGACGATGGAGTGCAAAAGTACTCACAAAATAGTGCGCTACAATGAACAGGGTAGGAACCATTTTCATTATTGAAAGGTAACCACCATTGAAAAAACCACCACAGAAGCACCTGAGATAAAAAAGATAGCAACAGTGGAAAGATCTATGGAATACAACCAAATAAAAACAAAAGATAGAAAAACGAAAGAGAAGGATCAAACAAGACACAAAACTAACAGAAAGCAATCTATAAAATGGCAATAGGGAAATGAACTCACAAATGTTAATAATTACACTAAATGTAAATGGATTAAACTCACCAATAAAAAGGCACAGAGTAGCAGAATGGATTAAAAAAGAAAATCCAACTGTATGCTGCCTACAGAAAACTCATCTAAGTAACAAGGATAAAAACAAATTCAAAATAAAAGACTGGAAAACAATACTCCAAGCAAATAACATCCAAAGAAAAGCAGGCGTAGCAATACTCATATATGATAATGCTGATTACTAGACAGCAAAAGCACTCAGAGACAATAATGGCCATTTCATAATGGCTAAGGGGACACTGAATCAAGAAGACATAACAATTCTTAATATATATGCACCAAACCAAGGAGCACCAAAATATATAAGACAGCTACTTATTGACCTTAAAACAAAAACTAACAAAAATACAATCATACTTGGAGACCTCAATACACCGCTGACGGCTCTAGATCGGTCATCCAAACCGAGAATCAACAAAGATATACTGGCCTTAAACAAAACACTAGAGCACCTGCATATGATAGATATCTACAGGACATTTCATCCCAAAGTGACTGAGTATACATTTTTCTCCAGTGTACATGGATTATTCTCAAGAATTGACCATATGTTGGGCCACAAAAACAACATCAGCAAATTCAGAAAAATCGAAGTTGTACCAAGCATATTTTCTGATCATAAACCATTGAGACTAGAATTCAACTGCAAAAAAGAGGGAAAGAAACCCCACAAAAATGTGGAAACTAAACAACATACTTTTAAAAAATGAATGGGTCAAAGAAGAAATGAGTGCAGAGATCAAAAGATATATACAGACAAATGAAAATGACAATACAACATATCAGAATCTATGGGATGCAGCAAAAGCAGTGATAAGAGGGAGGTTCATATCACTTCAGGCCTTTATGAACAAACAAGAGAGAGCCCAAGTGAATCACTTAATTTCACACCTTAAGGAACTGAAAAAGAAGAACAAAGACAACCCATAACCAGCCGAAGAAAGGAGATAATATTAATCAGAGCAGAAATAAATGAAATAGCGAACAGAAAAACTATAGAAAAAGTTAATAGAACAAGGAGCTGGTTCTTTGAATAGACAATAAAATTGACAAACCCTTGGCAAGACTCACCAAGGAAAAAAGAGAAAGGACTCATATAAACAAAATCCAAAATGAAAGAGGAGAAATCACCACGGATATCATAGATATACAAAGAATTATTGTAGAATACTATGAAAAACTTTATGCCACTAAATTCAACAATCTAGAAGAAATGGATAAATTCCTGGAACAATACAACCTTCCTAGACTGAGTCAAATAGAAGCAGAAAGCCTAAACATACTAATTAGTAGGGAAGAAATAGAAAAAACTATTAAAAACCTCCCCCACATAAAAGTTCAGGCCCAGACGGTTATACTAGTGAATTCTATCAAACATTGAAAGAAGACTTGGTTCCTATTCTACTCAAAGTCTTCAAAAATTTAAGAAGAAGCAATACTTCCAAGCACATTGTATGAGGCCAACATAACCGTCATACCAAAACAGGGCAAGGACTGCACAAAAAAAGAAAACTACAGACCAATATCTCTAATGAATACAGATGCTAAAATACTAAACAAAGTACTAGCAAATTGAATTCAACAACATATTAAAAAAATAATACATCATGATGAAGTGGGATTCATCCCAGAATCTCAAGGATGGTTCAACATATGTAAAACAGTTAACGTAATACACCATACCAACAAAACAAAGAACAAAAACCACATGATCTTATCAATAGATGCAGAAAATGCATTTGATAAAATACAACACAACTTTATGTTTAAGACTCTCAACAAAATGAGTATAGAAGAAAAATATCTCAACATGATAAAGGCCATATATGATAAACCATCAGATAACATCATATTAAATGGCAAAAAAGTGAAGGCTTTCCCCCTTAAATCAGGAACAAGACAGGGTTGTCCACTCTTATTTAACGTAGTGCTAGAGGTTCTAGCCAGAGCAATCAGACAAGACAAAGAAATAAAAGGCATCCATATCAGAAAAGAAGAAGTAAAGGTATCACTTTTTACAGATGATATGATCCTATACATCGAAAACCCCAAAAACTCCACAAAAAGATTACTAGAAACAATAAACCAATACAGTAAAGTTGCAGGATACCAAATTAACATACAAAAGTTCATAGTCTTTCTATATGCCAACAATGAAATATTAGAAAACAAACTCAAAAAAATAATCCCCTTCACGATTGCAACAACAAGAAAATACCTAGGAATAAACATAACAAAGAATGTAAAGGACTTATATAATGAAAACTACAAAGCATTGTTAAGGAAAATCAAAAAAGATACAGTGAGATGGAAGAATATTCCTTGTTCTTGGATAGGAAGAATAAATGTAATCAAGATGGCCATATTACCGAAAGCTATATACAAATTTAATGCAATTCCCATCAAAATTCCTATGACATTTTTTAAAGAAATGGAACAAAAAATGATCAGATTTATATGGATCTATAAAAGACCTCGAATTGCCAAAGCAATTCTAAAGAAAAAGAATGAAGCTGGGGGCATTATAATACCTCACTTCAAACTATATTATAGGGCCAAGACAATCAAAACAGCATGGTATTGGCAGAAAAATAGACACTCAGACCAATGGAACAGAATAGAAAACCCAGAAATAAAACCACATATATATGGTCAAATAATCTTTGATAAAGGGGCCAACAACACACAATGGAGAAAAGAAAGCCTCTTCAACAAATGGTGCTGGGAAAACTGGAAAGCTACAAGCAAAAGAATGAAACTTGACTACAGCTTGTCCCCTTGTACTAAAATTAATTCAAAATGGATCAAAGACCTAAATATAAGACCTGAAACAGTAAAGTACATAGAAGAAGACATAGGTACTCAACTCATGGACCTGGGTTTTAAAGTGCATTTTATGAATTTGACTCCAAAGGCAAGGGAAGTGAAGGCAAAAATAAATGAATGGGAATACGTCAGACTAAGAAGATTTTGCTCAGCAAGAGAAACTGACAACAAAATAAACAGACAGCCAACTAAATGGGAAATGATATTTTCAAACAACAGCACAGATAAGGGCCTAATATTCAAAATATACAAAGAACTCATAAAACTCAACTACAAATAAACAAACAATCCAATAAAAAAATGGGAAGAGGACATGAACAGACACTTCTCCCAGGAAGAAATACAAATGGCTGACAGATATATGAAAATATGCTCATCTTCATTAGTTATTAGAGAAATGCAAATCAAAACTACAATGAGATACCACCTCACCCCTGTTAGATTAGCTATTATCAACAAGACGGGTAATAGCAAATGTTGGAGAGGCTGTGGAGAAAAAGGAACCCTCATTCACTGTTGGTGGGAATGTAAAGTAATACAACCATTATGGAAGAAAGTATGATGGTTCCTCAAAAAATTGAAAATAGATGTACCTTATGACCCAGTAATACCCTCTACTGGGTATATACCCCAAAAACTCAGAAACATTGATATGTAAAGAAACATGCAGCCTCATGTTCATTGCAGCATTGTTCACAGTGGCCAAGACATAGAAACAACCAAAAAGCCCTCTAATAGAAGACTGGATAAAGAAGATGTGGCACATATACACTATGGAATACTACTCAGCCATAAGAAATGATGACATCAAATCATGTACAACAAAATGGTGGGGTCTTGATAATATTATACAGAGTGATAACATTATACAGTTCATTATACAAGAACTGCATTATTCCATATGTAGATGGGACATAAAAACGAGACTAGGGGCCCTGGCCGGTTGGCTCTGCGGTAGAGCGTCGGCCTGGCATGCAGGGGAGCCGGGTTCGATTCCCGGCCAGGGCACATAGGAGAAGCGCCCATTTGCTTCTCCACCCCCACTTCCTTCCTCTCTGTCTCTCTCTTCCCCTCCCGCAGCCAAGGCTCCATTGGAGCAAAGATGGCCCGGGCGCTGGGGATGGCTCCTTGGCCTCTGCCTCAGGCGCTAGAGTGGCTCTGGTCATGGCGGAGCGACCCCCCGGAGGGGCAGAGCATCGCCCCTGGTCGGCGTGCCGGGTGGATCCCGGTTGGGTGCATGCGGGAGTCTGTCTGACTGTCTCTCCCCGTTTCCAGCTTCAGAAAAATACAAAAAAAAAAAAAAACCGAGACTAGGAGACATTGACAAGAGTGTGGTGGTTAGGGGGGGCGGGAGGGAGAGGGGATGGGGGAGGGGAGGCGCACAATGAAAACTAGATAGAAGGTGACGGAGGACAATCTGACTTTGGGTGATGGGTATGCAACATAATTGATCAACAAGATAACCTTGACATGTTTTTTTGAACATATGTACCCTGATTTATTGATGTCACCCTAGTAAAATTAATAAAAAATAATAATAATAAAAATAAAGGATCTGTTCTAAATGTCAAAAAAGAAAAAGAAAGAAACTCCCATGTGAGGCTGAGACTGATGTTCTTTGGACCACATTTTTTGTGGAGTAAGAAAGTGAATAAATCTGGGTTCTGGTTTTGAATCTAACACATCATACTTGTTATTTGTAGTGCTTTTATTATTTTATTATTATATTGTTACATGTTTTCTCAAATCTTTTCTAGTGCTAAGATGGGAAAATATCAACATTACTAAAAGTATAAGCAAAAATAATGTAGCTAATGAATAAAGTAATACGTTGTCATGCAGCTCAAAGAAAGGAAATACAGTAGTCCCTCCTATATCATGGGGGTTAGGTTCCAGAACCCCCCGTGATAGGTGAAAATACACGAAGTAGCAACCTTACATTTATTTTATTATTTATATATATTTTAAGGCTTTATAAACCCTTTCCACACTCTTATGAACCTTTCCCGCTCTCTTATAAATACTTCCTATGCTCTTAAACACTTTCTACACTCAAACCTATGTAATTTTAACAACATATAAAATTCTATATGAGTACTCACCAGTGAATGTACTACAACTTGAATGATAAAGATGATGATGAATTAGCTGTTCAATACTGATGACAATGAATGTGCTAACAATGAGATGAGTACCGCACAGCCAAGAAGAGCATTACAACTCATCTGCTGTATGCTACATATTTTATTTTGATTTAATATTCTTTTAATACGTTTTAACTAATATTTTTACATTGTTTTCAATTTTTAGGATAGAAAATGCTTATTTTACTGCAAAAATAGTTAAAATAATAAATATATAAAAATACCTATATACCACAAAATCTCATGATATAGCGAAAAATTCATGATACAAAATTAGTATATACAATTTAAAAATCCACAATACAGTGAGATTATGAAGTGAACCTTGATATGGTAAGGGACAACTGGTGTATGGCAAAATATCTAAAAGAGAATATACCCACCTGATTTAAAAATAACAGACATACTATCCCAGTTTTACATACAGCTCTACAAAAGGAGCTCAGGATTGGGTGTCAGGAACCTAGAGTTATAGCATGGGCTCTACCTTCACTATGCCTGCACATGAGACCTTAGGAGGTCTTTTAGCTTCCTTCTCCTTAGGTCCAAATGAAATGATTTGAAATAGGTAATCTCCAAGTTCTTTTGTGGCACTAACACTTTTTTCTCTGCATCTCTTATGAAATTTTTGGCCAATGTAAATAATTTCCTCCCTTTTCAAGTCTCTGTTTTGGAATGTTTTTTTTTTTTTTCTTTCTTCTTCAAAATCTGAGAGATGCCACAATTCCTTTAGGTTGAAGAAAAATCTAAAGTTCCTTCAAGGTGGATAACTGAGGTATGCCAGGGTTGCGTACAAGAAGCATTCTCTTGCTGGCCTTTCAAGCCTCTGGTGAACCCAATGGGCTTTACTCCCTCTGGAAGAGAATCAGCCCAGGTGGACTTTGCCCAAGGCCACAGTTCCAGATGGTGGTTCTGCCAAAGATCAATGTCTAAACTGAGAAGAATGTCTACCTCCACCACTTCCCTGGCCTCTCAGTTTGGATTGTTAATTACTTACAGATGAGGTTTTCTGCCCATTAATGTCCATGACAAGCCAACAAATTCTTTCCAGTTTTTTTTATGGGATCACTACTGCAGGGAGATCACTTGGTGGGTGCAGTGATAATGTACCTGTAGAACTGACTGTTCAGAGAAGTTTGGAAAACTATCACACAAAAGTAAAGGTATCATTTTTTTCTAAGTATAATTGAGAAGCAGCAGAGTGTTCCAGTAATAAGTTTGTGAGAGTTTGAACCTTTGTTCTGCCATTCTATGACAATGGGGCAAACTGACATTTCCCTAGCTCAATTTTCTCTTCTGAATAATGTGTTTGTTTGGAAGATGAAATGAGGTAATTTATGTCCTTGTTATTCGAAATGTACTTCATGAACCAGCAGCATGAGCCTCACTGGAAGTTTGTCAGAATGCAGAGTCATAGGACCCACCCCCCAGTCTTACTGAATCAGAATCTTCAGTACAAATAAGATTCTCATAGTCTAAGCATTCAACACAATACCTGCTTCATAGAAAGTGTTCATTAATCAGAATTCTTTATTATTAGGATCTTCTTTATCTTCTTTCTCACTTTATCCTCACCACCATCCTTTGGGGGACCCATGATAGTCATTTTGTAGCTTGCCTGGTTTCTTGCATTCATTACTAGAGCCCACCACTAGACTCTGCATTACCAGAAAGCCACCTGCTTTTCTCCTACTCTACTGCACACACTACCATTCACTACTCTTAGTTTTTGAGCATTTGAAGGTACATTTAAAGAACACCACACTGCCCAACATATGAAAAGTCCATTCAGGTTTCACACATCTATCACATTTTGACTTCCCAGACTCAGATCATGTTCTGTTTATACTGTAGTTATTTCTGATATAAATTGTTAACATGGGCTCTGAGATTAAAATCCTGTCTCTACCACTTTCTAGCTTTGTGATGTTGGAAAAGTCACTTGAATTTTTTGAGTTTCATATACAAAATATAATTTAAATGTGTTAATGTAGCTAAAGTATGCCATAATGAATAGTAGATGATAGCTCTTAATATTGTCATTACTATTTGTTGTTAATTTTCATAACTGCATTGTCTCTGTCACTTAATCCTCACACAAAAGAGTATTTAATCTACTTTCAAGTAGAGAAATGTGAAATAAATAACTCTTCTAAAACCAGACAGTTAATTTGTACAGAACCAAGTATAGAACTCAGTCTGCTTTTCCACTATATCACACTACTTCATAAGGTAAGTAACAGAATATTAAAAAGGATTCTGGGTCTGGGCATGAGGACAGAAAAGAGAATGCCAAGTAAGGGATTAATCGATTGTCAGTCTAAGGAAATGGCCACTGCTTTAATCCAAGTGTATCAAAATCAACTAAACTGAAATCCAGGTTATAAGCCTAAAATGAGATGCCCGAATAGGATTCTAAATCAGCCATCCCCACAAAATCAATTTCAGGAGAAGCCCAGAGACTACTGATTACTGAGTCAGCCAATAAAACTTCTTTTCTTCTTTGCCTTCTTTATAGGATGACACGCCTACTACATGGCCCTTTGAGTTTGGGCAACCCCAGGAGACAAGGTGCATTAATGAGGAAAGAATTATTGACAAGTCCAACCTGCCTAACCCCTCTGCTGAAAATGACTTTTCAAAAACATTTAATATGAATTCAAAGGGAAGAGTGCGTGAACCCAGGTGGATCGAAGAACAGAAAAATGCTCACTTGATTCTCGAGGCACTAAAAGGAAACAGGGAAGATGTGTTTGGAAAAGTGCAATAGTTGGGGGAATGCCCCCGATGACCTCATTATTGCTAATGACAGTGGAAATGAATACAGTCCCTTTGGACAAAAATGTGCAAAATGGATCAAAAGCCTTAAGAAACCTTTGACTCTATAATTTTACTTCAGGGAATCTATCCTAAAGAGATACTATCAAATACAGGGGGAAGAAGTTTTATTCTTCACAAAAGACCTGTGACAGATCAGGCAATCTCTGTGACATGATTGATGAATGCCAGGTTTGAAATGTTTTTTTCTCTTCCTGCTCCACTAGTCATGATGAACAAAGGGGTCTAATCTGGTAAGAACTTTACCACTTATTTTTTGTTGTTGTTACATGAACGTGAACCTCTGGTTTTAACCTTTTACACATGCCTCAGGTGTAAAAGAGCTGATGTCACTGAAGGATTAATCACTTTATGAAAACCTTTGGTGCAGATTACCTTAAATATCAAATACTGTTCAGCATATTTATCTACTCCCTTATGGAGAAATTTTAATCTGAAAAGTCTGTCTGACTGTTCTACCCTCTGCAATTTCCTCCGTTGAAATAGGGTATGGGCAGCATTGCCAATTGAAAATCAACCAGCAGTGTTATTCCAAAGTTGTTTTGTCCTTCAGTAAAAGAAACATGATATTTCATAAACCTGAGTGCAACTGGAGTTCTTTTCCTGATTTAACCCTATTCTGTGTAGCAAGATTGAATGCAAATTCTCTGCTCATTTTATTTTGAACACATATCTGAATACAAGAGCACCTTCTTGGCTACTACCAAAAGACCTAGAATTTTTAAAGTTGGCATAGGATGAAAAGGTTTGAAAAGGTCGTAAAAAGTTAACACCAAGCCCCTATAATGTTAATGGTCAGGGAATATAAAGACTCTCCTGAATTGGTAGTTTCATAATAATAGTCTCTTACCTTTGTTATCTAAGAATATCCTTGGATTTTAGGATACTTGATTTTTAGTTGATCATCTGTTTATGTAATTAGTGTAATTATGCTTTATTACATAATTACTATAAGTGCATGTAATCAGCTAAAAATATAATTACATAATTGAGTCATTGTAAAAAAAATCCTAGTAAAACTGAATATAATACTTTGTTTTTTTATTTAGATTAGTTAAAATGTTTTTTGTTGGTGGTGATGGTGGTTGCTTGCTTTTGGAGTGGTTACCTGGAGTGTTAAGAGATTCTACATTCAGTAGCTTTTCAAAGAAGTGACTATGCTTTTAGTCCCTCATCTTCTAAATTTCATGGTGAAAGTCAGACTGTTCTACAAATTCATTATTTCTCTGGTGCAAACAGATCATTTAAAATAGCTTTCTATTCAAAGTCTGGGGCCCAGAGGATGTCATCTGTAACACAAGATGACATAATGATGCATTTCAAGTCCCTTTACATGTAACTAAGTACATATGCTTATTTGAGAAAGTTATCATTATTACAACCTGGGATAACAGACTTGAATTCTTGGTGTTTTTTTTTATTTAATTGATTTTAAAGAGAGGGGGATGGAGGGGAGGGAGAGAGAAAGAGAGAGAGAAACATTTATTGTTCCACTTATTTATGCATTTGTTGATTGATTTCTTGTATATGCCCTGACCAGGGATTGAACCAGCAACCTTGGTGTATCGGGATGACACTCTAACCAACTGAGTTATCTTGCCAGGGATATCAGTTTTGAATTCTTTGAGGTTTTAAATAATCTAATGGAAAACAAATTGATTATGTTCTTTGTCTGTAAGAAAGGCTTAAGATGGAAAGTTTTAATTGTACCCTGCACATCTTTTTTACCCTTCCAGGTCATATAAATATGAATTAAGCCGGTATTACAGGTGATGGTTAATTAGAAAAAAAAAATCTGTCCTGATTTAAAGAATAAAGATGTTGTCATTTTTTTCCCCCAAGGAAGTGGGTTTCCAATCACTGAAATCAGTCAAGCAAAGATTTTTTTTTTAAAGATGTCTATAGAATCTTTGCAAGGAATTACAAATTATATGAGGTGATCCCTGAAGTCCCTTCCAAGTGTTGGATTCTACAAAGTATTTTCTTTTATAAATCCAGGCAAATGAGAAAATCAGTTTAGTTAAATAAAGAGGAGAGCATCACATTGCTACAATTGTGTCTGCAGTCAGGAAGAGATGACCATCCTAAACCCATTAGGAAAGCCAGCAACAAGCAAGACAGACTGAAGCAAAGATTATCTTTACTTTATTAGTATTATTTTAAAAATAACTAAAACCCATGTTGATTTCTTACTTGTACCAGGTTCTTTATTAAGTGTTTTACATGCTTTATCTCATTTGAATTTTCCCAACAACCTTGTGAGAAGGGTACTATTTTTAACTGTTTTATTGATGTGTAAACTGATACTTGAAAATATTACTTATCAAACTTGAAATAGTTAGAAGAGGTTCAGCCAGGATTTCAGTCTGCACGTATCTGAGTCCAGTCCCTGGGCTCATAGCCCCTCTGTCGTACTGTGCCCTTCCTGAACATTTATTTGATTGCCTTCCTCTGCCACCTAACCTCAGGGACCAGCGCACTCTTCTGCTACCCTCTACTGTCAGGTAGAAAGAAGCTGATAGATTTATTCAGGTGGTTCTGTTTAAACAATGCATTTGATATACATTGCTTGTCACAATGGTTTTTAATCCTGGATGCATATTGTACAACCAGGAGAATTTAAAAATATGCCAGTTCAGAGTCCTCAGTTCATATTCCAGAAATTCGAATTCTGATGGGTGAGTCTCAGGCTGAAAACCTCTGGTTTACAGAACATATTTCAAACACCAAAGCCCTTTACAATTTGGACACTGCATTTCCACTCTTATGATCTGCCTACTATTCCCCGAATAGCAAACAATTGTACACCCTCGTCCCTTTAAAATTGCTCACTGTTCCCTCTGCCTGGAATGTCTTTTGGGCTTTCTTTATTTGATTGTCTCATTCATCTTCAAGTACCTAAGTTATTTCCTTTGCCTGTGACATCTTCCTTAATGCCCTATGTTGAATTAGTCATTCTCTCTTTGACTCTTCTTTCTCGCCCCTCAGGATAATTTGTACATCTAGTTCAACATTTCCTGGTAGTGTCATCCTGTCTCCTGGACTAGACTTGTGTGTTCCTTTCAGTCACCGATTGGGTAATTATTCTGCCCCAGATGACTAACATAGTATCTAAAGCAAGTCTCTAGTTTTTGTCCCATTTTTAAGGAGTGAATGTATGTATACAGTAATTAATGAATTCAAAAAATGCATTTGTTTTTTTGTGTTTCACTTCCTGGGAGCAATTTCATTTAAAATAAGTCTGCACTGAAATGACTGTGTTTAAAACAAAGAAACGGATCATTAATGGTGAAATTTGTATCAGTGGGGAAGATTTTTCTCCTGAGTCTTTTCATATGATACTATTAACATGCATAATTATTCCCCTTAGGTGTAAATGTAAGACCACAGGAGAAAATAGGATCCTATGTCAGATTGCATATCTCTTCCCAGCTCTAGCAGGTAGGATGTGACAAGCATGCTTATCCCCTTTCAAATGGCTCAGTGCCCAGGCTTCCCCAGTGCTTCCTCCTGTATTTGTGACAGAGTCCAAGTGATCTTGGAAGACAGACTGCACTAGTGCAATCTCATCTCTCCTTTTGAAGGGCCATTAACAGCTGATAAAAAGACAGGAAGTCACCAGCTAACAAGGCAAGTTGGCCCCAGTCATTTCCCCACTGCAGTATGCATTAACTTTCAGCATGGATTACTGATCCTTGTATCACCATTTTATATAAGGAAATCAAATAGTATTGGAGTCATTAGCTTTTATGGTTCTCAGGAATTTTCCAACTCTATTTTTCATGAGGCATTTTCTCCAGTGATGTTATATAATTTATATAATTGTATAATAGGCCTTCTGCAGTAGCTGGTCTTTCTGGTTTGGTCTTGTTATAGAGGCAACTTTATAGAGAACTTGTTACAAACTTTCAAAAAGATCTATGCAACTTTAAAAAAGATCAGCAATAAGCACAGCAAAATCCCTGCTACTTCAGTGATATGAATTTGAGATAAAGCTAAATAAGAGGAGGGACAATGTGAGGAATGTTAAGACAAGGTGGAATCAGAAACCAAATCTAATAGTTGGCAGGTTTTGTGGCAAATCAAATGGTACTAGGTGCATCACAAGTCCTCTTTGCACCACACTCTGCACCCGCCTTTATTATCCTCTTTTGGACACTAACCACACTTGAACATAACAGAAAGTCATACCTCCCTGTGATCTGCAGGAATGATCAGACATCCAGGACATACCACGTCACCACTGAGCCTAAAGATCTTAGGGCGACTGGGTAGTTCAAGTGTAGAATTCATCTGAGGAGAGAGTATGAAGGTTCACTCTGGAATAGACCTAGCCTGACCTCAGAATATCTTGAGCCAATAAAAAACTCAAATGTACCTGCTATTTAGGGAGGATCTAAAGCCATGGCAATGTTCAAGGAATCAACAATCCTTAAAAATTATGACATATATATTGAGGGCATCAAAAGTGAAGATATCTTTTCAAATGAAGGAGAAATCTCTAAGCCAAGGGCAGAAAGCATTTGGGAGCTTGTCAGCATTCTCAGGAGCCAAAAGATAGCAGCACAAAGACTTGAAAGGGAGAGAGAGAGGATTCCAGGAGTAGAACTGAGGAGTGAGGATGATCACATTATCTCTCTTTTCTTTCCTACTACCTACAAAAAAATAAATGTCTCTGCAACCTTACCCCCACATCAGAGAACTGATGGAGGGAGGGATTACCACGAGGCCAGTAGAAGGAGCAGAAAAATTAGGATATGAGTGTGGAAGTGGTGAAGCAATGAAAATGGACAGGAAAACACACATGACTTTAAGGCTTCTTAGTGAAGCAGTGAGAAGACAGGAGCAAAAAGACCTGGAAGCAGAACTAAGGTGCATGATGTGACTGTAGGCTGTAAGTTATGGATCAAAGAAAGCAGAGTTGTTTCCTGTCAAACTGCACTACCTGTGTTCAACATAAAAATGTTTACCTTTATTTTTCACAAAATATAAAGATGATAGATACTCCTATGGTTAAAAACTAATGCAACACTGTCTGACCTGTGGTGACACAGTGGATACAGTATCAACCTACAACACTGAGGTTGCTGGTTCAAAACCCTGAGGTCGCCAGCTCTGACTGAGGACTTGTCAGTGTGGGGTCATTGGCTTGAGCAGGGAATCATCCATACGATCCCAAAGCTCACTAGCTTAAGCCCAAAGGTCACTGGCATGAAAAGCCCAAGGTTGCTGGCTTGAGCAAGGGGACACTGGTATAGTCCCAGTCAAAGCACTTAGGAGAATCTCAATGTATAACTAATGTGAAAGCAACTACAAGTTGATGTTTCTCACGCTCTCTCTCTCTCTCTCCTTTTCTTGGAAACAATCAATGCACAACTAAAAGCAACAATGAGTTGATGCTTCTCACCTTCTCTCTCCCTTCTCTCTCTCTTTCACTAACTTATAAAAATAACCCTGTGCCGTCCAAGAAACAACATTATCCCAAACTTAACTGCCTAGAGATGATCATTGTGAACATTTCAATGAACCTGCTTTCCAAAATCTCTATAGGCATATATACTAAACTATTAATAAAGAATTACTCTATACATGCTATTTTATTACCTGGTGTTTCCCTCAGTAATAACTTATGGACATTTTTTTCTATATCATTAAATACCAATCATTTTACATATGTAGATATTATTCTACTATGAGGGTGTACCATAATTTACCTAATCTCCTATTACTGAATATTTAGGGTGTTTCCTGTCCCTGGCATTTCTCTATCATAAACAAAGATCTATGAAACATACTTTTACACCCATCTTTGTGCACCTGACCATTTCCTTCTTTGTTTATAAAGCTTAGAAATGGAACTGCTGGGTCAAAGTATACACACATTACAGTTTATTATACTATCCAACTGCTCCTTGCCATCACCAGGAAGTTTACACTCATTTATTCTCCTATCATAATCTACTTCAATTTTTTAAAAAATATTTTATTGATTGATTTTACAAGGGGGAGGTGAACAAGAAGTAGTTGCTCCACTCTAGCTGTTTATTGCTTGCTTGTCATATGTGCCTTGACCAGGCAAGTCTAGGTTTTCGAACCAGCAACCTCAGTGTTCCAGGTTGGAGTTTTGTCTGCTGAGCCACCAGGCCAGGCACTAATCTACTTCAATTTGATGAGTATTTAGTGATATCTCATTTTTTGAATTTTTTTTATTTCTAATGAATTGGTCATATTTTCTTGTGCTTCTTAATCATTTATATTCACTATCCTAAGTGATGGTATAGAAAAGGAGTCAGCCAATTAAAGGCCATATGCCAAACATCAGCCAGTATGCCAAATCTGGCCTACCATTCTTTATGGTATGTCCTGCAAGCTGAGAATGGATTTTACATTTTTGGACGGTAAGTAAAAATATCTGAAGAAGAATAATCATTCATGACATGTGAAAATTATATAAAATTAAAATTTCTATGCCCATAAATAAAGTTTTGGAACACAGCTGCATCCATTCTTTTACATATTGTCTCTGGCTGCTTTCTCACTACAGCAGCAGAGTTGAATAGTTTTGAGAGAGACTCGATGACTGGAAAGGCCTAAAATATTTACTAACCAGTCCTTACAGAAAACATTTTGTGAACTTGTGGTACAGAGTAATGACTAAGAATACAGAACTCAGAGCCAATGTTTCCTGGATTCACATACCTGCTCAACCATCTGCTATTTATTTGACATTGGATAATTTACTTAGTTCTCTACGCTTCAGTTTTTATTCATCTGGAGAAAATAACAGTATTGAACTGAAAATGTTCTGAGGATTAGATGAATTTAGCACTTAGAATAGTGCCTAGTATAAGTGCTGTATAAATGTATAATGTTAGTATAGTGTTAGTATAAATGTTAGCTATTATTTATATTCTTTTTGATTTAAACTATCTTCTATACTTTTTTGTCTATCTTTCCTTGCAGTATTTGTTGGCCATTCAATTAAGGGAACTTTTGCATAGTAGGAATTTTAAGTTTTATCTATGATAGATTGTAATTTTTTTTCCCAGTTTGCTAGTGATTTTTCAACCTTGAAGGTGACTTCAATTTACTCTAAGGAAGCATAATTCAAGTCCCTACATTAATTCTAGTTATAACTTCTAAAATATTAGTAAACAAAGTGGTCAAAATGAGATCATCTAGTCCAACTACCTTTCTGAAGCTTAATTATTTTTCTAATATATCCGGGAGTAGTAGTTGTAAATTCACTAACTTCTAGTTATCTGGGACCTCTCACTGTTCCCAATCTTAATTCTTTGGGTCACAAATGACAAATTTAATCCCTTTCCCTTACATAAAACTTCCAAACATGGGAAAATAGCTATCTTCTCACCTGCAATTTATCTTCTACCCACAGGGCCATCCCATGTCTCCATTGTTATATGCTAAACCTGTCTGAGGCCTTCAGGTGGTGTTCCCGTGACAAGGAGTAACTGATTCCATTCACTATTAAAATTTTTCCTCTTAAAACAATCCAATTTGTCATTATGCCTTTTGTTGCGTGCCTTATTCTGCAGTATAAAAACATCAGGTTTAACACAGTCTTGCAATTAACTTCTAATACCCCACCACATTGGATACTTTTGGGCCTGGGGCATCACAATTCTAGAAGCCTTTCTTTCATTGATCAAAACCATTTATGTCTTAAACTGCTTGCTCCTGAGAATTATGCAGACATCATACACTATGTAAAATGGGATCCAGAGACTTTCTACAACATATTAAATAAGTACTTGTGGGAGCTTGGCCTTTATGATATATGGCACTAGGAAGAAAAGCATACTTATTGCTGCCTCTAATAATTTGGGGCATACCTTCTCACGGTCATAATAATTCTTTGGGTTCTGATGCACATACAGCTTACAACTTATCATTGGACTGTGCCTATATTGACATGATTATATAGAATCTTCATCTCCTATAAAATGATGTATGTATCAGAATTGTGTTCATTTCCTTCTTAAAGCAGGCTAGCATGTATTTCCCAGTTACCAATAAATCAAGAACTAACAGAATACACTTCAGACATAAAAATATTATTATATTGACCAATCATCAATAAAGTTTACCTAAATAAGCTAGTAATTGTCTGGCCTGTAGTGGCGCAGTGGATAAAGCATTGACCTGGAACGCTGAGGTGGTCTAGGACCTGAGAAACAACTACTACCAGTTGATGATTCATGCTCCTAATCCCCCTCACCTGTGCCTTCCCCTTTCTCTCTCTTTCCTTTCTCTAAAGTCAATAAATAAAATCTTTTTAAAAATATGTTAGTAATTTACCCCTACCATCCAAATGGCATAGGAGTCACATTTATAATTTTATAAAGCTACTTTTTAAAGTGGAACTAATCCAACAATAAACAACTTTGTGTAAATAAAGAGACTTGGAATAATAGCTATTTTTTTCTCCAAGTACAATTAACTTAACATCTCACAGGCCCTGGCCGGTTGGCTCAGTGGTAGAGCATTGGCCTGGCATGCAGGAGTGCCAGGTTCAATTCCCGGCCAGGGCACACAGGAGGAGCGCCCATCTGCTTTTCCACCCCTCCCCCTATCCTTCTTCTCTGTCTCTCTCTTCCCCTCCTGCAGCCAAGGCTCCATTGGAGCAAAGTTGGCCTGGGAGCAAAGAGGATGGTTCCTTGGCCTCTGCCTCAGGTGCTAGAATGGCTCTGGTTGCAAAAGAGTGACGCCCCAGATGGGCAGAGCATCGCCCCCTGGTGAGCATGTCAGGTGGATCCTGGTCAGGCGCATGCGGGAGTCTGTCTGACTGCCTCCCCGTTTCCAACTTCAGAAAAATACAAAAAAAATAAATAAATAAAACTTTGCTTGATAATCTAAAAAAAAAAAATTAACATCTCACTATCAAGAAAAAATATACATTTAAACACGTGACATAAAGCAAGGTCATCTACACAGCAAGAAAAAAGTCTTCATGCCTGACCAGGTGGTGGCACAGTGGATAGAGCATGGACCCGGGATGCTGAGGACCTAGGTTCGAAACCCTAAGGTCACTAGTTTTAGTGCAGGCTCTTCAGCTTGAGCAAGGGGTCACCGGCTTGAGTGTGGGATCATAGACATAATCCCGTGGATACTGGCTTGAGCCCAAGGTTGCTGGCTTGAGCAAGGGGTCATTGGCTTGGTTGAAACCCCTGGGTCAAGGCACATATGAGAAAACAATCAATGAACAAAGAAGGATGCCACAACTATGAGTTGATACTTCTCATCTCTCTCCTTTCCTGTCTGTCTCTGTCTGTCCTTTTCTCTCACTAAAAAAAAAAAAGAAAGAAAAAAAAAGAAAAGAAAAGAAAAGAAAAGAAAAACAAACCCCCAAAACAAAAAACAAACAGTCTTTAAAATCAAGAATAATATCTTTTTATCTTTTGCTTTCCAATTTTACAAAAATCATAAAACTTGAGGATTTCACACCCTTTCTAAATGTACATTGTCATTAATGCTTAATGCAAATAAATAAATGGCTTTAAAAAATAAGAAATGCTGTAACCACATCAGTTCCATGGTTTTATCTATTACGAGTACAGGGTCCTCACATTTGGTAGCCTTGCCCCTTAGTGACCTTATGACACCTCTGTGAAGCCTGATACCAGTTTGACTGGCAAGAAACAAAGAGCTGCACAAATTTAGTGTATACATTGCAATGAGCTTGGGGATAAGTATACGGTACACCTGTGAAACTATCTCATCAAGAATATAAACATGCCTATGACTTCCTAAAATATCCTCCCACTTTATTATTTTTTTTCCCAGAAAAACTTTTAATTGATATTTTTCCTGTCTTTTCATGGGAGTAAGATTGTCTCCTACTTGGCTGCAAAACCTGTATTTGAAAAAGGTTTAAATTAGAGAAAACCTTATGTTCCCCTTGTAAAATTGCATAACCTTCATCCAGGGCAGCACCTTCATATCACCCTACCAACCAGAGAGGTAGCCAGGGGGACTTATGACCTGACATTGTAACCAGTGGTAGGATTCAAATATTTTAACAACTGGTTCTCTGCCCTAATGACTGTTTTAAGTATTAAAAAATGATTCAGTATACCAAAAGTTAGTTTATTATTTCATGTATTTAATACTTAAATAAGAACAAAAAAGAAATACACAAAATATATTATGTTATAAAATAGAGTTTTAAAATATTAATGAAAATATTAAATAACATCTGACAAGAAAAAATAAAATTGTTAAGATATTTCCATATTGCTTCTTTTTTATATAAATAAATTTTTATTAATGTTAATAGGGTGACATCAATAAATCAGGGTACATATATTCAAAGAAAACATGTTCAGGTTATCTTGTCATTCAATTATGTTGCATACCCATCACCCAAAGTCAGATTGTCCTCCGTGACCCTCTATCTAGTTTTCTTTGTGCCCCTCCCCCTCCCCCTCTCCCTCCTTCCCTCCCATGCCCGCCCTCTCCCCACCCCTGGTAACCACCACACTCTTGTCCATGTCTCTTAGTCTCGTTTTTATGTCCCACCAATGTATGAAATCATGTAGTTCTTGTTTTTTTCTTATTTACTTATTTCACTCCTTATAATATTATCAAGATCCCACCATTTTGTTGTAAATGATCTGATGTCATCATTTCTTATGGCTGAGTAGTATTCCATAGTGTATATGTGCCACATCTTCTTTATCCAGTCTTCTATTGAAGAGCTTTTTGGTTGTTTCCATGTCTTGGCCACTGTAAAAAATGCTGCAATGAACATGGGGCTGCATGTGTCTTTACATATCAATGTTTCTGAGTTTTGGGGGTATATACCCAGTAGAGGGATTGCTGGGTCATTAGGTAGTATTATTTTCAGTTTTTTGAGGAACCACCATAATTTCTTCCATAATGGTTGTACTACTTTACATTCCCACCAACAGTGTATGAGGGTTCCTTTTTCTCCACAGCCTCTCCAACATTTGCTATTACCCGTCTTGTTGATAATAGCTAATCTAACAGGTGTGAGGTGGTATCTCATTGTAGTTTTGATTTTCATTTCTCTAATAACTAATGAAGATGAGCATCTTTTCATATATCTGTTGACCATTTGTATCTCTTCCTGGGAGAAGTGTCTGTTCATGTCCTCTTCCCATGTTTTTATTGGATTGTTTGTTTGTTTGTTGTTGAGTTTTATGAGTTCTTTGTATATTTTGGATATTAGGCCCTTATCTGAGCTGTTGTTTGAAAATATCATTTCCCATTTAGTTGGCTGTCTGTTTATTTTGTTGTCAGTTTCTCTTGCTGAGCAAAAACATTTTAGTCTGATGTAGTCCCATTCATTTATCTTTGCCTTCACTTTTCTTGCCTTTGGAGTCAAATTCATAAAATGCTCGTTAAAACCCAGGTCCATGAGTTGAGTACCTATGTCTTCTTCTATGTACTTTATTGTTTCAGGTCTTATATTTAGGTCTTTGATCCATTTTGAATTAATTTTAGTACACGGGGACAGGCTGTAGTCGAGTTTCATTCTTTTGCATGTGGCTTTCCAGTTTTCCCAACACCATTTGTTGAAGAGGCTTTCTTTTCTCCATTGTGTGTTGTTGGCCCCTTTATCAAAGATTATTTGACCATATATATGTGGTTTTATTTCTGGGCTTTCTATTCTGTTCCATTGGTCTGAGTGTCTATTTTTCTGCCAATACCATGCTGTTTTGATTATCGTGGCCCTATAATATAGTTTAAAGTCAGGTATTGTAATGCCCCCAGCTTCATTCTTTTTCCTTAGGATTGTTTTGGCTATTCGGGGTTTTTTATAGTTCCATATAAATCTGATGATTTTTTGTTCCATTTCTTTAAAAAATCTCATAGGGATTTTGATGGGAATTGCATTAAATTTGTATATTGCTTTGGGTAATATGGCCATTTTGATTATATTTATTCTTCCTATCCAAGAACAAGGAATATTTTTCCATCTCATTGTATCTTTTTCGATTTCCTTTAACAATGCTTTGTAATTTTCATTATATAGGTCCTTTACATTCTTTGTTATGTTTATTCCTAGGTATTTTATTTTTTTTGTTGCAATCGTGAAGCGGATTTTTTTTTGAGTTCGTTTTCTAATATTTCATTATTGGCATATAGAAAGGCTATGGACTTTTGTATGTTAATTTTGTATCCTGCGACCTTACTGTATTGGTGTATTGTTTCTAGTAATCTTTTTGTGGAGTCTTTGGGGTTTTCAATGTATAGGATTATATCATCTGCAAAAAGTGATACCTTTACTTCTTCTTTTCTGATATGGATGCATTTTATTTCTTTCTCTTCTCTGATTGCTCTGGCCAGAGCCTCTAGCACCACGTTAAATAAGAGTGAACAGAGTGGACAACCCTGTCTTATTCCAGATTTAAGATGGAAAATCCTCTGTTTTATGCCATTTAATATGATGTTGGCTTATGGTTTATCAGATATGGCCTTTACTTTATTTTTTTTAATTTTTTTTTCCTGAAGTTGGAAACAGGGAAGCAGTCAGACAGACTCCCACATACGCCCGACAAGGATCCACCCGGCATGCCCACCAGGGGGCAATGTCTTCCCATCTGGGGCGTTGCTTTGCTGCAATCAGAGCCATTCTAACGCCTGATGCAGAGGCCATGGAGCCATTCTCAGCACCCGGGCCAACTTTTTGATCCAATGGAGTCTTGGCTGCGGGAGGGGAAGAGAGAGACAGAGAGGAAGGAGAGTGGGAGAGGTGGAAAAGCAGATGGGTGCTTTTCCTGTGTGCCCTAGCCAGGAATCGAACCTGGGACTCCTGCATGCCAGGTTGACACTCTACCACTGAGCCAACCGGCCAGGACCATATATAGCCTTTATCATGTTTAGATACTTTTTCCTTCTATACCCATTTTATTGAGTGTCTTAAACATAAAGTTGTGTTGTATTTTATCGAATGCCTTTTCTGCATCTATTGATAAAATCATGTGGTTTTTGTTCTTTGTTTTCTTGATATTGTGTATTATGTTAACCGTTTTACGTATATTGAACCATCCTTGAGATTCTGGGATGAATCCCACTTCATCATGATGTATTATTTTGTAATATGTTGTTGTATTCGATTTGCCAGTATTTTGTTTAGTATTTTAGCATCTGTATTCATTAGAGATATTGGTCTGTAGTGGGGTTTTTTTGTTGTTGTTTTTTGTTTTTGTTTTTTTTTTCCGTCCTTGCCAGGTTTCTGTATGAGGGTTATGTTGGCCTCATAAAATGTGTTTGGAAGTATTGCTTCTTCTTAAATTTTTGAAGACTTTGACTAGAATAGGAACCAAGTCTTCTTTCAATCTTTGATAGAATTCACTAGTATATCTGCCTGGGCCTGGACTTTTATTTTGGGGAAGGTTTTTAATAATTTTTTCTATTTCCTCTCTGCTAATTGGTCTGTTTAGGCTTTCTGCTTCTTCATGACTCAATCTAGGAAGGTTATATTGTTATAGAAATTTATCCATGTCTGCTAGATTGTTGAATTTGGTGGCATATAGTTTTTCGTAGTATTCTACAATAATTCTTTGTATAATCTATGATGTCTGTGATGATTTCTCCTCTTTCATTTGGAATTTTGTTTATATGAGTCCTTTCTCTTTTTTCCTTGGTGAGACTTGCTCAGGGTTTGTCAATTTTGTTGTTTTTTTCAAAAAACCAGCTCCTTGTTCTATTAATTTTTTCTATAGTTTTTCTGTTCTCTATTTCATTTTTTTCTGCTCTGATATTTATTATCTCCTTTCTTTGGCTGGTTTTAAGTTGTATTTGTTCTTCTTTTTCTAGTTCCTTAAGGTGTGAAGTTAAGTGGTTCACTTGGGCTCTCTCTTGTTTGTTCATAAAGGCCTGAAGTGATATGAACTTCCCTCTTATTACTGCTTTTGCTGCATCCCAGAGATTCTGATATGTCGTATTATCATTTTCATTTGTCTGTATATATCTTTTGATCTGGGCACTTATTTCTTCTTTGACCCATTCATTTTTTAAATTTATGTTGTTGGAGTGACGTCACGGAAATGGCGCCGTGAGCAGCGCGTCCGACAGATCTCCCCAAAATCTCAACAAATTTATCAACTAGAAACAGAAAAATTTATCCTCGGAGCATTCCGGAGTTCCACACAAACTGAAAGCGAAAGGACTGTTATCACTTGAATCTGAGAGACTAGTGTGTGGAGGAAGCTAACTACCGCAGGGATGTTCATTCAAGTCGCGGAGGGAGTGCGCCTGTGGTGAGTCGGCCCACACTCAGGGAGCAGCAGCCTAAGCGCTGCGAGCAGCCGCCGGTGTCGCCTGGAGCTGTGGTACGGTCGCAGAGCGAGCACCGTTAGCGTCCCCAGCGGCCCGCGCACTGCGAGTGAGAGTCCCCAGCCACCGGTGCCCGGAGCACAATCAAGCGTTGGGGGAGGGGCATGCGGGCAGCCTGAAATACCTTAGGGAGCACAGCTGCGGACCCAATCACTGAAATTAGCTTAACCCAAGAAATCTGCGCACCCACGGGGCTCTAATTGATAAGATCTCTCTCAGTTCAGCGATCTAAGACAAGAGGCGTGATATTTTTTAGTGCCTCTCGCTAAAGGTGTGGGGGCAACTTCTGATTGACAGAGCCTCCATATTCAGGGATAAACGCTAACAAGAGGGACTTGGCAGATAATAAGATCTATACTACACTAGTCGCAAGCAGAGACTAGTGCCTCTTTTTCCCAGCCAAAACAGGCTACAAAGTGTGGAAAGCCTGGGTTCAGTGGTCCAACTGAATGCTAGGCGCTGAACAGTCACCTTGACAACAATTGACTCCCACCCCCGCCTGATTACACTGGAGGCTCTGACTGCCAGAGCCTTTCCCAAAGCCTTGCACTGAGTGGGGATAGAGTGGGGATTTCCCAGCTCTTTCAGCCTCTTACTCCCCAGACAGAAGCAGTGGCAGCCTTATACCTGGATCACCAGGCTGCTAATTCAGGAAGGGGGGACTAGGAGAAAGACTCCAGGAAAGCAAACTCTCTCATTGTTGGACCCTGCAAACACCAACAAGGCTTGACTACCAGCAAGACTAAAGCCAATTATGTGACATTGCCATAGATTCCCATCAACTACAAATCCCTACCTAAGTGTGACACAGGGGCAGAGCCTGGGGTACAGAGTCACCGACCAGGAAGAGGGAGAGAAAAGAAAAAGGAAGAAGTTAACCTCTCAAAATCAAGAAAAATCCACAGACTTTACAACTTGTTCCACTAATTCTTTGTTGTTGTTGTTTCTTTCTTCTTTCTTATTGCCTTTATTATTATTATTTCTATTTCCTCCACCTCGGTCCTTTTATTATCTGCCCATCTTATGCTTCCCTTTTCTTGAACTACACTACCCATGAGTGTTACATTTTATTTCTTTTCTTTATCCTCACTCTCCTTTAAGGTTACACTCCAAAACACTTAACTCTCACTCTCTCTTCTTTTGTTTTGTTTTTTTTTGTTTTGCTTTATTTTGTTTTTTCCTCTTACTTTTTTTTCTTCCTTCATTTTTCTCTTTTTCTTATTTTTTCCTTTCTATTCGTTTCTTCTTTTCTAGTTTTACTTTTCCTCCCATTTAATCCTCAATCACGAACAAATTATTTAATTTGGGACTGAAGTTTTTTTTGTTTGTTTTTTTCTTTTTTGCTTTTGTTTTTGTTTTTTTTGTTTGTTTTCGTGGCATTTTGGGTACTTTTTACGTTGCTTTTTAACTCACTAGCATTCCTCCCAACCCAAGGTCTCCACTGTATTTAGTCTTCACTCCACTTAATACAACAGATTTTTATTTATTATTTTTATTTTTTTTCTTCTTTATTATTCTTTTTTTTTCTTTCTCTATTTTTCTGGTTCCCTCTTATCCCTCTCATTATATCTCTTAGTTGGCCATCACTTACAAGCAAATCATCTTATTCTTGTCTACGATTTTCTTCTTTTTCTTTTTTTTTTTTTTTTTTTTTTTTTTTTTTGCATTTAGTAGGTCCCTACTCCCTTTTTTTTGCCCCTTGAACTCTTCACCCCAAATCAGGACCTCCATTATAGGCAATTTTTGTTCCATTTAGCATAATATTATTCACAAGTCATCACGATATTTCCCTGAGGAGGGGAGAGGAGGAAAAGAGAAGAAAGAAAAAAGGGGGAAATAATAAATTATTACTGTTTTTTTTTTTGTGGGGTGTTTTACCTTTTTTTTTTTTACTTTTTATACTTTATTAATTCTAATTAGTGCTATCAACAAGACCACCCTAAGATGCCAATAAGAAAGAGGAAATTGAATATTATGGATACAAAAGATAGAGAGGTAACACAAATAGATGTGCAAAAATCTATGGAGAAAACACTTAACATATTGGAAGCCTGGGAGCTAAATGACAGAGAATTTAAAATAGAAATCTTAAAAATACTCAGAGATATACAAGACAGAAAGGCAATTTAGAGAGATCAGAAAACAACTCAACGAACACAAATATATTACTAAGGAAATTGAAACTATAAAAACATATCAAACAGAAATGAAAAACTCAATTCACGAGCTGAAAAATGAGGTAACAAGCTAAGCTAACAGAATAGCCCAGATAGGAGATAGGATTAGTGAAATAGAAGAAAAGCAACTTGAGGCACAACAAAGAGAAGAAGAAAGAGACTCAAAAATAATAAAAAAGGAAAAAGCCCTACAGGAATTGTCTGACTCCATCAGAAAGTATAACATAAGTATAATAGGTATATCAGAGGGAGAAGAGAAAGAAAATGGAATGGAGAATATACTCAAACAAATAATAGACGAGAACTTCCCAAGCCTGTGGAAAGAACTAAAGCCTCAAATTCAAGAAGCAAACAGAACACCGAGTTTTCTTAACCCCAAAAAACCATCTCCAAGGCACATCATAATAAAGATGACACAAACCAATGCAAAGAAAAAATTCTCAAGGCAGCCAGGGAAAAGAAGAGTACAACATATAAAGGAAGGCCTATTAGATTATCATCAGATTTCTCAGCAGAAACTCTACAAGCTAGAAGAGAGTGGACCCCAATATTTAAAGCCCTGAAAGAGAGCAACTTTAAGCCAGGAATACTATACCCATCAAAGCTATCCTTCAAGTATGAAGGAGATAGAACAACATTCACAAATACAGAAAAGATGAGAGAATTTATCAGCAGAAAGCCCCCACTCCAGGAAATACTAAAGGGGGTTTTCCAACCAGATTCAAAGAACAAAAGAAAACAAAACCACAAGTAACATCTTCAACAAGAACACAATAAATCCAAACTTGAACTGTGACAACAAAAGAAAAAAAAGGGGGTAGAGAATGGAGATTAATAGTAGCAAAGGACAATGAAGTGCAGAAATACTCATAAGATAGGGTACTACAATAAATATGGTAGGTACCCTTTTCATTACTTAATGGTAACCACCCTTGAAAAAACCACCACAAAAACACTTGACTTAAAAAAGGTAGCAACAGAGGAAAGATGTACGGAACACAAACAAAGAAAAACAAATGATAGAAAAACAAAAGAGAGGAATCAAACAAGATACAAAACTAACAGAAAGCAATTTATAAAATGGCAATAGGGAACCCACAAGTGTCAATAATTACACTAAATGTAAATGGATTAAACTTACCACTAAAAAGACACAGAGTAGCAGAATGGATTAAAAAAGAAAATCCAACTGTATGCTGCCTACAAGAAACACATCTAAGCAACAAGGATAAAAACAAATTCAAAGTGAAAGGCTAGAAAACAATACTCCAAGCAAACAACACCCAAAAAAAAGCAGGTGTAGCAATACTCATATCTAGTAATGCTGACTACAAGACAGAAGAAATGCTCAGAGACAAAAATGGTCATTTCATAATGATTAAGGGGAAGTTGACTCAATAAGACATAACAATCCTTGATATATATGCACCAAACGAAGAAGCACCAAAATATATAAGACAGCTACTTATTGACCTTAAAACAAAAACTAACAAAAATACAATCATACTTGGAGACCTCAATACACCGCTGACGGCTCTAGATCGGTCATCCAAACAGAGAATTAATAAAGATATAGTGGCCTTAAACGAAATACTAGAACACCTGGATATGATAGACATCTACAGGACACTTCATCCCAAAGCAACAGAGTATACATTTTTCTCTAGTGTACATGGAACATTCTCAAGAATTGACCATATGTTGGGCCACAAAGACAATATCATCAAATTTAGAAAAATTGAAATTGTACCAAGCATATTCTCTGACCATAAAGCCTTGAAACTAGAATTCAACTGCAAAATAGAGGGGGAAAAACCCACAAAAATGTGGAAACTAAACAACATACTTCTATAAAATGAATGGGTCAAAGAAGAAATAAGCGCAGAGATCAAAAGATATATACAGACAAATGAAAATGAAAATACGACATATCAGAATCTCTGGGATGCAGCAAAAGCAGTAATAAGAGGAAAGTTCATATCACTTCAGGCCTTTATGAACAAACAAGAGAGAGCCGAAGTAAACCACTTAACTTCACACTTTAAGGAGCTAGAAAAAGAAGAACAAAGACAACCCAAAACCAGCCGAAGAAAGGAGATAATAAAAATCAGAGCAGAAATAAATGAAATAGAGAACAGAAAAACTATAAAAAAAATCAATAAAACAAGGAGCTGGTTCTTTGAAAAGATCAACAAGATCGACAAACCCTTGGCAAGACTCACCAAGGAAAAAAGACACAGGACTCAAATAAATAAAATCCAAAATGAAAGAGGAGAAATCACCACAAACATCATAGATATACAAAGAATTATTGTAGAATACTATGAAAAACTATATGCCACCAAATACAACAATCTAGAAGAAATGGACAAATTCCTAGAACAATACAACCTTCCTAAACTGAGTCATGAAGAAGCAGAAAGCCTAAACAGACCAATCAGCAGGGAGGAAATAGAAAAAATGATTAAAAACCTCCCCAAAAATAAAAGTCCAGGCCCAGACGGTTATACTAGTGAATTCTATCAAACATTCAAAGAAGACTTGGTTCCTATTCTACTCAAAGTCTTCCAAAAAATTGAAGAAGAAGCAATACTTCCAAACACATTTTATGAAGCCAACATAACCCTCATACCAAAACCTGGCAAGGATGGCACAAAGAAAGAAAACTACAGACCAATATCTCTAATGAATACAGATGCTAAAATACTAAACAAAATACTGGCAAACCGAATACAACAACATATTAAAAAAATAATACATCATGATCAAGTGGGATTCATCCCTGAATCTCAAGGATGGTTCAACATACGGAAAAACGGTTAACATAATACACCATATCAACAAAACAAAGAACAAAAACCACATGATCTTATCAATAGGTGCAGAAAAGGCTTTTGATAAAATACAACACAATTTTATGTTTAAGACTCTCAAAAAAATGGGTATAGAAGGAAAATATCTCAACATGATAAAGGCCATATATGATAAACCATCAGCGAACATCATATTAAACGACATAAAAATGAGGACTTTCTACCTTAATTCAAGAACAAGACAGGGTTGTCCACTCTCTCCACTCTTATTTAACGTGGTGCTAGAAGTTCTGGCCAGAGCAATCAGACAAGACAAAGAAATAAAAGGCATCCATATCGGAAAAGAAGAAGTAAAGGTATCACTTTTTGCTGATGATATGATCCTATACATCGAAAACCCAAAGGACTCCACAAAAAGATTATTAGAAACAATAAACCAATACAGTAAGGTTGCAGGATACAAAATTAACATACAAAAGTCCATACCCTTTCTATATGTCAACAATGAAATATTAGAAAACGAACTCAAAAAAAAAATCCCCTTCACGATTGCAAGAAAAAAAATAAAATACCTAGGAATAAACATAACAAAGAATGTAAAGGACCTATATAACAAAAACTACAAGGCATTATTAAGAGAAATAGAAAAAGACACAATGAGATGGAAAAATATTCCTTGTTCTTGGATAGGAAGAATAAATATAATTCAAATGGCCATATTACCCAAAGCAATATATAAATTTAATGCAATTCCCATCAAAATTCCTATGAGATTTTTTAAAGAAATGAAACAAAAAATCATAAGATTTATATGGAACTATAAAAGATCCCAAATAGCCAAAACAATCCTAAGGAAAAAGAATGAAGCTGGGGGCATTACAATACCTGACTTTAAACTATATTATAGGGCCACGATAATCAAAACAGCATGGTATTGGCAGAAAAATAGACACTCAGACCAATGGAACAGAATAGAAAGCCCAGAAATAAAACCACATATATATGGTCAAATAATCTTTGATAAAGGGGCTAACAACACACAATGGAGAAAAGAAAGCCTCTTCAACAAATGGTGTTGGGAAAACTGGAAAGCCACATGCAAAAGAATGAAACTCGACTACAGCCTGTCCCCGTGTACTAAAATTAATTCAAAATGGATCAAAGACCTTAATATAAGACCTGAAACAATAAAGTACATAGAAGAAGACATAGGTACTCAACTCATGGACCTGGGTTTTAAAGAACATTTTATGAACTTGACTCCAATGGCAAGAGAAGTGAAGGCAAAGATAAATGAATGGGACTACATCAGAATAAAAAGTTTTTGCTCAGCAAGAGAAACTGATATCAAAATAAACAGACAGCCAACTAAATGGGAAATGTTATTTTCAAACAACATCTCAGATAAGGGCCTAATATCCAAAATTTACAAAGTACTCATAAAACTCAACAACACACAAACAAACAATCCAATAAAAAAATGGGAAGAGGACATGAACAGACACTTCTCCCAGGAAGAGATACAAATGGCCAACAGATATATGAAAAGATGCTCATCTTCATTAGTTATTAGAGAAATGCAAATCACAACTACAATGAGATTCCACCTCACACCTGTTAGATTAGCTATTATCAACAAGACGGGTAATAGCAAATGTTGGAGAGGCTACGGAGAAAAGGGAACTCTCATCCACTGTTGGTGGGACTGTAAAGTAGTACAACCATTATGGAGGAAAGTATGGTGGTTCCTCAAAAAACTGCAAATAGAACTACCTTATGACCCAGCAATCCCTCTAATGGGTATATACCCCAAAACCTCAGAAACATTGTTACGTAAAGACACATGTAGCCCCATGTTCATTGCAGCACTGTTCACAGTGGCCAAGACATGGAAACAACCAAAAAACCCTTCAATAGAAGACTGGATAAAGAAGATGTGGCACATATACACTATGGAATACTACTCAGCCATAAGAAATGATGACATCAGATCATTTACAGCAAAATGGTGGGATCTTGATAACATTATACGGAGTGAAATAATTAAATCAGAAAAAAACAAGAACTACATGATTCCATACATTGGTGGAACATAAAAACGAGACTAAGAGACATGGACAAGAGAGTGGTGGTTACCAGGAGTGGGGGAGGGAGGACGCAGGAGAAAGGGAGGGAGAGATTTAGGGGGAGGGCGAGGGGCACAGAGAAAACTAGACAGAGGGTGACAGAGGACATTCTGACTCTGGGTGAGGGGTATGCAACATAATTTAATAACAAGATAACCTAGACATGTTTTCTTTGAATATATGTACCCTGAATTATTAATGTCATCCCATTAACATTAATAAAAATGTATAAAAAAATTATGTTGTTTAGTTTCCACATTTTGTGGGGTTTTTTCCCTCTTTTTTGCCATTGAATACTAGTTTCAAGGGTTTATGATCAGAAAATATGCTTGGTACAAATTCAATTTTTCTGAATTTGCTGATGTTATTTTTGTGGCCCACCATATGGTCAATTCTTGAGAATGTTCCATGTACACTAGAGAAAAATGTATACTCTGTCACTTTGGGATGAAGTGTCCTGTAGATGTCTATGATATTCAGGTGCTCTAGTGTTTCATTTAAGGCCAATATATCTTTATTGATTTTCTGTTTGGATGAATGATCTAGAGCCATCAGCAGTGTTTGAGGACTCCACGTATGATTGTATTTTTGTCAGTATTTTTTAAGGTCAATAAGTAGCTGTCTTATATATTTTGGTGCTCCTTGGTTTGGTGCATATATATTAAGGATTATTATGTCTTCTTGATTTTGTGTCCCCTTAATCATTATGAAATGACCATTTTTGTCTTTGAGTACTTTTTCTGTCTTGTAGTCAGCATTACTAGATATGAGTATTGCTACACCTGCTTTTTTTTGAATGTTATTTGCTTGGAGTATTGTTTTCCAGCCTTTCACTTTGAATTTGTTTTTATCCTTGTTGCTTAGATGTGTTTCTTGTAGGCAGCATACAGTTAGATTTTATTTTTTAATCCATTCTGCTACTCTGTGTCTTTTTCTTGGTGAGTTTAATCCATTTACATTTAGTGTTATTATTGACACTTGTGGGTTCCCTATTGCCATTTTATAAATTACTTTCTGTTAGTTTTGTATCTTGTTTGATTCTTCTCTTTTGTTTTTCTATCATTTGTGGGTTTTTTTTTTTTTTTGTTTGTATTCCATACTTTTTTCCTCTGTTGCTACCTTTTTCAATTCATTTGCTTCTGTGGTGGTTTTTTTAAGGGTGGTTAGCATTAAGTAATGAAAATGGTACTTACCATATTCATTGTAGTACCCTATCTTATGAGTGTTTCTGCACTTCATCGTCCTTTGCTACTGTTAATCTCCATCCTCTCCCCCTTCTTTTGCTTTTGTTGTTACAGTTTAAATTTGGTTTTATTGTGTTCTTGGTGGAGCTTTTACTTGTGGTTTGTTTTGTTTTGTTCTTTGAATCTGGTTGGAAAACCCCCTTTAGTATTTCCTGGAGTGGGGGTTTTCTGATGCTAAATTCCCTCATCGTTTCTGTATTTGTGAATGTTTTTATTTCTCTGTCATATTTGAAGGATAGCTTTGATGGGTATAGTATTCTTGGCTGAAAGTTTCTCTTTCAGGGCTTTAAATATTGGGGTCCACTCTCTTCTAGCTTGTAGAATTTCTGTTGAAAAATCTGATAATAATCTAATATGCCTTCCGTTATATGTTGTATTCTTCTTTTCCCTGGCTTCCTTGAGAATTTTTTCTTTGTCGTTGGTTTGTGCCATTTTCATTATGATGTGCCTTGGAGTAGGTTTGTTGTAGTTAGGAAAACTCAGTGTTCTGTTTGCTTCTTGAACTTGAGGCTTTATTTCTTTCCACAGGCTTGGGAAGTTCTTGTCTATTATTTGTTTGAGTATATTCTCCATTCCATTTTCTCTTCCTTCTCCCTCTGATATACCTGTTATTCTTATGTTATTCTTTTTGATGGAGTCAGACCATTCCTGTAGGTTTTTCTCATTTTTTTAATTTTTGAGTCTTTCTCTTCTTCTATTTGTTGTGCCTGAAGTTGCTTGTCTTCTATGTCATTAATCCTACCTTCTATCTGACCTGTTCTATTTGCTAAGCTAGTTACCTTGTTTTTCAGTTCATGAATTGAGTTTTTCATCTCTGTTTGATTTTTTTATATAGTTTCAATTTCCTTGGTAATATGTTCTTTGTGTTCGTTGGGTTGTTTTCTGAGCTCCCTAAATTGCCTTTCTGTGTTTTCTTGTATATCTCTGAGTATTTTTAAGATTTCTATTTTAACTTCTCTGTTATTTAGCTCCAAGGTTTCCAATATATTAAATTTTTTCTCCATAGATTTTTTTTCACATCTATCTGTGCTACTTCTCTATCTTTTGTATCCATGATATTTGATTTTCTTTTCTTAATGGCATCTGAGGGTGCTCTTGTTGATAGCACTAATGAGAATTAATAAAGAATAGAAAGTAAAAAAAAAGTAAAAAGTGGAAAAAAATTTGGAAAAAATCCACAAAAAACCCAACAATAATTTATTATTTCCCCCCGTTTTCTCTCTTCTCTTCCCCTCCTCTCTCCTCCTCCTTAGGTAAATATTGTGATGAACTGTGAATTATATTATGCTAAATGGAACAAAAGCTGCCTATAATGAAGGGTCTGATTTGGGGGGAAGTGTTCAAGGGGCAAAAAAGGAAGTAGGGACCCACAAAATGCAAAAAAAAGGAAAAAAATTCCTCAAGTATAAAATGATTTGCTTGTAAGTGATGGTCGACTAAGGGATATAATGAGAGGGATAAGAGGGAAACAGGAAAAAGGAAAAAAAATAACTACTGTACTAAGTGAAGCAAAAACTAAATAGAATGGAGATCCTGGGTTGGGAGGAGTGCTAATGAGTTAAAAAATGAAGTAAAAAGCACCCAAAATGCCACAAAAAAAATCTTGAGTCCCAAATTAAATAATTTGTTTGTGATTGAGGGTTGAATGAGAGGAAAAGTAAAAGGAGAAAAGAAGAAACCAATAGACAGGGAGAAAAAACAAAAAGAGAAAGAGAGAGAGAGAGTTAAGGGTTTTGGAGTGTAACCCTCATGGAAAGTAAGAAAGAAGAAAACAAATAAAATGTAACACTTATGGGTAGTGTAGTTCAAGAAAAGGGAAGAATAAGATGGGCAGAGAATAAAAGGACCAAGGTGGAGGAAATAGAAATATTAATAATAAAGGCAAGAAGATGAAAAAAACAAAAAAATAGTGGAACAAGCTATAAAGTCTGTGGATTTTTCTTGATTTTGAGAGGTTAACTTCTTCCTTTTTCTTTCCTCTCCCTCTTCCTCGTCGGCGATTGTGTACCTCAGGCTCTGCCCCAGTGGCATGCTTAGGTAGAGATTTGCAGTTGATGAGACTCTACGGCAATGTCATATATTAGGCTTCAGTCTTGTTGGTAGTCAAGGCTTGTTAGCGTTTGCAAGCTCTGACAATTTTTCCAGAGCCTCTCTCCTAGTCTCTCCTTCCTGAATTAGCAGCCTGATGATCCAGCTAGCTATGAGGCTGCCGCTGCCTCTGCCTGGGTAGTAAGAGGCTCAAAGAGCTGGCAAATTGCCACTCTATCCCCACTCAATGCAGGGCTCCGGGTAAGGTTCTGGCAGTCAGAGCTGCCAGCGTAATCAGGCAGGGCTGGGAGCCAATTGCTCTCAAGGTGACTTTCTATGAGCCTCTAGGCCTGTTCAGCATGCCTAGCACTCTGTGGGACCACTCTCCCCAGGCTTTCTGCACTTTGTAACCTGTTTTGGCTGGGAAGAAGATGCCCTAGTTGCTGCCTGCAGTACAGGAGGTCTTAACATCTGCCAAGTCCCTCTTTTTAGCGTATATCCCTGAGTATGAAAGCTCTGCTAATCAGAAGTTGCCCCCACCCCTTTAGCAAGAGGCACTAAAAATGATCACACCTCTTGTCTTAGATCACTGAACTGAGAAAGATCTTGTCAATTAGAGCTGTGCAGGTCAGTTGGGAGGTGAGCAGACTGTGGGTTAAGCTAATTTCAGTGATTGGATCCGCCAATCTGCTCCAGAAAAGACTGCAAGCTGCCCGCACACCCTTCCCCCGATGTTTGATTGGTAGCTTGAATGGTTGGGTGAGGCGCCCTGCCTGCCCAGAGAAGCTGGGGCGTAGGGAAGTTCGCTTTGGTGCACTCCCCGCGCGCTGCTGGCAGCTGCTGCTCGTGGCATGGGCGTTTGCTCACGTGGGCTGATTCACCAAAGGCACACTCTTTCCTCGGCTTGAACGAATGTCCATGCCACAGCCTAGCTTCTTCCACACCCTTAGCCCCCCCCCCGACTCTCAGTTCCAAGTGAAAGCAGCCTTTGCTCAGGTTAGTGAGGAAGGCAGAGTATTCCTTTGTCCGACTTATTTACTTCAGGGTTTATTATATATTTAGTCAATTTTTCGCTCGATCCTACCTTTGCCTTCATTGTGTGGAACTTCCGGATGCTCCAAGGATAGATTTTTCTGTCTCTGGTTGATGAACTTGTTGAAATTTTGGGGAGATTTTTCAGTTGCGCTCTTCACGGTGCCATTTCTCTGACATCACTCTCCATATTGCTTCTTGATTGGTGTCCTGACTTGCAATTTTTTTCACTTAGAAATGACATGAACATTACTGAGGGCACTTAGAATACACTGTTGCACAGATGAACATTGCAAAAGAGTAAGGAATATAAATTTATGATTTCCACATCAGCGGGCTACCCAGGTGCCCACCTTAGAGAGAATGTTGATTAAAAGTGCAATTTTAACAACTGGTTTGCCAAACTCAACAAAAGATTAGGTATCAGTTTGGCCAAATCAGTGTGAACTGGCTGAATCCCACCACTGATTTTAACCCTCACCACAATCTGGATAAGTGGTCCTGGGGTAGGAGTGAGAGACTTTCTTCTCTCTGTGAACTCTAAGCCCCTTGTTCACAATCTGTCAAATATCTTTGCATTTTCATTTCTCTCATTTGTCAAGAATCAATAGATCAGACAAATATGCCTAAATTAAATAGATCCTAAATATAAACTGGGAGAAAAATGAGAAGTTGTAAGAAAATAGTGTATTCACAGCATGCACAGCTTAATGAAAGAGAACTCTAGATGAGCTATAATGTGATCTGTCTTAGGGAACAATGGGGAAGGTGTGTTAAACTGATCAACTTTGCCTCTAGACTTTTGTTATTTGAGGGGTGGTACCAGTATACCACCACTCTTGATTCCAAATGCAACCGTTCTCTTTACAGTAATATAAATGGGGGTTCTAGAGCAAGAAGCTGTCTAATAGAAAATAAAGTAACAGCTTGTCTTGCATCTTTAAGTTAAAAGTCGTAAATTTTGAGATGTGTATGATATATACACATAAAAGCCCATATGTATATATGTACACTTAAGCCAATTCCCCATACACTCATCCTGTCTCAATAAAGTACATTATTGCTAGCTTCCTTCCTAAGAGGGTGAAATGAATAATGTAAGAGCTGGGAAGGAAAAAACTTCTTAAATGTTATAATTTATACAAGGATGATTTGTAGAAAAAAAATCAGGTCTTGTCTCCCCAATCTTTACATCTCTAAACATAATAAACATCAGTTGGGTTTTTTTTTTCTTTTAATTAGAAAACTTCTACAAAATACTGTTTTACACCTGAAGATAAGGGCCAAATATCGTTACAGTAAAAGCCTGTACAAATTCAAATAGAACACATCTGGTGATTGACTTCTATCCTCTGCCAGTCCCTGTTTTCAAAGGGGGTCAGGCGACAGTCCTTCTTCTCTGAGAGAAGCAGGTAGCACCGTCACTAGGGAGAGGAGGGAAGAGCAGGCACATCCCTTAACCTCCCCACCGTGTTGTGCTCAGGGGAAAAGAGTGCTGACTGACTGTCAATCAGTTCAAGACTTCCCAAAGTTGATTGCCCCTTACTTTTTCCATGAACACACATTTATGAACCCCATCTCAACTTGCTGAGTCAGAATATTCAATTACCTGGAGATTTGTTTATCTGTAATAAGCAATGCGTAAATATGGCCCTACATTCAGAAGGTTTAAATACAATTATTGGTATATAATAAAAAGTACCCTGATTCATATCTTTCCTCTGGTTCCCCAATCCTGAGGGAGCCACTGTTACCAGTTCACTGGGTACATTGTTACCCATTACAGTATTTTATGAAAACAGCTTTTGGATATGCAAGCAACTATGTTCATATATTTTATTACAAAGAGTAACAAGCAATACACACTTGCTGTATCTACTTCCCATGTTTGAAAATGGTTCCATGTCATTACACATAGCAAGACCGATTGGTTTTTATACTTGCACAGCATTCCATTCTGGATAAACAACAATATATTTAAAGTCACTTACTGCTGGAGATTTAGTTTTTCTTCCCCACTTTTTGCCATTACAAAAACTACAGTGAATATTCTCATACTTACGATGTTTGCAGAAGTACAAGTATCTACATAGTAGAAATTCCTGGAATTATAATTTTCTAATCAAAATGTATGTGATTTTTTTTTATTTTAATGGATACTGCCAAAACCCTTACACACACACACACACACACACACACACACACACACACACACACACAATCTGTGCCAGTTCTTCAGGCATTTGTAGATTTTATAAATCCGCAAGTGATATTAGTGATCAGAAAGGATTAGAGACCAGTGGTTTAGAATATTAGCTAGCGTGTAAAACTCGGATTTGTGGACTAAGTCCATTATCTATTTTTTTTTTTTGGCAAAACCATTTCTTCTATGAATATTTCCCTGTATCATCTAGCCCAATAATCTTCAAATTTTAATGTGCATATGAACTGTTGGGAGTATGGTGGGTTTTGTTAAAGCTCAAATAACTCGGCCTTCTCTGTTTTTTTTGTTTGTTTGTTTGTTTTTTTTTTAAATAAATTTTTATTAATGGTAATGGGATGACATTAATAAATCAGGGTACATATATTCAAAGAAAACATGTCTAGGTTATTTTGTCATTAAATTATGTTACATACCCCTCGCCCAAAGTCAGATTGTCCTCCGCCACCCTCTATCTAGTTCTCTGTGCCCCTCCCCCTCCCCCTAACTCTCTCCCTCCCTCCCTCCCATGTCCTCCCTCCCCCCACCCCTGGTAACCACCACACTCTTGTCCATGTCTCTTAGTCTCGTTTTTATGTTCCACCAATATATGGAATCATGTAGTTCTTGTTTTTTTCTGATTTACTTATTTCACTCCGTATAATGTTATCAAGATCCCACCATTTTGCTGTAAATGATCTGATGTTGTTTTTAACAAGTTCTTAGGTGAGAGGCTGATGCTTTCCTCCACGGACCACACTTTGAGTAGCAATGTCCTAGGGGCTCTCACCATCAGCAGCACATAGACTAGCACCTACTTAGACTATATTGTTGAGTGCAGGGGCAGTCACGCTTTTTCATCTTGGGATCCTTCAAAACTCTTGAAGTTATAAGGACTCCCCAAAAAACTTTGTTTATATGGGTTATCTTTTTTAATATTTACTATGTTTAGAACTAAAACTTGAAGAAAAGTTGTTTCATTTCACATAAAAATAATAAGCCATTAAATGTTAACACAAACAACATTTTTTATAATTAAAAAAATGTCCAAAATAAAGTTAGTGAGAAGAGTAACAATGTTTAATTTTTGATGGCTGGATCTTACATATGTTTCCACATGCAATCTGTTGTTTCACACATCATGTAGCTTCTGGAAAACTCCATTGTATACTCATGGGAGATCAAGAATGAATAAAGCAAATATTCTTAGTATTATTATAAAAATAGTATTGACCTTTTTATCCCCTATAAGGTTCTTGGGAGTCCCATGGTTCCCTGACCATACTTTGAGAACCACTCTTCAGTGTGCATTCCTTGTGCCACACCTATAGACTGCAAACTTCTTCAGAACAGTGACTATATCAATCTTATTCTTGCTCGTTATTTCCATAGAGCTATCTCAAATAATGTGCTGAAGCAACGTTTCTTGATTTGCTGATCGTGAGAATCAGATTTCACAATGTATTCTCATCCTATTTCCTTGGTGTGGGCAGTCGTGAACTGGGATGTGGAACCCTGGTGGAAAGGGAGAATGAGCCTCCGTTCACTCACCCCCTCCATAAAGGGGGGTCCAGAGTTTGGAACTAAAACTTGAAGAAAAGTTGTCAAAGCTCCAAAGCTCGACTACTGTATAAAACAGAAAATTCCATCATGGTATGACAAAGTAAAACTCTGTTATTTGATACTAAGAATAAACCTGTAAACTAGGCAGGACAGTTTATTATCTTTATTTTATAGATAATAAAAGAGAGACTCAAATCAGTTTGCCCAAGTTTTTAAAGCTAGAAGTGACTACTGAGCCAGGGTTAAGAAAATGAAATTCAACTTTGGCTCATGAATAGGTTGAAGGAATGGTTTTACATATTTTACTTTAACACTTTTTGTTTGTGTGTTGTGATATACAAACACCGTTCAGGATTGAGAACATTAAAAATACGTGCCTTTATGGTGATCAAATGTTTTCAGTTTTGGGGGCATTCAATCACCTGCTAAAACTGCTTATTGACAATGAACATTACTCTTCGAATTGCTGTCTGCTATAGTGCTGTTTCATAATTAGATTTTCTAGGAAGTTTATCTTAATGTCATCATAATTTTCATTAGTGTAGTGAGTAATGACAGCTTCCTGTACTACCAGACTAATGTGATTATTTTTCAATAAGCCTGGTATATTACCTTCCAAAGGAGAAGACTAGGGTAGCAATCCAGGAGCTCAGAGTCCCCAAAGGCAAAGTCAATTTCTGTTTGATCACAGTAGGAAGGTCTATGGCCATTGAACGCACTCTAGAAGGATGTTCTAGAGTGCTAATCCTCTCAATCCCAGCTCCAATGAAAGAAACCACAAATTGGAATCAGAGTGATATGGTGGATTCTGTCCTGCTTTAGCCACATTGAATACTTTGGGCCCTTAAAACCGAGAGTCAAAAATTATGAAAGGTGAGAAGTAGAGCAGAGACTAGGATGCTCTATTAAGTATGCCTCAAAGAACAGTCCAGGTATCTATCAGTTGCAAAGTAATGGTGACTACAGTTAACTGGCAAATGCTGGTTCTACACAATTCAGTTTTCAGTTGTTATCTGAAAAGTCAAATTAGAAAATCTGGTGGTTAGTCTTAGACTAAATATATAAACTCAGGCTGTGTGTGTGTGTGTGTGTGTGTGTGTGCGTGTGTGTGTGTGTGTGTGTGTGTGTGTAGTGAGAAAGAGAGAGAGAGAAAGAAAGATTTAAACCTAGTCACTTAATATCCAGAAATTGCCCTTATTAAAAATCAATGACTCTATCCAGCTTCAAATGTGTTTTCATTTAGTTTAACCAGAGTTAGGGATATAACTAAAAAAAAGTACTTGGGAAGAGATCAGTAGGACTTTTTTTTTATTATAACTCATCCATAAAACATGGAGAGTCACCATTGATACTCCAGTTAAAAACTTATGACAATGAAGAGCTGTGAGTGTCTGTGCTTTCTTTTACTGAGGATAAATCTTCTTGCATATTAAATAGCTCACTTTGCAATAAAATTTGTTCATGGGATTATTTCTATATAGACACAGCAATTGTCTTTTTTTCTTTAGCAATAGATATTTTCTTTCTGACCTTTCTGTTAAGCTTCATATACTCAGTGTTAGAACTGTCCGATGATAAAATGGGATTTGTATTTTACCCATTATGCTTTTTAGTAGGTGGTAGGATTATGTATTCTGTTGAGTGGCAAAACACAGCAGATTCTTGAAAAATAATGTAGTCAAGTATGTGCAATAACTCCCATTGGAGGATAATCTGCTTTGTCATTTAGAATCCACTGCATAAATAAAACTAAGGTTCTTTTTTAGAGTTATTATGTAAGATAAACAAAAGTCCATAATTGCAGAGCAAACCATAGACAAGAAATCAATGTAGGATTTATGCAGCCTGCATGCAGCAGAAATCAGGGCAGAGGGAATCGAGAGGATTTTACCTAACCATTGTTTAAAAACACAGAGAACTCTTTGTATTGGATAAAATCTAATGAGATTAAAAGAAAATTGTCAATTTATCTACAGTACAGAAAACTAAGCTTCAGAATCAGACCTCTAATATTGTCTCTACTTTTTACTATCTCTTTTCAAAAGAACCAAGTTGCCTGACCTGTGGTGGCGCAGTGGATAAAGCGTCAACCTTGGAAACACTGAGGTTGCCGGTTCAAAACCCTGGGCTTGCCTGGTCAAGGCACATATGGGAGTTGATGCTTCCTGCTCCTCCCCCCCATCTCTCTGTTTCTATTCACTAAAATGAATAAATAAAAATAATTAAAATAAATAAATAAAACCAAATGAAATGTTTAAAAAAAAAAAAAAAAGAACCAAGTTATATATACTGCCTAGGAATTCTCACCAAATACTTGTGTCACCATCCACCCTCTTGAGGTTACTGTCTTTCACTATGTCAGTATTTATTTAGTGCTGAGAATGAGCAGATAGGTTATGCAGCTCAGTATAGGTGGTTATAAAAAAGGTGAGAATGGAGTCTTTCTTTGCCCTTATGGCTTTTATAATCAATAAAGATTAGAAACAAATGAAAAGAATCATACCAGAAATACATAAATGTATATATTACTGCCCATATGGAGAAACTGGCCTGCTTCTAAACAAGATGGACTATCTGGAAATTTCTAATCAACACATGCTTAAGTACAACAACAGCAAAAAAAAAAAAAAAAAAAAAAAAAGAAAGAAATTCAGGTCTTAATGCAAAAATTAATTTTGTTTTAGTACACAATTTTAAGTGACATTATAGTTTGAATCTTTGAATAAAGATTTTATACAATTTTAAGTGACATTATAGTTTGAATCTGAATAAAGATTTTTTATCTGTATCTGTACACATCATATTTCATAACAGTTTGTAAATAGACAATTTGAAAATTATTATTTTATTATATTATTTAAGCAAGTAACTACTATATATCCAGCAATGAGCTACATTTCCTCAGAGACAGGCAAATCAATCAGTAGGGTAGAAGATATAAAATATTTAGGTAAACTACAGGCCCCTCCAGTTCCAACGTTATGTGGTTACACCTAATGTGAATATTATTTCCACTGCAGCTTAAGCATTTCTCAAGGAACATAAAGATCAATATCTTTCAGTTTAATATAAAATTTTGAGAGCATATAATATGCCCAAGATCTTGGCACACTGTTCCTGGGTCTACAAAGATGAGTGAGTTCCAACCTTGCCCTCAATGAATTTATAGATGATTATACAAATAACTCTAATATGAAGCCAAATATTATTAGTAGCATTATTTTTTTTTATTTTTATTTTTTATTTTTTTTGCCTTGACCAGGCAAGCCCAGGGTTTCGAACCGGTGACCTCAGCATTTCCAGGTCGACGCTTTATCCACTGCGCCACCACAGGTCAGGCCTATTAGTAGCATTAGATAGTACCACCCAAGGTGCTCTGGGGACCTTATAGTAGGGAAAGTAATAACACACCAGCTTGTGATGAGGAAAGGCTTCACAAAAGAAGCAAGACCAAAGATAGACAGGGAGGTGGATAGGATTTCAGAACAAAATTGACAACAATATGGAGGCAAGGAAACTAAGGATGAACTCAGATTAATGATTAATTTATTTTGGCTAGAAAGGAATATGATGGAAGAAGTCAGTGGGACATCTAGACAAACTGGTAAAATTAGGACTATTATCATGGACCTTCACTTTCACTCATACAATGTAGCCCATGACTGAAAAGGAGCCTGTGACTAAAATATTCCTCTTTCTTCTAAACTCGTCACTGTAATAAATTCCTCCCCTTCCTGCCTGACTAGGTCATGGTGCAATGAATAGATCATCGACCTCAGACACTGAGAATCCAGGTTCAAAACACTGAGGCCACTGACTTGAGCATAGCATGACCCCAATGGTCGCTGGCTTGAGCCCAAGGTTGCTGGCATGAGCAGGGGGTCACTGGCTCAGCTGGAGCCCCTCCACCCCCCATCCCCCGGTCAAGGCACATATGAGAAGCAATCAGTGAATAGCTAATGTGACGCAACTACGAGTAGATGCTTCTCATACTCTCTGTTTCTGTCTGTCCCTGTCTGTCTGTCTCTCTCTCTCTCTCACTTAAAAAAAAATCCTTTCCTTCTTTCAATACCCAGCTTAATTTTTTTTACTTCCTTAGGCTTCCTCTGACTACTCCAAGCCTTCTTTGATCAACCACAACAATTAATATGTATTATACAAGTTAACACTTAAAAAAACCACTGTCTTGTATTATTCATAGTCATGCCTGGCACACTGCCTGTAAACATACTAAGTCTTTTCTGGCCAGCTTTTACCACCTCCAAGGCAAAGTTAGCTCAATCATTAAAGTTCAGGCCTACTTCCTTTAATCTGCTTTTCCTTGTCAGAGTCAGGTGATCTCCTATATTGTTCTGCACCACCCTGGGGCCAAAGCAGAAGTATAGCAGGTAAACTGATCTCAGTTGCACAAGGGCCACTTAACTATGTCTTGCCTGAATAGTCAGGTTTTTTATTCTTCCCTCGAAGATCTCTGATGTGGGTGTTGATAGTCCTATTTTCTGCTGCTTTGTTTATAGTGTTTCCTTTATTCTTCCTACCTCAATGCCCCACTCATATTTCATGCTGGGACCTACTCCTAATTTAGAGCTCTCTTTCCCCCTTTTGCCAACTTCTATTATGAATCTACCTTTGCCACCCAGCTTAGCCCAAGGTTCTCTTTACCAAGCCACAGTCGCAGAGCTCCAGGGAAAAGCAACCCAGTCTCATCTCTCCAGGCAGAGGAGAACAGAAGCTCCATATCCACACATGCTGCAGATGGCTTTTCCAGTCTACCTGAATCATTACCAGCTAGAAGCAGTGGTCATTGGGACTTGGACGTGAGCTGCAAAGTATAGAATGGTGACAACAATTCCAGTGCCATGTGGACTTTTCCTGGATGTGGACTTTTCCTGGAATCCTGCTCCATAGGACAGCTCCTAACAGACTGAACTGGGGTTGGGTTGCATTTTTCAGGGATTTGGCATGGTGTTGGGGCCAACTTGGACTTGATGAACATGTTAAGGACACTACTCTTTTATGGATTCTTGCTGTATTGGCCAAGAGTTTGCTTAAAGGCTTTAATCACTGTAAAAAAAAATAGAAGACTGGATAAAGAAGATGTGGCACATATACACCATGGTATACTATTCAGCCATAAGAAATGATGACATCGGATTACTTACAACAAAATGGTGGGATCTTGATAACATTATACGGAGTGAAATAAGTAAATCAGAAAAAACCAAGAACTGCAGGATTCCATACATTGGTGGGACATAAAAATGAGACTAAGAGACATGGACAAGAGTGTGGTGGTTACGGAGGTGGGGGGACAGAAGGAGGGAGAGGGGGAGGGGGGAGGGGAGGGGCACAAAGATAACTAGATAGAAAGTGACGGAGGACAATCTGACTTTGGGTGATGGGTATGCAACAGGATTGAATGACAAGATACCCTGGACATGTTTTCTTTGAATATATGTACCCTGATTTATTGATGTCACCCCATTAAAATAAACAAAAATTATTTATTAAAAAAAGGGCTATAAATTCAGGGCCTAATGCCATCTTCAAAACTGAGTTACTAACAAAGTGTTTGCACTTTCTCAGAATTTTTTACAAGATGCTGCACCTCACTATATAGAAGTGCCATAGAACCAAGACAACATCATTGCCATCATTTAGGAATCATTTTAATAACAAACAAATATTCATTGGGTATTTTCTGTGTCAAAACCTGTGCCAAGTGTTGTATATGTTGTATTTTATGGAATTGTTGCCTCAAACTGGTGAAGCAGTACTGTTATTAGTCCCATTTTTATGGATGACTAAATTGAAGTTGTCAACTTGTTAACAGTAGGACTGGAATTGGAAAAACTTCTGTCCAACCTGAGGGCCTTTGCACCTTATATTCTGTTCCACTCTCTCTCATTCACAGTTTAACTCCATTCAGTGCTTCTTTAGAATACATAAAATTTTGCATCCCATTTAATAAAATATGGCAGGAATTTGATTTGCATACCTGAAAACTTTACTGACATGCATGCACATACACACAAAAATGTCTCTCCTGAATGGCACAATAGCTGACCCTGTGGGAATAACAACCTCTTCTAAGTAACACAGAGCTAAAATTCTTTTTCAAATATTCTTTTAATAAAGTGTCAGCTCAGAATGGTATCACCCTTTTGGGAAAACTTACTATCTCCCAACCCCAGCTAATACTTCTGTTTGTTTGTTTTTGCTGCACACATCATCTTAACTGAAGCTAAAAATCTAAAATTATATATTTAAATAGAGCATAACAAGGTTTGTACTAAAAGTTATAAAACCACATCTCTATTTATGTAAAATAAGGACATATATCACCTATTAACCTCTTAGCTATGTAGACTAAAATGGTAGCTATTTGAGAGAAATGCATCACATAAACTAAAGTTGGGATAAATCTCTGAGGCCCTGGCCAGCTGGCTCAGTGGATAGAGTGTTGGTCTGAAGTGCGGACATGCTGGGTTCAATCCCTGGTCAGGGTACACATGAGAAGCAACTGTCTATATTTTTATCCCTCCCACTCCCTTTTCTCTCTCTCTCTTCACCTCTCACAACCAGTGGCTTGGTTGGTCTGAGCTTTGGCTTCAGGACTTGAGGATAGCTTGGTTGATTCAAGCATTGATCCCAGATAGGGGTTGTCACGTAGATCCTAGTCAGGGTGTATGAAAGATTCTGTCTCACTATGTCCCTTCCTCTCACTTAAAAAAAATCTGAGCATAATGGTGTCCTAAAAGTGTCTGGGAAGTCATAGGACATGACCATTCCCAGGAAAGCAGGCTATTATTTTTCCTGTGCCTGCTATAATAAATGCTCACAAATTTAGTAGCTTAAAAAAATGGGAGAAATCAATTCCCTCAATATTTTGGAGACAAGAAGTCCAAAATCCATTTCATTGAGCCACAATCAAGGAAAGGCAGGGCCATTTTCTCTTCTGAGACTCGCGGGGAGAAACTGGAACTTGATTCCTCTAGCTTCTAATGGCTGCAGGCTAGTGGTGGGATTCAGCTGGTTCAGTTCGTACCGGTTAAGGAGAACCAATACTTAATTTTTTGTTGAGTTCGGTGAACTGGTTGTTAAAATGGCACTTGTAATCAAGGTTCTCTCTAAGGTGAGTGCCTGGGCAACTATCCAATGTGGAAATCACAAATGTACATTCCTTACTCTATTTTAGCATTCATCTGAGCAACATCATATTCTAAGAGCCCATATTAACATTCATTCTGTTCTTAGGTGAAAAAAATTTGATAGAACTATGCTTATAATATTTATTTACTAATTTCACAAAACTCATTATACCTTTGATGAAATATTACATTTTAATTCCCTCACATTTGAAACTGCAGTAAATAAACATATAATGTAAAGAGAAAAGGTGCCAAACAACCAGAGGGTGACAAGCTGTCATTGGAAATATCTTAAATAACAGTTTTATTTTTTTGTCAGGTATTATTTAATATTTTTTCACTAATATTTAAAACTCTTATAACATAATCTAGTGTTGCATACCTCTTTTATTGTTCTTATTTAAGTATTAAATGCATGAAATAATAAACGACCTTTCAATATATCTTTTTTTTATACTTAAAACGATCATTGCCTGACCAGGCAGTAGCACAGTGGATAGAGCATCGGACTGGGATGCAGAGGACCCAGGTTCGAGACTTCGAGGTCGCCAGCTTGAGCACAGATTTGAGCAAAAGCCCACCAGCTTGAACGCAAGGTCGCTGGCTCCAACAAGGGGCTACTTGGTCTGCTGAAGACCCGCAGTCAAGGCACATATGAGAAAGCAATCAATGAACAACTAAGGTGTTGCAACGTGCAATGAAAAACTAATGATTGATGCTTCTCATCTCTCTCCGTTCCTGTCTGTCTGTCCCTGTCTATCCCTTTTTCTGACTCACTCTCTGTCTCTGTAAAAAAAAAACACAAAACGATCATTAGAGCAGAGAACCAGTTGTTAAATTATTTGAATCCCACCACATACCTGAGCATGGAATTGCTAAGTCATATGGCAATTCTTTGTTCAACTTTCTGAGAATTACAAAACTGTATTCTTTGATTTGTGGCCGCAGCACATCATCCTCTGCTCTGTGATCACAGTATCCCCTCTTCTTCTGACTGTAATTGCACTCAGCTTCAAACTTATAAAGATATATCATATTTTTCGCTCCATAAGATGCACTTGTTTTCCCCCAAATGTGGAGGGGGAAATGCCTGTGTGTCTTACGGAGCAAAAAATACAGTATTTTATTAAATATTTTAACACATCATTTGGTTCAGAATATTTTTTTTCTTATTTTCCTCCTTAAAACCCCAGGTGTGTCTTATGGTCAGGTGCATCTTATGGAGTGAAAAATATGGTATGGATTTTATTTAGGGAGCATTCAGATGATCCATGATAATATTGCCATCTCAAAATCCTTAATTTAATCACATTTGCAAAGAACATTTTTTTTTTTCCAAATCAGGTAACATTCACAGGTTCTAGGTATTAGGACCCCATATTTTTGGAGGTCATTATTCAACCTACCACAGATAGAAAAATAGCCAAATAAAACTTGTTGATTTAACCGTATTCATACTGAAAATACATCCCATTTATTCACAGACACCTTACTACAAGAACAATGATCTCCCTGCTTTCAGCCATTCCATCTCTAGCTAGCCACTGTCTACCCTACATCCAGTGGGTTCTTTATGAAATACTATTTCCATGACTTCCCACTCTCTAAAAGAACATAATGTGCAAGCCTGTTATGGCACACAAATACAAACTCCTTCACCTAGCCCTAACTCTCTCCCAACTCGCTCATCTTCCCTGCACCTCTGTAACACTGACCTGGTCTTTGCTGCCTGAGAAAGTCATATTCTTTCCATTCTGGTTCTCTTTCTGCCTCTCATCCCCTCTCCTTCTCTTACTGAACTCCTCGTGCTTTCCTTAAGACGCAATATCAACATCTCGTCCAGTGTAAAATATTTCCTCAAGGCAGCCCAATGTCCTCATTCTGTGTTCCCATAGTAACGTATGCAGACATTATCTTTTCATTTATCATATTTCATTATCAAAATCTGTTTTGTGTCTATTATCTCAAGCTATTTTATGAACAAGTTCAGGAGTAGGGGTCCTTTGGTAGGCTGAATAATGCCCATACCAAAGATATTCATGTGCTAAACAGGGGTCAGTAACCTATGGCTCGCGAGCCAGATGTGGCTCTTTTGATGGCTGCATCTGGCTCACAGACAAATCTTTAATACAAAAAATAATAGCGTTAAAAATATAAAACATTCTCATATATTACAATCCATTCGTTTCCTACCGCTCATGTTCATGGTTGTGGGTGGCTGGAGCCAATCACAGCTGTCCTCCGGGACAACACCAAATTTTTATTGGATAATGCGTAACATACACGGGTCATTGTATGGCTCTCATGGAATTACATTTTAAAATATGTGGCATTCATGGCTCTCTCAGCCAAAAAGTTTCCCGACCCCTGTCCTGAACCCAAGAATCTTTGAATGAGTTAGTTTACATGGCAAAAGGGACATTGTAAATGTGTTTAAGGTTGTGGGCCTTGATATGGGAGGATAATCCTGGCTTATCCAAGTGGGACTGATCTAATGACAAGCATCCTTAGAAGAGAAAAACAGGAGAGTCAGCTATGTATAGAAAGAAGATATAAGGGTGGGAGCAGAGTCAGGTAGGAGAGAAGATGCTGTGACACTGGCTTTGAAAATGGAAGAGAGGGCCATGAACCAAAGAATGTTGGTGGCTTCTAGAAGCTAGAAAAAGCAAGAAAACAGATTCTCCCCTGGAGCCTCCAAAAAGAACAATCCTGCCACACATCTTGATTTTTAGAATTCCTGACCTCCAGAACTGTAAGAAAATAAATCCAGCGTGTTTGAAGTCAGTAAGTTGGTAGTAACTTGTAACAGCAGCCATAGAAAATGAACGTAAGCATTGCCCTAATCTCATTTTAAATCCCAACCATAGTGCCTGGCACATACTGGGTGGTCATTTTGTTTGCTGATGGATAAAGACTTTAACTATTATAGTGGTGAGATTCTACTGAGTTATTTGATCAGCATTGTAGAGTCTAATATCCTTATAGGAATGATCATGTTTACCCCTAGTAAACTGTCTTAGTTCAAAGGTCTTCTAATTAGAGGATACTGAAAAACACTTCTGAGAAACAGGCATGGTTAAAGTGATACCGCTGTTTCTACCTTCCCACATCCCAGTCCATGTACTCAGACCGGAAGTATACAAAAGGTGATCAAACTTTTCAAGATTTTTATTTTTATTACTGTAAGTTTTTTTTTTAAAGCAAACAGCAGCAAGAGCATAAAATACATTCATGTACCCTTTTATGATAATCTCGTGTGAAGAATACAAAGCTGCACAAGGAAACATTGCAAAAGGTTTTTCTCTTTTTCCTAGAGAAATTCCATGGGTGACTAGCTCCTCCAGCCACCTTCCGAAGCACAGCTGCAGACTGCAGAGTAGGTTTCAAAGAGCACGGCCAATGGTCCTCTCAAACAGGAAGCAGTGTTTTAGTTCAAAGAATAAGGGGGCTTTCTTCTTCAGTCCACAGCCTTGCCTAAGCTCTGCCTTTGACTATTTGGTGCGTACCTACCCCCAGTAAACCACTAAAACTGCATATGCTCATCCCACCAGTTAAAGAGCAAAACTATGGCTACAAATCAAATTATAGAGCTTATTGTTCAATTTTGTCAAGAACTGAATTCTCAGAGACAGACATGATATAAGTAGTGAAGGTTTCATTTGAGGATATCAGAAAATTCTGTTCTCACATAAAATCTTATTAAATACTTCAAGTAAACATTAAAATGCCAGAAAATATAAAATATGCATTTGGGAGTCTTAGAGAGGGCAAATTCAGAATCTTCCAGGTAGAAATATATGAGAGCAGGGTACTTACTGGTCTTAAAAGTCAAGGACAAATGACTGCAAGCTTTACTGATGCCAGCACTGACCAGAAAGGAAATTCTAGGCTGGGTTGACAAAGGGCTCCTTTCCTCCTAGGAACTGCATATTGGAAAGAGATTGCAGGCTATGTTTCCTGAACTTTTCCCCATTACACCAGTTCTCTGAGGAGACTCATTACAGTCAGCAGGAGATGTAGGCCTCATGAGACTGCAGAAGCCTCAGTTATCCAAAACACATCCCTTCACCTGCTTGCTGAAACCTAAAATTCCTTTAACATAGAAACACCATATTAGTCACAAATAGAACTAAATGACTTAAAATTTGAATGCCAGATTGAGGCAACAAAGGAGATAAAATGTGTTACAGTATCATCATCAAAACCTTCCTTGGTCTACATGGGGGGATGGGAGGGGGGAAGGAACAGGAAGACACTAGGCAAAGAAAAGGATGAAAGAAGAAGAAGCTATAGATGCTGAAGACTTATAGTTAATCTTATTTACCTCCTCTAGATGTGACAAGTAGAAAATGTAGAGAATTTTTGTCATGGTTGCCTGCAAAGATAAATATGCATTGCCCTATTTATGTATGTATCTATTTATCTATTTATTTATTTATGTTTTGATAGAGACAGGAACATCAAGCTGCTCCTCTATGTATCCTGACCAGGGAATCAAATGGGCAACCTCGTGCTCTGGGACGGCACTCCAACCAACCATGTTATCCAGCCAGGGCTTAATTTATTTTTACTATTATTATTATTATTGATTGAGACAGAGAGAGGAAGTGAGATAGACAGGAAGGGGAAGGGAAGCATTCATTGGTTGTTCCATTCAGTCATGCATTCATTGGTTGCTTTGCTTCGTATGCGTACCCTGACCTGGGATTGAATCCGCAACCCTGTTGTTTTGAGACAATGCTCTTAACTGACTGAACTAACCTGCTAGGGTCTGCATTGCCTTGTTTTGAATGTTTAATAAACTGTTGGGTGTTTTTAGTGGAAGTGGAAGGAAAAGAAAATAATGTCTTGAGATTTGCTCTAGCTTTGGGGTAAAAAAAAAAAGCATACTTAAGGAGTTTATCTAGTTCTTGTTAAAAACAAACAAATAAAACAATCATTTCAAATTTTCATTTGTTTTTTGAGTTGTTAGTGATACAGGCCAAAGGTAAATGGTTCTTGTTTAGAAATGCTTGTTATTGGGTCTTTGGGTTTATGCAAAAGGAGGACTAGTCTGGGACAAAACTAGAGTTAAAATGAAAGAGGAATTTGGAGGTTTGGTGTGGCATCAGAGAGAAAGAATAAGAGTAGATTGTAGGAGTAAATGAGACCAAGAGAATAAGGTTTTTTGTTTCTTTCTTTCCATCCTTACCAACCCTTCCACACCCCTCATCCCAAGCAGTACTTATTAAATGAAAGATTTTTACTCTTCCGTACATTGGCAGGTAAAAATGCCAAGGAGAAGTAGTCTGGGGAGCCAGCCTCAGCAGAGTCTCAAGGTCCAATTTTATCTAGATGAACACTCAAGCTTGTTTTTCTCTCACATTAGTTGGGCATGCTTTCTTCTTCTCGTTCTGTCTCACTAGTCTTTTCTTTTTCATTTATCTAATTATTATATAATATATATTATATATTAATATATTATATATTATATACTGATCATTATATTATAATGATTAATGTATTATCTATTGTGTGACAGGTACTAGGCTAGTTACTGGGTCTACGTATTTGAACTTGACAGTCTAATGGAGTTGAGGGGAGCGAAGTCTGCCATCCCAAAATTTGTGTTTTCGGGATAGTGATAATTTTAAGAAACAAAAGACTTAAGAAGAACCTTTTCCACCCCATCACCTGCCTAAAAGAATTCAGGTAGAGAAACCTCCTCTGGGAAAGCATTATTGCCCTAGCATGTATACACTAAGTGTGGCCGACAGAGAGGAGCCTGGAAAGCCTGTCGGATTCTCTCTGTGTCCCATTGTTTCTGGATGGCCCAGCAAGAATTTGTTCACCACATCTTTGCTTTTTCTCATCTACCTGTGAACCGCGTAGTTTCCCTTTGAAGTCCCAGATCCCAGCCCCCTCTTTTTAGTAATGGCATATAAGCCTCACCAGCTTAATGTGTCCTTGGGTCCCCTGTTCTTACAGAACCCCCATATGTTCATACATAATAAATTTGGTTGTTTTCTCTTGTTAATCTGTCTCATATCATTTTGATTACTAGAACAATAACTATGAAGGAACAGAGGACAAATATTTCCCTCCCCAGAGAGGTCAAGGTCAAGTGAACATACACTTTCTGGAAACCATCTGGAAAATTTGCATCATATAACCGTAAAGGTGAGTAGCATTTGAATCAAAAACTGCACTTTATAATATAATAAGACAAAGATATTCAGTAAAGAATTTTTATAGTGGTTGAAAAATAGAAAAAAAGCCTTAAATGTTTAACAATAAAGGAATGATTAGATTTTAGAGTTATTAAATCACATAAACTTGCAATATTTAACTATGTGGAGACATTTTTATAGAAGAAAATATCTTTTTCTGAAATATTTTTATAATATATTAGAATGAATAAAACAAGATGCAATACCATATATATAATATGATAAAAAGTGTATATATAATGTGCAAAGAGAGAAATAAGCAAAACATAGAAAGATACATGCAAGAATACTATCAGTTTTTATTTTTGAGTGGTAAGATTATGTGAGATATTTTAAATATTTCCATTATCCGTATTTTGATATCTCCTTAACTTTTATAAAATAAACATGTAGCACTCTTTAAAGCAATTTTTAAAAACAATTCTATGCCAAATAATTTCATTCTTTAGTGTTATTAGGCTAAGTCGGCCTAATACTTTTTTTAATTATTGTAACATACAACAATAACTAACAGAATCTTCAGGTAATTTGAGGTCTCTATGAAAAACCTCAAGTCAATAAAAGTGGTATAAAAGCAGGGAAAGCATAAAAAATGTAGTCAGGATATAAGTTGGGCTCCACCATCTAGTGACTGATTGTTCTTTGAGGAATGAGATATAAGATAATAAAGGTACCTGCCTAGCAGAACTCTTATAAGAATTTATTAGACAATTACATAAAGTACACCTCAAACATAAAATGCCATATTGATGTTATTAGCATTCTACTTCAATCATTAAATCAAGACAAAGGAACAAAATTAGGCAATAAAAATAGCTAATATTTACCTAATTCATAAGTTCAGAAGCCAATGTCAGCATTATGCAAACACAGAAATTCATGGTTGAAAATGTTTGTACAAGTATAGAAAAAGGGCTAAAATCTTCAATATTACAAGACTTAAAAGTCAGTATAATTTGAACACTTCAGAAGAGAAATAGTCAGAGTTTTACACTAGCAGCTGGTAAAAGAAGAATTAAAATGGGAATAGCAAATGAAAAGTAATTTCAAAATCTCTAGAAATGGAAAGAAGAAATATTAAAACATGGAGGTTTGTCTACTAGGCTTCTAAATAATACGCCACTGTTGTAAGAATTTGAGAAAACTGATATTCTTAAAAATAGCTATTGTTTCTTTATAATATTCAGGTTTTACTCAATGAGCATTTATTAATTTTAAAATGAGCATATATTAATTTTCCCCCCAAAACTCATAAACATGTAATTTGAGTATAATGCAAATATGTAGTATACATAGAATTTGAACATTAATGTGCTAATGCATATGTTTAAAAAAAATCCTGAAAATTTTTGCATAAAATGTTTTTTTTACAAATCCAACCATACTGAAAATTAACAGGGAAACATAGTTGAAGAAATCTACATAGAAATCAAATATAGTATTATAAAGCAAATTTTAATAATCATCACTTCATTTCTCTTTGCACAATAAGCATTATAAAATATGTATGGGTATTATTAGTAGTACATTTAAGTATCTAAGTATTTTGTATGATTGAATTTTCACCTACTAACTTTCCCAAGAGTAAAGATCACTTGTAGTTATAGTTATTCACCTAGCCTCCTTTTTCTATTATGGATGCCTGTCAAAGCCATTAAAGTATAAATCAGCCTTTTAAGGTGTTGATTTGAAAATTCATCCAGATATATGCACTGCAAAATACTTCTTTCCATCCAATATTATTTGAAAAATACTATGCTGAGAATTATTGATCATTCAATTAGACATTTTCTAGGCCACCTGTCAATTAGCTACTGTGCTTTCACTCTTAAATGCATTGCACTATTCATTTCACACATCAAGCGCCTTATAAGGGACATTTACTTTGTCCTCTTTCTTGTACATTTAAACGAATGCAAAGCCTATATATCTTACACAGCGTTCCTAAGAGCCTTCAGGAGAAACTGTCTCAGGACTGAGATCTGGTACCCAGTTTGGTTTTCTAATATTTTTTTTCCTTAATGATACTATGGTTTTCTAAAGATACTAGTCTGATGTGCACAATGGCTATCTTGTTTTTCCAAACGGCAGACAGAGCAGTGGCAGGTGAACTCTCCACTCTGCCTCCTGCCAATGCACCTCTGCCCTCAACAAAGGCACAGCTTTCTCTGCTTGTCAGCCCTTGATCTCCAGGCTGAAACTGCCTACCAGGATGCCAATTAGTGTCAATATGGCTGGGGGTGAATGTGCGCACACAAACTCACAGCAAAGAACAGGCACAAAGGCCAATGGTTGTTTTTTTGGAATATAGTCTAGATCAGCGATTTTCAACCAGTGTGCCCCAGCACTGATGCGCCACAAGATTTTTTAAAACACGCAATACCTGACTATCTAGTCAGTAGCACTGACCTCTTTTCGCTTAGATTGTCAAATTAAAAAATGACAGCAGCCTACAGCCAACACAAAAATAGCTGTCTGGTGTAAATGAATCAAAACTATACCTACTTTCTTTGTCAGATTGACAAAAATATATATATATATTTTTAGTGTGCCACAGGTTTTTAGTAATTAGTTTATGTGTGCCATGAGATGAAAAAGGTTGAAAATTGCTGCGCTGAAGCAGACTGTCTCTTTAGACTCAGATTTTTTGTCTGCTTAAAACAGCGCTTTCTAAATTAAAATGAATTCTCATCACAAAGACATGGGATAATATATCCAATAACACCTTCATCAAGTGTACTGTCCACTTTGTCATCATTTTCACCTCACTGTTTATGAACATTGTAATGAGGGAGCCAGGCTTTGGGCTGGGCATTTTCATAAACCTCATTTATACAAATAGTTATACATATATAGAGTGCAAGGCACAGACTTGGGATACAGCAAATATCTGATTGAATTATCTCATTTGATTCTTACACATTCTCTGGGATTATGTATTATTAAATTCATTTTACACCTGAAAATAGGAAGCACAGACAGACTAAGCAATCTGTTCACGATCACACATTCTACACTTGGCTGAATTCAGAATTAAAATAAGGGCTATCTTAAAAATCCCTCTAGATGTGAATTTTCTTGTGGTCTGTTTTTGTGCCTATTCCATCTACATCCTCCACAGTACCATTACACTTCATATATTGCAGGTGTTCAATAAAAGTTAAATGTCATCAAATTTATATGCAGAAAAGATGCTCACCATTATTAGTCATCAGGGAGGTGATGCTATCCCACACCCACTAGGGTGTCAGGGTGTCTATAATCAAAAAAGATAGACAAAAACACGTTTTTGGAAAGTATGCAGAGAAATGGAAACCCTCACACACTGCTGGTGGGAATATAAAATGATGCAGCTGCTTTGGGAAAGAGTCTGACAGCTCCTCAGATTGTTAAGCTTGCAGTTACCATATGACCCTGTGATTTCACTTCAAAGAAACAAAATTCCACTCAAGAGAAATGAAAAACAAATGTCCACACACACAAAAAAACTTAGATAGTATGTCTTCATTTAGCATAATCCATAGTTTCTGTGAAAATACATATATTGGAACCATTTTTTCAATGGGTTGATGTAAACAAGAGTTAATTTCCTATGGTGTCCCATCAATAGTATAATGAGACAACATTTTTAAGGACCAGCTGTGCATAAGTGTTCATAGCAGTGTTATAATGATAGCCTAATGTTCAGCCCCCGATGACTAGATAAACACAGTATGATATATCCATATAATGAGATATTAGCCACAAAAAGAAATGAGGTACTAATTCATGCTACAACATGAATGAACCTATAAAATAATATTCTAAGTAAAAGAGGCCAAACTTAAAAGGCTTATATTATGTGATTACATTTGTACGAAATATCCAAAAGAGGCAAATCTATGGAGACAAAAAAATAGATTAGCAGATGCCTAAGGTTGGAGTCAGGAGCAAGTGATGATGAGAGGTTTGGTGGATAAAGGCTAAAGGGTACTAAGTTTATGATCTGACCTGTGGTGGCGCAGTGAATAAAGTGTTGACCTGGAATGCTGAGGTCACCAGTTCAAAACCCTGGGCTTGCCTGATCAGGGAATATGTGGGAGTTGATGTTTCCTGCTCCTTCTCCATTCGTTCCATCTCTCTCTCTCTGTCTCTCTTCTCTCTCTCTAAAAATGAATAAATTAAAAATCTAAAGAGTACTAAGTTTTTTTGGAGGGAGGATGATAAAAATGTTCTTGTTCTGTTGGTGGGAATGTAAAGTAGTACAACCATTATGGAAGAAAGTATGGTGGTTCCTCAAAAAACTGAAAATAGAACTACCTTATGACCCAGCAATCCCTCTACTGGGTATATACCCCAAAAACTCAGAAACATTGATATGTAAAGACACAAGCAGCCCCATGTTCATTGCAGCATTGTTCACAGTGGCCAGTACATGGAAACAACCAAAAAGCCCTCCAATAGAAGGCTGGATAAAGAAGATGTGGCACATATACACTATGGAATACTACTCAGCCATAAGAAATGATGACATCGGATCATTTACAGCAAAATGGTGGGATCTTGATAACATTATACGAAGTGAAATAAGTAAATCAGAAAAAAACAGGAACTGCATTATTCCATATGTAGGTGGGACATAAAAGTGAAACTAAGAGACATTGATAAGAGTGTGGTGGTTACGGGGGGAGGGGGGAGAGGGAGAGGGAAAGGGGGAGGGGGAGGGGCACAAAGAAAACTAGATATAAGATGACAGAGGACAATCTGACTTTGGGTAATGGGTATGCAACATAATTGAAAGACAAGATAACCTGGACTTGTTGATCTTTGAATATATGTATCCTGATTTATTGATGTCGTCCCATTAAAAAAATAAAATTATTAAAAAAATGTTCTTGTTCTATAATTGAACAAGGTTATTATAATATTGTTAACTATATTTCCTATGCTGTACTTTATATCCTTATGAATGTAAACTATAATTGAAAGATGAAAAAACTAAAAAAACAAATAAAAACCGGCTGTGGCGATGGTTGCACATATGTGTGAATATACTAAAAAAAAAAACCAAACACCACTTTAAATGAATAATATTATGGTATATAAATTTTATTTCAATAACCTTTATTATTTTTAAATAATAGTAGACTAATGCACGTATGAAGCACACCATATACATAATTTGTCCATATGTATATTTATACATGTGTTAGCATTAGACTAATTCATTTCAAATGTCTGCCGAAACCATTGTATTTTTGTACTTATTTAAAATCTAGAGATTTTAAGACTGAAAAGACAACTATTTATGTGGCAAGCCACCCAAAATGTATAGGTCAACAAATAATTGCCTTCAAAATGATTGATTGGGGGAAGAAATGAAAACACCATCTGTTAAGCACCTGATACGGGGCAAGTACCATGCAGGTACTTAAAAATAAATAATGGAAAGAGAAGAGAAAATACATTTCTCTAACACCTTTCAAATACTGTACACACTAATGTCCTATAGTAGATAAAGCATAGACTTTGAGCTCAGATAGTTTAAAACCTCGCTTCTTCTATTAGTTTGCTGTAGAAGCACAGACAAGGTGAGCACAAGAATTTCCACCCTTAAAACTAGACTGCCATCACAAGCATACCTCAGAAATATTATGGGTTCAGTTCCAGAATACCACAACAAAGCCAATTTGGCAATAAAGAAAGTTATGATCGTTTAGCTGCTGGAAGGTCTTGCCTACAACTTGTTAAGAAAAAAAAAAAAAAAAGAAAGAAAAAGCAGCTTTGTTTTATTGTGCTTATACAATTAAGCGCAATAAAATGAGGTATGCCTGTACTTAAATGCTGTTATTTCCTGTAAGAAATAAATAGGAGATCTAGAATATGATGGCTTTTACAGAGCAATTCTTCATCAATGTTACTTCCTTTTCCCTTTACCTGATTCTCTTTTTTCTCTTCTAAAGTGGTGTGCGCATCTGTTGGGGATGTTGGTGGTGGTTTGGAATTTGGTGTCATCTGATACATGTGAACTTTTCGGAACCAAGATGGTATCTACAATATTACTGTCTATACGACATCTTGTTTGTTTGTTCTCATTTATTAAGATAAAACACAATTTAATTTGTTAGGAGACATTGATTAATAAAATTATACAGATTTCAGGTGTACAATTCTATCATACATCATCTGTATACTGGACTGTGTTCACCACCCTAAGTCAAGTCTCCCTTCATTTTTATCTGTCCCCCTTTTACCTTCCTTATCTTCTGTCACCTCTTTTTCCCTCCTGCAATCCCTACACTGTTGTTTCCAAGGTGTTTTTTTCTTCGATTAATTCCTTTACCTTTTCCTAACCCTAACCTGAGCACATATTATACTTGCGCTTCTTAGAATAACAAATTAAAATAAGGGAATTAAATAACAGATGTAACTGTAATGAGTATAACCAAAAACTTCCGTATTATAATCAAATATTTTAAATTAAAATATTTTTATCACTTTCATTGCATTTGTATAACTTTACAGGTTTTCTTTTCCTTTCTAAGTCACCTGTTAAAAGGCAGAGTTGAAAATAATGGAGTATTTGTGGATAGTTATTCTGGTCAGTGGATTGTACTTTGTGCTGTCTTTGGTTTTTGATCACTGGGGAACAATTTTTTTTTCATTTCCTGTTGCATGAGGTTTTAGAACTGTTTCTATATATTTCTGCATCACTGATTCCAAATCTGAAATCCAATTTATGGTGTATGCTCTAGTTTTTATGCAATTTTAATTCATTTTTGTTACAGTTAATGGCACACATTGTCTTTTAAATTGGAGTTAAAGGGCAACGACTCTTAGATTGAACATAACCACAAGGCAATTAATGTTTTACAAACATCACTTTTACATAATTGTAGTTGTTTTTAAATGTAAAAAATTATTATCTAATAAAAACACCCTCTTATTTTATTTTAAGATTGAATCATGGCTTCTTCAAGTAGGCGTAAATGTAAGAATAGTCCTGACACCTTCTGTTATATATGTGGCTGTTACACGCTTCAACATCAAAGGCGCAATATTTTATTATTTGTGACACATGCATATATTGCCTATTTTCAAGTTCCCCTTGATGATCAAGGTAAGAATTGGGCTCCTCATATTGTGTGTCATAATTGTGAGAAAATATTTCATGACTGGACAAAAGGAAAATGCAAAGAATGCCTTTTGGTATTCCCATGGTTTGGCGTGAACCTAAGGACCACAGCAGTGACTGTTGTTTCTGTCTGCTCCATACAAAGGGCATCGGCAAGAAAAAACGGCATATGATTGCATATCTTAATATTCCTTCAGCAATACGACCTATCCCTCACTCTGAGACACTCCTGGTTCCAGTTTTCAATGGTTTTATTTCTTCTAAGGATGAAGAAAGTGAACATGGTGATCAAGTGTATTTTGATAAGATGCATGAGGAGATGGTTGTAGAATCTGAAAGGTCTTCTTCTGATGCCAAGCAGTCATTAATGCCTCAGCAGTTTAGCCAACCCGAATTGAATGACTTAGTAAGAGATTTGGGCCTATCAAAGAAAGCAGCTGAGTTATTAGCCTCTAAGCTTCAAGAAAAGAATGTCCTTCACCGGTCAGCTAAAGTATCCCATTTCAGGAAGTGTGAAAAAAATTTTGTGGACTTTTTTCCCAAAGACAAACCCGTTGTTTACTGTCATGATATAAGTAGTCTTCTCAGCCAGGTTGGTGTTACCACTTACAGTCCAACAGAATGGCGGCTATTTCTTGACAGCTCTAAACGGAGTCTGAAATGTGTTCTCCTACACAACAGTAATGTTTATGCAGCAGTTCCAATTGGTTATTCAACTCATCTGCAAGAAGATTATAATGACATAAAAATTGTCCTCGACTTTCTGAAGTATGAGGAGTATAACTGGATCATTTGTGTGGATCTTAAAATGGTAAATTTCCTGCTAGGACAACAGAGAGGTTTTACGAAGTATCCTTACTTTCTGTGTTTGTGGGTTGCTTGAGCTCAGGAGAAACACTGGACACAGAACGAGTGGCTGAAATGTGAAGCTCTGGAAGTAGGGATGCAAAATATTGTGAATGAACCTGTAGTTAATTGGGACAGGATCATTTTCTCCCCACTTCACATCAATCTTGGCTTCATGAAGCAGTTTGTTCAGGCTTTGAATAGAGAAAGTGAATGCTTTCAACATATTGTTTCTGCTTTTCCTGCCTTGTCTTTCGAGAAGATAAAAGCAGGTGTATTCGATGGACCTCAAATTTGAACCCTCATAAGTGACGAAGAATTTGCCAGGAAGATGAATAAGGAGGAGAAAGCAGCATGGCAGTCTTTTGTGGCAGTTACAAAGAACTTCCTTGGCAACAAAAAAGCAGAAAACTATGAACTTCTGGTTCAAAGGATGCTGTTGGTTTTCCACAACATTGGGTGTAACATGAGCATTAAGATTCACTTTCTGGAACAGTCACCTTGATAAGTTTCCTGAAAATCTTGGAGCTGTTAGTGATGAGCTGACCACTGATGGAGCATCAAACGAGATTGTCCTCAACAAGTACACAAATGCAAGAGCTACAAACGCAAATTTTTGCCTAAATGGAATTTAAATAAGTTTTGTGCAAATTTAATGATTAAAATAAGTGTTTTAAGTGTATGTACCAAAGAAGGGTCATGTGAGGACACAAGGAGAAGATGCCCCAAAGAGAGAGAGGTCTCACTGGACACCAACCCTGTCGGCACCTTGATCTCAGATGTCTCAGTCTCCAGAACTGTGGGAAAAGACATTTCTGTTGGGTAAGCCACCCAGTCAATGGTGTTTTAGTATGGAAGTCCGAGCTGATGGAGACAGAGGGGCTCAGTGGAAATAAGCATAGAGATAAAGCAAAGCTGTGTAATTGTCGTAGGTGTCGTAGGTGGCCCTGGGCCATATGGAGTAGGGTTAGCAAGGAGGGACTGGACTGAAGATACAGGACAGCCAGAGATGAAAGTGGGAGATGAGCTGAAGGAGAAGGGTGTGGACCTGCTTCTAGAGAGACAGGTAGGCCCCAGAGTGGGGAGGGGAGAGACTTTCCAGGTGAAGCAGGAAGGGGCAAGCTTGTTGAGTTCTAATCCCCAAGCTGTAAAAAAAAAAAAAAAAAAAAAAATAAGTGTTTTAATATGTTCTATTTAGAAATTATAGACAAATTCTGATGTAATCACTTTTAGTGTATTAGTGTATTTACTGCATTATATAAATTATTATATTTTCACAAAGATAATGACCAAGAAGACATTCTACTTCATTATGTTAAACTAAATGTTACAAATTTTACAATAAGATGAAAATTTAAAATCTTGAATTGCAAAAACACTGTAGCTAACAGAGAAAAACTAATGTCAGATTTGAGATCAGCACACTCAAATTAGGTAAGAACAAGTGTTTTTGTGGATGCAACAAAAATTTTGTTGCCCAGTGAATTATTATAAAAAGGGAGAGACCTCAGTTTTTCTTCTATGTAAAAAAAAAACCCAGTTATTCTCCATTGTGTTCTGCCTTTGAGTCTACCTTTATTACTCACAGAAAACACCTTACTTCTATTCACCAAATGTGGCATGGAGGGTGTTTTCCCACACCAAGCAATCTTCTGTTATACCAGCTCAGTGTCCCTTAACGTAAATCAGTTCTAACACTTGCCTGGAGATAGCATCAGGTCCCACAGGTTAAGTGTTCAGTCCCACAGGACTGCTCCCTCACCCCCATCATTTCAGATGCCAGTTGCAAGCCCAGATTTTCACCTGGGCTTCTGACCAACTGTCTCTAGATCGGAGGTTCCCAGGACCTTCTCCTGAGGTTGAATTTATTTGCTAGGGCAATTCAAAGAATGCAGGGACACATTTATTTACACTTACCTGTTTATAATAAAAAGATACAGATGAAATCCTGATAAAAGAAATAAATAGAGGGCAAGTATGTAGAGCTCCCATGAGCTCTCTATGGGCACCGCTCTCCCAGAATCTCCATATGTTTACCAACCCAGAAAGTTTTTGAACCTAGTTCTTTTGGGGTTTTTTGGAGGTTTTATTACATAGGCATGACTGATGAAATTAATTCATTGGCTGTTGTTGATGGATTCAATCTCCACTCCCTCCCTCTTACCTGGAGATGGAAGGGGGCAGTAAAACTGAAAGTTCCAACCCTCTACTCAAGTTTGGTTGCCCTAGCTATCTGCCTCCATCAAGTTACCTCATTACATAACAAAAACCACCTTGATAGTTCTCCTCACTTAGGAAATTCCAAGAATTTCAGGAGTTATGTGCCAGGAATGGGGTAGAAGACTAAACATATGTTTCTTATAAATCACAATTTACAATTACAAATGTGCAACAAAAAATTCTCCACATCATCTATCTTTGGGGAAATACCAATTAAAATAACAGTAAGATACCACTAAACATCTATGTCAATGTAAAACAACTTCCAAACCTGTAAGAATTTTCTATGAGTTTATTTGAGCCAAAATGTGGACAATTGTTGAGAAGTCTCAATGGATTGAGAAATTGCTCAGAAAATAACGGTTTCACTACTTATTTTATACATCAGAATCAAAGGGGAAGACGTAAAGGGATTACCTGAAATTGATTGGTGATAGATTAGGGAGGCAAGAGAAGGCAAAACAGGAAAATCTCTGGGATTGGATAAAAAGTAAAATTGTATTTGCTGAAACTTCTTTTACATGGACGGGAACAAGACAGTTAACAGTTAATGGTTCAAATGACAATAAAAATGAGGGAGGGGGTCTGTTAGCTCCTTCTGGATATCTGGCCTGATGGAAAAAGATGACCCTTACATTCCAAAGGCATGTTATCAGGTACATTGTCATAGATGCAAAAGACAACAGACAGGCTTGAGTAAAGTAAGCACTGACCTTTGTTTAGAAAGAGAACACTTCCCTAGGACATGACTATCCACTATAAACTGCTTTTAACTAGAAAGGTTTCATTTAGATCACCCTGACTGTTTATTTTAGGTCTCTGAATTTGCAAGGCCATTGTGCAGGGCTCATCCGAGATTGTCAGGTTTAGTTCATGGCCTCATATTTTATTTTTTTCATCCACACCTATAAGAATGGCCAAAATCTGGACCACATGCATACTGACAACACAAAATTCTCTGATGAGATGGACCAATAAGGCAATAAGAAGTCTTCATTGCTGGTAGGAAAGAAAAATGATGCAGCCATGTTTAAAGATAGTTTGACAATTTCTTACAAAACTTAACATACTTTTATCACATGATTCAGCAATTGCACTTTTTTACCCAAAAGAGTTGAAAATATGCCCACACAATATTTATTTTATCTTTGTTCATAACTGCCAAAATTTGAAAGCAACAAAATACGTGAATGGATCAGCAGACATTGGTACATCCAGACAATGGAACATTAGTTAGCCCTAAAAAGAAATGAGCAATTAAGCCATGAAAAGACATGGAGAAATCTTAAATACTTATTACCAATAAGCCAATCTGAAAAGCCTACACACTATGATTGCAACGATATGACATTCTGCAAAAGACGAAACTATGGAGACAGTAAGTAAATAAATCAGTAGTTGCTGGGGAGGGGAGAGATGAATAAGCAGAGCAAAAAGGACTTTAGGGCAGTGAAAATACTCTATACAGTATTATAAAGATGGATATATGGCTTTATACATTTGTCCAAACCCATAGCATATAAAACACCAAGAGTGAACCCTAAAGTAAACTATGGACTTCAGGTGATTATAATGTGTCAATGTAGGTTTATCCTCAGAAAAAGTACCTCTCTGGTGAGTGATGTTGATAATGATGGTGGCTATATGTAGGGTTGATACTGGATATGGCCCTTCTTCCTCCCTAGGCCCGGGCATAAGGGTCATTGATCCTGGCTGCAAGCTATGAAAGAGTGTACTGCATCTGAGGTTTTAATAAGGACAAAGGAACTGAGTTACCAGATATAATCAAGGAGAAACAGCAGAGAACAACTGTAAAGCCAGTAGCCGTGGCCACCATCACAGCCACATGGCCAATGTAGGTTCTCATTTAATTTGGACAGATCATAAAGAAACAATTGAACCAAGAAATGGTGGGCCACTTTCCTTCAGCATTCCATCATTTTGGCTACCTCTTCTCCTCCATGTGCCTCTCTGCCCTGCTAAAACATGGGCTCCTCCTCTCTACAAGAACATGGTCACTGTCCCCAAAACATATTAGCATAACCAAGTCACTTCCCAAGCAAGAAGGACAATTAGCTGTATCACGTGAGAGCATCACTACGTGAGAGCAGCAGTCACCTTTAACAGAGTGAGCATAAAATAACTTATCTGCCCAATGACGACACATATGCTTCTCCCCCCTTTACTCCCCAGATTGCCAAGTCACTTGCTTTTTTTGTTCATAGACAAAGAGTTTCACTTAAGCAACTGCCCAGAGCTTTGCTATAAAAACCATGTCCCATCTCAGTGGAGTGTGGAGTTTTCATCAACCTGCTGCTATGACAGTGCCCCTGTATGTAAGTAACAAAGGTTGTATCTGCTCCATTTGGTCCTCATTGTGGTTTCTTTGGGATTCCTCAACTACACTAGGGAAATTTTCTGGGTCTGGAGCTTCTGCATTACACTATGCATTTGTAGGGGCAAGAGGTGTATGGGAAACCTCTCTACCTCCTTCTCAATTTTGTTGTGCAAATAAAGTCTTAAAAATATACAATAAGACACCTTAAAGCATTACTACTACATATGCTAAATACCCCAAACAGTTTTCAAAAGAGAGAATGAGCAATGTATCAGTTGATTTTTTAATATCATTCCTATTTTCTTCTTATTTCTTAGTGAAAGATTGAGAATTTGCTCAACTACAATTGGCCACAGTTCCCAGCCTTCCTAGGAATCATTTTACAGTACGAAAACTGGTAAGGGAAGAAGTGAGGTTCAGGGGAAAAGATGTATTTCAAGATGAAAATATTACTGAAAAATCATCTCAGGAATAAAGATAACAAGTCAATGTTTCATGGAAGTTTTCTTAAAAATCTGTAAAAATAGTTCATCTTTATTCATAGACTTAAAAGCCTTCTGCAAGAGTCTTCTCAACAATATAGGAGAGCAGATGTCAAACCACAGGGCCAACCAAAGAGCAATATCAAGAAGGTGTTGCACATATGAATGTGGCAAGTAAGGAACTGAGCCAAAAATAATTTCAAAGCTAAATAATGTCAGAATCTGATTTCTAATCATTCACTTTGATTCAATTGCAAGCAGAGTTGTCCTATGTGTTAGAGAGACAACTATGAAACAGACATTATTCATTTTCCTCCATCTAGCTTACAATCACCATTAGAATAGCAAAATATGCTATGCCTATTTGGTCTTCATAGTCTTGCACCTTTGGCTTTCATACTTATAAAGATTTAAAACCATAGCCATGTACTCCAAATACATGAAGCAAAAACTGAAGGAAAATTGGGATAGACAATTCAACAATAATAATTGAATACTTCAATACCCTATTTTCAATAATAGATAGAGCTAGACATGATTTAACAAAGAAACAAAGGAATTCAACAACACTACAAACCACTTAATTTAAATAGATATCCATGTAACAAAACAACAGCAAAATATACATTTTTCTTGTGTACACATGAAACATTCTCCAGAATATATAGTGCCATAATAAAGGCATAAATAAGCTTCAATAAACTTTTTAAAAAAATCAGAGAAGTTATGTTCTCTTACCACAATTAAGTAAAATTAGAAATCAAAAGAATTTGGGATATTTGCAAATATGTGAAATCAAACAAAATACTCCTGAATAAGCAATGAGTCAAAGAAAAAGTATTAAGTGAGATTATAAAATATTTTAAGTGAATGAAAATGAAAACAAACCATACCAAAATGTATAGGATGCAGCTAAAGCAGTGCTTAAAGGGGAATGTACAGTTGTAGATGCCTATAATAAAGAGAGAACAAAAACTCAAATTAATAACTTTAATAATCTTCTACTTTAAAAAACTGAAAAAGTGAGCAAATTTAGTACAATGTAAGCATAAAGAAAGACATAATAAAGATCAGGGTAAAAATAAATAAAATAAACAATTAAAAGACAAAAAATAACAAAATTGAAAGATAATTCTTTGAAAAAAATGGTCTAGCTACTTTTGAAAACTTCCAATTCCTTGAATGGTTGGATAAACAGTTACCATATTAACAGCAATTCCATTTATGTGCATGTGTTTGAAAGAATTGAAAGCATATTTCCATCAAAATATTTATACAAAAATGGCCATAGCAGCATTTTTCATTAAGTCAAAAAGTATAAACAACCCAAATATTTCTCAATTAGTGAATAAACAAATTGAGATCTATCCATACAATAGAATATTTTCACCCATAAAGAGGAATGAAGTATTGATACAACATGGGTGAAACTTGAAAACATTTTGCTATGTGAATGAAGCCAGGCACACAAGGACCACATATTACATGAGTCAATCTATACCAAATTATCAGAACAGATATCCACAGAGTCAGAAAGTAGATTGGTGATGTTAGACGGTTGGGCCTGACAGGGAAATGGGGCATGACTGCTAATGCATACAGAGTTTCTTTTTGAAGTGATTAAATTTTCTGAAATTAGTGGTGATGACTGTACAACCACATGAATATACAATAATATATTTTTTTAAAAGTGGATTGCAAAAAAATGATTATTAAAATCTTACATCAGTTGTCTTAAACCAAATTGTTACTGTTTTCCATGGTTTTTATGTCCTTAATTTGTCAACATAGTAATATGAACAAAGCAATACATACTTTAAATGTAGAGACAAATCAATTTAGAAGTTAATGGCAAAGGTCCTGCCATCAGAAATATGACCATTTAAATGAATCTGATGCTACTTCTGATTTTCAATCATATCAGCTTTTGAAAAAAATAATATTTGGGCCTTTTTGCCTACCAATTCTCAAAATAAATGACAAAGCTTTCCCTAGTGGATTTTTGTCATTGAAATAGATTCCTAGGGACATCTACAAAGGATAACAAAGAGCAAACAAACAACAGACACAAAAATATGGCAACTTGACATTAATGAACATTTCTCAAATTTATTCCTGAGATGTGCTGCAAAAAATGTTCTTCAAGAAAGGTATTCCATGGTCAAAAATGTTTGGAAAGCACTGTTATTCTTTTCCTTGATACGGGGTGCTTATGAAAAGCCTGAGAAATTCCACATAGTCTGTTAATGTTTAAATCCAGATTTTGCTGACTATATTTGATCAATAAACTGTACTCTTCTAAACATATCCCACTACTTCATTATAACAGAATATACTTTGGAAAGCATTGATTGGGCAATTAATATATTTGGCAAATAACACAAGACCCTTGATAACATCTAGGAATGACTCTTAGATCACTTTTTAATTATGAATGCTTTCACATAAAGATGACTACAATAAACCTAGCCAGGATTCTTGCAGCTGAAACTATAGAACTAGAAAGCAGGAGGTTCACGTGAGTTATGGGAGAGGGTAGCTCTAGGCAACGAGTAAATGCTGGGTTTCATCAGCCCTCTCTATTCAAGGCCTCACTCTTCTAAGTTTACAGTGAAAAATAGAATTAGCATTAGAAACTCCATCAAGAATATGAATGAAGAAAGAAAATACTCATTTCTCAGTCCAGAAATAATAATACCCCCAAAGCAGAACATTTGTGGGTATGTGAAGAGACTAACAACCTAGATAAGGAAATACTGAAAGAAGTAGTGAATTGCAGATATATGTATTTTTCTTTCCTACCATTTACTAGCCCTCAAGAGGAGAAGCTCTAAAACCTGCCTCCAGAGATCTCAGACATTGTAACAGAGGCCAGTTGACCACAGCATATCTTACAAAAAATATGACCAACTTCAACTGTATTTGTGAGACAAGGCAACTAACACTGATTCATGAGGGAAAACGTCAATCAGATGATCTCTATGCTGATAGACAATAGGCAGAAAAGCCTAACTTTCAGAAAGCTGGTGACACAATTCTAGTAAATTCTTATCTCATTTGTTCTCTATTTGACCAGCTAAATCAGATTTTACTCTGGACCCCAGACTCTCTTGTTTGGTGTTTGAAAATAATATTCAACATGTCGTTGTGTCTTCTGTTTTGGAAGCTTTTGAATGGAATAAACCTGACCTTTTCTAATTTCTTAGTTTATGTTTGAAAAAGAAGAGAAAAATGTAATGTAAGAAAGAAATTTTGCTTTAATAAACCAATTAATAGACTAACAAAAAAGTATATGTATGCCAATATTTTATCTACATGCATAGAAGAAAAAATTGTATTCCCTTGTTTTACAATTTAGAATAGTAGTTCTATCTGTTACCAATAATTATATCTTATAATAAGTTAGTGTGTTCCCATTCTGAAAGATATTTAAAATAATTTCTCACAATTGTTTCTCTTCTGGATGAGTCTCATATTTAAGAGTTCCAATAGGAGTGACGTCACGGAAATGGCGCCGTGAGCAGCGCGTCCGACAGATCTCCCCAAAATCACAACAAATTTATCAACTAGAAACAGGAAAATTTATCCTCGGAGCATTCCGGAGTTCCACACAAACTGAAAGCGAAAGGACTGTTATCATTTGAATCTGAGAGATGAGGGTGTGGAGGAAGCTACCACAGGGACGTTCATTCAAGCCGCGAGGAAGTGCGCCTGTGGTGAGTCAGCCCACACTCGGGAGCCGCGAGCAGCAGCCGCGAGCAGCAGCCGCAAGCAGCCGTGAGCAGCCGCAGGCGCGCGCCCGGTTCGGTTGCAGAGCGAGCACCGCCCACACTCCGGAGCGGCGAGCAGCCGCTGGCGCGCCCGGTCCAGCTGCAGAGAGAGCACCACTAACGTTCCCAGCGGCCCGTGCACTGCGAGTGAGAGTCGCCAGCCACCGGTGCCCGGAGCACCCCATTCGCGCGTGTACCCTGGGCATTCAACGCGCCCAGAGTGCCCTGCTGGCCCGCACACCCAGGGTGCCCCATCATCCTGCGCCCGGTGCGCCCCAGCCGCCAGCAGCGGGGGGGAGCAGGAGAGGCCCCAGGGCGGTATTCCCTACTTGGGAGATTCTCTCCGCGGGTGGGGCACCTCACCCAGCCATTCAAGCTAACAATCAAGCGTTGGGGGAGGGGCGCACGCAGGCAGCCTGAAATACCTTCAGGAGCACAGCTGCGACCCAATCACTGAAATTAGCTTAACCCGTGAAATCTGCGCACCCTCGGTGCTAATTGATAAGATCTCTCAGTTCAGCGACCCAAGACAAGAGGCGTGATATTTTTTAGTGCCTCGCGCTAAAGGGGCGGGGGCAACTTCTGATTGATAGAGCCTCCATATTCAGGGATAAACGCTAATAAGAAGGACTTGGCAGATAATAAGATCTATACTACACTAGTCGCAAGCAGAGACTAGTGCCTCTTCTTCCCAGCCAAAACAGGCTACAAAGTGTGGAAAGCCTGGGTTGAGAGGTCCAACTGAATGCTAGGCGCTGAACAGTCACCTTGACAACAATTGACTCCCACCCCTGCTTGATTACACTGGAGGCCCTGACTGCCAGAGCCTTTCCCAAAGCCTTGCACTGAGTGGGGATAGAGTGGGGATTTCCCAGCTCTTTGAGCCTCTTACTCCTCAGGCAGAAGCAGTTGCAGCCTTATAGCTGGATCACCAGGCTGCTAATTCAGGAAGGGGGGACTAGGAGACAGAATCCAGGAAAGCAAACTCTCTCATCGTTGGACCCTGCAAACGTCAACAAGCCTTGACTACCAGCAAGACTAAAGCCAATTATATGACATTGCCATAGAATCCCATCAACTGCAAATCCCTACCTAAGTGTGACACAGGGGCAGAGCCTGGGGTAGAGTCACCGACCAGGAAGAGGGAGAGAAAAGAAAAAGGAAGAAGTTAACATCTCAAAATCAAGAAAAATCCACAGACTTTACAACTTGTTCCACTAATTTTTTTGTTGTTGTTTTTGTTTCTTCTATCTTATTGCCTTTATTTCCTCCACCTCGGACCTTCTATTCTCTGCCCATCTTATGCTTCCCTTTTCTTGAACTACACTACCAATAAGTGTTACATTTTATTTCTCTTCTTCATCCTCACCCTCCTTTAAGGTTATACTCCAAAACACTTAACTCTCACTCTCTCCTCTTTTGTTTTATTTTGTTTTGCTTTATCTTGTTTTTTTCTCTTCCTTTTTTATTTCTTCCTTCGTTTTTCTCTTTTTCTTATTTTTTCCTTTCTATTCGTTTTTTCTTTTCTCATTTTACTTTCATCCCATTTAACACTCAATCACGAACAAATTAGTTAATTTGGGACTCAAGGCTTTTTTTGGCTTTATTTTTCTTTTTCGCTTTTGTTTTTGTTTTTTTCTTGTTTGTTTATCTTTGTGGCATTTTGGGTCCTCCCAACCCAAGGTCTCCATTGTATTTAGTCTTCGCTCCACTTAATACAACAGATTTTTACTTATCATTTTTATTTTTTTCTTCTTTATTATTCTTTTTTTGTCCTTTTTTCTGGTTCCCCCTTATCCCTCTCATTATATCTCTTAGTTGACCATCACTCACAAGCAAATCATCTTATGCTTGTCTAAGATTTTCTTCCTTTTTTTTTTGCATTTAGTAGGTCCCTACTCCCCTTTTTTTGCCCCTTGAACTCTTCACCCCAAATCAGGCCCTCCATTATAGGCACGATATTTCCCTTAGGAGGGGAGAGGAGGGAAAGAGAAGAAAGAAAAAAAGGGGGAAATAATAAATTATTACTGTTTTTTTTTGTGGGGTGTTTTACCTTTTTTTTTTTTTTTTTTTTTTTTTTACTTTTTACTCTTTATTAATTCTAATTAGTGCTATCAACAAGACAACCCTCAGATGCCAATAAGAAAGAGGAAATCGAATATTATGGATACAAAAGAAAGAGAGGTAACACAAATAGATGTGGAAAAATCTATGGAGAAAAGACTTAACATATTGGAAGCCTTGGAGCTAAATGACAGAGAATTTAAAATAGAAATCTTAAAAATACTCAGAGATATACAAGAAAACACAGAAAGGCAATATAGGGAGATCAGAAAACAACTCAATGAACACAAAGAATATATTACCAAGGAAATTGAAACTATAAAAACAAATCAAACAGAAATGAAAAACTCAATTCACGAGCTGAAAAACGAGGTAACAAGCTTAGCTAGCAGAACAGCCCAGATTGAAGATAGGATTAGTGAAATAGAAGACAAACAACTTGAGGCACAACAGAGAGAAGAAGAAAGAGACTCAAAAATACTAAAAAACGAGAAAGCCCTACAGGAATTGTCTGACTCCATCAGAAAGAATAACATAAGAATAATAGGTATATCAGAGGGAGAAGAGAAAGAAAATGGAATGGAGAATATACTCAAACAAATAATAGACGAGAACTTCCCAAGCCTGTGGAAAGAACTAAAGCCTCAAATTCAAGAAGCAAACAGAACACCGAGTTTTCTTAACCCCAACAAACCCACTCCAAGGCACATCATAATAAAGATGACACAAACCAATGACAAAGAAAAAATTCTCAAGGCAGCCAGGGAAAAGAAGAGTACAACATATAAAGGAAGGCCTATTAGATTATCATCAGATTTCTCAGCAGAAACTCTACAAGCTAGAAGAGAGTGGACCCCAATATTTAAAGCCCTGAAAGAGAGGAAGTTTCAGCCACGAATACTATACCCATCAAAGCTATCCTTCAAGTATGAAGGAGATATAAAAACATTCACAAATTCAGAAAAGATGACAGAATTTATCACGAGAAAGCCCCCACTCCAGGAAATACTAAAAGGGGTTTTCCAACCAGATTCAAAGAACAAAAGAAAACAACACCACAAGTAACAGCTCCACCAAGAACACAATAAAACCAAACTTAAACTGTGACAACAAAGGAAAAAAAGGGGGGAGAGGATGGAGATTAACAGTAGCAAAGGACGATGAAGTGCAGAAATACTTATAAGATAGGGTACTACAATGAATATGGTAGGTACCCTTTTCATTACTTAATGGTAACCACCCTAGAAAAAACCACCACAAAAACATTTGACTTAAAAAAGGTAGCAACAGAGGAAAGAAGTATAAAACACAAACAAAGAAAAACAAATGATAGAAAAACAAAAGTGAAGAATCAAACTAGATACAAAACTAACAGAAAGCAATTTATAAAATGGCAGTAGGGAACCCACAAGTGTCAATAATTACACTAAATGTAAATGGATTAAACTTACCAATAAAACGACACAGAGTAGCAGAATGGATTAAAAAAGAAAATCCAACTATATGCTGCCTACAATAAACACATCTAAGCAACAAGGATAAAAACAAATTCAAAGTGAAAGGCTGGAAAACAATACTCCAAGCAAACAACACCCAAAAAAAAAGCAGGTGTAGCAATACTCATATCTGATAATGCTGACTACAAGACAGAAAAAGTACTCAGAGACAAAAATGGTCATTTCATAATGATTAAGGGGACACTGAATCAAGAAGACATAACAATCCTTAATATATATGCACCAAACCAAGGAGCACAAAAATATATAAGACAGCTACTTATTGACCTTAAAACAAAAACTAACAAAAATACAATCATACTTGGAGACCTCAATACTCTGCTGACGGCTCTAGATAGGTCATCCAAACAGAGAATCAATAAAGAGATAGTGGCCTTAAACGAAATACTAGAACACCTGGATATGATAGACATCTACAGGACACTTCATCCCAAAGCGACAGAGTATACATTTTTCTCTAGTGTACATGGAACATTCTCAAGAATTGACCATATGTTGGGCCACAAAGACAATATCAGCAAATTTAGAAAAACTGAAATTGTACCAAGCATATTTTCTGATCATAAAGCCTTGAAACTAGAATTCAACTGTAAAAAAGAGGGGGAAAAACCCACAAAAATGTGGAAACTAAACAACATACTTCTAAAAAATGAATGGGTCAAAGAAGAAATAAGCACAGAGATCAAAAGATACATACAGACAAATGAAAATGAAAATACGACATATCAGAATCTCTGGGATGCAGCAAAAGCAGTAATAAGAGGAAAGTTCATATCACTTCAGGCCTATATGAACAAACAAGAGAGAGCCGAAGTAAACCACTTAACTTCACACCTTAAGGAACTAGAAAAAGAAGAACAAAGACAACCCAAAACCAGCCGAAGAAAGGAGATAATAAAAATCAGAGCAGAATTAAATGAAATAGAGAACAGAAAAACTATAGAAAAAATCAATAAAACAAGGAGCTGGTTCTTTGAAAAGATCACCAAAATTGACAAACCGTTGGCAAGACTCACCAAGGAAAAAAGGCACAGGACTCAAATAAATAAAATCCAAAATGAAAGAGGCGAGATCACCACAAACATCATAGATATACAAAGAATTATTGTAGAATACTATGAAAAATTATATGCCACCAAATACAACAATCTAGAAGAAATGGATAAATTCCTAGAACAATACAACCTTCCTAGACTGAGTCATGAAGAAGCAGAAAGCCTAAACAGACCAATCAGCAGGGAGGAAATAGAAAAAACTATTAAAAACCTCCCCAAAAATAAAAGTCCAGGCCCAGACGGTTATACTAGTGATTTCTATCAAACATTCAAAGAAGACTTGGTTCCTATTCTACTCAAAGTCTTCCAAAAAATTGAAGAAGAAGCAATACTTCCAAACACATTTTATGAGGCCAACATAACCCTCATACCAAAACCTGGCAAGGATGGCACAAAGATAGAAAACTACAGACCAATATCTCTAATGAATACAGACACTAAAATTCTAAACAAAATACTGGCAAACCGAATACAACAACATATTAAAAAAATAATACATCATGATCAAGTGGGATTCATCCCAGAATCTCAAGGATGGTTCAACATACGCAAAACGGTTAACGTAATACACCATATCAACAAAACAAAGAACAAAAATCACATGATCTTATCAATACATGCAGAAAAGGCTTTTGATAAAATACAACACAATTTTATGTTTAAGACTCTCAACAAAATGGGTATAGAAGGAAAATATCTCAACATGATAAAGGCTATATATGATAAACCATCAGCCAACATCATTTTAAACGGCATAAAACTGAGGACTTTCTACCTTAAATCAGGAACAAGACAGGGTTGTCCACTCTCTCCACTCTTATTTAACGTGGTGCTAGAAGTTCTGGCCAGAGCAATCAGACAAGACAAAGAAATAAAAGGCATCCATATCGGAAAAGAAGAAGTAAAGGTATCACTTTTTGCTGATGATATGATCGTATACATCAAAAACCCGAAGGACTCCACAAAAAGATTATTAGAAACAATAAACCAATACAGTAAGGTCGCAGGATACAAAATTAACATACAGAAGTCCATAGCCTTTCTCTATGACAACAATGAAATATTAGAAAACGAACTCAAAAAAATAATCCCCTTCACGATTGCAACAAAAAAAATAAAATACCTAGGAATAAACATAACAAAGAATGTAAAGGACCTATATAATGAAAATTACAAAGCATTGTTAAGGGAAATCGAAAAAGATACAATGAGATGGAAAAATATTCCTTGTTCTTGGATAGGAAGAATAAATATAATCAAAATGGCCATATTACCCAAAGCAATATACAAATTTAATGCAATTCCCATCAAAATCCCTATGAGATTTTTTAAAGAAATGGAACAAAAAATCATCAGATTTATATGGAACTATAAAAACCCCGAATAGCCAAAACAATCCTAAGGAAAAAGAATGAAGCTGGGGGCATTACAATACCTGACTTTAAACTATATTATAGGGCCACGATAATCAAAACAGCATGGTATTGGCAGAAAAATAGACACTCAGACCAATGGAACAGAATAGAAAGCCCAGAAATAAAACCACATATATATGGTCAAATAATCTTTGATAAAGGGGCCAACAACACACAATGGAGAAAAGAAAGCCTCTTCAACAAATGGTGTTGGGAAAACTGGAAAGCCACATGCAAAAGAATGAAACTCGACTACAGCCTGTCCCCGTGTACTTAAATTAATTCAAAATGGATCAAAGACCTAAATATAAGACCTGAAACAATAAAGTACATAGAAGAAGACATAGGTACTAAACTCATGGACCTGGGTTTTAAAGAACATTTTATGAACTTGACTCCAATGGCAAGAGAAGTGAAGGCAAAGATAAATGAATGGGACTACATCAGAATAAAAAGTTTTTGCTCAGCAAGAGAAACTGATATAAAAATAAACAGACAGCCAACTAAATGGGAAATGATATTTTCAAACAACAGCTCAGATAAAGGCCTAATATCCAAAATTTACAAAGAACTCATAAAACTCAACAACAAACAAACAAACAATCCAATAAAAAAATGGGAAGAGGACATGAATAGACACTTCTCCCAGGAAGAGATACAAATGGCCAACAGATATATGAAAAGATGCTCAGCTTCATTAGTTATTAGGGAAATGCAAATCAAAACTACAATGAGATACCACCTCACCCCTGTTAGATTAGCCATTATCAACAAGACGGGTAATAGCAAATGTTGGAGAGGCTGTGGAGAAAAAGGAACCCTCATTCACTGTTGGTGGGACTGTAAAGTAGTACAACCATTGTGGAGGAAAGTATGGTGGTTCCTCAAAAAACTGCAAATAGAACTACCTTATGACCCAGCAATCCCTCTACTGGGTATATACCCCAAAACCTCAGAAACATTGATACGTGAAGACACATGTAGCCCCATGTTCATTGCAGCACTGTTCACAGTGGCCAAGACATGGAAACAACCAAAAAGCCCTTCAATAGAAGACTGGATAAAGAAGATGTGGCACATATACACTATGGAATACTACTCAGCCATAAGAAATGATGACATCAGATCATTTATAGCAAAATGGTGGGATCTTGATAACATTATAAGGAGTGAAATAAGTAAATCAGAAAAAAACAAGAACTACATGATTCCATACATTGGTGGAACATAAAAATGAGACTAAGAGACATGGACAAGAGTGTGGTGGTTACCAGGGGTGGGGGGAGGGAGGACAGGGGGAGAGTTACGGGGAGGGGGAGGGGCACAGAGAACTAGATAGAGGATGGCGAAGGACAATCTGACTTTGGGTGAGGGGTATGCAACATAATCTAATGACAAAATAACCTAGACATGTTTTCTTTAAATATATGTACCCTGATTTATTAATGTCATCCCATTACCATTAATAAAAATTCATTTAAAAAAAAAAAAGAGTTCCAATAAGAACACTGTCCTTGTTAAATCAATTTTAGACCTCTGGGAGTTGAGGGAGGTACATCCCAATAATGAAGAGGTCTTCCTTTCTCGATTACTGGTACCAGGTAGGCAGCTGTCACTTTGCTTGTACATAAAGCCAACCCTCTAAATGATATAACAATTGCTTTTTAATGTTAAAAGAATATCCTGATTGGAAAAAGAAAAAAACCCCATAAATTTCTATTGCCTGTTATTGTTTTCCTTGGGGGAGGGATAGGTAATGGTGGCTTTACAAGAAGCAAGTACTTTTTGTAAGAGATGGCCACCCGTTACTACTAAATGAGTCATCTGGGCAACAGCAGAGCACTTACCAATACAGGATAGGTCCACCCATTGCTGCTCTCTCTCCTTAATGATATCCGTATAAGGTCCAACTCAAGACATTATAAATATACAATTGAACCCACATTGTGGAATCACCTATAGATGGGGTTTCAACAGTTTCCATAAACATATGCATGCATTTTATCACAAAGATATGAAGTCAATTGTCAATATTATATTGATTAACTTTATGAAGCATAGTTGGCCTACCAAGCTCAGGAATTTAACATAAGTAAGTGGGCCAGTTGTAAGAAAACAGTGATAGAAAATGGAAAATTAGGCAATGCATGGTCACTCTAAATAGAGCAGCTATTACTCATCTAGCACAAGGTAATGCAAACACAGCTGTTCCAAATCTCCAAACTTTGAAAAGAAGCTGGAAATTGGGATTTGTATTTAAATTCCCTTATATCTTTTTTTTCCATTGAAATTCCTCTTTTTTATTTTCCCCTTTCATTGAATTTTTTGGGATGATACTGGTTAACAAAATAGTACAGATTTTAGATGCACAATTCTAGAATACATCATGTGTACACTGTATTGTGTATTCACCACCTCAGGTCAAATCTCCTTCCCCTATATCCTTCTCCAACTCCTCTACCCATCTTCCCCCACAATCACCATACTGTTGTCCATGTCCATGAGTTTTTTCTTTCTTTTTTTTAACCTTTTTTTGCTCAATCCCTTCACCCTCATTCTGGCCCCCACCCCAACATCTGTCAGCCTGCTTTCTATCTATGAGTCTCTCTCTCTATTTCTTCTTAGTTCATTGTGTTCATTAGATCCACATGAGTGAAATCATATGGCCAGTAAAATTTCCCAATTTTTAAATCACCCATTGTTGGTCAATTTACAACATCCATTGTGAGCTGCCAACTCTTCACTATAGGATATTAGTGAAAACAGTAGGCCTGACCTGACCAGGTGGTGGCATATTGAAGGGAGGGTCAACCTGGGATGCTGAGGACCCACGTTCGAAACCCTGAGGTTGCTGGTTTGAGTGTGGGATCATAGACATAACCCCATGGCTGCTGACTTGAGCCCAAAGGTTGCTGGCTTGAGCCCAACATCATTGGCTTCAGCAGGGGGTTACTGGCTTGGCTGGAGCCCCCCAGTCAAGGTATGTATGAGAAAGCAATCAATGAACAACTAAAGTGCTACAGCTACAAGTTGATGTTTCTCATCTCTCTCCCTTCCTGTTTGTCTCTGTCTCTGTGTGTGTCTCTCTCTCACTAAAAACAAACAAACAAATAAAAAATACTAGGTCCGAAGAGGTGAGGGTAGCATGTGTCCTAGTTCTCATCATGCTTATCTTCTTCTGTTGCCCTTATTTGATATTTTTATGTCCATATCTTGTGCTAATTGAGATCCTATGAGTTCACATCATGTATTTCACTTATCATATCAGTCTATATGCATCTATATTACATAATATTATAGCTGATACTAAATTTTGAATCTGATCTTACTCAAAATTTAGCTTTTAAAATTCAAAACCTTGTTTTGCACTATAAAGAAAATCAGTGTATATCTACCACACTGGCTACTTCCTTTCCTATTTGTTGCTGTTTAATGTGGTCAGTACTAAAATGCAGGGTGTGCCATGACCTTAAAATAACCGTAGTTTCTGCTAATGGTTTCTAGAAAAATAGCTTTTGGAGCTGTATGCATTTAGATGAATTTTATAAGTTCCCTGACTGTGGGGAGGGAGAAGAGTGTCTTGCAGGTTCAGTCCTGTTTGAAAAACTTTGCTCCCTGAAACCCTTACTGCTCTGGTGCCTTTCTATTTCCCACTATCAACAACTTACATTAAAAAGGAGGTAGCTGAGCCCAACCAGGTCCTGGCACAGTGGAAAGTGCATTGACCCGGGACACTGAGGACCCAGATTCGAAACCCCTAAGTTGCTGGCTTGAGCGTGGGATCATAAACATGACCCCAAGGTCGCTGGCTTGAGCAAGGGGTCACTCAGTCTGCTATAGCCCCCAGGTGAAGGTGCATATGAGAAAGCAATCAATGAACAATTATGGTGCTGCAACAAGTTGATGCTTCTCATCTCTCTGCCTTCCTGTCTGTCTGTCTGTCTCTCTCTCTGTTAGAAAAAAATATATATATACTGATTATATTCTTATATGTATGTGCACGCACTATGTAACCCTATCACAATCCTTATTGTCCACCTTCTCTGCTAGACTATGAGAGTGCTAAGGGTAGATACTGCATCTTATTCATTTTAATATGCATAATGTAAAGCACCGTACGTGGCATATAGATGTTCATGAAATATTTGTTGAAAGAATGAATGAATAAATACATCCATTCTGTATATACAATTCCACCCCTCCTTCCAGTGAGTCAAAACAGAACTAGCTGGTATTAATAATGACAACATATGAAAACCATGCCAGACAGTATCCTTACATGTAACCCAGAGCTCATCAACCCAAAAACTGCAGATATTTTACATTTGAAGAAAATATTCTGCACAGTTCTGGCAGGCTGAATAAAAATCCCCCAATGATGTTCATGTCCTAATCCCCAAAACTTGTGAATATAAACTGTTACTTTATGTACCAAAAGGGCCTTTGCAGATGTGATTAAGGATACAGAGTTTCAGATAAGGAGATTTATCCTGGATTACCTAAATGGAAATAATCTAATTACATCAGTCCTTAAAAGCGAGAACCTTTTCCAGTTGTACTTAGAAAGAAAAATGTGATGATAAACATGGTTGGAGAGATGCAACATTCCTGGCTTTGAAGATGGAAAAAGCCATGAGCCAAGAAAATTTAGATGGCCTATGAAAGTCTTCTAGAACGTTTGGAAGGAACATAACCATGGGAACACCTTAATTTTAGCCCAATGAAACTCACATTGGATTTGTAACCTACAAATAAATTTGTGTTGTTTTCAAGCCATTATGTTAGTGGCAACTTCTTTTACAGCAGCAATAGAACAGTATGACAAGAACAAAGCCAGTTGTCATATTAAGAAGTTTCTGGCAACACATTGCAAGATTTCATTTTTCTTTTATTGAACTTTTATATATATATATATATATATATATATATATATATATATATATATATATATATATATATATATATATATATATAGAGAGAGAGAGAGAGAGAGAGAGAGAGAGAGAGAGAGAGGCAGGGAGAAAGACAGAAATGTCGAGCTGCTCTTATATGTGCCCTGACCGGGATGACACTCCCACCAACCGAGCTATCTGGCCAGGGCTTAATTTTTATTGATTTTTGGAGAAAGAGAGAGAGAGGGGGAAAATGAGAATAAGGGAAGGTTGAAGGGAAGAGATTCATTTGCTGGTCCACTCATTTTTGGTTGCTTTCTGTGTGTGCTCTGATCAGGGATCGAACCTGTAACCTTGTCGTTTTAGGACAATGCTCTTAACTAACTGAGCTAACCAGCCAGGGCCTCCTTTATTGAATATTTTTTAACTTTTAGGTAAAAATCATCATTAAGCCTTCATAGCCCAAACTAGCATATGCTTTAGTGGCAGTGATTTTTAGTAGAATATAAATAAGCATCTTGTTTATCTTTAACAGCATCCATATTATAGAGTATGGTGAACAATATAAAAAAATATGAGTGATGTACAGCATTATACAGCTGGCTGTGAGTGCAAGCCCTTCAGATGGTCTGTGACCATGGCATTACAACCCCTCTGCAAGGTCCCCTAGAATAGAGGCTATATCAAAAATTTTAAGAGGTGAGTTCATCTTTATAAAGTATTGAATGCCAGACAAAGTTGGGGACTAGAAAAAGCACTATTGGCCAGATATTTTTCTTATTTACATAAGAATCTCTCCAAACTCAAAGTAGATTAACCCTTTCTTTCTGTCTTAGAAAATAGGATTTGCTATGTGGCATCCAATATTGTCACCAACTTATCGTATATAAAAGCACGTTGAAACTATAAATTGCAGTAGAAATGTAAGGCACTGTTATCACTGCCAAGTTCCCTTCAAATCTATACATGGTCCTCTTCCAGCCTCTAGTCACACCTAACATCTCATTAGCAATAACAATACTTATATTTCCAGAGTGATTTTAACCTTCCAGTATTCTTGTACTTGTATCATATCACTCTATTTTCATAAAAACTCTGTGACATAAAAAGTTCAGATTTTATTAACCCCCTGAACAGAAGAGAGCATTGAGGTTAAAATTAAGTCTCTGCAACCAGGAAAATATACTAAAAGCCATTACATTGTACACTTTAAATAGATGAATGGTATGGTATACAAACTACATCTCAATAAACCTGTTATATATATAAAAAAAATCATTATTACCTGCAATATGTTTCTAAAAAATTAAATGACCAACCCAAGGCCTCACAGACAGTGACTTTCAGAGTTGGATCATCTTGGCGACGACAGAGACTCAGGGAAGTGAAAGAAACATAGAAGCAGAGCATTGATTATTATAAATCACAAAATGTCAGATCATGAGACATGAGAATTTCTAGCTCCGCTAAAAACTGAGTTCTCCTCACCTCACCCGACCACCTTGCAGAAGCTTTTAAACTTCTTCCTGCTTTGATCAACTCCTCAGGCACAACGTTAAGCCTGAACCTGGAGGTGAAGGCTGTCAGTAGATGCATCTCTGCAAAGCAGGTCAGACAGAGGTGGTGGCAATGAAGCAGAATTGCCAATGAGCTTTCCCAATGGACTGTGTTTAATGACATTTTTTTCTGTTTCTCTCAAATATCATGTCCAAAATAAAAGAGAATACTTTAAGTTTTTTTTACTTTCATGTACAAATCAGATATTTGTGCAACACAGAGGTGTATCTGCTGATTATGCTCTATAATAATTTCCATTCCAATTTTTAACTGAAAAAACAAACAGCTATCACCTCCAAAGTCATATAATGACAATAACTAAAGCTTGAAATAACTATTGTTCTTCATTTATTTTTCCATTAGAAAAAGAAGATGTAGCTTGTTATAAAACAAATATTATTGAGAATTTTCTATGTGGAATTTTGCATTTCTCCCCATCCCCGTAAATGATGTATGCAGATTTACACCAGAGAACTCCCAGTGTGCACCTGATCCATGTGCTGACATTTCTTTGTGAATTTTTAAGCTAATGTCAACTCTAGTCTCCTGTGCAGAATCAAAAAATTAAAAAAAAAAAAACTTTTCCCACTCAACTGTAGTCAAGTCTTATGTATATGCTTATGAACATTGCCTAGGAAAAAAATGGGTCATCTTTTTTAAGAGATTATTTTGTATCTGTATAAATGAGGGTCCCTAAAAGGCTTTCAGGGGATTTTATTTGCAAAGAACACATTTCAAAGAAGATTTACATTAACACAGACTATAGAAAGCTATCCCAGCTGGAAAATGAAAATATCATCTCACTAATTACATCCTTTCATGATTAGGATAAAGTTCTGTTTGATGTACCAAGGCTGTTTCAGTAAATGACAAGTGCATATGTCTTTCTCTAAAGATGAAGGACATTTAGCATGCTTCATTGTCCTTTGAGGTATGCCACCTAAAAAGAGGTCTGATGACCTGTTATCTATGGGAAACCTTTTGCAACTGTCATTTTGTGTTTGAGCATTTTACCACTTACTGAAACTTTATATTGCAGCTGATCTGCCTGGAACAATCTTACATTTTGCAACTTGAAAAACTGAACCATTAAAATGTGTGCTAATAATTCAGTTTCCCAAATAAAAACATTTCAAACTTGACTTAAACTTTTACTGATTATATTCAACCACAGCCATATGAACTCCTGTCATATCACAATCTATTTTGGCCACTTGTTAAATTGGCCCCATATCTCTAATATCTATTCATTGACCCAAATTTTACCTCCACAATCCTTTCTTGACAACTGAAATCACTATTCACAAATTAACTACATTGTGTTAATGATTTATTTTCATTTCCCCCTCAATTTGGTGAGTATGGAGAGTGAAGCTAGTACAGAGAGAAAATGAAGCAAAAACATTAATATAACAGAAAGGAGAAGGGCCTCAGAAATCATGTGGTCTATGCCCTCATTTTACATATATGGAAACTAAACTTCATGAAAAATAAAAGAATTTATCAAAAGTCACAATTAATAGTCATGAAAAGTATGGACACTCATATTCAAGTTTCCTAGTGTCTTTATGTTTATTCCTCTTCTAACTTTAACTCTTACATAGATTTATATAAGTTTGGGCATCTCTTGACCTTACAGTATCCTAAAAACTTATCATCACTCATCTAGCTTAGTTTTTCTTCTGTGTTTTCTTCTTTTATATTCTCATAATACTCTCTGCATACCTTTATTGTAGTATTCATCATGGTGTACTGATATAGTTGATTTTCTTATATATTTTTTCAATTGGACTAGATTTCTTTAAAGCAAGAACTGGATCTTGGCCTTGGCTGGTTGACTCAGTGGTAGAGTGTCGTCCTGACATGGAACATACAGAGTTTGATTCCCAGTCAGGGCACACAGGAAAGGCAACCATTTGCTTCTCCTCCCCTCCTTCTCCCCCCTCTCTTTTCTCTCATCCCCTCCCACAGCCATGGCTCAATTTGTTTGAACACATTGGCCCTGGCACTGATGGCTCCCTTGAGTCTCCACCTCAGGTGTTATAAATAGCTTGGTTGCAAGCATAGGCTCAAGACAGGCTGAGCGTTGACCCCAGATGGGGGTTGCTGCATGGATTCTGGTCAGGGCTCATCTGGGAGTCTGTCTCACTATCTCCCCTCCTCTCGCTTAAAAATAAAAAGGAACTAGATCTCACTTATTTCTGAATTTTTACACATAGAACGGCACATGGCACAGAATAGGCACAAATATCAAATGTCTGTGAAATAAAATTGGATCTTAAATTTCATTCTCGGATAGGATCTAGGATGGCTGCAGACTAGGTACATGTTATACTCACCTACTCCCAGAATCACAATGAAGTTAGAACAAGATTTAAGAACAATCATCCTGAAAAACCAACTCAAGACTAAATGAATAGGAGTCTTATAACCAGGCATGCACAGAAGAAGCCACAACGAGACTGATATGGAGGAAGAAGATGTGAAAAGGGCTGGTCCTACTCTTATAGGCAGCAGCTAAATTCAGGAGGGATATCTCAGCAGCAGGGAGGTTAACCTCGAGAAGTATGGAACCTAAACCCCAAACTGGGCTCCCCAGCCTAGAGCACCAGAGTTAGGAAGAGGCACTGACATAGCATTCAGCTATGAAAAGTGGTGAGGTTTCTGTCTTCCAGAAAAAGACAGGAGTCTACAGAAACACAGGCACCCTCTTAAATGGCCAATGTACAAAATCCCATTCACAGGCACTTACCCTGGGTCCAGTGGAAGGAGGGCTGAATGGACAAAATAAGCATGAGGAGAGTCTGAGGTTAGTGGCTCCAGGATTAGACACCATGGAGAACAGCCACCAGGACCCCTGTGCAGAGTCATTCTCCAATTCTGTGACTACCATCTTCCTTGGACAGAGCACTCTCCTCTATGCAGGATCAGCCTGGGTGAAAGCACCTGCCTTACCCTTGGGAATCTCTCTCAACCCACCTTACAGAGATTAGGCTTTGCTGAGTAGTCAGTAGCCTTGGCCAGAGAGTGGAGGTCTAGACAGACTAAGAGGGTGACAGTGACTAGGTTGTCTCGCTTCGAGGCAGAAGCTGTCCTCTTCACTTTCCCAAGAATTAACTGGTGCTTCCTCCTCACAGAAAATTCAGTAGAACCACTCTCTTAGTGCACCCCTCTGTGTCCCAGAGGCCCCACCCACCCAACTTGTAAGGGTCTTCTAAAGACAAAGAGACAATCTTAAAAGCAACAAGAGAAGCCTGAACTGTGGTGGCACAGTGGATAAAGCATCAACCTGGAATGCTGAGGTGGCTGGTTCAAAACCCTGCTACTACTCAGCCATAAGAAATGATGACATCGGATCATTTACAGCAAAATGGTGGGATCTTGATAACATTATACGAAGTGAAATAAGTAAATCAGAAAAAAACAGGAACTGCATTATTCCATACGTAGGTGGGACATAAAAGTGAAACTAAGAGACATTGATAAGAGTGTGGTGGTTATGGGGGGAGGGAGGAAAGGGAGAGGGGGAGGGGGAGGGGGAGGGGCACAAAGAAAACTAGATAGAAGGTGACAGAGGACAATCTGACTTTGGGTGATGGGTATGCAACATAATTGAAAGACAAGATAACCTGGAGTTGTTATCTTTGAATATATGTATCCTGATTTATTGATGTCACCCCATTAAAAAAATAAAATTATTTTAAAAAATAAATAAATAAATAAATATAAAAAATATATATATAAGCTAATAAAAATATTTTAAAGATAATTTTTCATTTAAAACAAAGGCAATAATGTACTGTGGGGTTTATATTATAGAAGTAAAATGTATAATAAAATTGGATTGCTATAAGGTTCTCATATTATATATGAAGTAGTACAATATTAGTTCAAAGTATATGATGATTAATTAAGGAGTTAATTAAACAAATAGCTACATAGTATATTTCTGCCCTCTTGTATCAATTATTATATTAAAAGTAAATTAATTATATACTCTCTGATTTTGAAACTTATTACAAAGGTGCAGCAATTAAGACAATTAAAACAGTGTGTTACTGGTATTAGGAAAGACAAAAAAACAAGGAGCAAAAACTGATTGCATCGAAAAAGAAATATAATTGTAGTTGAAGATTTCAATTCTCCTTTCTCAAAAATCGATAGAATAAAAAATCTGTCAGCTTATAGAAGACCTGAACAAGACTTTGAACTACTTTTCCTAATTGACATTTACAGAACAATCCACTCAACAACAAAAGAACACTCCTATTTTCAAATTTGAATGAAATATTCATGAAGCTAAACCACAGTCTGGATCATAAAACAAAATTTTAAATTATTTTTCAAATTTTAACAATTTGGAAAAATTGAAATCATATAAAGCAGGTTATTGGGTCACAGCAAAATTAAAATAGAAATCAGTAACAGAAGGAAGTCTAGAAAATTTATATGTTCTTATAAATTAAACAGCAAATAACATATTCTAATATCCCATAGGATATAGTGGAAGTCAAATGATGAATTAAAATGTATTTTGAATAAAATAAAAATGAAAACATAACATACCAAAATTTTGTTATGAGATAAGGTAGAAAAATGAATAGCATTAAAACTGTTACATTTAAAAAAGAAAGGTCCCAATCAATAGTTTAAGCTTCTACCTTAAAGTACTAAGAAAAGTATGGCAAATTAAACCCAAAGCAAGCAAAGGGAAGTCAATTAAGAACTGTAAAACATACAGAAAAAACAAAATCAGAAACTGTTTCTTTGAAATAAACAACTGATAAAGCTCTAGCCAGAGTGATCAAGAAAAAAGAGAAATGGTACAAATCACCAACATCAAAAGTAAAAGATGAGACATTACTATAGAACCTACAGAGATTTATAGGCTATAAAGGGAATGTTAACTACTTAATGCCAATAAATTCAGCAGCTTAGATAAAATGGACTGATCCCTTTTTTAAAATATTTTATTTATTGATTTTTTAGAGAGAGGGGAGAGAGAGAGAGAGAGAGAGAGAGAGAAGGGGGAGGAGCAGGAAGCATCAACTCCCATATGTGCCTTGACCAGGCAAGCCCAAGGTTTTGAATCGGCAACCTCAGTGTACCAGGTCGATGCTTTATCCCACTGCACCACCACAGATCAGGCCAGACCGATCCCTTTAAAAAGTCAAGAAGCTACTTTGTAGGTACCTGTATTAATAAAATAATTCTAAAATTTATGTGGAAAGGTAAAAAACTGAGAACAGCCAAAACAACATTGAAGAAAAACAAAGTCAAAAGACCCAAACTATCTAATTTCAAGATTTACAATAAAGCTACAGATAAAACAGGGTAAGTGTAGAGACATGTAAATTAATTGAACATAAATAAAGAGCTCATTTGTATCTAAAAAAAAACACAAAAAAAAAAACCCTGCACTTGTCTGGTTAAAGCACATATAGGAGTTGATGCTTCCTGCTCCTCCCCCCTTTCTCTCTCTCTCTCTCTCTCTCTCTCTCTCTCTCTCTCTCTCTCTCTCCTCTCTAAAATGAATAGTAAAAAACAGGAACATTATAAAAAAAGCAGCAAGAGAAAACCAGTTACTTATCAAGGAGCTCTCATTATACTGCCAGCTGACTTCGCAACAAAAACATTCCAGGCCTCAAGGAATTGGCATGAAATATTTAAAGTGATGAAAAGCGAAGACCTATAATAACCAAGACTACTTTTTCCAGCAAGGTTATCATTTAAAATTGAAGGAGAAACAAAGAGTTTCCCAGATAAGAAAAAGCTAAAGCAGTTCATTACCACCCAACCAGCATTACAAGAAATTAAATGGGTCTTCTTTAAGAAAAAGAAGAAGAAAAAAAAAAAAAAAACAGAAGAAAACAGGTAAAAGAAAAAAATGACAATAAATATACAACTATCAATAATCACCTTAAATGTAAATGGATTAAATGCTTTAATCAAAAGTCATAGGGTAGCTGAATGGATAAGAAAGCAAGGCCATGTATATACTGTTAAATATTTGCTTAGTAAAGTATACCTTGTTTTTTTAATATATCTTATTTTATAGCTTTGACTTCAAACTCAGGCAAATATTGTGTGTAGTTATAAAATAAAATTCCATTTAGAAAAACAATCCCTAAAAACAGAAAGCAATGTGAAACAAATGGACCTACCTATGTATCAAACTGACCACCTAACCACATACTAAGAGAAATAAGTAAATCAGGAATGATTTCACACATAGGTGGGACATAAAACTGAGACTCATAGACATAGACAAAAGTGAAGTGGTTACCAGGGGGAGGTGGGAGGGGAGTAAGAAGGGACAAATATAAGGTGACAGAAAATGGTCTGACTCTGGGTGATGAGCACAGAATGCAAGTAGTAGTTCACATGCCATGGTGATGTTCAGCTGAAATCTATGTGTTCCTATGGACCAATGTCATCTCATCAAATTTAATTTCTAAATAAAAACTAAAAATAAGCCTGACCAGGCAGTGGCACATTGGATAGAGCATCGAACTGGGATGCAGAAGACCCAGGTTCAAAATCCTGAGGTTGACAGCTTGAGCACAGGCTCATCCAGCACAGGGCTTTGGCTTGAATGTGGGATCATAGGAATGACCCCAAGGTCAGTGGCTTGAGCCCAAGGTCGCTGGCTTGAGCAAGGTGTCACTCGATCTGCTGTAGCTCTCAGGTAAAGGCACATATGAGAAAGCAATCAATGAACAACTAAGGTGCCGCAATGAAGAAATTGATGCTTCTCATCTCTCTCCATTCCCGATTCTCTCTGTCTGTTCCTCTCTCTGTCTCTCTCTCTCTGTCTCTGTCACAAAAATAAATAAATAAATAAATAAAACCTAAAAAGGATTTAAAAATAAATTAACAACTTTAAATATTAGTAATTTGGTGGTACTGAGTTACTAGAGTATGCCCTACAGATAAAAGGACTGCAAAAGCTATCTTACAGGATTATTTTCAGTAGTCATGTCATTATTAATGATATTGGTGTTGTTATTCTGAATTTAAAGCAAATGAGCAATTATATTGAGCTCATTGAGAAGCATAATTTTCAGTGTGGTTAAAAGAAGACAAATATATAAATTCAATAAGTTAAGTAGAATAGCAATAAAAAGTATTGGTTTGAACTTATATTAAACCCTAAAAAAATACAAAAACAACACATATTTCCTAGATCTGAACACTAAAAGGGCCTAAAAACAATGACCATCTCAGTAACAATAAGCAGGTCTAGTACCCAAATTATGGTTTTGAAATACAACTTTTACTTAAGAGGAATCACAGCCCTTTGGAGAAATGGCTGAGTTTAGCGCTGGTATAAGGAATGTATAAAATGAGCCCTGAATATGTTTAAATACCATACTGCAAGAAAACCATCAAAAACTTTAAGCCAAAAGAACTCATAAACAAATCTGAATAAAGTTTGAGTGGCTTAAGATGGGATCACACGAGCATAATACAAGCTACAATCATTTTAAGTACTTTTAAATATGTGGCTATCTAGAACTTCATAATGATTTTTAAAAAGAAGCATGGCTCACTTTTGGAGAATGCCAGAAAAAATATCCATTATTCTGAAAACTGGTAAATAAACAGAAATAATTATTTGTCTTGCTTTTCCTTTATGATGGCCTGACCATCACAATGAATAACTAAAGAGTACATTAGGGGAAGTTTTTCTTTGTGGAAATATCACACCTAATAAAAGAAGAAAATATAATCAAATAAGAATCTCACCATTTGGGAATACCTATTGAACTGCTGGTTCTAAATGATAATCATCAACGCTGAGAACATCACAAAACAGAACAAACAAATATTATGCACACCTGTAGTCTTGCAAAAAAAAAAAAAAAAAGAATGTGTATCTGATTAAGGCTGTAGGTGTACAATAAATTTACAGGTAACACAGAAGACAGGGAAATATGTTAATGACACCACAGGGATGCAGGCAGTGAAACCAAACTGTGAGAACTTTCACAGACAAAATCTTATTTCTTAAAAAAAAAGTTTTCTGAGAACTTCGCAATTAAAAGACACTGAAGAGATATACCTATATGTTCCTTATTTGGGTTTCTCTACAACCTATAACAAGAGAACTATTGAGGAATGTGTGGGTCAAATAAGTTTACAAATATGATATATATGTTTGCTTGCTTATAGTTTGCATTGGGTGTGGGGGACAGGCTGTAGGCGTAAGCAGGCAGGATCCTTGTAGCCTAAGGCTTAGTTTTAAGACTAAGCCTTTCCATCCTTTTAATAGTAAGATCTTCTCAGCACTAAGCTTTTCCCCACACCCTTGATTGTTACATGATGTGGAGTGGTGCACTCTTATGAGGAATCTCATTTATGCCTCAGATAGGTGGCTTTGTATCAGAGACTTCCTTATTTGTATATTGGCTTAAAGGTTTGAATTTCTACATTATAAAATGGGGCAGACCAGGGGCTTGCTCTCTCTGGGTTCCTGAAATTAGCATTGCATAGGAGAGGCAGCCAAGATGGCAGAGTGCTGAAGGAGAAGTCAGTTTGTGCAGAGAGAAAGAGATGGGGAACAGAAGTGAATAAGGCTGGTGAGGTACAAACCTTTGATTCTAGGAAGACACAAATGTGTCAGTGGCTTTGGGAGCCCTGAATGGAAAAGGAAGTGTTTTCCCACTGTGTATATTTCTCGCCCGCCGAGTGCAAGCTAGGATTAAATGTAATGGCCCACCAGTTCTTGGCTCTGTTGTTTCATTACCGTCTCTCCGAATCAAATGTGAACCTGCATGGGCCAGGCAGCTGTGGTGGTGGCCATGGCTACTGGGCATACAGAATGGAAATTAAAAAATATTAAAGAATTATCCTCAGTTTTAGAAATAATTTTTAAATCCCTTTAAATTTTAGAGATAAAACTCAAAATATTTTCAAGTAAAATAACACAATGGTGAACAAAAGTAGGTTTACAATTGTGAGTACACAAAACACAGACTTTATTCTTGTATTATTATTTATTATTGTATCACTGTAAAGCCAGTAGCCGTGGCCACCATCATAGTCACCTGGCCTGTGCAGGTTTGTATTTGATTTGGACAGATGGTAATGAAACAATGGAACCAAGAACTAGTGGGCCATTAGCTTTAATTCTAGCTTGCACCCGATGGGCAAGAAATACACACAGTGGGAAAACACTTCCCTTTCCATTCAGGGCTCACAAAGCCACTGACTAATCCGAGTTTCCCAGAATCAAAGGATTGTACCTCACCAGCCTTATTCACCTCAGTTCCCCATCTCCTTCTCTCTGCACAAACTCTGCACAAACTGGCTTCTCCTTCAGCATTCCGCCATCTTGGCTGCTTATCCTCTCCTCTATATGGACTTTCTCTGCTCTCCCCCAGCCTGGGCTCCTCTGCCCCATTTTATGGTGTAAAAATCAAAACCTTTAATCCAATATACAAACAAGGGAGTCTCTGATACAAAGCCACTTAGCTGAGGCATAATGGGATTCCTCATGAGAGTGCACCACCCCACACATGCAACAGTCAAGGGTGTGGGGAAAAGTTTAGTTTTAAAACTAAGCCTTAGGCTATAATGACCCTGCCTGTTTACAGCCTGTCCTCCATACCCAATGCAAACTATAAGCAAGGAAACATATACATCATATTTGCAAACTTATTTGACCAACAATTACTTACTTGTATTATAACTGTAAACGTACTTTTGCCCACCCCTGCATTATGTCAGTTTGCTTTAAAATAATCCCTAGTCTGTGGTTAGGGTGTAGATTCAACAAGATCAGTCATGAATTGACAATTGTTGAAGCTAAATGCTCAGTACACAGGGTTTGTAATACTATTCTCTCTGCTTTCATGTATGTCTGAAAATTTCAATAGTAAAGTATTTGCAAAATTTTAATGTGAAGTTAATAAGTAAATAATATTTATTTTAATATTTCATTATGAAAACTTCCATTGAAACCATTTCACTGTCTCCTGCGCAAACCTCTTTAAAAAGAGAATGGCAGGTGTATTTATTCTACATCTCACAGTCTTTAAGATAAAAAACAGAAGTTCATTTTTCCTCCTCAGTCCACACTTAGGAAAAGGTTGAAAAGAATCATTTGGTGTTCTGCCTTTCATATATCCCATTGGGGTAAATTCTGTCAGCAATTTAAGCATCATGATGAAGCTAAGAGAATTTCCCTTGCTAATGGACTAGCTCTATGGGACAAAAGAATTAGATGTAGTGGTTTACTGTATAAAGCCTAGTATTAAAAACATGGCTTAAAACTGAGTATGATAACTACCCAAAAGGTTTATCATGGCAGCAGGACCTCACGAATTGTAACGATGCTCAGAATCAGATGGGCAGTATCATCTTAGTTTCCTTTTTATCCAATAAGACCATTGCTAGCGTCAGGTGAGAAGGGCATCAGGCCTAGCCTTAAACAAAATGGAGCTATGAAGAGATGGTCTAGAACCCTCTCGATTAGTCTAGGAGTTCCAGAGGAAACTTGATGTACAAATTCAGGAATCAAGACAAAGTCATGTGATATGGATTTGACAAATATACTGCTCACAAAAATTAGGGGATCAGGGAATGTGCAGATACTCCAGTACTTTCAACCTTTTGTACAGAGCATTTTCACCAATGAAATAAAAGTTGGTTTGCATAATCGAATAACTTTCTTTGACTCGTCGTTTACTTTTCTGATTTTCTTGAATTTAAAAAAATTACTGACCTGTGGTGTCTCAGTGGATAAAGCATCAACCTGGAAATGCTGAGGTTGTCGGTTCGAAACCCTGGGCTCGCCTGGTCAAGGCACATAAGGGAGTTGATGCTTCCAGCTCCTCCCTCCTTCTCTCTTTAGGCCCTGGCCGGTTGGCTCAGCGGTAGAGCGTCGGCCTGGTGTGCGGGGGACCTGGGTTCGATTCCCGGCCAGGGCACATAGGAGAGGTGCCCATTTGCTTCTCCATCCCCCCTCCTTCCTCTCTGTCTCTCTCTTCCCCTCCCGCAGCCAAGGCTCCATTGAAGCAAAGATGGCCCGGGCGCTGGGGATGGCTCCTTGGCCTCTGCCCCAGGCGCTAGAGTGGCTCTGGTCGCGGCAGAGCGACGCCCTGGAGGGGCAGAGCATCACCCCCTGGTGGGCAGAGTGTGGCCCCTGGTGGGCGTGCTGGGTGGATCCTGGTAGGGCGCATGCGGGAGTCTGTCTGACTGTCTCTCCCGGTTTCCAGCTTCAGAAAAAAAAAAAAAGAAAAAAAAATTAAATGCTTCTTTTTTATCGCTTCATATTCATTTTGAAATATCCCATAATTTTTATGAGCAGTATATTAGAATGGACATATCTGACTTTATTTACCCTTGTGAATTAATCATTTAAGCATTACATCACCAATAAAAGATGAGAAGTATTTTACATGTTTTTGATGTTCCAAAAAGGCCATAGGGGAAGGCTGCAGCTTCAGCATCCTGTAGTGTCATAGTTGTCCATAGCCAATACCGAGATTTTGAATATGATCATGAACACTTGGCTGACTTGTGACGTTTTGTTTAAAAAATAGGTGGATCTAAGCTTGCAGACTGAAAGCACTCAGTGCCTACAGCTAAGCAGAGATGAAAGAGGCAGGAGCTGACACACTGTGCTTATTTCCACGCTGTTAGTGCTGCCTATAATGCATATTTTCCTGTTGGGGTGCCACTATTCAGGTTTTAAAATCAGGTCAAATGTCATCTCTTCTAGGAAACATTTACTGATCGAGATGGAAAAGGTTGTTCCTTCTTTAAACTCCTCCATATTTTATCTGTAATTCTTTTATGACATTTATCTTACTTTACCTTTTCCATGAGATTAAAAACTCCTAAAGGTAGAGATCATGTTCCCATCTTTTCATCTCCATCAGCACTGAATGAATACTATAAAATCATGTGTTTAAAAGTTTGGTTATATTACAAATAGAAAACTTGATTCAGAATTTCAGATTTTGCTTGAGTAGGCAGTGTGGCAGTGCTATCCGCTGAAGACCCAGGTTCAAAACCCCAAGGTCACCCGCTTGAGCACGGGATCATCTAGCTTGAGCATGGGATCATAAACATGACCCCATGGTTGTTGGTTTGAGCCCTAGGTAACTGGCTTGAGTAATGGGTCATTGGCTTGGCTGTAGCCCCCTGGTCAAGGCACATATGAGAAAGCAATCAATGAACACCTAAGGTGCCACAACTATGAGTTAATGCTTCTCATCTCATCTTTCTCCCCTTCCTGTGTGTCTGTTTCTCTCTCTCTAAAAAAATAATAATAATAACTTCAGGTTTAAAAGGATGCTTACTAGCAGCTCCTGTTTTACACTGAACTTACTTGTTTCCAACAATAACACCTATGAAGACAAGAAAAAAGACAAAAGAAAAATCTCCCCAAAATAAAAAAAGACTTTGAAGTACATAATTGCCAAAACTTAAAACAGTTTTTCTCTAATTATTGAACATACAGAATGACCTTGGCAATCACAGTTGGAAATTGGCATATGTTTCACAAGTAAAAATAAAGAACACCTGTTGTTCTGACAGACCTGGGGAGAGATGTGGCTCCGCCCATACTGCCTGGCCGCATAGTGTATACCATTCAGAACAACAGGCAGTCTAACCAACACAATGCAGGGGTTTTTATAGGTGACCAAGGTATTATTATACCCTTTTATCAGTTCTTATCTTTCTAATTCATTCAGTGCCTATAACTCAAGAAGAGAATGTGGCGGGAAGTGTGACATGCAATAGGAACTGGCATTGACACACCGCATTCTGCAAGGAGTAGACCCAGGTTTACTAGCTTTGTTTGGATTAGAAAAAGATTCTCCTTAGTGGATCCAGCCCCAAACCCACACACACCTAGAGAATGAAGTATGTTCTGGATTACATCCCCCCTAAACCAGATGGCCCTGGATGGAGCATGACCTGCACAACCTGACTTGGCAGCTCTGAGGAGTCCCAGCAGGGAAAGTGCTATAGTTGGAGAAAGAGATGGAAAAGTAACTGGCTCTGGTGGTTGCTGGAGCTTAGAGTTTTTCATTTCCTTCTAATTTAGCTCAGTGTCAGGGAAATGAGCATGAAGAGAAAACTGAAACATAATTGGTGATCTCACCTCCATCTTACAGTCTACTTAGATAAGTGGTTCTCAGCAGAGGGGCATTTTGATCCCCAGAAAACATTAATCAATGTCTGGAGATCCTTTTGATGGTCAGACCAAAGTGGTAAGGACACCACCTTTGGTGGTCACATTGGCATCTAGTAGGTAGAGACCAGGAATGCTGCTAAACAGCCTGTAATATACAGGACTGCTCTATAACCCCTCCCCCCAAAAAGAATTCTCTAGCCCAAAGCATCAGTAGTGCCAAAGTTGAGAAACCTTAGGTTAGATAAATGCCTGCTAGTATTATAAATTATAACTTGGGCTAGGAAATATAAATATCGATCTAACTTGACAATAAGATCCTATATAACTCCTTATATATTTCACAATGTTGTAACATACTAGAGCACTTCTTGTTCCAGAATAAGGAGAATGTGTGATTAACATTAGGTCTGTGAAAGGCTATTGCAGCACAAAGGAAATGGGATTTTCAAAAATACATTTATGGGGTAACACTAGTTAATACTGTTATATAAATTTCAGGTGTAAAACTTCATAATACAACATCTGCATACTCCATTTGAAGACAATTAAGAAGCAGATTCTGATACTTGTTCTAGGAAACAGAAGAAAAAATTAAATTTTTTAGCATTCTAAATAGAATTCAATAAGACATGGTCTCTAAGCACAGAGAAAAATTAATAAATAGTCTAGTTTCATTTTTTTCACATATATTTCCAATTTTTTAAACATCATTTATTAAATAGAGTCTTTATACCCCACTGTAAATTTTTGTCTCCTTTGTCAAATATTGACCATAAAGGCCTGGATTCATTTCTGGGCTCTCTGTTATGTTGCATTAATCTGTATTTCTGTTTTGAATGACAGTACCACACTGTTTTGATTACTATGGCCTTGCAATATAGTCTGATATCAGGTAACATGATTCCCCCAACTTTGATCTTCTTTCTCAAGATTTCTGTGGCTATTCAGTGTGTTTAGAGGTTCCATATAAATTTTTGGAATAGTTGTTCTAGTTCTGTGAAATACACCACTGGTATCTTAATAGGAATTGCATTGAATCTATAGATTGCTTTGGATAGTATGGGCATTTTAATGATGTTAATTCTTCTTGTCTATGAACACAATATATTACCCTTCTTGTTTATAACCTCTTCAATTTCTTTTTTCAATGTCTTATAATTTTCTGAGTACATGTCTTTTTCCTCCCTGCTTAAATTTACTCCTAGGTACTTTATTTTTGGTGTTGTTGCACTAGTAAATGGGATTGTTTCCTTATTTTCTCTTTCTGACAGTTCATATTGGTGTATAAAAATGCCACTATTTTCTGAATATTAATTTTATATCCTGCCACCTCGCTAAATTTATTTATTAGGTCTGGTAGTCTTTTGGCAGAGACTTTAAGGTTTTCTATGTACAGTATCATGTCATCAGCAAGTAATGACAGTTTTACTTATTCCTTTCCAATTTAGATACCCTTTATTTCTTCTTCATGTATGATTGCTATGACTAGGACCTCCAGTACTATGTTGAGTTAGAATGGTGATAGCAGGCATCCCTCTCCTGTTCCTGATCTTAAGAGAAACAATTGTAGCCTGACCAGGAAGTGGCACACTAGATAGAGGCTCGGATCGAGATTCAGAGGACCCAGGTTTGAAACCCCGAGTTTTCTGGCTTGAGCATGGGCTTATCTGGTTTGAGCAAGGCTCAACAGCTTGAACCCTAGGTCACTGGCTTGAGCAAAGGGTCAGTCATTCTGCTGTAACCCCCCAGCCAAGGCACATATGAGAAAGCAATCAATGAACAACTAAGGTGCCACAACAAAGAACTGATGCTTCTCATCTCTCTCCCTTCCTGTCTGTCTGTCCCTATCTATCCCTCTCTCTGTCTCTCTGTGTCTCTGTCACACACACACAAAAGAAAAGAAACAATTGTAGTTTCTGCCAACTGAATATTATGTTGGTTGTTGGTTTTTCATATATGACCTTTATTACTTTGAGGTATGTTCCTTCTATTTTCACTTTGCTGAGAGTTTTTAACATAAATGGGTGCTGGATTTTTTTCAAACACTTTTTCAGTGTCTATTGATATGATCATGTGATTTTTTTAAAAAAATTATTTATTTAAAAAGTAAAATAAATAAGATTTCTTTATTTTTAATTTATTGGGATGACAGGGTTCAAGTGTAAAACTCAACATAACACCATGTACACACCACATCATGCACTGCTTGCCCCTAAAACAGTCTCTTTTTTATCCCCATTTCCATCTCCCCTTTGCCCTTCTCCCATTACTTCCACCACCCCTTTCCCTCTGACTGTTGCCTGTATTTATGTGATATGTATATATGTTTTTTGGTCAATACCTTTACCTTCTTTCATCCAGTTCCTTCTCTATTCTTTTCTCTGACAGCTGTCAGTCTGTTCCATGTGTCCACGCTTCTGTTTCTATTTTGTCTACCAGCTTATTGTGCTCATTAGATTCCACATACAAGTGAGATCATTCAGTCCTTTTCTTTATCTCCCTTATTTCACTTAGAATAATACTCTCCAGGTCCACTCATGCTGTTCAGAAGGTAAGATTTCCTTCCCTTTTATGGCTGCATAGTACAGTGGTACCTTGAGATACGAATTTAATTCATTCTGTAACTGAGCTCATAAGTCAGTCAACTCGTATATCAAACTGCCGATACTGGACCCATGCGCCAACACGCCAACTAGCGGCAGCTTCCCAAATACTCATATCTTGGAATTTCCCTCAGATCTCAAACAAAAATGTGGATTGAGTCGCAGCTCGTATCTTAAAAAAAAAATCGTATGTTGGTCTGTTTGTATCTCAAGGTATCACTGTATTCCATTGTATAAATGATTGTGTGATTTTTATCCTTTAATATGTTTATGTGGTGAATCACATTTATTGATTTGTGGATATCATGCCAACCTTATATCCCCAGAATAAATCCCAGTTGATCATGGTGTATGACCTTTATAATGAATTGTTAGATCCAGTTTGGTAATATTTTGTTGAGGATTTTAGCATCTATGTTCACTAGGGATGTTGGTTTAAATGAGACTATATCAAACTAAAAAGTTTTTGCACAGCAAAAGAAAGCATTAACAAAATGGAAATACAACCCACTAAATGGGCAAACATATTTGCCAATACATCTCATAAGGAATTCATATCCAAAATTAGGAGGAAATTATAAAATTCAACCCCCCAAAATCAAACAATCCAATGAATAAATGTACAAAGGATCTAAACCACTTCTCCAAAGATGACATATAAAAGGCCAATAGAAAAATGAAAAGGTGTTCAATGTCACTAATCATCAGAGAAATGTAAATTAAAACCACAATTAGCTATCATGTCACATATGTCAGAATGGCTATCATCAATAAATCAACAAACAATGACTGCTGGCAAGGATGGATAGAAAAGCGAACCAACCCCTGTGCACTCCTGATGGGAATGTAGATTAGTACAGTCACTGTGGAAAATAGTATGAAATTATTTCAGAAAATTAAAAATGAAACTGCCTTATGACCCTGCAATTACACTTATGAGAACATATCTAAAGAAACCCGAAACCCTGAATCAAAAGAATGTATGTACCCCTATCATTGCAGCATTATTTGCAATAACCAAGATATGGAAGCAGCCCAAGGGCCCATCAGTAGATGACTAGATAAAAAAGCTGTGGTACTTTTACACAATGGAATACTACTCAGCTGTAAAAAGAAGGAAATCATACCTTTTGCAACAGCATGGATGGACCTGGAGAATATTATGCTAAGTGAAATAAGCCAGTCAGAGAAATGCAAGTACTATATGATTTTACTTACATGTGGAATTTAATGAACAAAATAAACTTACAAACAAAATAGAAATGTACTCAGATACAGAAACCAGACTGACAGCTGTCAGAGGGGAGGGGGATTGAGGGCTGGATAAAAAGATAAAGGGATTAAGCAAAGAAAAAAAAAACTCATTGTGGGGATTACAAGAGGCAAAAGGGGGTGGGGGAGGTAGAAGAGGGTGAAAGGGAGATAGATGGTGATGGAAGGAGACTTAATTTGGGGCAGTGAACATGCAGTGCAGTGTGCAGATGATGTGTTATAGAATTGTATAACTGAAACCTATATAATTTTACTAACCAATGTCACCCAAATAAATCCAAATAAAAATAAATAAAATAAAAAAGAGAAATAACAGCAGCAAGGAAAAGTGAACAAAAATAAGGAGAAAAAAAGATTGGACCATAGGTAATTCGTGTTTTTAAGCAAAATACTAGAATAAATCAAACAAATATAATAAAATCTATAATAATTAAAACCTTTTCTGCACTGAAGAAATACCGAAGTCCAAAAATCTCAAGGTTTCTAAATACTAACAGAAATGTTTCGTCTTGACCTGTGGTGGCGCAGTGGATAAAGCGTCAACCTAAAAACGCAGAAATGTTTAAAATAAAAATACCTACTTCTATGCACATTGGCACCAATATTTGATTTGAATCTTTAAAAATAATTTAAAATATCCTATATATTTTATGACATACATGGGTAGGGACAAGGTTTTCTATATAAAAATAAAAATTAGGCACTTCAGACTTCTGCATCTTCTTTGATGTACTCAAAGGCAAAAAACACGCTAATATTTTTCAATATATAGAGTTCTAAGGAAGAAACATTCTGCCCAAAGGACTATATACCTAAACAAGTAGTCATTTATTTATATCAGATATGAAAGAGCCTGAAAACTGCATCAATCAAAAGCTTTTCCAAAAAAAAAAATTATTTGCCTGACCAGTGGTGGAGCAGTGGATAGTGTCAACCTGGGAGCGTCCCAGGTCCAAAACTCTGAGGTCAACAGCTTGAGCATGGGCTCATTGGTTCCTGACCAATGAGCCCATGGTTCTTGACTTGAGCCCAAAGGTCGCTGGCTTGAAGCCCAAGGTCACTAGTTTGAACCGAAGGTTGCTGGTTTGAGCAAGGGGTCACAGGCTCAGCTGGACCCCCTCCAGCTGTATGTATAAGAAGCAATCAATAAACAGCTAAAATGCTGCAACTATGAGTTCATGCTTCTCATCTCTCTCCTTTCCTATCTGTCCCTGTGTGTCCCCCTTTCTCTCTCAAAAAAAATTATTTGAGTACATATTAACCTAACTCACTCAGTAATGAATTAAATGAATAAGTCAAGCAAAGCTATTCCAACCTTAAGAGGACTGTCATTGCTCACCAAATTTAATGAAACATGGTGCTCTCAAAAGGATATTAATATGGTTGTAAAATTTGAACACAAATGGCAAAAAATTGTATAATAAAAAAATCTATGATGAGAAAAAATAATACATAACAAAAAACTAGAGTTTAAACTCCAATGGTGGAAGATGGGCAATTAAGAAGAAAATGTTTGAGCTCTGGCCAGATGGTTCAGCTGATTAGAGCATCATCCCAAACGCAGAGGTTGTGGGTTTGATGCCTGGTCGGGGCACATGCAGGAAGAGAATATGTTCCTATCTTTCTCTCTCTCCACTCCTCTCTTGCTAAAATCAATAAAAATTTTAAAAAATGAAAAGAAAATGATTAAGAACACGAATAAATAAATACATAAATAAACTAAAGAAGTCATTATAAATGCTATTAATATTATGAAGAAATAAATAGGATGCTATAATAAAGAAAAACTGGGTGACTTACTTTTTGGGACTAACTTTTTTAGGATGTTTCATTGAAGCTGTAATACCTGAAGGATGAGAATGTGAGCAGTTGGGAGTGAGAAGGGCAGAATGCACTAAGGATGAAAGTCAGGACAAGCACAGAAGCCCTGTGGTGGGAAGGAACATGTACATTGGAAAAACCAAGCCAGAGCCTCACCAGCTGCTTTTCAGAGTGAGCCTGGAAAAACATGGTGAGCCATGACGCTACTATGATCAGCAGCTGCAGCCACCTCATGCAGGTTCATAGCAGGGGTTTGCAGGTTGATTCCAAGAGCAGTAAATTTTAAACTGAGATGGGGTATAATCTGATTTACTTTTCCAAAGTATAACTGCTCTCTGGAAACATATTCAAGTTCTTTGAAATGACACAGAAGCAATATTTGGCAATTTGCATGAACTGTTTCAAAGCATAGAGAAATATGAACAGCTTCCCATATAAGTTTTTTAAGAGAATATAATCCTGATACTAAAGTCTGACAAAGATAGCTCAAAGAAAGAAAACTAGAAATAAATCTCTCTGAATATGATTCCTAATTAAAATAATGATAAAACAAATTTATTGGTATATTAAAAACAAAACATACCGTGATAATCCAAGGAAATAAAGATTCCAAGGATTTTTCAACATGAGGAAGTCTATTTATATAATGCATCAAATTTAAAAGCCAAATAGGGCCTGACCAGGTGGTGGCATAGTGGATAGAGCATCACACTGGGATGCAGAGGACCCCGGTTTCAAACCCCAAGGTGGCTGGCTTGAGCACAGGCTCACCAGCTTGGGCATGGACTTACCTGCTTGAGCACGGTGTTGCTAGCTTAAGCATGGATCATAGACATGACTTCATGGCTGCTGGCTTGAGTCTAAAGGTCGCTGGCTTGAAGCCCAAAGTCACTAGCTTGAGCCTAAGGTCACTGGCTTGAACAAGGGGCCACTTGTTCTGCTGTGGCCTCGCAATCAGGGCATATATGAGAAAGCAATCAATGAACAACTAAGGAGACTAAGGAGCTGCAACGAAGAATTGATGCTTCTCATCTCTCTCCTTTCCTGTCTGTCTGCCCTTATCTGCCCCTCTCTCTGGCTCTGTCACATAAATAAATAAATTAAATAAATAAATAAAATTTAAATAGCCAAATAAGGAAAACCAGATAAATATCACCAAAGATACAAGAAAAAATATTTGATAAAATTAAAGGCCTATTACTGATTTTGAAATTTACAAATAAATTTGGCATAGAGGCATACATTCTTAAGATGATGTAATTTATCTAGTTTGTAAATATCCCCTAAAAGGGATTATCCCAATACTTTTAATATTTTATCCAAGCTGTCAAAGTATAACAACATCAGCATAACAATAGTTGTAATAATATTTATAGAGGACTTATCATATATGTAAGACTATGGTGTTACCTGTTTTATGTGATCTAATCCCTTTCAACTTTCACAACAATTTTAACCATAAGTACTATATTCATCTCCATTTCACAGTTAAAGTAATTGAGATAATAAAAAGAAATGATATATAGAAAAAATGCAAAGTTATCATTATTTGTAAATGATAATATTATGTGCCTAAAAATCCATGAAAAATATATTTCAAGTGGAATAGAGTGTTATATTGGCAAGATATTTTTAAAAGTACATAATTGTATAACAGAAAATAACAGAACAGTATATTGAGACATACAGTTTATGTACTCAATATAGTGAATTTGCTCATTCTCCCCAAACTAATATATATATATGCAAATAAACTGCAATCAAAACTAGTTTTAATTGTCTTGAATTGACAAATGGGTGTCAATATTCATAACTATGAATACAAGAGTGAGAATATGTGTGGAAATTTTGGATAAAAAGTGGTAAGGAAAATTTACGCTTTCAGATAATTATACACCAGAAATCTAAGAAAAATAAAATTGTAACACTATTGTAAGACTAGAATATCTGATCAATAAAACAAAATAGAAAGCCTTATAAAGACTAATAGAAAATGGTTTAGAATGCTATTTCAAATAAGAATGAAATGATTGATTTTCCTTATATAATTAACTATTTAGAAAATAACATGATATTTATTTTTTTCAAATGATTTTATTCAATCACATGATATTTAGAACTCAACCTTATTTCACAGCCCTAAACTATATAATAGGTAGATTAAAAAATAAAATGTAAAACAAAATACTGAAAAATAAAGCCAGAAGGAAACATAGGTAATTATTTCTCACAACTTCAATTATTTTTATAATGAAAATTATTATTATTTGGGAAATAAAAGTACTAAAAAATGATTTAAAGAAATATAAGGCCCTGGTCAGTGGCTCAGTTTATGGAGTGTCCGCCCAGTGCATGGTTGTCCCAGGTTCGATTCCTGGTCAGGGCACACAGAAGAAGTGATCATCTGCTTCCCTTCTCCCCTTTTTCTCTCCTTCTTCACCTCATACAGCCAGTGGCTCAGTTGGTGCGAGCATCAGCCCCAGGCGATGAGGATAGCTTGGGTGATTCAAGCATCAGCTGCAGATGGGGGTTGCCAGGTGGATTCCAGGGCACATGCATGAGTCTGTTTCTCTATCTCTACTTCTCTCACTTAAAAAGAAAAAAAAAAGAAATATAAATATCCAATAGAAATAGGATAAGGCACATAAAAAGACAGTCATTAAAAGGAAAATATAAATGGTAAGTAAACATTAAAAAATTCAACCGAAATAAATGTATGACCTTGGGTAAGATCACACTTAACTCTTTTGAATCTCAAAATCCTAATATGTAAAATGATAAAATAAGGAAGAAGAAGAATTTGCCCTCACTATTTATGAGCGTGTACAGAGTACAGGTCATAAGATATCCATTGTGATAACAATAAGGTCTTTTGACTAGGGTCTTTCAATGGGGGGCTGACTCCTTATTAAGGATTTGCTTCTATTACCAATTCCCATGTGGATTTGTTGGTAGGAAAAGTGGGTCACAATGCTTTTTTCTTTTTTCCCACATAGCAGCTTTCAAGCATGTCTAAATTACAGATCAGTCATCAACATTGTGTAAAGAATCATTTTTCTAGGTGAGCCCAGCCAAGTCCATATTTCTGTGCTGAAGATAAAATTTGTTAGATGTTTTTGTCACTTGCAATTACATTAGCACACAATTCAACTATTCTTTTCTTTTGGAGAAACAGAATGCCTTATAAAAAATTTTAAATTACGTTGGCGCTTCACATCCTCTGGAAAAAATAAGTACTTTGATGTAACAAATTGCTCTCACAAGGGAAAAACAAATGTACAAATATAGTTTTAAAATCTGAGAAAAAAGTTTTTACAAAGAATATACCAAAATATAGGGAGAGGAAATGTCCCAAACTATAAACCTCTTACTACAACCCTGTAGCAAATTTATAAATCATTTTTTAAGATTTTTTTATGGCCCCGGACAGTGGGTCAGTGGATAGACCATTGGCCCAGCATATAAACATCCTGGGAATGACTCCCAGTCAGGGCAAACAGGACAAGTGACCATCTGCTTCTCCCCTGTCCCTCTTTCCCTTCTTTCCCTCTTCCTCTCCAGCCTCGATTGGTTTGAGCATCAACCCTGGGTGCTAAAAATAGATTGATACTCAAGCATCAGCCCCAGATGGGGCTGCCAGGTGGATCCCTTTCAGGGAGCATGTGGGAGTCTGCTTCACTATCTTCCTTTCTCTCACTTAGAAAAAAAAATTTATTGATTGATTGATTGGTTTTTATAGAGAGGAGAGAAAGACAGAGGAGGGAGAAGCAGGAAGCATCGACTCAAGTAGTAGTTGCTTCTGATGATCTGTGACTTAACCGATCAAGCCCAGGATTTCAAACTAGCAACCTCACCATTCCAGGTCAATGCTTTATCCACTGCACCAGGGCAGGCCATGCTAAATCATTTTTTAAAGGGGATTTAGAAAAGTCAAGTACTTCATTTGTTGGACTTAAATGTCTTTACTGCATGAGTGGATATATAGACTCAAAAAGCTTGGTTGTTTGGCACTCCACCTCACAGCAGATTACAAAGAGAAAATTTAAAAAGAAGAGTTAATTGCTAAACTCTGGAGAGGGACAGTCTGTAATAAACTAAATACAAGATAGCAAACTTTTTAAAACAAAAGTAAACAAATCACACATAGCCTAGAGCGATTTGCTGCAGGGCCAAACAGCCCTACAACCTCAATGACTCCTGCAGTGATGTCAGAGGCATTACATCCTCAACAGTAATTATAGGCTTAATAGCTGCTTTTGACTGAACATGTATTATGTGGACAGGTACTATCCCAAAGGATTTATACATGCCAGTTCACTCATCCTCATAGGATTCTGATGAGATTGGTACTATTATTATCCCAATGCTATAGAAGAGAAAAGAAATAAAGCAATTGTCAAAGCTCATGAGGATCATAAGCAACAGAGCTTGGATTGAATTCCAGACCTTTCTGATTCTAAGCCCTATAGACCTATCTATTATGCTGTGTGATCTTCCCGGGTCAGTTTCACACACTCTACTGTGTTGGAGTGTAGAACATCTATTTCTCATCCAAAATCATTAGTCAGTCAATCAATCATTTGACAACTATATTGAGCACTTAATGGGACTAGCACTTCCCTAGGGACTCTCCTGAAGGTTTTCCTATTTGTGTGAGGGAGTATATGTGTAAAAAAAATCACCAGCAATGCAATAAAATAACTCTAGCAATTATTTAGTTTGGTGGAAGGGGAATAATCATCATTATGTACTTTCAATTTTTTACAATGAAAACTACTTTTAGTGCATTTTTTTAAATTCATAGTAAAATAATCTTTGCTCACAGTTATCAAAAAATGCTTCCTCCTGAAAGCCCCATGACATTTCCACCAGCCTCTATAGTGTGATGGGAAGGAGGGGGTTCTAAGCAGGGAAGAGAATACAGAAATGCATACAAGCACCTAGGAACAAGAATGAATTCAGCAACTGGAGAGTCTTCTGGGTAGTTAACACTGGCTCTCAAACTTGAGCAATCTGAACTATCTTCAGAAGAAATAGATTCTTGATTTCCATTCCAATGATTCTGATTCAAAAGGTTAGGGTGTGGCTCAGGAATCTGAGTTGTAAGCAAAACTCACCCACTCACCCTGATGCATGGCAAGGAGAAGAAATCCCGGGAGAGTTTTCTGAAGGCAAAAAGCAGGAAGAGATGAGACTCAGGGAGTCTAACAACCTTATTCAACTTTGGAGTTTTGAGAGATGGAATTAAGCAAGACTCATGGAGACAAATTACCTCAGCAAGGCAATTTTTAATAACTTCTGGAGAAGAGTGTGCTGTCACTAGTGAAAGTCAGCCAGCAAGTGCACGGGCAGAGGGCAAATTCTATTTTTATCCCTAACGCAGGCCCTAGGCTGCTGGGTCTTGCTCCATTGGCTGGAGTGTTAACCATACAGTCTCATTCTTTCTCGATTGGCTAGTTTAAATGTCAACACCAAGGTAGAAGGGAGAGATGGGGATATCATTAACCACACTTATAGGTAAGGGGATTGCTCAGTTGAAGAAAAGAACATAAGTTAAACATTTCCTTCAGTGTCAAACCTGAGGCAATCTCTTGGGTTCCAGCTCTGGCTCAGGACAGCAAGCCACACAAACCTTTAAGTCATTTACCCTGTGGGCTATGAGCTCAATCACCTGTGGTCTTCTGTTCTTGGCTCACCTCTAGTCCTCAGAATAAAGCTAAGGAAGCTAGTGGGTTCTATGGGCCATGTAAAGCCAGTAGCCACAGCCACCATCCAGCCACCTGGCCCGTGCAGGTTTGCATTTGATTCAGACAGATGGTAATTGTTGGGCAGATAAAATATATTATGCTCACTTTGTTAAAGATAGTGCTGCCCACGTGGAAGCCCCATTGCCCAAGTGATTGCTTGGGATGGGCGTGATTCTGTTAATATGTTTTGGGGGAGGGCTTTTGTGCCAAAAGGTTTTAAAGGGAAGAGAGATCACGGTGTTCCGGGGAAGAGTGATTACATTCTAGGAGAAGCCCATGCTGTAGGAGAGCAGAGTAAGGCCACGTGGAAGAGAGCAGAGGCAGCCAAGATGACGGAGTGCTGAAGGAGAAGCCAGTTTGTGCAGAGTTTGTGCAGAGAGAAGGAGATGAGAAACAGAGGTGAATAAGGCTAGTAAGCTAGAAACCTTTGATTCTAGGAATCTCGGATAAGTCAGTAGCTTTGTGAGCACTGAGTGAGCGGGTTCTGGAGCCCAGTATGTGTTTTCACTTGCCCACCAGGTGCAACCTAGGATTAAAGCTAATGGCCCACCGGTTCTTGGCCCCATTGTTTCATTACCGTCTGTCCGAATCCAATGCAAACCTGCATGGGCCAGGCGGCTGTGATGGTGGCTGTGGCTACTGGCTTTACAGTCTGCCCCATTTTATAGTGTAGAAATCAAAACCTTTAATCCAATATACAAACAAGGTAGTCTCTGATACAGTCACTTATCTGAAGCATAATGGGATTCCTCATAAGAGTGCACCACCCTACATCATACAATCAGTCAAGGGTGTGGGGAAAAGCTTAGTCTTAAAACTAAGCCTTAGGGCAGGGGTCCCCAAACTTTTTACACAGGGGGCCAGTTCACTGTCCCTCAGACCATTGGAGGGCCGGACTATAAAAAAAAAACTATGAACAAATCCCTATGAACACTGCATATATCTTATTTTAAAGTAAAAAAACAAAACGGGAACAAATACAATATTTAAAATAAAGAACAAGTAAATTTAAATCAACAAACTGATCAGTATTTCAATGGGAACTATGCTCCTCTCACTGACCACCAATGAAAGAGGTGTCCCCTTCTGGAAGTGCGGCAGGAGCCAGATAAATGGCCTCAGGGGGCCGCATGTTGCCTGCAGGCCATAGTTTGGGGACCCCTGCCTTAGGCTATAATAATTCTGCCTGCTTACAGCCTGTTCCCCACACCCAATACAAGCTATAAGTGAGCAAACATATATATCATATTTACAAACTTATTTGACCAACAATCCAGTACTATGAACCCACCAACACCTCTTCATGGATGTTGGTTACTGGCAAAATCTACCCTTAAACAACCCATCGCCCCAAAAGAATATAAAATGGGACAAGTTTCTGGCTCTTCTCCTTGAAGTATGAAATTATATAAACAAACCAATTTTAAACTCTCTTCTAAGACGAAGAGTGGGGAAATAACCTGCACTTAAAACAAATAAGCAAGCAAACAAACAGACACTAAAGCAGTAGAAATTTTAGAAACAATTTAGTGCTTGATTAGTGTTCATTAAGCAACTAATGTATTCCTGGAGCTACACAAAACGTGATAGAAAAGGAAACCACATTACTCCTGTTCCCAGGCAGCTTAAAGTTGTCAATGTAAAAAAACTTCCAAACCTGTAAGAATTTTTATGAGTTTATATGAGCCAAACTGTTAACAATCGCCAGGAAGCAAAGTTGCAACAAGTTGTAAAAAGTGCTCCAGAAAATGGCGGTGTCATAACTTATTTTATACATCAGAATCAAAGGGAAAGATATAAGGGGATTACATGAAATTGATTGGTGATAGATTAGAGAGGCAGGAGAAAGCATAACAGGGATATCTCTGGGATTGGATAAAAAGTAAAAATGTATATACTGAAACCTCTTTTACATAGGGAGGCATAAGAGAAGTAAGTTAATTAACATGATAATAATGAAGAGGTTTGTTGGTTCCTGCTCTTCTGGGATGCCTGCCCTGATAGGGCAGAAAAAGATTACCTCTACATTTCAAAGGCATGCTATCAGGTACAGTATTATAGATGCAAAAGGCAACAGACAAGCTTCAAAGCAAGCCCTGACCTTTGTTCAGATAGAGAATAACTCCCTAGGATAGGACTACTCACCATAATCTGCTTTCAGTTAAAAAGTCTCAATTTCAGACCATCCTTTGTGTTTACTTTAGGTCCTTGAGTCTGTACAGTCACCATGCAGGGTTTCCCTGAGCTTGTCAGGTCCAGCATATGGACCCTTTTTGTCCACAAAGTCTGTGAAAAAGAAAACTAAAGCACATGAAAGTGTGCCATTAGGTTCTGCATCCAATTCCAATTCATGGATGTGTGTGGTTTTCCGCCACACCATTACCAAGCAATGCTTTGGACACCAGGGACATTAGCTAGTCTCACAATTCAGCTTAATTCTATCAGTATCTACCAGAAAATAGCATCTGTTGGGCAGATAAAATGTATTATGATCACTTTGTAAAAGATAATACTGCCCACGTGGAGGCCTTCGCCCAGGTGATATTAATGTGTGTTGAGAATCCTTGTAGCCTGGGGCTTGGTTTTGGGATTAAGTCTTTCCCACCCTCTTTGATGTGGGGTGGTACAATCCAATCATGCCTCAGAGAAGTGACTTTGTATTAGAGACTTCCCTATTTTGTATATTAAATTAGAGGTTGTGAAGCTACAATATAAAATGGGGGCAGAACGAGAGTTTGCTCTTGGTTCCTGGTTGATTAGCATGAGAGAGCAGAGGGAGCAGAGCAGAGAGCAGAAAGAGGCCATGTGGCCAGGAAAAGCAGCCAAGGTGGCGGAGTGCTGAATGAGATGCCAGTTTGTGCAGAGTTTGTATCTGGGATAAGGAAGGAGATGGGGAACTGAGGAGAATAAGGCTGGTGAGCTAGAAACCTTTGATTCTAGGAATCTCGGATAAGTCAGTAGCTTTGTGAGCACTGAATGTGAGTGGGTTTTGGAGCCCAGTGTGTGTTTTTTGCTTGCCCGCCAAGTGCAAGCTAGGATTAAAGACTATGGCCCATCAGTTTTTGGCTCCATTGTTTCTTTACCGACTGTCCGAATCCAATGTGAACCTGCATGAGCTGAGCTGCTGTGATAGTGGCCCTGGCTTCTGGCTTTACAGCATCAAATCCCATAGGATAAGGGTTCAGTCCTACAGACTCCCCCCACGCCCACACATACCCAAACTTCAGACACCAGCCCCAAGTACAGGTGCTTTTGACCAACTCACTAGATTGTAGGTCTGTATGGCCAGTGGCTGCCTTCATAGTGGCCATGAAGGTTCTCATTGGATTTGAGCAGATAGTAAAGAAACAGCAGAGCCAGAGGATGGTGGGGCATTCCAATTTATTGGAGGCTCATCAAGACAGGCAAGCCAAAAAAAGAAAACCAAGAAAAAAGGACAAATCTGCTTTTCTCAGTGGAGGGCAAGGGATCATAGAGGGGAAAAGAAACCCAATTGCACTTCTCAGTGGCAGACCAGGATCTCCCTTATCCCCTGTAAAGCCAGTAGCCAGAGCTACTATCACAGCAGCCCGGCCCATGCAGGTTCGCATTGGATTCGGACAGTTGGTAAAGAAACAACGGAGCCAAGAACTGGTGGGCCATAGTTTTTAATTCTAGCTTGCATCCAGCGGGCAAGTAAAAACACACACTGGGCTCCAAAACCCACTCACATTCAGTGCTCACAAAGCTACTGACTTATCCGAGTTTCCTAGAATCAACGGTTTCTAGCTCACCAGACTTATTCAACTCTGTTCCGCATCTCCTTCCTTCTCCAGCATCAAACGGCACAAACTGACCTTTCACTCAATACTCCGCCATCTTGGCTGCTTCTCCTGGCCACATGGCCTCTTTCTGCTCTCCTCTCTGCTCTCTCCTCTAATGATAATATCAGGAACCAAGAGCGCAAGCTCCCGCTCCGTCCCCATTTTATACTGTATTAATCCAAACCCTTAATTCAATATACAAAATAGGGAAGTCTCTAATACAAGGTCACTTCTCTGAGGCATGATTGGATTGTACCGCCCCACATCAAAAAGGGTGGGAAAGGCTTAATCCCAAAACCAAACCCCAGGCTACAACGATCCTGCCTGCCCCCAACACACATTAATATCACCTGGGCAAGGGCCTCCACGTGGGCAGCGTTATCTTTTACAAAGTGAGCATAATACATTTTATCTGCCCAACAATCCACCCCTATGCTCACTTTACTACCCACAACCTATACCGCCGGCATCCCTATGCAAGGAAATTAGAACATTACACAAATTACAACAGCAAAAATCATACAGTTTCAACAATTACAAAGGTACATTTCACCAGTCTCTGAGCACTTTGCCAAAAGCGCATAATGTCCTCGGCCTTCTTTCTAGCCATGGGAAAAGCTTCCCGGGGCAGGGGAAGGGCCTCCATCAAAGCCACCCCCCAACCCCATCAGGGTATTTCACATTGTCCAAAATCCGTAATCCGTAAATCCATCCAACAAAGGAGCTAATGCCCACTCCGGTCGTAGTCCAGGAAATCAGTCCCACGCACATGGGGCGTCAGCCACCCCCCTCATTCCTGCCATCCTGGCAGGTTTTACACTGTCCCAAAGAGGGGCACGTGGCAATGGCAGTCAGCATTTCCATCTTGGCTCTGGAGAGCATGATAGCGTCCATCCTATGTCCCCAAAATCGCAGACCTACCAGGGCTGTAGTAGGTGCTCCTTCCAGCTGGGCTCCCATCTTATGGAGACTGCGGATTGCAACTCCAGCTCAATTCTCTTCATCTTCCAAAGAGGAACTGAAAACACCAGCTCGCACTGCCGGGCCCGAGTCCCGGGCTGCTGAGGCCCTCTGCTCCGCAGACCCTGCAGCTCCAGACCCGGCCTCAGCTTCAGCTTCAGCCTCAGCCCAGGCCTCCTGCCACTGCTGGCTCTCCACAACCTCCAGAGCAATCGGCAACTCACGAACCTGTGAATTCTTCTCCAGCAGTTGCTCCATTTCCAGGCGAATCTCACAAACCTGTTCGGCCTCCTCCTCCAGCACTTCCTTCAGCTCCAGGGTCAGCATCTCCTTCTCCCATGTTTGCACCAGTTCCTTCCACTGCTCGGTTGGCAGGTCCCAGGCAGCCTCTTCCACAGAGCTCTCAGTTTCCTCACACATGGCTGTAAAAGTCAGCCAACCTACAATCCTCAAAAGGACAGCCATGGGGAACCATAACAACAGCCAGTCCTCTACTCCACCACTCAAAGGCTCCTTGCTGATCTGTATCGAATCCTGCCACAGACTACGCCAAATGTAAAGGCAGCAGCCAGGGCCAGGGCCAGCACTACAGCAGCCACCTGGCCCATGCAAGTTCGCATTGGATTCGGAGAGTCGGTAAAGAAACAACGGAGCCAAGAACTGGTGGGCCATAGTCTTTAATTCTAGCTTGCACCCGGCAGGCAAGTAAAAACACACACTGGGCTCCAAAACCCACTCACATTCAGTGCTCACAAAGCTACTGACTTATCCGAGTTTCCTAGAATCAACGGTTTCTAGCTCACCAGCCTTATTCACCTCTGTTCCCCATCTCCTTCCTTCTCCAGCATCAAACTGCACAAACTGACCTTTCACTCAATACTCCGCCATCTTGGCTGCTTCTCCTGGCCACATAGCCTCTTTCTGCTCTCCTCTCTGCTCTCTCCTCTAATGATAATATCAGGAACCAAGAGCGCAAGCTCCCGCTCCATCCCCATTTTATAGTGTAGAAATCCAAACCCTTAATCCAATATACAAAATAGAGAAGTCTCTAATACAAAGTCACTTCTCTGAGGCATGATTGGCTTGTACCGCCCCACATCAAAAAGAGTGGGAAAGGCTTAGTCCCAAAACCAAGCCCCAGGCTACAAGGATTCTGCCTGCCTTTAGCCCACCCCCAACACACATTAAAATCACCTGGGCTAAGGCCTCCACGTGGGCAGCGTTATCTTTAACAAAGTGAGCAAAATACATTTTTCTGCCCAACAATCCACCCCTATGCTCACTTTACTACCCACAATCTATACCACCGGCATCCCTGTGCAAGGAAATTAGGCACATTACACAAATTACAACATGACAAATCATACAGTTTCAACAATCACAAAGGTACACTTCACCAGTCTCTGAGCACTTAGCCCAAAGCGCAAAATGTCCTCGGCCTATGGGAAAAGCTTCCCGGGGCAGGGGAGTGCTTCCAGCAAAGCCACCCCCCACCCCCATCAGGGTATTTCACATTGTCCAAAATCCGTAATCCATAAGTCCATTCAACAAAGGAGCCAATGCCCACTCCGGTCGTAGTCCAGGAAATCAGTTCACGCACATGGGGCATCAGCCACCCCCCTCATTCCTGCCATCCTGGCAGGTCTTACACTGTCCCAAAGAGGAGCACATGGCAATGGCAGTCAGCATTTTCATCTCTGCTCCTAAAAGCATGTCCAGCCCTATGTCCCAAAATCACAGACCTACCAGGGCCGTAGTAGGTGATCCTTCCAGCTGGGCTTCCATCTTCTGGAGACTGCAAATCACAACTCCAGCCCGATTCTCCTTATCCTTCAAAGAGGAACTGAAAACACCAGCTCCCGCTGCTGGGCTCAAGCCCCGGGCTGCCGCCGCCTTCTGCTCCGCAGACCTTGCAGCTCTGGACCCGGCCTCAGCTTCAGCTTCAGCCTCAGCCCCGGCCTCCTGCCACTGCTGTCTCTCCACAACATCCAGGGCAAGCTGCAACTCACGAACCTCTGAATCCTCCTCCAGCGTTTGCTCCATTTCCAGGCGAATCTCGAACACCTGGTTGGCCTCCTCCTCCAGCGCTTCCTCCAGCTCCGGGGTCAGTATCTCTTTCTCCCGCATTTGCTCCAGCTTCTTCCACTGCTCGGTTTGCAGGTCCCGGGCAGCCTCTTCCACAGAGCTCTCGGTTTCCTCACCCATGGCTGTAAAAGTCAGCCAGCCTATGGCCCCCAAAAGGACAGCCATGGGGAACCATAACAGCAGCCAGTCCTCTACTCCACCCCTCAAAGGCTCCTTGCCGATCTGTATCAAATCCTGCCACAGACTACGCCAAATGTAAAGCCAGAAGCCAGGGCTATCAGGGCTGCCATCACAGCCGCCCAGCCCATGGAGGTTCGCATTGGATTTGGACAGTCGGTAAAGAAACAACGGAGCCAAGAACTGATGGGCCTTCATCTTTAATCCTAGCTTGCACCCGGCGGGCAAGTAAAAACACAGACTGGGCTCCAAAACCCAATCACATTCAGTGCTCACAAAGCTACTGATTTATCCGAGTTTCCTAGAATCAAAGGTTCTAGCTCACCAGCCTTATTCTCCTCAGTTCCCCATCTCCTTCCTTATCCCAGATACAAACTCTACACAAACTGGCATCTCACTCAGCACTCCGCCATCTTGGCTGCTTCTCCTGGCCTACTCCACGTGGCCTCCTTCTGCTCTCTGCTCTGCTCTCTCCTCTAATGATAATCTCAGGAACCAAGAGTGCAAGCTCCCGCTCCGTCCCCATTTTATAGTGTAGAAATCCAAACCCTTAATCCAATATACAAAATAGGGAAGTCTCTAATACAAAGTCACTTCTCTGAGGCATGATTGGCTTGTACCGCCCCACATCAAAAAGGGTGGGAAAGGCTTAGTCCCAAAACCAAGCCCCAGGCTACAAGGATTCTGCCTGCCTTTAGCCCACCCCCAACACACATTAATATCACCTGGGCTAAGGCCTCCACGTGGGCAGCGTTATCTTTAACAAAGTGAGCAAAATACATTTTATCTGCCCAACACTGCCCAACATCCCCCCTGAGAGGAAGTATTTACATACTTACTGTGAAGCCAGTAGCCGCGACCACCATCACAGCCGCCTGGCCTGATGGTTAGCCAGTAGCCACCATCGTGGCCATTCACATGCAGGTTCGCATTGGATTCGGACAGTCGGTAAAGAAACAATGGAGCCAAAAACTGATGGGACATTATCTTTACTCCTAGCTTGCTCCTGGCAGGCAAGTAAAAGCACACACTGGGCTCTAAAACCCACTTATTCAGTGCTCACAAAGCTACTGACTTATCTGAGTTTCCTAGAATCAAAGGTTTCTAGCTCACCAGCCTTATTCACCTCTGTTCCCCATCTCCTTACTTCTCTCTGCAAAAACTCTGCACAAACTGGCTTCTCACTCAGCACTCCGCCATCTTGGCTGCTTCTCCTGGTCTCCTGCACATGGCCTCTCTCTGCTCTCCACTCTAATGCTAATCTCAGGAACCAAGAGAGCAAGCTCTGGGTCTGCCCTACTTTATAGTGTAGAAATCAAAACCTTTAATCCAATATGCAAAATAAGGAAGTCTCTAATACAAAATCACTTATCTAAGGCATGATGGAATTGTACCACCCCACATCAAAAAGGGTGGGAAAGGCATAGTCCTAAAACCAAGCCCCAGGCTACAAGGATCCTGCCTGCCCACAGCCCGCCCCCAACACACATTAATATCACCTGGGCGACAGGTCTCCACGTGGACAGCACCATCTTTAACAAAGTGAGCATAATATATTTTATCTGCCCAACACTTAAAATAGCATTGTCACATGCTCCTGCACTATTTGCACAAAGGGCTTGCAGCCAGTGTTGAGCAAGCCCAACACAGCAATTTTTCCCTCATAGGTCCAACAACCCCCTCCTTGTGTTCAATTAATTTGCTAGAGCAGCTCACAGGATTCAGAAAAAAAACTTTCTTATGTTTACCAGTTTATTGAAGGATGTGATAGGAATACAAATGAACATGTAAATGGAAGAAATACGCAGGGCAGGGTGTAAGGAAAGGGTGAGGAACTTCCATGAGTTCTTCAGGTGCAGCATTTTCCCCAAATCTTCAAGTGTTCACCAGTCCAGAAGCTCTCTGAACCCCTCCTTTTGGACTTTTATGGAGGCTTCATTTACAGACACAAGTGATTAAATCATTAGTTATTGAACTCAATCCCCAGCCCCTTTCTTCACTCCAGAAGTCAGAGGGTGGGATTGAAAACTCCAACCAGGTAGTCTAATTTGGTTTCCCCAGCAACCAGTGGCCTGAAAGCCACCTCATTAACATAACAAGAGACACCTTTATGGGTTTCAGTACTTAGAAAATCCCAATGGTTTTAGAAGTTCTGTGCTAGAATCAGGGGCAAAGATCAAATATATACTTTTTATTATTAATCACAATATCACAATGTGTCAAGTTGAACTGTTAAGGTTGGTTTTATCAGTGTCAGGACACTTCTTTCACTCAATTAACTTTGTATGCATGAATGAGTGTAATTGTGTGGGCCCTCACCCTCAGCCCCAATTCTCCATATGCAGATGCTGACTAGTTGCTAATGAAGTTATGAAGTTACTGGGAAACCAGACTGTATAGAGCAAGAGCAGAGTGGACCTTTTGGATACCTTTGGTAACCCACTATGTAATCACTGTCAGCCATGACAGTTATGTCAAGTGCTATGTCAAGACTGAGGTAATGGGGTATAATGGGAAAGCCCTTAGGAGGGGCCCTGAATGCCAAAAACTACAAGACTGGATACTTGAAAAGGACTCCATCTGGACTCCAGTATGAGTGGAACCTCTGTTCCTTATGGGCTATTAGAACTCAGACCTCTGACCACCCAGTGCTCAACCATGGCAGTACCACGTGTCATGCTCAGAGCCCTACTGGACTTCCACTCCACCGAATACATGATGCTAATGTGGCTGCCTGGCCTGAGGCTGACACCCACCTGTCCACCTTCAGATGCTGTCAGTGACCAAAACTGCGTGCCAAATGCTGACTCTGATCCCTTCTGTAGTATAAGTTCCCTCTCCCTGTGTATAACCTGCATGTGACTCTATTGGCTTATTGGAAAGGTCTCTCTTAATAAACCTGGCATTGTGGAAAGACACAAACGTGTGTGTCTGACTCCTTTTGGCCCTGCTCATGACACAGAGATAAAGCCACTCCCCTCTGTAAGAATGAGATGGCACTTGAACTCCAGGTGTGCAGGCTTTATTAGAGGAGAAATACCTGCTGGGGCACTTCTCTGAAAGAAGGGCCTCAAAAACAGACTGAGGTAAAATTTTATAGGGTTGGGAATAGCCTCAAGCAAGGGTGTGATGGTGTGTTTGGCTTTCTGGAATATTATTCTTTGGGGTGATTGACCAGCTTCCTGGAATTCCTTTGTCCCAGGGGCAATTGTCCGGTAATTAAAGGTGGGGTCAGGCAGCCAAGCAGAACAGCAAAAGGGCAGTTGCAATCCCTGGTCAATTCATATATCTATCACCCTCAAGGTTGTAACTGTTGAGTATGAGGAAGCAGATACCTATAGGATGGACTCTTGGTGGCTAATTGAGCTCAAATTTAAAAATAGAGCCTAGCAGCCATTTCTAAACATGGCCCTTTCAATGCAAGCCATGCTTTAGAAAAAAGCCTGAACTGAACTGACTGCTTGCCTGTACTGTGTTCTGTTCAGCTGAGCAAATCCTTATAAAGGAATTCCTGGAATCCTATTTCAATCAATAAGCCTGAGACTTTCCCCATTCAATCAGAGCTGCCCAGCTGTATACCCAGAATCTTCACCTACCAATCAGAGTGGTTTCACTCTGACCAATCAGGACAGTGCTTTTTGGATCAATGAAATGGTGAATATTTGGAGTCTTCATTTGCATGAGGACAGACAGACCAGTCGGGACAGGGAGTTCTCTCTATATAAATCAGCTCCCCTTTTGTTTTGGAAAACACATATTTTTTCCACCAGACTGCAGATTGCATTTCTCCAGTCTCACTAGAGCAGAGTAGTCTAGCCCGAGAAAGGTCTCACCTGAGGGCCACCTCACTGTTTCACAGTCGTACTCTTTCCTAACTGAACTGTTTGTACTGAATAAAGTTTTCCTTTTCACCACATCCCAAATTGTGAATTCCTGTGGGTATTAAATTGGTTGACATTCCATACATCCTTTCATTTTAGCAGTACAATATCCCTAAAGCATAGGGATTCTCTTTTTCCCTATTTTACAGATGGAGAACTGGGCTTAAATACTTTGCCCAGGTCACAGGGCCAATAGTGGCTAAAACAGAAATGGAAATAAACGCTTTGCTCTTTGCATTACAAGAGGCTGAACTGGGATTGCTGACCACTCTCAGAGCTGAGATACCTAGCCTCAGAGCAACAGCAGTGGCAATTTCCCTTCTAGAGCAAGGTTAACTCTGTGTCTAGCCATAGTGGTAGCAGACCTAACTCCAAAAGATGTGGGCCCATTTCTTTTCCTAATCCCTGTTTATGTTCATAAATCAATCAAAGCTTTGCTGCCCATTGTCCCCTTTAGCCTACTTGTCTTGAGGATTTGCTAATTCAATTATTTTATTCTTCCAATATTGATCCTTGCAACATACTCTAAGCCTTTGCTGGTCTTGCTCCCTGAAGCGCTGGGCTTTCCTATCAGGTTTTAATTCTGCAGTGCACTCAACTAGATCAACATCACCTTCTCCTTCATATTCATCTCCCCAGATTTCCTTATTAGACTTTAAAATTAGATTTCTCTGCTTCCTGAAGCAGGGCCTTCTACTTCTCAGAAATGGCGAAATGATTTCGACACCTTCTCAAGGAAGCTGTATATAAAGCCAAAGCTCAATTTTCAAAGGAAAGGACCCTATGACCCAAGTTTGATGCAGTTCAGTGGTTTCAGATGCAGACTTACCCTCACAAAAAAGTCATACTATAATGATTATTAATTCATGAGTCCTCAATTTTTGTGGAGTGTCAGGAAATATTTCATTTTTAAACTACCTTAGAAAGCATAATATAAATGACGGGGAGAAGACTGACAAGAGTGGAGGAGTGAATGAGAATGATTTGAAGTCAGGTCAGAAGCACTGGATTATAGTACTTCAAGAAACGACACTTAAGAAATTAAATGTCACTTTTTTTCTGTTGAGAGCCTATCTCAGGGGTCGGGAATCTTTTTGGCTGAGAGAGCCATGAACGCCACATATTTTAAAATGTAATTCTGTGAGAGCCATACAACAACCCATGTATGTTACGCATTATCCAATAAAAATTTGGTGTTGTCCAGGACAGCTGTGATTGGCTCCAGCCACCCACAACCATGAACATGAGTGGTAGGAAATGAATGAATTGTAATACATGAGAATGTTTTATATTTTTAACATTATTTTTTTTTATTAAAGATTTGTCTGCGAGCCAGATGCAGCCATCAAAAGAGCCACATCAGGCTCACGATCCATAGGTTCCAGACCCCTGGCCTATCTTGTCTTTTCTGATAACCTGCATAATGACAACTGTTAAGGCCCATCTTTTATATCTCAATAGATCATATAGAATTGAAAAAACATGCCGATGAAATCAGCCAACTTATTTGACAGGAGGTATTAAGGTAGAGGTGATTGAGCACTGCACTAGAACTAGAAAGATTCAGCCTCATCTAGAGAGCCATTTTTGTCAAGCACTGAAAACAGAAGTCTATGTTTAAATAAAGAGGGGCTGGTGGTAATAGGCTGCCTTCTTGCAAGCAGTGTTGTGATGAAAGGTGACTTGTGGAGATACCAGAAATGAGCGAGAGTTTTCTAGGACAGGGGAAAACTGAAATTCATTATGTTGGTTGAAGTCATCATTTTAGCATAATCTCTAACAATTTAGTTCTTACCGTATGCCAGGCATTCTGCTAAGCACTTTATGTAGCTTATTTCACTTAATCCCTTGAAACAATCCTGTTTGTTTATAGACAGAAAAATGAATCTCAGAAAGCACTTAATAAATAAGTAAAACTCAGACAGCACTTGAGTAGTAGAATTCAGGCTCAATTCTAGTTATTCTGACTCCAGAGTCTATACTCAAATACAGTATGTTATATTGGCTTTCAAGTAAATGTGAAAGGAAAGAAAACAGAAAAGAGTGCCCCCGATTTCTCATAAACATTTATAATTGATGAAGTATGGTTCCAAAAGAAGAGTAAAGGGAAATACAGAGGTATTTGCCTTGGAAATGGAAAACTTTCTGTCTCTATGAGAGAAGCTACGCAAAAAGAGGAAGAGGAGGAGGCAGTAGAGGGAAAGAGGAGCAGGAGAGAGAGCTTTTGAAATGGAGACCATAGATTTTGAGAGAGCACACAGCACACATGTATATGTCAAGTAGGAGCCCACATCTAAAAAGTGTGGAACAGTATGTGGGTATTGGGATAGGGAGTCTATAAAAATATAAGCATTCTTAAGTACAATGAGAGCCTTCTAAGCCTAGGAAAGATGGACTTGCGATGAACCCCATGAATATTATAAGATAATTTTTTCAATGTAAATCTCTATATCCCATAATATAGTCTGTAAAAGGCAAGAGGCATTAGTTGGTACAGGATAAAAATAAAATAAAATAAGGTCAGTGAGAGTACCAATTCTAGGAAAGGAACATTGTGGGTGTGGGCAGAGGTGGGATTCAGCCAGTTTGCACCAGTTCGGCAGAACCAATACCTAATTTTTTGTTGAGTTTGGGTAACAACCTGTTTGACTGTTAAAATGGCACTTGTAATCAGGGTTGTAAGGTGGGCACCTGGGCAGTTGCCTAATGTGGAAATCAGAGATTTACATTTCTTACTGTTTTTTAACGTTCATCTGTGCAACAGCATATTCTAAGCACCCGTAGTAATGTTCATTTCATCCACAGGTGAAAAAAATTACAAGTGAGGATGCCAATCAAGAAGCAATATGGAAATATCTAAATAATAGTTTTGTTGTTTTTATCAGGTATTATTTAATATTTTTATTAATATTTAAAACTCATAACATAATCTAGTTTTGTGTACCTCTTTTATTGTTCTTATTTAAGTATTAAATGCATGAAATAATAAACTATCCTTCGGTATATCATTTTTTTATACTTAAAATGGTCATTAGGCAGAGAACTGGTTGTTAAATTATTTGAATCCCATACATTAGTGGGTGTCACTATCGTAGCTATTAACTCAAACCACTGCTTCTGTTCTACTCTGGTAGCTACAACCCACCAGACCTTTATGACTAGCAAGACAAATGCTAGTACTTCAGGAAGCCCCTGAGAAACAGGAACTCAAGACACATGGCTCAACTTCTTTCCTTCCACAGGGAGAAGCTATGAGGTGGGATTTTCACCTCTTCAATCTGTACTGGGCAGGAATAAGGATCAATGGCATCTACCAGCCTAAGCTACCACTTCCTTTCCTTGGACAGCTAGTTTGTGCTGAATTCATCAGAGTTTCAAGACAGAAGTCAGTCCTCAGGGAGGCCCCTCAAAATATTTCGACCACTAGGTGAGGTTGGAAGCTAGGGAGTGTCTTCCTGATCTATGGTGCTGCACTGAGGGCAGGGTCTCCAGTGTCAAGGTGTCCCAAATTTTCCTATCTCTTTCAGTGAGTCTGGTTTCATGTTCTGCTAGGATGCAAGAGACTCATTTGGTTTCTGACTCCTACAAATGGAATATGCCTGTGAGTTGTTGCTGGATCAGTGTGTTTGTGGGTGGAAGAAGTGTCTAAAGCTTTCTAGTTTTACCATATTGCTGGTGTCACCTCTCTCCTTTTTTTAAGTTAGATTTTGCTTTATTATACTGGTATTATTTGCTTTGGTGGAACATATCTTGAAGTATATTCCTACAATAAAGGTGCATGAAAGTTAAATTTTTTAACATATATAAACACATATTTATTCTACGCTTTTGCTTGATTGATATTTTTTGACTGGATATAGAATTATGAGTGTAAAATATTTTTCTCTCAGAATTTCAAAAGAATTACTACAAGGTCTTGTATTTGTCAGTGTTGCTGTTGAGAATTTGGATGTCATTTTGATTCCTGATCTCTTTAAAGTAACATACTTTTTTCCTACCTGAAAGCTCTTGCAACTATCTTTTTGTTGCTATCTTTCTGAAATTTCACTATGATGTACCTTTTTGTGGGCCTTTCCCCACATATTGTTCTTAGTAGGCCCATTCAATCAGGAAACTTGTGTTCTTTAGTTCTGAGAAATAAAAATCATCTTGTATCCATTCTTTGAATGAATTCCTCTCTTATATTTTTCTCTCCTTATAGGATTCTTATTATTCAAATATTTCTCTTCCTACAGTTATTCTCCAACTTTTCTTTTTATATTTTCTGTCTTTATATATATTTTTATCTAGTTAGGTTTTGTGTGGAAGTTCCTCAGCTTTGTCTTCCATCCATTCATGGATTATTTTATTTCTCCTAACATAAGTTTAATAGCTACTTTTTATAACCTTGATATTGATTGTTTAAGGAAAAAAAATAAGAAAATAAAATTATAGAATAATCTTAATTATGAATATATATGTCACATAGATTCAGAATTTCTTAATAAAGCCTTAGTCAATTAAGTCTAACAATACTTTAAAATAGTAATAATAATATATCATGGCCGAGTACAGTTTATTCCAGGAATACAAAAACTGTCCAATATCAAAATTCTATTGGGGATAGTGACTACATTATTAGATTAAACAAAAAAGACATTATTATCTCAAAGTATGAAGAAAAATATGTTTAAATCAATTTAGCACTCATTTATAATTTTTAAAATGCATGTACACATCATTACTATCAAATTAGAAATCTAACTTTCTGACATTGATTAGTCAAACATCAAATTTAGGAATGAAACTAAGGACACATGTTAATTAAAAAAATTTAAAAGGCAAGTATTTTTGCTATCACTGAAATAATTCAACACTGTACTAAGAAGTACAATGTAATGAGATAAAAATGAAGAAGACATGAAAATTGGAAATGAAGAGAAATTCTTAAGATAAATTATTAGAAATAATAGGCAAATTTAGTGAGTTTTGTGATACAATATCTGTATACAAGAATAACTGATAGTCATAACAAACTAGAAAGTGTAAACAAAGAAACAATCCTATTTAGAATACTATAAAAATATTTTAATAGTTCACCTTGTTAACTTGGACTAAAATAAGCAAAAACTATAGAATAGAATTGTGTAACAGCAGTGACAAACATAAAAGTACACTTGGTAGAGAAACATAGTGGTCATGATGGGAAGGTTCATCTGTGAGGATGTGAGGTAGCCTAAAATTACGTGATCCAGTGTACTTTCAATCCCAATAGGATTTTATTACAAAGTTATTTAAAAATCCGCATGACATAATAACCATAAAAGAGAACAAAGACAATTTTGGGGGAAAAACAGAATAAGTAGGGAGGATTTGGTCGATGCAACACAAAACTTACCATTAGGCTACAATATTTAGTTATGCCACTTTTGTTTGTATAGTTGTTGGGGGTCGACTAGAAGCCACCCTATTACAAAAACAACAAAATCTTTTTTTTAGTTGAATGTATTGGGGTGACACTTGTTAACATGATTATACAGGATTCAAGTGCCCAATTCTACAATACATCTCTATACACCAAATTGTATGTCACCTTCCCAAGTCAAGTCTTTGTCCATCACCATTTATCCCCCCTACACCCTCCTCCACTTCCTCTCCACCCCTCCCCAGAACCACCATACTGTTGTGCATGTCCATGGTTTTTCTCTTTTATTTTTATTTTTTGCTCAATCCCTTCACCCTCCTCATCCAGCCTTCACACCAACATCTGTCAGCCTGTTCTCTGTGTATAAATCTGTCTGTTTTGCTTGTTAGTTCATTTTGTTCATTAGATTCCACATATGAGTGAAATCATATAACAAAATCTTTCTTAAAAATATTTTTTGCTATATTACTGATATTATAAAAAATGAAAAATGAGAAATCATGCAAAATAAAATTTTTAAAGTAAAATTGAATTTTAATGAGCACTGAAAGGGTAGTTAAAAGGAATAAGTATGAAAGAAGGGTTGATTGCCCTGAGCGAAAGTTCATGCCAAAGCAATGATCTGGAATTCAAAGTGTGGCCTAGACATAAGGGAGTTGTTAAGCTGAATGACTACCAGATTGATTTGAAGAGTGGAAGAGGGCTGAAGTCTCTTTTGGTGCCTAGTCAGTAGTTCTCCTGAAACTACTTGCAGAAAAAAAAAATTAAAATTCCTTGTAAAAGAAACAATCTTCAACTTAGAATCTTAGTATCATCAGAGAGATGTCAATTAAAACAGTACACAATTGAAAAATAGCCAATTAATTTAAAAAATGAGTCAGGTGAGATAACAAATTCCAAGTTTAGACAGTCCTCAAATAAGGAATTTACATATTAGAAATATTACATTCAAAATATAAAATATCCATCCCTCTGCTTGAAGACTTCATATATATCTCTAGGATAGGTCCAAAGTGGAAAAGCTAATAGAATTCACCTGTAACATGACCGTCACAGGGTCAGCTCACTCTTCCCTGCCTGCTACCTCTCCACCTCATCTCAAGTTCCAGGGAGTCCAGGGTGGAGACAATGGTGGAAAAGCAAGAACCAGCATTGGGAGCAGTGGTGACTTTCTTGATGTTGGAGCAACTTCTGATAGAATAAGATGTTGTCTCTTCCCAGCAGTTGTCATGGGATATGAGGGTATCATTCAAAACTGTGTCTCTTCCTAAGCCTTCTCTTCCCAAACCCTGCCCCATTAAGAATGGGAATTGAGGATATGGGTACATTTTTCTGAGCACTTCTTCCCTTTTTATAGACCCTTACCAAAACTAGAGGTTGTTCAGGAGCCAATATGTTGATCCCAGCCTCCTGCAATATAGAAAAGAAAAATGCTAAGGCCCAATGAGAGGAAAACAGAGTCCAAGGACACAGTATGAGGACAGAGCTGGGACCAGATCTAAGAGCCAGACTTCTAACCAGGCGCTATGGTAATTCCAGACTTTACTCCTGCAAAAGGAAATTCCACATCCTAATGTTCCTCTAGAGACCTGGGATGCCTATAGAAATAAAGAATACTAGCTGGTAGACCCAGTTGGTTAGCAGTATTAGTGAAATGGGTCAGGAATTTCAGTTGACTAGAAGGGTCTATGAAAGAAAAAAACATTTTACAAATTTAGCCTAAGTATATGTCACAGTAGAGGTACAATATGAGGTCACAAAAACTGTAAGAAACAAACAAACAACAACAAAAAAACAGTTATTTTTCTTTCCTGAAGAACCAGAGAAAGTAATCGCCAAACAACATCCATTGGGAAATGAGAAGAGAATCCTACAGAAGAGAGAAACAGTAAAAGGGAACCCTATAATCTGTGTACACGTTCAGCATAAATTTATGTCTGATAGGTGAATCAAGAATGGGTAGGATAGTCTAAAAGCAAGTTATAACTAACACTAAAAGAACTGACCTGGGATTAAATTTTTTTTTCCACTACAAGCAGGACAAAGGTTGCAGCTTGAGCCTAAAAATAGGAATTGCTTGCTAAAACAAAAATGTCAACACTCTTCTAAAGATGTTTAATGAAGTAACAGAAGAGAAATTTGTTGTAATCAAAGATATGATAGGAAATCTAAATAGAAAAAAATACATGAATAATAAAAAGAACCAAACTTTACCTAAGTTTTACTCCTTAACTTTGACCTAAGTCTTGCATGTTATAGAAACATTAACTCAAAATGGATCATTGATTTGAATGTAAAATTGTAATGATAAAAAAAAAAAACACAGGACAAAATTTTGGAATATAACACTAAGCAGCAAGGTCTTAGACTTGACACCAAAAATACAATTCATAAAAGAAAAATTAATAATTTAACTTCATCAAAACTGAAAACCTTTGCTTTGTAAAAAAAAAAAAAAAACCTGTAGAAAGGATGAAAAGATGAGCTACATAAGCCTGACAGAAAATACCTGCAAAATATATACCTAATCAGGGATTAGTACCAAGAGCAGATAAAAAACTCTAAATACCTGACAATAAGAAAACAAATAATGTACTTAGAAATAGAGAAAGTACACAAACAGATACTTCACCAAAGGTCATATCATAAGTGGCAAACTAAATTCAACAGCACATTAACAGGAAAAAACAATATAACCAAGTAGGATTTACCCCTGGAATACAAGGATGGTTCAACATATGCAAATCAATAAATATGACACACCACATTAATAGAATGAAAGATAAAAATTATATGATAATTTTAATAGACACAGAAAAACATTTGAAAAAATACATCATTTCAAGATTAAAAAAAAAAACTTCAACAAATTTGGTATAGAAAGAACATACCTCAACATAATAAAGGCCACACATGACAAACCCACAGCTTAACATCATACCCGAAACTAAAAGACTGAAAGCTTTTCCTCTAAGACTAGGAACAAAACAAGAGTTCCCACTCTCAACACTCTTATTCAACATAGAACTTAAAGCCTAGGCGAATGACAAGGCAAAACAAAGAAATAAATGACATTGGAACTGAAAAGGAAGAAGTAAGAAACTATCATTTGCAGATGATGTCATCTCATATATAAAAAATCCTAAAGACTCATGTAAGAAACTGTTGGAGCTAATCAATAAATGCAGTAAAGTTGCAGGGTGTAAAGTCAACATACAGAAATCCATTGTATTTCTATACACTAACAACAAAATATTGGAAAAAGATATAATGGAAACTATACCATTCACAATAACATCAAAAATAATAAAACAATTATGAATAAATTTAACCAAGGAAGTGAATGATTTATATAATGAAAACTACAAGACTTTAGTGACAGAAATTGAAGAAGTTACGAACAAGTGGAATGGCATTGATACCAATAAATTGGAAGACTTAATATTGTTAAAATATCCATACTACTCAAAGCCATCTGTTATAGATTCAATACAATATTTATCAAAATCTCAATGGCATTTTTAACAATAATAAAAGGAACAATTGTAAAATTTGAATAGCGCAGAAAAGACCCCAGAAATCCAACACATACATGAGAAAGAATAACAAAGCCAGAGATATCACAGGTCCTGGACTGACAACTATATTACAAAGTTATAGAAATTAAACCAGTATGGTACTGCATACAAACAGACACACAAACTAATGCAACAGAATAAACCACCACATATAAGGTCATCTAACTTTTGACAAGTTATTCAAGAACATTCAATGGGTAAATGATAGTTTCTTAAACAAATGATGATGGAAAAACTGGATAACCACACCTAGAAAAATGAAATTAAACTCCCATCTTACACCACTAAGAAAAATTAACTCAAAATAGATTAAATGCTTAGATACAACACCTTGTACTATAAAACCTATTCAAAAAGATATAGAAAAAAGGCTCCCTGACATTAGTCTTCATAATGAAGTTTTGGATATGACTCACAAAGCAGAAACAAGAAAAGCAAAAATCAACAAGTGGAACTCAAACTAAAAGCTTTTACACAGCTAAAGAAACAACAACAAAATGAAAAGGCAACCTACAGAACAGGAAGAAATATTTGAAAACCATACATCAAATAAGAAGTTATATCCAAAATATATTTAATAATTCAAACAACTTTTTTTTAATTTTTAAAATTTATTTAGACAGGGTGACATTGATCAATAAGAGTATATAGATATCAGGTGAACATTTCTATAGCATTTAAAGTGTTCATTATGTTGTATACCCATCACCCAAAATCAAACCATTTTCCATTACCTTATATTTGTCTCTCTTTACAACCTTACCCTCCCACAATTTCTTTCCCCTGGTAACTACTTCACTTTTATTTATGTCCATGAGTCTCAGTTTTATAACCCAACTATGTGTAAAATCATAGTTATTAGCTTTTTCTGATTTAATTATTTCTCTCAGTATAATGGTCTCAAGGTCCATCCATGTTGTCATAGATGTTACTATGTCATTATTTATTATGGCTGAGTAGTATTCCATTGTATATATGTACCACACCTTCTTTATTCAATACTGTATCAAGGAACAGTTTGGTTCTTTCCATTTCTTGGCCACTGTGAATAATGCTACAATGAACATGGGAGTGCACATGTCTTTATGTACCAATGTTTTCAAGTTTTAGGGGTATTTACCCTGTGGACAGATTGCTGGGTCATGTAGTAATGCTATTTTTAATTTTTTGAGGAACTTCCATACTTTCTTCCACAATGGTGGTACTAATTTACATTTCCACCAGCAGTGAATGAGGGTTCCTTTTTCTTCACAGCCTCTCCAACACCTGTTATTATCTGTCTTGTTGATAATAGCCAATCTAATAGGTGTGAGGTGATATCTCATTGTAGTTTTGATTTGCATTTCTCAAATAGCTATTGAAGATGAGCATATTTTCATATATTTGTATGTCCTCTTGGGAGAAGTGTCTGTTCAGGTCTTCCTATTTTTTAATTGGATTGTTTGCTTGTTTGTAGCTGAGCTTTGTGAGTTCTTTATATTAACTCCTTATTGGAGCTGTTGTTTGAAAATATCATCTCCCATTTAATTGGCTTCCTGTTTGTTTTGTTGTCAGTTTCTTTTTTTTTTTTTTTCTTTTTGTATTTTTCTGAAGCTGGAAACGGGGAGAGACAGTCAGACAGACTCCCGCATGCGCCCGACCGGGATCCACCCAGCATGCCCACCAGGGGCAACGCTCTGCCCACCAGAGGGCAATGCTCTGCCCCTCTGGGGCGTCGCTCTGCAGCAACCAGAGCCACTCTAGCGCCTGGGGCAGAGGCCAAGGAGCCATCCCCAGCGCCCGGGCCATCTTTGCTCCAATGGAGCCTTGGCTGTGGGAGGGGAAGAGTGAGACAGAGAGGAAGGAGTGGGGGTGGAGAAGCAAATGGGCACTTCTCCTATGTGCCCTGGCCTGGAATCAAACCCGGGTCTCCCCCACACGCCAGGCCGATGCTCTACTGCTGAGCCAACCAGCCAGGGCCGTCAGTTTCTTTTGATGTGCAGAAGCTCTTAGTTTCATATAGTCTCATTCATTTATTTTGCTTTTACTATCCTTGCCTTTGGGGTCAAATTCATAAATTGTTTTCTGTGGCCAAAGTCCATAAGCTTAGTACCTATGTTTTCTTCTATGTAATTTATTGTTTTCAGATCTTATATTTAGGTTTTTGATCCATTTTGAATTAATTTTTGTGCAGGGGGACAAACTCTAGTCAAGTTTCATCCTTTTGCATGTGGTTATTCAATTCTCCCAGCACCATTTATTGAAGAGGCTTTCTTTTCTCCATTATTTGTTTTTAGCTCCTTTGTCAAGGATGATTTATCCATACATATGTGTGGTTTTATTTCTGGGCTCTCGATTCTCAACATAATAAAAAAAATCATACAACTCAATAACAAAAAATTAATTTGATTTAAAAATGGGAAGAGGTGATAGAGTGTCAACCTGGGATGCTGAGGACCCAGGTTCGAAACCTTGAAGTAGCCGGCTTGAGCCTAAAAGTCACTGGCTTGTAACTTAAAGTCACTGGCTTGAGCCCAAGGTCACTGGCTTGAGCAAGGGATCACTTGGTGGGTTTGAGCCCCCTGGTCAAGGCATATACGAGAAGCAATCAATGAACACCTAAAGTGCCACAACTACAAGTTGATGGTTCTCATCTATCTTCCTTCCTGTCTCTCTCACTCTCTCTTGCTTGCTTTAAAAAAATGGGAAGAGGAACTGGATAAATATTTTTCCAAAGAAAACATATAAATGGCTAATAGGTAATAAAAAGATACTCAACATCACTAATCATCAGGGAAATGTAAATTAGAACCACAATAAAGTGTCACCTCACATCTGTCAGAATAATTAGCATCAAGGAGACAAGAAATAACAAGCGTTGGTGAGAATGTGGACTAAAGGAAATCCTCGTGCACTGTTAGTGGGACTGGATGTTGATGCGACCACTACAAAAAACAATATGGAGGTTTCTCAAAAAATTAGAAATACAACTATCACATGATCCAGCAATCTCACATCTGGGTACATATCCAAAAAATGAAATAAAATAATAACAGATAACAAAAAGGTATCTACACTTCCATGTTCATTGCAGCATTATTCACAATAACCAAGATATGTAAACAACCTTATTGTCCATCGATGGATAAATAAAAAAAATGTGATACACACACAGAATTTTTTTCACCATGAAAAAGCAAAAAATCCTGCCATTTGCAACAAAATGGATGGATTTTGAGGGTGTAATGCTTAATGAGATAAGCCAGACAGAGAAAAACAAATATTGTATAATGTCACTTATAAGTGGAATTTTAAAAAGTCAAACTCAAAAATTCAGATTAAGGTGGTAGCTACCTGGGTAAGATGTTGCTAAAGGTAACAAACTTGCAACTAGAGAATGAATAAGTCCTGGAGATGTAATGCACAGCACAATGCTTACAGTCAACAATTCTGCATTATAGGCTTCAAAATTACTTGAATGTTCTCACCACACACACAAAAATATATAACTATGTGAAGTGCTGAAGGTGTTAGCTTAAAACTTTAGTATAGTGATTTTATAATATATAAGCACATCAAGCTAACACTGATTACTCAATAAGCTTATACAATGTTATATGCAAATTAGATACATCTCAATTTTAAAAAATAGTGGGCCTCTCAAATTAGTGTTTTCGGTTTCTTTGGAATATTCTCAAAAGTGAAATTGCTGGTCATGACTCAGTTACATTTTTAATTTTTTGAGGTGACTTTATAAAGCTTTCCACACTGGCTGCACCAATCTGTAAAAGAATATATACACTCCTATATTCATTGCAGTGTTATTTGCAATAGCCAAGATTTGAAAGTAGCTCAAGTGCCAATCAATAGATGAGTGAATAAAAAGAAGTTGTGATACATTTATACAGTGGCATACTACTCAGCCATAAAAAGAGATAATCTTACATTGTAACAGTAGGGATTGACCAGGAGAGTATTATGTTAAGTGAACTAAGCCAGTCAGAGAAAGACAAGTACCATATGATTTCACTTATATGTGAAATCTAATGAACAAAATAAACTAACAAACAAAATAGAAACAGACTCTTAGATACTGATAACAGACTGACAGCTGTCATAAGGGGTGAGGGTGGGGAGCTGGGTGAAAAAGATGAAGGGATTAGGTAAAGAAAAAATCTTATAGACATAGACAACAGTGTGGGGATTGTGAGAGGGAAATGGGAGTGGAGGGAAGTACAATAGAAGAGGGTAAATGGATAAATTATGATAGAAGGAGAGATGCTTGTGGTGGTGAACACACAATACAATATACAGATGATGCATTATAGAATTGCACACCTGAAATCTATATAATTTTATTAACCACTGTCACCCCAATACATTCAATAAAAATTTTTTAAAAGGTGTGTGTCTTCACTAATTCTTTTCAGAATGGAGAAAGAGAAACTGTAGTATGGTTTACTAAGTTCCCTTAAGTATATTTCAAATAATATACTGCTCACAAAAATTAGGGGATATTTCAAAATAAATATGAAGTAATGAAAATAGAAGCATTTGATTTTCTTTTTATTAAACAAGAACATCAGGTCTGACCAGGCGGTGGTGCAGTGAATAGAACGTCAGACTGGGATGCAGAGGACCCAGGTTCGAGACCCCGAGGTCGCCAGCTTGAGCGCAGGCTTATCTGGCTTGAGCAAGGCTTACCAGCTTGGACCCAAGGTTGCTGGCTTGAGCAAGGGATTACTCAGTCTGCTGTAGCCCCCTGGTCAAGGCACATATGAGAAAGCAATCAATGAACAACTAAGGTGCCATGAGAAACTGATAATTGATGCTTCTCATCTCTCTTTGTTCCTGTCTGTCTGTCCCTATCTATCCCTCTCTCTGACTCTTTCTCTGTAAAAAAAAAAAAAGAAAGAAAGAAAAAATAAATAAACAAGAACATCAGAAAAGCAAATGAGAAGTCAAAGAAAGTTGTTTGATTATGCAAATGAGATGCAAAACCAACTTTTATTTTATTGATGAAAATACACTATAGAAAAGGCTGAAAGTACTGGAGTATCTGAATGTTCTTGATCCCTTAGTTTTTGTGAGCAGTGTATTATCATTTTTTAAATGTTTACAAGTGCTTTTAGGAACACACTGCATAAAAAAATGGGATACTTATATCATCATCTCATTAGGAGGAATGGGACTTTCAGGATAAATAGAATCATTTCTTAATTAAGGATAACACAGTCCCCCATATCTAAGAGCCAGTTAGTACAGAAAGCCAAGGATCCCATCTTGCATGACATGTGCACACTTGTGGACAGAGAAGTGTAAATCCTAAAAGTCTCAGAGATCATGCTGGACTAGATTTCTCCATCTCATTTCTCCATTCCAAAAGTGATTTCCGTTGCTTTTCAGAAAAATTTAACTGCTTCTCTATAATTTAACTCTGTGGGAATCTGGGGACTTGATGGTAAAGTCATTACTCATTAGACAGATTTGTAAGTAATAATTGTTAATTATGTAGAGCAGACGTAGGAATGAAAACATTGCAAGCGGAACAGGGGAAAAAATTAAATGACTTGCTATAGACTAAGGGGAACAGGTGGAGATAAGGACCTTCCCTTTCTGCCACTCCCACTTATACTTTCTAAAAATAAAACAACTGAAATTTACAAACACATCTACAGAATTTATAGGGCATTTTAAAGTGCCAAAACAACCTGTAGTCTTTACAGATCTGTGTATTTTGATAGAAGTGTTAAATGTAGAGCGTGAACCATTTCCATAATTTGCATGGGATAGTGTGGCAATCTTTTTAAAAACTTCTCTTGGATGTGAATCTTAGTCTCTTTGCAGCTGAGTTGATTGTTCCAGGAAGACAAGGAGGCCTTGACATGCTCACTCCAGAAAATTTCACTTTGCAATCCCTAGTCTCTCCCAACCCATTCTGATAACCACTTTTCTGCAAAGAAAACAGCCAACATGTAATGACCTCTTGATTGCTATGTAGCTTAAGAAATCTCTGGTAAATGTTAAGTTATCAGCCCAATCTCATGTGGAAGCAGATATACGTTAAGATCAGCCTAGGATTTTAGCTAAACTGGGGTTATTCCCAAACTATGTTAATACAGAGGTTTAGAGGTCTCTGTATGCTTAGCTTTCCGTTCTCCAATGTCATTACTATTTCTTTTCCAACCCCCTCCCCCAAAAACCACTCTTTTATTTGTTTAATGTTTATTTTATTGATTTTAAAGAGGAAAGGAAGAGAGAAGGAAAGAGACAGGAACATCTGTTCCTATATGTGCCCTGAACAGGGATCGCACCAGCAACCTTTCTACTACAGGACGATGCTCTAACCAACCAAGTTATCCAGCCAAAGCCCAAAACTGCTCTTAATTATTGTTATTATACACTTAAATTAAGCCTTTGTAGAGAAGTCCCTCTGAGGGACTTCTCTTCTGCTTTATTCTGCTTGTGCTCTCTGCTATGATAGGCTACCTGAGCATCTAAATTGAATATGATTGAAGTTAAATGGTTCCTAGGATCGAATGACACAGAGTATTTGTACCACTTCCCTTGAGAAGCCATTTCATTTACCAGAAAGCCATACATCATGACAAAGCGCCTATCCCTGAAACTAAGCTATCTTTCCAAATGGAGCTTGGACCTTTTCAAATGCTCACCATACACTTTCAGAAGCCACAATAATTTTAGATGACTGCTACTTCATAAGGCCCAGGGTCTTTTCTGCCCAACATATTTCCACCTGAGGCAAAATTTTGCCTCCTCTTTCATCATTTGCAGCTCTGAGAATTGACTGCATGTACTGAAACAATCCCCAGAATTATATTTTTGATACAATATCTACAGTGCCTCTCAAGGGAGCAATTTCTCTCTACCATTTTCTAAGATAAACACTGCTTCTTGGGGATTCGGAATGCCTAAACTGAATCAAAGCTGCTGTCTTTAGGCTCCACTGTCATCATATCCTGCATAATTCCCCTTGTCAGTTTTAGTCTCTGTGTCTCTGAACAATCACACTTTGGGAAGAAACTGCCATTCTTTAATGGAAACATTAATGAGTACATTTCTAAACAAAAAAAAACCTCTTGTTTAGAAACCATCCTTTCTCCACAAGCCATGTAATTAGGCCCTAAACATAGTAGCAACCCTTATAATTTAACTCTAGTCATATCATTTAACACTTTTCTTTTTCTTCCTTCCTTCCTTCCTTCCTTCTTTCTTTCCTTCCTTCCTTCCTTCCTTCCTTCCTTCCTTCCTTCCTTCCTTCCTTCCTTCCTTCCTTCCTTCCTTCCTTCCTTCTTTCTTTCTTTCTTTCTTTCTTTCTTTCTTTCTTTCTTTCTTTCTTTCTTTCTTTCTCTTTCTTTTTTTTTTTTAGTGAGAGAAAGAGAAACAGACAGACAGGGACAGACAGACAGGAAGGAATAGAGATGAAAAGCATCAACTCATAGTTGCAGCACCTTAGTTGTTCATTGATTGCTTTCTCATATGTGCCTTGACTGAGGGGCTTCAGCTAAGCCAATGACCCCTTGCTCAAGCCAGCAACGTTGGTCTTCAAGCCAGAGACCTTTGGGCTCAAGCCAGCAACCACTGGGGTCCTGTTTGTGATCCTACACTCAAGCCTGCAACCCTGCAGTCAAGCTGGTGAGCCTGCACTCAAGCCTGATGAGTCCGCACTCAAGCTGGCAACCTCAAGGTTTCAAACCTGGGACCTCAGCATCCCAGGCTGACACTCTATCCACTGCACCACCACCTGGTCAGACCCTTTAACACTTTTTAAATGAAGTTTTAATTTCAGAAAAGTTGTCGGTTTTCAAAAAAAGTTGTGAAAATAAGTGAGTTTCAATATACCTCACACTCATTTCCCTAATGAACCAACGCTGATACATTATTATTAACTAAAGTCCATACTTTAGATTTCCTTCATTTTTAACTAATATATTTTTTCCTAATCCAGAATCCCTTCTAGCATACTGAATTACACTTAGTCATCACGTCTCCTTAGCTATTATAGTTTTCAGATCTTCCTTTTTTTGACCTTGACAGTTTTGAGAAGTACTCCTCAGGTGTTTTATAGATTGTCCCTTAATTGTGATTTGCCTAATGTTTTTCTGCAGATTAGCCTGGAGTTATGGGTTTGGGGAGGAAAATCAAAAAGAAATGGACCATTTTTCATACCATATCAAGGATATATAGTATTAACATAACTTATCACTGCTGATATTAACTTTGATCATCTAGCTTGAGATAGTGTTAATCATGTTTCTCCACTTTTATAAAAGTTACTCTCTTTTCCCACTTTTCCATACTGTTAGGAAGTCACTATGCAAAGGGAACACCTAATGAGTGCAGAGTTTACCTTCTTGCAGACAGAGTATCTACATAAATTACATGTGATATTCCTCATGGACATTTGTCCCTTCTCCTTAACTTCGTTATTAATTAAGTCATTTAGTTATACAAGTATGGAGCCTAATCCAGTACAACAAGAATCATTTTAGCTTTCTCCTTTTGCTTGCTTCTCAGTAAACTCTTACTGCGAGCATGGTAAAGCTAGTTTCTGCCATATGCCATCAACTTACTTAATTGTTCAACTCTTTCATACTCACATACTGGTTTCAAAATTAACCTATACTTCTGTGGGAATAGCATTGTCAAGAGTACAGTTTTTATGGATTGTTCCTTTTGCATTAATCTTATAGTCTCCAGTTTTCTCCAAAATTATTTTGGTCAGAACTCATTTTTCCTCCCACCCTCAAGTGAGATTGTTTCATACATTTGTAATACAGTACAATTGTTTTGTCATAGTCTGCATTCCATCACAGGAACAGATCCACTTAAAGAATGTTTAAATTTGTAAAAATTAACATTCACTCTTTGTGCTGTAAAGTTCTATGGGTTTTGACAAGTAGAGAGTGTCATGTATCCACGTGGTTTCTTATAAAATAGCTACACTGCCTTAAGTTAAGGTAACCAACTTTTTTACAATGAAAAGGAGGACAAAAATAAATTGAAGAAAATAACATCATAAATAAAAGAAACATTTTATTCATTGCAACAATAATACAGTATAATATGATAAATGCATAAAAACATTTTTAATATTCTATATTGTAATTATGATTACATGCCTATTAATTTTTAATAATTTTAAGAAAAAAGTATACACTTAAATAATATTACCTAAATGAGTACTTTTCCATTAAATGAATATTTTTTGTCAATGTATCATCTTGTAGCAATATATTAGAAATATTTGAACAAGAAATATCCTTCATATTGAATTTTATGGGCAAGTGCTGTAGCTAGAGTATCAACATTCAAACTGGATTTCTCACTTGTCCAAAAATCATTAGCAATTGAAAAAACTCTTTCAACTGCTGCATTAGTTCCAAGGCAGCACAATGTAAATTGAACAAGAATAAATAAACTTTCACATGGAATATGTTCATTTTTGAAAAGGCTGAATATTTCTATCTATCTTTTATCAATTTCAACGTGTTTATTTTCCCATTGTATTAATTTTTCAGAATTTAAATAAACATTCAGTCTTCTAATTTCTTCAAAGAGACAATTGTCTATTTTGATGTCTGGCATTTCTTTAGATAAGAACTCAAGAAAAGATTCAATATCTGTCCAATATACTTGCAATGAAGTAAAAAAACACCATTGAAAACTGTTATTTCCCATAATGTTTGTTTCAGACCATTCTTCGATATATTGAAAACATGTCTGGTAAAAATTCTGCACTTCTTTAATAAACTTTTCTGTTATGCCCAGATTTGATTCCTCTAAGTCTGCCAATTTTCTTTTTATAATTAAAGGAATAAATTTTTCTTCAAAATAAAATTTATATTGAAGGATAAAGTCTTTCAAAATAAGACTAAATTCCGAAGCTGAAATATGTTCACCTTCAATCTTTTGAAACGTTTTGTGAAAAATAGATGCTTATGTACAAAATACATTAATATCTCAGATATTTTATTACTAAAAAAATGATTCCAGTATTTTAAGACATCTGTCTAAACTTAAAAGATATGAATGGAGAGGCTCAAATAATTGTAGAACATGCTCTATAGCAGATGTTAGAGCTAGCCATCTAACTTTTAAAAATCCTAAAAGTTTTTTGTTTTCAGCATTTGCTTCTTCACAAAATTGTTTTAAAGTAGCAGCACGAACAGTAAAACGACTTAAATGCAAATAAACTGTAGTTATTATCACTTCTATATCAATTGGCATGGCACATTACGCAGTGTTGATTGCATTTGACAAAATATGTGCATTACAACCTATTCCTAGTATTTCCTTTTGGAGTAACTTGTAATTTTACATACATGTTATTCACCCTTTTGTGTCTTTGCCCACCAAAATTTGTATTTGTATTATCAGCCGTTAGTGCAACAGCTTTGGATTTCAAATTGTTTTCTTTTATTAGATGGTTGGACAAAATTTCAGAAGTTTTACCCTCAATGGATTCTAAATTTAAATTTTTGACTTGACCACCCCTGGTAACATTAAAATATCTTACTATTATTGGATACAATTTAATTTCATTATGATTTAATGCATCAGATAAAATCGTTACATTGCTGCAGTTTCCAAGTCCTCTGTAAGTATTTTGTCACAGTAATTTTTAAATACTGATTTCAAAATAGCCTCGCATTTAGTCCTGGCACATGAAAATTTTGCATTGTGAAACTTTTCCCATAATTTAGTTGTACAATCCATACTACAAAAACTGTGATTGTGAATTATGGTATAAAATGCAAATGTTCCCTCAATTGCAGCCAACTGTTTTTAATCTTCAGAATAATTTGAAGTTTTAAAAATACTTGTTATTTTACAACTGGAAGCTGATGCATCTAATGACTGCTTATGTTTGTTGGTGGTCAAGTGTTTCATTATCGCTGCTCTGCCCCCAACTGCAATACAAAATTCTCTGCTGCAAATATTGCAGAAAACAATGGAATCTTTCTGTGATATGAGGAATAAAAATTCCTTTTTCAATTTATTGTTGAAATGGCATTTTCTCTTTTTTGATTTTTCTATCCCTTAAATGAAATTTTTTTTTTCATTTCTTTTTTTTTTTAATAAATTTTTATTAATGTTAATGGGATGACATTAATAATTCAGGGTACATATATTCAAAGAAAACATGTCTAGGTTATCTTCTCATTAAATTATGTTACATACCCCTCGCCCAGAGTCAGATTGTCCTCTGTCACCCTCTATCTAGTTTTCTCTGTGCCCCTCCCCCTCCCCCTTCCCCTCTCCCTCCCTCCCTCCTGCATCCTCCCTCCCCCCACCCCTGGTAACCACCACACTCTTGTCCATGTCTCTTAGTCTTGTTTTTATGTTCCACCAATGTATGGAATCATGTAGTTCTTGTTTTTTTCTGATTTACTTATTTCACTCCGTATAATGTTATCAAGATCCCACCATTTTGCTATAAATGATCTAATGTCATCATTTCTTATGGCTGAGTAGTATTCCATAGTGTATATGTGCCACATCTTCTTTATCCAATCTTCTATTGAAGGGCTTTTTGGTTGTTTCCATGTCTTGGCCACTGTGAACAGTGCTGCTATGAACATGGGGCTACATGTGTCTTTACGTATCAATGATTCTGAGGTTTTGGGGTATATACCCAGTAGAGGGATTGCTGGGTCATAAGGTAGTTCTATTTGCAGTTTTTTGAGGAACCACCATACTTTCCTCCATAGTGGTTGTACTACTTTACATTCCCACCAACAGTGTATGAGGGTTCCTTTTTCTCCACAGCCGCTCCAACATTTGTTATTACCCGTCTTGTTGATAATAGCTAATCTAACAGGGGTGAGGTGGTATCTCATTGTAGTCTTGATCTGCATTTCTCTAATAGCTAATGAAGCTGAGCATCTTTTCATATATCTGTTGGCCATTTGTATTTCTTCCTGGGAGAAGTGTCTGTTCATGTCCTCTTCCCATTTTTTTATTGGATTGTTTGTTTGTTTGTTGTTGAGTTTTATGAGTTCTTTGTAAATTTTGGATATTAGGCCCTTATCTGAGCTGTTGTTTGAAAATATCAGTTCCCATTTAGTTGGCTGTCTGTTTATTTTGATATCAGTTTCTCTTGCTGAGCAAAAACTTTTTATTCTGATGTAGTCCCATTCATTTATCTTTGCCTTCACTTCTCTTGCCATTGGAGTCAAGTTCATAAAATGTTCTTTAAAACCCAGATCCATGAGTTTAGTACCTATGTCTTCTTCTATGTACTTTATTGTTTCAGATCTTATATTTAGGTCTTTGATCCATTTTGAATTAATTTTAGTACACGGGGACAGGCTGTAGTAGAGTTTCATTCTTTTGCATGTGGCTTTCCAGTTCTCCCAACACCATTTGTTGAAGAGGCTTTCTTTTCTCCATTTTGTGTTGTTGGCCCCTTTATCAAAGATTATTTGACCATATATATGTGGTTTTATTTCTGGGCTTTCTATTCTGTTCCATTGGTCTGAGTGTCTATTTTTCTGCCAATACCATACAGTTTTGATTATTGTGGCCCTATAATATAGTTTAAAGTCAGGTATTGTAATGCCCCCAGCTTCATTCTTTTTCCTTAGGATTGCTTTGGCTATTCGGGGTTTTTTATAGTTCCATATAAATCTGATGATTTTTTGTTCCATTTCTTTAAAAAATGTCATAGGAATTTTGATGGGAATTGCATTAAATTTATATATTACTTTGGGTAATATGGCCATTTTAATTATATTTATTCTTCCTATCCAAGAACAAGGAATATTTTTCCATCTCATTGTGTCTTTTTCTATTTCTCTTAGCAATGCCTTGTAGTTTTCTTTATATAGGTCCTTTACATTCTTTGTTATGTTTATTCCTAGGTATTTTATTTTTTTTGTTGCAATCGTGAAGGGGATTATTTTTTTGAGTTCATTTTCTAATATTTCATTGTTGGCATATAGAAAGGCTATGGACTTCTGTATGTTAATTTTGTATCCTGCGACCTTACTGTATTGGTTTATTGTTTCTAGTAATCTTTTTGTGGAGTCCTTTGGGTTTTCGATGTATAGGATCATATCATCAGCAAAAAGTGATACCTTTACTTCTTCTTTTCCGATATGGATGCCTTTTATTTCTTTGTCTTGTCTGATTGCTCTGGCCAGAACTTCTAGCACCATGTTAAATAAGAGTGGAGAGAGTGGACACCCCTGTCGTGTTCCTGATTTAAGGTGGAAAGTCCTCAGTTTTACGCCATTTAATATGATGTTGGCTGATGGTTTATCATATATGGCCTTTATTATGTTGAGATATTTTCCTTCTATACCCATTTTGTTGAGAGTCTTAAACATAAAATTGTGTTGTATTTTATCGAAAGCCTTTTCTGCATCTATTGATAAGATCATGTGGTTTTTGTTCTTTGTTTTGTTGATATGGTGTATTACGTTAACTGTTTTACGTATGTTGAACCATCCTTGAGATTCTGGGATGAATCCCACTTGATCATGATGTATTATTTTTTTAATATGTTGTTGTATTCGATTTGCCAGTATTTTGTTTAGTATTTTAGCATCTGTATTCATTAGAGATATTGGTCTGTAGTTTTCTTTCTTTGTGCCCTCCTTGCCAGGTTTTGGTATAAGGGTTATGTTGGCCTCATAAAATGTGTTTGGAAGTATTGCTTCTTCTTCAATTTTAGGGAAGACTTTGAGTAGAATAGGAACCAAGTCTTCTTTGAATGTTTGATAGAATTCACTAGTATAACCGTCTGGGCCTGGACTTTTATTTTTGGGGAGGTTTTTAATAGTTTTCTCTATTTCCTCCCTGCTGATTGGACTCTTTAGGCTTTCTGCTTCTTCTTGACTCAGTCTAGGAAGGTTGTATTGTTCCAGGAATTTATACATTTCTTTTAGATTGTTGTATTTGGTGGCATATAGTTTTTCATAGTATTCTACAATAATTCTTTGTATATCTATGATGTCTGTGGTGATCTCTCCTTTTTCATTTTGGATTTTATTTATTTGAGTCCTGTGTCTTTTTTCCTTGGTGAGTCTTGCCAAGGGTTTGTCGATTTTGTTGATCTTTTCAAAGAACCAGCTCCTTGTTTTATTGATTTTTTTCTATAGTTTTTCTGTTTTCTATTTCGTTTATTTCTGCTCTGATTTTTATTATCTCCTTTCTTCGGCTGGTTTTGGGTTGTCTTTGTTCTTCTTTTTCTAGTTCCTTAAGGTGTGAAGTTAAGTGGTTTACTTCGGCTCTCGCTTGCTTGTTCATAAAGGCCTGAAGTGATATGAACTTTCCTCTTATTACTTCTTTTGCTGCATCCCAGAGATTCTGATATGTCGTATTTTCATTTTCATTTGTCTATATATATCTTTTGATCTCTGCGCTTATTTCTTCTTTGACCCATTCATTTTTTAGAAGTATGTTGTTTAGTTTCCACAATTTTGTGGGGTTTTCCCCCTTTTTTTTACAGTTGAATTCTAGTTTCAAGGCTTTATGATCAGAAAATATGCTTGGCACAATTTCAATTTTTTTAAATTTGCTGATATTGTCTTTGTGGCCCAACATATGGTCAATTCTTGAGAATGTTCCATGTACACTAGAGAAAAATGTATACTCTGTCGCTTTGGGATGAAGTGTCCTGTAGATGTCTATCATATCCAGTTGTTCTAGTATTTCATTTAAGGCCACTATATCTTTATTGATTCTCTGTTTCGATGACCGATCTAGAGCCATCAGCGGTGTATTGAGGTCTCCAAGTATGATTGTATTTTTGTCAGTTTTTGTTTTAAGGTCAATAAGTAGCTGTCTTATATATTTTGGTGCTCCTTGGTTTGGTGCATATATATTAAGGATTGTTATGTCTTCTTGATTCAGTGTCCCCTTAATCATTATGAAATGACCATTTTTGTCTCTGAGTACTTTTCTGTCTTGTAGTCAGCATTATTAGATATGAGTATTGCTACACCTGCTTTTTTTTGGGTGTTGTTTGCTTGGAGTATTGTTTTCCAGCCTTTCACTTTGAATTTGTTTTTATCCTTGTTGCTTAGATGAGTTTCTTTTAGGCAGCATATAGTTGGATTTTCTTTTTTAATCCATTCTGCTACTCTGTGTCTTTTTATTGGTAAGTTTAATCCATTTACATTTAGTGTAACTATTGACACTTGTGGGTTCCCTATTGCCATTTTATAAATTGCTTTCTGTTAGTTTTGTATCTTGTTTGATTCTTCCCTTTTGTTTTTCTATCGTTTGTTTTTGTTTGTTTGTATTCCATACTTCTTTCCTCTGTTGCTACCTTTTTTAAGTCAAGTGTTTTTGTGGTGGTTTTTTCAAGGGTGGTTACCATTAAGTAATGAAAAGGGTACCTACCATATTCATTGTAGTACCCTTTCTTGTGAGTATTTCTGCACTTCATCATCCTTTGCTACTATTAATCTTCATCCTTTCTCCCCCTTTTTTTTTTCTTTTGTTGTCACAGTTTAAGTTTGTTTTTATTGTTTTCTTGGTGGAGCTGTTACTTGTGGTTATGTTTTCTTTTGTTCTTTGAATCTGGTTGGAAAACCCCCTTTAGTATTTCCTGGAGTGGGGGCTTTCTGATGATAAATTCTCTCATCTTTTCTGTATTTGTGAATATTTTTATATCTCCTTCGTACTTGAAGGATAGCTTTGATGGGTATAGTATTCTTGGCTGAAAGTTCCTCTCTTTCAGGGCTTTAAATATCGGGGTCCACTCTCTTCTAGCTTGTAGAGTTTCTGCTGAGAAATCTGATGATAATCTAATAGGCCTTCCTTTATATGTTGTATTCTTCTTTTCCCTGGCTGCCTTGAGAATTTTTTCTTTGTCATTGGTTTGTATCATCTTCATTATGATGTGCCTTGGAGTGGGTTTGTTGGGGTTAAGAAAACTCGGTGTTCTGTTTGCTTCTTGAATTTGAGGCTTTAGTTCTTTCCACAGGCTTGGGAAGTTCTCATCTATTATTTGTTTGAGTATATTCTCCATTCCATTTTCTTTCTCTTCTCCCTCTGATATACCTATTATTCTTATGTTATTCTTTCTGATGGAGTCAGACAATTCCTGTAGGGCTTTCTCGTTTTTTGTTATTTTTGAGTCTCTTTCTTCTTCTCTCTGTTGTGCCTCAAGTTGCTTGTCTTCTATTTTACTGATCCTGTCTTCTATCTGGGCTGTTCTATTAGCTAAGCTTGTTACCTCGTTTTTCAGCTCTTGAATTGAGTTTTTCATTTCTGTTTGATTTGTTTTTATAGTTTCAATTTCCTTGGTAATATATTCTTTGTGATCATTGAGTTGTTTTCTGATTTCCCTAAATTGCCTTTCTGTGTTTTCTTGTATATCTCTGAGTATTTTTAAGATTTCTATTTTAAATTCTCTGTCATTTGGCTCCAAGGCTTCCAATATGTTAAATCTTTTCTCCATAGATTTTTCCACATCTATTTGTGTTACCTCTCTGTCTTTTATATCCATAATGTTTGATTTCCTTTTTCTTATTGGCATCTGAAGGTGGTCTTGATGATAGTGTTAATTGGAATTAATAAAAAATAAAAAGAAAAAAAAAAGAAAAAAAAAAAAGAAAAAAGGAAAACACTCCACAAAAAAAAAAAAAAAAGTAATAATTTATTATTTCCCCCTTTTTTCTTTCTTCTCTTCCCCCCCTCTCACCTCCCTAGGGAAATATCGTGATGACCTGTGAATTATATTATGCTAAATGGAACAAAAACTGCCTATAATGGAGGGCCTTATTTGGGGTGAAGAGTTCAAGGGGCAAAAAAAGGGGGTAGGGACCTACTAAATACAAAAAAAAAAAAGGGGGGGGAGAAAATCTTAGACAAGCATAAAATGATTTGCTTGTAAGTGATGGTTGACTAAGAGATATAATGAGAGGGATGAGAGGGAAACAGAAAAAAGGAGAGAAAAAACAATAATTAAAAAAGAAAAAAATAAAAATAAAAATAATAAGTAAAAATTTGTTGTATTAAGTGGAGCGAAGACTAAATACAATGGAGACTTTGGGTTGGGAGGAATGCTAGTGAGTTAAAAAGCAATGTAAAAAGTGCCCAAAATGCCACAAAAACAAACAAATAGAGGAAAACCAAGAACAAAAGCAGAAGAAGAAAAAAAAAAAAAAAAGAACAACAACAAAAAAAACCCCCACAAAAACTTGAGTCCCAAATTAAATAATTTGTTCGTGAGTGAGGCTTAAATGGGAGGAAAAGTAAAAAGAGAAAAGAAGAAATGAATAGAAAGGAAAAAATAAGAGTAAGAGAGAAACGAAGGAAGAAAAAAAGGAAAGAAACAAAAAAAAAAAACAAAAGGGGAGAGAGTGAGAGTTAAGGGTTTTGGAGTGTAACCCTAAAGGAGAGTTAGGATGAAGAAAAGAAATAAAATGTAACTCTCATGGGTAGTGTAATTCAAGAAAAGCGTAGCATAAGATGGGCAGAGAGTAAAAGGACCGAGGTGGAAGAAATAGAAATAATAATAAAGGCAATAAGATAGAAGAAAGAAACAACAACAACAAAGAATTAGTGGAACAAGTTATAAAGTCTGTGGATTTTTCTTGATTTTGAGAGGTTAACTTCTTCCTTTTTTCTTTTCTCCCCCTCTTCCTGGTCGGTGACTCTGTACCCCAGGTTCTGCCCCTGTGTCACTCTTAGGTAGGAATTTGCAGTTGATGGGATTCTATGGCAATGTCATATAATTGGCTTTAGTCTCGCTGGTAGTCAAGGCTTGTTGGCGTTTGCAAAGTCCAACAATGAGAGAGTTTACTTTCCTGGAGTCTCTTTCCTAGTCTCCCCTTCCTGAATTAGCAGCCTGGTGATCCAGCTATGAGGCTGCCACTGCTACTGACTGGGGAGTAAGAGGCTCAAAGAGCTGGGAAATCCCCACTCTATCCTCACTCAGTGCAAGGCTCTGGGTAAGGCTCTGGTAGTCAGAGCCTCCAGCGTAATCAGGTGGGGCTGGGAGTCAATTGTTGTCAAGGTGACTGTTCAGCGCCTATCATTAAGTTGGACCACTCAACCCAGTCTTTCCACACTTGGTAGCCTGTTTTGGCTTGGAAGAAGAAGCACTAGTCGCTGTTTGCTTTATGGATCGTAATATCTGCCAAGTCCCTCTTGTTAGGTATATCCCTGAATATGGAGGCTCTGTCAATCAGAAGTTGCCCCCGCCCCTTTAGCAAAAGGCACTGAAAAATATCATGCCTCTTTTTTTGGATCGCTGAACTGGGAGAGATTTTATCAATTAGAGCCCCGCGGGTGCGTAGATTTCGTGGGTTAAGCTAATTTCCTTGATTGGATCCTCAGCTGTGCTCCAGAAAGTATTTCAGGCTGGCTGCGCGCCCCTCCCCCCAGTGCTTGATTGTTAGCTTGAATGGCTGGGTGAGGTGCCCCGCCCACGGAGAGAATCTCCTTACTAAGAAAGACAGCCTTGGCGCTCCTCCTGGGGCGCGTGCGCGCGCGTGCGGTTTGTCCGCACGCCAGTGGCCGGGGACCGCGGCACGGGGCGCGCGCGCGGTTTCTCAGCACGCCAGTGGCCGGGACTGCGACACGGGGCGCGCGTGCGGTTTCTCAGCACGCCAGTGGACGGGGACCGCGGTACGGGGCGCGCGCGGGGTTTCTCCGCACGCCAGTGGTCGGGGACCGCGGCACGGGGCGCGCGCGGGGTTTCTCCGCACACCAGTGGACGGGGACTGCGGCACGGGTGCGCGCGGGGTTTCTCCGCACGCCAGTGGTCGGGGACCACGGCACGGGGCGTGCGCGCGCGCGGTTTCTCAGGGTATGCTGGGGCGGCTGCCAGTTCCCAGGCTGCGGTCCCAGAGTGTGGGCGGGCAGCTGCACATGTGGGTTGACTCACCACAGGTGTGCTCTCTCCTCAGCAACAGTCCTTTTGCTTTCAGTGTGTATGTGGAACTCTGGAATGCTCCGAGGATAAATTTTTCTGTTTCTAGTTGATAAATTTGTTGAGATTTTGGGGAGATCTGTCGGACGCGCTGCTCACGGCGCCATTTCCGTGACGTCACTTGCTTAAATGAAATTAAAAATTAAAAATAAAATATAGAGCTACATGAACGATGTAAGCACATTAGGAACTGAAAACGTTACATCATGGTAGGTGAATTTTCCAGAAGCTAAATTAACAAAACTCAATCTCAAACAAAACCACTAACTTGGAGTGATATTCGGGTATATTTATAATTTTCTAATAAAAAAATCTGTTTTATGCAACTATTTAATCAAAATGCACTATAATAGATATGATTTGAGGTTAGATTTCCACTTTAAAATTCAAATTTTGGGAAAATACTTGTAAATAAAACTATATGTATTTAGAAATTATTAAATAAATAATAAATTAATAAAATGTGAATTGTGCTTACCTGTCTATGATTGAATATTCACTGAGAAAGAAATATTCGTGAGTCTACAATGTCGTCTGTGCCATGTCGTGTTTTAGTAACAAGTACACAAAGCCATTTGTGCACTTGGTATATTGCGCACTCTCTCGAGGTCTCCCATGTGGAGTGCTTGTGTCTCATAATCACGTCTCGCCACATTGTTCTGATCCTTGACGAAGTGTCATGCCCAGTACAAATACATCACAACACATGCAATGGATCGACTCTGCATTGATCAAATATGGACATTTACAGATTAGTCTTCCATCATCAAAAAGGAGAACATGTAGGAGGACACTTTTTAAGAAAGGACAAAACTTACAAAAGAAGGACTGTCCTCCCTAAAGGATGGTTAGTCACCTTACAAGTGTTACCTGTGCCTTATCTATTCAGCCCTCCTCAGTTCCCAAACTCCTAGCAATCATTTAACTTTTTACCATCTCTGTAGTTTGCTTTTCCAGAATTGTAAAAATGTAATCATAGGGTATGTAGCCATTCAGATGGTTTCTTTCACTTAGCAATATACATTTAAGATTCTTCCATGATTTTGCATGGCTAGGTAGATCCCATAGGGCCTTCACATAGTTTCCATCACTGGTAACATCTTGTAAAATTATAGTACAATATCACAAGCACATGTTGACATTGGTACATTCAAGATACAGAATATTTCCATCCTAAGGATTCTCAAGTTACCATTTATAACCAAACCCACTTCTCTCCTGCCTCCTCCTAAACCCATGGAAATCACTCATCTTTTCTCAGTTTCTAAAATTTATTATTTCAGAAATATTACAGGCCCTGGCTGGGTCGCTCAGTGAATAGAATGTCAACCCAGCATGCCAGAGCTCACAGATTCTACCCCTGCTCAGGGCACAGAAGAGAAGTGATCAATGAATGTGCAACTAAATGGAATAATTAAGTGAAATGAGTTGCTATTTCTTTCTCTCTCTCAAATTAATGAAAAGAAAAAATTTAAGAATATTACATAAATGGAATCATATAATATGTAACCTTTTGGAATTAGCTTTTTCACTCAGCATGCATCTCTGAAGATACATCTAGGCTGTTGCATATATTGTTAGTTTGTTCCTTTTTATTGTTAGGTAGTATTTGATGGTATTGGCATACCACTGTTGTTGTTTTTTTTAATTAATACTATAGGTTTATTTATTATTTATAAATTTAATATTGAGGTTATGATTATGCAATTCAAATATAAACACATTGAGTTAGAAATTATATCTTTTTATTTAAATTCTTATTGTGGTAAAAAAAAGTTTCTTTAACCATTTACATGTTGAAAGACATCTGGTTTGTCTTTAGTGTTTGACTATTACAAAGAAACTTCTATAAACATTCCTTTACAATGTTGAGTAGGAAAATTAATTTTTATTTCTCTAAGCTAAATGTCCAGGTCCAGGTCTACAATTATTAGTTAATATGGTTTTTGCATATGTAGTTTTTAAAGAAACTGTCAAACTGCTCCAGAATAGCTGTACCATTTCACATACCATCAACAATGTATGAATTATGTAGTTTTTCTGCATTTTGGGGTTGTCATTTATTTTTTTTTATAGATTTTTATTTTTTCATTTTTAGAGAGAGAAAGAGAAAGAGAGAGGGAGGGGGGAGGAGCAGAAAGCATCAACTCCCATAAATGCCTTGACCAGGCAAGCCCAGGTTTTAGAACTGGTGACCTCAGTGTTCCGGGTAAACGCTTTATTCACTGCGCTACCACAGGTCAGATGGTTATCATTATTTTTTATTTTAGCCATCCTGCTAGTTATATACATAGTGATATTTCATTGTGGTTTTATTTTATTTTCTTAATTGATTTTAGACAGAGAGGAAGGGAAAGAGAGAGAGAGAGAGAGAGAGAGAGAGAGACAGAGAGAAAAACATTGATTTGATGTTCCACTTATTTATCCATTCAGTGTTTGATTCCTGTATATGCCCTGACCAGATTGAATCCACAACCTTCACTCATTGGAAAGATGCTCTAACCAGCTGAACTACTGGGCCAGGGCTCACTGTGGTTTTAATTTTTTCAAATTTTTTTTATTTATTGATTTTTAGAGGTGGGGGAGAAGCAAGAAACATCAACTCATAGTAGTTGTTTCCTTTATAGGCCATGACCAGGCAAGCTCAGGGTTTCAAACCAGCAACCTCAACATTGCAGGTGGATGCTTTATCCACTGCACCACTGTAGACCAGGCTCATTGTGGTTTTAATTTGCATTTCCGTACTGGCTGGTGATGTCAAGCATCTTTTCATATGCTTATTTGCTAGCTCTATATCTTATTCAATGAAATTTCTGTTAATGTCATTTTCCCATTCTCTAGCTGAGTTGTTTTTTTACTCTTGAATTTTGAAAGGTCTTTATATTTCCTAGATATTAATACTTTGATGGATGTGTGATTGGCAAATATTTTCTACAAGTGTGTAGCTTGTTTTTTCATCCTCTTAACAGTCTTCTGTAAAGAAAAACTTTTTACTTTTGATCAAATCCAATTAATAGATTTTTTTTTCTCTAATGGATTATGTCAAGCCAAAGAGCTCATTGCCAAGCTCTAGACTCTGAAGATTATGTTCTTTTTGTTTGTTTGTTTTTTTCTAAATGTTTTATGTTTTACATTTAAGTTAGTGACCCATTTTGTAATTAATTTTGGTGTAAGATGTGAGGCTTAGTTGGTTTGTTTATTTATTTATTTAGCCTATCAATGTCTAATTACTCCAGCTCTATTTGTTGAAAAGTCTATAATATTTCCATTACATTGCTTTTGCATCATTGTCAAAAAACAATTGAGCATATTTGTATGGGTCTATTACTGGATTCTTTATTTTGTTCAATTGATCTATGAGTCTATCCTTTTGCTATTTCCACATACTCTTAATGATTATTGCTAATAATGACCTTTGAAATTGGGTAAACTGATTCCTTTTCATTTATTCTTCTTTTCTTAAATTTATTTTAGTCATTCTAGATTCTTTGCTTTTCCATAAAAAATATTGTAAAATAATTTTGTTTAAATCTACAAAAACATTATTTGGATTTTAATAGGAACTTATTAATCTTGTATATAAATTTGGAAAACTTAACATCATTACTATTTTGTTCTTTCAATTCCTGAACATGATTATGTCTCTGCATTTATTTATTCTTCGATTTCTCTCACCAGTGTTTTGTAGTTTTCATCACAAATACCTTTACATGTTTTGTTAAATTTACACCTAAATAATTCACTTTTTTGAGTAACTTAATATAATATTGTATTTTTAATTTTGGTATCTATGTGTCTCTACAATACAATTGATTTTTGTATGTTTTATGTATGTTACAACCATTCGAATTCACTGATTAGTTCCAGGAGATTTTTTAAAGGGTAGATTACTTAAAATTTTTTACATAGACTATCATGTCTATGCAAGTTGGGATGGTTTTATTTTTTTCTCTTTGAACTGTGTGCCTTTTCCTTTCTTGCTTTATTGTACTAGCTTTCAACAGTAGTTGGATAAGCGCAATGAAAGCAAACATGTTTGCCTTGTGTCCCATGTTAGGGGACAGCACTCTGTGTTTCACTGTTAAGTATAATGTTAGTAAAAGATGTTTACCAGTGCTCCTTTTCCAGTTAGGAAGATTTTTTTATATACCTGTTTATCTGAAAATTTTTATCAGGAAAATGTATTGCAATTTTTTCAATGCATTTTCTTCATTGATTAACATAATCATGTGAATTTTCTTCTTTAGCCTGTATCACATTATATAAATTTTAATATTGATATAGCCTTTTATCCCTGGAATAAACAATACTTGGTCACAATGCATAATTCTTTTTGTATATTGCTGATTGTATTTGTTAATATTTATTAAAGATTTTTTCATCCACATTCATTAAAGATTTTGGTTTATAGTTTCCTTTTGAGCACTGTCCCCTCACCCTGTATTATGTTAATACAGGAATCATAAAATGAGTTAGAAAGTGGTCCTTCCTTTTTTACTTTCTGGAAAATAGTATGCATTGTTGGTGCTAATTCCCCCTTAATTGTTTAATATAATTCTCCAGTCAAACCATCTAGGACTGAAGATACCATTTTTGGCAGTCTAGAAATTACAAAATATTTAATAGGGTCATTGCAATTACCTATTTCGTATTGCAAGTTGTGATAGTTTATGTTTTTCAAAGAATTGGTGCATTTCTTCTAAGTTATCAAATTTACGTACATAGAGTTGTTTATTATTTTTTGTTGTCTGCAGGGTCTGTACTTAAGTTTCTTATTTTATTCCTAACATTGGTGATTTGTGTTTTTATCTCTTTTTTATTTAGTATCTCCAGTGACTTGCCAATTTTATTGATTTTTTTATTGAAGGAATTGCTTTTTCTAAAATTAAGTGTCTGATTGTTGTCCTGTCTTTATTTCCATTGATTTACACTCTTATGTTTATTATTTCCTTCCTTCTGCTTATGTTAAGTTTACTTTTTTATCCTTCATCTAGTTTCTTGAGGAAGGAACTAAAGCTATTTTATTGAGATCTATATGATTCTCTCATTCAAGGCTGCCATTATACCACACAACTCCAGAAATCATCAAAATGTTAAATGAGAAAAGTGCCTATTGGAAGTATGCTACCACATTGGCCTTGTTCCTAACAGCATAGAAAAACTAAATACCAGCAAATATGTTCAACAATGAAATTATATACCAATTACCTAACAATGATTTCACTGATTTTTTTTTCTTGAAAATGAATTAATCTAGTCACAGGCAGGAATTACCATGGTGTTACTAAAAACACATCAATGAAAGTAGTACATTATTTCATCCCTGGTAGATATTGTTGTACCAGTCATTCACACTTTTTGTCTAATTATATATATATATATATATATATATATATATATATATATATATATATATAGTCCAAGTATATATATTCTGCCTGTTAATATTTCTCTTACCGATTTACTGCTGCTTCCAGTGTTTTATAAGAAAAAAAGTATAATTTATATATCAAAATTAAGTTTGCTAAACCCATCTCTTGGCTGCATCTGCTCCTAAAGTACAAACTGACAGTTGTGGCTGGTCAAAAACTATTTTGTTGTTTGAAAAACGTTATAAGTATTGGTTTAAAGGGAGAGGTAAGAGAGGTAACTGTTTTAATAGTCGGCTTCCATGGAACTAAGAGCTGAAAGACTAGTTAATAGGCAATTTCTTACATATTACTTGGAGTTAGATTTAACCTAACCTGACAAGTGATTGGCTATGTAGGGAAAGGGGTAAGAGGAGTCAAAGATTATTTCAAATTTTTTAATCTGTGTAGCTAAGATGTGTTTGCACTATTATAAGAAAAAGGAAGTAGAAAAAGTAAAGCTAAAGGTATAGAGATAGAGCAGATCATGCAGAGAGAGAGATAGAGCTTAGCAGGTCTTGTAAAATTGGGAAGAGGTGAGGATCAGAAATATAAAATTTTTATCAATGTCTCTTAGTTTCACTTTTATGTCCCACCTACGTATGGAATAATGCAATTCTTGGTTTTTTCTGATTTACTTATTTCACTTCGTATCATGTTATGGGGGGAGGGGGGAAAGGGAGAGGGAAAGGGGGAGGGGGAGGGGCACAAAGAAAACTAGATAGAAGGTGACAGAGGACAATCTGACTTTGGGTGATGGGTATGCAACATAATTGAACGACAAGATAACCTGGACTTATTATCTTTGAATATATGTATCCTGATTTATTGATGTCGCCCCATTAAAAAAATAAAATTCTTTAAAAAATAATAATAAAAAAATAAAAAATAAAAAAAAATAAATATAAAATTTATTTTTTCTACAAAATTTTGTTTACTGGCTATTAGATGCTGGTTTCTGTTTTCTGCTGTGGGATGCTTTTGCACAGAAGTTAGACTTGCTGGCATCAACACTGGATGAGACTCTAAAGGTAAAACCAGAAAAATAACCCTCAGGTATGGCTGCCTGTCACCATGGAAAGCAATTACAAGACACAGATGTGGCGCAAAGAGGTTTATTCTAGTGCCAGTCACCTGAGAAGACAGGCGTATTCCTGTCTTCAAAAAACCCATCTGCCTGACTAGTGGTGTTGCAGTGCATAGAACATCAACCTGGGAAGCTGAGGTTTCAGGTTCAAAACCCCAAGGTTGCTGACTTGAGCATGGACTCACTGGCTTGAGCACAGGCTCACCAGCTTGATTGTGAGGACACTGGGTTGAGCTTATGATCATAGACATGACTCTATGGTCACTGGTTTGAGTCCAAGGTCACTGTCTTGAGAAAGGGGTCACTGGCTTGACTGGAGCCCCCTGGTCCAGGCACATATGAGAAGCAATCAATGAACAATTAAAGTGCTGCAACTATGAGTTGATGCTTCTCTTCTCTCTCTCCCATTTTGTCTGTCTGTCTCTCTCTCTTTCTTTCTCTCACTGAAAACAACAACAAATCTCCCTCTTCAGGGAGGAATTTTTATAATGAGGGAGAAAAAGAGAGACATATGCAAAACTGGAACAAAGGAATCCAAAGGAGAGGGTTAAGAGTTTTTTGCTGAGGAGACTCAGAACAATTTGTTCAGATAAGTGAAGGAAGGTCCCATATATCTCAGAGCTGGCATATATGAAAGTCAGAGTCTTTCTCTTGGTTAGTATAAGAATTGAAGCTAGCAAGTAACTTATAAATTGTTTCCTGTAACAAGTGTCCACAGATTTCCACAGTCCAGCTGTCCTCTTTGGCTGTGAGTGAGTAAGAATCAGAACTGCAAACCCAAGTATAATGGGGGTGAGGAGAAGGACGGGAACTTATGCTCATTCTTCTTGCTTGGATGTTAACCTTTGATTTGCATCAGCCAGAAGGGAACCAGCCTTTTAACTGTAATGAGAGGTCAGTCAGAGGTCAAATCACCAAACTGATTATATACTATTAATTTGTTACAGAATACATACCCTATTTTTCGCTCCATAAGATGCACCTGACCATAAGACGCACCTAGGGTTTTAAGGAGGAAAATAAGAATAAAATATTCTGAATCAAATGGTGTGTTAAAATATTTAATAAAATACCATATTTCTTGCTCCGTAAGATGCACGGGCATTTCCTCCTCCACATTTGTGGGGGGGGGGGGGAGGAAGTGCATCTGATGGAGCAAAAAATGCAGTAACTTTGATAACGAAACTAGTAATATTGAATCATGGTTATAAAAGCAACCAATTAGATTTAATATTTTATAGGAATCCTTTTATAAACTTACTTTGTTAGTATATTCCTGTTTAGCTGTATTTTATGGCTGGTCAGACTAAAATCAGTAAATCAGTGATATGTTTATTCCCAGATACAAAGGGTAAGTATGAAGAGAGGATAAGAACCATATTCTTATGTCACTCTTACCAGTAGGATATGGGAAAAGAGAAATGGGAGAAGGAAAACTCAAAGAGGTAACAAAAGAAGAAGCAGAATGCATTTCAACAAAAGCCAGAGGAAGACAATTTCAAGGAAGGGATGATACACAGTAAGAGAGGGCTGAGAGAATTTAAAATAACTGAAAAAAATATTGGATTTTGCAGGGAGGAGATAACTGTAATAATAATAAATGATTATTGAACACTAAGTGCTTCACTTATAAGATGTCATTGTATCTTCACTGTGATTCTGTAATGTAAAGCCACTAGCCACGGACACCATCACAGCTGTCTGGCTCGTGAAGGTTCGCATTTTGATTCGGACAGACAGTAATGAAACAACGGAGCCAAGAACTGGTGGGCCACTAGCTTTAATCCTAGCTCATACCCGGTGGGCGAGAAAATATACACAGTGGGAAAACACTTCCCTTTCCATTCAGGGCTCCCAAAGCCACTGACTTCTCCGAGTTTTCTAGAATCAAAGGTTTGTACCTCACCAGACTTATTTACCTCTGTTCCCCATCTCCTTCTCTCTGCACAAACTGGCTTCTCCTTCAGCACTCTGCCATCTTGACTGCTTCTCCTCTCCTCCATATGGCCTTTCTCTGCTCTCTTCTCTAATGATAATCTCAGAAACCAAGAGAGAGCAAGCTTCCGGTGTGCCCCATTTTATAGTGTAGAAATCAAAACCTTTAATCCAATATACAAACTTGGAAGTCACTTAGGGTGGGAAAGGCTTAGTCTTAAAACTAAGCCTTAGGGTATAACGACCCTGCCTGCTTACAGCCTGTCTCCCACACCCAATGCAAACTATAAGCAAGCAAACCTATATATCATATTTACAAACTTATTTGACCAACATGTAAGAAAGGGCCCTATAACCTCTGTTTTACAAATTGAGAAAACTGAAGTTTGTTGAAGAAAAACAGAGCCTGACAGCAAAGTGGTAAAAGAGGTTTTATTCAAGACTATTGCAATAGGGGGAAGAAGGCCTCAGTACAGAACTGGGCTGTTCTAAATGCAACAAGTACAAGTATAAATGTACATAGAAGGAAGTCAGGAAAAGGGGTAAGTGAGTAGAGAAAGCATCAAGGTTAGGGAGATTCTTGCTAAAGTAAATAAAGTAGATTATTGTTGAAGGAAGTCAAGGGTAATTGTATATCAGGGTCAGGAATGAGGAATTTGGCCAGATATCATGGACAGTCAGAAATTAAGAGTGTGTATCCTTGTTAAAATGATTTAGCAGGGTTCTTCCTACAAATGGACTAGTCAGGTCAAACATAAGCCATAAGAAAAAGACCTAGTCAAAAATAGGGCTCAGAGGGGCTTGTTTAAAAACTGGTAAAGGAGTTTTTGTGATGCACAGTGGTTAACTTTCTTGCTGAAGGGAAATATTACAGTAAAAGTTTAATCTCATCTCTCTCTGGTCCTAGATTAGACTACCTTTCAGCCTCAGAATAAAAAGTTTCAGTTAGTGTAATCAGAAGCCAGTGGTTCTCAAATTTTGCTGCACATTAGAAACGACCAGTAACCTATTAAAAACCTTGATGCCCCAGTTATAATACAAACTAATTAAATTGGGGTGTCTGGTATCAGTATTTTTTTGAATACCATCCAGGTGATTCTAATGTTGTAGTGTTGAAAAGTAGCATACCTTAATTCTGCAGGTTATGTAGAGACACCAAGGCAGGATACAGGAGAATTTTTAGGAGATTTATTAATAAGCCGGCTGCATATGACTTACATGGGGTACAGCTTACCCAAATCGTGTGTGTGCAAAATAGCCCTGAAGTTAGTTATATAGACTTGATCACATATAGGTTGGGGGAAAAGGAGGGGCACATGACACAATAATCAATCATTAACAAGCTTACAACATTCATCTATAGGATCTATAAAAAACATTCCTACATATTAAAACTTACAAGGTAACACAATAGTAATGTCATTTTACAAAAAAAAAGACATTCACAAATCTTTTAGTGTCTACTTCCCATCTCTTTGTCTAGAGGTATATTTTACTCTCAGGATTCCAGGAAGGGAGGAAGAGTTAAAATCAGTGTAGCATATGCAAACATTGTCTCTTATTGAAAGGGAAAGGAAGTTCTTCAGATAACCTTTATTCTTTCAGAGAACTATAGTTAAACTAAATGACCCAATCGTCCTTGTAAGCCAGGAAGCTCCCACATCCTTCTCCCTCCATTCTCTAAGAAAGGAGGGGGCAAGAAGCCTGACTTTTCCTCTTTAAAATGACATTGTCAATACTAAGTTTTACAGTTCTTTGGTACCTTATCACAGTAGCAAAGTTTGGGAACCACTGGGCTAAAGAGTAAGTAGGCCAACAGGAAGAAGAAAGCAGTATTATACCTTCAAATCAATTTGCTGCTAAAAAGAAGGGAATTAAGCTAGATAAGTTGAGAGTTGGGGAAATATAGAGGCATATCTTAAAGGTATTGTGGGTTTGGTTCCAGACTGCTTCAATAAAGTAAATGTTGCAATAAAGTGAGTCTAATGAAATTTTTGGTTTCCCAGTGCATATAAAAGTTATGTTTATTCTGTATTCTATTGAGTGTTCAATAGTATTGAGTCAAGAAACATGTGCATACCTTAATTTAAAAAAATGCTAAAAAATGCTAACCATCACTTACTCAATACAGGATTGCCACAACCCTTCAATCTAAAGTGCAGTAAAGTGCAATAAAATGAGGCTTGCCTCTAATTAAAAGAAACAAAATCTTTTTCTAAACCAGAAAAACTCTCCACAAAGGTAGTAGAGAGAGTAAACAGTTTAATTCTTGAATACTTAGTAAACCAGAATATATTGTACTTTATAAGCAATTCACTTTGAGATCGCAAAAAATAGAAAGAAATGTCACCTTTTATATATCTAAACAGGTACAATTTTTAAGATAAACAATACCTAGTCTTTAATAAGAGGATTTGGCAACACCTTTTATTACACATAATTCATCTTAAACTTATCATGGAAATTGAGGAGACCAACTATATGTGATAGGGAAATAAACTCCTCATATCTTAATGACATCTGGTAGTTTTGTAAATTGGAGCAAGATGCCTAACTGAAGTTAGGGTCTTAACCTCACATAAGGAATGAAAGAGAGAGTTGATATATTCTTGGATGTTTGCATCTCAAAAATATGGCTCCCATGTCCTTAAGGAAACTTTCCTAAATTGTGAAACTGTTAAGAGGCTTAGTTAGTCATTATAAAGATTTATAGCATTTGAAAAGGACAAAGAAGAAATTCTGAAACAGAAGAGGAGGAGGGCATCTGTACCTTATCTTTAATAGAGAGAATTAAACCTCTTATTTTCAATTTGTATGTACTCTTACAGAAGATTTAAGAATTAAGGAGACTTTGTGTTCTATTGTTGGAGAGAAAAAATAATTTTTCCTCTACTTTTCCAGGTTCTTAGCTGACACCCCACTGTAATAAAAGCCAGATTAATAAGAGAAAAACAAATAGAGGTTTAATAACATGCATGTCTCCTGTATACATGTGAGAGACCCAAGAAGACAAAATAACTTCCTGAAGTGGTCCAAGTCACCACCTTAACTGTCATTTCCAGTAAAAATAAAAGATGTTAGCAGTGGAGGGGGGCAAGTATAGCAGCCCATCAAGCAAACAGAAAATAAGGGTAAGATTGTTTTGTAGATTTAAGTCTTTTCCTTATTCATTGTTAAGATTTTCTAGTGATTTAGTCATTCCTTTTTCCAGTACTGAGAGGGAGACGCTCTTACAAATGGAGATTTTCCTTATACAAGTAAATGTCTCTTCCACTTCCACCCCCACATCCAGCCCCTATTCCCTCTGGTTATGTCCACATTGTTGTGTCTGTCTATATGTTTTATATATGTGTGGGTATGTGTGTTTGCTTAATTCTTTCACCTTCTGTCATCCACTCCCCCAACACACTTACTCTCTGACAGCTATCAGTCTGTTCTATCTGTGGACCAAAAACCTGACAAGCTCAGGGAAACACTGCATGGTGGCCTTACTGTTGGCCAGATAAAGTATATTATGCTCACTTTGTTAAAGGTGGTGCTGCCCACATGGAAGCTGTAGCCCAGGTGATATTAGTGTGTATTGTGGGCGGGCTGTGGGCAGGCAGGATCCTTATAGCCTGGGGCTTAGTTTTAGGACTAAGCCTTTCCCACCCTTTTTGATGTGGGGTGGTACAATCCCATCATGCCTCAGATAAGTGACTTTGTATTAGAGACTTCTCTCTTTTGTATATTGGATTAAAGGTTTTGATTTCTACACTATAAAATGGAGGCAGAACAGGAGCTTACTCTCTTGGTTCCTGAGATTAATGTTAGAACAGAGAGAAGAGAGAGCAGAGAGCAGAGACAGGCCATGTGGAGGAGGCCAGGAGAAGCAGCCAAGATGGCGGAGTGTTGAGTGAAAATTCAGTTTGTGCAGAGTTTGTGCAGGGAGAAGGAGGAGATGGGGAACAGAGGTGAATAAATCTGGTGAGCTAGGAACTTTTGATTCTAGGAAACTTGGATAAGTCAGTAGCTTTGTGAGCACTGAATGTGAGTGGGTTTTGGAACCCAGTGTGTGTTTTTACTTGCCCACCGGGTGCAAGCTAGGATTAAAGATGATGGCCCATCAGTTTTTGGCTCCGTTGTTTCTTTGCCGACTGTCCGAATCCAATGCGAACCTGAACCTGCATGGGCCAGGCAGCTGTGATGGTAGCCCTGGCTACTGGCTTTACATTTAGCGTAGTCAGCAGGATTCGATACGGATCAGCAAGGAGCCACCACCATCTTTGAGTGGTGGAGTAGAGGACTGGCTGCTGTTATGGTTCCCCATGGCTGTTCTTTTGGGGATCCTAGGCTGGCTGACTTTTACAGCCATGCGTGAGGAAACCGAGAACTCTATGGAAGAGGCTGCCTGGGACCTGCAGACTGAGCAGTGGAAGGAGCTGGAGCAAACGTGGGAGAAAGAGATGCTGACCCTGGAGCTGGAGGAAGTGCTAGAGGAGGAGGCCGACCAGGTTTGTGAGATTCGCCTGGAAATGGAGCAGCCACTGAAGAAGGAATCACAGGTTCGTGAGTTGCAGATTGCCCTGGATGTTGTGGAGAGCCAGCAGCGGCAGGAGGCCGGGGCCGGGGCTAAGGCCGGGGCTGAGGCCGGGCCCGGAGCTGTAAACCCAGCAGTGGGAGCTGGTGTTTTCAGTTCCTCTTTGGAGGATGAGGAGAATCGGGCTGGAGTGGCAATCTGCAGTCTCCAGAAGGTGAGAGCCCAGCTGGAAGGAGCACCTACTACGGCACCGGTAGGTCTGCAAATTTGGGACATAGGGCTGGACATGCTTTCCGGAGCAGAGATGGAAATGCTGACTGCCATTGCCACGTGCTCCTCTTTGGGACAGTGTAAGACCTGCCAGGACGGCAGGGATGAGGGAGGTGGCTGAGGCCCCATGTGAGTGGATTGATTTCCTGGACTACGACCTGAGTGAGCACTGGCTCCTTTGTTGGATGGACTTACGGATTTTGGACAATGAAATACCCTGATGAGGATGGGGGTTGGCTTTGCTGTAAGCACTCCCCTGCCCCGGGAAGTTTTTCCCATGGCTAGAAAGAAGGCCGAGGACATTTTGCGCTTTTGGCAAAGTGCTCAGATATTGGTGAAATGTACCTTGTAATTGTTGAAATTGTATGATTTCTCATGTTGTTGTAATTTGTGTAATGTGCCTAATTTCCTTGCACAGGGATGCTGGTGATGTAGATTGTGGGTAGTAAAGTGAGCATAGGGGTGGATTATTGGGCAGATATAATATATTATGCTCACTTTGTTAAAGATGGCACTGCCCACATGGAAGCTGTAGCTCAGGTGATATTAATGTGTGTTGGGGGCGGGCTGTGGGCAGGCAGGATCCTTGTAGCCTGGGGCTTAGTTTTAGGACTAAGCCTTTCCCACCTTTTTTTTTTTTTTTTGCCTTTCCCACCCTTTTTGATGTGGGGTGGTACAATCCCATCATGCCTCAGATAAGTGACTTTGTATTAGAGACTTCCCTATTTTGTATATTGGATTAAGAGTTAATTCTACACTATAAAATGGAGGCAGAACAGGAGCTTACTCTCTTGGTTCCTGAAATTAACATTAGAACAGAGAGAAGAGAGAGCAGAGACAGGCCATGTGGAGGAGGCCAGGAGAAGCAGCCAAGATGGCGGAGTGTTGAGTGAGAAGTCAGTTTCTGCAGAGTTTGTGCAGGGAGAAGGAAGGAGATGGGGAACAGAGGTGAATAAGTCTGATGAACTAGGAACCTTTGATTCTAGGAAACTCGGATAAGTCAGTAGCTTTGTGAGCGCTGAATATGAGTGGGTTTTGGAGCCCACTGTGTGTTTTTACTTGCCCACCAGGTGCAAGCTAGGATTAAAGTTGATGGCCCACCAGTTTTTAGATCCTTTGTTTTTTTACCGACTGTCCAAATCCAATGCGAACCTACATGGGCCAGGCTGCTGTGATAGTGGCCTTGGCCACTGGCTTTACACAGGCCCATAGTTCCCATAGAAATACTGGTGTTGGGCAGATAAAATATATTATGATCACTTTGTTAAAGATGGCGGTGCCCACATGGAAGCCTGTCCCCCAGGAGATATTAATGTGTATTGGGGATGGGCTGTGGACAGGCAGGATCCCTGTAGCCTGGGGCTTGGTTTTAGGACTAAGCCTTTCCCACCCTTTTTGATGTGGAGTGGTACAATCCCATCATGACTCAGATAAGTGACTTTGTATTAGAGACTTCCCTATTTTGTATATTGAATTAAAAGGTTTTGACTTCTACACTCTAAAATGGGGGCAGAATGAGAGCCTGCTCTCTCGGTTCCTGAGATTATCATTAGAGGAGTGAGCAGAGAGGAGAGCAGAGAAAGGCCACTTGGAGAAAGCCAGGAGAAGCAGCCAAGATGGCAGAGTTTTGAGTGAGAAGCCAGTTTGTGCAGAGTTTGTGCAGGGAGAAGAAAGGAGATGGGGAACAGAAGTGAATAAGTCTAGTGAGCTAGAAACCTTTGATTCTAGGAAACTTGGATAAGTCAGTAGCTTTGTGAGCACTGAATGAGTAAGGTTTGGAGCCCAGTGTGTGTTTTTACTTGCCCACCGGGTGCAAGCTAGGATTAAAGATGATGGACCATCAGTTTTTGGCTCCTTTGTTTCTTTACCGACTGTCCGAATCCAATTCGAACCTGCATGGGCCAGGTGGCTTTGGTGATGGCCGTGGCTCCTGGCCTTACAACTGGTCAGTTAGTTGATATAAATTTACTTGTTCCTTATTTTAAATATTGTATTTGTTCCCTTTTTTTTTTTTAATTTTATATAAGATATGTGCAGTGTTCATAGGGATTTGTTCATAGTTTTTTTTATAGTCCGGCTCTCCAACAGTCTGAAGGACAGTGAACTGGCCCCCTGTTTAAAAAGTTTGGGGACCCCTGGTCTGGATCAAATGCAAACCTGCATGGGCCAGGCGGCTGTGATGGTGGCCATGGCTACTGGCTTTATACTTATAAACTCAGAGACTTAAAGTAACCGTACAGGATGGTCTGAAATAAAAACTTTCTAATAAAAGCAGTTCATGATGCATAGTCATGTCCTAGGGAGGTATTTTTCTCTAAGAAACATCAATGCTTGCCTTAATTGAGCCTGTCTATTGTCTTTTGCATCTACAATAATGTACCTGATAACATGGCCTTGAATGTAAGGGAAAACTTTTCATGCCCCCTCAGGGCAGGCATCCTGCCAGAGCAGGAACCAACAAACTTATTGTTGTTATTATAATGTTAATTAACTATCTTACTCCTGCCTGTATGGCCAGGGGTCACCACTGTTTTGACCATGCACATGCAGGTTCTCCTTGGATTCAGGAAGACCATAAAAAAACAGTGGAGCCAAAAAACGGTGGGCCATTCACTTATTAAATTCTTGCACTGTGGTAAGGTACCTAAAAGCTAAAAAATTAATATTGATACTTTAGGAGGAAAGGTCAGGCTTCCTGTCCTGTCCTGCCTTTGGGGAGGGAGAAGAAATGTGAAAGTTTCCTGGCTTGCAGAAATGTATTGTGTAGGAGGCTCCCTTCTACTAGGAAGATTAAAGAGTATTTTATTAATTTGGGCTATGCATGCAGAGATTTTATAAATATGATTTTTTATACTTGTGTGATTTACACCAAACCAGGATAGCTGATAGCATTGTATTTGTAAAGCCAGTAGCCAGGGCTGCCATCACAGCAGCCTGGCCCATGTAGGTTCGCATTGGATTCGGACAGTCGGCAAAGAAACAACGGAGCCAAAAACTGATGGGCCATCAATTTTAATTCTAGCTTGCACCCAGCGGGCAAGTAAAAACAGAAACTGGGCTCCAAAACCCATTCACATTCAGTGCTCACAAAGCTACTGACTTATCCGAGTTTCCTAGAATCAAAGGTTTCTAGCTCACCAGACTTATTCACCTCTGTTCCCCATCTCCTTCCTTTTCCCTGCACAAACTCTGCAGAAACTGGCTTCTCACTCAACACTCCGCCATCTTGGCTGCTTCTCCTGGCCTCCTACACGTGGCCTTTCTCTGCTCTCCTCTCTGCTCTCTCCCCTCTAATGCTAATCTCAGGAACTAAGAGAGCAAGCTCCTGTTCTTCCCCCATTTTATAGTGTAGGAATCCAAACCTTTAATCCAATATACAAAATAGGGAAGTCTCTAATACAAAGTCACTTATCAGAGACATGATGGGATTGTACCACCCCACATCCAAAGGGGTGGAAAAGGCTTAATCCCAAAACCAAGCCCCAGGCTACAAGGATCCTGCCTGCCCACAGCCTGCCCCCAACACACATTAATATCACCTGGGCGACGGCTTCCATGTGGGCAGCGCCATTTTTAACAAAGTGAGCATAATATATTTTATCTGCCCAACAGTATTGTAAGGTCGGTGGATAATGAGGGATGGTCATGTGGGTAACTCAGACCCGCCCACTTTGGCTAGGACCGCCCACAATCAAGCCCGCCAAAGGAAGCTTCCCAGGAACCATTTGGAAAGAAGCGATCGTCTGCCAGCCAGTGAAATTTCACCACGTCATGTTAGCTCCACTTCCCTAGAGGGACCCTTTAAATATCTCCCACGTGGTTTAATCCATGCAACTTCCCTAGCCTCCATCTCCTCCATCTTTCTTTCCTCGGGGCCAGGGAAACTTGCCAGGCGGGATATGCGCTCTGTACTCAATAAAGCCGTTTATTATTCCACACTTTGCGGCTCCGGCCCTCTTCCTTCCTTCTCGGCGGGAAAAAATACCTTACATTTTGGTGCCGAAAACCCAGAAGGAGTTAGAAGTCCTCAAGGACCACTCCTTTCTCCTCCCCTCTGAGAAAGAACTAGGATAAAGAACCAGGATCTCCCATCTCCAACCCACTTCGGCGCACGGTGCCATAAGTCCCCTGCCTCCAGCATTCCTCTCAGTTCTTTATTCCGAGACTCCCTGTCCGAAACCGTAGCTATGTCAGAGAAGTCTTTTCCGTCCGTCTGAGTGAGCATGTGCTTGTGGATACCTCCCCAAGCACATCCACTTTCATCCGTGGCTGGACCTTGAGTTTTTAGGACGCTAATGCTCAGGTCTGACCACTCCGAGAACTGAGGGCAGCCGTGAGCGCACAGGAATCTCCCTCCCTAAGGAAGAAGAAACTGTTCTTCTTCTCCACTGTGGCCAGGCCACAGACCCACTCAATTAGCCTCCTGAAGGGACTTTCGGTTTTAACACCTCACCAATTTAACTATCGCCAAAAAAGGTGGGAACTGATTGGAGATCTCTTACATTCATGGCTCTTAATTATTTGCACAGATTCCCGGCCAGGGCACACAAGAGAAGCGCCCATCTGCTTCTCCACCCCTCCGCCGTGCTTTCCTCTCTGTCTCTCTCTTCCCCTCCCGCAGCCAAGGCTCCATTGGAGCAAAGATGGCCCGGGCGCTGGGGATGGCTCCTTGGCCTCTGCCTCAGGCGCTAGAGTGGCTCTGGTCGCAACATGGCGACACCCAGGATGGGCAGAGCATCGCCCCCTGGTGGGCAGAGCGTCGCCCCTGGTGGGCGTGCCGGGTGGATCCCGGTCGGGCGCATGCGGGAGTCTGTCTGACTGTCTCTCCCTGTTTCCAGCTCCAGAAAAATGAAATAATAATAATAATAATAATAATTATTTGCACAATCGTCCTTAATCTCTGTGCTGCCTGTTCCACCGCGCAGGCCTATTTCTGGCCAGGGAAACCTCACCTAAAACCTCTACTCCTAATCTTTCCTTCTCCGCGGACTCCAAACTCTCTCTCCCCTCCCTTCGCAAAATCCTGTTTTTTGTTTGTTTGTTTTTTTTGTATTTTTCTGAAGCTGGAAATGGGGAGAGACAGTCAGACAGACTCCCGCATGCGACCGGAATCCACCCGGCACACCCACCAGGGGCAACACTCTGCCCACCAGGGGGCGATGCTCTGCCCCTCCGGGGCGTCGCTCTGCCGCGACCAGAGCCACTCTAGCCCCTGGGGCAGAGGCCAAGGAGCCATCCCCAGCGCCCGGGCCATCTTTGCTCCAATGGAGCCTTGGCTGCGGGAGGGGAAGAGAGAGACAGAGAGGAAGGAGGGGGGGGTGGAGAAGCAAATGGGTGCTTCTCCTATGTGCCTGGCCGGGAATCAAACCCAGGTCCCCTGCATGCCAGGCCGACGCTCTACCGCTGAGCCAACCAGCCAGGGCCAAAACCTGTTTCTTATTCGCCATCTACTACCATCTCTTTCTCTTCCCCTTCTGGCCAGGGGCCCCTCCCTTCACTGTGTTCTCTAGTCCCGCCTCCGTCAGGCCTTTCTCAGCCTGGCATTGGCTCTTACGCCGGTTTTCAGGATGTCCAACCCCAATTTTCTTACAGGAAGTTCCTGCCGTGTACTGCCTTTGGCTCCAGCATTTTTCCTGCGGGATCTGGGTGCCGGGCTCCACACAAGCTCCCCTCCTCTTATTCCCAACCCCCCAAACCCCTATCCGGAACCTGTGAACACAGCATTTAAAGTTTTTAAAGATCCCAATTAATAGAAACAGGCCTGTTCACCAGGCCCACATGCAGCAAAAGGTAACGCTCTAAGCCCAAACTCTTGTGGCAACCCTGAGACCAGCAGAGCCTCCAGCAGCTTGCTTTAAGTGTGGCAAGCAGGACCACTGGTCCTGGCAGGGCCCCTGCCAGCAGCTGCCCATTGAGACTTGCCCTGACTGCAAGCAGCCCAGTCACTGGTGGAGTGAATGCCCCTTTGGGCAACAGGATTTTTCCTCAGCGCCTCTACGTGGAGGACAAGTCGCCCAAATGGAAGGCCAATCCAGCCAGGTGGGTGCATCATTCAAACTCCTAGGACACGGCCTGGGCTCAGAGAACCCAGGGTTCTGCAACAATTGGGTAAGTCAGTCCATCTCATTTCTTGTGGACATGGGGACTGCCTTCTCTGTTTTTGCCTTCATACTCTGGACCTCTAGTTCCCTCACAGGTTTCGGTTATGGGAATGGATGGGACCCCTTCCTTTCTCCTTTTTACGCCACTCCTGACATGCAGTTCTGCCTCAAGCTTGCCTCCTTATAGGACCCCTGGCAGTCGGAACCACTGGACTCCATCCATCTCCAGCTCACCAAAAGGCTGGACCCTGCAAATCCCCTATTACTCCTCTCTTTTTTTTTTAATCCTTACAGGACCACATCTGCAAAGTTTCTCAACTCACGGCCACACAGTTATTCCTCCTGACACCCTCAAAGCCACCACCTTCTGATCTCCCCCTCCCCACGATGCCCCTAATCAGCAGGAAGTAGCCAGACGAATAAACGGCGCCCCTTTTTCTATTTAACACAAAAAGTCAGAATGTAAGGTCAGTGGATAATGAGGGATGGTCACGTGGGTAACTCAGACCCACCCACTTTGGCTAGGACCGCCCACAATCAAGCCCGCCAAAGGAAGCTTCCCAGGAACCATTTGGAAAGAAGCGATCGTCTGACAGCCAGTGAAATTTCACCACGTCATGTTAGCTCTACTTCCCTAGAGGGACCCTTTAAATATCTCCCATGTGGTTTAATCCATGCAACTTCCCTAGCCTCCATCTCCTCCATCTTTCTTTCCTCGGGGCCAGGGAACCTTGCCGGGCGGGATATGCACTCTGTACTCAATAAAGCCATTTATTATTCCACACTTTGCGGCTCTGGCCCTCTTCCTTCCTTCTCAGCAGGGAAAAATACCTACAAGTATTGCAAATGAAGAGAGGAAGGAGATTTAAATTCCATCCCTTCCCCCCACACCTGTGAGGAAGCAGGTAATAGCTAGCCAGGTGTAGGAAGAGAGAAATTGAAAAAAAACCTTTTCTTATTTGATGAGCCATTTGCAGGCATTTATCTCCTAGCCCCATGGAAACTACCCCTCCCCTCCTGAAAATGTATAATTAATGTATATATCTCTAAACAAAGGAATGGCAAATTAACACTAGAAAATTTAGGAATATCTTTTAATGTATAAAATAACATTTTTGCTATTGTGTTACATTATAAGTTTCAATACGTAAAAATGTTTTTTATGAATCTTATAGACAAACGTTGTAAGTTTGCTAATGAATTGTGTCCCATCCCCTCCTCCTTTTCCCACCAACCTGTGTGTGTGAGAGAGCAAAGTTATATAACTTGCCGCAAGGGCTGTGCCCAGTGCACATGATTTGGGTCTGCAAATACCCCGTGTTAATCATATGCAATTGGCATATTTAATAAATCTCCTCCTTTAATAAAACCCTTCAAAATTCATCTGGACTTGGTGTCTCTAAGTAAACCTATGGAATTGAGGTATGGTTACTTTACAATAGCACTAGCTGATGAACAAACACACAAGGAAAACATTCCCCTTTTGCTCATTGAGAGCTACAAAAGCCCTGACACATTCTCCAGTTCCACAACCAGGAGAATCTTCTCCAGTTTTTCCTGGAATCAAAGCCCCACCCATCATAGCGAATCTCACAAAGCCCTTCACTTCTGGTTCCCCATCTGCACACCTTCTTTCTCTCTACAAAACATGGCTTCTTCTTCAGCATTCTGCATTTTCTCTCTTCTCTGCAAACATGGCTTCTTTCTCCCTCTTGTCCTTCTTCTCTCCCTTTTCAAAACTCTCTGCTGCAAAAGCCTCTCCTCCAGCAAACATTAGCAAAACAATGGCCCTTCCCAAGCAAGAGGGTAATTTGCATTTTTACAGACCACATATACTTGGGGCTGCCCAGACCCCAATGCAAACTATAAGTGAGCAAACATAAAAATCATATTTTACAAATTTATTTGACCAACACTGCCTATGCAAAAGAAGTTTCAGTATATACTGTAGGAACCTAGAATTAGGAATAGGGTGGAGGCCCTTTGGACAAAAGTCCATTGCCAGGACAAAAGTCTAAACGTTTTTCTGAACATAGTACTGAATACAGTACACATTGAATACCACATGAATCTGTCAATAAATAATATTAACAGGGACATTGTTAACCCCTAGAGTCAGCATGTTTCTTACCCTCCACCTAAACCCCAGAGAACTTCCTTCTTTTACTTCCTTAAAGTTGTTTGTTTATACTAATTAATATCCGAGCAAGTCTCTTATTGTACAGCTGTCTGTATCTTCTGCAAAAGGTTGAGATCACGGGTCCCCAAACTATGGACTGTGGGCCTCATGCGGCCCCCTGAGGCCATTCATCTGGCCCCTGCCGCACTTCCAGAAGGGGCACCTCTTTCATTGGTGGTCAGTGAGAGGAGCACATTGACCATCTCATTAGCCAAAAGCAGGCCCATATTTCGCATTGAAATACTGGTCAGTTTGTTGATTTAAATTTACTTGTTCTTTATTTTAAATATTGTATTTGTTCCTATTTTGTTTTGTTTTGTGTTGTTTTTTTACTTTAAAATAAGATATGTGCAATGTGCATAGGGATTTGTTCATAGTTTTTTTTTTATAGTCCAGCCCTCCAATGGTCTGAGGGACAGTGAACTGGCCCCCTGTGTAAAAAGTTTGGGGACCCCTGGTCTAGACGGTAGCCTCTAGTGCAGCTCATCTGTTCTCCAAGTAGTCATTGTCTTTGTGACAATGTACATTTTTACTTTTTATCCAATTCCAGAGATTTCCCACTTTGCTTTCTCCCAACTCTCTAATCTATCACCAATCAATTTCGTGTAACTCTCCTATGGCTTCCCCTTTGATTCTGATGTAGAAAGTAAGTTGTTTAACTGTCATTTTCCAGAGCATTTTCTCAATCCCTTGATACTTTGGTTCCTAGCAATTGTTGACAGTTTGACTCAAATAAACTCATAAGATTTCTTACCAGTTTGGAAGTTTCTTATGACAACACATGTATCCATGTCTCTGTTCTCCAATAAATTAACTTAAAAAAATAAAATGTGACAATGAATATAAAAATGTTTTATAAAGTGGTATAAAAGCTGCAACACAACTGATAATACAAACTCAAATCTAAACAACAAAATGTAAATGTTTCTCACAAAGGGCTAACTGAGTACTTGGATTAAAGGTTTGCTTGTGTCAATTGTTTCTTAAAAGAAGCCAGCTCAAGATAATCCTCATGCCAAAGGGATGGTATATTCTACCCCCTACTTTATTAATTCTTCATAGAAAATGTAAAAACCATTACAAGCTGAGAGTAAAAAACCATGCAAAAAGAGAACATTGACTGTATAAAAGAACAAACATATTGATAAAGAATGATTCCAGAACAGGAAGAGAGTGGTAAGTAAAGAACAATCTAAGTAGCAAGTTTGGCCCAGGAGGAAGAATATGTCTTTCTCTGAAATGAAAGAACAAAGATGCAGTTGTATCATTTTCAGAAAGGAGATGAATTACTGTCTTGCTTCTCTGGAATCTACAGTTTTCCTCCATTAGCATCATTTCCAGGGACCAAACCCACTTTCAATAGTCAGAGTTCAGTACTGGCACATTTTAGGAGGATACAATTAACATTAACAGTCTTCCAATTAACTTGGAAACATTTTTTTTTTCATTTTCTGTTACATGAAGTTTTAGAACTTGTTCTATATATGTCCACATCACTGATTTCAAATCTAAAATCTGGTTTTTGGTGCATGCTCTAGCTTTCATGCAATTTTAATTTCTTTTTGCTACAGTTAATGGCATGCATTGGTTTTTAAATTGGAGTTAAAGGGCAACGACTCTTGGATTGAACATAACCACAAGGCAATTAGTGTTTTATAAACATCACTTTTACATAATTGTAGTTGTTTGTAAATGTAAAAAAAACTATTATCTGATAAAAACACCGTCTTATTTTGTTTTAAGATTGAATCATGGCTTCTTCGAGTAGGCATAAATGTAATAGTCCTGACACCTTCTGTTATATATGTGGCTGTTATGCACTTCAACATCAAAGGCGCAATATTTCATCATTTGTGACACGTGCATACATTGCCTATTTTCAAGTTCCCCTTGGCGATCAAGACAAGAATTGGGCTCCTCATATTGTGTGTCATAATTGTGAGGAAATACTTCATGACTGGACAAAAGGAAAATTCAAAGAAATGCCTTTTGGTATTCCCATGGTTTGGCGTGAACTTAAGGACCACAGCAGTGACTGTTATTTTTGTCTGATCTATACAAGGGTATTGGCAAGAAAAATTGGCGTATGATTGCATATCCTAATATTCTTTGAGCAATACGACCTATCCCACACTCTGAGACACTCCTTGTTCCAGTTTTCAATGGTTTTATTTCTTCTAAAGATGAAGAAAGTGAACATGGTGATCAAGTGTATTTTGATAAGATGCATGAGGAAATGGCTGTAGAATCTGAAGGGTCCTCTTCTGATGCCAAGCAGTCATTAACCCCTCAGCAGTTAAGCCAACCCGAATTGAATGACTTAGTAAGAATGACATAAAAATTATTCTTGACTTTCTGAAGTATGAGGAGCATAACTGGATCATTTGTGTGGATCTTAAAATGGTAAATTTTCTGCTAGGACAACAGAGGTTTCACGAAGTATCCTTGCTTTCTGTGTTTGTGGGACAGCCGAGCTCGGGGAAACTCTGGACACAGAAGGAGTGGCCAAAACGTGAAGCTCTGGAAGTAGGGATGCAAAATACTGTGAATGAACCTGTAGTTAATCAAGACGGGATCATTTTTCCCTCACTTCACATCAAAATTGGCTTCATGAAGCAGTTTGTTCAGGCTTTGAATAGAGAAAGTGAATGCTTTCAACATATTATTTCTGCTTTTCCTGCCTTGTCTTTCAAGAAGATAAAAGCAGGTGTATTTGATGGACCTCAGATTCAAACCCTCATATGTGACAAAGAATTTGCCAGGAAGATGAATAAGGAGGAGAAAGCAGCATGACAGTGTTTTGTGGCAGTTACAAAGGACTTCCTGGGCAACAAAAAAGCAGAAAACTGAACTTCTGGTTCAAAGGATGCTATTGGCTTTCTGCGACATTGGATGTAACATGAGTGTTAAGATTCACTTCCTGAACAGCCACCTTGATAAGTTTTCCAAAAATCTTGGAGCTGTTAGTGATGAGCCGACTACTGTTGGAGCATCAAACGAGATTGTCTTCAACAAGTACACAAAGGTAAGAGCTACAGACGCAAATTTTTTCCTGAATAGAATTTAAATAAGTTTTGTGCAAATTTTATGATTAAAATAAGTGATTTAATATGTTCTATTTTGAAATTGTAGGCAAATTCTGATGCAATCATATCTTTTAGTGTATTTACTGCATTATATAAATTATATTTTCACAAACATGATGCTCAAGAAGACATTCTACTTCATTATGTTAATGTAAATGTTGAAAATTTTACAATAAGATGAAAACCTAGAATCTTGAATTGCAAAAAAACTGTAGAGCTGACAGAGAAAAACTAATGTCAGATTTGAGATCAGCATACTCAAATTAAGTAAAAACAAGTGTATTTGTGGATGCAACAAAAATTTTGTTCCCCATTGTTATCATCTTATTGTAAGGTATTTTCCCTGCCATGGAAGAAAGAAGGGTGTAGCTGCCAAATGTGGAATAGCAAAAGCTTTATTTAGTACAGCGCATCCTTGACGAGGTTCTTTGGTCTACAGAACGGGTCAGAGAAGTTGCGCTGCCTCCCCCGTTTGGGGGTAATTTATAGCATCAGTAGGGTGGTCGGGTTGATATGATGTGGTGAAATTTCATTGGCTGACAGTCATTCTTTTTCAAAAGGCTCCTGGAAAGTTTCTTTTGGCGCTCATGGGTGTCGGCGGTTCCAGCCAAAGTTCCTGGGCCTGGTTCCTCAAGTGACCTTCCCCCATTGCCAACCGACCTCACACTTATAACAAAGAAGATTATAACAGACAATGCCAATGATTGATTTGAATTTGCTCTGATTCATACTATAAAGATATACCTCAGTAATGATCAGAGGTCTTACATTTCTAAACTCTCTAAGGCCTGTCCTGGAGCTGACAGTGGAAAACTCTGTAGGGTGTGTCAAAGCCAAGTACTTTTTGTCAGAGATATTTCTATTTTATCTAAGACTAATTTTTGAAATGTGAGAGATTGAATAGAGTTATTTCTGAAAAACACAAAGAGGAAATAGGCTAAATGAAAATCAAAGAAGTTTATTCTTTTTCTGCCATTCCAGCTTTTTAAGTGTCAGTTGCCTCCTTTCCAAGGTCAATTGAATCATCCTGTTAAGTATTCCATGAAATATTTGTATTTTCATCTTTCCTAAATTAATTGATTGAAAACAAAACAGGTAAAATCTTAGATAAAAAGATTAGATTTGTCTAGAATTATATGCTAATACAGACATGATGGATTTAAGGGCAAAGCCACAGCCCTAAAAGATTCTACAAGACCAGCGTAAAGTAGGAGAAAAAGGATTGAGCTAAAGATTCTAACCTTGGCCTTTTCAACACTGTTAGCTTGTGATCTAGAATTATGCCCTGAGTTAACCTCATTGGACCTCAGTTTCCTTATCTGAGTAACAAATAGCTGAATTTGTTAAACAAATTAAACAAGGAGGCCATTAGACTGAGTTGGCTCTAAAAGCGCATACATAAGTAGATCAATATATAAGCTTGTAAATGCATCAAAGTTATAAAATTGAAACCTAAAAACAAGCAACCAGAAAAGCCAACTAGGTTACAAGCTATAGACAATCAATACTTTCATTATGTTGCTTTTATTTTTTCTGTTTGAAAAATTTCCCCCAGTTCCCATCAAAGTAGAGTATCTATCTACTTCTGCTTTGACACTGCCTGATTCAAATTGATTTTTTCTTTTTTTGACAGAGACAGAAAGAGAGTCAGAGAGAGGGACAGATAGGGACAGACAAGAAGGGAGAGAGACGAGAAGCATCAAGTCTTCGTTCCAGCACCTTAGTCATTCCTTGATTGCTTTCTCATATGTGCCTTGATGGAGGACTACAGCAGAGCGAGTGAGCCCTTGCTGAAGCCAGTGACCTTGGGCTCTGGCCAGCGACCATGGGGTCATGTTTATGATCCCACACTAAAGCTGGTGACTCTGCGTTCAATCTGGTGAGCCTGCGCTGAAGCTGGATGAGCCCGCACTCAAGGCATCGACCTTGGGGTTTTGAGCCTGGGTCCTCAGTGTCCCAGTCCAATGTTCTATCTACTGTGTCACCACTTGGTCAGGCTCAAATTGATTTTTGCTCCAATAAATTCTTAAAAATTTAATATGCCTCAGTTTCTTGTCTACTAGATTTCATGACATCCTCTAATTTCTACTGAGAAAGAAACAAGATAAAAAGGCTTTAAAGTGCTCAATAGGAGTTAGGCCTTGGTTAGGAGGGGGGAAACAAGAACAACTTTCTAAGTATTGCAGCTATACTGGAAGAAACACTGGAGATTTTACCTAGATACTTTCTTTTTAAATAGGAAAGCTCCCTATATATAAAACGGTTGTGAACAACAGTCAAAGAAAGAAAGATTTTTATTTAACAGCCCTTCTTGGCCAGGAATATAACTGATTCTACTGAAAACAAGTAAATTAAATGTTCTCGAGAAGCCAGCTGCACTGTTGAGCCAGGCAACTGGCAGTTGGAAGTGTTTGTTTCATGCCCCATGGGTGAGCAGCTCTCACTGACATCCAAAAGCAACCTGACCACTAGAAAGCTCTGGATTTGTCTCTAGAGCATTAACATTTTTATTACCTTACAATCCATCCAAATCCATACAAAGGTGATTTACTCCCTTGGTGTGTGCAATAAAATACTAAAAAATTAGCCCTGGAACAGCCACAGGGATCAATTAACCCAAACCCAGAATTCTAAGCAGTAGAGATTAGTTTTTGGAATATCTCCCAGTAATTAAATCGAGCAGTAAAGGTGATTCTACCACTTTCCTAAGTACCTTTTTAAAAACTATTTTAACCAGCACTGAATCTAATCTCCTCAAATGTATAAAAACACTTAGCGATGATTATAAGTATTTATACTATAGGAAGCCAGGAAATGCCACTGATGGGGTTTGGGACAAGCCATCCTAGAATCTGCCACATTGGCATGTGGATTATTTCAAGATGAACATGATCAATGTTCAACAGATTCAAGAATTTTTTACCTCCCTTTTAACTGTCTAACAAAATTTAGATAGAGGTCCTGTAGCAGGAAAGGGGTTATTGCTAGAGATAGCTTTTTATATCAGAAATACTTATCTACATGGCATGACAAATATTTGTTTATCATGTATTTGCTTTTTCCATCTTCCTGTGAATTGTCTTCCTCCTGCTTAACGTCCCAGACCCCTTACCCCTACTCCTTATCTCAGGATGGCATATAAACCTCAGTTACCTGATTGCCTGTGGGTCTCATATACTTATGTTGCCCTTGTACATACGTAATCAAATATGTTTTTCTCCTGTTACTTTGTCTCATGACATTTTTTTAGTAGACCATCTACAAGAAGCTATAAGAATTAAATAAAAACTATTTCCCACACCAACACTATGAAAATGAACACATGTTTCAAACAGTCCGAGAAAAGAGAAATCAGAAGTGGTAAATAAACAACTCTATTTTTTATTTTTCATGGAAGACTAGAGGACCTAAAATGTAGAAAGGCGGAAACTGGTGGATAGGAGATAGTCTTTAACATCCGTGTTCTTTGATCATTTATTATAAAAGATAAAATGAACTTTTCCAATCCAACATTGCCCTGCCATTAAGTACTTGGTATCGCTAAGGAGGACTTTCTTTGCAAAGCTGAAGGGACAGTCTCTTAAAGAAAGATGAATCATTCTGCTCTTTGACTACAAATTCTACTTTTTCTTGTCATATTTGGAATGAGTCTGCTCTCTGTCCCCTATGACAAAACCCCAATGCAGAAGTCCCCCTTGAATAGTCTTCCTTACCAATCTTGGGGGAAAAAAATGACAAGTTAGAATCAGATCAAAATGGTCAATTAAGACAGTTACAGGATCACAATCTTGGGAAGGAACCTAAAAATTTAAACAAAACTTCTAATCTCATTAGTAACCCCTCCACAACACCTGGGCCTTGTAAGCATTTGATTTCTGTTTGAATACTTAACAGTGATTAGAAGCTCTTTGGAGAAGGAGAATATAAGAATAGGTTTTTTGGGGGGTTTTTTTGGTTGAGCAGGAATCTGCCTTGCCTAACTTTTATTTATTAACTTTATTTCTGCCCACAGAAGCTACAAAAGATATACACATAACCTCTCTTTCATATGACAGTTCTTCAAATATTTAAGATAGGCTTATTTAGCTAGTAAAGAAAAAATATAATAATTAAACTAATAATATATGTAAAAAATTGCAACATGCAGATACAGAGCTGAATGTGTTCTAGGTATATTTTGACCAGTACGGTCTGCAATGTACTATTAACTCCCCACCTTGATAAACTTCTAATAATATAGCCTAAAATTAACCTCCCCAGAGCGCTCATCACACTGAGCACATATAACAGCTAAAACCCACTCATATTATCATGTAAAATTACTGCTAAATACAAAGGCCCTCATACTGTCTTTGATAGCTTATTTTACTGACCTTCAATTAAGTATATCATAGATGTAAACATAAGAAATATTCAAAACTAAAGAGAATTTTATGGGAGTTTATTTGAGCCAACCTGATAACATATATGGGGTGCAAAATTTCAAATGCTCCAGAAAATGACAGTTTTGCAATTTCTTTTATACATTTGAAATTAAAGAGGAGATGTAAGGAAGATGATATATATGAAGGTGGTAGAAATCAAGGCGAGGATCAGATTACAGATAGCTAAAATTATGTTCTCTCTTGGGGGTGGTCATGCTTTAGAAGGAAGGGCCTAAAAGGTTGGTTGCAGATTAGGAGGAGTCTAAAAAGGGGCATTTCAAAGGTGTGTTAAACTGCTCACAAATATTAGGGGATCAGGGAATGTGCAGATACTACAGTACCTTCAGCCTTTTTTTTAAAAATTTTATTTATTTATTTATTTTAGAGGGGGGGAGAGAGAGAGAAAGAGAGAGAGAGAGAAGGGGGAGGAGCAGGAAGCATCAACTCCCATACGTGCCTTGACCAGGCAAGCCAGGGTTTTGAACTGGCAACCTCAGTGTTTCCAGGTTGACGCCTTATCCACTGCGCCACCACAGGTCAGGCCCTTCAGCCTTTTTTATAGTGCATTTTCACCAATGAAATAAAAGTTGGTTTTGCATCTCATTTGCATAATCAAACAACTTTTTTTGACTTGTTTGCTTTTCTGATATTCTTGTTTAAAAAGAATCAAATGCTTCTTTTTTAATCACTTTATATTTATTTTGAAATATCCCCTAATTTTTGTGAGCAGTATAGATGCACAGAAACAGTAAGCAGGACTTGCTTATAGCAAAGTTAAGCCTTTTACTAAAGTAGTTATGTGCCTGGGATATGACTATGCACCATGATCTGCCATAGGAATTTATAATTAGATTATCCTGTGAAGTTACTTTCCGTAGAACACCTTTTTTTGTCCACATAGATAATATTGAATTTTACCTGAGCCCTAGGCGCTTGAAAATCAGAGAAATTTAAAGGAATCCTGTTCTTTTGTGTTTCAGAAAAAAACATTATTGCAAAGAACCATCCTTCCCCATATAACTTAGATAGGACTCACATGTGTTCCCCTAGTTCATTTTTGGCAAAATCAGTCACAGATCTTCAAAAGTCTCATTCTTTACCTTGAAGGGTTCAGAAAGAGTCTCCCCAAGTTGTATCATCTTGGCATGTAGACTACTTTGAGATTAAAGCAATCAGGACCCAGCATGTTCAAGAAAAACTTTTACCTTTCCCTTAACTGCCTCTAACAATTTAGGTAGAGTGCCTGGTCTAGGAAGAGAGCTCTCCCCAGAGATAACTAAAGAGAATGGGAAAGGTGGGTAGGCTGAGGGGGGCTCACAAGGCCTGTTTGTTCAAATTCTTCTCTGTGTCCCACTGTTTCTGCATGACATAGAAAACATTTGTTTACTAACTATTTATTATTCCCATGTTCCTGCAAATTATCTCCCCCCTCTTTGAAGTCCTAAACACTTACCCTCCCTATTCCTTAGCTGAGGATGGTATACAACCTCCAATTGCCTGAGTGCCTGGTGGTCTCATACACCTATGGAGCCTCCACAGACATGCATTACATTTTTTTCTCTCCTAGTAATCTGTTTTATGTTAAATTGATTATTGGACTAGCCAAAAAACCTAGAAGGGTAGAATAAATTTTTTTTTCTTCCCAACAGCCTTACAAATGAGTAGCTAAACTGCTTGACTGCACTGATGTTTGGAGCAAAATCCTTGTTAAACAAAACTTGGTTAAGAATCTGTCCTTCCGCAGGCCCCTGAAATTTGGCTTACCTTCAGCCTGAGCAACTCCTTAAGTACCGCGCCCCCCTCAAAATAGGCTGGGCTCAGGGTACAGTATTATTAAATTTACTATCTGGTCATTTGAGTTTTTCAACCTACTTCTCCATACCTTTTTTACTACTGTCTATAAAAGAAATCTCCTTTTTACCTAACTCTTAAGATGCTTTGCAGGTCTTAAGACCTTAAGAACACTTATGGTCATAGTGTTCTCCCTTTTATTCTAGTCCCCCTTGTCTTATTGCAATAGTCTTTCCTCTTCTTCTTGCAAAAATCCTTTTGAATAGTCTCTCCTCAATAAGTCAGGATTTCTTTTTATTTGTTATTATTCACATCCTTACTGAACTTCATTGTATTAATTTTAGCCCATCATTATGACCTGTCCAGATACTGCTGAATCTTAGTCCTGTTACCTAGCATCATAAATTTTATGGCACTTGCAAGTTTGATATGTTCCTTTTATATCTTCCATCAAATTTCTGATAAAAGTATTAGAATTATCAAAGTCAGAGCCCTTTGGCAGGATACAGCCATCTCTTGCCATATCGCAGTTCACTTTTTGCAGTGTCACTTTATCACAGATTTTTAAATTGTATATATCTATTTTTGTATCGCAGGATTTTGCGGTATATAGGTATCTTTATATACTTATTATTTGTGGTAAAATAAGCATTTTTTATCCTTAAAAAATTGAAAAGGTTTATAAGAGTGTGGGGAGGGTTTATAAAGCCATGTATATATATATATATATATATATATATATATATATATATATATATATATAATAAATGAAAGGTTGTAACTTCGCTGATTTTTGCCTATCATGGGGGAGTCTGGAACCTAACCCCTATGATAGACAAGGAACCATTGTACTGCCCTTCAATTTGACAGTAAACCATTACTCAGCCTCTTAGGAGAAAGTGACCCAACCACCTCCAGATATACCCAACAATGCTCTTACCCAGCTAACATTTTTTTCACAAAGAGATCATGAGGCACACTATCAAATATCTTGTTTGATATGTATCCTGCTATAAATCAGATATATTACATTATGTCTGTATATCCCTTGATCTAACAGCTTTTATATCTGTTCTTTATAGGAATTCAAAATTTTCTATACCTCTGTTAGCAGCAGGTTTAGACCTCAGTTCTTGAGTTGGCTAAGAAAGAAGTCAGAGCCAAGAACTCTGGCACAAGAAGTTTATTTAGAAAGTCAAAGGTTGAAGAAATGAACCAGCTGGGATGCATAAACTCAGGAAACAAGTTACAGAGGCAAAAGAAGGGTGCTTGGAGCTAGGAGAAAGAAAGCAAAGATAACATGCCTGAGGAAAGAAGAGGAAGAAAGGTGTAGGTAGGCTCTATAGCAGGGGTCAGGAACCTATGACTCGCAAGCCAGATGTGGCTCTTTTGATGGCTGCATCTGGCTTGCTGACAAATTTTTAATAAAAAAAATAATAACGTTAAAAATATAAAACATTCCCATGTATTACAATCCATTCATTTCCTACCACTCATGTTCATGGTTGTGGGTGGCTGGAGCCAATCAAGCTGTCCTCTGGGACAACACCAAATTTTTATTGGATAATGTGTAACATACACAGGTCATTGTATGGCTCTCACAGAATTACATTTTAAAATATGTGGCAATCATGGCTCTCTCAGCCAAAAAGTTTCCAGACCCCTGCTCTAGAGAAACATGAACTGGGTCCCTTGCCATAAGGGTTTCTATCTATTTTTTAAAGGCAGGAATTTTAGGGGAGGTCTTGGGGAGGAATTTAATAGAATATTCATCAACTTTTCAGGTGTATCCTTTCAAGTTCATGGTCTCTACTGATTGGTTGGTGCTAGGGTAGGGAGTCATTAGTCATTGGATCTAGTCCTAATGTCAGCCATAGTGTCATTTCATCTGGTTTTGCTGTTTTTCTGGTCCTGGAGCTGGTGAGGTAGAAACACTACTGAGGCTTAGATGTTATCTCTAGTTTGAGCAAAACTCTGTCTCTGTGGTCAACAGTCTCAAGGCTCTGTTCTCCTAAGATTATTTGATGCAGGTCAGAACCTCATTGTAGTGAGGGCTTAATGCTTAAAAAAGTGGTTGTGCAAGGGCTCTAATGCGAGTATATGAGATTATTCTCTGGCTCCCTTGTTTCTACTCAAAGAGCGTCTAAACCATATGACTAAGGACATGCTAGGGGAGAAAAGGTCATCCTTGGGGTGAAGTTCTAGTTTATAATAGTTGTTTTCTCTAGTTTTCCCATTGCTAGGCACCTGTGACTTTCTGCCTTGGTGACATTCCATGCCTGGCCTGTCATTCCTGCTCTGCTTATGCCTGTATAACTGCTTACTCTATCAACTCTAAATGGAAAGAGAAGAGCATTGGACTGGTCTCTCTCATCTTTTTTTCTTTCAAGGAAAAAGGAACTGATAGTTGAAATTATGTGTGTCAAAATAAACATACTGAATACTGATATTCACAAACTATTTCGGATATCTCTTTGTCACTCAGAGAAATCAAATAGTTTAGCCTTTTTTAAAATTTTTTAAAAATTTAAAGTGTTTGTTAGGTTCAGGTTCAGGATCCCTTACCAAAAAACCTTTACTAAGCCAGGTTAAGCTTTAAGTAATTTGGTGCCAAAACCATTCCTGTAACTCCCCACCTGAACAAACTTGATTGATATTTGGTATCACCTCACCTAGCCTCCCATTGGGACAACTTCCTTTGTAAGTGATTCCCTCTCCCAACCTCCTGATTGAGAGTATTCCCTCACCCTGTGCCAAAATTTCACACCAAAATTAACCTCCTGACTAAGCCTTACTCACTAACCCTATAAACACTTAACCCTTTGAGTAGTATGAACGTTTATGTATGTCCTCGTGCCTCCTGACCATTCAGAGTACGAGCATATGAATATTTTTATTTTAAAAATGTGTAAGGCAACATTAATAAAAAGCAAATGTATGTTCTTCTTGTTTTCATAAATTGGTTATCAAACAAACATTATTTCAAGTTAATAAAATTGTAACTGGAACTAATTTCATTTTTTGAAAAAAACCTCACTCCCAGGTGTCAGCGAGCAAGAAAAAAACTCACTACTCAAAGGGTTAAATCCCGAGACTCTCAGGGCTGATGTCACTAGGGTCTTAGCACATCTGTTCACAGATGCATAAATAAGTTTCTTATAAAACTCATCAGGTCTTGTGTATCCCTCCTTTGGTGACCTAACGATGTTACTTTCACAGTCAATACCATCCATCTGTTCAGGATTTTCCTCATGTGAGTCAAATAAGTTTGCAAATATGATGTATATGTTTGCTCCCTTATATAAATAGTTTGTATTGGTTGTGGGGGATAGGCTGTAAGCAGACAGGGTCGTTATAGCCTAAGGCTTAGTTTTAAGACTAAGCTTTTCCCCGCACCCTTGACTGTTGCATGATGTGGGGTGGTGCACTCTCATGAGGAATCCCATTATGTCTAAGATAAGTGACTTTGTATCAGAGACATCCTTATTTCTATATTGGATTAAAGATTTGGATTTCTACATTATAAAGAGATCAGAGAAAGGCCACATGGAGGAGAGGAGAAGCAGCCAAAATGGTGGGAGTGCTGAAGGAGAAGCCAGTTTGTGCATAGTTTGTGTAGAGAGAAGGAGATGGGGAATAGAGGTGAATAAGGCTGGTGAGGTAGAAAGTTTGATTCTAGGAATACTTGGATGAGTCAGTTGCTTTGGGAGCCCTGAATGGAAAGGGAAGTGTTTTCCCACTGTATGTATTTCTTGCTGGCCAGGTGCAAGCTAGGATTAAAGCTAATGGTCCACCAGCTCTTGGCTCCGTTGTTTCATTACTGTCTGTCCAAATCAAATGCGAACCTGCACAGCCATGGCTACTGGCTTTATACCTAGTTTCTAATATTTTGTTGGGCAAACAATTTTGTAAAAAGTGTTTTTTAAGTTTGCTTGCTTGTATCGGGGCAGTGCCCAGTGTGTATGTAGTCTATGGTGACTGTGGGTGTGTGCCCTCAGGGTGGCAGACTGCAAATTGAAGATTGCCTTCCTGCTTGGGAAGGGGCCGTTGTTAGCTATTGTTTGCTGGAGAAGCTTTTTTCCCCCTAGCCTGTTTGGGCTGGAGAGTGCACAGAAGGGAAAGTTGAGAGAGAAAGAGTGTGCTGAGGGGTTTGGATGCCCTGATTTGGGTCCGACCTGTTTGGCTGGGGACTGCTGTTTTGTTTGTAGGGGCTTGTGAGTTTGGGTGAATCTGGAGGGAGAATGGGAGGTGGTCTTCCCTGCAAATTTTCTCATCGGCCCTTATGAGACTTTAATAAATGTAATGGCCCACCATTTTCTGGCTCCACAGTTCCTTTACCATCTGCCCAAATCCAATGAGAACCTGCATCTGCATGGCTATGGCAGTGGCCCCTGGCCTTACATATTTGTCTTGGGAGATTCTAACAAGAAGTTGCCTTTATTCTGTCTTAAATTTTCCTATGGAGCAAACATGGCTTGAAGTCCATGCCATGGTAAACTGTGTTGATGCTTTGAGAAAATATTTCCTTTCAACAAAACAAGTATTTGCATACGTTTTCCTGCCTACATTCTCAACCCTTTGATATGTACTTGTGAATGAATGTTTGAAAGGGAAGCACAGGGATCAGATCTTCTGAGTAATGTGAACAAATATTAATTGAGAAGAACTTAATCTTCACCAGTGTTACCAGACTCTAACCAGTCCAGGGTTCAGCTCACCCACTGCCTCAATAGCCAATAAGCAAAGACTGAGTGTTGGGCAAATAAGCTATTTTTTCTCACTCTTAGTGATAAAGATGGCTGCTGCCCTCACGAGATACAGCTAATTGCCCTTCTTACTTGGGTAGGGGCTTGGTTATGCTCATGTGTGCTGGAGGAGGGGTTGTCTTGCCAAAAAGTTTTAAAAAGAGGAGGTAGGATGCCATTTTAGACAGAGTGGCCATGTTCTTGTAGAGAGGAAGAGCCCATGGGGTAGCAGGGCAGGGAGGCCACATGGAGGAGGCAGCCAAAATGGTGAAATGGTAAGGTGAAAGCCTTTGATTCTAGGAAAACTCAAATGAGTCAGTGGCTTTGGGAGCCCTGAATGGAAAGAGAAGTGTTTCCTGCTATGTATTTTTACTCACTTGCTGAGTACAAGTCTAGAATACAGGAAAATGCACCACCAGTTTTTGGCTCCGCAGTTTCTTTACCATCTGTCCGGATCAAATGAGAACCTGTAAGAGCTAGGCGGCTGTGATGGTGGCTGCAGCTACTGGCTTTACACTGGGTCTGAGAAGGAAACAGGCATCTCTAATTGAAATTGCCCAGCAACTTGACAAGACAGAGGGCATATCCTAGTTCAGAGCCTGCCCTACAATCTCAGTTGTGAGGGCTGATTATATACTTTTTCAGGTGAGGTTAGTACAATAGGGGGCATGTAGTTAATCATAAAGCAGAATAACTGGTTTCTGGTGTAACTTCGGCCGAAGGAGGACACCTGAGTTCAGGCAAGAAAAGTTTATTAGGGGGTCATTTGCTGGGCTTACTCCTAAGGTAGAGGTCATCACTTGGTTCTCTAACAGGTAGGGTTAAATAGGGGATTTGAGGGTGTGGGCTGTAGTGTTGTAAGGGACCAAAAGCTACAAAATTAATATTAATATTTTAGGAAGTTTGAAGAACATTTTATTAATTTGGGCTAGGCGTGCAGAGAGATTTTGTAAATAATCTTTGTACTTGTGTGATTAGCATAAAACCAAGATGGACGATGGCATTGTGTTGTAAATGCAAAGGGGAAGGAGACTTGGATTCTCTGAACTTTTACCACACCTGTGGGGAAATGGGTAAATAGCTAGCCAGGTGCAGGCAGAGAAAGATTAAATTAAACCTTTTCTTATATTAATGGGCTATTTACAGGCATTTGTCCCCATGGAAACTACCTCTCCCCTCCTGAAAACATGTAGTTAATGTATGTATTTCTGGACAAAGGAATAGCAAATGAACACTAGAAAATATAGGAATGTCTTTTAATATGTAAAGTGGCATTTTTACCATTGTGTTACCTTGTAAGTTTTAATGTGAAGAAACGTCTTTTTATGAACCCTATAGGCAGATGTTATAAACTTGCTAATGAATTGTGTCCCATCCCCCTCTTTCATCCTTTTCCCAAACCTGTATAGGAGAGAACAAAGGTTATAAGCTTATGCCATGATGTCAGGCTTTTTCCCCACCCATGTATAATTAAGGATATATAACCAGCCCCTAGAATATTATAGATGCACACGATTTGGGACTGCTCCATGTAAGCTATATGCAGCCGGAATATTTTATAAATTTTCTCCTTTAATAAAACTGTTCAAAACTCATTTGGACTTGGTGTCTACAAAAAATCCGTGGAATTGTGGATTGGGTACTTTATAACAGTAGTCCTTACATGAAAAAAGGATTAACCATAAGTAAGCTAGGGGACCTTCCATACCCAGGTGAGTCAATCCGGATGTCTGGGGAAAGGTGATCTGGAATGTCCAGTTTTTTAATGTGCCTTTGTCTACTTAAGGGAGGAGGGAGTCATGGTCCCTGCCTACAACCCTATGACCCGGCATTTGAAGAGTCATCAAGCAGGATGGCTGGTTCCTGTAATTGTAATGTCTTCCCCATCTAATTGCAGTCTTTATTGCTTCTTGGGCTCCAGTCATCTCCTCAGGGGTATGGGAATGTCCAGTTTCAGTAGTTCTCCTGCATTCCTGGGTGGAATGCTAAGAAAATCTAGGAACTAGGTTACATATGGTGCACTAGGAATTAAAGATATAGATATAGATGATATAGATATAGATAGAGATATAGATAGATTGTATATTATATTGATACTCTATCACCAGAACTATATATACTTTAATAGATAAATTATATAAAGAGTAAACAATATATTCAATCAAACAATAAAAACATTACAAATGTAGACTGTAAGGGTAAAATGATAAAATATCATTTTCCTAGGGTGTTTCTTGAAAGTCTAATTAGCTCAAAAAGAAGCCAACTCTTTTTATTTCATAATTCAATTCACATACCTCTGACCCTTGGAACTATTAACAAACACTTTTGAAATGAAGTCTCTCAGGAGATTATTTATTTCTCAAGGAGATAGGAGAAGTTTTCATTGTTCTTTCTTCTATATTAAGATATAGATTTAGGTAAAATTATCCAGACTTTGTAAGTCTGCCCAGACTGTTGTGCTACCTTATGTGCATGTCAATGTAATAATGCTCATGCAATATTAAATTGTGTTTTTACTCTCTTCTCCATTTGAACAAAGGATTGTATTGCTGGCAGAATTTTTAAATTTTCCTATCAAGGTGTAACTGGGATATGTACTCCCTCCTTACTAGAGCATTGATAAGAGCTTTTTGTTATTTTAACAAGAGTACTCTTGCATCTCTACATTAGTCTGGATTTGCCTCTTTATTTCCTGATAGTACTATGGCCTGTGGGGGAGGAAAAGTAATTTTCTTTTACTCTCTGGGTTCTTGGCTGCAACCCTGCTGTAATAAAAGACAGATTAACAGGAGAAAAACAAACAAAAACTTAATAACATGTATACCTCTTGTACACATGGAAGAGACCCAGGAAAACTGAGTAAATCTCTCAAATGGCCCAAACATTACCATAAATCTATCTCCAGCTAAAGAAAAAAGAAATGTTGGGGAGAGGGGAAGAACAGTACACAAGGATAACATTGTTATGCAGATTTAAATTATTGCCTTCTGCATTGCCAGGAGTTTCTAGTGATATGGTCATCCCCTTCCTGGTACAATGAGGGAGACACCCTTACAAATGGAGATTTTCCTTAGAAGTGTAAATTTCTTTTATAAAAGGGTAATTTTGTACTAGCTATTGAGAGCTTCTTTTGTGTCTGCTGTTTCTTAAAACTAACCAGCCTAAAATAATCTTTCTTTCAAAGAGACATATTTTGGGGTGGCAAATTCTGCTCTTCTTCGTCCCCAATTCCTGTGTTCATTTCAGTTGCATTTTGATCTGAAAGGTTCTTGGTACTCTTATAGCTGCAGTAATGGTGAAGTGTTTGCAGACTATCTGCCCTTAAAGCCACCCTCCCCATTTACACAAATAAAAACAAAGGCTGTTACAACAGAGCTAAATAACCATTAGTTTCTTTTTGCAAAAGTACATCTTCATTTTCAAAATTTATGTTACTATGCATTCAAGTTTTCAGATGGATGAAAAAATACATTTATTTTTCTCTGTGATGTTTAGGTGTTTAAAAATTACTGTTTGAAAGCTGAACTTTACTGACACTCAGGTACTGCAAATCAGTGGTTTACAAGGACACTAAGAATATAATAGATGCAAAAAATACTTTAATAATTGTTGGGCAAATAAGTTTGTAAAATGTGTTTTTTAGGTTTGCTCGCTTATATTTTGCATTGGCCTGGGCAGCGCCATGTATATGTAGTCTATGAAAGGTTACAGTGCATGCTCTCAGGGTGGCAGATTGCAAATTGTGGATTACCTTCCTGCTTGGGAGGGGCAATTGTATTGCTATTTTTTTGTTCTTTTAACAAGAGTACTTGTTGGGCAGATAAAATGTATTATGCTCACTTTGTTAAAGATGCCGTCGCCCAGGTGATATTAATGTGTGTTGAGAATCCTTGTAGCCTGGGGCTTGGTTTTGGGATTAAGCCTTTCCTACCCTTTTTGCTGTAGGGCGGTACAATCCAATCATGCCTCAGAGAAGTGACTTTGTATTAGAGACTACCCTGTTTTGTATATTGGATTAAGAGTTTGGATTGCTACACTATAAAATGGGGACGAAGTGGGAGCTTGGGCTCTTGGTTCCTGAGATTTTCAGCAGAGGAGAGAGTAGAGCCAGCAGCCGGAGGAGGCCACGTGGAGGAGGCCAGGAAAAGCAGCCAAGATGGTGGAGTGCTGAGTGAGATGCCAGTTTGTGTAGAGTTTGTATCTGGGATAAGGAAGCAGATGGGGAACTGAGGAGAAGAAGGCTGGTGAGCTAGAAACCTTTGATTCTAGGAAACTCGGATAAGTCAGTGGCTTTATGAGCACTGAATGTGACTGGGTTTTGGAGCCCAGTGTGTGTTTTTACTTGCCCGCCGGGTGCAAGGTAGGATTAAAGGCTATGGCCCATCAGTTTTTGGCTCCGCTGTTTCTTTACCGACTGTCTGAATCCAATGTGAACCTGCAAGGGCCGGGCTGCTGTGATAGTGGCCCTGGCCCTGATTACTGGCTTTACAGTACTCTTGCATCTTGTTGATGGGGGCCATTTTCCTTTTCTAGAAAAGGGATTTTTTCTCCAGCCTGGGTTTTGCAGGAAGAGGAGTGCAGATGTAGAACTGAAGCTGAGGGGTTTTGTGGGTGGAGTGCAGAGCATGTTCCTAGGAGCTGTGGCTGATGCAATGCTGTGAGAATACTCCAGCTCCCAGAAGCCTCCTGGGCATACCCAGGAAGGAAGCTCTCCCGCTATAAGAAAGTGACTTAGCGTCAACCACGCAGCTCCCTGATCTTTTCATCCATTGGCTATGAAGGACACACTGTAACATCCTATTGGCTGAACCCAAGTATATAAGCTAGCTTACATCCTGAATAAAGTGGATCTGCGTCACTGAATCTGGTCCGTGGAGTCAGGTCTTTGCATCTCGTCGTCCTCACCCCCAGCAGGACTTGTCCACAAGTGGTGCTCAACGTTGGGCAGGGACCTAACCAGCATCCAAGGGACGGGTGAGTGACCCTCTGCAATGGGAAACCTTCTCTCCCACTCTCCAGCCCTGCAGGCTCGAGCCCTGCACGCCTTATTGCAGAGTAGGCAAGTTAAAGTTAGTGAAAAGGATCTTTGTACCTACTGGGAAATCCTCTCTGGTTTCAATCTCTGGATTAGGAATGTGCCTCTCTGGGACCCAGATACCTGGGCCCGAGCTTTCGGGCACATCCATTTGGCCGAAGTACATGCGGGACAAATCTTCCCTCTTGGCCTCACTCCTGCCTTATTGGCAATACACGCCTGCTTGACTGGTGCTCCTGCTGGGGACCCTCTGCCGGTCCCTAAGGTCCTACAGGCTACTCCTCTTTCAGAGGAACCCCTATCTTCCTATTTGCCCCTCTCCACTGAGGAGGAAAGTAGTTTAGCCTCCGAGTTTGACAAAATCGTGGCTGAGCACGCAGAAACAAAGCCAACCGAGTTGCTGGCTGTGCCATCAGCTCTGCCGCTAGAAGAAGTGGAGGTAGCTATTTCTGCATTCTCTGCCAGGGCTCAATGCCCCACCCCAGTCTCTCAGACACAATTTTCTCCAACACGTGTTCCTGCTGCAGACCCATAGGCCAGCCTATATGCCCCCATGTGTCTTTTTCTTTCTGTCTGTCTGTCTTGTCTATTTTTCTGTATCTCTCACTCTCTCTCTCCTCTGCCCCTCTCTCTGAAATGATGCTGGAAGGACCCAGCCATGGCACAGTGGCAGGGATCGCACCCTCTTCTAATGCAAGGGAGAGGTTATGCTTGTGTTTTTAAGCCAATTTGGATCCCAGGAACCCCCCAATCTGCTTGACAGGGTTTTTTGGGCACCCGCTAAATGGTTCAGTCTTCACCCGACCAAAGCCACAGCCCTGGCCTTCTCCACACCAACTACGCCTGAGGGGACGAGGTCCTCAGCACTCCAGAAGAAGACCTCATGGGCAGTGTGCATGCCCCATCACCTGGGGGCATGTGGAGGCTTTGGCAGGGCAGGCCTAGAGAATTGCCTTTGACGGGCCCCCAGGTCCTGGTCCTCTATTCTTGCTTATGTGTGCTATGGTAACCGCTGTCTCCCAGACGCAGGTGGCAGCAGCCCGGGGCTCGAGCCCTGCAGCGCCAGCTGTTGTTTTCAGTTCATCTTTGGAGGATGAGGAGAATTGGGCCGGAGTTGTGATGTGCAGACTCCAGAAGATAAATGGTGGTAGCTGCAGCAGGAGGATAAACAGAAGCCAGGCTTGCACGCCAAGTGGCCGCTGGAATGGCAGGGAGTGCCTGCTAAGCTGCTGGTGGGTTTGCTGACATTTTGGGACATAAGGGTGAATGCCATTATGCTCTCCAGAGCAGAGATGTAAATGCTGACTGCCATTGCCACATGCTCCTCTTTGGGACAGTGTAAGACCTGCCAGAATGGCAAGGATGAGGGGGGTGGTTGAGGCCTCATGTGCATGGACTGATTTCCTGGACTACAACCTGAGTGAGCACTGGCTCCTTTGTTGGATGGACTTATGGATTTTGGACAATGTGAAATACCCTGATGGGGTTGGGTGGTGGCTTTGCTGGAGGCCCTTCCCCTGCCCAGGGAAGCTTTTCCCATGGCTAGAAAGAAGGCCGAGGACATTTTGTGCTTTGGGCCAAGTGCTTAGAGACTGGTGATATGTACCTTTGTATTGTTGAAACTGTATGATAGGTGTTTTTGTAATTTGTGTAATGTGCCTTGCAACCATATGCAGTATGCAGCCCATGGCAAGCCATCCGTTCTGTGTATGGATGCTGGGACCTTTGTAGGAAGGGGGCATGCGTGGACCTACGTCTACTTTTTACAATCAAAATGGAACTGTGTTTAATGGCACCTAGAAGGTCTCTGCACAATGGGAGGGAAATGACATCCCGACCCCTAGGAGAAATCCCCTGTTTAAGACCCTCGTTCTATTTCCTAACTAGTCAAACATTACAGAAGCTTGCCTCATTGTTTAATCCAGCTAATCTATTAGCATATAGTATAATAGGTATCATAGTTGTTTTAGTTCTACTAGGGTTCCGTTGCATAATGCGTAGCATTCAGAAGCTACAACAGCAAGCTGTCATTCATCAGGTCCAATTGGCTTAATTAAAAGAGAAGAGGGAGATGTGGGTGGAGTGCAGAGCACATTCCTAGCAGCTGTGGCTGATGTAATGCTGTGAGAATACTCCAGCTCCCAGAAGCCTCCTGGGCATACCCAGGAAGGAAGCTCACCTGCTATAAGGAAGTGACTTAGCACCAAGATCTTTTCATCCATTGGCTATGAAGGACACACTGTAACACCCTATTGGCTGAACCCATGTATATAAGCTAGCTTACTTCCTGAATAAAGTGGATCTGTGTCACTGAACCTGGTCCCTGGAGTTGGGTCTTTGTGTCTCTGTCATCCTCACCCCCAGCAGGACTTGTCCAAAGGGTTTTAGGAGCTCCACTGAGTCTGGTGCAACCTTTGATTCCAGCAGGAACCAGAGAAGATTTTTTCAGCTTGTAGAACTGGAGAATGCATCAGGGCTTTGAGAGCTCTGAACGAGAGGGAAGCGGTCTTCCCTGCCTGTTTGCTCATCCACACATACAAGACTCTAATAAATGGAATGGCCCACCATTTTTTGGCTCCACTCTTTCTTTACCATCTGCCCCAATCCAATGAGAACCTGCATGGCCACAATGGCAGCAGCCACTGGCCATACATCAATCTTTCTTAATGTATCACTAATTAAAACAAAAGAACATTTTTAGTAAGGTGACCAATCGTCCTCCTTTAGGGAGGACAGTCCTTTTGTAAGTTCTATCCTTCCTCAAAAAGTATACTCCTACATGTCCTCCTTTTTGATATTGGAAGACTAATCTGTAAATTCGATCAATTCAGTCAATTCATTGTGTGTGATGTGATATATTTGTATCTAAATGAATACATTTTTCTTACAATTATTAAAAAATTAATAGGCATATAAGCATAATTACAATATAAAATATTACAAATGTTTTTATTATGCATTTATCATATAGTGTATTATTTTTGCAATGAATAAAATGTTTCTTTTATTTATGATATTGTTTTCTTCAATTTATTTTTGTTCTCTTTTCATTGTAAAAATGTTGGTCACCTTATTTTTAGCCTAACCAGGAGGTGGTGCAGTGGATAGAGCATCACTATCTAGCATCACCTAGAACACTGAGGATTCAGGTTCAAAACCTCAGCTTGAGCATGGGTTCACCAGGTTGAACACAGAGTCGCCAGCTTGAGCATGGGATCATAGACATGACCCCATGGTTTCTGGCTTGTGTACAGAGGGCTTGAGTAAGGGGTCACTGGCTAAGCTGAAGCTCTACCTGATACCCCCCCCCGTCAAGGCACATCTGAGAAAGCAATCAATGAAGAACTAAAGTTCTGCAACTATGAGTTGATGCTTCTCATCTCTCTCCCTTCCTGTTTGTCTATCCTTGTCTGTCCCTCCCTAACTCTCTCTCTCTAAAACACAAAAAATAAACAAAAAACCCAAAAGAACATTTTTAAAAAGAAAATAAAGTATAGAGGTAAAATTGCCCTAATGTCAGTCAAATAAGTTTGTAAATATTATATATATGTTTGATCGCTTATAGCAGGGGTCCCCAAACTTTTTACACAGGGGGCCAGTTCACTGTCCCTCAGACCGTTGGAGGGCCGGACTATAAAAAAAGCTATGAAAAAATCCCTATGCATACTGCACATATCTTTTTTTAAAGTAAAAAAACAAAACAGGAACAAATACAATATTTAAAATAAAGAACAAGTAAATTTAAATCAACAAACTGACCAGTATTTCAATGGGAACTACGGGCCTGCTTTTGGCTAATGAGATGGTCAATGTGCTCCTCTCACTGACCACCAATGAAAGAGGTGCCCCTTCCAGAAGTGCGGTGGGGGCCAGATAAATGGCCTCAGGGGGCCGCATGTGGCCCGCGGGCAGTAGTTTGGGGACCTCTGGCTTATAGTTTGCATTGGGTATGGGAGATAGGCTATAAACTGGCAAAGTCATTATAGCCTAAGGCTTAATTTTAAGACTAAGGCTTTCCCGCCCTTTTTATACTAAGATCTTTTCAAAACAGCTTTTCCCCACACCCTTGACTGTTGCATGATATGGGTGGTGCACTCTTATGAGGAATCGCATTTATGCCTCAGATAAGTGGCTTTGTATCAGAGACTTCCTTATTTGTATATTGGCTTAAAGGTTTGGATTTCTACACTATAAAATGGGGCAGACTGAGTGGCTCGCTCTCTCTTGTTTCCTGAAATTAGCATTGCAGAGGAGAAGCAGCCAAAATGGTGGAGTGCTTAAGGAGAAGCCAGTTTGTGCAGAGAGAAGGAGATGAGGAACAGAGGTGAATAAGGCTGGTGAGGTAGAAACCTTAGATTCTAGGAATACTCGAGGGAGTCATTGGCTTTGGGAACTGTTGGGCAGATAAAATGTATTATGCTCACTTTGTTAAAGAGGCTGTTGCCCAGGTGATATTAATGTGTGTTGGGGTGGGCTAAAGGCAGGCAGAATCCTTGTAGCCTGGGGCTTGGTTTTGGGATTAAGCCTTTCCTACCCTTTTTGGTGTAAGGTGGTACAATCCAATCATGCCTCAGAGAAGTGACTTTGTATTAGAGACTACCCTATTTTATATATTGGATTAAAGGTTGTGAAGCTACACTATAAAATAGGGGTAGAACGGGAACTTGCCGCTTGGTTGGTTCCTGAGGTTAGCATGAGAGAGCGGAGAGAGTAGAGCCAGCAGCTAAAGGAGGCCACGTGGAGGAGGCCAGGAGAAGCAGCCAAGATGGCGGAGTGCTGAGTGAGATGCCAGTTTGTGTAGAGTTTGTATCTGGGATAAGGAAGGAAATGGGGAACTGAGGAGAATAAGGTTGGTGAGCTAGAAACCTTTGATTCTAGGAAACTCGGATAAGTCAGTGGCTTTGTGAGCACTGAGTGTGACTGGGTTTTGGAGCCCAGTGTGTATTTTTACTTGCCCGCCGGGTGCAAGGTAGGATTAAAGGTTATGGCCCACCAGTTTTTGGCTCCATGGTTTCTTTACCGACTGTCCGAATCCAATGCGAACCTGCATAGGCCTGGCAGCTCTGATGGTGGCTCTGGCCTTGCCTCCTGGCCTTACATTTGGCGTAGTCGGCAGGATTCGATACAGATCGGCAAGGAGCCTTTGAGTGGTGGAGTAGAGGACTGGCTAGTGTTAGGGTTCCCCATGGCTGTCCTCTTGGGGATCGTAGGCTGGCTGACTTTTACAGCCATGCGTGAGGAAACCGAGAGCTCTGTTGAAGAGGCTGCCTGGGACCTGCAAACCGAGCAGCGGGAGGAGCTGGAGCAAACGCAGGAGAAACCGATGCTGACCCTGGAGCTGGAGGAAATGCTGGAGGAGGAGGCCAACCAGGTGTTCGAGATTCGCCTGGAAATGGAGCAAACACTGGAGGAGGATTCAGAGGTTCGTGAGTTGCAGCTTGCCCTGGATGTTGCGGAGAGCCAGCAGCGGCAGGAGGCTGGGGCTGAGGCTGAGGCTGAAGCTGAAGCTGAGGCCGGGTCCGGAGCTGCAAGGTCTGTGGAGCAGAAGGCGGCGGCAGACGGAGGCTCGAGCCCGGCAGCCGGAGCTGGTGTTTTCAGTCCCTCTTTGGAGGATGAGGAGAATCGGACTGGAGTTGCAATCCGCAGTCTCCAGAAGGTGAAAGCGCAGCTGGAAGGAGCACCTACTTCGGCCCTGGTAGGTCTGCGATTTTGGGAAATATGGCTGGACATGCTTTCCGGAGCAGAGATGGAAATGCTGACTGCCATTGCTACGTGCCCCTCTTTGGGACAGTGTGAAACCTGCCAGGACGGCAGGAATGAGGGGGGTGGCTGATGACCCACGTGCGTGGACTGATTTCCTGGACTACGACCGGGGTGGGCATTGGCTCCTTTGTTGAATGGACTTTCGGATTACGGATTTTGGACAATGTAAAATACCCTGATGGGGGTGGGGGGTGGCTTTGCTGGAAGCACTCCCCTACCCCGGGAAGCTTTTCCCGTGGCTAGAAAGAAGACCGAGGACATTTTGCGCTTTGGGCTAAGTGCTCAGAGACTGGTGAAATGTACCTTTGTAATTGTTGAAACTGTATGATTTTTGCTGTTGTAATCTGTGTAATGTTCTAAATTCCTTGCACAGGAATGCTGGTGATGTAAATTGTGGGTAGTAAAGTGAGCATAGGGGTGGATTGTTGGGCAGATAAAATGTATTATGCTCACTTTGTTAAAGAGGCTGTTGCCCAGGTGATATTAATGTGTGTTGGGGTGGGCTAAAGGCAGGCAGAATCCTTGTAGCCTGGGGCTTGGTTTTGGGATTAAGCCTTTCCTACCCTTTTTGGTGTAAGGTGGTACAATCCAATCATGCCTCAGAGAAGTGACTTTGTATTAGAGACTACCCTATTTTATATATTGGATTAAAGGTTGTGAAGCTACACTATAAAATAGGGGTAGAACGGGAACTTGCCGCTTGGTTGGTTCCTGAGGTTAGCATGAGAGAGCGGAGAGAGTAGAGCCAGCAGCTAAAGGAGGCCACGTGGAGGAGGCCAGGAGAAGCAGCCAAGATGGCGGAGTGCTGAGTGAGATGCCAGTTTGTGTAGAGTTTGTATCTGGGATAAGGAAGGAAATGGGGAACTGAGGAGAATAAGGTTGGTGAGCTAGAAACCTTTGATTCTAGGAAACTCGGATAAGTCAGTGGCTTTGTGAGCACTGAGTGTGACTGGGTTTTGGAGCCCAGTGTGTATTTTTACTTGCCCGCCGGGTGCAAGGTAGGATTAAAGGTTATGGCCCACCAGTTTTTGGCTCCATGGTTTCTTTACCGACTGTCCGAATCCAATGCGAACCTGCATAGGCCTGGCAGCTCTGATGGTGGCTCTGGCCTTGCCTCCTGGCCTTACAGGAACCCTGAATGGAAAGGGAAGTGTTTTCCCACTGTGTGTATTTCTTTCCTGCCATGTGCGAGCTAGGATTAAATGTAATGGCCCGTCAGTTCTTGGCTCCATTATTTCATTACCGTCTGTTTGAATCAAATGTGAACCTGTATGGGCCAGGCAGCTGTGATGGTGGCTGAGGCTACTGGCTTTACACCTATTTATCCCTTATCTTAACACTATAGTTCCTTTCATTGATATTCAGCTCTTTTGTAAAATGCACACACACACACACACACACACACACACACACACACACACACACACATACTGTGGTGCTGAGGATCAATGCCTCCAACTATTGAGTTCGTTGGGGTTTTAAGTTAATAGATTAACTTATAATGAGCAATGATACAATGATAGACAAATAGGAAATTCAATTCCAGCATACTTATTGTTAATGGAATTAAGAAATCTTTCACTCAATGAGTGTAAGGCCAGAGGCCACTGCCATCATGGCCATGCAGGTTTTCTTTGAATTCAGGCAGATGGTAAAGAAACAGTGGAGCCAAAAAGTTGTGGGCCATTTCTTTATTAAAGTCTTGCACCAACCGACAAGCAAACACACAGGGTAAACACTTTACTTTCATTCAGGGCTTCCAGAGCCCTGCTGCATTCTCCGATTCCACAACCAGGAGAATCTTTTCCGGTTTCTCCTAGAATCAAAGGCCCCACCAGTCTCAGCAGAGCTCTCAGAGCCCCTCCGCTCTCGCTCTCGCTCTCGTTTCCCATCTTCACACCTCTTTCTCTGCAAAACTGGCTTCTTAAGCACACTGCATTCTCTCTGCTCTCCCTGCAAAACCTCCTGGGCGCACGAAGACCCTCCCTCCAGCAAACAGCAAAACAATGGCTCCTCCCAAACAGGACTGCAATTGGCAATTTGCAATCAACAGACCTGTTCTGAGGGCAAGCACTCACTTGTCTGTCCAGTGCCATTTTGTAACAATAAAAGTGAGCAAACTAAAAAAATACAAATTTTACAAACTAATTTACCTAACAGTATGAAACAAAATAAATAAGATTTTATTTTCCAAACTCAAAATGGAAAATTTTATAGGATTTACATGGTATCCAGAAAAGTAGCCAAACAGGCATTTCTAGAACTGCAGCCTTTTCTTATTAAGTGTGATTCAATGCCAATTTCCTGCTCTGGATGAGGCCACTAATAAAATACACATAATAATAGTTACCTGGAACATCTGATGTATAGACAAAACTTTGCTTTCTAAACCATGTCTACTTAGTAAGGAGATGAGGTGTGATGTCAAATGACTTACTAAATTCCAAATTTTCCATCATTTTGAAACTAGGCACTTTAAACATATGTGACTTGCTGTAAGATGTAGAACACCTGGCTATCTGGGTAGAAAAGGTGAATGCCTGTCCAATTATAAGCAATTCAGAATAATTGGCTATATTAGCATGGGTTTGCTTTAATGGAAAAGGTCTAGAAAATTGAACCTTAAGTCAAAGGTATTTCAAATTAATTAAACAAGATAATCACCAGACTAAGGTAGCTTCAATGCTATAGCAGTCTAGGTAAGTATAATGCCAGTGGCCAAGGCCAGGCAGGTTCACATTGGATTCGGGCAGACGATAGAGAAACTGCGGAGCCAGAAAACATTAGGATCATTCCATTTCATAGGTTCTTGAAGGGGCGGACAAGCACACAGGCAGGGGATAACGGCTTCTGAGGCAAACAAACAGCAAAATAGCCCCTCACAGTGGCGGGCAGGCAATCGGCAATTCAGTTATCTGCTGCCCTGAGGGCAAGCACAGGCAGCCTTATACAGACTACAGACACATGGTGCAACCATGCACTCATGCACCAATCAGGCAAAGTGCTTGCAGCTGGTAAACCAGGGAGCAAGTATAACACAGCTGCTCCTCAGTATGCAAACCAAAATCTAAGCCTGTAGCAAAAGCCTTAAGGTTTTGAAATCAAATGGCTAAGGGCAAACAATCACAAACAGCTTTTAGCTGCAGCCAATCAAGTAATTTCCTTTTGTTTTTGCTTCCTCTGTCCCTTGTCAACAGAGCTCTCCTAACCACTTCTGGTTTTGCACTGCCCCATTCTAATGGGCTTTTGCTCAAATGAACTCTTAAAATTTTTAATATACCTTAGTTTATCTTTTAACAGGTATGTATATTTGGTGATGGGGGAGAGAATTGCTTCATTTTAATTAGACAGAAGGAAAGAGCCTAGTTTTAAAGGCATTTAACATTTGCATCTTGATGTCTTATCCAAAAATTTACATTATTCATTGAATTTCTTAAGTTAATTGTTGAGATTCTGTTCTCAGGCATGATAGCAATACAGGATATATTTATGTTCTAATGCCTAAAAGAAAAAGAGTTGACAGGCTAAACTTTAGCTAAAGAGCTGTTTTTTATTGCTTTTCTAAGTTAAATGTGATCATAGTCTTTTTTTCTCTCTCAAACACATGTGCACAAATAGCGTGGCTAGAAAGGTTTGCAAATACACAAGCTTGCTTTAGAAATACACAAAATGAAATATTTAAAATAAAATATCTGTTTCAACCATTTTCATTCTTCAGCTTTGTCCTTTAGTGATATGTTATTTACAGCAAAGTTTGGGGGAAAAAATTTGAAGTCATCTCACAATGCAGACTAAGCCACTGAAAAATGGCGTTTGCGATACGTATTCAATAGTGTTTTGTAAAAGAAGTCATTTCACCGCCATAACAATGAGACACTGATATTTGGCAAAGTGATTCCATAGATTTATAGCTTCATCATCTGCTTTGCTGATTGCTAGTCTCTCAAGGACAAATGGGCTCTCTGACACAATTTTAAATATCCAGGATAAAGCAATGTTATGTCTACTTGGAAAGGCTATGCCATAATTAGAGAAGAGTTGCTAAATAAACTTAATTGAGCATTTAGACTGCTATATAAAACATTTCTTTTTACTTCTTCCATAAAGGACAATGCTGAATTTTTATTTCAAAATATCCACTCTTTCATTGGCCATCTTTCTTTTTTTTTATATGTTAATTGCCTGGGTAGTGTTTGGTGAGGAGTCACCAATTTTACAGAGATGTGAAATTCCACCACTCCAAAACTCTGGTGATTCTCTTTTTTCTGCTTTTTCTTTTTTTTTAAACTGGAGGAGCTTGACAATGACTAAGCCCTTCAGGTAAGACGAAGGGCAGTCAGAGGTTGAGAGAAACACAGGAAACATTAGAGAAAAGAATCTACTTGGAAAAGAAGATGTGGTTCTGGTAAACCCCGAGGATAGGAAAAATAGCCTAGAAATGAGAGTGAGCAATGATTAAACACTAAAACTTGTTCCTTTCAATTACTTCTTGACATTTATATTGTATCATCATAACACCTGGAAAGTCTTATTGGGTTTATGAAAACAATAGAACCACCAAAATTACTTATTACTCAGTCATTTATTTAAAAAGCAATAGATAGGACTATTGAATAGAAAGCATATATATATGCCTTTTTTTTTTTTTTTTTACTAAAGCAGAGAAATCTAGCTGTCTGGATGCCTGTTAGGTAAACACTGAACATATTGCTAGCAGTATTGAGGGCTTGATGGACACTTAAGCTGTTTTCAGTTTTTTGCAAATGCGAATAGTGCTCCAAACAGCCTTGTATGTACATCTTTACTCAATTGGACAAGCACTGCTATAAGATACGTTTCTAGGAACAGGATAGCTGGGTTAAAGGGGATGTGCATTAAAGAAGAAATATTATTAAATTGTTCACCAATGAGTTTGTGTACTATATGATTCTGTTCACAAAAAGGAATTAATCTGCTTCAATCTGAGGTGTGTGGGGGGGATGGTAGCCAGTTGTGGCAGCCTGTTGTTACTTTATTTTGCATTTTGTAACTAGTAATTAAAATTTATGCTTTGTAAACTTATATTAGTCTTGAAAAATATATCTTTTAAAAGATTTTTAAAAGCATCTTATAAAGTAAGTTTCATATATTATAAAACTAAATCTAACATGAAATGCTAATTTTCATCAATTTATTCTAAGCCTAATTTAATAGGAAGCCATTGATAAGACCAGTGAGAGCATTTCTGTGATTCACCTTGGCATATCTTCATTTAGGATTAAAGTCCTTCCTCCCAATTTTCATACAGGCTTTATTTTAGGGGACTCTGGCAAGTTCTCTCTCAGAGATAAGTTTTAGATTATATCTAATACTGTCCCTTCAGCAGTCAGTGATGGAAAGACTAAGAAAGGGAGAGACAGGCCCTGACCAGGTTGGCTAAGCAGTAGAGCACCTACTTGATGTGTGGATATCCTGGGTTTGATTCCCAGTCAGCGTACACAGGAGAATTAACCATCTGTTTCTCCCTTCACCCCCTTCTCTCTTACTCTCTCTTCCCCTCCCATAGTCATGGCTCAGTTGATTCAAGTGCGCCACCCCAGAAGTTGAGGATGGCTCTGTGAAGCCACCACCTTAGGTGCTAAAAATAGCTCAATTCCAAGCATGACCCCAGACTGGGGTTGCCAGATGGATTCTGGGTTGGGATGCATGTGGGAGTCTGACTCTATATCTGTATCTTTCTTTCTTTCTTTTTATTTCTTCTTTTCCACTTCTTTTTGTTATTCTGAAAAATAGAAGAGAAAGAGAAGGAAAGAAAAGGAAGGAGTGAAATGTCACCAAAACAGTAGATGACTGGGTACTACATGAGGTGAAGGACCACAAAGAAAATTCCTAAATGGCAAAAATGTCTGACTTTTTCCTTACTTAAAAAAATTGAGAGTTGGTACAATAATAGTGGCATGATAGATACTCCTGATCTCTCCTCTTGAAATTTCAACAAATTTAACAACTATAGCACAGCAGAAGAACTCCAGCTGGGCTGCAGCATGCCTGAAAGATCTATGCACCAAATTAAATGGGGTGAGACAGGGTAAAAAGGGGAGCAGAAGATAAAACACATTTGCAGTGGGCTTTGGAGAGGAGAGCAGACAAACCTGGAGTGACTGGGGTTTATTTCCTCTTTGCTGGACTACAAGGAGGAGGGAAGCTCGGGCTCTCTGGACTTTGTTTGAGGGATATGGAGAGGGAAACATGGAGTGATTTGGTCTCCTTCTTTAGGGAGAAGTGGTGAGATAGAGGGTCAGAGAGGGAGATAAACCAAAGGGGCAAGAGCATGGAGTCACAGCCAGTGTTCCCACATTCTGCCTGCAGCTCACACTTGGCAAAGACAGAGAAAACTAAAGTGCGGCTCCCAAACCTCCCAGATCCTGCCTTTCTCATCTTGTGGTAAGGTGAAAGGTAGACACAAACCCCAAAGCTAGCTTTCTAAAGCGACTCTCTCCCGTGAAGAACAGAAGTGCTCCACATCCAGTTCCCAGGTCTATTGAAACATGAGAAGGAGTGCCTGGAAGCCTGAGATCATCATTGCTAGAGACGAAAAGCTGGAAAGCTGAAGCCATAAAACTGAACCCATAAGGCCAAAGCCGTAAAGCCCTCACAACATGCCCCACCTACCAGTGTGACTTTAGCCCTGCCTACATCATTGTGACAGCAACAACTCAGCAGACCAGGAATCTCACAGAGCTAAACATTGTAATACAGCAATACCTATGGGAAGAAAACTCTCAAAACTAAAATTTATTTTTCCTTTTCCCCCCTTTTTCCTTTTTATTCTTCTTATTCTTTTATCTCTTTTTCGTTTTTGAATTTTATTTTCTATAATTTTTATATTTTTTTATTCTTATTTCTTTGTGGGTGTTTTGTTTTTGATATTTTTTGGTTGCTTTCAATCTTTTTCCAGTGGTTTTTATTCTTGTCACAGTTTTTAAATTTAAAATTTTTATGGTATTTTAAAATTTTTCAATTTCTAAGTTATTTTTTGTTACAGTTGTTAACAATAGCACTCTCAAATGTCATCAAGGAAGAAGAAATCAAATATCATGACTACACAAGACAGAGACATAGTTCAGAAAAAAAAGAAAAAATACCCAGAAAAAAATCTCAATCACATGGAAGTACCTAGAGTTAAATAATATAGAATTCAAAATTGAAGTTCTGAAAATACTCAGTGAGATAAAAAAAGACACCAATAAGCAATTTAATGAGCTCAGAAAACAAATTAATGAACAAAATGAATACCTCACTAAAGAAATAGAATCTTTAGAAACAGATGAAGAACTCAATACATGAACTGAAGACTGAGGTAGCAAGTTCAGCTAATAGAACAAGCCAGAAATGAATCAGTGACATTGAAAATAGGCAACTAGTGATGCTACAGAGAGAACAGGAGACAGATACAAAAATTAAAAAAATGGAGAGAGCTCTGACTCTTATAAAAACAGCAACATAAGAATAATGGCTATATCAGAAGAAGAGAGGGAGAAAGGAATGGAGAGCCTATTCAAACAAATACTTGATAAAAATTTCCAAAATCTATGAAAAAGTTTAGAGCCTTGAATTCAAGAAGCAAACAGAATACTGAGTTACCACAACACAAACAGACCTGCTCCAAGGCACATAGTAATAATTGTCAAAAATTAATGACAAAGAAAGATTCCTTAAGGCAGCTAGGGAAAAGAAGACCATAATATATAAAGGAAAATCTATTAGGTTATCATCAAACTTTGCAGCAAAAACTTTACTAGCCAGAAAAGAGTGGACCCAAACATTCAAAGCACTGAAAGAGAGGAATTACCAGCCAAGAATACCATACCCCTCAAAGTTGTCCATCAAATATGAAGGAGAAATTAAAACTTTCTCATACATGTAGAAACTAAGCAAATTTATCACCAGAAAACTCCCACTGCATGAAATACTCAAGGGGGTTATTCGACCAGACACAAAGAACAAACCAAATCAAAACTACAAGTAAAAGCTCCAACAAGGTCACAATAAAATCAAGGATAATCTGTGACAACAATAACATAAAAGGGGAGAGGATAAAGATCTGCACTAGCACAGGAAGATGGAGTGCAGAAGTACTCATATGACAAAGGACTCCTGTACATATAAACATTTCTTTCTTAACCTAATGTAACAACCCACAAAAAAACCACTATTGAAACACACAGCTTAAAAAAAAAGAAAAAATGGAGAGAAGAATGAAATACACCAAACAAAAACATCTGACAGAAATAAAAAAGAAAAGACCAAAAGAAGACAGAAGTACAAGAAAACGATACATAAAATGGCTGTAGGAAATCCTCAAGTGTAAATAATTACCTTAAAAGTAAATGGACTGAACTCACCAGTACAGAGGCATAGAGTAGCAGATTGGATTAAAAAGTAAAGCTCAACAACCAGACAAGACAAAGAAATAAAAGGCATCCATATCAGAAAAGAAGAAGTAAAGGTATCACTTTTTGCTGATGATATGATCCTATACATCGAAAACCCAAAGGACTCCACAAAAAGATTACTAGAAACAATAAACCAATACAGTAAGGTCGCAGGATACAAAATCAACATACAAAAGTCCATAGCCTTTCTATATGCCAACAATGAAATATTAGAAAACGAACTCAAAAAAATAATCCCCTTCACGATTGCAACAAAAAAAATAAAATACCTAGGAATAAACATAACAAAGAATGTAAAGGACCTATATAACGAAAACTACAAGGCATTGCTAAGAGAAATAGAAAAAGACACAATGAGATGGAAAAATATTCCTTGTTCTTGGATAGGAAGAATAAATATAATTAAAATGGCCATATTACCCAAAGTAATATATAAATTTAATGCAATTCCCATCAAAATTCCTATGACATTTTTTAAAGAAATGGAACAAAAAATCATCAGATTTATATGGAACTATAAAAAACCCCGAATAGCTAAAGCAATCCTAAGGAAAAAGAATGAAGCTGGGGGCATTACAATACCTGACTTTAAACTATATTATAGGGCCACAATAATCAAAACTGTATGGTATTGGCAGAAAAATAGACACTCAGACCAATGGAACAGAATAGAAAGCCCAGAAATAAAACCACATATATATGGTCAAATAATCTTTGATAAGGGGGCCAACAACACAAAATGGAGAAAAGAAAGCCTCTTCAACAAATGGTGTTGGGAAAACTGGAAAGCCACATGCAAAAGAATGAAACTCGACTACAGCCTGTCCCTGTGTACTAAAATTAATTCAAAATGAATCAAAGACCTAAATATAAGATCTGAAACAATAAAGTACATAGAAGAAGACATAGGTACTAAACTCATGGACCTGGGTTTTAAAGAACATTTTATGAACTTGACTCCAATGGCAAGAGAAGTGAAGGCAAAGATAAATGAATGGGACTACATCAGAATAAAAAGTTTTTGCTCAGCAAGAGAAACTGATATCAAAATAAACAGACAGCCAACTAAATGGGAACTGATATTTTCAAATAATAGCTCAGATAAGGGCCTAATATCCAAAATTTACAAAGAACTCATAAAACTCAACAACAAACAAACAAACAATCCAATAAAAAAATGGGAAGAGGACATGAACAGACACTTCTCCCAGGAAGAAATACAAATGGCCAACAGATATATGAAAAGATGCTCAGCTTCATTAGTTATTAGAGAAATGCAAATCAAAACTACAATGAGATACCACCTCACCCCTGTTAGATTAGCTATTATCAACAAGACGGGTAATAGCAAATGTTGGAGAGGCTGTGGAGGAAAAGGAACCCTCATACACTGTTGGTGGGAATGTAAAATAGTACAGCCATTATGGAGGAAAGTATGGTGGTTCCTCAAAAAACTGCAAATAGAACTACCTTATGACCCAGCAATCCCTCTACTGGTTATATACCCCAACACCTCAGAATCATTGATACGTAAAGACACATGTAGCCCCATGTTCATTGCAGCACTGTTCACAGTGGCCAAGACATGGAAACAACCAAAAAGCCCTTCAATAGAAGACTGGATAAAGAAGATGTGGCACATATACACTATGGAATACTACTCAGCCATAAGAAATGATGACATCAGATCATTTACAGCAAAATGGTGGGATCTTGATAACATTATACGGAGTGAAATAAGTAAATCAGAAAAAAACAAGAACTACATGATTCCATACATTGGTGGAACATAAAAACGAGACTAAGAGACATGGACAAGAGAGTGGTGGTTACCAGGGGTGGGGGGAGGGAGGACGCAGGAGGGAGGGAGGGAGAGAGTTAGGGGGAGGGGGAGGGGCACAGAGAAAACTAGACAGAGGGTGACGGAGGACAATCTGACTCTGGGTGATGGGTATGCAACATAATTTAATGACAAGATAACCTAGACATGTTTTCTTTGAATATATGTACCCTGAATTATTAATGTCATCCCATTAACATTAATAAAAATTTATTAAAAAAAAAAAAAAGTAAAGCTCAAACAACTTCTGACTTCAAGAGACACACCTAATCTACAAAGACAAAACTAGATTTAAAGTGAAATGATACTCTAAACAAATAATATCCAAAGAAAAACAGGCAGGGCCCTGGCCGGTTGGCTCAGCGGTAGAGCGTCGGCCTGGCGTGTGGGGGACCAGGGTTCGATTCCTGGCCAGGGCACATAGGAGAAGCACCCATTTGCTTCTCCATCCCCACCCCCCCTCCTTCCTCTCTGTCTCTATCTTCCCCTTCCGCAGCCAAGGCTCCATTGGAGCAAAGATGGCCCAGGCGCTGGGGATGGCTCCTTGGCCTCTGCCCCAGGTGCTAGAGTGGCTCTGGTCATGGCAGAGCGATGCCCCGGAGGGGCAGAGCATCGCCCCCTGGTGGGCAGAGCGTCGCCCCTTGTGGGCGTGCCGGGTGGATCCCGGTCGGGCGCATGCGGGAGTCTGTCTGACTGTCTCTCCCCGTTTCCAGCTTCAGAAAAATACAAAAAAAAAAAAAAAAAAAGCAGGCAGAACCATACTCATATCTGACGATGCTTACTTCAAAACAACAAAGGTAACCAGAGACAAAGATGGATATTTCATAATGATAAAAGGGACATTGTGTAAAGAAGACATAACACTTCTTAGTGTATATACACTGTGCCAGGGAGCACCAAAATATATAAGACATCTAAGACATCTATCTACCAACTGATCTAAAAATAGAAGCAGACAAAAACACAATCATACTTGAAGATTTCAGCACACAATTGATGGCTTTAGATAGATTATCCAAACAGAAAATCAATAAAGAAATATTGGTATTAAACATCACTCTGGACCAAATGGACATAATAAACATTTATAGGACATTTCTCTCCAAAATGTCAGATTATACATTTTTCTCCAGTGTTCATGGAATATTCTCAAGTATAGACCATAAGTTGGGCCATAAAACTAACATCAACATATTCAAGAAGATTGGAATTTTGCCAAGTATATTTCTGATTACTAGGCTTTAAAATTAGAATTCAACTGTATAAAGAAAGTAAAGAAACTCACAAAAATGTGGAAATTAAACATCATACTTCTAAAAAATGACTTGATCAAAGAAGAAATAAAAGCAGAGATCAAAAAATATACATAGACAAATGAAAATGACAACACAACATATCAAAATTTCTGGAATGCAGGGAAAGCAATAATAAGAGGAAAGTTTATATCATTGCAGGCTAATATCAAGAAACAAGAAAGAGCCTGACCAGGCGGTGGCACAGTGGTTAGAGTGTTGGACTGGGATGCGGAGGACCCAGGTTCAAGACCCCGAGGTTGCCAGCTTGAGTGCAGGCTCATCTGGCTTGTGCAAAAAGCTCACCAGCTTGGACCCAAGGTTGCTGGCTTGAGCAAGGGGTTACTTGGTCTGCTGAAGGCCCATGGTCAAGGCACATATGAGAAAGCAATCAATGAACAACTAAGGTGTCACAATGAAAAACTGATGATTGATGCTTCTCATCTCTTTCTGTTCCTGTCTGTCTGTCCGTATCTATCCCTCTCTCTGACTATCTCTCTCTGTCCCTGTAAAAAAAAAAAAAAAAAAAAAAAAAAAAAAAAAAAAAAAGTACAAAAAAAAAAAAAAAAAGAAACAAGAAAGATTCTTGTCCATGTCTCTGAGTCTCATTTTTATGTCCCATCTATGTATGGGTTCATATAGTTCTTGGTTTTTTCTGATTTATTTCACTCCGTATAATGTTATCAAGGTCCATCCATGTTATTGTAAATGATCCGATGTCATCATTTCTTATGGCTGAGTAGTCTTCCATAGTATATATGTACCAAAGCTTTTTAATCCATTCGTCCTCTGACGGACACTTGAGCTGTTTCCAGATCTTCACTATTATAAACAATGCTGCCATAAACATGAGGGTGCATTTCTCCTTTTGGAACAGTTCTATGGTGTTCTTAGGGTATATTCCTAAAAGTGGGATAGCTGGGTCAAAAGGCAGTTTGATTTTCAATTTTTTGAGGAATCTCCATACTGTTTTCCACAGAGGCTGCACCAGTCTGCATTCCCACCAGCATTGCAGGAGGGTTCCCTTTTCTCCACATCCTCGCCAGCACTTATTCTGTGTTGTTTTGTTGATGAGCGCCATTCTGACTGGTGTGATGGTAATGGGGCGGGGTGAGGGGGGGTGAGGGGCAGAGGAAGGAGAGAGAGGGAGTGGGGGGAGGGGAGGGGCACAAAGAAAACCAGATAGAAGGTGACGGAAGAAAAGTTGACTTTGGGTGAGGGGTATGCAACATAATCAAATGTCAAAATAATCTGGAGATGTTTTCTCAGACCATATGTACCCTGATTTATCAATGTCACTGCATTAAAATTAATAAAAATAAGATTAAAAAGAAAGAAAGAAAGAAAGAAAGAAAGAAAGAAAGAAAGAAAGAAAGAAACAAGAAAGATCCAAAGTAAACAACCTAACATCATACCTTAAGAAACTAGAACAAGAGTAACAAAAGTAACTCTAAGTCAGGCCTGACCTGTGGTGGTGCAGTGGATAAAGCCTTGACCTGGAATGCTGAAGTCGCCAGTTTGAAATTCTAAGCTTGCCTGGTCAAGGCACATATGGAGTTGATGCTTCCTGCTCCTCCCCACCTTCTCTCTCTCTCTCCCCCCCTCTCTCTTTATCTCTCTCTCTCTGTGTCTGTCTCTCCTATCTAAAATGAATAAATAAAATAAAAAATTTTGTTAAAGTTTAAAAAAAGTAACCCAAGGTCAGCAAAAGAAGGGAAATATTAAAAATTAGAGCAGAACAATATGAAAGAGAGAACAAATATCTATAAGTAAAGTTAATATAACAAGGAACTAGTTCTTTGAAAAAATTAATAAAATTTACAAACCACTGTGTTTCTTACTAAGGAAAAAAGAGGAAGGACTCATATAAACAAAATCCAAAATTACCACAGATAATAGATATACAAAAGATCATAGTAGAATATTATGAAAGATTATATGCCACCAAATTCAACAACCTAGAGGAAATGGATAAATTCCTAGAACTATACCATCTTCCTAGACTGACTTACAAATAAGTAGAAAACCTAAATAGACCTATAAGCAAAGAGGAAATAGAGACTATCAAAAACCTCCCCAAAAAACAAAAGTCCAGGACCAGATGGCTACATTAGTGAATTCTACCAATCATTTATAGAAGAGTTGGTTCCTATTTATCTCATAGTCTTCCAAAATATAAAAGAAGAAGCAATACTCTCTAACGCATTTTATGAGGCCAGCATAACCCTCATATCAAAACCTGGCAAGGACAACACACAAAAAAAGAAAACTACAGACTAATATCTCTAATGAATACAGATGCAAAAATCCTAAACAAAATACTAGCAAATCAAATACAACAACACATTAAAAAATAATACATCACAATCAAGTGGAATTCAACCCAGGAGCACAAGGATGGTTCAACATACAGAAATCAATCAACGTAATACACCACATCAAAAAAACATAAAGGAAAATCATATGATACTATCGATAGATGCAGAAAAAACATTTGATGAGATACAACATCCTTTTATGTTTAAAATACTCAATAAAATCAGAATAGAAGGAAAGTATCTCAACATAATAAAGGCCAAATATGAAAAATTATCAGTTAATATCCTACTAAATGGTGAAAAAAATGAGGTCTTTTCCCTTAGAATCAGGAACAAGGCAAGGCTGACTGCTCTCTCCACTCTTATTCAACATAGTTCTGGAACTTTTAGCCAGAACAATCAGCCAAGAGAAAGAAATAAAAGACATTCATACTAGGAAAGAAGTAAAGGTATCACTTTTTTCAGATGACATGATCCTGTACGTAGAAAATTCCAAAGACTAAACCAAAAAAATCTATTAGAAATAATAAACCAATACAGTAAATTTGCAGGATATAAAATCAATATATAAGCATCTACTGCTTTTCTATATGCCAAAAATGAAGCTTTGGAAAATGAATTCAAATAAACACTTCTTTTAAAGTTGCAACCAAAAAAAAAAATAAATAAAGTACCTAAGAATAAACTTAACAAAGGATATGAAAGACCTATATACTGAAAACTACAAAACATTTTAAAAAATTAAAAAAGATACAATGAAATGGAAAAATATTCATGTTCATGAATTGGAAGATCAACATATTTAAAATAGCCATATTATCCAAAGCAATATACAAATTTAATGCAGTCACCATAAAAATCTCAATGTCATTTTTTAAAGAAATAGAACAAAAAATTACCAGGTTTTTATGGAACCATAAAAAAACCCAACTTGCCAAAGTAATCCTGAAGAAAAGGAATGAAGCTAGAGGTATCACACTACCTGACCTCAAATTATGCTATAGAGCAGGGGTCCCCAAACTACGGCCCCCGCGGGCTGCATGCGGCCCCCTGAGGCCATTTATCCGGCCCCCACTGCACTTCCAGAGGGGGCACCTCTTTCATTGGTGGTCAGTGAGAGGAGCATAGTTCCCATTGAAATACTGGTCAGTTTGTTGATTTAAATTTACTCGTTCTTTATTTTAAATATTGTATTTGTTCCCATTTTGTTTTTTTACTTTAAAATAAGATATGTGCAATGTGCACAGGGATTTGTTCATATTTTTTTTATAGTCTGGCCCTCCAACAGTCTGAAGGACAGTGAACTGGCCCCCTGTGTAAAAAAGTTTGGGGACCCCTGCTATAGAGCAATGGTAATCCAAACAACATGGTATTGGCTGAAAAATAGACCAGTGAAAGAGAATTGAGATTCCAGAAATAAAACGACATATACATGTATAAATCATCTCTGACAAAGGATCCAAAAACACACAATGGAGAAAAGAAAACTTCTGGGAAAATTGAAGCACCACATGCAAAAAATGAAACTTGACTACAGTTTTTCCTTCTGCACAAAAATTAATTCAAAATGGATCAAAGACCTGAATATAAGACCTAAAACTATAAATTACATAGAAGAAAACATAGGCACTAAATTCATGGACCTTGGCCATAGAGAACAATTTATGAATTTGACCCCAAAGGCAAGGGAATTAAAGGCAAAAATAAATGAATGAGACTATATCAAACTAAAAAGCTTCTGCACAGCAAAAGAAACTGACACCAAAATAAATAGACAGCTAACTAAATGGGAGATGATATTTGTAAACAACAGTTCCAATAAAGGGTTAATATACAAAGAACTCACAAAGTTCAACAAGAAGCAAGCAAACAATCCAATTAAAAAATGGGGAGAGAATCTAAACAGACACTTCTGCCAAGAAGACATACAAATGGCCAGCAAATATATGAAAAGATGCTAATATTTACTAGCTATTAGAGAAATGAAAATCAAAACTACAATGAGATAGCACCTCACACCTATTAGATGGGTTATTATCAACAAGGCAGGGAATAACAAATGTTGGAGAGGCTGTGGAGAAAAAGGAACCCTCACTTACTGCTGGTGGGAATGCAAATTAGTACAACCACTATGGAAGAAAGTATGGTGGTTCCTTAAAAATATTAATTATAGAATTACTACATGACCCAGCAATTCGTTTACTGGGTATCCACCCTAAATCTTGACAACATTGGTACATAAAGACTCATGCACCCCCTTGATCATTGTAGCATTATTCACATTGGCAAAGACATGGAAACAACCAAAGTGTCCCTCGATTGAGGATTGGATTAAGAAAAAGTAGTAGATACATAGAGTGGAATACTATTCAGCCATCTTTAATGATGACATACTGACATATATGACAACATAGATGGACCCTGAGAACATTATAGTGAGTGAAACAAGTAAGTCAGAAAAAGCTAAGAACTGTATGATTTCACACATAGGTGGGATATAAAACTGAGACTTATGGGCATAGATAAAAGTGATGTGGTTACCAGGGGGAATGAAGCTTGTGGGAGGGGAAAGGGGATGTCTGGGAATGGGAAAGGCGGAACCTGTGGTGTGAAGGGTGTAAAGAGAGACAAATATAAGGTGAGAAAAAGTGATTTGACTTTGGGTGATGGCTGTTTTACACAATCAACAGTTCAAATGCTATAGAGATGTTCACCTGAGACCTATGTACTCTTATGGATCCTTGTCACCCTGTTAAAGTTAATTTTCTAAATAACATTTAAAAAAAAATTAAATTGAGATAATTGTAAGTTCCCATGCAGTTTTAAAACATAATACAGAGTTCACTTGTGCACTTCGCCCCATTTGCTTCAGTAATAAATCTTGAAAAATATAGTATAATATCATGTCCAAGGTCTTGACATTGATCACAATCACATTTTCCCACTTTTCAATTTATTCATTTGTGTGTATGTGAAAGACTTTAAAAAAAAAAGAGGTTATCTAGAATTCAATTTGAAAATAGTTTCACTTCTTCTATATAAGCCTTCTTGCCAGGTCTCCACAGATTTTAATGTCAATAGGTTTTTGAGGATTTTCACTGTTTGAAGAAATAAAGGCAAAGTATTTTTTATACTCTGAATCAAAACAGTATAGAAGATAGAATACACAAGAATATGAGTCCAGAAATAAAGGGAACCATGAAAATATAATCCACCTAAAATACATAGAAATTTTCTAAAGGTATTTGAACATTCAAATGGTATGGAATAGAGTTCAACTGAATCTTATATAGATGGAAGAACCCACTTAGTAGGGGATTACATATGTCAGCGCAGTGTCCACCCTTGAGGGAGGTCTTTGTTTATGTGATATCCTTTAAGGCAGTGGTCCCCAACCCCCGGGCCGCGGAGCAGTACCAGTCCGTGGGCCATTTGGTACCAGTCCACAGAGAAAGAATAAATAACTTACATTATTTCCGTTTTATTTATATTTAAGTCTGAACGATGTTTTATTTTTAAAAAATGACCAGATTCCCTCTGTTACATCTGTCTAAGACTCACTCTTGACGCTTGTCTCGGTCACGTGATACATTTATCTGTCCCACCCTAAAGGCTGATCCGTGAAAATATTTTCTGACATTAAACCAGTCTGTGGCCCAAAAAAGGTTGGGGACCACTGCTTTAAGGAACCCCACAGAGGCCCTTCTCATAAATCCCTAGTCACAAGCCATGATGCCCTAAAAGCGACATATGAATCAATTCATTTATATTCTTTTATTTTTTTGCAAGAGAGAGAGAGAGGGGGACAGACAGAGATAGACAACAATTTATTTATATTCTTAAAGACATTAATTCTTAAATCATATATATGAAGTACAAATGCTTTTGGATAGAGACCTCTGTTTGAGATGATGTCCTGAGTTTATGTTTCAATTACTTCTGTGTTCCAAACACAAAGTTATGATTTACAAAATATAAAGAGACAAAATCACAAAGATATAGATGGAATAAAAAATAATATGGCTAACATTGAGGACTAGAAATAGACAAAATCATAAAATGGTATGTGAGCCTGAAGCTACTTGTAGGTTCTCTGTTTAGAAGCAGGCAGAGGCAGCTGGAAGTCCAGCTGATGCGCAGTAAAAAAAAAACTACAAGTATTTTATTCAGAATGTGCAGTCAAGTTTGAGTCTAGGGGCTTGGGAAATTCTCACCCATATCACTATTTGAAATAAAACATGCTCTCCACCTGACAGAGTTGAATTACAAATGAATGAATTAGAAAATGTTTTTGAGAAAATCAACCCAGGAAATGACACCAAGGGACAGATTTTAAAAATATACAAAGAATAAATTAGAGAGACATAGCTAGACCAGGAGTTTCCAATATTTGTCTAATAAAAGTCCAAGAAAATGGAGTGGACAGAATGGCAGACATGAAATCTTTAAGGATATAATGGCTTAGAAATTTCCAGAACTAAAGACACTATTTTTCAGATTGAAAGTGCACTCCAAATACCAAAGGAGCTATAAGTTTATATCTAAACACATCTTATAAGACTGAGAACATCAACGTTAAAGAGAGAATCTTAAAAGAAACCAGAAATAAAAGACCAATAACATACAAAAATACTGAGATGATTTCTCAATTAATAAAGTCTATGAAACATGAAATAATACCTTTAGAGTACTTAGGGTGGGAAGAGACAGTGAACATGCAATTTTATAATCAATTAAATTATCATTTATAAGAAAAGTCAAAACAGAGACCTCTTCAGACATTTAAGACTAAGAGAGTTTATCTCAGCTTCTCACTACAAGAATTATTGCAATATGGATCATAAAAAGAAGGAAAATAAACAGTGGGAAATTTTATTTCTGCAAACTTCAGAAATTGAACAGAACAGTACAGAAAATGATTAAATTTATCAGGAAATTTAATTTCCCACTGTATAAAGGAATGATCTTTTTCAAAGGTAAAATCACAGTTTCTTTTTTTAGATTTTATTTAGAAAATTAAATTGAACAGGGTGACATTAATCAATAAGAGTACATAGGTTTCAGGTAGACACATGACTGGGCAGCAGGTTATAGTTTGCCAGCCTCTTCTCTGAATAATGGTATTATTATTTAATGTGTTATTATGAATTACATAATTAAAATATTATAATTAAAGCATGCTAGGATTCCTTTTATCATTGAGGAAAGGACACAAGGATTGGGTAATTGTAGGCTTGTTTAGAATATCTCTGGAAGGGAAAGTGCCTTGAACTTTTATCAGCTACTACCACAGTGAAGCTCAGTTGAGGGCAAAGTCCTTTGGAAATAGAACACAAAATAGAAATAAGTCAAAGACACTATAAGAAAAAAGTGGGAATGGAGAAGGCATTTGTTCTATAGCACCTTTTTGCCTAGGGCTGGCTCTGGGGTTTTACTGCAATAGTGAGTAAACATAAACTGTTTTCCACTAAGGAATAGCCATTCATCTTTTAGGTTCAGCTTAGATTTTTCTTACCCTCAAGTCTGGGTAACGTGTTCTTCCTATATGCCTCCCATAGCATCTTTATACCTATATCTAATGCATCACTTACCAGTGGTGGGATTCAAATAAGTTAACAACTGGTTCTCTGCCCTAATGACTGTTTTAAGTATAAAAAATGATATACCAAAAGGTAATTTATTATTTGATGCATTTAATACTTAAATAAGAACAATAAAAAAGGTACACACAACTAGATTATGCTATAAGAGTTTTAAAATATTAATGAAAAAATATCAAATAATAACTGACAAAAATAATAAAACTGTTATTTAAGATGTTTCCATATTGCTTCTTGATTAGTGTCCTCACTTGCAATTTCTTTTTCACCTATGGACGAAATGAACATTATTACGGGCGCTTAGAATATGCTGTTGCGCAGGTGAACATTAAAAAACAGTAAGGAATGTAAATTTGTGATTTCCACATTAGGTAGCTGCCCAGGTTCCCACCTTAGAAAGCACCCTGATTACAGGTGCCATTTTAACAACTAGTTCACTGAACTCAACAAAAAATTAGGTATTACTTCTGCTGAACCGGTGCAAATCAGCTGAATCCCACCACTGCTTAACATGCTTGATCATATTTGCCAGTCTGTTAGTCCTGGTTCTAATAGAAAATGACCTCTGTGAGGGGAGATATCGTGGCTGTCTCATTCACTATTATATCTCTTATGCCAGACAGCGTCTGTCACATGGTAGGTTCTGCAAAAATGTCTGTTAAATTTATAAATAAATGAATCATTACTTCTGTTGAATTAGTGACATATAACCTTCATTTCTGGTGTTACAATATCTCCTTGATCTTTCAAAGTCATTCAACCAAGAAACAATTGGCACTCACTATAAGCCAGGCACCATTCTAAGTGCTGAGGATACAATGAAAAAAATGGACATAGTCCCTGCCTCATATTTCTTACCTTCTAATGGAGGTGGAGGTAATAAACATTTAGAAATGTTTGCTACTGAGAAACCTTTAATACCAGTGAAAGAATTGCTCTTTGATAGTTCAGGATTTGAGAGATTTAGAGTTAACTTCAACCATCTCTAAGTAAGATGGTGGAGATGAGCAAAAAAATTGGACTGAATCTGTATTAAGCTCATTCAGTCCTGACATATTTTTCAGTGGACACAAGATATTTTAAAAACACTTAAGTAGCGGTAGAGCGTCGGCCTAGCGTGCGGAGGACCCGGGTTCGATTCCCGGCCAGGGCACATAGGAGAAGCGCCCATTTGCTTCTCCACCCCTCCGCCGTGCTTTCCTCTCTGTCTCTCTCTTCCCCTCCCGCAGCCAAGGCTCCATTGGAGCAAAGATGGCCCGGGCGCTGGGCATGGCTCTGTGGCCTCTGCCTCAGGCGCTAGAGTGGCTCTGGTCGCAATATGGCGATGCCCAGGATGGGCAGAGCATCGCCCCCTGGGGGGCAGAGCACCGCCCCTGGTGGGCGTGCCGGGTGGATCCCGGTCGGGCGCATGTGGGAGTCTGTCTGACTGTCTCTCCCTGTTTCCAGCTTCAGAAAAATGAAAAAAAAAAAAACAAAAAAAACAAAAAACACTTAAGTGATTGATGCTTCTTCTTAAATAGCACAATAAGGGGGAAAAGTAGTGCAATAAACATTGGTAGAATTAGGTTCTATACTCAGGTTTGCCATTCATTTTCTACGTGACCTTAAGCAAATTATTTCCCCTCCCTGGGTCCCAGATATTTCCATGAGAAAATTGGATTTAATCAGTATTTCCAAAACTTCAACCATTTTTATATCACCTCCAGGATTTTTACCATATTTGTATATCACCTCTGTTATTCACCTAGTAATTATGTATAAAAAAAAAAAACATGGCCCTTTTCACGTAAGCTTTGTCTTCAGTAGAAAGTAATATAAAATCAGAACTGTGATGTACTAGTTATAGTATTTCTCATTAAATGTCATTAAATTCATAACTATTAAAATGTTGTTAAGTAGCATCCAAAAGCATTCCACATAAGTGGTTTTTCTATTTTATTTGGGAACCTTGGATTAGATTATTTTCAAGTATTGTTTGAGCTCTAAATGTTATTATTTTATGAAATTCTTTTGTATGATTATTTTATCCCAAAATACCTTTGATATATTCTTCTTTCAGGATGCATAAAACCCATTTTAAATAACAAAAATATGAAAATGCTTTAATATTTGAAAATAAATAAAATCTGTGCTTTGCTTAAATCTCTCTCCTCTCTCTCTCTCTCTCTCTCTCTCTCTCTCTCTCTCTCTCTCTCACACACACACACACACACACACACACACATACATATTCATTTAACATCCTAGAATATTTGCCAGGATACATTTCTGGTTCTTTCTCAGACACACTTGTCAAGCTTATTTTATGCATAGTGTACCTTTTTTCTATCCTTTTATTTTCAGCTTATCTGTGTCTTAAAATTTAAAGCATATCTCTTGTAGATAGCATCTGGTTCCCTTATTTTTTTCATTCAGTCTGGAAATCTCTGCCTTTTATGTGGAGGGCTTAGTTAATTATATTTAAATTATTCATTGATATGGTTGTATTAAGTCTACCATCTTTTTTATTATTTTTGTGTATATGTGTCGGTTGCTCCAAATCTTACGATATACAATCTTAACTTATCAGATATATTTCTAAGTGAAAGCTATGTAGATAAAACGTCATATAACAAGTAACAGAGCATAACAAAATTTTCACATTACATCTAAACTTTCAAGAAGTCAAAACTCCAGTGTTACTTTTTATGCATGGGATAAGGTATATTGTTTATAGAAAGAAAACAGTTGTTTATTTCATTTAAATTTGCAAGCAAAAATAGGTAGTAAAGATACTTCTAGAAGGGCTTCATGAAGAAAGCTTTATCAAACAGAATGGTTTCAAATATGCTGCTGTAACAAACCCTCAAATCTCAGTGGCTTGAAACAACCAAGGTTTAATTCTTGTGCATGCTCCTTGCTCATCAAGGGTAAGCTGGAAATCTGCTCCATGTTGTCTTTTATAAAGACCCAGAATGATGGAACAGCCAGTCTCTGGAGCATTGCTTGTTTTCATGGCAGAAAGAAAGAGGGCTCTATCTAATACATTGATTAAGTCCTCAGCCAGAAATGACACATGCCACTGCTATTTGCAATTTATTGGCAAGAACTTGTCACACAGCCCTATCTGTAAGGGTCCAGAAACTACAACTCTACCATGAGCCTAGAAGGAGAAAAAAATTGAACCAATTACCTTAATAGTGTAATAAGAAAATATTCTCAAACATTTTTGACACTTTACTATTTGTCAAGCACTTTCCTACATGCTTTACATAACTTTAGGCATTTAACCCTAAGAATAATTCCATTAAATAAGAACTATTATTATCTTCATTTTATAATTAGAAAAATGGAATAAAAGTTTAACTGATTTTTCCTAAACCATACATCAACAACAGAACAGAATAAGGAACCCAACTCATCCATGTATTTTAGCCCTTGAAACTATATTCCTAACAATCATGGTGTATTTCCTTTCTAAGAGGAAAAGAAGCAATTTATATTTAGTGATGAGACTCCAGGATTTAGAACCAAAGACCTGGATTTTAATTCCAGTCCTGCCACTGACTAGCCATATAAGTGCGGGCAAATCCTTTCCCCTATTTGCACTTCAATTTCCTAACCTAGAAAAATGAGCAAGGTGGATTAGATGTTTTCTCAGATCCTTTTCAATTTTAAGGTTCTATGAGTCTGTAAATATAGATTTCTTACTAAAAGCAGATTTAAGAATGTATCTCTTATAGAGAATTTCTTGTTCAAATAAAATTCTGTTTCTGACTTAGTAAAGCAGTATTGCTCTAGGCTATCTGCCTGGATGTAGAAATCGCCCTACAATATAAAACTGGATGTTAGCATGAAGATCATTAAAATCGCATCCCATCCTTTGGCTTTCTTCTAAAGACAGATGTAACAATTACACATAAGTAATAAGCATGACATTCAATATTTTGATTTTTCTTACTTCTCTCCTCTAGGAATAAGGCTAACCTGCCTTGGGGTTTGACTTGGTTTTATAAGGAATAAAATTATCTCCCTGTCTAAAGTCTTGTCAGTCTGAAAATGTTTAAATATTTAAATATTTTGTTTCTTACATATAGCAAAATTTGCCAAGTTTCATGGCTCAACAGTTCACCATTTCTGGTACTAGGTCATAATGAACAAAAAATACAGTGTTAACATTGTCTTTCCCCACCCAGTGAGAGGGTGTGACTTGTAATGAATGGTGGGTATTAATGCCTACAGATTTAGATCCATTTGTACTGCAAACAATCAATTTGAAAAGAAAAACATTTTTGGCCTCCAAATTGAAGAAAAAACAAACTAAAAGAAGTAAGCAGCTATGGTTTCTCAAATATGTATTTAAGGACACAATAATGGCTCTGTGCTTCTGTCTGCTAAAGAGTGAATGTCAGGAAAAGAGGTTTAAAAAATATCAAAGGCCTGACTTGTGGTAGTGCAATGGATAAAGTGTCTACCTGGAATGCTGAGGTCACCAGTTCGAAAGCCTGAATTTGCCTGGTCAAGGCACATATGGGTGATGATGCTTCCTGCTCTTCCCACTTCTATCTCTCGTTCTCTCTCTCTAAAAATAAATAAATAAATAAATAAATAAATAAATAAATCTAAAAAAAATATCAGAGAGTTTTTAAATGTCAGGTTGACTACTATTCATTGTTATTGTGCTTCACTTCTTGAGTGATGGTAGATTTAAACCTATGGTGGTAATCTTTAGCCCTGCAATGCTGATAGCCATAAGTAGGGTAGAGTTGTTCTTGTTCTTTTGTTTGTTTGTTTTTGTAGCTGATAATTACCATACTTCCCCATGTATAAGGTGCTCCCATATCTAAGACACACCTTAATTTGGGGGCCTGACATTTGAAAAAAAATGTATTACATAAAGTTATTGAACTCAATCAAGTTTTATTTATCATAAAATTCATACAACTCCTCATCACTGTCAAAACTCCCAGCCATTAGCATGTTCTCATCTGTGATGACGAATCATTGCCTTCAACAATGAGCACAAAACAAGAGCAGAAAAGAGGGAAATTCAAGTAAAAAAATCTGCAAGCACTCTATAAGATGCGGCCAGTTTTTAGACTTCCAATTTTTCAAAAAAAAAATAGTGTGTCTTGTACATGGAGGAATATGGCAGTTTAGTTGCGCAGCCTCTGATTTTCTACATACACAATTAAAGGTCATGAGGCTGCAGTTGGCTAATCCAGCAGGGAAATTGGGTCAAGAATCTGATGGAAAACTGAAAGGCAAAATTCTCACAGTATGACTAATATTTTTTTAAGTGAGAAGAGGGGGATAGAAAGACAGACTCCTGCATGTGCCCCAACTGGGATCCACCTGGCAACCCCCATATAGGGCTAATACTCAAATCAACTGAGCTATCCTCAGCACCCAGGGCTAACACCTAGACCAACCCAGCCACTGGCTACTAGAGGTGAAAAGGGAGAGAAGGGGAGAAGGAGGGGAAGAGAAGCAGATGGTCATTTCTCATGTGTTCCCTGACAAAGGATCAAACCCAGTATATCTACATGCCTGGCTGATGCTCTATCCACTGAGCAACTGGCCAGGGCTTAGACTTTTTAGTAACTATGAATGTCCTATGTGTTAAGGTGTACCAACACTCAAGCTATTCAGATCCCACGACTATAAATATGGATGATCACTGTTAACAGGATGAATTCAAATGACACTTACTACTATAGATTCTCTAATCCACAATAGTGGTAAAGCTCATCTAAGAAATAAGTAGTCATTTAGATCAATACTTTTGTCAGGGTGGGAGTGAATTTCCCCACTCCCAAACTTCTCAAATTCTTCTTTCTGGACTAGTGACACAATAATAAAATTGACACATGACTAAATTAACTGGAGAAAAACCAATTTAATACATGTGCACAAGAGTATCACAATATGATGTTCAGATCATAAAGTGAGGCTCAATGAAATTATTGAACCAGGTACTTTTTATACCATTTGAAACAAAGAAACAATAAATTCACAAAGAATTGATAGCACAGAAAAGTTAGTGCTCGTTAAAAATGAATCTAAGCTATATCAAACTAAAAAGCTTTTGCACAGCTAAAGACAAGATGAACAACATAAAAATCAACCCATACAATGGGAGAACATATTTGACAATACATCAGATAAGGGGTTAATAACTTATAAAGAACTTGTAAAACTCAACACCAGGAAGACAAACAAGCCAGTTAAAAAAATGGGCAGAAGAAATGAATAGACACTTCTCCAAAGAGGACATACAGATGTCCAATAGGCATATGAAAAAATGCCAACACCACTAATCATTAGAGAAATGCAAATTAAACCACAATGAGATATCACCTCACACCAGTCAGAATGGCGCTTAACAAAACAACATATAATAAGTGCTAGCGAGGATGTGGAGAAAAGGGAACCCTCCTGCACTGCTGGTGGGAATGCAGACTGGTGCAGCCACTGTGGAAAACAGTATGGAGATTCCTCAAAAAATTAAAAATGGAACTGCCTTTTGACCCAGCCATCCTACTTTTAGGAATATATCCTAAGAACACCATAGCACTGATTCAAAAGGAGAAATGCACCCCCACGTTTATGGCAGCATTGTTCACAATAGCGAAGATCTGGAAAGAGCCCAAGTGTCCGTCAGTGGATGAATGGTTTAAAAAGCAGTGGTACATATATACAATGGAATACTATGGGGCCATGAAAAAGAAGGAAATCTTATTTTTTGCGACAACATGGATGGACCTGGAAACTATTATGTTAAGTGAAATAAGCCAGGCAGAGAAAGAAAAATACCATATGACCTCACTCATTTGAGGAATCCAATGAACAGTGTGAACTGAAGAACAGAATAGATGGGATCAAAGGGTCCAGAGGGAAAGCGGACAGAGGGAAAGGGGAAGATAGGATGGGATGAGAACAGAAAAGCAAAACTGAGGGGAGGGTGTTGTGGGGAGGAGGGCAAGGGGGGTGTTGTGGGGAACAAGGGGGAGGGGACAAGTATGTAGGGGACACTAGAATCTATGTACACCCAAGAAATTAAAATAAAATAAAATAAAATAAATGAATCTAAGCAATGTTTGGATATTCATTAGTGAGGAATCTGAAAGTTTGGGCTTGGGTAGTAAATTATCGAAGTGCTTATAGAAGCTCTTTGGCTCTGGATCTCTTAGCTCTAGTGATAAGGGTGTCTTTCTCAGCCCACCTGGAGTCATCTGTCACAGAGGTGATTTATTTATGCATTCAAGGATACAAGGGAGGGTCAAGGTGACCTCTGGCACCAGCTTTTTGTCAAGCAACCTTAATTCAAAGTAATCAATATATCATTGTGGGATATTTTAGGGTGGCCTGTCTTGAGTCCTAACACTTTCAAACTTGTTCAAAAGCAACCACTGCCAGGAAGTTTTAAAGTAAATGTTCATATTAGCCTAACTATTAATAGGAAATGATTACTGGTTCCTTTCTTATCTGCACAGTGCAATGAAAATATCTGAATTATAGTTCTTGTTTACTAAATTTGTATGACTTTGAGGAAATCTCTCATATTACCTTAGCCTCGTTTCTGGTACTGTAAAATGAGGTATTGGACCGGATGATTCAAATTTTCAGTTGGTAAAAGGTTATAATTTTAAGGTATTAGGATATAAATATTAAGTCCTCTTAATAATGTAGCCCTGTTTTCCCTCCAACTTTTGTTCTATGGTTTTCAAAAAACATTTATATACTCAAATGAAGCCAAATTAAGAGAACGAAACATTCTAATTCTATGATGTTTGATCCAGGAAAATGCTGTAACATTCACATTAATTTTAATGAAATAATATTTTATACCTATAATCAACTAAATGGTTAAGAGATATCATTTATTGGTCACCTACTATGTGCAGGGCACTTTACAAGCATTTTACTGACAGTATCTAATTTAATTTTCATGATGGCTTGTTGGGGTAAATAAAGTCACCCAGGAAATAGCAAATTTTTTTTCTGCCTTAGTTCTGATCTAATTGAGAAGAGAGACCATAGAGATCAGCTTGTTGAGAGCAAAATTTTACCCTTACTGATAAAACAATTAGAAATAAATTAGGGGAGCCTAAGGGAGGTGGCACAGTGGATAGAGTGTTGACCAGGGACTCTGAGGACACAGGTTCTAAGCCAGGGGTCCCCAAACTTTTTACACAGGGGGCCAGATCACTGTCCCTCAGACCATTGGAAGGCCAGACTATAAAAAAAACTATGAACAAATCCCTATGCACACTGCACAGACCTTATTTTAAAGTAAAAAAAAAATAAAATAAAATGGGAACAAATACAATATTTAAAATAAAGAATAAGTAAATTTAAATCAACCAACTGACCAGTATTTCAATGGGAACTATGCTCCTCTCACCACCAATGAAAGAGGTGCCCCTTCCAGAAGTGCGGCGGGGGCCGGATAAATGGCCTCAGGAGGCCGCATGTGGCCCGCGGGCCGTAGTTTGGGGACCCCTGTTCTAAACTTTGTGCGGGCTCATCTGGCTTGAGCATGGGCTCACCAGCTTGAGTGGGGAGGGGTTGCTGGCTTGAGCCAAAAATCACTGGCTTGAAGTCCAAGGTCACTGGCTTGAGCAAGGGGTGACTGGCCCGGCTGAAGCTCCCCAGTCAAGGCATGTATGAGAAAGCAATCAATGAAAAAAGTGATGCAACTACAAGTTGATGCTTGTCATCTCTCTCTCTCTCTTCTTGTGTATTGGTCTCTTGTTAAAATAAACAAACAAACTAACTAACTAACTAACTAACTAATAAATAAATAAATAAATAAATAAATAAATAAATAAATAAAATTAGAGGATGTGGCTTATATCTGTGGACAAATGGGCTTTATAATACCGCACAATATAATTGCACAGACTCAATACCCAAAACTGGGCATATGAAAAATGCATCCAGTCCCAGGCATCCCTGGACTACTGCAAGCTTTTCCTGTTATTGGACTCTCAACAGCATGGAGGAGCAGAGCAGAACGTGTGCTCCTTGCAGCCAGTTTGTGTCTCAAGAGAAAGAGAAAGAAAAAAAAGATAAATTGGGATATAAATACCTTGCTCCTCTTCCACATACACAGCTCTTAGAAAAGCCACTTATACTTCCATGACAAATGACAGGGGTGGGACCAGGAATAGTAATGGACCTTCACCCAAGCATCAAGAGACCTTGAAAGTGAGGGAAAGACAAATAACCCTTAAGGAAACTGAGGTTCAGAGAAACTAAATGTGTTGTTGAAGTCAGAATTCAAACCCAGGCTCTGTCTGAGTCCACTACCCATAGTCATCTCCCCATTTCTTTCCCCACATTGATGCCCTATAATTTCCACCTTAGCTATGTTTTAGTACTAGCTGAAGAGACACTCAATAATTATTTATTCCACTGCAAAATCTGCTTCTATGTAAGGGTCTTATATCACGACTCCATCTCCATTACTATCACCACATTGAAACTATCAGAGGTAAGAGGAGGAAATTATCCAAGAAAGATTGGCTTGATTCTCAAACTGACTGTTTAGAAGTACCCTTCTTTATCTCAGAAATCTGGGAAGTTTTGATTTTTATGTTCCTCTTTTTTTGTAGATTAAAAAACTGACAGGAATATGCAATACTCTGTGATCTCCTGCCATGTTGATCTTGCTGCTTTCTGTAATAGACCATGTAAATATTGAAACAGAATGTTCCTAATGAAATATTTTTCTAAGGAAAAACAACGTCCGATAATATTTTCCAAGTGTATAGATTCTAGCCACATACCATGATACTTCAATTAACAAATTTTTGAAAGCCAACTTTTATTGTAAAAAAAAAGTTATGTTGGGGTCAGAAGGACTGAGATAAATTCCAGTCTCTCTAGCGAAGAAGTTAGAAGTGTATAAAACTGAAGAGGAAAAAGGACACTCTCTCAGAAATACAAGACTTGAACCCAAAAGAACAGAGGGCTATGTACCCTGGCCCAGAGTGAGAAGAAGAGCAATTGTGTGCCAGTGAGGATTGGCATATTATCTCCTGGGTGGATCAGTGAGCTCTAAAAGATACGAAGCAACATCACCATGGCAACACAGAGCTAAAATGCTGTGTCCTAGGTCTTAAATATTGTGACCTCTGGTAACACTGTTTATGACAACAAATACTATCACTAAAATATATCATCTTCATTAATAGAGGTCTAGCTTCTTTCAGTAGACACTTGGCCTTTGGACATACTTTACCTTTAAAATCTGCATTATGTAAAATAGATGAAAAGGTTTCCAAATCATCTAGGGAAAGTCATGGTGTAAAAATTCTCTCTTTCCTGATAAATAGTATGTAAAGATTTGAGCATGTTGAAATTGAAATTGCACAAAAGTAGATTTGTTTTTCAATCTAAAAAACATACACGGAGTTCTGAAAGACACCGTAGTAAAAATGCTCATTAAATGCATCACTAAATCATGTAAAATGCAGTAGATAGTCTCAAATTCACGGGTTCCATTTTATTCTCTGCTGCAGAAAGCATCTCCTCATTACTAACAGAGCTGGAATGCCGTTAAAAATATCATTACTCCTAATAAGGTTATTTGTTTATTTTCTTCTTTATGGCGACAAGAACTAATATAAGAAGGACAGGAGAGGAAGGGCATCATTACCAAGTACCCATACACAATTTGCAGGAAAAACATTATATTATTTGTGTAAATTAGGAGAAATAGATTAAAAGACATCAAATAATAAGAAGCTGATTCTCTAGCCAAACTATTTAAATTTAAACCTAAACCATAGCCTGTTAAGTATGTCTACAAGGAAATATTATTCACCCATGTTAAAAGTTTTTTCAAGATTAAAATTAATGCTAGCAATTTAGAAATAGAGTATTTCCACACTATTTAAGCTACTGAAACCTATGTGATCATCATGTAAAAGAACAGTGAAAATTCCTTTTTTGTTTGTCTCCTTTGTTTGTGTTTTGTCAGAAAAGAAGCATAGCAAAAGGTTGTGAGGCAGAACTGAATATCTGAGTTTCTTCTCTGATTATCAGAGTTTTGCACTTTGCTCTTAATATGTATTGGATACATGAGCAAATGAATAAATTCTTTGTTAGGTATGCTTGACATAGCAGTGAACAAGAGAGACGTGTTCTCTAATGACTTCATAGTTTTCTAAGGAAAAAAAGGGGGGATTAGCATCTCATTTATTGAACAAATATTTCTTGAAAACCTACTATGTGCCAAGTGCTCTGATAGGTCCTGGAGGTATAAAAAATACATGAAGCATATAATCCCTAGATTATAAGGAATTTAAAGCAACCAGGGAAAGCAGACATTAACTAAATAAAGAATTAAAATACTATAATTTTATATTTATCAGTTTAGGATGCCACAACAAAATACCACAGAGCTGGGGGGTTTAATCAACCAGAATTTATTTTTTCACAGTTCTGAAGAGTAGAAATCCAAGATCAAGATGCTGGCAGGGTTGGTTTCTGACAAGACCTCTCTCTTTGGCTTGTAGACAGCTGCCTTCTTGCTATTTTCTCACACAGCCTTTCCCCTGCATATGTGGAAGGAGAGAGAGAGAGAGAGCACACTCTGGTATTTCTTTCTCTCCTTATAAGGACACTAGTCCTATCAGATTAAGGTCTCACTCTTATGACCTTATTTAACCTTATTTACTCTTAAAGGTCTTATCTCTAAACACAGTCACAATATGTGTTAAGGCTTCAACGAGCAATTTAAAAAATTACCCAATTCAGCAGATAATGAATTTTGATTACATGCTACAAAAAAATAAAGGTGTACATTACACATTACACTATCAGAGCATACTTCTGAGTGTGATACCTTAGTGTAGGGAGTCAAGAGAGCCTTCCCTGAAGAAGTCATTGAAGCCTGACCTTAAAGCATGAATAATAGTTAGCTTGGCCAAGAAAAAGGAGAGAATAAAGAAGCAGCAACCATGTGTACAAAGGTTACAAAACATGGCAAGTTCAAAGAAATGAAATAACTAAAGCATCTGGAGCAGAGGGAGGGAAGAGGCGAATGACAGGAAGCTGAAGAGGTAGAGGACAGCTCACGTTATGAGCCTAATGAAAGGTTTGCACCTGCATCTTGAGAGTAATGGGAAGCCATTATGTGGTTTTATTAGAGGCCAGGATTACTCTTTAGGAAGGGAAATCTGAATGCAGTGTGTGAGTGTGCCTATGTTTGTGCCAGTGCCTGCTTATTATTATTTTATACTATTATTTTACACACGTTCTTAGAGGACCTTGGTGCATGGCCACATACTGTCAAGAATGCCCACATTCAACCTTCAGCAATGCTTCTGTTATGTTGTTATTTGAGGTGAGTACCTTTGCCCTTCGTTTTCATGGGGGGGGGATATGGAAATGAAAGAGCTAGGAGATGGTGCCCTTGGCTTCATAACCTCTCTCCTCTTTTCCTCTTTCAGTGATAATAGTATTTAGCATTTATGGTAATTAATATTTACTGATCACATATTATTTGTCAGACGTTGTGGTAACTATTTCACATGGGCTATCTTATTTAATGCTCAAAACAATCCCATGATATAGATACTATTATTTTTCTATTTTACAGATTATAAAGCTATGGCTTTGACAGCAGTTTTATAATTTGCCACTGATAGCAAACCTGAGAAGTGATAGTGCTGTGATTCGGTCATTTGCTACTACAGCCTATGTTCTTCACAAGTACTGTTTTGCACGCCAGTGATATGTGCCCAGATCCAGTCTTAATAGCATTGCACAGCAAGAAGAATGAGAGAAGATAATTACCTTCGTCCTCTTTCCTTACATCACCACATTCGCTTTTATTGCCTCTGCCTTGAAAACGTTCAAAAGATTATAGAAACGCCTGATCATTATCAACCTGAGAAAGGATGTTTTCTTTATTTCATCCTTCTGTGGAAATAATACACAAACTCAAGAGCATAAGATCCCTAAACTTCAGTGAAAGGAAGGAAATAAGGAAGGGTGATGGATTTTTCCATCAAGTGTCTCTTATTTAACTTAGTCTTTCATCTCACCAAGAGGAAGGCCATCTGATCCCATACTTCAACTGCAAAATGGTAAAAAGAAAATAATAGGAAATTGGAGAATAGCTTTGCAATGTTTATTTCCAAGTTAAAGTGCAGATTGGATCTTCTAATTTCCCTAATGGACATAATGCTAGTCTGGCAAATTAGTAATAGTTTGGATTCAACTCAAAAATGTGGTTATAGATTTCATTAAGCTCATATTTACTGGAGCACAAGGCAACCTACAGTAACAAGCATCAAAAGTCTATTTTACTGCCCATATTATGAGCAGATGGAGCATAGACATTTAAAAATGCCAAGCCTTTTGATGAAGAGCCTGATTATAGTCAGACCAGGATGAAGAGGAATGGCCCATTACCAAGGTTCTCTGAATTTGGAAATACTACTGGACCTTTACTTGACTTCTTTGAAATCAGATGTGGGAGGTTTATAAAATTGGGAATTTGAAAAACAAAAACAAACCCCAACCTCACTTAAATGAAGACAGGTAGGAAAGGGCTTGTTTTCAGCAGTTCAAGGACAGACTTTCCCCCAATGTTGCTAAATCAATGAGTTACTACGGTTATCACACAATAGAGAGTAAACTTTGGAAGTAATGGCTTATGCAGGTGGTATAGACTGAAAATAGACACGTGCATAGGCTCAGAATGTGTTTTTGGTTAATGAGATAGTAAAGAAAATCAGCATGATTTCGGGGACATGATCTGCACTGGCACAATAAAAGACCAGATGCTGGAATGATAAGGGCTCCTACTCCTGGGAACCAGATCCTTCTTGTTGCCTACTGAATAAGAGTGGTTAAACCTGGGACCTTTTTATCCAAGTCCCTAAAGATATTTAACATCCCCTTAGGATTTCCCCAATCATTTTGAGTGTATTTCCATATGAGAATACTGAAAGAGAATGAACCTGGTCAAAAATTAATGAGAACCTTTCAAATACTGCTCAAAAAGTAATGAGGGCCTTTCAAATACAGAAGCACTAAGGAGGTAGATCTGAACTGTTTCCATAGAAAAAGCATAGGTTTTTTTTTTTTTTTTTTTTTACAGAGGCAGAGATAGACAGGGACAGACAGACAGGAACGGAGAGAGATGAGAAGCATCAATCATCAGTTTCTCGTTGCGCGTGGGGACTTCTTAGTTGTTCATTGATTGCTTTCTCACATGTGCCTTGACCGCGGGCCTTCAGCAGACCAAGTAACCCCCTGCTGGAGCCAGCGACCTTGGGTCTAAGCTGGTGAGCTCTTTGCTCAAACCAGATGAGCCCGTGCTCAAGCTGGCGACCTCGGGGTCTCGAACCTGGGTCCTTCCGCATCCCAGTCCGACGCTCTATCCACTGCGCCACCACCTGGTCAGGCGAAAAAGCATAGGTTTTGAAGTCTCAAAGAATTAGGTGAAAGCCCAGTTATGTAATTTACTTAGCTGTATAATCTTAGGCAAGTTAGTTCTTTCTTATGGTCTCAGTTTTGTAATCTGCAAAATAGGTCAAAATTGTATCAGCCTCCATGGACAGTTATGAGAATTAAGTAAAAGATGTAAAGACTCACGTATATAGTTAGTTCCTGAGTTTTGAAGGCATCAGAAGCACTCCAGCAAATGTTGAAACAACAATGAACAATTGTTAACAATCTCTTTGGAGCTGCTGCAATCAAAGACTCCTATATGCTGTCCTGCATTGCTGCTTCAAATTTAGTTCCTAACACTGCTTTGCAATGTCTCAGACACTATCTGGGGCTCCAGGACTCCATTGCTTCCCTGTAAAGTCGATTTTATGTGACTTCGATGGAAATATAAGACATTTTTGTCTTTTCCCTGTCACCTGACATCTGACTACCTATGCTTCTAAGAGGCAGTATTGCACAGTAATGAAGAGATGGGCCAAATTGCCTGAGTCCTAATCTCAATTTTTCCCCCTCACTAGCTATGGGACAGTTAATTTCTTTGTGCTTCAATTCTCCTATCTGAAAAAAGTAGTGCTGAGAGTAAGAGTACTTACGTCATGATATTGTTGTTAGGGCTAAATGAGCTTAATACATATAAGTATCTAGCACATAGCAAGCACCAAGTAAATGTTAGCTATGATTATTTTTCATTCAGCTTAATGATTTCTGACCCCAAATTACTACCAAATAGCTGTACCGGCCTCTGTTGGAAATACTGAAAAATATACTAAGATGTAATATATAAACTGTGATGGAAGTCTGGTATGGCAGTGGCCCTACATTGTGAGCAGCAAATCCTTCAGGGGCCACAGTATTGCTATGGGCCCTCTGTTAAACTATATGTGCAATCATCTTTTCTCAGAGCTGCAATTTAAAAACAGATACTGCAGGGGTAAATTCAAGTTCTTTAAATGTTATAAAGAGGTTCTAATATGTGTGTGTGTATAAACAATTCTTTGTTTTATCAGATAAGTCCTAAAAGAAAATAAGACATAATACAATATATAGATGATATATTTCATAAATGCACACCTGAAACCTATATCGTTTTATTAACCAATGTCACCCAAATAAGTTGAATTAAAAAAATTTAAATACTGAAAGAGATTATAGATCTAAGTGGCATCTTATTTCTATAACATCATGCCATGTTCCTCAAAACTACAGTTCATTAAATAATTAGAAATATATTCACAATGTATTCTATTTAAAATCAATAAAAAATAACAGAAGTGAAGCTCTAGTTTTAGAAGAAAATTGTTAATATTGCCTTTTTTTATTAAATGACTACATCTGCAATTAATCACACCCGAGCTTTCAAGAGACATGGAAGATGTCATAAGTCATCTAAAATTGAGTCTTAGTAAACTAAGAGTAAGTTAAAACATTGAAATAAATCAACCAGATAAACCTTCTTCTAATTAAAATAATTTCCTTAAAAACTTTAAATAGTTATTTTTAGGATTTTGAGATAAAAATGTGTCTTGAAAACTTAGATTTAGTATGTCCTTTTAGCATCTGTAAAGCATAAAATCTCAAAAAAGATCTCTTTCAGTATTTAAATTTTTTTAATTCAACTTATTTGGGTGACATTGGTTAATAAAACGATATAGGTTTCAGGTGTGCATTTATGAAATATATCATCTATATATTGTATTATGTCTTATTTTCTTTTAGGACTTATCTAATAAAACAAAGAATTGTTTATACACACACACATATTAGAACCCCTTTAAATGTACTCAGTTGCATATCGGTGTGTGAGCCTTGTGGGGAATGTGAGGCTTTGTTATTATTTATTTATTTTTTTGGCTATCTGTCAGGTATCTTTCTTTCAGTTATTCATCATTGCTATTCATAATAGGTTAAGTCATTAATTGTTAAGATCCTTACACCCACTGAAGGAAGATAACTGACGATATTAGTCAGTGTCAATTCAACTGGAATACAGGCATTGGCATTCTTTTATCTCTCAGTGAGAATGTGTAGGGGCAAGAAAATTAAATTTCCTTCTACCCTTCTAAATTCTATGGGCTGGACTAATAATCAAATTAACATGATACAGATTAACAGAAGATAATGACCAAACTTATTATATATGCACATATGTGGGCTCCATAAAACTGTGGTCCAAGGACAAATTGGGCAATTAGGACTTCTATACTATCTTGAACTAGGGAGAGGGAGGCAGGGGTCTGGGACTTCAAAGGGAAAGTAGGCAAATCACAGGTACATGAGAAATAGTAAAGATGTAGTGAACAGGTTCTTACTGGGACACCCAGAAACAATGGGACACAGAGGGGAATCCAACAGTCTTGCTAGATTTCTCTCTGTTGCATTTCATTTATATGAGCTGAAGTGAATATGCTAAGGTTCCTATACTGAAGCATAGTTTTCTCTTCTGAATTCCTTTAGGTAGGTAAAGGAAAACAGTCAAAGATTCTTTCAAAGATTCTTTCTAAGTCTTCTTTCTTAAAAATAACCAGATTAGCCTGACCAGGCAGTGGCACAGTGGATAGAGTGTCGGACTGGGATGCAGAGGACCCACGTTCGGACCCCCAGGTTGCCAGCTTGAGTGCAAGCTCATCTGGTTTGAGCAAAGCTCACCAGCTTGGACCCAAGGTCGCTGGCTTGAGCAAGGTGTCGCAACGAAAAACTGATGATTGATGCTTCTCATCTCTCTTTGTTCCTGTCTGTCTGTCCCTATCTGTCCCTCTCTCTGACTCTCTCATTGTCCCTGTAAAAAAAACAGATTAAAATAATCAATATCCCAAAAGGCATATGTTGGGGTACCAAACTCTGGTCTCCTTCAAATACTTAGAGCAAAAGAATACATTTAATAATTCCATTTGTTGTGTGTGTACCTCATCAAGAATTTTAAGCTCCTTGAGCCCTCATGTTCTGCTCAGTTTATTTCAAGTCAGTGATAGCCTTCTTGGAACTAGAGAGAGTTCACACTAAGGTTAGCAATGCCTATTTCAGAGGGTCTTGAAAAGTTTTAACTGTGAATACTTTTGTTAGAAGTTCAGACATGTTAGTTGAATCTGAATCTACACTGACAATAAGGTTTGCATTATGGTAGAATAGGAGATTAAAAAGTTCTAGAACATTGTGGAAGAAGAAGAAACTCTCCATTACTCTGGTAGGTTCTTTTGGCTGGTCTAACAATCAAATAGATAGGAAAAATATTAACAAGAGAATATGACCAAATTTAATTATATATGTATGATGTATAATACATATGGGAATCCCACATACATGTGTGAGAGACTGCTGTTAAACAAATATTTTTGCTGCCAAAATCTTTACCAAAAGAAAGGTTTATCCAGGCAAATGCTAGCCAGGTCCTGGGAGATAGAGTCTAAACCACTAGCATCAGGGCTAGATAGAAAAGGCAAATGTGTCCACCTTCTGGAGTTGATGGGGGGCTTTTATACATCATGTTTTAGGGAAGAAAGGTGTAAATTGTTTTGAAATACAGGTACTTTACATTGGCTACAGATAAGCAGGTCAGGAAAAGGTGAAGTGAGGGTAGTTCTATGATAAAATAGGTGCACAGTCTGTGAGTAAGAAACATTTCCTACATTCGATCTGTTATGAGAGGCAACAGTCCTGAAAGTTCACGCATATGCGGGATGCCGTGGCATCTGGTGGTTGTTATAGAAGTTGGTTCAAAGCTTCCGCATATATTCAGGTATGTGAGCAGTTTCTGGTTAGTTAGCCTATAGTTATTAACTGGTTAAATATCCTTGTCTCGTTCTCCCAATCTCTTCTTACCTGCTATAATTGAATCTAGAACATCTTAGATTTTTTATCTTGTCATCCCACACACACGAGAGGTTCAGAGACAGAAAGTAAAAATGAGGTTTGTATGACATTCTGAGTAAGGCAAATGGGGGCTTCAGAGGAAACAAGGTCATTCTCAAGATGACAATGTTGAGTAATGAGATGTTCAGTAATGAGATATTTGTTCTGCCCTATACATAGATCATTACAATTTACTTCTGGTAATATCTCTTATAATGGGCAAGATCCCCCAACTGAATTTTTTTAAGGAAGAGGTAGAAGTTTCACAGGTTCTTGATTTCCTTCAGCTCAAAATAATTCACATGATAAAGTAGCACATCTTAGGGAAACCTGTTCTGAACCCCTCAACATATCGTTATAATAGAGAAATATTGCAAATATATCCAGTTAAGTTATATTAGATAAGCATAGCATTAACTAATAGAAATTATAAGGGACCAGAATTGTTACCCTAAAATATGCCTCTTTCACATAAGAATTATTTTAGGCTGGTTATTTTTAAGGAATAGCAGACATGGGAAAAGATCTGAAAACAAAGTAGAAATTATCTTCATAAAGGACACTTGCATGTATAAGGGAAATAGGCATTTGTACGTGTGTCTCCCCAGCTGTTCTTGGAAGAGAGGGGTCGTGTTATTTCTAGAAACCTGTATCAATGCAGAAGGCAATGATGTATATGCACAACTTTGTTTTTGTTGACTGTGCTCTTCCTGGTAACCTCCCATAACTGGCTCCTTCATCCCCAACATCTTTTGTATTTAGATAAAGATGTTATTTAAGGCAGTGGTCCCCAACCTTTTTTGGGCTATGGACCTGTTTAATGTCAGAAAATATTTTCATGGACCAGCCTTTAGGGTGGGATGGATAAATGCACAAAATAAAATTATGCGACCGGCGTGTAAACTGTGGTATTTTTAAATATAATTGTCAAACTTACGAGACAAGCATCAAGAGTGAGTCTTAGATGGATGTAATAGAGTGAATCTGGTCATTTTTTAAAAATAAAACATCGTTCAGACTTAAATATAAATAAAACAGAAATAATGTAAGTAACTTATTCTTTCTCTGCGGACCAGTACCAAATGTCCCATGGACTGGTACTGGTCCACGGCCTGGGGGTTGGGGACCACTGATTTAAGGTATGGCTTCAGTCAATTTGATGAGTTACTCAGTTTCCTTGCATATATGGGAGAGACCCATATATTCAGGAGGTATACATGTTATTAAATTTTTATTTGATTTTTCTCTTGTTAATCTGTCCCACGTCAACTTAATTATGAGACTAGACAGAAAAACTAAGAAGGGAAAAGAGAAATTTTCTCCTTCCCTAGACAATGCAAAGAACTATCAGAGAGCTCCATTTATAGCAATTTGACAAGGTTGATATGTTAAACACTTCTGTATACAGAAGATTGACAAATGCTTGATAAAATAATGTCAACATTCTTTTTAGATATGAGGCTGATCTCACAAGAACATAGAAAGAATCCTCAGGGCCAAAACAGAGAGAGAGAGAGAGCGCTAAAAACCATAATGATAAGCTGACAACGGCTCTATGGCTGCTCTGGAAATATTTGAAGACCACTATAGTTAAAAAGCTTGAGTTTTAACCTCTCTGAAAGGGCAGAAGACAAGGCTTGGGCTCTGATGAAATGGGAGTTGGAAATGAAACCCAAGGATTAAGCTGGAATCCTTTAAGTGTTATTTCCTTAGTAAATGAGCAATTTAGAAAATAATCTACCTGCTGGCAAAGGGACACCAAAATAAAAAAGTGTTAATCTTAGCTTGGTTTCTGATTGAGGAAAAACAAAATAGCAACAAGTCTTCCTTAATAATTATTAGCCTGAAGAATTACAAGGCTAAAATAATCACAAATCAGTAAATTGACAGCAAATGGTCTTAGATTTTAAGCACTAGAGAACAATTGGGAAAAGTAAACACAAATCACTAACATGGGACATACCTTCAGAGTATGCCCACTGTAAAGGCAGACCAAGCAATACCACAGAAACACAATTAAAACACACAAAGGAAGCAGAATAGCGTAAAAAAATAAGGATAAAAACAAATAACAAAACCATAATTAGGTCTTCCAGTAATCAGATATTAAAATTATAAAGAAGAGAAAATAAAATAGGTGTCTTAAATTTTAAAGAAAAAAGATGGAATAAAAAAATACAAACAAGAATAAGAGACCCCCCAAAAAACCCCAAGAAATTTGAATATAAACCAAATAGAACTTTGAGAAATGAGAAGTGTAATCATTAAAACAAAATAAGATGCAATGGAATGACTAAAGAGTGTACTGGAGTCAGTGGAAGAGTGGAATAGAGAGGGCAGCTGCGAAACCAGAGATATGGAACAGTGGAAGAGACATCAAGAGACATGGATGGTAGAGTGAGAAGGCCCAATATACATATAAAGCAAATGCAGAAGAAAAGAGGATGGGTCCATGTATTGGTGGGTAGGGACATAATTTGAATGGCTGAGGATTTTTCAGAATGGCCAAAAAACATGGATCTTTGGATTCAGGAAGATAAAAATTTTCAAGCAAAATAAATATGAGACCTCTACATATAAAACATTCTAGTAAAACTGTATAACACCAAAGACTATAAAAGTATGCAAAGAAAAGAAGTATGATTATCTTTAGTGAAACAAAAGTAGAATTCTCAGTTGTTTGAGCAGAAGGCAGATGACAGTCAGATAATTAACTTCAAATAAATGGAGAAAAATAACTGCTAATTTAGAAGTTATCATTCTAAGAATGAAGGTAAGAAAAAGACATTTTTAGAAAATCAAAATGGGAGAGAGTTTTTTACTAACAGGCCCTAACTAAATGAACTTTTAAAATCTGTATAGCAGAAAGAAGAAAACAGAATCTAGAGGCATCTGACTAGATGTAAAAGAGAATGGAAAACAAAGAAACTGATAAATATGTGATTACATCAGAAGAAATAGTGACCAAATATTTAAAATAATAATTATTAATATGGGCAAACAGGAAATATACAAAGGGAAGGGTGATCAAATTTAAAGGCATCTGAAGTCTTTATACTTATGAATGGGAACCTCAAATATATGAGAAAGTCTAAGACTCCACATAAAGTAAGATTCAGCACAGAAAGTTAAAATGAGGTATATATGATATTCTGAGCGAAGGATGAGGTAAGGTGCCTTGGGCCCTCAGAGGGGGGGAAGGTCATTCTCAGGATAAGAAGAGTTCAGTTTAGATATGAAGGAATCTTGAATATATGTAAATAAAGCATCCAGTTTAAGAAATTAGAAAAATAAAAATGGGTTAATCCCAAATAAAATTAAGGGAAAACAAGAATAAGCGCAGGCTGGCCTACGGTGGTGTAGTGAATACAGCACCAATCTGGAATGCTGAGGTCACCAGTTTGAAACCTTGGACTTACCTGGTCAAGGCACATATGACAGGCAACAAATGAACAGCTAGAGAGAAGCAGGTACTTCTCGTCCCTGCTCAACCATAAAATTGATAAACAAAATCTTAAAGAAAAGAATACTGTAAGCACAAAAAATAATAAAATATATATATAAATGCAATAGAAAAGCTCGATAAAGTCAAAAGTTGGTTCTATGAAAAGACTAATGAAACAAACATTTTTAATTAAATTTATTGGGGTGCCATTGGGTAATAAAATTATGTATGTTTCAGTTGTACAATTCTATTATATATCATCTGTATGTTACATTGTGTGCTCACCACCAAAGTCAAATCCTCTTTTGTCACCATATATTTGACCCCCTTTACCCTTCTCAGTCCCCTAACCCATTTTCTCTAGTTACCGCCATACTATTTTCTGTGTCTCTGAGTTTTTGTTTGTTTCCTTGTTTATTTGCTGTTTTCAGTTTTTATATCCCACATATGAGTGAAATCATATGGTTCTTAACATTTTATGTCTGATTTATTTTGCTTAGCATGATATTCTCAAGATCCATCCATGTTGTCAGAAATGGCAGCATTTTATCTTTTTTTGTGGCTGAGTAGTATGCCATTGTATATGGGTACATCTTCTTTAATCCTCTATCGAAGGACACTTCAGTTGGTTTCATGTCTTGACCACCATGAATAATGCTGCAATGAACATAGAGGTGCATATATCTGCAAATAAATGTTTTCAAAAATTTTGGATAAATACTAGAAGACGGGTTGCTGGGTCACATGGTAATTCTATTCTTAATTTTTGAGCAACTTTCATACTCTCTTCCACAGTGGCTGTACCATTTTACATTCCTACCAGCAGTGAATGAAGGGTTTCTTTTTCTCAACAACCTCTCCAACACATATTGTTACCTGTCTTATTGATAACAGCCATTTTAGCAGGTGTAAAGTGGTATCTCATTGTAGTTTTGATTTGAGTCTTTCTAACAGTAAAGTTGAGCATCTTTTTATATATCTGTTGGTCACTTGTATGTCTTTTTGGGAGAAATTTCTGTTCAGGTCCTGTGTCCATTTTTAATTGGATTATTTGTTTAGTGTTGTTGTGTAAGTTCTTTATATGTATATTTTGGATATTAACTCCTTCTCAGAGCTGTTCTTTGCAAATATCATCTCCCATTCTGTTGGTTTTCTTTTTGTTTTGTTGTCAGTTTCATTTGCGTTGCAGAAGCTTCTTAGTTAAATATAGTTCTATTCATTTATTTTTGCCTTTATTTCCTTTGCCTCTGGAGTCAAATTCATAAAATTCTTTCTAGGACCAAGGTCTACAAGTTTATTACTTATATTTTCTTCTGTGTAATCTGTTGTCTCAGATTTTATATTTAGGTCTTTGATCCATTTTGAGTCATTTTTTTTTATATGGGGACAAACAGTAGTCTGGTTTCATTCTTTTGCATATAGCTTTCCAATTTCCCCAGAATCACTTATTGAAGTTCTTTCTTTTCTTCATTTTATATTTTGAGCTTCTTTGTGGAAAATTATTTGTCCATATACGTGTGGATTAATTTATGGGTTCTCAATTCTAGTCCATTGGTTTGTGTGTCTGTTTTTCTACCAATACCATGCTGTTTTGGTTATTGTCATTTTGTAGTATAATTTAAAGTCAGGGTGTTTGATACCTCTAGTTTTGTTCTTTTTCTTCTCAGAATTGCTTTGGCTATTTGGGGTCTTTTGAGGTTCTATACAAACCTGATGCTTTTTTTTGGTTCTATTTCTTTAAAAAAATGTCATTGAGATTTTGAGGAGCATTGCATTAAATCTGTATATTGTTCTAGTTATATGGCCATTTAAACTATGTTGGCTCTTCCACTTGATAAAAATGAAATATCTTTCCTTTTTTTTTCTGTATTTTTCAATGCCTTTTTAAAATATTTTATTTATTTATTTATTTATTTATTTATTTATTTATTGTATTTTTCCGAAGTTGGAAACGGGGAGGCAGTCAGACAGACTCCCGCATGCACCCGAATGGGATCCACCCAGCATGCCCACCAGGGGCGATGCTCTGCCCATCTTGGGGCATCGCTCTGCCACAATCAGAGCCATTCTAGCACCTGAGGCAGCCCCTCAGTGCCCTGGCAAACTTTGCTCCAATGGAGCCTCAGCTGTGGGAGGGGAAGAGAGAGACAGAGAGGAAGGAGAGGGGAAGGGGTGGAGAAGCAGATGGGCGCTTCTCCTGTGTGCCCTGGCCGGGAATCGAACCCGGGACTCCTGCATGCCAGGCCGACGCTCTACCACTGAGCCAACCGGCCAGGGCCTACTTTATTGATTTTTAGAGAGAGAAGAAGGGAGAGAAAGAGAGAGAGAAAGAGAGAGAGAGAGAGAGAGAGAGAGAGAGAGAGAGAGAGAGAAAGACATGAGCGTTGAGCTTTTTCTGTATGTGCCCTGATCAGGGATAGGCCCAGAAACATCTATGCTTAGGAACGATGCTGTAACCAACCAAGCTATCTGGCCAGGTCATTTCATTGTCTTTTAATAATGTTTTGTGGTTTTCAGTATATAAGTCCTTCACACCTTTGTTAAGTTTATCCTTAGGTATTTTATTCTTTTGGTTACTATTGTAAAAAGGATTTTTAAAATTTGTTTTTTAGAATGCAATGGACTTTTGTACATTGGTTTCACACTCTACTGTAGCTTTATTATATTTGTTTATTGTTTCTAATAGTTTTTGGATGAAGTCTTTAGGGTTTTCTATATAAAAAAAATCATGTCATCTGCAACGTTATTTCTTCATTCCCAATTTGGGTGCCTTTTATTTCTCTTGCCTGATTGCTCTGGCTAGAACTTTCAGTACTATGTTGAATAAGAGTGTAAGAGTGAACATCCTTTCCTTGTTCTTGATTTTAAAGAAAAAGCTTACAGTTTTTCACCATTGAGTTTGATATTATCTGAGGGTTTGTCATATATGACCTTTATTATGTTGAGATCCCTTTCTTCTATACCCATTTAATTGAGTATTTTAATCATAATCAGATGTTATATCTTATCAAATGCTTTTTCTGCATCTATTGATAAGATCCTATCATTTTTATCATTTTGTTTGTTTATGTAGTGTGTAACATTGGTCAATTTGCATATGTTCAACTATTCTTGTGCCCCTGGAATGAACTTCACTTGATCATGATGTATTATTTTTATATGTGTTGTTGTATTTGACTTGTAGTATTTGTTTAAAATTTTTGTATCTGTATTCATCACAGATATTGGTTGGTCTGTAGTTTTCTCTTTGTGTTTTACCTTGCCAGGGTTTAGTATCAGAATTATGTTGGCATCATAAAATATATTAGAAAGTATTGCCCTTTCTTTAATCTTTTGAAAAAATTTGAGAAAGATAGGCATCAAATCTTCTTTGAATATTTGGTAGCATTTATTAGTGAAGCCATCTCATCCTGGATTTTTACTTTTCAGGAGGAAACCAACAAACTTTTATTAAGACTTAATAAAAGTGAGAGCACAAATAAACTGTATTAGGAAATAAATGGAGCATCCAGTTACTGAGCAGCCACCAGAATCAGCAACCTCTTACTCTGAGCCCTTGTTTCCGAGGTCCCACCCCCTGCTTGTCCCAGAATCATAGCACTGTATAGTATGCCCACTATCTAGAACCTTTACTCTTTCTTTTTTTTTAAATAATGGATTTTAGAGAGAGAGAAGGGAGATGGAGAGAGAACCATCAATTTGTTGTTTCACTTATTTATGCAGTCATTGGGTGATTCTTGTATGTGCTCTGACCAAGGTTTGAACCCCCACAACCTTGGTGTGTAAGACAATGGTCTAAGCAACTGAGCCACCTAACCAAGGCCCAGAACCTTCACTCTTTTGACCTCTTTGCTGATGCAAATAAAGGTAATGATCTGTTTCCTGCTGGCACTGAGGATGATATCCATATAAGAATTCAACTGAGAAACAGCAGGAAGACTTTCACTACTGTCCAATGGATTGCTGATGATTACAATAAAAGGAAACTAGTGAAGGCGTTTAAGGAGAAATTTCCTTGCAGTGGTACTATAACTGAGCATTTATAATATGAAGAAGTAACTCAGCTACAGGGTGACCAGAACAAAAACATGTGCCACTTCCTCATAGAGACTGGACTGCCTAAGGACGACCAGCTGAAGGTTTATAGGTTTTAAGTGCTTTGGGCTCACTGAAGTTTAAGTGAGATTTCCTTGCAATGAGTAGAATTTCCCTTCTGTCCTTTGTCACAAGTTTAAAAATCTCACAGCTTGTATAATATAACCATTTAGGGTCTGCTTTTACCTTAAACTAGTGTAACTCCTTCATGCAATAAACTAACAGAGCCATGCTGTCTAGTCTTGAAGTCCCTCCTTTAAACAGATGTCAAGCAGTAGGCACGTGGAGTGTTCAGCCTGAAACAAAGCAATAACGTGATGTTTCAGCCAAGCCCAGAGCCCCAACATAACAAATGGCTATGTCTAGCCATAAGCTCCTCTGAAGAATTCTCTACCATAAAAAAAGTCACCACCCAAACAGTCTTTGGTGAAGATGAGAGGAGAGGCAGCAACAGCATGTGTACCACTAGAGGGAGCCTTTGGTAATCAAAGATCTCTAACCTGTCTAGGTGGGTGGAGCTTAAAACAGCCACCTTCCCGCTAGTGAGGTAATAAAGACTTTTTTGGCTTGTCACCAAGGTCTTTTTCAACAAACATATCTTAGCTAATTGAGGCCCAAGCACCAGAATGTGAGGCTAACCTTCAATCAGAATTAAACTCTTGACAAAGGAACAAATTTCAAACTGGTGTGTGAGCCATGTAATTCACATTAGAGCTTGCAACTTACTAGAAACAGCTGCCCGAGTTCATATGATGTAGCAAACTGATTTTGGGTTCTTTATTCTCCTTCAGTTTTAATGTTAAGTAATGTATTTAAACCCTTATTTATATAAACTTGTTTTCAGAATAAAAAAAAGGAGCATAGCTATATATCCAGTGATTGATTTTTTAATCACCTAAGAGAATTATAAAAAAATATTACGCTAAAATTTAAATATTTAAATAATATAAATAATGTTTTGTATCAAAATTGATTTAAAAAGAAACAAAACCCTACATTCGAAATCATTAAAATCATCAAGTAATTCATTAAATATCTTTTCCCATAAAAGGCACCAGACGCAAATGTTGCTAGAGAATTTCTACCATATTTTTTTTATATTTTTATTTTTGGCATTATGGTAAGGAGGTTTTGTATTAAAAAGTTTATTAATTTACAGATTCATAGATTAAGAGAGGAAATTCATATAATCATGTCAATGAATGCTGAAAAAAATAGCATTTAAGATCCATTTATGCTCAAAGGGTTTAGTTTAAGCCCTTAAACAGGAAGATTTTCTTATATATTGATAGAATATTAAACAAAAATTTACAAAAAAATTTGCAATTATTTTGAAAGTTTAGAAGCATACCTTCTAAAATCAGGAATAAGAGAAGGATGCCCATTACTACTGTTGCTATTGAACATGTCACTAGAGGCACCAGCCAAGAATAGAATAAGAAATAAAAGATATAAGGACTGAGAAACAAAGTTATCAATTTTTTAAAAAGATTCTTATTTATTGCTTTTGTGGGGCGGGAGTGAGAACCATCAACTCATAGTTCATTGCTTCTCATATGTACCCTGACCAGGCAAGCCCAGGGATTTGAACCAGTGATCTCAACACTCCAGGTCGACATTTTATCTACTGCACCATCATGGGTCAAGCAAACAGTTATCAATTTTATCTGATGGGATTATGTATGTAAAATTAATAAGAGTTCATAAAGACCATGTTATATTTTTCTTTTACAGATGAGGAGAGGAAACTTCATATGTGCAATATCACACAGCTAGCATATACTGCCACTTTACTTTTCCCTGTCTGTTATTGACACTGCCATTCACATAAGTCAGAAACCTGAAAGTCATCTTTTTAAATAATCTTTCCATTACCTTAACATGCCCAGTGTATTATAAAATTTCTCTCCATATTTCTCATGACAATGGGTTCCAAACTGATTTCTCACTGCTCACTCTTTGTATTAGCAACACTTAAATAGCTTTTGCTTTACAATGCTAAATTCCTTTATTTTTCATAACAATCCTATGAAGTATGAATTATCATTTTTCCCATTTTACATATGAGAAAACTGAAACCCAGAGAGTTTCAGTAGCTTGCTTAAATATACACAACTAATAAATACCAGAGCTGGGCTGCAATCTCAAGCAGTCTAGCTTAGAGTCTATACTTAGCCTATCTTTAATATTTGTCTATTATGCAAGTAGGGTAACCTTTCAAAAATGTAAATTTGATCATGTACAGGCATAACTCACTATTGTGCTTCACTGTATTGTACTTCACATTTATTGCAATTTTTATAAATTGAAGGTTTGTGGCAAGCCTGCATAAAGCAAGTCTACTGAAACTATTTTTCCAACATCTTTTGCTCGGTTCATGTCTGTGTCTCATTGTCATAATTCTTGCAACATTTAAAACTTTGTCATTGTTATTGTATTTGTTATGGTGCTTTGTGATCAGTAAGATTTGATGTTACCACTATAATTGTTTTGGGGTGCCATAAACTGTGCCCATATAAGACAGGGAACTCAATTGATCAAAGTTGTGTGTGTCTTGAATGCTCTACTGATCACCTGCTTCCCATTTCTCACCCTCTTCTTGAGCCTCCCTATTTCTTTAAATACAACTATATTGAAATTACACCAATTGATTACTCTATAATGACTTCTCAGAGTTCAAGTGAAATAAAAAGAAAGTCATATGCCTCTCATTTTAATTCAAAATCTAAAAATAAACTTAGTGTGGAAGACATGTTGAAAGCTGAGGTAGGTCAAAATCTAGGCCTCTTGTGCCAGACAGTTAGCCATTTTGTAGATACAATGGAGAAGTTCTTGGAAAACATTAAAAGCGCTACCCCAGTGAATGCACAAATGATGAGAGAGAGAGAGAGAGAGAGAGAGAGAGAGAGAGAGAGAGTCTTATTTCTGATATGGAGAAAGTTTTAGTGGTATGGATAGAATATCAAACCAGCCACCACATTCCCTTAAGTCAAAGCCTAATTGAGAGCAAGTCACTAAGTCTTTTCAATTCTGTTAAGGCTGAGGCAGGTGAGGTAGCACTATATGAAAAGTTTGAAGCTTGCAGAGATTGGTTTATGAAATTTAAGGAAAGAAGCCATTGCCACAACATACATAAAGTCCCAAATGAAGCAGCCAGTACTGATGTAGAAGCTGCAGCAAGCTATCCAGAGATCTAGCTAACATAATTAATGAAGGTGAGTACACTAAACAACCGATTATCAATGTAGAAGAAACAGCCTTATGTTGGAAGAAGATGTCATCTAGGACTCGCATACCTAGAGAGGAGAAGTCAATGTCTGGGTTAGAAGCTTTAAGGGACAGGCTGACTCTCTTGTTAGGGCTAATGCTGCTGGTGACTTTAAGGTAAAGCTAATGCATATTTGCTGTTTCAAATATACTAAGGCCCCTAAGAATTACGCTAAATCTACCTTGCCTGTGCTCTGTAAATGAAACAACAAAGACTGGATGGCAGTATACCTGCTCACAACATGGCTTATTGACTATTTTAAACCCATTGTTAAGAACTATTGCTCAGAAAAAAAAAATTTTCTTTTTAAAGTATCATCATTCATTGACAATGGATCTGGTCACCCAAGAGATCTGATGGAGATGTACAATGAGAGTAATATTGTTTTCATGCCCACTAACATCACATTCAGCCCTTCTACCAAGAAGTAACTTTGAATTTCAAGTCTTATTTAAGAAATACATTTCATAATGCTATAGCTGCCATAGGTAGTGATTTCTCTGAAGGATCTGGCAAAATAAATTGATAACTTTCTGAAAAGGATTCACCATTCTAGATGCCATTAAGAACATTCATGATTCATTGGAAGAAATCAAAATATCAACATTAATGGGAGTTTGGGAGAAGTTTATGCCAACTCTCATGGATGACTTTAAGGGGTTCAAGACTTTAGTAGCTGCAGATGTGATAGAAATATCAAGAGATTGCCCTGGCCAGATAGCTCAGTTGGTTAGAGCATCATCCCAAAGCACAGAGGTTGTAAGTTTGATCCCTGGTCAGGTCACATACAGGAAGAGATCGATGTTCCTGTCTCTTTCTCTCCCTCGCTTCCTCTCTCACTAAAATTAATAGGTAAAAAAATTTTTTAAAAAAAGGAAATATCAAGAGAACTAGAATTAGAAGTGGAGCCTGAAGAGGTGATTGAATTGCAGTACTATCATGATAAAAATTTTAATGGGTGAAGAGCTGCTTTCTAATGAAAAGCAAAGTGGTTTCTTGAGATGGAATCTACTGGTGAAGATGCTGTTAAGATTGTTAAAATAGTAACAATACATCTAGACTATCACATTAACTTGGTTAAAAAAGTAGCAGTAGGGTTTGAGAGGATCATCTCTGGTTTTGAAAGAAGTTTTACTATGGGTAAAAAAAAATAATATCAAAGAGACTGCATGCTATAGGGAAATTGTTTATGGCATAAAGTATCACTCTATGTGGCAAAGTTTAATTGTTATCCTATTTTAAGACATTGCCACAGCAACCCGAGCCTTCAGCAACTACCACCCTGATCAGTCAGCAGCCATCAACCAAGCAAGAACCTCCATAAGGAAAAAATTATAACTTGCTGAAAGCTCAGATGATGGTTAGCATTTTTTAGCAATAAAGTATTTTAAGATATGTACATTGTTTTTAGACATAATGATATTGCACATTTAATAGTCTACAGTATAATATGAGGATAATTTTATATACATTGGGAAACCAAAAAACTTGTGTAACTTGTTTTATTGCAATATATGTTTTATTACATTGGTCTGACATCAAACTTGCAATATCTCCATGGTATGCCTTTAATTTTACCACCAAAAAGCTCTCAGCAACTTGTTATTTCTTAGTAAACTAAAGAAATATATATATAATATTATTATTACAACCAACAAAGCCTTGCATATTCTGCTCCCTACCTATTTCCCCAGCCTCATAGCCCAATCTCTTCATCACTCTACAGTCTATCTATGATAGTTTAATAAATGCACTGTCCCCCAACCAATGCCAGGGCCTTCACACCTATTATTATTTTTTGCTTCCTCTCTCACTTGGTTAATTTCAATTCAGGTTTCAAATCTCAATTCAAGTATCACTGACTTGAAAAAGTTATCCTTGACTCCTCTATTATAGGCTTTCAACTCACTATGAATCTCTGCCTCATAAAACTTAGCACAACTGCAACTTTACATTTTTTTGTGTGTTTTTATGTCATTTAATCTTATACTATAAGGGAAGCCATGTCTTTTTTTTTATTTGTGACTATCACCAGAGTTTAGCACAGTGCCTAGTACAATGCAAATACTCAATAAGGATTTAATAAAGTAAAAAAAGAAAGATAAAGGAATGAAAATAAAAGAAGGAAGGAATAAAAGAAAAAGAGGAAGGAAGAAAGAAAAATAACTAGGCCTTAAACCAAAGTCTTTCTGATATGAAAGTCCTTGCTACATGATGTCTTATGATGTAAAATTGATTTAACATATATACTAATTTTTAAACTCACAAACTATTTATGAGTATCTACTATGTGGCAAGTATTATGCTAGGCTATAAAGGAGGCATGTGTATATATGTGTGCACACGAATGTGTATGTATCACATAGAAAAGAATATTAGCAGTAATATCTGAGGGCTGGGATTATGAGTGTTTTACATAATGTTATTTGTGATTTTTGGTATTCTCTAATTAAAATGTGTATCTCTTGGAAATAGAAAAAAATATGGCCCTGGCTGAATGGCTCAGCAGTAGAGTGTCAGTCCAGCATGTGAAAGTACTGTGTTTGATTCCCAGTCAGGGAACACAGGAGAAGTGACCATCTGCTTCTCCTCCCCTCTCTCATCTCTCTTTCCCTCCCACAGCCATGGCTCGAATAAGCAAGTTGGCCCCCAGTACTGAAGATGGCTCCATGGCTGTTGCCAAGCAATGAAGCAGCAGCCCCAAATGGGTGGAACATCAACCCCAGATGGGGGGGTTTCTGGGTGGATCCAAGTCGAGGCACATGTGGCAGTCTGTCTCTCACCTCCATGCCTCTCATTTGTTTAAAAATAATTAAATAAATAAATATGAAAAAATACATTATTATTTTTTTTTTTGTATTTTTCTGAAGCTGAAAATGGGGAGAGACAGTCAGACAGACTCCCGCATGCGCCTGACCGGGATCCACCCAGCACGCCCACCAGGGGCGACGCTCTGCCCACCAGGGGGCGATGCTCTGCCCCTCCGGGGCGTCACTCTGCCACAACCAGAGCCACTCTAGCGCCTGGGGCAGAGGCCAAGGAGCCATCCCCAGTGCCTGGGCCATCTTTGCTCCAATGGAGCCTTGGCTGCGGGAGGGGAAAAGAGAGACAGAGAGGAAGGAGGGGGAGGGGTGGGGTGGAGAAGCAAATGGGCGCTTCTCCTATGTGCCCTGGCCGGGAATCAAACCCGGGTCCCCAGCATGCCAGGCCAATGCTCTACCGCTGAGCCAACCGGCCAGGGCAAAAAATACATTATTTTTAAAAGAAATATATATCCTGGCAAAATTTGATAAACTTAGCAAAACTGGAAACTGACCTATTCAGATTCACAGTCCCCTTACTCAATGATATTTTCTTCTGCTGCTTCCTGGAGAAAACGTCATAGACATTACATTACTAATGAAGAAAAGATCAGTAAAGAAGAGATTGAAAAATCATTCATTCCCACCCTGGCTCAGTGATAGAGCTTTGGCCCGGCATGTGGAAGTCATGGGTTCAATTCCCAGCCAGGGCACACAGTAGAAGCGACTATCTGCTTCTTTATCCTTCCCCCTCTCTTTTCTCTCTATCTCTCTCTTCCCCTCCTGCAGTTAAGACTCCATTTAGCAAAGTTGGCCCAGGTGCTGAGGATGGCTCCATGGCCTCTGCCTCAGTTGCTAGAATGGATTTGGTTGCAACAGAGCAACGTCCCAGATAGGCAGAGTATCCATTGCCTCTTAGTAGGTTAGCCAGGTGGATGCCGGTTGGGTGCATGCGGGAGTCTGTCTCTCTGCCTCCCCACTTCTCACTTCAGAAAAATACAAAAAAAAAAAAAAAAGAAAAGAAAATCATTTCCAGCATAGGTACAATTCATTTTTATATATTATTAAATATTCTTCTACATCACTTACATAAAAATTGCAAGAATAATACAGAGAATCTCCATACACTCTTCATCTAGCTTCCATCTTTCAAAACCATGGCATATTTATCAAAACCAAGATATTAACATTGATACAATACTATTAACTAAACTACAGACTTTGTTCAAATTTCTCTTTTTTCACTAATGGCCTTTTTCTGTACCAGGATCCAAGTCAGGATCTCACATTGCAGCTAGTCATCATATCTCCTTAGCGTGCTATAATCTGTAACAGTTACCTGGCTTTTTCTTTCTTGACCTTAACATTTTGAAGAGTACTGGTTAGGTATCCTGGGAAGGCAAGCCCTCAATTTAGTTTTATATAGTGTTTTCATATGATTAGACAGAGTTTATGAGGTTTTGAAAAGACTACCATAAAGATGGTATACTCTTCCCAGTGCATAATATCAGGAGACACATAATGTTAACCTTGATCATTTGGTTAAGGAGATGTCTGCCAGGTTTCCTCACTATAAATTTACTATTTTTTTCTTTGGAATTCAATATATATTTTGGAGGATATAGTTTCTCCTTAAACTGTTGCCTAACAATCTGAGAATGCACCAGTGAATTTTGCCTCTGGCAATTATTACTATAGTAGCATATATATATATGCATATATATAATAGCATATCATATATATTACCACAGTATACTGGTGGTTATTTCCCTAATTCTGTCAACATTTATTATTTGGAAGGGAAATTTGTTTCTTCTCATTTATTTATTTATGTTTTAAAAAATATTCATTTGAAATAATTTTAGACTCACAGGAAGCCAGAAAAATAGTGCAGTGAGTTTTCTTATACCCTTCCTCCAAAAATAATATCTTACATAGGCATAATGCATTACCAAAACAGAAAATTAGCATTAGCATAAAATATCTTAACTAAACTATGAAACATATTGAATTTCACAAGTTTTTACATGCTCTCTCTCATTTTATCTCTCTCATTTTATCCCTCATATTTGTGTGTAGTTCCATGAAACTTTATTACATTTATAGATCTGTGTAACCACCACCACAGTCAGGATACAGACCTATCACTTATTAATATCACTATGGATACATGGATATGTTTTAATATAATACTATCATCATTTATTTTTGCTTAAGTTGCTAAACTTTAGCTCTTGAACACTCTTTTAGTTTGAATACCATGCCTTTTTAACATACCACCTCTTTTTTTTTTTTTTTGAGAGTGGTATTTAGAAACCACGATCTTCATGCTCAGTACACTTATTTTATTACTACTGGATATCCCTCTTTCTAGGCCCTCTCAGTGGATATAGCTAAGGAATTTTACATGTATATATACCGTATTTCCCCACGTATAAGACGCTCCCATGTATGAGATGCACCTTAATTTGGGGTCCCAAAATTTGTAAAAAAGACAAGTGCAAAAAAACAGGAAATACAAGTTAAAAAAAATCCATGATGAGGCAAAAACAAGTGCGAAATAGTGAGAAATACAAATAAAAAAAATCTACAACTACTGTATAAGATGCACCCAGTTTTTAGACCACTGATTTTTTGGAACAGGGTGCGTCTTATACATGGGGAAACACGGTAATTTCTGATCCAGAACCACAGGGTTTCCCCTTTTGGAAGAGAGACAGAAATATTGATTTGTTGTCCCTTTTACCCATGAATTCCGGTACATGCTCTGACTAGGGATCCAACCTGAAACCCTGGCATGTTGGGCTGACACTCGAACCAACTGAGCTACCTTGCCAGGGCAAGACTGATCAGTTTTTAAAACACAAAAGCTTCCATGAGGTATAGAAGCACTCAACTCATTCACACTAAAGTATAAGTAACTGTAATTACAGGCCATTTTGGGAGGAATAACAGATAGCAGTAGGAACTGAAATTAAAAGGTTTTATTTGAAGAGAATGGGCTGGGAAGGAATGAAGAAAAGGGAACAGAAAGGAAGACAACAAATTCTATCTTCTTTTTGCTTTAACTAAGATACAAATTTGATCATGTTTCTCTCATAACCTGGCAATTCCTAAACTCCCCATTTCTGTGATAATAACCCAGATCAAAGAAAGCTGGTGACAAATACCTGACTTTTGGGGGAAAAAAAAAAAACATATGGTATGGTACTGAGTTGTAGATATTAAGCTATATAACTGCTTGTGGTACTTTGGCTGCCTTTGGCATCCAGCAGAAATGCTCTGGCATTTGCTAAAGTACTGCTGTATATCCACCCAGTGACTGTGCACTAACAAAGAGGAAGAATCAGAAGCACACACACACACACACACACACACACACACACACACACACAAATACTGTCAAACAACTGTTGAAAGAAATATAGCAAATATAACAAACCAGCCAGAGACACATTCTCTAATTGTTATTCCCGACAGTAACCAGTTTTCTGGAAAGATTAAAGCAGCAATAAATATTGTAGACAGGCTTTCATGAATCTAACTTCCCCATGACTTCACCAACTTAGTTTTGCTTTATAAAATTTAAGTGTTATTTACAGAGACTTCACTAAACCCCAAATCAATAGTTGTCTCCTATTCTTATTATCATATGCCATGATGGGTTCTGGCCAGCACAATATGAGTTGGAATGATATATACTTCATCTAGGCTTGGCTATGAAACATCCCATGTGGCTTGTTGACTAGAGGAATAAAGTGGATCTAGCACAGAATTCTGAAGAAGCTTTATATAATGGGAATTACTAAATATACAGATCTATGTTTCTAAATCACTGCTTGGAGTACTCAATGGAAATCCACTCACCAATATCTGAATACACTGAGACATGAGAGAAAACAAGACTGTATCATGTCAGAAACATTGTGGGATTGTTTATTTCAGCATCTCATTTTACTTGCCCTGATTCATACATACAGTACATGTTTCTATTACTCAAAAACATATTATTGGCAAAGCACTTAGTATAGTTCCTCACACATAGTAGGTGCTTCATATTTCTTAGAGGGTTATAAAAGAATCTGATCTAAAATATAGACTCACGGGGAAATACAAATTAGCTCAGTTTTTATTATTCTACATAAAAATATCTGGAAATTTTTATTTCTAAATTATTTTGTTTTACCTTTTTAAATTTAGAATTCCAGTTTCAGTGTTTAAATTTTTATATTTCCTATCTTATATTTATTTTATTCCCTAAAACTTGGAGAATACTTTCAAAGATAGAGCCTTATCTATTGTTTGAAATCCAAATGGATTTCAACTAACTGTAGGACTAATCAGGCACTTTCCCCTCTACTTAAGTATTATCAATCACAGCTTTATTTAACCCTGGTTTTATCTCCAGCTTTTGGGTAGAAATTTATTTTCTAATTTCCCTATATTTCTGTTATATAATGAAACATTGACTAGGGTGGGTATGTCTTTCTAACATTTCAGATTGGTTTGACTGCAAAAGATCTTTAAGTTTCTCTCAGCCATCAGTGCTTCAGTTTCAGAAATCACTGGAGTAACTGCCCTTGTTTATGGTGTTTTTAAAGCCATCCCCCACATATTATAGCAGGGGTCCCCAAACTTTTTACATAGGGGGCCAGTTCTCTGTCCCTCAGACCGTTGGAGGGCTGGAGTATAAAAAAAACTATGAACAAATCCCTATGCACACTGCACATATCTTATTTTTAAGTAAAAAAACAAAACGGGAACAAATACAATATTTAAAATAAAGAACAAGTAAATTTAAATCAACAAACTGACCAGTATTTCAATGGGAACTATGCTCCTCTCACTGACCACCAATGAAACAGGTGCCCCTTCCAGAAGAGCGGTGGGGGCCGGATAAATGGCCTGAGGGGGCCGCATGTGGCCCGCGGGCTGTAGTTTGGGGACCCCTGTATTATAGTTTTCTTCTTTCAGAGACAGTTTTCTTCTTTTCACAAGGTAGAAGGAAGAAAAAAAAAGCCACCAAGTCTACACCACTTCAAAACTGAGTAGGCTCTTCAGCTACTTTTTCAGCCAATTTTGAAGCTTCTATTGTCTGTATTTTTACCTAGAGTGGGTCACGAGCCTACTTAAAATGTTCCTGTATAAGTAGTTCTCTTCTCAGTGGCAAGCACTGGCTCAGATAAGCCTTAATATTTGACCGATTGCCCCATTGAGAGTGTTTTCAAAGTTTACATCTGCTCAGGATTTTATCTATGAGAAAGGGAAGATCTTTCATTGCTGAATAAATATTAAAGCAACAGTGGGAGGCAAGATAAAGATGATTTCACATTTTATGCCATGAGTTCTGATTGTTCAATAAAGCACTTACATTGATTTATTTCATTTTTAAAAGAGGTACATTAAAACCTGACCTGAATGCCTTAGAACAGTAGTTCTCCAAGTGTGGTCCTTGGACCAGCAGTATCAGCTGCATCTGGGAACTTGCAGAAATGTAAATTCTTAGGCCTCACCACACACCTTCTAAATCAAAAAACCTGGGAGTGGGGCCTGGAAAGCTGTGGTTTAGCAAAGCCTCCAGGCATTTCTGAGGCAGAATAAAGTTTAAAAATTATTACTTTAGAAAGTACTGTGAAGAGAAGGCAATGTATCTAAAAGTGATGCTAGTGTTGATGATAAAACTAATAATATTTTATACTTATAAGTAGTAACTATGGGTCAGGCACAATGGTAAGATGATTATGTCATTTAATCATCATGACAGCTAGAAGTATCATTATCATCATCACCATCACCATTGTCACTACTCTTCCATATTACAGATGAAGAAATTTAGATGTAAAATAATTTGTCCAAGTTCAGATAGCTAGTAAGTGGAAATCTGGGTTTCAAAGCCATGTATGATTTTTTTAGACAGCTTTTTAAAGAAGATTTTATTGATTTTAGAGAGAGAAGAGGGAGAGAGAAAGGTAGGAAAAGGAGCAGGAAACATCAACTTCCTTCTTGTAATGTGCCTTGAACAGGCAAGTCCGGGGTCAGCATTCCAGGTCAATGCTTTCTACACTGTGCCTCCACAGGTCAGGCCAGGTATGCTTTTAAAGTCCATTGTTCTCACCAACCAGGAGGTTGGTCTGTGCAACTCCTAAAAATGTTTTATCCTTTTTGCAAGTTGGCATCTTTCATCATGGCTTGGCAGTGCCAAAGCATTTTCTTTCTTTTGAAAAGATTTTTGAACTGTTGATTGTGTTGTGCCCATCACACAAAGTCAAATAATTTTCTAAAATATTGGTGTAACACAGGAATTGAGTTTCTTAAAACTCAATTAAGAAACTCAAAATATATCAATATTATATATATAAATCAATATTTTAAAATTGAATATAAACTTCTGTTGACTTCATTATAACTCTATTATTTGTTATATTTTCTATTCTTCAGTTAATAGTGGTTCTTATTGAAACCAGAAACATTGGTGTTCATGCTGCCTGTCACCACCTCAGCAAAATAAGTAGAGACAAGGATTGAAATTTTATGGGCATTTTATTCAGGTGGCCAATGATCTGAGGAGACAAGGGTCAAACACCCTAACAAGCAGTCTTCCCCTCCTCTTCCCAGGCAAACTTTTTTTTTTTTTTTTGCAAGAGAGACAGAAAGAGCAATAGAAAAAGGGACAGATAGGAACAAACAGGAAGGGAAAAAGATGAGAAGAATCAATTCTTTATAGTGGCACCTTAGTTGTTCATTGATCGCTTTCTCATGTATGCCTTGACCTGGGGGCTCCAGCAAAGTGAGTGACCCTTTGCTCAAGTCAGTAACCTTGGGCTCAAGCCAGTGACTATGGGTTCATGTCTATGATCCCATGTTCAAGCCAGCAACCCTGCACTCAAGCTGATGAGCCCATGCTCAAGCCGGCAAACTTGGGGTTTTGAACCTGGGTCCTCTGCATCCCAGAACAATGCTCTATCTATTGTGTCACCATCTGGTCACCCAGCCAACCTTTTTATAAGGGTAAGAAAAAGGTAGTAAGGGTTTTGGAATTTCAAGGTAAAGTTAATCAAATTACAGTCAAAGTTAATTGGATTATAGTCAGTGGGCACTCAGTCCTTTTGAGCACAAGGCTTTGCTTGCATATCTCCTTGGGCACAAAAGTGGATTAGGTACAGTCTCCTGGGGCACAAAGGTGGATCACTCACAGATCTTGTAGGCATGTTTAGGTATGCCAGTTCCTGGAACAAAGCTTCTATTGCATTAATCATTAAGTCTGTTGATTATAACTAAAGCCACTATTATTCAAGTTAACATTTTAACTCTGGAGTTCTTCTTATCACTAACACTTTTGCTTTCAATTTTCTTATCCATCAGCTTTTCTGTATAACATTTAATAATTTTTAAATAAACTCAGAGATACACTACGAAGTTCAAGAAACTTTCTGTAATTCCTTAGTCAAGGGAAGAAGACTTTTGAAATGCAAATAATAATCTCTTGTCAAGTGTCTGTTCTTAAAACTGGGCTTGATATTATAACATTTTTGGATAATTATTAAAGGCCAGAAAACAATACATATTCTGGAACAGATTAATCTTGCTCATCATGGCATAACAGAATGATAGGGGAAAACCCTCCCAGAAATGCACCTTCCACCCATGCTTTAACATTTTACAAGCATTAACCCTTCTGGAAGTTAGAAATATGAGAAAAACTGCTTCTTTCTTTTTTTTAAATTTAGAAATGTAATGGGGTGATATTGATCAGTATTCAGTGATGGGCACACAACACAATCAACAGTTCAAATGCATCTTTCTTTTAATGACTCTAGCCTCTTGTGCTTTTAGGAGACCTAGGAGCAAGATCAATACCCTAAATACTTCAGGCGAAGGGAAACAAAGTACTCTATTTTCCTTTTCTTTCTTTCCTTTTCTTTTCTTTTTCCTTTCCTTTCCTTTCCTTTCCTTTCCTTTCCTTTTTTCCTTTCCTTTCCTTTCTTTTTTTCCTTTCCTTTCCTTTCTTTTTTTCCTTTCCTTTCCTTTCCTTTCCTTTCCTTTCCTTTCCTTTCCTTTCCTTTCCTTTCCTTTCCTTTCCTTTTTTCCTTTCCTTTCCTTTCCTTTCCTTTCCTTTCCTTTCCTTTCCTTTCCTTTCCTTTCCTTTCCTTTCCTTTCCTTTCCTTTCCTTTCCTTTCCTTTCCTTTCCTTTCCTTTCCTTTCCTTTCCTTTCTTTTCTTTCCTTTTTCCTTTCCTTTCCTTCTCTTCTCTTTTCTCTTTTCTTTCTTTCTTTCTTTCTTTCTTTCTTTCTTTCTTTCTTTCTTTTTTCTTTCTCTCTTTATTTTTCTCTCTTTCTTCTTTTCTTCTTTTGTCTGCCTTAATCTTATCAGTACACTGAATGCCAATGTTGCTATAAGACAAACTGCCAAGGAGTCTTTCTCTCAAGGAAGGTCATACAGGCAACAGAGCAAGCAAGTAAGGGCAGCATAGTTTCTTAGATGTCCTCTTCATAAAATGGGGGTAACATAAATGAAGCATTATTCTTTGGAGGGAAGTTCTGAAAAGGTTGACCTCAGTGGAATGAGTGCAAATTTTCATACTATTTCATTTTCTTAGAGTAACTCAAGGATTAGTTACTATATGAAGCCAGACAACATCACAGGAAAGATTAATGTGACCCAGTTGTCATTATTTCCAAAGAGAGAGAAATCAAGCCAAGGTCACTGCAAGGTTGATAAGAGGAAAAGATTTCTGCTCATTAGAATGGGTGATCTGTCTCTCTGACTGACACAAGGTAAAAGGAAACCAATTGCATATCACTAAATATTAAACTGTTCAGTAAAATTGCTTAATGTTAAACAGCATATCTAGACTAGGCATGGTATAGATGCGATTTGTAAAAACTTGCTGGTTTACATTGGTTGGCAAAGACCATATGAAAACCTATTGATCAATGAAAAATTATTTGCCTTTCTTTTTACCAGAGAAAGAAAAAAAATTGACCAAGAAAAATGTTCTAATTTTTGCTTCAGAGTCCTGAATCAAATTCTGTGTGAGTAGTACATTAATAAATTGGTTGATTTGATTCCTTAATGCAGCATCAAAGTAGCCCCAGGGGCTTAGGTGGAAGTGAGATGGAGTACTTAACCCAAACAGCATCAATGAAATACCAAAGAGCAGTTCATCTTCAGCAGGAATCAATCCCATGTAGATGCAAATGGCTTTTCACAGACAGAGTATTTTCTGATCATTGACTCCTCCTGCTGTGTACTCATGTCCTGGCTTAGAATTGAAATGCCAGCTAATGATGTCAGCTCTCTACCAAATTTATAAATGATGAAATCCAAGATATGCCAAGCAGAGGAGAAAAAACAACAATTAGGTAAAAATACAAAAAAAGTATTTTTTTAATGGAAAGAATATGTTGACAACTCTATTAATTATATTGTTATAAATGAGCAGCAAAAGACTTTTTCCTGTCCACTGCCAGCCATCCTAAGACAGTTCACATGACTTTAGGTTTCTTTACTCAGACATCCAAGTATGAGCTGAAGATAGGAGACTACTGATATAAGTGGATTGGACACAAATCACTATAATATTTAGGGTTAGTAGATGGACAATCACAAACAGTAAACTCATCTGAATGCAATTTCTAGTTAAAGGACTCCAGCCTCTGAATAATGACTGAGGCAATACTTTATAAATTTTAATTATCAACAAGACAAGCTCTGGGAACCAGTGCAATTTAGACTGTAGTTAAAGTACTTTCTTATAAAGAAGTCTTTTTTTTTTTTTTTGCATTTTTCTGAAGCTGGAAACAGGGAGAGACAGTCAGACAGACTCCCGCATGCGCCCGACCGGGATCCACCCGGCACGCCCACCATGGGGCGATGCTCTGCCCACCAGGGGGCGATGCTCTGCCCATCCTGGGCGTCGCCATGTTGCGACCAGAGCCACTCTAGCACCTGAGGCAGAGGCCACAGAGCCATCCCCAGCGCCCGGGCCATCTTTGCTCCAATGGAGCCTTGGCTGCGGGAGGGGAAGAGAGAGACAAAGAGGAAGACGCAGCGGAGGGGTGGAGAAGCAAATGGGCGCTTCTCCTGTGTGCCCTGGCCGGGAATCGAACCCGGGTCCTCCACACGCTAGGCCGCCGCTGAGCCAACCGGCCAGGGCAAGAAGTCTTCTTGTAAATATTTTGTGATTCAATATCCCAAATTTTAGAACGATAGAACCTCTGGATATACTCTTGAGCAGAGTATATGACTCTCAGGGTCTTCAAGTCTGGGATGTAGAGAAACTTTTTTTTTAATGATGTGAACTCACTATTACTTTAAAATAGAAAGAAGTAAGCCAGAACCCAAACTAATCGCTAAACATTGATATTGACTACTACTAGGATTTAAAGTTCAATTGATATCTATCACTTGCAATTTCAAGGTGAATTCTCTTTGAACTCCTCAAATTTCAAAGAGAAAAGTTACCTGTAATAGAGGAATAATATAAGAGATTAAGACTACTGTACAGTACTCTCACAGACTCACAGAAACAAAATTACTCTGAATAGATGATTAGCACTTTGAGGGCAGGATTTGTATAACATTGATCTCTCTCTCTCTCTCTCTCTCTCTTAAGACTTTATTTATTGATTTTGGAGAGAGAGGAGAGAAAGAAAGTAAGGGAGGGATGGGAAGCATCAACTCATAGCAGTTGCATCTCACATGTGCCTTGACCAGGAAACCCAGTGCTCCGAACCAGCAACCCTTGCACTCCAGGTCAACCTTCCATCCACTGTGCCACTACAAGCACAGTGCATTGATTTCTCAATACCCCAAAATTATTCTGTATGAATGAATGAATGAATGAATGAAACATACAACATTAAAAGCATGTAAGGCTAATTCTGATCTGAAAGCCAGAATGTTGTTTTAGCCAAACAATTTTCATATTCATTCAATATCTGTGAAAGACAATCAACAAAAACATATTATCCATAATCATAATGACAACTGCAACACATGGACAGTTTAGGTTTATTGGGTTTGCATGATTAGATACATAAAAGGATTTGACAGATTGTTCCTGTAAGACAGAAAATGTAAGTAAAACAATAGAAGAGATGGAGGTTAAAGGGGCACATTTTAAAATAGAATCATCTAATTATTTTATTCTCCTTCTGGCATTTGTAATAGCTATTCTATCAGGAGCTTAACAGAGAAACAAAATTTCTTTCACTTCATTTTCTCTTCTCTTATATTCAATGTGAGGTGTTGCCTCTGTGGGTTTTCCTTAATGTTTGCCTTCATCACTTTGCATCGACATTTCCATTTTCTCCAACCAAGACCTAAGAAAAGCCTTTGGCTATGACAGCAAACACACCCCACACAGTTTTTGCTCTGACAGAGTATAAAATTCTCGGCCTGATTTTTCTCAGAATATTGGCAAAGACAAGGTATTTACTCATCTCTTTGTTCTGTTTGTACTCTCTTAAAACTCTTATGTGGTTCAGGCTATCCTGACATTGTCCCTGAAATTAACGCTTCTACAAAGTATCACCTTGTCTTGCATTATTTTTGTTCCAGTTCTATAAATTAAGGATAATAACATTCACTGCCTGGGATTCATTGACTTCTTCCTTTTGATACACTTCCAGGGATAACAGTAAAGTCCAATAGAAAAGTCAGAACTTCAAAATTATGTCTAAAAAAATTATGTCTAAATCTATAGATATGCCTTTATCACCTTCTGTGAGAATGGACAAAAGCAAGAACTCTCTAAATAAATGCTCCAAAGTAATAACCATAGACAATGGAATAAAACACTTCAAGGAAAACAAGCATTTTGTTACTATACTTTAAGTTCTCTATTGTTTGTCCATGATAAATGACATAATAAAAGTCCTCTACTATCACCTTCATATTGAATATGAATTAAAGTAAAAATTGGGCAGCCTCTCTATGCTCACCATTTATGGCCTTCCCACTGTGGTGACTTCTCCAGTTTGATTGTCCAATCTATAGCTCACTCCTTACTGTCTGATGCACTTAAGAGAAATAAACTTTCCACAAAGAATGACCTAAACAGAAACTTGAATGCAACTACAATATAAATGAGATTGAAAGTCAAGAGAAAAAAAGGCTTATTGATTTTGTCCTCCTGTACTCTCACTTCTCATTCAATTATCCAGAAGAAAACACTAAAGGTTTAGTTGTAATTAGCAGTGATAATATATTCCTCTCCTTCTACAAACCATCTCATCAGTGTCCCTTATTACTGGCTACTTAATTTTCTAAAGGTTGGTCTGTCATTTTTTTCAATCTCCAAGTACCCTTCATGGCAGCTGCTACAGTGATGTCTGAGGATAAATAGTGTCTTTAAGTGCAAAGGCCACTACATATGTAAGGGCGGCCAACTAGAAACTGCGTCAAATGCAAAAGAAGGGATTTGGAAGAGCTTGTAGACTTTCCTTGAAGCCCAATTCATATTCCTACGACTCATTTCAGAACTGTGCACCTTAGCTTTCAATCTCAGCTTTCCACATGTACTTTCAGAATGTCTTTACTGGATTCTCCACACCTTATCTTAAAATTTCTTTCTCTCCCTCCCCTTGTCATTGCTTCTTTGAATATGCAGTGTCTATGTTCCATAAATCACTCCTGGAATATAGCCAAACTTCACACAGATCAAAGAATGAAAGTAGGTTTATTTATTAACAAGTAAGTACTGATAACCATGGATATATGAGTAACTTCCCCCTCCTGAGCGTAAGCCCAAAATGTCCAATAAGACATCTTCATTTGAAATGTCTCATAAGCAGTAAGATCCACATATCATATCCAAAACTGAATCCCTTAGTTTCTCCTCAACTCAATCTCTCATTCGATGTTTCCTATCTCAGGTCATGACCATACTGTCCCTTTATGCATACCTGATCTTTTTATTCCTCTGATGACACCCTTTCATGGTCTCTCCATTGACCCCGAGCACCACCCACCCCCTGCCCGCACACACACACAGTTCTAGGCAAGGTGGCAAATACATAGAGCCTCAAATACTTGTTTGAATGAACAGGCTAAAACGATGGAAATTTCTGCTTTGTATTTTGGAGATTTTTTTTTTTCATTTTTCTGAAGCAGGAAACAGGGAGAGACAGTCATACAGAGTCCCGCATGCGCCCGACCGGGATCCACCTGGCACGCCCACCAGGGGGTGATGCTCTGCCCACCAGGGGGCGATGCTCTGCCCATCCTGGGTGTCGCCATATTGCGACCAGAGCCACTCTAGCGCCTGGGGCAGAGGCCACAGAGCCATCCCCAGCGCCCGGGCCATCTTTGCTCCAATGGAGCCTCAGCTGCGGGAGGGGAAGAGAGAGACAGAGAGGAAAGCGCGGCGGAGGGGTGGAGAAGCAAATGGGCGCTTCTCCTGTGTGCCCTGGCCAGGAATCGAACCCGGGTCCTCCGCACGCTAGGCCGACGCTCTACCGCTGAGCCAACCGGCCAGGGCCTATTTTGGAGATTTTTAAAATCCATTTATTCCATACAAATATATTGAGTGAATGAACAAAGTTAAGTACTAAAATCCACAGAACCCCAGAAATCACAGAATATTCTATGTGGAAGCTACTATAAAGATGAGTTGGCCCTGGCCGGTTGGCTCAGCGGTAGAGCGTCGGCCTAGCGTGCGGAGGACCCGGGTTCGATTCCCGGCCAGGGCACATAGGAGAAGCGCCCATTTGCTTCTCCACCCCTCCGCCGCGCTTTCCTCTCTGTCTCTCTCTTCCCCCCCCCCCCCCCCCCCCCGCAGCCGGGGCTCCATTGGAGCAAAGATGGCCCGGGCGCTGGGGATGGCTCTGTGGCCTCTGCCCCAGGCGTTAGAGTGGCTCTGGTCGCAACATGGCGACGCCCAGGATGGGCAGAGCATCACCCCCTGGTGGGCAAAGCGTCGCCCCATGGTGGGCGTGCCGGGTGGATCCCGGTCGGGCGCATGCGGGAGTCTGTCTGACTGTCTCTCCCTGTTTCCAGCTTCAGAAAAACGTAAAAAAAAAAAAAAAAAAAAAAAAAAAGATGAGTTAAGCCAAATCCTTACATATGAGTAATCTGAGGCTCAGAGTGGCAAATTAATTGATTAAAGTCACATAGTAAATTACTGTATATTTTCATACCCACGTGGCTAAGTATGTATAGTTGATAATTTTAAGCAAGCACCAAAGATAAAATTTAGATCTAATTCAGCCAGTGCAGAATTTGCATTTCTCTTTGGCATTTATATTTTCATATTTTGTCATTTCTTTTCAAGTTGTAACTTTCAATTTAGTGTAACTAAAATAACTTATATCCATCAATACTGCTCTATTCTCACACGATTAAAAGTTGAACCCTTATCTTAGGTGTGCCTTATGCTCAGATAATTTAAATAAATTGGAAAATGCTAGAAACTGTACTACGCTAGAAAATCACTCACTTTGGAGTCAGGCCATCTTGGGTTTGAATCATTTCTTTGACATTATCTTGTCCTGGACTCAAGTTAAAGTAATTTACTGAACCTCAGTTTTCTCATCTATGAAATGAGGATAATATTAATTAACTCATAGTGTAGTTTTAAAGATAAATTGAAATAATGTATCAAGTTAAACCATTTTAATCACCTTTTATGTAGATCAACAATAGTCAAATATAGAAATCTAATATATACAGCACAGTGTCTGGCTCTGTAAACTGATTATTATGATATTTTTAAAGAACGAGAGGAGAAATACATCACTGGTTTCTTGATAGGATTTGTGTTGAATCTATAGCTTGCTTTGGGTAGTATGGACATTTTAATGATGTTAATTCTTCTTATACATGAACACGTTATATGTTTCTACTTGTTTGTATTTTCTTCAGTTTATTTCCTGAATGTCTTATAATTTTACATCCTTAGCTAAATTTATTTCTAGGTATTTTTAAAAGCAATTATGAATAGTATTGTTTTCTCGGTTTCCCTTTCTCACAGATCATTATTGGTGTATAAAAATGCAACTGATTTCTGGATATTTATTTTGTATCTTGTTACTTTACTAAATTTATTTATTAGTTCTAGTGTTTGTTTTTTGGTGGAGTCTTTAGGGTTCTGTATGTATAGTAACATGCCATCTGCAAATAATGACAAATTTACTTTTTCCTTTCCAATTTGGATGCCTTTTATCTCTTCTTCCTGTCAAATTGTTGTGGCTAGGACTTCCAGAACTATTTTGAATAAGAGTGAAATAAGCCAGTCAGTGAAAATCAATTACCATATGATTTTACTCATATGTTGAACCTAATGAACAAAATTAAATAACAAGCAAAATAAAAACAGACTCATACATAGAGAGCAGCCTGAGAGTTAGTGGTGTATTAGGGGAGGGATGTGGAGGCATAGAGCAAAAAAAAAAAAAAGACAAAAACGATAAAACTCATGGACACTGACAACAGTGTGGTGATTGACAGTATGTATGGGGGGGAAGTAGAGAAAGATATGGGGGATAAATAATGATTGACAATAATTTGACTTGGAGGGGTGACCACATAATATAGTGTTTAGAGATGTGTTATAGAATTGGGCACTTAAAACCTGTATAATTATGTTAACCAGTGTCACTCCAATAAAATTCAATGTAATGAAAAACAATGAAAGGGGACAAGACATAGGTCTGTGCAAGTGATACATACATGAAACATCTATTTTTTAATGTTCTTCACCACCCTAGTAAATCAGAATTGTTTTTTCATCTCATATGTGTGTCATGTCTGAAATTTGACATGGACAATGTAATTATATGAAACTTTTGAAAGGCTAGACTTTCTAAAAATCAGAAGATGCTTGCATTTAAGCACTTTCAGATCCCCCCAACCTTATTTATTAATTGGGATTTTACCAGTTTCACATAAGTATTTCTAAACAGTTATAATGAAATTCATTAACACCCCTTTATCATTCTTATTTGCATTAATATAGACCGAAAATGTACTGTTTTATCAATGGACTTGAGGACTCTTTTTGGTTCACCATTTTGATTTTCCATAGTGACAGGTCTTGTCTGTTTCTTTGTAACTTAAAAGTTTCTCCTTCCATGCAAAACACATAGGCTATAATTTCAATTTTCCCCTTGTTCTTTCTATAACTACATTTTTATCATCCAATTTATCTGTAAATTATTGTGCTTTTGTGTTCTATCATTACTAAGTAAATGAATTCTGCTCTTCAGTCTAATTCCATCAAATATATTGATCAAATAAATATGTTTATCCATGGAATAAAATTCAAATCTGATTGATTTGAGAGAAAGCTAAAAATGTTTCTAACACATCAAGCATTTCTGTTAAATTCTTCAGAACTTTGGGTGTGTTAGATAGTTTCTCATCTTGTAAAACATGTTTAATAAGAAATAAACATTATGAAGAAATTTTTTATAGAAAAAGCATGTTCTATAAAGTTGGAACAAAATTCCAAATCCACATAAGCTGAGACCATGGTATAAAAATGTATTTTTAGCTGTTCTTCTTCTGCTGAAAAGTAAAAACTCCTTTATTGCTGTTATATGGTAAAAATACATTAATTCAGTACCTATTTACTTAAAATAGTCCAGAACAAAAACAATCTTCAACAAACCTAATATAAATCTAAACCTAATCAACTGAAAATCAAATTAATAAAGACTATCCTATTTGTCAATTTTTTTTCTCTAAATTCCTTTATTAAAGATAGTTTAATGCCTTTTTGGGCAATGCGCTTATAGGACACAGTACTGGAGGAATCATAGTGAATTACAGAGCCATGGTAGATTATGTGACAGTCTATTACTTCACTTGGGATAGCTGTAGGCTGTGAAATTTGGTTTTAAAGAATTCTTAGATGGAAGATAAGCTATTAGGTGCCATCAGAACCTTGTTAAACCTTTAGCCCAGCAGTTCTCAACCCTGGCTGTACATTAGAACAAACTGGGGAAATCCATAAAACCCAAGCCCAGGCCACACTCTACACCAATTAATCAGAATCCCTAGTGATGGACCTGAACATTATGTTTTTAAAGCTTTGTCACTGATTCCAAGTGAAACAAGGTTGACAACCCAGCTCTAACCTCATTGTCCCACGGACCAGCATACATGGTTCATAAACTAGTTCTGAAATTAATTTTAAAATATTTTAAGCAATGAGCCCTGACTAGATAGCTTGGTTGATTATAGCATTGTCCCAAGGCACAGATGTTGGCAGTTTGATCTCTGGTCAAGGCATATACAGGAACAGATTGATGTTTGTGTTTTTTCTCTCTCCCTTCCTCTCTCTAAAATCAATAAATTAAAGACTGACCTGCAGTGGTGCAGTGGATAAGGCGTCGACCTGGAATGCTGAGATTGCTGGTTTAAGACCCCTGGCTTGCCCAGTCAAGGCACACAAGAGAAGCAACTGCAAGTTGGTACTTACCATTCCTTCTTCTCCCTGCCTTTCTCTTTCTCTTTCTCTCTTCTCTCTAAATCAATAAAATAAACTCTAATAAATATATAAAACTAATAAGTTTAAAAATGTAATATTTTAAGCAATGAAAACATTAGGATAATTATGCAGACTCCCAAGTTGACTACTTTGAAGGTCAGTGTTTATTAGCATATGTATTCTTGAGGAAATTGATCCTCTTACTTTTCAATCATTTCTCATACTTAAAGTAAGCATTTCTACACACTTATCCATGAAAAGAAAAGAGGGAGGAAGAATTTATGAAAGTATAAAGACATTTGGAATCCAGGAATTTGATGAAAACACATGGAAAGTATAACTAAAATTCCTGGAACTGACATTCAGAAATACTTTGTTCTCCTCACTACATTTCTATCCAAGTTGTTGAGTTAGAATATCCAGGGTATAAATGCTGATTTCTAAAATATGCTATTAATTTAGGTAGTGAATGCTGGTTGTCACAGAAAGAAAGGCATTTTGTAAATAAGTGACTCAATTTTTCTTTATCTGCTCCAATAATGACCTTCTATTTCTCATTCAAAAACTTATAGCATCTCTCATCACAAAAAAATGAATGATACCATGTCAACAATTACAGAAGCCAAACCTTTAAATCTTGATAGAAACAGGTCAGAAAATAAAAACTCCAAAAAACTATGTTACATATTATTTTACTGCATGAATCCATGTGCTTTATTCTTTACAATTTTGAGAAAAAGACCTGAGGTCACAATAGTCTAAAGTTTCCCTGTACAAAGGGAAAATATATTTCTCAACCTAATTAATGGAAAAATAATTTCTCCCTCTTCACACATTAAAAATGCGATGCCAACTCTGAAGCAACAAGAAAACTGATAAACATAGAGGGAATTCAAGCACCAGAAATGCTGTTGGACAAGATGCACTTTAATACTCCTGCCAACCCAGCAGATGAACAGTTCCAAAAAAAAAAAAAAAATACTCTGACCTTAATCTCAGCAACATAAATAAAATTGCTATATTAGTTTCCACTTACAGTTTTATATTAAAATTTTACCTCATGCCAATTTCAATGCAATTTGAGTCTCTGGACAATGTCAAACTAGGAAATAAATCATACAAATTTGCTTAGAGTAGAAATGAAGTTTTCCAGAAAAAACTTTTGGAATTGACCACTTTCCTGTAACCTTTGGCTCTAGCTCCAGATTATTATCAAGCTCTTATGACTTTTTAAACAGTGATTTTTTTCAGTTGCAGTTTAAATGTTATTTTGTGTTAGTTTCAGGTGTACAGCACAGTGGTTAGACAATCATACACTTTACAAAGTGTTCCCTGATATTTCCAGTACCCACCTGGCACTGGTACCATACATAGTTATTGCAACAGTATTGACTATGTTCCTTATGCTGCACTTTACATCCCCATAACTATTTTATAACTACCAATTTATAGTTCTTAATCCCTTCACCTCTTTCACCCAGTCCCCCAGCTCTCCTCACCTCTGGCAATTATCAGTCTGTTCTCTGTGTCTGAGTCTTAAATAGTGATTCTTAACCTGGGGCCCACAGATGAGTTTCTGGGTATCTGCAAATAATCTAAGATTGTTATGAAAAATTTTCTGAGGTCCATAGGTTTTATAAGATTTTTAAAGAGTTAGTGAACCCAATAAGATAACAAATACTAGTCTATAAGACCCATCTGAACTAATTAATGGTCCGTCCACGCAATAACTGTTCAGGTCATGTTCAAATACCACAAACTCCAATGTTACCTCTTTGAAATCAAAGAGACAGGAGTCAACAAGCAATTTAAGTAGGAAAGATTTGATTTCTACTATTTAGAATGTTTGACTTGTCAAACACCAGAACTGAGAGCAAGTCCATGAAGGAGATCACTGAGGTGATATAAATGCTCATAGACAATTTAAAGATATTATGTGGGGAAGCTAGTACAACTTCATCTGTTATAGATCCAAAGATAGGGACTTCAGAAAGGTATCTAGGTAAAAAACTACAAAGACCTAGACACTCTGAGCACAACAAGGCAGTAGTTGTAGTAAAATATATACTTTGTTCATATTTTTCTTAAAAATATATTATCTATATTTGTAGTTCATTGTTGTTTCCTTGAATCAATTTCAGGTTTGGTTCAAGTGAAAACATTTAAAAAAATTGATCCAAAGTTATAATTCAATTTTTATAATGTATAGACTTATTTGCATTGTTATTAATCATTTATTAAATGCCTTCATTGTTCTAAGTACTCTACAGAGAAAATATTGACATGATCCTGCAAGTGATATTTGGTTGCTGATAGAAAGGTGTATGGTATATGGATTTCATTGTTAATTGATTCATTAAGCACCTAAGTTCAACAGTTATAAGCACCAGAGGAATTCATGAAAGATCAATACATAACTTTGTACATTATACTAACGGTAATTGAACTGAAAAAAGCGTTGATCTCCTTAGAGCTTGTTTGATACGTAGCATCACTGCACCCAAGAAAGATGCTATGGATTCCCTTCACTATGCAATTTTCAAATTATACATTTTCAAAACATTTTAGATCTAGATCCTTAACATAGATATCCTGCCATTACATATAGCCTATCCTGAGATTATAGATGAAACTTCTTTATACTTCTTAGTCATATTTTTATCTGTTATCTGCCTCATTTCCCCCAAAGGTTAAAGATCAACTTAGGTGTAGACTCAAAGAATGTGTAGCCCAGATTCTTAATCCTGAGATTTAAAGATGGTTCTCAAGAATAATAATAATTGTTATTTCAGAGGCAATACCCATTTAGCATTTTAGATGAGAATAATTTATTGAAAAATCAAAAAGAATGGTTTTCACATGATATAAAAATATAAATCATATCAACGAGTTAATGCATTTAAAACATGAAAATAGTGTAATAAAATGCTTATCTCTAAAACAATGGATGAAAAGCAAAATAAATCTGGAACCAGAAACATGTTTCCATTTCTTGAACCTGGTGTTTCAAAAGGTTAGCTCATTTGACTTTGTAAATGAATAGCATTTGGACAAATCAGCCAACCCCTACAGCTGACTATGGAATTGGCCATCATTGATGGGTCATTTATTCCAGAAGTTTGACCACAGAATATAGAATCTTCTTTTTTTAATTTTAGTTAGAAAATTAAATTTAACAGGGTGATATAGATCAATAAGAGTACATAGGTTTCTTTTCATCCACATTAGCTCATTTCTTCTTGCTAATATCCCTGAAGAAATCAATAACAACTAAGTTGTATCCTTCTTACGATCTTCTTTCATAAACTTGAAGATGGTTAGGAATTCACTCCTCAGACTTGACTCAGCCTGACAAAGCAATTGTGTTTTCATTTTTTCCTTTCTTCCAATATGCTATTTAAAAAAATTTAGTAATGTTGAATATTCCTCTGAAATGTATCCACATTCTTCTGGCCATATATTACAAAAATTATTTGACCTTATAGGGCCTCAGTTTCTTCATCTTTCAAATAGGAACACTGGTACATATACTATAAAGGTCATAGTTATTAAATGAGGTAAGGCATATAAAGGTGTTTTTTCAAGTGTTAAGCATATAATAGCATCAAATAAATTCTACCTATTATTAATATTATTACTACTTATAATAGAGAGAATCTCATACTAGAAATAGCAGTCTAACAGCATAATGATCTATGCTTAACATAGGAGAGAGCAGTGTACTCAATTGCTAAATTAATTTACATATTAAGAGAGTGAAAGAATCACTGTGGGAAGTAAAAGATGAATCTTGATAGTTCCTTCCCTGATAAACCTAGTGCTTGTGACTCATTCATCTGTTTAACTGTTGCATAGAACTTTCCCCCCCTTATAAACTCTTCAGCTATTTCTATCTAAGACACTCAGAGGTTCATGCAGAAGCAGCCTCTGTTTCTTCCTAATGAGGCACACCCAATTGGAGCTTCCCAATTTCCTCTGTTCATGTATGCAGTCATTCCTTTTTCAAATAACGATCTTCATAAAGTCCCTACTCTATGCCAGGCAAGCGTTGTACTAACTGTTTGCACACATCACTTTCCTTAACCCACATGAAGAACCTAGAGAGGTTAATGGAAAGTTAGCATTACCTTATCCATTTTGTAGATTGCAAAACCTACAGGTGTACTGTAGTATATGGTATACTCTCACAGAGGTATACTCTGTGAAACTATTTCTATCTTCAAAAAAAGCTCTCTATATTTGGACTAGGTATCGCTTCTCCAGATACTACTCTCTAGTCACTTTATGGCAGGGGTTGGGAACCTTTTGGCTGAGAGAGCCATGAACGTCACATATTTTAAAATGTAATTTCGTGATAGTCATACAATGACCCCTGTACATTACGCATTATCCAATAAAAATTTGGTGTTGTCCCAGAGGACAGCTGTGATTGGCTCCAGCCACCCGCAACCATAAATATGAGTGGTAGGAAATGAATGGATTGTAATACATGAGAATGTTTTATATTTTTAAAGTTATTATTTTTTATTAAAGATTTGTCTGCGAGCCAGATGCAGCCATCAAAAGAGCCACATCTGGCTCACGAGCCATAGGTTCCCGACCCCTGCTTTATGGGGTACATCAACTTTCCTCTAACTTATTCATTGCCAGACAAAAATAGGCAAATTCCCAGGGGGCAAGCCAACCTTTGTGCTCCTTCCAGCTCTGATATAATCCCGAAGCAGCACACATGAAGCAGACCTAGCCTTTCCCCAGGGCTGTTCAACTTTCCCAGGCGCAGGCTGTTGGGGAGATCAGTGCTCATGACTGCTATTCTAACTACCAGAGATGACACTTCTTTGAAAAATGTAATCACAGTTCTTCAGATATTTTGTTTGTTTGTTTGTCTATTTATTTATTTATTTACTTGAATAGCACCTGTGTGGCAGTTGTCACAACCCATTCAGAGCTTTTCATTTAGAAATAATGATGAACAGCTGCAATCTAGCCAGAACATTTCTTTAAAAACAAACAAACAGCAAACAAACAAAAAACTACACATTTTTATTGCTGACAAATGTGCTCTTTGTAATCCTAGAAGGTAGCCACAGCCCAGGGCTCTCTATATTCCTGGTTTCTCATATGCAGATGCAGAGAACCAACTAAATGCTTTGTTCTATGTCATTTTATAAAAGGGCCTTGAGCATTCATGGATTTTGGTATCCACCAGGGGTCCTGGAACCAGTCCTCTGTGGTTAATGAGGGATGACTAAGTCTTGGTGGAGTTAAAAGTTATACATGGATTTCTTATTGGCAGCGCCCCTACCCCACATTGTTCGAGGGTCAACTGTACTCTTTTCTTCCATGGTAATCTCAGTCAGAATAGAACCAACTTCACAGAGCAGAGACCTAAATAATGAATAAAAGGCCAAATAAATGTTGATTTCCAAAAAGTCCATACTTTGCCAGTGCTGAAACTGTTCATGCTGCCCCTCAGTCCCTTTTTCTTATTGAACTTTCACTCATCTTTCTAGCTCTATTTCAGTACCTCCTCCATCATTGACGCTTTTCTCTTTTCATCCATTCCCCTACCCAAAGAGTCTCTAATCTCTTCCTCTTTGAATACTATGGCTCTGTGCTTCAATCTAATAGTCCCTATATATGGCCTTGCATTAGAGTTACATGGGCATTTATATCCAAACACTAGATTGAAAAGTATTTAATGGAAAGGACTGGGTTTCATTCATCTTTGTATTCCCACAGAACCTGTTGAGCACATAGTAGGTGCCAAATAGATCACTGTTGAATTTAATGATTGTGTTTATAACACTAAACTCAGCCATTAACCATTATTTACTCTAATCCTGATTTCTCTTATTCTAGATTTGCCAGGCATTTATAGTTCTCTAGCCTCTTCTTGTCACTTTATCTGCCCCTTACTGCAAGCTCAGAAGAGATAAAAAGAAAAATTATAAGTATGACTCAAAATTTCTAGTTTCTATCAGTGTCGTTTTTCCTAATTAAGAGATTTTCTTTTCTACCTGATTAATTTCTCCTCCCTGACCCTCTGAAGCCCAGATTTATCCTAAAGTTGCCTTGCACCTGTTTGCTTAAGGAAACAATCACCTTAGCAACGTTTGTTCTTAAGTATCTAAAGACACACATCCATGTGTGTGTTTCTGCATAGGGCATACATATTCTTCTTATCAATTCCTACCTTCTAAGTAAACTGAGTAAATTCACTTACATCAATATACATGGGGAAATAAGCTTTCTGTAACACAGCAGAGCTCAAGAAAGAAATACTTCTTAGGGGCATCTGGTTACTTAGTAACTCTTCTTTTTCACCCAGGGTGATACATAGCCTTATGATACTGAATTCAATTGAAGATGCAGGATATTCTAATGTTTATTAAGTGCAGAAGGTTATTTAATTCTTCCTGAACAGTGATAGAATCCATATATCAAAACCGGATATGGTACAGAACAAAATCAGATATTTTGCACCCAGGAAGATTCTGTCTTATATTCTGTATGCATCATGTTAAGGACTCAAGACTTAAAGGAATAATGCTGCATTGCTCCTGCTCTGGTACGCACCTCAGTTGAGTATTCTTGGTTAAATAAAAAACTTAGTTCATTCTCTCTCTCTCTCTCCTTATCAATCTGTAGCACATCTAAAACAATACAATCTCTCACTTACTCTACTAGACTCAGAATGTTTTTTTTACTTTAACTTGCTAAAGATCAAGAGCCTAGTATTTCATCCTTGTGACCCTCATATTATCTACATAGTGATTTGTACTACTTAGTGATCAATAAACATATTGAATGAATAAAGTGAAGTTTCATTGTCTCTATGAGTCTGTTTGTATTTTGTTAGTTTATTTTGCTCATTACATTCTACATATAAGTAAAATCATATGGTTCTGTGCTTCTCTGAATGGCTTATTTCAGTTAGGCTAGTACTCACCAGTTCCATAAATGCTGTTGCAAAGGGTAAGATTTGATCCTTACATCTCTGGTTAAGCAAGTAACAATGTAGTGATTTTAAAAAATATTTTTAAGATATTTTTATTTATTTATCTATTTATTTTACAGCAAGAGAAGGCAAGGTGGAGCAAGAAATATCAACTCATAGTTGCTTCACTTTAATTGTTCATTGCTTGTTTGTCGTACATGCCTAGACTGAGTAAGCTCAAGGTTTTAAACCAACAACCTCAGCATATTAGGTTAACAATATATCCACTAGTCTACCACAGGCCAGGCCAACAACCTAGGGATTTGAATCTTAGCTGTTGAGGCCCTTACCTACACGCTCATCCATAATATCTTTCTGCCTCTGGCAAATGTTAAAATGAAAACATTACTTTCATTATAGAAAATTCTTCTTTGGAGAATGAGCTTATACCTGCAGGCACATGGCCAGATGTAACCAACCAGACACAGGCATTGTTTGAATACCCCAGACTTCAACTGAAATTATTTCATACAATTTCCTTCATGGCTGAGAATAATGGCAAATATGCGTGCTCTGTAAACAGGCCAGTTCTTGGCAGGGAGGGTGGGACAGAAAGAATCAGGTTCATGTGCTTGGGTTTTCCTTCCAAACTTACAAATCTTATTAAGGACTCCTCTTCTGGGGAGAAATAAGTGATGGAGGAGAGAAGACAGAAGTATCAGCATGGTGGCAATTCTTATCCATGGACGGGAACACTAAAAGCAAAGAAAGAATTTCTCCCCAACATCTTTCATCTAGCAAGGTTTGTTCTATTTAAAAGTGATGTGTATTTTGATGTATTAGAATATCACATACTGAGTACTAAAATTATGTTGGAGGAAATCAACAATGTAATATGCTGTATTTGGTTTGTCTACTGAATGTCCACCATTAGTGTCATCATATAAAACAACCATACCTTTTTATACAAAAGAAGAAAGAAAAAGAAAGAAGAAAGAGGAAAGAAGAAGAGGAGGAGGAGGAAGAGGAGAAGGGGAGGGGAAGGAGGAGGAGGAGGAGGAAGAAGAAGAAGAAGAAGAAGAAGAAGAAGAAGAAGAAGAAGAAGAAGAAGAAGAAGAAGAAGAAGAAGAAGAAAAAGAAAAAGAATTAAGTGAAGTTTAAGAAGAAGAGGAAGAATAATTAAGTGAAGTAGCAGCATATGGTTTCTATACCAGGTTCCTATGGCTGCTGTAACCAGTTACCACTAAACCAATGCCTTATAAACAATAAAAATCCTTACAGTTCTGAACATCAGAATACTGACACAGGTCTCACTGTATTAAAATGAAGGTGTTAGCAGAGCTGCATTATTTTCTGGAGGTTCCAGGGAAGAATATGTTTCCTTGGATTTTCCAGCTTCTAGATGTTGCCTACATTCCTTGGTGCTGGACCCATTCCCTCCATCTTCAAAGACAGAAATTGCTGGTCAAGACTCTGTCATATTGCATCACTTTGACACTTCTGTCTCTCTCTTATACTTATAAGTAAACTTGTGATGATATTGGGCCCAACTGGATAATTCAAGATAACCTTCTCATTTTAAGGTCAGTTACCTGATTAGCAACCTTAATTCCATCTGCAAAGATAATTAACCTTTTCCAAGTAAAATAACATATACACAGACTCTAGGAAGTTGGACATAGACATCTTTAGGGGAGCATTATTCTGCTTAGCACAACATAAAAAAGCTTTCTTTTAATTTTGTACTGCTTTAAAACATTTAACAATACAATAAATTCTTCAAAAATGAATTGTACAGTGTTTTTTAGAATTCTAACCTCTAGCCACAGGTCTTTCTCACTTAAATAAGTAAGAAACAATGGAGACTATATTATTGCTGGCAGAGATAGTTCTATATAAATGACTGAGGTATTAGTAGGCCACAAAATTGCATGAAACTTTTTAGTAAAACTTAAAGCTATATATAAATGATTATCTTATATTTGGATTTACAAAGACTATACTTTCAGGAATCATATCTATAGTTTGCTATATTTGAATTTACATAATAAATGAAGGTTAACTAAAAAAAATCTTCATACAAATGCCTGGATTTGCCTTCACGGAATTTCAACCTGGTATCTCTTTGTAATTCTCTCACCAGAATGCTTAGGACACAAAGTGTTTGAAAGACAACCTATTAATGGTCCATATATTATTTTTACTAATTAGTAATAGTCCCAAGATGGTGTTGATAATGTCTCCTAAAATTAAAAAAAAATAGCCTGATCAGGAGGTGGCACAGTGGATAGAGCGTTGGACTGGGATGCGGAGGACCCAGATTCGAGACCCCGAGGTCGCCAGCTTGAGTGCGGGCTCTTCTGGTTTGAGCAAAAAGCTCACCAGCTTGAACCCAATGTCACTGGCTCGAGCAAGGGTTTACTCAGTCTGCTGAAGGCCCACAGTCAAGGCACATATGAGAAAGCAATCAATGAACAACTAAGGTGTCACAACAAAAAACTGATGATTGATGCTTCTCATTTCTCTCCGTTCCTGTCTGTCTGTCCCTATCTATTCCTTTCTCTAACTCTCTCTCTGTCTCTGTAAAAAAAAATGAAAAAATAAAACTACTCTCTAAAAGACCCTAGGAGATATTGCCCCTAAGAGATATTGTTGAGTGAGACTCAACACTAATCTTCATATACAGGTTATTTTAATTTCACATTTTTGTACTTTCTGTTAAAGATCCTCTATATCAACCATACTCATAGATAAACAGAGAACCACCTTGCTTATAGAAAAGTAATGAATGTGAAACTTAATATACAGAAACCTCATTTAAAATAGTCAGGAGGCTAGAAGAGAGAACTCTCATGTACAAGTCACTCAACACACACTACTGATCCCAAAAGGAAGAGCTGTACCTTGCATCTCCAACAGTAAGTGATACTACATTACTACCTCAGCTGAAGGAAGAGAAGATTACTCTTGGTCCTGTAATAGCTCAGCCAATAGGAGACTGCTATATCTCAGCCAATGAAAACTTACTGTACTTTGGACACTCAGTTTCCTCCAATGAAACCTTCATTTACAACAGCTCCTCCCAAGTCCTTAAAACCTTTTCCCTCCTTTGCTCTCCATTCTTGTGATTTGTCATCAGATTGCATGGCCTGAATTACAATTATTTGTTATTTCTAAGTAAACCCATTTTGCTGGAGAAATATCTGGCTGTGTATTTGTTAAAGGTGAACATGGAAACAAACATCTAAATATAGCAAATTAATCTCATGAATGCATCTTCTTTTCCTCCCAAACCTTTGTCAAAACATCAAGGATAGGAATAACACAAGGTATTAACTGACAGAGACTAAAGAAATAGAGAAAACAGCAGACAAAGGATTTCAATACACTTTTAGAAAATAAAAACTGGAAAAAAATGTAAATGGATTCTGCAGAGTAAAGGGATTTATAACTTAGGTGCCTGCAGAGGGGAAGAGCAATGGGAACTGAGCCCCGTAGCCTAGCAGAACCTGACACTCCGTGTTTAGGGACACCAGGTCCTGTAGAAAAAGGGAAGTGGCGTGGAATTAAAACACAACGGTTGTGCCTGGTCTGTAGTGGCACAGTGGATGGAGCATCGACCTGGAAGGCTGAGTTTGTCAGTTCAAATCCCTCGGCCAGCCCAGTCAAGGCACATATGGAAAGCAAGCAATGAACAACTACAGTGACTCAAATATGAGTTGAAAACTTCTCACTCTTCCCTTCCTTCCTCTGTAAAATCAATAAATCTTTATAAAATCCGTAATTGTTGTATTGAATATAAATTTTAATTGAAAAAATAAAAAATATATATACCGTATTTTTCACTCCATAAGATGTACCTAGGGTATTAAGGAGGAAAATAAGAAAAAAAATATTGTGAACCAAATGATGTGTTAAAATATTTAATAAAATATACCACAATAGTATTTCAACAATGTAAACTCAACAGCAGTATTAACAACCATTAGCACTGTTATTAACAAATGAGAAGAAACTTTAATGTTCAAATACTGTTCTAGTTGTCCTTGAACCCGCAACAGCTAAAAAAGAAAAGAACATTCACTCTATAAGATACACAGGCATTTCCCTTCACTTTTGGAGGGAAAAGTGCGTCTTATGGAGCAAAGAATACGGTATACATACTATTCAGATTCACCAGATCTCATTTTCCAACCCATGCAGGTAGTGACTACCTCCCTCCAATAAGAGAAAAAAAGTTTAGTCTCTGGAAAAATTGAACTGGGAGGAGGGGGGTCCAGACTCAAGGATGGGCGATAGTGTAGGTTAGAGATAAAACATGAAACGAGAACAAGGAGCTCACATGGAGCAGTGAGACCCTCTCTTTTTTCTCATACCCAATCCCCAGACACACTAGTATTATTTTGCTCAGGATAATCAAGTGGATCACTCTTCTTGGAGAAACTGAAGTGCTTAGAGAAAAAGAATTCTGATCTCTGGAGTGTTCCTGTGAAGTGGCCAGCTTCTGCCTGATCACCATTCAAGCAAACTCACCAGTCAGCAAACCTCAAACCTTCACTTCACATTCACACATTGTTTCTAGTCACTTTTATAATGTATCTCTGTTATATAGCCAGAATTGCCAGGCAACGCTCCAACTTGAGAGACCCTAAAGAAAAAATAGGTTATAAGAACAAAACTTTATTTTCCATTTTTCTTAGGTTGCATATACTTCATGAAAAGGAGGGCATAGCCTAATGAGACCAGGACCTAGGAAATAGGTGATCCAACACAGAATGATGGAAGGTTACAGAACAGGAATTGTGCCCCAGGCCTAGTAAGCTGTAGCTGCCATTTTGGATTGAAACTGGAGGATTCAGGGTGGTAGGAAAGAGGCTTTCAGGAAAAAATGGAACCGACAGCGGTTTTGCAACTTTTTCTAAGTATTTGAGTACTTGTAAAAAATATCGTTGAGCACTTAACAACTATTGAGGGATAGCTGGGGGAAAATTTAATGGTAGGTAAATAAAAAAGAAGGCGAATGAAAACAAACAAAAAATTATGAGAACTAGAGCCATAGTAGACCACTTAGTTTAAAAGTGAGTATTGTTTACATAGATATGATCTTTTAAATAATACTAGAAGGAAATGTATGTCAGAAAGCTTAAATTTCTCATCTTCCATTATGAGAAGTTAATAGACAATGTAAAATGTGGATAAATCAAGAAAGTGTAACATAAGCACATCACTTAGAAGTGTGGAAATATACATAAGAAGAAATAGCGAATAGTGTCCAATGGGACAAGGAAGTGGAGAAATACGAATGAAGGAACTGCTTTCTTCAATTTAAACTTTGTTTTTAAACTATATACATATATTACATTAAAACTTTTTTATGTAATAAAGCAAAATGACATGAGCAGGATATGATTATACTAGTCTGGGTATGCCTGAAAGGAAGTCTTTATAATTATGGAGAAGAAAATAGCCTGTTTTACTTCAAAAGCAATGATAGGGAAAACATGAATGGCCAAGCTTTAAAAGAAAAAAAAAATGCTGTGGTGACTTTGTTTCCACTATTCTCTGGGGCTTGTTTGGAGCCTTTATAGTGATGTTAAGAACAATCCAGCCTGACCAGGTGGTAGCACAGTGAATAGTGTCAAACTGGGACGTGGAGGACCCAAGTTCAAAACCCCGAGGTCTCTGGCTTGAGCTCAGGCTCATCTGGCTTGAGTGTAGGTTCACCAGCTTGAGTGGGAGCTCACTGGCTTCAGCGTGGGATCATAGACATGATCCCATGTCACTAGCTTGAACCCAAAGGTCGCTGGCTTGAGCAAGGGGTCAGTCGCTCTGCTGGAGGCCCTGGTCAAGGCATATATGAGAAAGCAATCAATGAACAACTAAGATGCCACACGAAGAACTGATGTTTCTCATCTCTCTCCCTTCCTGTCCTTATCTGTCCCTCTGTCTATCTGTCTCTGTCACAAAGAAGAGAACTATCCATGTCCTACAATTGATGTTCCTATGTAAAAGTGGTATTTCATTGCTAATGTTATGTTATTTCTGTCATTTATGGAGAAGGAATGCATTTTGGATTTTTATTTTTATTGTTACAGGTTGATGTAGGCCATTTACTTGATGCTTGGGCTAGTTCCCTTGAGGTCAACAGTATGTATTTGTAAGAGGCCTAGCTAAAGGTACGGAGAGCTGGAGCCATGGAACAATCCTGAGCCAACTAGCTTCACTTCAGAGAAATAAATTCAAGTCCATTTTTGCAGTCCAGTACCAACAATAGCCAATGTTTACTCCCAAGTTATTTGATTTTCAAGTTATCTGCTTCAATAAACGTTTCCCCCTACATTATTTATGGGTTTCTTTTGATAAAGTCAGCCGTGAATCCAAGACCTTGTCTTGTACCTATGTTTCTTGCTTATTAATCATTTTGGAAAGGCTTCCATATTTTTCTAAGTTAGGAAAATAATGTATGAAAAAGTCCCTTTAACTGTAATTACATTATACTTCTTACCTAATTCAATTCCGACACACAGAATTCCACTCTGCTCCCTGAATAGCATTTTAAGGCTCTTTCACACTCTGATTTATGGCCCTCAAGATACTTCCTAGTTTCTTCTATTCTGATGGGAAAACAAGACTTACATTTTTCATATGGTCATTACATTGAAATTACCGTCAGAAAATTAATATATTTAATAACTGTCAAAAAAGAGTGAAAAATGTGTCTGAAGCATGAACACAACAATATTTATGAATCCTTTCAACCTCTTAGAGGCATCAGATAACAGGATAAATGTCATTATGATTTTGATCCTGGGCACTTTGTCATTTAAAATTTAAATGAAAAAAGAAGTTCTTCATTCAGCTAGAGCTGACAGTGTCATAATGAATAAAGGTCATTTACTTTATGTTACTTTTAATTTGTTCAAGGTTGAATATTTTTGCATTTTAAGCATTGACAAGAAAATGCACTTCTCATCTGGAATAAATTATCAACAATGGGGCACTATGCAGGAATTAAATAATCAGATATTAAAATCAGGAAAGAGTTCCTCAGTGTAAAGAGATCTATTAGTAATTGACAAAAGATTAGTCCCTTGAACTTCTGTTCTTCCATTCTGTATAGCATGGGGTAAAGTAGGTTTACAGTTGTGAATATATAAAACACAAAGTTTATCCTTATATTATTATTTACTAATTACTGTATTATTTTCTATATGAACATCTATAAACCTACTTTTGCCCCACTCTATATTTTACATTCAGCATAATTTCCTCTCCCATATCCAATTGTTGCTACTGGAAATAGAAAGGATCAACACATCCTTTTCAACATCTTCAGAAAAATTATGAGGTCAGAGAAGTTTGGTTCATGTGTTACACAACAGACACTCAAGACTTCTTGAGGGTGTACTTGACAACAACAAAGATAGGAGAAGAGATTCTGCCTAGCTCCCTTTGCTTTGGGCAGACAATGTAACTTTTATTTTGTTAGAGTAGGTAGCTAGATATTAAATAGGGAAGGGAGCAAACGGAATTGGATATTGAAAGGCCTGCTTGTTTCACTAGGAAATTACAGTTCCAGACACCCCAAAGGATCACAGCCTTACTCTAACTAAGGGGTTTAACACTCCTCTCTCCCCCATGTATGCAGGAAGGACCAGCTTTCAATCTCTCCAGGGTACAACCAGTCTATCCCCAGACTATTGGGGGAGAAGTGTTTCTGTGCTTCTACTTTGAGATCTGCATAGTAAAAGCCAGGATGGGGGCTGGGGAAAGATGGCGAAGCTATTTGGTTAGTTTTTAAAAGGCTTAGCTCTTCCCAAAGCCCAAGGCAAAGTTTTGGCTAATAAAGAAGCTCTCTAATAAAGAAGTGCGCTCTCTCTCTCTCTCTCTCTCTCTCTCTCTCCTCCCTTGGAAACAGACATCTCTCCAAGCAACCGTGCAGCTCTAATGGCTGCCTAGGGCCTGGCAGCACCAGAGGCTCCAAGTGGGAGCTCCAAACGTGGCTCCAAGTGTGGGCATAAGCACAGCACTGGTCTGGCATAAGAGAAAAGACTAGCTGGCCAGATGAGGATAGGGACAAACTGGACTGAACTACGACACAACATAGCCAGACTCTGGTCTTTGTTCTGGGCTTAATGAAGACAAGATTGGACTTCTTCCTTGGTGGGATGGATGGGGATGATACACTGGGACCTGGGGGCAGCCTTCCATTTCAACATCATATAAATATTAACAGAAAACCTCATCCCCATCATGAATGGGCTTTTAAAATGCTTTCCTTATTACTCTGTGGAAGAACACTGTGGCCTCCATCATCACTTTCTCCTTCATCCCAAAAAGACCCTAGATATCTCTTCTCCAAGGCTTTTAAGTCTTTGCAGAAGTAACTCACAATAATGTAGCCTGTTTGTGAGTCCTGGACTCACCATCTGAGTCAGGGCTTGGGCAACTTTTTCAGTACCCAAGTCACACCAGTATTTGTGGTGCTCATGGGACTTCTTCCTTAGCCTGAATTGCTGTTGGGTTTAAGTTATAGGCTAATCCAGAATAATGCCATCCATGCATGTGCACGCACACATGTGCATGCATGCATGTGTGCGTGTGCGTGTGTGTGTGTGTGTGTGTGTGTGTGTGTGTGTTTTAGTTTACTTTCTTGGCATCCTGGGTATCTCTTTATTTTCCCAAACTCCCTCATGATCCATCTTTGCACTTTACAACCTTGCTTTGACAACAGCAGAACTGAAAAAGAGCACTTATGGGATCCAATATAATTTCTGGCTTATCTGGAGGGCTTCTCCTTCTTTGTTTTAAATTGCCTTCTGTGCTCCCCCTCTTCTTTTTGCCTAAACTGGGCATGTCCTGCTGTATACCTCACTCATCCCCACTCTTCTTCTGGCTCTACCTTACAAAGGTGACACCAGTACCTTTTGGGACTCAGATCTTTGCCAAGTCAGAGCCGCTGACTCTGTAATGCTAACCCATGGGGAAGAAAAGGAACCTCATGAAACACTATTCCAAGCTTCTGCTAAACTCATTTTTTGTGCTTCTTTGAGTTCCAATTTTAACCAAATCATTCATTTTTTTTAATTCTTAAATTTACATTACCTCAACTTCTTAATACATCTTTTCTTAATTTTCATCACTGCTGGTTGGAAAAATTCACAAATATTCAGTATGGAATTTCTCTATTTATGTGGTTCATAAATCCTTCTTAATTTTGATTCACAAACTTCACTTTTCATCTACAGCTGCCATCATTTCCATTTTTCCTTCCTTTCTCACCGTACAGAGGCCAAGAAGCTGTATATCTTGGATGATCTTTCCAGACTATCCTGTATGACGCATTCTTCCTTCTGTCTGGTACAGACTCACTCTCTCTCTCAACAAAGAATGCATACCATTTTGTGTCCCCTTAACCTGCCTCAACTTTATGTTTTACTAATTTAGCTATTAAAGTAATTAACAAAATAAGACAAAGCCTGCTCTTTTTGTCCTTATTACACTTATGCTGTATCCCTGTACATACCGAGTGTTTATCCTAAATGACTAGGTTAAGCAAAAGAAAAGCATTTATTTCGAGATATATTTAAGAATTGCAGGGATAGTGAGACAGGGAGAGTTTCTGAGCTTTGGTTCCATTTGGAAATAGAATTCCTTCCTCATACTCTTCCCTAAATGGGACAGAGACCTCTAGGCCAGACATAAGTAAATAATGTCAAGCTACAACTGAGTTTATCATGGAGACAAAATGCTCTGAGGGTATTTTGGAAGATGCACAAGAATTAGCTCAGACAATAGCAAGTGCAAAATAAAACCCTTCTTGGGGAAGTCATGACTTAAAAAACTCGAGTTTCCATGGGCAAAGAAACCCACCTTTCCATGAGAAAAGTCAGTTTGTGCTTACTTTTTCAGTAGGGTTAGGCTAATAGAACAATTTATCCTTTCCATAATGTGCCCCAAAATCTGTTGTCCTATGGATGGGAGTTCAATTTCTTTGTGTTCCTAGAGAAATTATCTAGAAGCCAAAAGGAGGAAAGTACAGGGAGGTAGATTACAGGTCAACATAAAGAATAAGTTTTGAACTGTGAAAACTGCCTAAAAATCAAACGGGATGCCCCAGGAGGTGGTATTTGTTCAGAAACTAAGTGATAATATCATCAAAAGATTTAAGAATAAATGTGATGGAGTCTGACTAGTGGTGTCTCAGTGGATAGAGCACTGACCTGGGATGCTGAGGTCCCAGGCTCAAAATTCCAAGGTCACCAGCATGAGAGCAGCTCACCAGCTTGAGCCCAAAGTCACTGGCTTGAAAAAGGGGTCACTGGCTCAACTAGAGCCCCCTGTCAAGACATGTATGAGAAGCAATGATCAACTTCAACTAAAGTGCCACAACTATGAGTTTATGCTTCTCATCTCTTTCCCTTCCTATCTGTCTATATGTCTGTCTCTCTCACAAAATAAATAGATAGATAATAGATAAATGTGGTGGGGAGGAGTCGAGTATTTTTTCTGACCCCTAATAGTCCATAATTTTATAAGTTTTCTAAATAGTCTCTAGCACCTGTAGGCCTGCATGTGTTCTTTTATACCATTGCCACTCTATCCAGGCATTCCTTCTCAACCAACTTCTCCCTACAGCTCTTAGTCTAGATGAGCCCTTGGACTGATTCCTGCACTCACAGGAAGCACACATGAAGTTTCCAAGTTTCCTGGCTGGGACAGGTGCTCACATGAAATTCAAATAAGCTTTGTGCTAGTCTCAAAGATGTTTTCCAATTCATTTTACCTCATTTTGCACCTTAATTGCCTGAGGCTCTTATGAACTTGGCCTTTTGACCAGATGCTGGATTTGTTTTTCAGTAGTTTGGTCCTCCAGGTTCTTGCCTTCCCCAAGATTGCTGACCTGTTGCTCTGACCTTTGATTTTGCATAAGCTTTTGGACTCTAGAATTCCTACATCATTTGCAGCATTTAAACATGTGAGTTTAAATCCAGGCTTCTCTGCCACTTACCAGTTCTGTGATCTTGGACAAGATAGATGTCCTCTTAGGACATCAGTTCCTTTTTTTGAAAGGTAGAGAGAACAAAAGCAACACCTATATAATTGGGTTGTTATAAAGATTAAATAAAGTACATAAAAGGCCAATCGCATTAGTGATATTTTAAGGCATAAGAAGCACCCTAGAAAATATTTGAGCAACAATTAACAGAGATCTGTGGGCAGCTACAGCATCCCTCTTCAACCTCAACTCCTTGCAGACATCCTCCTTGCCATTCTTTGCAGATGTCTCAGTAACTACCTGGGTCCCCAAATTTAGTTTTGCTTTATCTGCACCTTGAGTATCTCCAAAAGAAATTTAAAGTGTCTTATAGTAAGACAGATATATGATAAAACCTCTACACATATCTTTCCCCCTTCCCTGTTAGATGACATCTGAATAACCATGTTTCTGCAATGCAGTATAGCAGAGTAGGGAAAGAGGTGGGCTCTGGAGTCAGAGTGCCTTAATTTTAACCCCACCCTTACTGCTTATAGGCCATGTGAGCCTAGGCAAGCTTCCAATTCCTTTCACGCTACCCCAAATGAAAAATAGAGGTGACAATAATAGAACCTTCCAATTCCTTTCACGCTACCCCAAATGAAAAATAGAGGTGACAATAATAGAACCTACTTCATAGTCTATGTGTGGATTATATGAATTAATATATACCTTAACACTATGTTCCTGAGCCATAGTAGGTATCCAGTTGATGTTAATTGTTATTGTTTTCCCCTGCACAAAGGGCATATGTCACACTCCTGTAAATAATAATAATTCTTAATAGGTATCAACCTAAAAAAATTAAAAAAAAAACAATTCAAGAGACAAAGCATTTATTTCGGATCAAAGGATTGCAATTTGGGGACACAGATTCAGGCAGAAACCAAAATAGTGTCACAATTACAGGATGAAAGCAGAGGTTTTTATGAGAAAAAGAAAAGGAAAAATTCTGTGAAAAGAAGAAGAAATATCTATTGGTGCTGACAAGCTGTGCTACTCATGGCTATACATGATTGGTTACTGATTCTATCTTCAGATAGAAATCATTAGTCCTTGTGACCATCATGTCCGCTTTTCTGCTGACTTTACAAATAATTGTTTGTAAAACTATTGTGGTACAGCCCAGACCAAAGATTGGACTCTGTCCAAAAGGACAAGCAAGGCGGTTCCTCTAGAATGGATGCTCCAGCTCTGTTTTAAAATGGTTCCACCTATGCCAACTTTCATGTAGGTTTGGGGGGAAGACAGCATTAGGCAATCCAGGAAAGGAAGCAAGTATACTTTCAATTCCACCTTTTCAGGTGTTTTGAATAAAACTATTATACATGCAAACATGAATCACTGACCTACTCAGTTGCTGACCTAGACTTTTGCATACTCTTGTTTTCTCAATCATATCTTTTAACTCGTCGCTAGACCTTGTCACTCTCATGAACAGTCTTGACATTAAATTTCTCTAGGTTTCCACAGGGGACATAATCTTCAACCTCTAAGAGCTCTGAACAAGCACCATATTCACAAAGCAATATTAAATTACAAACACACAGGCCCCAAACCTAGTGATTGTTATACTTGTGTCTAAGGGAAGAAGCACCTCAAGATGCTCCCTAAGCATCAGGAGTGTTATCCCAAGACAGTCCAGATGAGGGAAGATGAGGTAGAGGCAGACAGGAGATAATCCATCGGTAGAAGGGGATGAATCTCACCACAAAATTCCGTGAAAATTAAGAATAAAAAGACTGATTTCATAAACAATTTTGGCTGAGGAAAAAATTAGCGAGTGACATTTGGAAAAAAGGAAGAGGGTTTACTGAAAATATATTTTAAGAGTAATATGGAATTCTCAGAAAGGTTTTAAAATTCTCCGTGCTCTTTATCTAGGTGCAGTCTGAGAATGTAGGTGGGCCAGGATGGACAACTCGCAGGGTTCTGTTCCTGCATCTAACATGTCTTTAATATATGACTCTGGGGCCATTTCTTGCCCTCTCAGTGCCACTTGTATTCATTATTCTTAAGATATGGAAAACCACCCTTGACCCTCAGATCCAGTGAAAGAACATAAGCAGCATAGATATAAAAAGAAGTTTCCCAATCTTCATTCCAGTTCTGCATATAAGCTGGACTCCAGCAAGAATCCGAAACAATGACTTCTTTGCTAATAATATGCTTCCTTCCAGGAAGCTGTTTTGTAAATACAGAGGCAAAGGTTTGGAGGGTTGGGAGAAATCATGGAAGCTCTGGCTTCCCAGGCTACAGAGTTAAATTCGTTCATATGTGCAAGGCTTTCTTATTGTAGCTGAGGAAAGCAATATACTCCTTGAGGCTATCTTGCCTCTGTGAACCCCTCAGCCAAATCACCTTCAGTAATTACCCTTCTCACTCATTCAATTAATATTTATTCAGAGTCTACAATGTGTCAAGTATTATAGTAGGAATTAAATATACAAAGAAGAAAAAAGGAAAAGAAAGACTTTAATAACCATCAATTTTATGCACTCCAGGCAAGGGCTTTATGTTGCCACCCTACCTTCATCCTGTCCCAAATGCTGCTAGTCAGACAGCCAGTGTTTCCATTGTTGAATCATCCACAGAATAACTTAGTTTGCCTCTTGTGAGTCATGTAATTTGCTTACATAAGCATCCAGGCTTGATTTAGAACATCATTTCCTCACAAATGACAGTTTTCCCCTTATTCAGTTCTCTGACTCACCTCTCACAATGCTCTTCCCATGGCAGACACCTCCTAAGGTTAAGGATTTCACAGTTATGTTTCAAAGACTTCTAACATTCCACAAAGAGGTCATGGTGTTTCTGAAAGCATTCATTTGAATTACAGTAATTATACTTTTAAGTTGTTTCAAAACATAGTAGAATAATAACATACTCAAATGGAGTAATAAATTGTAATACATTACAAACTACTACACTGTTCATTTCTGCTACCGACTGAATTACTTTTTTTTTATTTAGCTAACACTGGGGAACAATTTTTTTAAAATTTTTTCTTGCATGAGACTTGAGAACTGTTTCTATATATATCTGCATCACTGATTCCAAATCTGAAATCCATTTTATGGTGCATGCTCTAGTTTTTATGCAATTTTAATTTCTTTTTTGTTATACTTTATAGCATGCATTGGTTTTTAAATTGGAGTTAAAGGACAACAACTCTTGGATTGAACATAACCACAAGGCAATTAATGTTTTACAAACATCACTTTTACATAATTGTAGTTGTTTTTAAATGTAAAAAATTAGTATGTGATAAAAACACCCTCTTATTTTGTTTTAAGATTGAATCATGGCTTCTTCAAGTAGGCGTAAATGTAAGAATAGTCCTGACACCTTCTGTTATATATGTGACTGTTACACACTTCAACGTCAAAGGCACAATATTTCATCATTTGTGACACGTGCATATATTGCCTATTTTCAAGTTACCCTTGGTGATCAAGACAAGAATTGGGCCCTGGCCGGTTGGCTCAGTGGTAGAGTGTTGGCCTGGCATGTGGGAGTTCCGGGTTTGATTCCCAGCCAGGGCACACAGGAGAAGTGCCCATCTGCTTCTCCACTCCTCCCCCTCTCCCTTCCTCTCTGTCTTTCTCTTCCCCTCCCGCAGCCAAGGCTCCATTGGAGCAAAGTTTGCCTGGGCGCTGAGGATGGCTCTGTGGCCTCTGCCTCAGGCACTAGAATGGCTGTGGTTGTGGCAGAGCGATGCCCCAAGATGGGCAGAGCATCGCCCCCTGGTGGGCATGCCGGGTGGATCCCAGTCGGGCGCATGCAGGAGTCTGTCTGACTGCCTCCCCGTTTCCAACTTCGGAAAAAAAAAAAAAGACAAGAATGGGGCTCTTCATATTGTGTGTCATAATTGTGAGGAAATGCCTCGTGAGTGGACAAAAGGAAAACACAAAGGAATGCCTTTTGGTATTCCCATGGTTTGGCATGAACCTAAGGACCACAGCAGTGACTGTTATTTCTGTCTGATCCATACAAAGGGCATCAGCAAGAAAAAACAGCATATGATCGCATATCCTAATATTCCTTCAGCAATACGACCTATCCCACACTTTGAGACACTCTCGGTTCCAGTTTTCAATGGTTTTATTTCTTCTAAGGAGGAAGAAAGTGAACATGGTGATCAAGTGTATTTTGATAAGATGCATGAGGAAATGGCTGTAGAACCTGAAGGGTCTTCTTCTGATGTCAAGCAGTCATTAATGCCTCAGCAGTTTAGCCAACCTGAATTGAATGACTTAGTAAGAGATTTGGGGCTATCAAAGAAAGCAGCTGAGTTATTAGCCTCCAGGCTTCAAGAAAAGAATGTACTTCACCAGTCCGTGAAGTATCCCATTTCAGGAAGCCTGAAAAAATTTTTGTGGACTTTTTCCCAAAGACAAACATGTTGTTTACTGTCATGACATCAGTAGTCTTTCAGGCAGCTAGGTGTTACCACTTACAGTCCAACAGAATGGCGGCTATTTCTTGACAACTCTAAACGGAGACTGAAATGTGTTCTCCTACACAACAGTAATGTTTATGCAGCAGTTCCAATTGGTTATTCAACTCATCTGCAAGAAGATTATAATGACATAAAAATTGTCCTCAACTTTCTGAAGTATGAGGAGTATAACTGGATCATTTTTGTGGATCTTAAAATGGTAAATTTCCTGCTAGGACAACAGAGAGGTTTTACGAAGTATCTGTGCTTTCTGTGTTTGTGGGACAGCCGAGCTCGGGAGAAACACTGGACACAGAAGGAGTGGCTGAAACGTGAAGCTCTGGAAGTAGGGATGCAGAATATTGTGAATGAACCTGTAGTTAATCGAGACAGGATCATTTTTCCCCCACTTCACATCAAACTTGGCTTAATGAAGCAGTTTGTTTGGGCTTTGAATAGAGAAAGTGAATGCTTTCAACATATTATTTCTGCTTTTCCTGCCTTGTCTTTTGAGAAGATAAAAGCAGGTGTATTCAATGGACCTCAAATTCAAACCCTCATATGTGACAAAGAATTTGCCAGGAAGATAAATAAGGAGGAGAAAGCAGCATGGCAGTCTTTTGTGGCAGTTACAAAGAACTTCCTTGGCAACAAAAAAGCAGAAAACTATGAACTTCTGGTTCAAAGGATGCTGTTGGCTTTTCGCAACATTGGGTGTAACATGAGCGTTAAGATTCACTTCCTGAACAGTCACCTTGATAAGTTTCCCAAAAATCTTAGAGTTGTTAGTGATGAGCAGCCTACTGATGGAGCATCAAATGAGATTGTCCTCAACAAGTACACAAGTGCAAGAGCTACAAACGCAAATTTTTGCCTGAACAGAATTTAAATAAGTTTTGCGCAAATTTTATGATTAAAATAAGTGTTTTAATATGTTCTATTTCAAAATTGTAGACAAATTCTAATGCAATCATATCTTTTAGTGTATTAGTGTATTTACTGCATTATATAAATTATTATATTTTCACAAAGATGATGCCCAAGAAGACATTCTACTTCATTATGTTAAACTAAATGTTGAAAATTTTACAATAAGATAAAACCAAAAATCTTGAATTGCAAAACAACTGTAGCTTACAGAGTAAAACTAATGTCATATTTGTGATCAGCACACTCAAATTAGGTAAGAACAAGTGTTTTTGTGGATGCAACAAAAATTTTGTTCCCCAGTGTAATTAACTTTAACAGGGTGACATTGATCAAAAGTGTACATAAGATTCAGGTGAATATTCCTATAGCATTTGAATCGTTGGTTGTGTAGTATACCCATCACCCAAAGTCAAATCATTTTCTGTCACCTTCTATTTGTCCCTTTTTACACCCTCCCCACCACCTCCTCCCCTCTCTCCATTCACTCAAGTTCCCTTGCCCCTCACCCACATTTCTTTCCCCTAGTAATTACTTTAATTTATCGAAGTCCATAAGTCTCAGTTTTATATCTCACCTATGTGTGAAATCATACAGTTCTTAGCTTTTTCTGATTTACTTGTTTCACTCAGTATAATGTTCTCAAGGTCCATTCACGTTGTCATAAAACGTCATAATGTCATCGTTTCTTATGGCTGAGTAGCTTTTCATTGTATATATGTACCACACCTTCTTTATCCAATCCTCTTTCAAGGGATACTTTTGCTGTTTCCATGTCTTCGCCACTGTGAATATGCTGCAATGAACATGGTGGTGCATGTGTCTTTACATACCAATGTTTCCGAGTTTTGGGGTTAGATACCTAGTAGAGGGATTGCTGGGTCATATGGTAATTTTATTCTTAATTTTTTGAGGAACCACCATACTTTCTTCCATAATGGTTGTATTAATTTGCATTCCCACCAGCAGTGACTGAGGGTTCCTTTTTCTCCATGGCCTCTCCAAGACTTGTCATTACCTATCTTGTTGATAATAGCTAATCTAACAGGTGTGAGGTGCTATTTAATTGTAGTTTTTTTTAAATTTTTTTATTATTTATTCATTTTAAAGAGGAAGACAGACAGAGAGAGAGAGAGAGAGAGAGAGAGAGAGAGAGAGGAGAGAGAGAGGAGAGAGAGACAGGGGGGAGGAGCTGGAAGCATCAAGTCCCATATGTGCCTTGACCAGGCAAGCCCAGGGTTTAGAACCGGCAACCTCAGCATTTCCAGGTCGACGCTTTATCCACTGCGCCACCACAGGTCAGCCTTATTGTAGTTTTGATTTGCATTTCTCAAATAGTTAGTAAAGTTGAGCATCTTTTCATATATCTGTTGGCCATGTGTGTGTTCTCTTGGGAGAATTGTCTCTTCAGGTCCTCTCTCCATTTTTTTAATTGGATTGTTTGCTTATTTGTTGTTGAGCTTAATGGGTTCTTTATATATTTTGGATATTAACCCTTTATTGGAGCTGATCTTTTTTGCAAATATCATCTCCCATTTAGTTTTCTCCCTTATTTGTTTTGTTGTCAGTTTCTTTTGCTGTGCAGAAGCTTTTAAGTTTGATATAGTCCCATTCATTTAGTTTTGCCTTTCTTTCCCTTGTCTTTGAGATCCAATTCATATTGTTATCTACAACCAAGGTCCATGAGCTTAGTATCTATGATTTCTTCTATGTAATTTATAGTTTCAAATCTTATATTTAGATCTTTGAATTAATTTTTGTGCAGAGAGACAAATTTTAGTTAAGTTTCATTCTTTTGCATGTGGTTTTCCAATTTTCCCAGCACCAGGTATTAAAGAGGCTTTTTTTCTTCATTCAGTTTTGGCTCTTTTGTCGAAGAGGATTTGTCCATATATATGTGATTTTATTTCTGGGATCTCAATTTTCTTCCATTGGTCTGAAAGTCTGATTTTTCTGACAAAATCATGCTGTTTTGATTATCGTGGTTCTATAGTATAATATGAAGTCAGGTAGTGTGATATTGCCGGCTTCATTTTTTTCCCTCAGGTTTGCTTTGGCTATTCTGTTTTTGTTTTGTTTTGTTTTTTTGATTCCATACAAACCTTGTAATCCTTTGTTCCATTTCTTTAGAAAATGACATTGGGACTTTGATAGGGATTACTTTAAATTTGTATTTTGCTTTGAGTAAAATGGTCATTTTAACTATGTTGATTCTTCCAATCCATGAAAGTGGAATATTTTTTCATTTCATTGAGTTTTTTAAATTTCTTTCAATAGTCTTTTGTAGTTTTCAGTATATAGGCTTTTCAAATCCTTTGTTAAGTTTATTCCTAAGTACCTTATTGTTTTTGTTGTTGTTGCAATTATAAAATAAATATTTTGAGGTCATTTTCTGAAGTTTCATTGTTGGCATATAGAAAAGCAGTAGATTTTTGTATGTTGAATTTATATCCCACAACATTACTGTATTAGTTTATTGTTTCTATAATAGTGTTTTGGAGGAGTCTTTGGGGTTTTCTCTATATACAGGATCATGTCCCCTGCAAAAAGTTATGCCTTTACTTCTTTTTTGTTGATATGAATACCTTTCATTTCTTTCTTTTGCTTGCCTGCTCAGGCTGAAACTTCCAGAACTATGTTGAATATGAGTGGAGAAAGTGGACAACCTTGTGTTGTTCCTGATTTTAGAGGAAAAAATCTTAATTTGTTTCACCATTTAGCATGATATTAGGTGATAGTTTGTCAATATGGCCTTTATTTTGTTGAGGTACTTTCTTTCTATTCTAATTTTTATTAAGTGGTTTTTTTTTTGTTTGTTTGTTTGTTTTGTTTTTTTTTTTCATTTTTCTGAAGCTGGAAACAGGGAGAGACAGTCAGACAGACTCCCGCATGCGCCCGACCGGGATCCACCCGGTACGCCCACCATGGGGCGACGCTCTGCCCACCAGGGGGCGATGCTCTGCCCATCCTGGGGGTCGCCATATTGCGACCAGAACCACTCTAGCACCTGAGGCAGAGGCCACAGAGCCATCCCCAGCGCCCGGGCCATCTTTGCTCCAATGGAGCCTTGGCTGCGGGAGGGGAAGAGAGAGACAGAGAGGAAAGTGCGGCGGAGGGGTGGAGAAGCAAATGGGTGCTTCTCCTATGTGCCCTGGCCGGGAATCGAACCCGGGTCCTCCGCACGCTAGGCTGACGCTCTACCGCTGAAGTGTTTTAAACATAAAGGGATGTTGTATCTTATCGAATGCCCTTTCTGCCTCTATTTATGGGATCATATGATTTTTGTTCTTTGTTTTATTAATGTAGTGTCTTATGTTGATCAGTTTCCATATGTTGAGCCATCCTTGTGCTCCTGGAATGAATCCCACTTGATCACAATGTATTATTTTTTTAATGTGTTGTATTCAGTTTGCTAATATTTTGTTTAAGATTATTGCATTTGTATTCATTAGAGATATCGGTCTGTAGTTTTATTTATTTTTATTGTCCTTGACAGGTTTTGGTATGAGGGTTATGTAGACCTCATAAAATGTGTTGAGTAGTATTGCTTCTTCTTTTGGGGGGGAGACTTAGAGAAGGGTAGGTACCAAATCTTCTTTGAATGTTTGGTAAAATTCACTAGTGTAGCCATTTTGTCCTGGACTTTTGTTTTGGGGGAGGTTTCTAATAGTTGTTTCTATTTCCTTTATGCTTGTAGGTCTATTTAGGTTTTCCACTTTCTTGTGGCTCAGTCTAGGAAGATCACATAGTTCTAGGAAGTTATCCATTTTTTCTAGGTTGTTAAATTTGATGGCATATAATCTTTCATAATATTCTACTATGATCTTTTGTATATCTATGATGTCTGATAATTTCTCCGCCTTCATTTCGAATTCTGTTTATATAAGTCTTTCCTCTTTTTTCCATAGTGAGTCTAGGCTGTGGTTTGTAGATTTTATTGATCTTTTCAAAGAACCAGCTGTTTGTTTATTAATTTTTTCTATAGTTATTTTTGTTCTCTATTTTATGTAGTTCTGTTCTAATTTTTACTATTTCCTTTCTTCTGCTGACTTTGGGTTGCCTTTGTTCTTTTTTTCTAATTCCTTAATGTGTGATGTTAAGTTCACTTGGTATCTCTCTTGTTTCTTAATATAAGCTTGTGATGATATAAACTTTCTTTTATTACTACTTTTGTTGTATCCCAGAAATTTTGATATGTAGTATTTATTGTCCTTTTCATTTGTCTGTATATATGTTTTGATCTCTCCTTTTATTTCTTCTTTGACCCAGTTATTTTTAGAAGTTTTTTTTTTTAATTTCCACATTTTTGTAGGTTTATTTACTTCCTTTATACAGTTGAATTTTAATTTCAAAGCCCTATGATTAGAACTTATGCTTGGTATAATTTCAATATTATTGAATTTGTTGATGCTAGTTTTGTGGCCCAAGATATGGTCTATTCTTGAGGATGTTCCATGTACACTGGTGAAGAATATATAATTTGACATTTTAGAATGAAATGTCCTCTAAATGTCTATTATGTCCATTTGGTCAAGAGTGTTGTTTAAGGCTGATATTTTTTATTGATTTTCTGCTTGGATGATCTATCTAAAGCCATCAATGGTGTGTTGAAGTCTCCAAGTATGATTGTGTTTTTGCCTGCTTTTATTTTTACATCCATTAGTAGATGTCATATACTTTAATGCTCCCTAGTTTGGTGCATATATATTAAGAAGTGTTATGTCTTCTTGATACAGTGTTCCCTATATTATTATGAAATGTCCATATTTGTTGCTGGTTACCTTTGATGTCTTGAAGTCAGCATTTTTCAGACATGAGTATATAAGTATGGATACACCTACTTTTCTTTGGATATTATTTCCATGGAGAATTCTTTTCCAACCTTTCATTTTGAATCTACTTTTGTCCTTACAGCTTAGATGTGTCCCTTGAGACAGCATATGTTTGTCTTTTGCTTTTTGCTCCAATCTGTTACTCTGTGCCTCTTTATTGGTAACTTCAGTCTATTTATATTTAAGGTAATTATTGATACTTGAGGATTTCGTATAGCCATTTTATGTTTTGTTTTCTGGTAGCTCTGTGTCTTGTATTGTTTCTCTCTTTTTTGTTTCTGTCAGTGGTTTTTGTTTGGTGGTATTCCATCCTTCTTTCCCTTTTCTTCTTTTTTAAGCTGTGTGTTTCAGTAGTGGCTTTTTTGTGGGTGGTTATCATTAGGTTATCAAGAGAAAAATGTCATATATACAAGAATTTTTTGTGTTATAAGTGCTTCAGTATTCTATACTTCTTTCCTACTGAAGATCTTTATCATCTCCACTTTTATGTTATTGTTGTTACAGATTATCCTTGTTTTCATTGTGACTTTATTTGAGAATTTACTTGTAGTTCTCACTTGTTTTATTCCTTGTGTCTAACCCCCTTGAGTATTTCCTACAGGGAGGTGGTTTCTGGTGATAAATTTCCTCAACTTCTATATGTATGAGAAAGTTTTTATTTTTCCTTTGTATTTGAAGGAGAGCTTGATAGATATAGTATTCCTGTAGGTAATTCCTCTCTTTCAGTGCTTTGAATGCTTGAGTCCACTCTTTTCTGGCTTGTAGAGTTTCTGGTGAGAAGTCTGATGACCTAATGGACTTTCCTTTATATGTTATAACCTTCTTTTCCCTAGCTGCCTTAAGGATTCTTTCTTTTGCATTGATTTTTGACAATTTTATTACAATGTGCCTTGGAGTAGTTTTGTTTGTATTGTGGTAACTCAATGTTCTCTTTGCTTCTTGAATTCAAAGCTTTAACTCTTTTCATAGATTTCAGAAGTTCTCATCAATTATTTGTTTGAATAGGCTCTTCATTCACTTCTCTGTCACTTCTTCTTCAGATATACCCATTAATCTTATATTGCTCTGTCTGATAGAGTCAGACAACTCTTGTAGAGCTCTCCCAGTTTTTTAAACTTGTGATTGTCTCTTCTCTTCTCTCTATAGCATCTATAATTGCCTGTCTTTGATATTACTGATTCTTTCCTCTATCTGGCTTGTTCTATTCATTAAATTTGGTACTTTAGTCTTGAATTAATGTATTATGTTCTTCATCTCTGTTTTTAAAGTTTCCATCCCCTTGGTGAGGTAATCATTTTGTTTATTAATTTGTTCCCTAAGCTCATTAAGTTGCCTCTTGGTGTCTTCTCACATCTTGTTGAGTATTTTCAGAACTTCAATTTTGAACTCTGTACAATTTAACTCCAAGACTTCCATGTGATTGAAATTCTTTTTCTGGATATTTTTTCCTGTTCTTTCTGAACTATGTCTCTGTATTGTGTAGTCATGGTATTTAATTTCTACTTCCTTGATGGCATTTGAGAGTGGTATTGTTAAGAACCCTAAAAAAACTAAAAAATTGAAAAATTAGAAACAAGACAATAAAATATATAACAATTTTAAAAATTATGGAAAGAAGAAAAAACACAGGAAAGAAGATCTAAAGCAAAGAAAAAATCAAAAACAAAACATCCACAAACAAATAAGAATAAAAATTTAAAAATAATGAAATTCAAAATGAAAAAGAGAAAAAGAATTAAGAAGAAAAAAAGAAAAAATGGGGGAAAAAAAGGAAAAATAAATTTCAGTTTTGAGAGATTTCTTCCAGTAGGTGTTGCTGTATTACAACTTTCAGCTCTTTGAAGTTCCTGGGTTGTCCACTGATTTGCTGTTGTAGCAATATATGGGTGGGGCCACAGTTGCATTGTTGTGTGGGGTATGTTGTGAGGGTTTTACAGCTCTAACAATGGCTACTTCAGGTCCAGGCTCTTCTTCCCCCATCTTAACAGATCTCGGGACTTGATGTTGAGCACTGCCGTTCTTCAGAGGAGAGCACGGCTCTGGAGAGTTAGCTGTGGGATTTGTCTCTACCATTGTTTCTACCACGAAATGAGGGAGCTGGGAGCTGGGATTCTAGGGGCTGCACTTTAGTTTTCTCTGTCTCTGCTGAGTTTTGGTTGCAGGCACATTATGGGAACACTGGCCATGATCTCATGCTCTGGCTGCTTTGGTTTGTCTCCCCTTCTGCCCCTCTGTCTCACTGCTTCTCCTAGCAGAAGATCTAGTCATTTCAAGTTTCCCTCTCCATACCCCTCAGACAAAATCCAGAGAGCCCAAGCTTCCTTCTTCCTTAAAGTTCAGCAGAAAAAAACCCCAGGCACTCCAGGTTTGTTTGCTCTCCTACCCAAAGCCCACTGCAAAGATGTTTTATCTTTCACCCTCTTTTCACCCTATTTGTTCTTTAGTCTATTCAGTGTGTGGATATTTCAGGCATACCTATGAGCCCAGCTGGGGTTTGTTTGCTGCATCATAGTTGTTCAATTTTGTTGAAATGAAAAAAAAATTTATTTTAGTGAAGGGAGGAGAGGCAGAGAGACAAGCTTGTACCCTGACCAGTATCCACCCAGTAAGCCCACCAAAGGGCAATGCTCTGCTCATCTGAGTCTGCTGCTCTGTTGCAACTGGAGCCATCTTTAAGCACCTGACACAGAGACCATGGAGCCATCCTCAGTGCCCAAAGCCAACTAGGTTGAACCAATTGAGCTAGGGCTGTGGTAAGGGAAAAGAGAGAGTGAGAAAGAAGGGGAAGGGGTGGAGAAGCAGATGGTTGCTTCTCCTATATGCCCCGACCAGAAATGAAACCCAGCACATCCACACACTGGACCAATGCTCTACCACTGAGCCAACAGGCCAGGTCCAATTTGTTGAAATTTCAAGGGGAGAATTTGGGAGTATCTTTCATGCCACCATTACTCTGACATCATTTTGTCAATTATTTTTTGATTAAGATCTTAACTGATAGGTATTCCTGCCATTTCTATTGAATTCAAGAGGCCACAAAATTGCAAGTTGAGCAATCCCAAAACATCCTATTTGCCATTTATCTGTCTGAGGTACGAATGTCTTTACACTGTGCAATCAAAACCTTACAGAAAAAAATAAATTAGATACTAGGACTAGAAATAAGAACCCAGAATTCCCTATTTTAAAGGTTTGTATTTATAACAATTTAATCCATGTAGTAACTAGACCCTAAGTAATAGTTTAAATGTGAACTTTAAATATGGTACCATATGTTTACATATTATAGCTTTTTATAAGATTCCACTTGATAAAAATAAAGCCTAGCATTAAGAAAAATCTTATGGCCCTGGCCAGATGTCTTGGTTGGTAAGATCATCATCCCAATACACAAAGGTTGTGGGTTTGATCCCTGGTCAGGGCACATACAGAAAGAGATCAATGTTTCTGTTTCTCTCTTCCTCCTTCTATCTCTCTCTAAAATCAATCAATAAAATTTTTTTAAAGATTAAAATTTATAAACCTTTGTCCTAAGGATTCTGAGCTGCTCACAAAGTTTAGTGGGACAAAGCAAAGCAAAGCAAACACACGGAATCCCAATGAGAAGCCTGTAGAAAAGCCTGACAGAGTGATGTGAATAGAAACATCTAAAATGGGGTCACTAATGTCAAAGAGACTCAAAATTAGAGTCAGGAGGCTATTATGGAAGTCAAACTTACCCACACCAACACGTGGTTGAGAACTGAACTTTTGTACTTTTGTGCTTTTCATAGAAGCTCATCTTGGAACTTGTGTTCCTGTTTCCATGCCAACACATATCTCAGAGTCTCACCACACCTGGACCTGATCAAACCTTTGTGAACTTGTTATTAAGCCATGTTAGACATCCACTAGAAAAAGTTTTCTTTGTTACAAATTGTGATTTTTATAAGATCTGGCTTTCTTTGTTTTAGGTTTTCTCCTGAATCTGTGACTCTCAGGTTCTAATATAAGACCCCAAATAAACTTTTGTTGTATTTTTCAGCCTCAGTTTTTTCATATTCGACAATGGGCACCTATGTTTCCACATCTATCCATCTTTTCAAGAAACTGGAGGATGCTTTCCTAGAGCTTTCCATCATTGTTAAGGCTCTTTAACCTTACAACTTTCTTGTTATAAGTAGTTTCCATTTTCAGGATCCATGACACTCCTCTCTCTGCCCCCTACAACTAAAACTGACTCTGGTCTCTTGTTACCATGACTACAAATACTCTCCTTTGAAATGGTAAATGGCTCAGAAGATTATGAAGTACAGATCACCTTGGATTCCCAATTCTACACAAGGGTAAGTACCTAGGAAACCAGGATTGATACAAACCAAAGTGTTTTATATCTGAGAACTGATGCCTCCATTGCTATGCTTCACTCAGTATCCTTTAATCTGCCCCGCTAAAATCATAGTCTATCTGCCTCACACTGGTAGGATCCTGAGAGTTCTTCAAACTAAGATCCAACAATTTTGACACAACTCATTTTATTAGAATAACTTGTTAATTGTGATAGCCCTTTCTTATCAATCCTATTTCCTGGACACTCAACCTGGATCACTGGTTATATATTTGAATCACCCTTTAGTCTTCTGTTTCCTTTCCAGGACTGACTTGATTGAGCCCTTTCTTGTTATGTGCCCAGTTTCTGGCCCTGACTCCTGCCTGCCTCAATCTACTTCTGCTTTTCCTTCTATGCTTTCTCAGCAATGATCATAGCACATCTCATGTTCTCATCTCTTCTCTTTCAAGTTCAGGCTTCCCACTGTATGTACCTTGACCATCTACCTGTCATACCTGCCTTAGTCCACTCCAAACGAGGTTCAATTCTGCTTTCTGGTCACCTGGATGATAAAGATGATTTCATCATTTTATAAAAATTGTAAAGTAAAAGATGGTGCTGCAGATACTTTTTTTTTAAGTAAGAGGAGGGTAAATAGGGAGACAGGTTCTCACATGCTCCCCAACAGGGATCCACCCGGTAACCCCTGTCTGGAGTGGATGCTTGAATCAACCGAGCTATCCTTAGTGCCTGGGGTCAACACTCGGATCAATTGAGCCAATGGCTGTGAGAGGGGAAGAGAGAGAGAAGTAGGAGAAGAAAAGGGAGAGAAGCAGATGGTTGTTCTACATGTGTGCCCTTGACTAGGGATTGAACCCATGCCTGGCCAACACTTTATCCACTGAGCCAATCTGCCAGGGCTTTGCAGATACTTTTTTAAAACAGCAATTCAGACTACCTGTTTTCTTGATCCAGTAAACACATACCAGTGAAATCAGTGAAGATAGGAATTTTTAAAAGGTATAATATAGTTAACAATTCAAATAAATCCCTTTGATCCTGAGACAGTTCAAACATGTTATTTTCCTGTCAGCATGCACAACCAGGTGCCTCCACTCTCTGGTTCATGTTAACTGCATTGGGCTTGTTTTTGAGAATTGTCCCAATTCCTTTCCCTGCCTTATTTATATTTCTAAAAACAAGATTATCATTTGAATTACATCTAAAAACAACTTATCTTGTTCCATTTGAGGCAGAGCTGAAAAAGGGGACTGGGCACTTTGTGGGGCAAGTCCCGCTGGGTATGCCTCCCTGCCTTACCCCTTCTCAGATGCATTTATCCAAATGAAATCACATTAAGGTGAACATCAAAGGCATTCTTGAGGGGCTGGGCAGACAAAAAAACATGGACCCTGGAGGGCTTGTGTAGAAATTGGAAGAGAAACATGATTTCAGTTGGGGATGGTAGTTTAAAGATTGGACTTTCAAGTGCAGATGGTCTGTATGTAATTCTCAGCTAAGGAGTTCTCATTAGCTTCCCCATCATTCCACACTCCACTGCTTCCCTAGTGGGCCGGCCACTGTTCTGCCCACTTTGCAGAAAAGTAATCTATAATTGGGCAACTTTGGTGAAGTAAGAGCCCCAATAATTAATGGTACATCTATATAATGGAATCTAAGCTTATATGAAAAAAAATAAAGTAAATCCATTTTCAATGATATAAAATAAATCCAAGAAATATTGCACAAAGTAAAAAGAGGAAGAGGTTTATATATGTGTCTATATCAAGATGCAATTTATATTTGAAAACTCCCTGACTATATATCATATGTGAATATAAGGGCATTAAAGGAAGGTGGGTGTGGGTAGGTGGAGGTGGGAAAAGGGAAGATAATGCGGATGAAAAGAGACTTTGCTTACTGAGAAAACCAAAAGAAACAAAGAACTGGGAACCAAGCATAGCTTTCAGTGGAAAAAATTTAAAGTGGCCTCTGCCTAATTAGATGATTCCCTTGACATAAGGTAAGGTTTTTTTTAACCTGGACACTATAGAGATTTTGGGATGGATAGTTCTTTGTTGTAGTGGGATGTTGTGTGCATTGTAGGATGTTTAGCAACATCCCTACCTTCTGTCCAGTAGCTGCCAGTAACACAACACCCTAAGTTATAACAACCAAAGTTTTGTGAAATATTGCCTGGAAGGTAAAATCACCAACATAGGGTTTCCATGAAAATAATTCAGCAGTGCCTTATAAAAGACAATACCTTCATGCTCATATGCACCCCCTTTTTGACACATGATTTGATCTTTACAAGCAGAAGAGCCCAAATGAGTGATTATAATTATTAAGTAGGTAGAGGCTTGAGCCAATAGTTTTATCTTAACTGGGTGACACAAGGGTTAATGTATAGTGAACCTTTACTAAGTATTCCCAGGTTTGAAACTCAGTTCCAATTATTTGCAAGAGATTCTGAAAGTTCATGACACATAGTTATTTGTCAGTGTTTTGGGGCATGAAATTGTACCATGTCCTCTCTCTGGATGGTGTATGGAAATGAGTCACTTAGCTAGTGAGTGACTCTAGCTGATCACTCACCAAAGACATCATTTTCCTTTTCTTTAAGTGCCTGAATCTTAACAGGGTTTTGCTGTTTGTTATTGGAAATAGATGATACAGTAATTTTTTAGAATTGGGTGGGGGTGTGGAGGAGGTAATCTATCTTTTTTTTTTTTTTGTACTTTTACACTTTGTACTTTGCTGTACAAAGAATTCCAAATTGCAAGTAATGGTAATGAAAGTGATCTAAAAATATGGTGGCTTATATTACTGGTAGAATTTAAGAACTTTATGAATTATTTTATTTAGACTTATATTTATAAGATTCTTAAGGACCCAAAGGATTCCGTTAAAATTTATAGTCATACTTCACTATTATGGGGATATTATACACTATAATTATATTCATAGATTTAGAAACCTGCTAAGATCTCAAGATATAACCCTCAAGAATTTCAAGGACATCCTAAAATTTAATCAGATGTGCACCTTACTCTCCACATCCCAAGTCAAATTTCAACCAGCTGGAGGACTGCATTTGTCCTTGGTGTCATCAAACCTTCTTTACCATGTTAATGAACACATATATTCTCAATGTAATATTCAGATTATGTAACTTCCCTCTTCTTAAGCACGTAGTATACTGATCCTATAGCATGTCAAATCCAAACAATAATCTTGTTTATGAGTAAACTTGTAGGTTTAGCATGAAAAGTCTATACTCCATAACTTTCCATCTCTTAATTTTCTGATCATTCTCACTGAGTTCTTCACTGTGACCTCTTTTGCCTAAAACTAGGTTCTTTTCTACTACTATTCCACATTGCTTATCAAGCCAAGAGAAGCCCAATTAAAGATCCTCATTTACTTCCTTTCTGCCATATCATATTACTTCTTGCCTTACACATTCTATTAAAGACTTACCAGTACTACCATGAAATTGCCATGTGGTATGTAAACTAAAAGAATATACTTTGTTGAATCAGACAGACCTGAGTTTGAATCTATCTCTGCTACTTCCCAAACGTGTGAGTGTGGGATTGAGCAAGTTACTTTATTCATCTCTACAATCCTATTGGTTTTGTTGTGAAGATTGTAAAAATTAATTTAATTTATTTTTATTTTTTTAAAAAAATTTTTTTAGCTAGTGAAATAGTCAAACAGACAGACAGGAAGGAGAGAGATGAGAAGCATCAACTCATAGTTGTGGCACCTTAGTTGTTCATTGATTGCTTCTCATACATGCCTTGACCAGGGGGCTCTAGCTGAGCCAGTGACTCCTTGCTCAAGTCAGTGACATTGGACTCAATCTAGTGACCTTGGGCTTCAAGCCAGCACCCTTGGGCTCAAGCCAGCAACCACGAGGTCCTTCAATGATCCCATGCTCAAGCCAGAGACCTTGGTGTTTCAAACTTGGAACATCAGGATCCTAGGTTGACAGTGTATCCACTGTACCAACAGGTTGAAAATTGAATTTATCACCTGCTGCCCAACTGCCCCCCCACACTTGCCGCCTCAAACTGACTTAACTTTTCATTTTCCTCACCATCCTCTTTTCAGTAAGCATCATCGAGAAGCTTATTTCAGAAACCTGCATCACAAAGTCCTATCAGTTCTATGACCTTTTTTCTCATATATACTCCATACCTCTATCCACACTATTACCATTTCTCCTTCATATTTTACCCAGAACACTACATTAGCCTTCTGACTGGTCTTCCTCCTTTTACCCTCCATTTCCCCCATTGATTCTTCTCATAGTTTTCAAGGTAATCTTTTAAAATATGTTAATTAGATTATGTTCATTACCTGTTTAAAGCCTTCCAATAGCTTCTACTTGAATTTAGGATACAAACCACATTTTGCGTCATGGCCTTGAAGAGCAAATGTAATTTATCCCCAGACTATCTTTCTAGCCTAGTTTTATATTACTTCTCTATATCTCACACCAACTCCCAATTGTTGGATTGTAAGTGGTCTCCCTGCTTCCACTCTTACCCACTTTCAATCCATTCTTCAAACAGCAGCCGGAGTTACCTTAGAATGCATAAATAATAAAGAAGCAAAATATTTCTATACCTACCAATCCTATCTCTAAAGCATACTTTGACTTCATCAACTTCTTTCCATTTGCATCCTGATCCAAGCCATCATTGTCTTTCACAGGAATTGCTACAATAGTATTGTAGAATTGGGCACCTGAAACCTGTATGTTAATCAGTGCCATACCAATAAATTCAGTTTTTAAAAAAGAATTTCTACAGTAAATTTTTAATTGTCTTTCTACTGCTTGATTTGACCCAACCAGATCATTCCCTACATAGTAACTAGGGTGATACTTTGGTAAGTTCAATGCAATCATCTCTCTCCTATAGTGAAGATCCTCCAGTAGCTTCCCATTGCTTCAAATAATCAGTACAACTGAATGATTAACAAATTGGGCTCTGGAAAAAAAAAGACTGGCTAGATTATTGGCTATAGAACCTTGGAAAAGTGACCCCTCTGAGATTCAGTTTACTCACCTACAAAAGAGAACAATAAGGTTATTTGTGAATCTTACACATAATATACGTTCAGTAAAAATGATTTTTTATCACTGTTGATAAACAATTCAAAATATTCAAATAGGGCTCACAGTGTCATGCAAGATCTCATCCCTATTTACCTCTGCAGCTTCCTTTTCTGTCTTTCCCCTTATGCTCACAATGTTCTACCATGTTGGCCATCTTTCAGGCTCTTAGAGTAGGCCAGTAGTTCTCACACTTAAGTTAGGATCAGAATCCTCTGGAGGGCTTGTTAAAACACAGATGGCTGAGTCCCACTCCCAGAGTTGCTGTTTCAGGAGGTCTAGGTTGGGGCCTGAGAACTTCTATCTCTAACAAGTTCCCAGATGTTGCCAATGTTGATGGCCTGGGAACCACACTTTGGAAACAACTGTAATAGCATTCTTTCTTGCCTCAGAGCCTTCCAAACACATACAAACCTTTATCCTAAACATACACCAAATCTAAAACTTTAACAGTCCTTTATATAAAAGTCTTTCTTTTACCTTTCAGACCAAGTTTAATACTCTTGATATATGTTTTCATAGCATGAATAATATTTGTAATTAATTATTTGAGTAATTATTTTTTAACTTAAAAAATATATGCCAGACTGGTTCATAAAGGCAAGGTTCCTGTATGTTGTCTTCAAGTTTAAGTCTCTAGAGCCACGCCTATTGCTTTGCTCATAGTGGGCACTCAAAAATTCTCGTTGAATGAATTTTTAATAAACACTTGTATTCTATATGTTAAAAACAATGGTTAAAGTTTACTTAAAGATGTTTGCCTTCACAAATATTCAACAGTCTTTCCTTTTTTTTCCTGAGACTAGCACAATTTGCTTGTCATTTCTCTTATCAGTGCCTTGTTGGGCACAGATTCTTTCGTCTTTCCACAGGCCCCAATCAAATACAGGGCTTTCTATTCTAGTCATCTCTTAAAATCACCTGAAGAGCTTTACAAAAGCTACCAGGTCCCATCTCTGACCGACTGAGTTAGAATTTCTACATTTTAAAACAGATTTTCTGTATATTTTTAAAAATTTTCTACAAAGGATTCTGATGCACAGTAAGAGTTGAAAACATTGTACATGAACGGATCTATCTCTAGAGGTAAAAGTAGCTGTGTACATGTTGGTGGCTCTGCAACAATACCAGGACCATGGTTGGTATTCATCTGATACATTCTGAAAAAGTAAACATTTATTTTGCTGCCTTTGTTACATTATAAGCTCCTATAACTGTGTTTCTCAAACTGTGATCTGTATACCTCTGCATCAGTATGGCCTGGTGTTTTGTCAAACATGCATGTTCCTGGGCCTAACCTCAACCTCACTGATTCAGAATCTTAGGAGGTAAGTGAAAGTCAGGGCCAGGAATCTGGGTAATTTCACACTAGTTTCCTTGGTGATTCTGATGCACAATAATGTAGAAGTACCACAGTGCTAAAAAATGGTAGGGCATACACACACTGTGGAAAACAACCTAGAGTTTTCTCAAAAAATGAAAAATGAAACTGTCTTATGACCCAGAGATTCCACTTCTAGGTATATATTTGAAGAAACCAAAATCACCAATTTAAAACAATATATGCACCCCTATGTTCATTGCAGCATTATTTAAAGTAGCCAAGCTATGGAAGCAACTCAAGTGCTCATCAATAGACAAGTGGATGAAAAGGCTATGGTACATTTACACAATGAACTACTGCGCAGTTATAAAAATACCCCACAATATCTTACCATTTGCTACAGCATGGATGGACTTACAATATATTATACTAAGCTAAATACACCAATCAGAGAAAGAAAATTATAACATAATTTTGCTTATGTGTATAATCTAAAAAAAAAACCCCTGTAAATGAACAAATAAAACAGAAATAGACCCAGGGATACAGAGAACAGACTGATGGTTTCCAGAGGAGAAGGGGGTCAGGGGACTGGCTAAAAAAGTGAAGGGAATGAGAAGTAGAGAATATTAGTTATAAAGTAGTCATGAGGAAGTAAAGTGCAGCATAGGAATGTAGTAAATAATATTTGATAACTATGTATGGTGCCAGTTTGGGACTGAAAATTTAGGGGGAACACTTTGTAAAGTATAGGATTATCTAACCACTATGCAGTGCACTGGAAACTGATACAAAATAATATTGAATGCAAACTGTAATTTAAAAATTTTATAATTTAAAAAATAAATACAAATAAAGAGTAGTAGGAAATAGAAAATAAGCAATCTTCTAGCTCTACATTGAAATCTGAATGCACATATTCAAAGGTTATAAATTAAATAAATTAATAATACCAGAATAAATACTAGCCTTCTGATTGTAGAAAGCTGTAATTTCCAATTCACATGGAAGTATGTTTGAGAAGGCATATTGGCAGTCATTTTTTTTAGTATGTAACTTTTTAGTTTATTTATATTTTTAGTTGATTGAATTTATTGGGGTGACATTGGTTAATAAAGTTATACGGGTTTCAGGTGTACAATTCTATAATACATCATCTGTGTATTGTATTATGTTTTCACCACACAAAGTCAAGTCTCCCTCCATCACCATTTACCTTCTTCTACCTCGCCCCACCCCCTTCACGCTTGTAAACACCATACTGTTGTCTGTGTCTGTGAAGTTATTTCTTTGCTTAATCTGTTCACCTTACATTTAGTCCCCAATCTCTTTCCACTCTGACAGCTGTCAGTCTGTTTTCTGTATCTATGAGTCTGTTTCTATTTTGTTTGTTAGTTTATTTTGTTCATTAGATTGCACATATAATTGAAATCATATGGTACTTGACTTTCTCTGGCTGGCTTATTTCAAGCATAATACTCTCTAGGTCCATCCATGCTATAGCAAAAGGCAGTCATTTGAAGATAGAGGGCTGGTGAGAAAAAAATGGCTGCCCACTAACCACTATCTTTCGGTAGTAAAAAAGAAGATGTGTAAACAGAGTAAAAGCAGGGAGCAACAAAGAAGAGCAGATTCCATAAGTAAATCTACCAATTCATAGCAGCTGAGATTTGAACTTTGATATACCAAGTCCAAGATCTTATACTTTTAAATCCTGTAGCAACAGTTCTCAAACTTCAGTATGCATCAGAATTACTTGAAAGCATGTTAAAACACAGATTCTTGGGACTCACCCCTCAGGATTTCTGATTAACTAAGTCTCCTGTAGGGCTTGAGACCGCATTTTTAATACATTTTCAGGTGACATTGATACCACTGGTCTGGAGATCACATTTTAAAATCTAATATGATCTGTAGCATTCATGCTTTTTTTCATATTGTTGCTTCTTCCTGGTCTGCCTTTGACCTCCATCAATGACAGTGGATCCTGACCATCCTTCAAAGCAGAGCTCAAATGCAGCCTTCCCTGATTTTCATGTCCTCCACTTGCAAGAGCTGTGATTTTTTCTGTGGCTATGTGATAGGATTGGGGTTGGTTAATAATTCTGGAATATGAAGGAGTAATGAGTTCAGAAAGGGAGGGCTCTAAAGTTTGCAAAGATATTTTCCCAGTGAGTTCTGTACACTGCAGTTGTGGTTACTCTAAAGTCATTGTAAACTGGGTGACTACAAAACAAAACCCTTAATGCTTGGATCTCAGATTGGTTAGAAGAATGAATCTAAGCCATTCAGCAAACGTGACTCAAGAAGAGAACTGGCAATCATTTTCAGTCATGGGACTAGAAGAAAGAGTAGATAAAAGAACTGGATAAGTGAATATGCACAGAAATGGAATGATGGAAATAATAGCACCTACTGAGGAGGCTTTCTCTGACCAAAGTCAAAGGAGAATGCCCTAATAGAGTATGCCTGGAAAAGAATATTATAATGGGGAAGAATGGAGGGCAGGACAGATTTGAGGGCCGTAACACATGAGATCTGTTTAGGGTCTGAGCATAGGTAATAAGAGACAGAGCTTGAATTTTTACTTAATTCTACCTCACTCTAAATACCACATATATAACCTCAATAGCATGGTTACTCAAAGGGTGGTCTATGACCCACTGGCATTAGAATCACTTAGAGAACTTAATAAAGTTGTAGATCCCTAGGTCTTTTCACCAGAGATTCTAATTCAATAGGTTTAGTGTAAAGCCTAGAAATCTGAATCTTAGTAAGTTGCTCCACATGACTGGTGTAGATGATGGATGAAACAGACATTGACAATATCAACATCTATTCCACCTCACATAAAGACAAAGGATGCTTAATTTGCAGAAAAAAAATGTATTGGAAGTGAAAAGTGGACTGGACACTGGAAAAATGACTCTGGGGCAAAAGAGCTCAAGAGGTAGATTTTAAGGAAGAATGTTATTTTTTAAATAAAATATATACATTTATTCATACATACATACATTTAACAAGGATGAAAGAGGGCTCAAAAAATAAATAAAAAACAGAACAAATGATGCCAACTGTTTATCAAATAAATAACATAGCACAACACATTGAAAGCAGACTGAAGAGTGGTAACTTTGCCAAGTACTTTTTGAATATATTATTTTGACTATGCAACCTCAAGTTAAAGACATTTAGAAATAGAAGTACTATACTCTAAGAAGTAAGTTGGTTTTTCATAGAAATAAAATTAGCAATACTGAAGTTATTTTATATGTATTCTGGGATTGAGCAAATTAGTAAATATATTGTGGATAATGAGAGTCAGCTTTCTCAGTGTCATCAAACAAATTACAATGAGGAACTCTGAAGTATAGGACTGGAATCAGTATGAACTCAATGTTTTAAACATATATACAAATAGCTAGAGTAATAAAGATGTATCTGTGAATATATATACATACTTATATTCTTTAGTTTTGTCTACCAAGAGGGCCTAGAAGCAGGGATACCCATAACAGTGAGCAAACCAAGTGCCAAAGAAAGCTGAGGCATGGCCTACAGCCCAGCACAGTTTAAGAAAGAATTTTGAAAGCAGAACATATTTTTATTATTATTTTATTTATTTTAGATATAAACAGGGAGAGAGAGAGAGGAACATCAATTTGTTACTGTATGTGCCCTGGCTGGGTATTGAACAGGCACCCTCTGTACTTTGGTATGATGCTCTAACCAACTGAGCTATCTGGCCAGGGTGAAAACAAAACCTGTTGCAAGAAGAAGTGGTCACCTGAGAAATTCATGAATTTATTATTACTGGAGATGTCAACAGTAGAAGTGATAGAGGCACTTTTTAGGCTGTGGAAGATCAATATTTCTCAACATAGATAATGATCCAGTTGGATCCTAACCATCTAAGGGACCTTTTACCAATGTAGATTGGGCTTTATCTAAAACCCACTGAATCAAAATTTTGGGGATGGTGCCTAGGGATGAGCATTTTTAAGAAGCTACCCAGGGAACTCTGATACAGTTGGACTATGGCTCACAAGTTGAGAAAAACTGGTAAAGAAGTTAAGTGTATGTGCTTTGCATGAAACAAAAGTAAGTTAAAATTTTTAGACAAATATCTCATCTAATCCAGCGTTGTGAGTAAATTCAGTTGGAGGTGAACAAGAGACTGAATGAGGGAGATAGGAACAATTTTGGCACATTGTAAGTGAACGTTTCTCCCTTACAATTTGGCATGGATGGACTAGTAGTGGTGGTTAAGCATTTGTATTTTTTAATCTTCCCAGAGGATTCCAAATGTATTGCAAATGCTGAGAACCACTATGAACAAATACAGTGGTAACTTGAGATACGAACAGACCAACATACGACATTTTTTTTTTTAAGATATGAGCTGCGGAGGAAAAAAGATGGCAGCGGAGTAGGCGGATGCACAGACGCCCAGCTCTCACCACCAAACTGGAATACAAATCAATTTAGGAAAAATCAGCATGAAAAACCAACTCTGAACTGCAAGAACGGCTCTCAAAAACCAAGGAGCAAAGAGGAAATCACAGGAGTCCTGGTAGGGAGCCCCTGAACCTCATCTGCTTGCCAGAACAGAGGGGGTGGGGTGGGGCTGAGAGCCCAGAGAGGATCTCAGAGGGAGGGGAGCAGAAACAACTGCTCACAGCCACTTGCCTGGCGACCAGGGAGTGAGGTGCATTGAAAGGATCAGCTTATCTCCCAGGTGGAGAGGACAGGGAGAGGGACAGACTGTGAGGGGATAAGGAATGCAGGAGAGTAGCTAAAAGGGCTGACTCATCCGTACTGGAGGTGGCCATAGCTGGGGAGGGACTGAACCTTTCACAAAACAGAGCTGAAGTGCTTCCGGATCAGAGACCTCCGGACATCTCTCCAGCTCCAATCAGCGCAACAAGACACAGCTGAAAACAAGAAGTGGGGAGGAGGGGCAGTAACTCAGGTCTCTATGAAGATCTGAGATACACCTCCCCCTACTGAAGCTGAGAAAACACCCTGCCCCCAGTGAGTCTAGCTGGCTAAAGAGGCCTTCAGAGTCTCAGGTTACACCCACCGCATTCCTGGATACAGTTTCAAGGAAGACCCCTGCTGATATCAGTAAACAAGACTATCACCTGCTAAGAAAACAAACAAATCAAGACTTCAAAGCTGCCCAAATCCAAAAGTGGATTACAGATAACAGCTGATATCAACCAAAGAAGACCTAGAAATAACACAACTGAAAACTGGAGGCAGACAACACCAAGCCTAGACTCAACCAACTCTACAAATAAAACAAACAAATAAAAGAGGATGAGAAGACAAAGGAGTGCAATCCAAATGAAACCACAAGAGACACCTTCGAGAGATGAACTGAGTGATATGGAAATAATCAAACTTCCAGATGCGGAGTTCAAAATAATGATTGTAAGGATGCTTAGGGATCTTAGAACAACAATGGAGGGGCAGTTTGAAAACCTAAATAAAGAAATAGCAAGTATAAAAAAGAATCAGTTGGAGACGACATACACAATATCAGAAATAAAGACCACAATGGAAGGAATTAAAAACAGGATAGATAGAGCAGAGGATTGAATCAGCGAGTTAGAGGACAACTGGAATGAAGGCATGAAAGCAGAGAAGAAAAAAGAAAAAAAGACTCAAAAAGTCAGAAGAAACTCTTAGAGAGCTCTGTGACAACATGAAGAGAAATAACATCCGCATCATAGGGGTTCCTGAAGAAGAAGAAAAAGAACAAGGGATAGAGACTTTGATCAATCATATCATAGCTGAAAACTTCCCTAAATGAATGCAAGAGAAACTCTCACAAATCCAATAAGCACAGAGGACTCCATTAAAGAGAAATCCAAAGAAACCTACACCAAGACACATCATAATTAAAATACCAAAGCTAAGCGATAAAGAGAAAATACTAAAAGCTGCAAGAGAAAAAAAAAGTCACCTACAAAGGAGCCCCCATAAGGATGACATCCGACTTCTAAACAGAAACACTTGAGGCCAGAAGGGAATGGCAAGAAATATTCAAAGTAATGCAGAAGAAGAACCTACAACCAAGACTACTTTATCCAGCAAGGCTATCATTTAAAATCGAAGGAGAAATAAAAAGCTTCCCAGACAAAAAACAACTCAAGGAATTCATTACAACCAAACCAATGCTGCAGGAAATATTAAGGGGCCTGGTGTAAACAGATCAAAGTGGGAAAAGAATACAGCAAAAAAAAAAAAAAAAAAAAAAAAAAAAAGGAATACACCTTTAAAGAAGAAAATGGCAATAAACAACTACATATCAATAATAACCTTAAATGTAAATGGATTAAATGATCCAATCAAAAGACATAGGGTAGCTGTGTGGATAAGAAAACAGGACCCATACATATGTTATCTACAAGAGACACACCTTAGAACAAAAGACACACATAGATTGAAGGTAAAAGGATGGAAAAAAACGTTTCATGCAAACGGAAATGAAAAAAAGCTGAGGTAGCAATACTTATATCAGACAAATTGGACTTTAAAACAAAGGATATAGTAAGAGATAAAGAAGGCCACTACATAATGATAAAGGGAGTAACCCAACAGGAAGATATAACTATTATAAATATCTATGCACCTAATATAGGAGCACCTAAATATATAAAGCAGACTTTGATGGACTTAAAGAGCGAGATCAACAGCAATACTATAATAGTAGGGGATTTCAATACCCCACTAACATCACTAGATAGATCCTCAAGAAAGAAAATGAACAAAGAAACAGCAGACTTATTGGAAACACTACATCAACTCGATTTAATAGATATCTTCAGAACCTTTCACCCTAAAGCAGCAGAATATACATTCTTTTCAAGTGCTCATGGTACATTCTCTAGGATAGACCACATGTTAGGGCACAAAAGTGGTCTCAACAAATTTAAGAAGACTGAAATCATATCAAGCACTTTCTCCGATCACAACGGCATGAAACTAGAAATGAATCACAACAGAAAAGCTCAAAAATTCTCAAACACATAGAAACTAAATAGCAGCTTGTTAAATAATGAATGGATTAAGAATGAGATCAAAGAAGAAATAAAAAAATTCCTAGAAACGAATGACAATGAGCATACAACAACTCAAAATTTATGGGACACAGCGAAAGCAGTGCTGAGAGGGAAGTTCATAGCACTACAGGCACACTTTCAGAAGCTAGAGAAAGCTCAAATAAACAACTTAACCCTGCATCTAAAAGAATTAGAAAAAGAACAGCAAGTAAAGCCCAAATGTAGTAGAAGGAAGGAAATAATAAAGATCAGAGCAGAAATAAATGACATAGAGGCTAAAGAAACAATACAGAAGATCAATGAAACTAGGAGCTGGTTCTTTGAAAAGGTAAACAAGATTGATGAACCTTTAACTAGATTCACCAAGAAAAAGAGAGAGAGGACTCAAATAAATAAAATTAGAAATGAGAGAGGAGAAATAACAACTGACATAACAGAAATACAAAATATTATAAGAAAATACTATGAAGAACTGTATGCCAAAAAACTAGACAACCTAGATGAAATGGACAAATTCCTTGAAACATACAATCTTCCAAAATTCAATCTGGAAGAATGAGAAAACCTAAACAGACCGATTACAACAAAGGAGATCGAAACAGTTATCAAAAAACTTCCAACAAAGAAAAGTCCAGGGCCCGATGGATTCACAACAGAATTCTACCAAATATTCAAAGAAGAACTAACTCCTATCCTTCTCAAACTATTTCAAAAAATTCAAGAGGAAGGAAGACTTCCAAGCTCCTTTTATGAGGCGAGCATAATTCTGATTCCAAAACCAGGCAAAGACAACACAAAGAAAGAAAATTATAGGCCAATATCTCTGATGAATATAGATGCTAAAATCTTCAACAAAATATTAGCAAACCGGATCCAACAATATATGGAAAAAATCATACACCATGATCAAGCGGGATTTATTCTGGGGAGGCAAGGCTGGTACAATATTCGTAAATCAATCAATGTGATTCATCACATAAACAAAAAGAAGGAGAAAAACCACATGATAATTTCAGTAGATGCAGAAAAAGCATTTGATAAAATCCAGCACTCATTCATGATCAAAACTCTCAGCAAAGTGGGAATACAGGGAACATACCTGAACATGATAAAAGCCATCTATGAGAAACCCACAGCCAACATCATACTCAATGGGCAAAAATTAAAACAATACCCTTAAGATCAGGAACAAGGCAGGGGTGCCCCCTTTCACCACTCTTATTTAACACGGTCCTGGAAGTCCTAGCCACAGCTATCAGACAAGAAGAAGAAATAAAAGGAATTCAAGTGGGAAAAGAAGAAGTAAAACTATCATTATTTGCAGATGATATGATATTGTATATAGAAAACCCTAAAGTCTCAGTCAAAAAGCTACTGGACCTGATAAATGAATTCAGCAAAGTGGCAGGATATAAAATCAATACTCAGAAATCAGAGGCATTTTTATACACCAACAATGAACAGTCAGAAAGAGAAATTAAGGAAACAATCCCCTTTACAATTACAACCAAAAAAAATAAAGTACCTAGGAATAAACTTAACCAAGGAGACTAAAGACTTGTACTTGGAAAATTACAAAGCATTGATAAAAGAAATCAAGGAAGATACAAACAAGTGGAAGCATATACCGTGCTCATGGTTAGGAAGAATAAACATCATTAAAATGTCTATATTACCCAAAGCAATCTATAAATTCAATGCAATACCAATTAAAATACCAATGACATACCTCAAAGATATAGAACACATATTCCAAAAATTTATATGGAACCAAAAGAGAACACGAATAGCCTCAGCAATCTTAAAAAAGAAGAATAAAGTGGAAGGTATCACACTTCCTGATATGAAGTTATACTACAAGGCCATTGTACTCAAAACAGCCTGGTACTGGCATAAGAACAGGCATATAGATCAATGGAACAGAACAGAGAACCCAGAAATAAACCCACAGTTCTATGGACAACTGATATTTGACAAAGGAGGCAAGGAAATACAATTGAGTAAAGACAGCCTCTTTAACAAATGGTGTTGGGAAAATTGGACAGCTACCTGCAAAAAAATGAAACTAGATCACCAGCTTACACCACTCACAAAAATAAACTCAAAATGGATAAAAGACTTAAATGTAGGCCGTGAAACCATAAGCATCTTAGAAGAAAACATAGCCAGTAACTTCTCCGACATCTCTCAGAGCAATATATTTGATGATTTATCTCCATGGGGAAGTGAAATAAAAGACAGGATAAACAAATGGGACTATATCAAACTAAAAAGCTTTTGCATAGCTAAAGACAACAAGAACAGAATAAAAAGACAAACTACACAATGGGAGAACATATTTGACAATATGTCTGATAAGGGGTTAATAACCAAAATTTATAAAGAACTCATAAATCTCAACACCAGGAAGACAAACAATCCAATGCAAAAATGGGCAAAAGAGATGAATAGACACTTCTCCAAAGAGGACATACAGATGGCCAACAGGCATATGAAAAAATGTTCAACATCACTAATCATTAGAGAAATACAAATTAAAACCACAATGAGATATCACCTCACACCAGTCAGAATGGCGCTCATCAACAAAACAACACAGAATAAGTGCTGGCGAGGATGTGGAGAAAAGGGAACCCCCCTGCACTGCTGGTGGGAATGCAGACTGGTGCAGCCTCTGTGGAAAACAGTATGGAGATTCCTCAAAAAACTGAAAATCGAACTGCCTTTTGACCCAGCTATCCCACTTTTAGGAATATACCCCAAGGACACCATAGAACGGCTCGAAAAGGAGAAATGCACCCCCATGTTTGTGGCAGCATTGTTCACAATAGCGGACATCTGGAAACAACCCAAGTGTCCGTCAGAGGACGAGTGGATTAAAAAGCTTTGGCACATATATACTATGGAGAACTACTCAGCCATAAGAAATGATGACATCGGATCCTTTACAATAACATGGATGGATCTTGATAACATTACACGGAGTGAAATAAGTAAATCAGAAAAAAAACTAAGAACTACATGAATCCATACATAGAAGGGACATAAAAATGAGACTCAGAGACATGAACAAGAATGTGATGGCAATAGGGGTGGGGTTGGGGGTTGGGGGGAGGAGGGATGGGGTGAAGAAGGAGAGAGGGGTTGGGGGAGGGGAGGGGCACAAAGAAAACCCGATAGAAGGTGACAGAAGACAATTTAACTTTGGGGGAGGGGTATACAGCACAATCAAATGTCAAAATAATCTAGAGATGTTTTCTCTCAACATATGTACCCTGATTTATCAATGTCACTGCATTAAATTTAATAAATAAATTAAAAAAAGAAGATACGAGCTGCAACTCGGTCCATACTTTTGTTCCAGATCTGAGCAAAATTCCAAGATACCAGTCGTGATTCAGAAAGCTGCCGCTAGTTGGCGCATTGGCGCACAAGTCCAGTATCAGCAGTTTGATATATGAGTTGACTGACTTATGAGCTCGGTTACAGAACAAATTAAATTCATATCTCAAGGTACCACTTTGTATGTCAATCTCTAGTTAAAAAGTTGATCGAGGATCACCTTCATCAGACTCATTTTGGGAAGATTATTGGACATATAGATTGTTGGCCGTTATCCAAGACTTAATAACTAAATTTATGGGGGGCAGGACTCAATAATTCCCATTTCAAACAAGCTCTCCAAATTATTTTTATAAACATTACTGTGTAAGAACTGCATCTCAATGCATAATTCTATGCCTTCAGTTTCCTTTGCATCTCTTGTCAAAGTTTAAGTTTGTCTTTGGTGCAACAAAGTGAATTCAATAAATTTCATTGACTGGTATAGCTGAAAAGGTCAAACTGTATATTTTACCAAACATAATTATTAAATGAGATTTCTATTTGCTGCCACTGTAAGTCAACAAAAGTTCTATTAAGGAACTCATTCAAGAGGAGTAATAAAATATGCCCAGTTTTTCTTCTTTAAAATAATTAAAACACCTTTCTGAAGGGTGGGATTAAGAGTTTAGGGATGTGAATATATTTAGTTTTCCAAATTTTTAACAGTTTGAGTTAAAAAAAAATTCTAAAAATAATTTTGTATGAGATAGTGGTAAAGCCCATTGTGACATTTAAACCATAAAACAAAGGCCAAATTTAGCAGATTTACTGGATGTTGTTAAACACATGGGTGTTCTACATCTGGATTTTTTAATATAGATGTCATATTTGCATATTAACCTAGTCATCATAAAGTACTGAGATGCAATATTGCTATAATGGCCTACTTACTTAACTAAAAAACATTTAAAAAATATCTTATTTTTTTCCATAGAATATTATAAATATTCCAAAATCATTCCCAAAGCAAAAGACTAGCTAAAGATTTTCGAAATAATATTATCATAATTGTTTTCTGTTGCTGTTTATAATTTTAGTCTCATATCATTTCTAATATATTTCAATGGATTTTCATCACATTTTAAAATACAAATGAAATCTTCCAAGATAATGCTTACTCATGCAATTATAAGTTCAGATTAATATGTCCAGAGATACATGTAACAACACTACTGCCAGTTTCTCCCTCACTTTGGTGTAAACCTTGGAAAGACAGAGCTCTCAGGGGTCTAAGAGACCTGGGATCAATGAACTGTTTTAGTTCCTCACTCTGTCAGCCTCCTTCTGATGCCATAGGGTAGGCAGTCTAAGGAAACCATCTCTGCCTTGAGGCTGCCTTACCAATGTAACATTCTTACTTCAGTCTTGACCTCAAATAAATCATCCAATGCCTACTGAGTTACATATCTGTTCTTGTGTTTCTCTTTGTGTGATTATGTTAAGCTTTGAGCAGAAGGTGCCTGGAGGAACAATGTGGTACTGTTACTATCAGGAACAGCAGTTATGTATTAAATGCTAGATAGGTACTTTACATATATTACCAACAAGCCTCAAAACTGCACTATAAGCATAAGAACATTATTATTCTTTTGTTTTGTTTTGTTTTTGTTTTTTTATATATATATATTTTTTATTTTAATAATTTTATTTCTTAATGGGGTGACATCAATAAATCAGGATACATATATTCAAAGAAAACATATCCAGGTTATCTTGTCGTTCAATTATGTTGTATACCCATCACCCAAAGTCAGATTGTCCTCTGTCACCTTCTATCTAGTTTTCTTTGTACCCCTCCCCCTCCCCCTCTACCTCCTTCCCTCCCCCTACCCCCCGTAACCACCACACTCTTGTCCATGTCTCTTAGTCTTGTTTTTATGTCCCACCAATGTATGGAATCCTGCAGTTCTTGGTATTTTTCTGATTTACTTATTTCACTCCGTATAATGTTATCAAGATTCCACCATTTTGTTGTAAGTGATCCGATGTCATCATTTCTTCTAGCTGAATACTATACCATGGTGTATATGTGCCTCATCTTCTTTATCTACCCAGCTTAGTGTATCCCAAGGTTCTCTTTACCATGCCACAATCGCAGAGCTCCAGGGAAAAGCAACCTGGTCTCATCTCTCCAGGCAGAGGAGAACAGAAGCTCCATATACACACATGCTGCAGATGGCTTTTCCAGTCTACCTGAATCATTACCAGCTAGAAGCAGCAGTCATTGGGACTCGGACATGAGCTGCAAAGTATAGAATGGTGACAACAATTCCAGTGCCATGTGGACTTTTCCTGGACTCCTGCACCCTGTGACAGCTCCTAACAGACTGAACTGTGGTTGGGTTGCATTTTCCAGGAATTTGGCATGGTGATGAGGCCAACTTGGACTTGGTGAACATGTTAAGGACACTACTTTTTTATGGATTCTTGCTGTATTGGCCAAGAGTTTGCTTAAAGGCTTAAATCACTGTAAAATATTGGACTCCTTTTAAGAACTTCAAATGTTTTCTGAGACATATACCATTCTCTACTTCAAATGCATATCATCAACATTCTTTTTAGAAGAACTTTTTCAACTGTGTTAACTTATGACTATGAAGACTCTTGTCCCTTACCAGGAAGAACATTGACAACTAAACCAATTACAAGGTTCTTTAATCCTAATGAAGTACATTGCACACCTATCTTCAGAAAATCTACTAATGGTGTCTCCTCAGGTTTCACCCTGATGAGGAAACACTGTCCTGTAAAAAACTTTGAGTCACTGTCTTCAAGTTGTTCTCTCTGACTGCTCTCAGGTTTACATGCGGCCTTTTAAAATCTAGTTATAGGTCACTATCTATGAATACTTAGCTCCCTTTGAATCATTGAATAATAGTTATGTTTTTGTGGGTAATAAATGATAAAGGAGGGGGAGGGGCACAAAGAAAACTAGATAGAAGGTGACAGAGGACAATCTGACTTTGGGTGATGGGTATGCAACATAATTGAATAACAAGGTAACCTGGACATGTTTTCTTTGAACATATGTACCCTGATATATTGATGTGACCCTATTAAAATTAATAAAAATTTATATAAAAATGCAAAAGGAACAGGTACCAACATTTTCAATAATTTTTTATTTAAATGACTCAAGAAAAACAGTTAAACCATATGTTCCTAGTGACTTAGTAAACCTGAATTTTATTCCTGGAAATATCTTCAACTCTGAGCATATAGCTTGTCAACTACCTATCTCAAGATTTGAAATTTGTAAAGTATTTTATCCACTTCCTTTTTTTAAATTGTTATTGATTTTAATTTATTGTGTTTACATAGATTCAAGTGTCTCCCGAATATATCTCCTTCCCACCCCTGAGTTCCTCTCAACATCCACCTTGCCCCCTCCCCCTAAGGCCTTCCCCTCTTTCTTCCAGAATTTGTTTTCCTGCACTCTATAATTTCAATAATCTCTTTCCCTTCGCTGACTCCATCCTCTCCTCCCCTTTCCCTCTGTTCAATTTCCCTCTGGTCTCTTTGATCTCGCCTCTGCCTCTATTCCATTCCTCAGTTCACATTGTTCATTAAATTCTTCATATGAGTGAGGTCATGATATTTTTCTTTCTCTACCTAGCTTATTTCACTTAGCACAATGGTCTCCAGGTCCATCAGTGTTGTCATAAAAGGTAAGATTTCCTTCTTTTTCACGGCCACGTAGTATTCCATTGTATATATGTACCACTGCTTTTTAATCCACTCATCTACTGACAGATACTGGGGCTGTTTCCAGATGTTGGCTATTGTAAACAAAGCTGCAGTAAACATGGGGGTGCATTTCTTCTTTTGAATCAGTGATGTGGTATTCTTAGGATATATTCCTAAAAGTGGGATGGCTGGGTCAAAGGGCAGTTCTATTTTTAATTTTTTGAGGAATCTCCATACTGTTTTCCACAGTAGCTGCACCAGTCTGCATTCTCACCAGCAGTGCAGGAGGGTTCCCTTTTCTCCACATCCTCGCCAGCACTTATTCTGTGTTGTTTTGTTGATGAGCGCCATTTTGACAGGTGTAAGGCGATATCTCATTGTGGCTTTAATTTGCATTTCTCTAATGATTATCGATGTTGAACATATTTTTATTTGCCTATTGGTCATCTGTATATCCACTTTGGAGAAGTGTTTCTTCATTTCTTTTGTCCATTTTTTGATTGGATTGTTTATCTTTCTGGTGTTGAGTTTTACAAGTTCTTTATAAATTTTGGTTATTAACCCCTTAACAGACGTATTGTCAAATATATTCTCCCATTGTGTGGTTTATCTTGTTACTTTGTTCATATTGTCTTTAGCTGTGCAAAAGCTTTTTAGTTTGATATAGTCCCATTTCTTCATCCTGTCCTTTATTTCACTTGCACATGAAGATAAATCAGCAATTATATTGCTGCAAGAGATGTCAGAAAGCTTACTGTTCATATTTTCTTCCAAGATGATTATGGTTTCATTACTTATATTTAAGTCTTTTATCCATTTTGAGTTTATTTTTGTGAATAAATTAGGTTGGTGGTCTAGTTTCATTTCTTTGCAGTTTGCTGTCCAATTTTGCCAATACCATTTGTTGAAGAGACTGTCTTTACTCTATTGTATGCTCTTACCTCCTTTGTCAAATATCAATTGTCCATAAAGGTGTGGGTTTATTTCTGGGTTCCCTGTTCTATTCCATTGACCTATATGCCTGTTCTTATGGCAGTACCAAGCTGTTTTGAGTACAGTGGCCTTGTAGTATAACTTGATATCAGAAAGTATGATACCACCCACTTTATTCTTCTTTTTCAAGATTGCTGAGGCTATTTGTGTTCTTTTTTGGTTACATAAAAATTTTTGGAATATTTGTTGCATATTTTTGAAGTATGCCATTGGTATTTTAATAGGAATTGTATTGAATTCATGAATTGCTTTGGGTAATATAGACATTTTAATAATGTTTATTATTCTGATCCATGAACACAGTATATGATTCCACTTGTTTGTATCTTCCTTGATTTCTTTTATCAATGTTTTATAATTTATCGAGTACAAATCTTTAACCTTCTTGGTTAAATTTACTCCTAGTACTTTATTATTTTTATTACAATAGTAAAGGGGATTGTTTTTTTTAAATTTCTTTCTCAGACAGTTTATTGTTTGTGTATAAAAATCACTCTGATTTCTGAATATTAGTTTTATAACCTGCTACCTTGCTGAATTCATTTATTGGGTACAGTAGTTTTTTGACTGAGACTTTAGGGTTTTCTATGTACAGTATCATATCATCAGAAAATAATGATAGTTTTACTTTTTTTCAAATTTGGATGCCTTTTATTTCTTCTTGTCTGATTGCTGAGGTTAGGACTTCCAGAACTATGTTGAATAAGAGTGGTGAAAGGGGGCATCCCTGCCTTGTTCCTGATCTTAAGGGAATTGCTTTCATTTTTTTGCCCATTGATTATGATGTTGCCTGTGACAGCATTTTCTATGCCGTAGCTGGGTCAGGTCTGAGGAGCCCTTCCTTAAGATACCATTCTAACTAGGGTTGTTAGGTCCTGAGCTGATGCTCTCTGTTTCTGGCTGCTGGATGTGTCAGCCCTGGACCTCCCTGGCCAGAACTGGCATAGACTAGTGATGGCCACTTCTTATGAGTGGCCCTTAGCAACCTTCTTGGAGCTATAGGTGATCCAGAATTTATGGCTGCCTCAGCTGGGCCCTGATGTTGTTGTAAATATCAGCTGCACTCCTAGGATGGCTTTTATCATCTCTTGGCCAGTGTGTGTGGTCTCTCTATTCCTGAGGTGTGGTCTGTCTGCTGACCCCCTGCTACTGCTGCCTCCTCAGGCACTTGGGCACTGGCACTGCTGGGTGTGCAGGTTTGTGGGCCACAGATCGGGATGCCCTGCGAGTGCATGTGCCTCCTCGCCAGGCCCCACCCCCTTCCAGCATGCACTGCCTTGTGGGGCTCCACCTCCTGCTGCCACAGCTCGAGTCTCCAGGCTGCGCCACCCACTGCCATGCTGGCTGAGCTCCTCAGCTGCTGCCACACCCGGGGCCTCCCACCTTTCAGAGGGTACTCAGCAGTTTGGGGAGGGTGGTGAAGCCCAGACCGCCACACTCAAACCCTCTGTCCCTGATGTGCCTCCTGCTTCTAAGTGTTTCTCTTCACTGACTGAGCAGGAGAGCCTCTGGTGGGCAGGGTAATTGCTTCCCTTTGTTGGTGTTGGTTCTCCCAGGAAAAATGGCCACTTTAGATTTGGGGATGGCCCAGTGCAAGGATCAGAGTCGTTGTCTCCCACAGTCTCTCCCTGTGTCCCAGAGACTACACTCTCCTCTTGCAACTCCAGTCCTCTCAGCACTCACCACTCCTGGAGCCCCAGGTAAGTGGCTATGAACGAGGTTTTCTGTGCAGTCCCTTTAAGACGGAGCCAGGGTCTGAAATTCTGTCTCCCTCTTGCAAACAGTAACCTGGCTCTTCTTTCAGCTAAATACTGTCTGTTTGCTTCCTCTAGTTTCTGGGGTTCCAGGCTGGGGTTCCGGTCCTAGGGCTGTGGACTCACAACTCTCCAGAAAACCCACCCCACTGTGAGAGATCCTCCAGGCACCTCTCACTCCTGGGAGCAGGGCTTCCTTTTCTGCATCTCTACACTTCCTACCAGTCTCGGTGTGGTTTCTTCAGTGATGCTTAGTTATAGATTCCTCTTAGTTCAGTCCAAAGTTGATTTTTCAAGATGATTGTTCCTAAATTAAGCAGTAATCCAGTTTGGTTCTGGGAGGTGGGAGTTGTAATGTCCACCTACTCCATCACCATTTTCTCTCTCCTTTATCCTGTTCTCTTATTACTTCTTTTTTTAATTATTTTTTTATCGAACGAGAGAGAAACAGACACACAGGAAGACAGGAAGAGAGAGAGATGAGAAGCATCAACTTGTTACAGCAACTTATTTGTTGTTCATTGATTGCTTTCTCAACTGTGCCTTGACCAGGAGGCTCCAACTGAGCCAGTGACTCCTTGCTCAAGACAGTGACCTTAGGTGCAAGCCAGCAACATTGGACTTCAAGTCAGTGACATTTGGGCTCAAGCAAACAACCATAGGGTCATGTCTATGATCCCATGCTCAAGCCAGATACCCATGCGCAAGCTGGTGAGCCTGCATCCAAACCAGCAACCTCAGAGTTTTGAAACTGGTTCCTCAGCATCTCTGGTTGATGTTTTATCTACTGTACCACCACCTGCTCAGGTTCCTTTTTTATTTTTTACTTCAAAAAATTATCCTTATTTCACAATGGCAAAAACTGAAGGTAAAAAGCTAAGAGTTTATTATGATGATGAGAGCATTAATATTATTACTAAATATTACAGTTACTATAGTATCTAACATTAAGCTTACTATTGCTGTATAATACATTGCCCTAAAACTTAATGTTTTAAAACAAAAAAAAATCATTTTATTGCCTTCATGGTTTCTGTGAAGAAGGAATTTCAAGAAGGGTTCAGCTTGGTGATTCAGGCTCAGATCTCAAATGTGATTGTGGTTAGTTGGTGATTGGAAATGAAATTGCAGGAGCAGTCTTTTCACCATGTTATCTAAAGGGCTCTCCATGTGGTGTATCCATATGGGCTAGTTTTGGTCTTCTTCATGGCCCTGCATGGAACTGTCATGAAAGTTGGACTGCTTACATGACCATTCAGGGCTCCAAGTAAATATCAAAAAGAACTAGGCAGACATTGTTGTATCTCTTTTTATGACTTAGCTTCAGAAGTCACAATGCTTTATTTCAGCACACAATACAGAAGTTACATTTAGTTACAAGCCCTGCCAGATAAAAGAAGAGACAATGTAGACCCCACTTTCCAAGGGAGAAATGTCAGTTGTCAATGTTATTTTGTAAAAAAACAAACAAACAAACAAAAAAACATAAGAGATGGTAGATAGGGTTGCAGTTATCTTTGGAAAATACAGTCTGTCACATTTGGCACTTGTGGTTGAGGGGAGATAGTGAGACAGACTCTTGCATGCTCCATGGCCGGGATCCACCTGGCAACCCCATCTGGGTCCGATGCTGAAATCAGCCGAGTTATCCTCAGTGCCTGAGGCTGATGCTCAGACCAACTGAGCCATCGTCAGCTCCACAGGACAACACTCGAACCAATCAAGCCACTGGCTGTGAGAGGGAAAAAAGGAGAGAAAAGGGATAGGTAGAGGGAGAGAAGCAGAGGGTCGCTTCTCTTGTGCCCTCACTGGGAATCAAACCTGGGATGTCTGCATGTGGGGCCAATGCTCTATCAACTGAACAAGCCAGCCATAGCCTATTTGTGATTTTTTATATATTGCTTATATAATGTATTTCTCAATGTATAAGATGCACCCTTTCCTGAAAAATTTGGGATCTAAAAACTGGGTGTGTCTTATACAGTGGTTGGAGATTTTTTTACTTGCATTTCCCACTTTTTTTTTTTTTTTTTTTTTTTTTTTGCATTTTTCCGAAGCTGGAAACGGGGAGGCAGTCAGACATACTCCCGCATGAGCCCAACCGGGATTCACCCGGCATGCCCACCAGGGGGCGATGCTCTGCCCCTCTTGGGGTGTCGCTTTGTTGCATCCAGAGCCATTCTAGCGCCTGACGCAGAGGCCACAGAGCCATCCTCAGTGCCTGGGCCATCTTTGCTCCAACGGAGCTTCGGCTGTGGGAGGGGAAGAGAGAGACAAAGAAGAAGGAGAGGGGGAGGGGTGGAGAAGCAGATGGGCGCTTCTCCTGTGTGCCCTGGCCAGGAATCGAACCCAGGACTACTGCATGCTAGGCCGACACTCTACCACTGAGCCAACCGGCCAGGGCCACATTTCCCACTTTTTTGCGTTTGTTTTTGCACTCATTGTTGAAGACAGTGATTCATCATCAGACACAGATAAGGACAAGCTAATGGATGGGAGTTTTGACAATGATGAGGAGTTGTATGAATTTTATGATGAATAAAACTTGAGTTCAATCACTTTATGTAATACATTTTTTTTTCAAATTTCTAGCCACAAAATTAAGGTGTCGCTTATATATGGAAGCGTCTTATACATGGGGAAATATGGTATGTATTGTATTTAAAGAAAATGCTTTTTGATAAATAGAAAAGACATCATTAAGTTGATAGATATACTGTTCTGCATTCATCCCGGACTATAGAAAAACCTGTTTAGACTAAGAAGACATAGCTAAAGAATCATTATTCACAATTCTTCAAAATTATTTGGTCATGCAGTCCTGTTGATAGCACTTCTATTAATTTACAAAATAGTCACAGTGGACCCTGGCCAATTAGTTCAGTCAGTTAAGAGCATCATCCTTAAACAAAGTTGCGGGTTCAATCTCCAGTCAGGGCAACACACAGGAAGCAAACAATGAATGCATGACTGAGTGTAACAACAAATGAATACTTTCTTTTTCCCTCCTCCCTCTCTTCTTTCCTTTCTCTGTCTCTTTGAAACAATAAATCCAAAAAAATTAAGCCTTAGCCAGATAGTTCAGTTGGTTGAAGCATCGTCCTGGATAATACGGAGGTTGCTAGTTTGATTCCCTGGTCAGGGCACATACAGGGACAGTTCGATGTTCCTATCTTTCTATCCCTGCTTTTCCCTCTTTCAAAAACAAAACAAACAAACAAACAAACAAACAAAAACCACACAAAATAGTCACAGAGATGTAAAGTAGAATATAAGGAATATAGACAATAATAATATTGGAGTAGCCATGTATGGGGTCAGGTGGGTATTAGACTTATTGGGGAGATCACTTCATAAGTTACATAAATTCCTAACCACTCTGCTATAAATCTGAAACTAATATAATATTTAATGTCAATTTTAATTGGAAAATAAAAAATAATTTCCTGAAACAGTATTCCATGGAATACAGTTTGAAAAATTCTATGAACCAACAGTAACAACTTTTTCTGAGGATTTACAATTTTAAAAATTACAAATGACCCATTTTATTAATATCAACATATTTGCTTACACACTTCTAATAAAAAATCACAAGAAATGCTGTGTTTTCTGTGTTAGCATTATATATAGATATATTGTTTCATTTTTGTTAGGATTTATTGTTGGACGCTCTTTCTGTCATTGGTGAAAAGGATTTTTGAATTGAATTTGATATCTCCAGTGTTAAACATAGTTTAACACAGTGGTTCTTAACCCCCGGGCCGTGAACCGGTACTGGTCCGTGGACCATTTGGTACCAGTCCGCAGAGAAAGAATAAATAATTACATTATTTTTGTTTTATTTATATTTAAGTCTGAACGATGTTTTATTTTTTAAAAATAACCAGATTCCCTCTGTTACATCCATCTAAGAATCACTCTTGATGCTTGTCTCATAAGTTCGACAATTATATTTAAAAATACCACAGTTTTTACAACAGTCGCATAATTTTATTTTGTGCATTTATCCGTCCCACCCTAAAGACTGGTCCGTGAAAATATTTTCTGACATTAAACTGGTCCATGGCCCAAAAAAGGTTGGGGACCACTGGTTTAACACATAATATCAATTGGCATTTCCAGAGAAGAAAAAAAAGTGAAGGTGAGTTGCTCAACATCTAACAAGAAATTATTTGTTGTGTATGTAATTCATTCTACTTCACTAAATTTCATAAATAATTAGCATATCTCCCATCATCCAAAACATTGGAAATTATGGTTACATAATAACTCATAATTCTTAAAATATCACAATTCTTAAAAGAAACTAACTAGCTAGTGAATGCATCATTTATTATTCTAGGCCAAGTTTAGCTAGAGAATAATTTCAAATGTTTTAATTGACATACAAAATGTATTTTTGTTCGATTAGAGTTTTAAATGAGAGGCAAGAGCAATGGTGACCTTTAAACAGTCTATTCATTTTAAGACTGCATTAGATAATTTTAAACCAAATAATTATAAGCATTATAAATAAATGAATTATTAGCATTCATGAATTGTATAACAGCTAATTTGTTTTTGTTCCCAAACACTTGAAGTATCTATTTTATAATTTCTTGGAGATGTAACCATAGAAACTAGGTGGTTGCCAACATAAATCTTTATAATTAATGAAGGTAAGTTTTGAATCATTTTGAAATGTATACAGAACCTAGGTAATATACCTCAAGGACTACAGTTTTGTTCAAAGTTCAAATGTTGTCTTATAACTCTTCACTCCCTAAGGTTTGTTTATTTGAGAAGCATTCACGGAGTACTTGACTTGTGATAAGTACTATGTTAGACACCATGAGGGATAAAATAGGAAATCAGAAACTGTCATTACCAACTAAGAGCTTAAAATATAAGAGGAGTGTTACTCAGGTTAGTGTGCTATCACCTAAGATGTGTGAAGTATCATAAGATAGGAATAAACCAAATTATTTCCTTGTAAAGATAATCTTGCACAACTTGGAGTATCTACCACCTCTTACTTCATGAAAGTCTATGAAAATGCAAATAAAGTTCCTTTGATCTATAATTCTGGCAATACATATAAATCTATAAAATGTATTAAGGATTTGATCAAGAAACACTTATCATTTCTCTCCTCCATTTGCAAATGGTTTAACAGGAGAATGCCATTCTTCTCCATTTCCCTTCCTCTCTTCCCCCAACTACAACTAAGCCCTTCCCTTGGGATTTCTATATCTGTATTATCTATACCTATCTATAGTTCTATCTCTATATCTATCTCTATCTCTCTATATCTCTCTATATTTATATCTATATCTATATCTATCTATCTCCATACCCCAAGAGAGGATTATGATAGATAATAGAAGGAAAGAAGGCAAGTAGAAAAGGCAGAGAAAGAAAGGAATGAGTCTAGTGAAGGAATCAAATGATATCCAACTGAAGGACCTGTAATCCTTTCTTACTAACCACTACTAACTACTACCTGAAAGGTGTGACTCCATTACCTCTATAAGTTAACTGAGTCAATCACAGCAACAGATTGGTTGTCAATGTTATGATTTTAATTATATTAACAATACTTTTCTATATAAAAAACTACTCATCTACACTGAGTCAATCATGCTTCTGTATTTGTGGCATATAAGCACAGTCTTGGTGCTTCTTTATTTCTCTGAATCTTGGAATTGAACTGCAGAGCTTTTAGAGGAGAGAGTCAATACATCAGGATGATAGACTTTGCTAGTTCTTCCATGGTGTTGGTAGGACAGAGTTAATTTACATTATGGATCTTATATTTTCTATTATTAAATGCATGTATTTTGAATTAATTTTTGTCTTGACTGTTACTATAAGAGATAAAGTCCTTGGAAAAGATAAAATGAAACAAAAAATATAAGAATCATAAAGAAGAATAAAGAACCACATTCTGTATGATTGGAAACCTCATATTTAAGGAGAAAATGCTAATTTTCTGACAAAATGCTAATGCTATTAAACTACGGTACATAAACGTATTCATAGTTAACAAAAACTTTACAATCCTCAGAAGTATAAAATACTTGACAGCTTCATTAAGACTACTAGGGAAAAAATGTTTTCAATTCATATCAACAAACTATTGTTTCTAAAAGTCTAAGGATCAGTGCATGTAAATTTTGGAGTCTTGTTTCCTACCACTTTGTAAATGCAACCAGCTATATATAAATATAAACAAAGAACAGAACAGAGAAGAGAATAAGGAAACATGAAAAAGGCAAGGAATCAGCAGAATCAGCAATCCATAAATAAAAAATAAAGGACAATTCTTATAACACATAAGTGTTATATGGGTAATGGCAGGAGGTAAAGGAGTGGTGGTAAGGATTGAAAGAGACATGATAATGAGAAGAATAAATTCTATAAATTATTAACACAGTATACAATGTATTTTATCAAGCTTTAAATCTGAGGAATTTTCAAGTTTTGATTTTCTTTATCAGAGTTTCATTTAGCAAGATACTTTTCCCCCTCTCAAATACTAGCTTTCTTATTAGCTGAATGCTATAGTCCTTTAGCCCTCTTCTCTGCAGGAACTTGTTTCAAGAATCAAGGGAGGGAAATGCCTAAATATTCCTTAGTGGTTGTTTCTTCTCCCAATACTGCGTTCTTCTCTGCCAATGCCTTTGTTATTGGTTCAAATAGTCTGGTAAAGTTGCCTCCTCTTGATCTAATCATTCTGTAGGCTTGATGAGCTTTTCTTTAAAGGGGTTAGACCTAATCTGTACTTGAGACATAAACTTCTTTCTCTGACAAAGTCAGCACCATTCTGTTTTCTATAACACCACTGCAGAAGTGAAATTAGTATCCTTGAAGAAGCTAGGGCCTTTGAGTGTTTCTACTGAGGTGAGATTAGGTGAACCCAATATGCACAGAAGGCTTCAATGTCATCCATTAAAATGAGCCAGGAAACATTTCCCAAGGTACGAGAATTCATCTAAGTCTACCATTTTGTCATCCAGGGTACTCCCTGAAATAACAGAGTATAGTGTTCAGAGTACAGCTAAGGCCTTACATTAGCTTCAGGATGACTAATTCTGAAAGAAAACCAAAACATCAGGCTCTGTTTGCCTCCTTTCTCCATCTGGAGTTTCTGGTGATATAATTTCCCAGATAAGGCTAAATGCAAGCACCATATAAAAGTTACAATCAGGTCCTAAGGGTGGTTTCTTGCAGTTAAGGGCTTATATTTACAAATGAGTCATTTTTATTCTTAACTCAAGCATACCTTCCCTAAATAGCCTACATAGGCACTAAGAAAATATTCAGGTGAAGGGTCTCTACACACACACACACACACACACACACACACACACACACACGCATGCACACACTGAAATATTATTCAGCAATAAGAAAGAAGAAAATCCTGTTATTTGCAACAATATGGATGAATGAACCTCAAAGGCATTATGCTAAATGAAATAAGTCAGACAAAAAAGACAAATACTGCATATTCTCATATTCTTATTTATATGTGGAATCTTAAAGTCCAAATTTATGGAATACAAACTTTCATTTATAAGATAAATAAGTTCTGGGAATGTAATGAGCAGCATAGTGACTATAGTTAACAAACTGCTTTGTATACTTGAAAGCTGCTAAGAGAATAAATCTTAAATGTTCTCAACACACACAAACACAAGTAACTATGCATGGTAAAGGATGTGTAAACTAACTATTTCAGTAATCATTATGCTATACACACACATATGTCAAACATCATGTTGTGCACTCTAAACTTTCAGAATCTTTTGTCAATTTTATCTCAATAAAACTGGGGGGAAATTATGGTTTTATTTAGTCCATAAGTTTCTTGTTTATCAAAAGTTTATTTCTTCATCTATTTCTTCAGCCTCAACTATTTGAGTAGAAGTTTGCTTCTTAATCAGTGTATCAAACTTTGCTTATGCATAAATGGTAGTTATAATGTTAATAAAGTGAGATTTTCCAGAATTATATTTTCCTCTAAAAATGCACTGGTTTTCCAGTTAAAGATGTGAGACAAATTCAATAGCTTTTTATTATTATGTCAAGCCAATCAAATATCTTTGTTTTAAAACCAGTGAGTTAAAATTGCAGGCCTTCAGAACTAATAAAAAGTGATTGTTAAAAACACTTAATTATGAGGCTTCCAAAGTTTCTTACAATGAACACCTGCTATAAAAGCCATAAAAATTACAAAGACAAAGTTCTGGTCAAGACAGCAGCATAGGTAAACATGGTATTCAAAACCTTCCTCGACCACATTAAACTTACACCTAAACTACAGAACAACCATTATTTAAAACAGCTTGAAATCAAGCGGACCAGAAGTCTTATTACTAAGAGTATAAAGATGACAAAATATTCAAAGTGATGAAAAGCAATACTACTTTACAGAGCAAGGCTATCATTTAAAATGGTATAAATCAGTTTGAGGGAATTTTGGGGGTGAAGAGAGTGGGCTTGAAAATGATTTTACACCACATTTTCTCATATAGGTGCACACATTACAAGCACTTGCGTGTTCCTATTATCATTTTTTCTATCTCTGTGTCAATGCATCAATCTTCTAATTAATTATTACAGCTTTAAAATCAATCTTGAAATCTTATAGTACATGTTCCTCCACCATTATCTTCCCTTGCAGGGCTGTCTTAGCTCTTGAATTTTGAATTTGTTTGAATCCTAGAAAAATTCTACTGGATTTCTATTAGAATTATATTTAATTTATAGATTAATTTTGTGAAAAATTGACATCTTTATAATGAACATAATAGGTCTTTTAAGCTATAATGTCCTCAATAATTTTTGGACAAATATCTTGATTTTATTTTTATTATTTAGATTTATTCATAAGTACTCTAAAATTTTATTGCTACTTTAAATTATATCTTTTTGTCTTATTACTTTTCCTAACATGAGGACAATATTGATTTTGATCATTAATTGATCCCTGTTCTCCAACTTAATCAGAAAATAATAGTATAATTAAGATATAAACATATAAGCCTGACCAAGTGGTGGCACAATGGAAAGAACATTGGCCTGAGATGCTGAGGATCCAGGTTCAAAACCCTGAGGTCCCTGGCTTGAGCACGGGGTTGCTGGCTTGGGCATGGGATCATAGACATGACCCCATGGTCACTGGCCTGAGGCCAAAGGTTGCTGGTTTGAAGCACAAGGTCACTGGCTTGAGTCTAAACTTGCTGGCTTGAGCAAAGGATCACTCACTCTGCTGGAGCCCCATGGTCAAGGCACATATGAGAAAGCAATCAATGAATGAGAAAAATGCTACAATGAAGAATTAATCGTTCTCATCTCCCTTCCAGTCTGTCTTTCCCTGTCTGTACCCCCACTCTAAAAATAAAAGATACAAACATATAAGGAAAAGAGTAAAGTTAACACCCATTACAAATGTTTTTGCATTTATGATTTGAATGTTTATTTACTTCTTTGTTTGCTTTAATAATTCAAAGAAACCCCACCAAACACTCCAATACTTCTGTATGGTTCTACATAACTGACCAGGTACTAAAAACAATCATGATAAAGAAAGGATTACTGGCCTACCAAACCATAGGATGTGAGAGCTTCCATGGTCATCAGATATCATACTTTCAATTATTCAACAAATATTTAAGAAACTACTATATGTACTGAACATATATTGTGTGACAGGCATAGTGTTAGAGGTAACCAAGAAAGCTAAGGTCTCTTCCCTTTTATAGAGGTTATCATCCAGTGGAAGAATCAACAAAGCCGTGGTGATGGCTAATCTTATGTCAAGTGGGATACCAGTGATCAGCAAACTCATTAGTCAACAGAGCCAAATATCAACAGTACACGATTAAAATTTCTTTTGAGAGCCAAATGTTTTAAACTTAAACTATATAGGTAGGTACATTCCTTATTGAGGTAGCTCTGGCACGTGGTATTTTGTGGAAGAGCCACACTCAAGGGGCCAAAGAGCCCCATGTGGTTCGCAAGCTTCAGATTGCCAACTAGGGGGATAGACTATCATAGTCAGCTATTTAAACAAACATTAATCCAGGTGTTTCTTTGAAGGTACTTTGTAGATATGGCAAACATCTATAATCAGTTGACATTAAATAAAGTAAATAATCCTTGCCAATGTCAGCGAGCCTCATCTAATCACTTGAAGGCCTTAAGAGCAAAAATGAGGTTCCTAGAGAAGAAGACATTCCATCTCAGTATAACAGCATCAACTCCAGCCTAGTTTCAACCTGCTAGCTTGCCCTAAAGCAGGGGTCGGGAATCTACAGCTCGCGTGCCAAATGTGGCTCTTTTGATGGCTGCATCTGGCTCTCAGACAAATTTTTAATAAAAAAAAAATAATGTTAAAAATATAAAACATTCTCGGCCCTGGCTGGTTGGCTCAGTGGTAGAGCATCGGCCTGGCGTGCGGAAGTCCCGGGTTCGATTCCCGGCCAGGGCACATAGGAGAGGCACCTATCTGCTTCTCCACCCCTCCCCCTCTCCTTCCTCTCTGTCTCTCTCTTCCCATCCCGCAGCCGAGGCTCCATTGGAGCAAAAGATGGCCCGGGCGCTGGGGATGGCTCCTTGGCCTCTACCCCAGGCACTAGAGTGGCTCTAGTCGCGACAGAGCGACGCCCCAGGTGGGCAGAGCATCGCCCCCTGGTGGGCGTGCTGGGTGGATCCCGGTCGGGTGCATGCGGGAATCTGTCTGACTGCCTCCCCGTTTCCAGCTTCAGAAAAATACAAAAAATATATATATATATAAATATATATATATATATATTTATATATATATATATATATAACATTCTCATGTATTACAATCCATTAATTTCCTACTGCTCATGTTCATGGTTGCAGGTGGCTGGAGCCAATCACAGCTGTCCTCCGTGACAACACCAAATTTTTATTGGATAGTGAGTAATGTACATGAGTCATTGTACGGCTCTCACGGAATTACATTTTAAAATATGTGGCGTTCATGGCTGTCTCAGCCAAAAAGATTCCCGACCCCTGCCCTAAAGATTTCAGACTTGCCAGCCTTCCACAGTCACTTGAGCCTATTGCTTAAAATAAATTTATCTAAATAGATACATACATGTGTATCTGTGCATATACATACACACTCACACACACAATGTGAGATACACACACATAGGCCCCTATCAGTTCCTTTTCTCTGTAGAATCTTTGTACGTCTTTAAAAATATAAATAAGCATATAACTATAAATTACAATGCATGCTATGAAGGGAAGAACTGGCAGGAATGGCATAGAGTAAAGATTGAAGGAGACTCTATTTAGGGGGACCAGGAAGTCTGACGAATGACATTCAAGACTGAGACCTGAGGTGTAGGGAGCAGCCAGCCAGTTGAAGAGCCTTGGGGAAATCTGGATCAAATTAGACTCCCACAGGAGATCAAGTGAGTACTCAACACCCATGCCAATATGAGACACAATAATTTCAATGTTACCTGTACACCAAGTTGCTAGGCAAAAAGTGACATCATGTTACTGTTTCCACTTGTTTTTCTGGAATTGATTGTGAAGCTGACTTTTAAAATCTTATACCTTATTTGAATGCCTCTTTGCTTTTACTGTTTTGACTAGAATGGCTTAACAATAGCCCCGGAGGTTAGCTGAGGTGGCAGAGACCTAAGGAGTCACCAGTTCAAGCTGTCCCAGTCCAAGATTCCTCTGATAGCATTCTTGCACTTGCAGCTTCTGCTTGTTTGAGCTCAATGACAGGACGAAGGAGAGAACGATAGGTCATCCTAGGAAGAATAAATTTTGCATATCATCATGAGATTTCTTCATAAATTCAATGCCAACAATACAAATGTCATAAAAACAAATGTCAACAAATATCTATTGAGTTTTGTGATGCAGAGTCCAAGCTTTGCATTTTAAGGATGTGTGACAGACTTTAAGGTCACAGAGTTTAAGGACCCTGTCTAGTTTTTCAAGGCTGAGGGAACAGCAGATCAGGGATGACAATCAGGCTGCTCCCGGGAACCTGATAACTTATGCCCACCCTGCTATTTCCATAAGGCACTATCTCCCCCAGAACACTGAGGAAAAGTAAAGCTGCACACCTACACTAACGTAGATCTAGCCACACTTTCCATGCAGCTGTGTAGCTGAGGTGCTCATTAGTTTCAGTGTAGTCTCCTCAGGGGTCACTCCAGAGGTAGGATAAGAAAGTTAATAGGTTGCTTTCTCAGGTTACATATCAGGAGCCATCTGTTAGCAATATCAGCCCATGCTCATCTTAAGCTTTAGTTCCATTTTGTTTTCTTAATTTTAGTCCTTTAGTAATAAATTGGAAAAATCACATTTTTGAAATTGTCAACAAAAGGCGTTTGAAAAATATAACTACGTGGCCTGATTGTGTTTAAAAATGTGTCTCTTTACCATTCGTCTCTTAACATCTAAATGCCTCCTGAGAGAGTTAAGCACTGCTTCGAGCTGAGAGCACTAGCCTTCAGATGATTATCTTGCTTCTAATAACCAGGAACAAAACTCAGAGAAACAGAAACTCAGGGAAAGAGCCTAAGACTTGCATAAAAACAATACTCACCATTTCTTCACTGTGTGTTTAGCTTACTCAAGTCAGTATTTGGAGTGTAAGCACAGTGAATAGTATGGTTTCTAGCACTGTAGGGTGATTGATGGTTTGCCATTAGAGCCAAAAGGAAAAATAGATAAATACTGGCCTGATGGGGAACAAAACAGGAGAGAGGTGACAATATTGTTTCTGTCAACCCGAGAAGCTGCCTACATCTGAGAAGCAGGTGGTCTGGGTGCCAACGAAAAACATGCAGCTATAATTTTTTGATTCATCTAACACAATTGTATTATCACAAGGCAGAATATTGTTTCATCACTCCAATTCATTCCCTGGGTAAAGGCTTCACTTTTTGTTGTGCTGCATTGGCCCTAACAATGGACCTAAAACAATATCAGTTACTGTGCTGTACAACATTAATGAATTGACATCGAGTCCTATTAGAGATGTGGATTTATTTTGCTTATACCAAGCATCATTGAACTCCAGTTCAGGTTCTCTTGGATTTCTAGTTTATTGCTTATTAACTGTCATCATTTCAAGCAATACTGTTTTTATGCACAGGATAGAGGGCTTCCTGTCACTGTCAGTGAGGTTATCAGAAGACATACTTTCATGGCTAATGGCAGCTCAGTTGACGGAAGAACTGTACCAGGGTGGGTATTTGATAGTTCAGGTGCTCCATGTCACACTGTGTTCTTCAGGTCGAGAGCCTTCGTCATTAACTGGGATCACCTTTGATTAGTGCTCAGTAGAACCTACAGCCATGGAAGCAGACTCCTGCCTGACACTGTGCCACATGAGGGGCTGTTTAGGAGCAGTCATTTGAGCCAACGGGAAGTATATTCAATGCAAAGCAAGAACTCAGCCCCAAAGTGTCCTTTGAACCACTGGAATCAGACAGCACATACCTGTACACGCTTGGAATTGCTGCAGTGCTGTAACCACGTGGGCACAGTCAGGTGTTTCATTAGGGAAGTCTGGTTGCATCGTTGATCGCTGGCATCCAGGGCCTCAGTGTACCTTTTAGCCTAGTTCAACAGCTGCACTTTGTTATATGCTGATATTTCCAATTGAGAAACCCCAGTAAATGCATTTATTATATGACTGATTCATTTCTCAAGTATTTTATTGAAATGATACACATGCCAGAGAGTCATTTCTGCATTGCAGAAATAGGGTTGAAGGAGATATCTATCCTTCCTTCAAGGCTGAAATGGTGATGGGAACAGTGACTCGGTAGCATGTTGAGCACTAGGATAATGGTGAGCACCACGTACACTTTTGATTCAGAAGAAGAAACGAGTACTAGATTTCCTGGTGAGAGCCAGTCATGGAGGGCTTCTTGGTACTAACTTCACTGGATCTTCAAATGCTACCTGCAGTTTTATGACTGAAAAGGCAAAAGCGCCTCAGACAGACGGAATAAAAAGGCTTGATTTGGGGCCAATAACTATATGAGGCATGCAGGGATATACAAACAGCTCTATAGAATTGTGGTGTGACAGGTACTGCAGAGGTAGTCAGGACATCAATGGCACAGTACGTTTTGCTAAGAACTATTGACTTTTATCCTCCCTGTAGGCAAAGGATTGTCACTTGATGATTTCGAGCAAGACAATTACATGGTAAGGAGTATTATTTATTTAGTTATATACATATAATATTTATTTAACATTATCCAGCTTTCCTGAGGTATAACTAACTGACAGAGAAAAATTATATATATTGAAGATGTACAACTTGATATTTTAATATAAATATACATTGTGAAATGAACACACAATCAAATGAATTAACATATCCATCCCCTCACATAGTTACCCTGTATTTAAAGGGGACTTCAGGCAGAGTAGGTGATTGATTACTGGGAGTGAGGGAAATGAAGAAGGAGGAACTGTGTGAGTGCTGATATCATTCAGTGAAATAGGAAGTACCTGAGAAAGCATATCATAGGGCGCTGGGGTGCGGGGGAAAGTGAGAAGGGACGAGTCTTTGCTTAGGGGGCTCCCTGCATCCTAGGCAGGGCCGATGCCACTTCACTCAGCTTTCTTCTAGCAAGATAAACCCCTCTGAACCCAGGGAATCAGTACTGGGCCAGCAGAGGTTTGAAACTTGGGGCACAGAGACAAAGGCTACCGACATTCTGAGGACTGTTTTGAGAAATACACCCTGAAGTTGAAATAGACGCTAATACAGAGCAGTCAGAATTTTATCAAAGGCTAAATTCAGTTGGTAAAAAGTAAAAACAAAACAATAACAAAGAAAACACCGCCACCAACAACAACAAAGAACCGCTCACCCGCGGAGGGTAGAAGCTCCTGCCAAAACCGCTGTGCCCTTCCCGAAGGTGCTGGTTCAGCGTTTCCTGGTGGCTGAGCTTGGACCCCATGGATCCTACTACAGGTGTGGAGCCCAATTCCAGCAACAGGGGTAATCAGTGCAGACGGTATTTCTCTTAACACATTAATAACGTGCATATATAGCACTTAAGTTATGGAGATGAAAGAAAACTGAGGGAAGCAATCAGAGTACGAAGCAGAAGATCAGGAACTTGGAGCACAAAACAAAGGAATATGGGATTTTGGAGACCACGAGACTGGGGGCAGGTCCTGCGCCCAGAGAAATATTCTTCTACTCTGCAGCTAGTCCAAAGAAAAACCATCTCTTCTGCTGCTTAGTTATATGTAGCTTTGACATTCAGATTGATACTGCAGAGAATTCAGCAATTAATTCAATGCAATCTTTATCAGGAGGTACAGGAACAAATACCAGCTTCCAGTAGTCAGCAGGACATTGCCACTTGCTGTAACCTCAAACACAACCATCTGAAACCTCTACGGGCCTCAAACCACAGTACTCCCCATACAGCCCCATGGCAACACCAGGAATGAGGCTGCCACTCTCCGTGTCACGTGTTTCTTAAGTAAATCTGAGCCATGCCTCACCCCAAACACTAGCAATATAGTTAACTCCTTAGTCTAATATATTATTCTCTCTCTCACTAATCACTCCTCCCCTCTCATGGTGTGAGAGGAGAAAAATGGCTCACCAAAGATGTCTCCTCCTAATCCCTGGGATCTCTTACATGACCACAGGGACTTCGCAGATTTGAGTTAGGGGCCTCAAAGTGCAGAGATTACCCTGGATTATCTGGGTGGCCCCAATCTAATCACACAAACCCAGAGGGGTTGAGATACTTTCCCTGTTGAGTTGAGAGGGACAAGGTGATGGAAGAAGGTCAGAAATATGGCAGCATGAAAAGGATTTGATGCCTCACTGCTGGTTCTGAGAAATAGAGCTCTATGTGCAAAGGGCAGAGAGAGGTGTGCAGGTGCTAACTTTGGCCCCCAGGTGAACCCCAGCATGGAAAGATACCTCAGCTCCACAATGTCATGGGACTGATTAAGAATTTCAAGAACCCGCTGGCCCTGGCCGGTTGGCTCAGCGGTAGAGCGTCGGCCTGGCGTGCGGGGGACCTGGGTTCGATTCCTGGCCGGGGCACATAGGAGAAGCGCCCATTTGCTTCTCCACCCCCCCCTCCTTCCTCTCTGTCTCTCTCTTCCCCTCCCGCAGCCAAGGCTCCATTGGAGCAAAGATGCCCAGGTGCTGGGGATGGCTCCTTGGCCTCTGCCCCAGGCGCTATAGTGGCTCTGGTCGCGGCAGAGCGATGCCCCGGAGGGGCAGAACATCATCGCCCCCTGGTGGGCAGAGCGTCGCCCCTGGTGGGCGTGCCGGGTGGATCCTGGTCGGGCGGATCCCGGTCGGGCGCATGCGGGAGTCTGTCTGACTGTCTCTCCCCGTTTCCAGCTTCAGGAAAAAAAAAAAAAAAAAAGATTTCAAGAACCTGCCTTTGCAATGAAACTTTACAAAGGGTGGCAGTGCAGAAGCTCAGGGGTACTGGGCCCAAAGGCACACAATGTGACCTAGTTGGCTAGAGTAGTAGTGTTCTGCTCTCCCAAAATTCCTCCACCCACACGTAGTAGAGTAGAGGCTCTACACAGCACAGCAGAGCACCCACTGCCCTGAGAACCAGAGCAGCCACCCTATAAGCAGAGTAGGACCCTCCCCCAGGGCCAAAGCAGCTGCTCCTTACAACAGAGCAGTAGCTCCTGGTCTGTCCTCACCCCCCGCCCACCCAGAGGGCCTGAGCAGAGCCACCCAAACCCCTGTAGTCCAGAGTAGTGGCCCCAGGGGTCAGAGCAGTGACCTGTGCACTACAGCAGTTGCACACTATCCTGTCCCCAATGCCAGACCAACCTTGAGGAGTGATAGAGTCATGGCACCTAAACACACTGCACCCACCTGCAGCCAGCTAGAACCCCAGCTCCAGAGGGTATAGAACTGGTGCCCCCCACCCCTCCAGAGCTAAAGCAGTGGCATTCACTCCTCCATTCCACCCTTTTCCCCTGCAAGCTGTGCCACTGAACCCTAGAGCCAAAGAGTCTCATTAGCCAGAAAATGGAACCCCAGTGGAGACACACAACCCAGCCATGGAAGAAGCACCAGCTCCACACTCACAACTGACAATCCAATGCTCCCAGTCTGCGATATTGTCAGCAGGCAGTGGTTTGTGGGGTCTCGAGTTGTAGAAGTCCTTCCTGGAGGTCAGGGATGACTCTGACACTGGGAGAACTGAGGAACTGAGTTGTGTGGCTCTTGTGTAGGGGCCATTTTTCTCTCTCATGCCTGAGCAGCTCTGACCAAATCCACCATTCTGTCCAGAGCCCTCCCTGCAGATGGCCAAATCTTGAACTTTTTGTGTCTGATAAATTCTAGGGGCATCCGCTGATGACACCCTGAGACCCCAACCCACCAGATAGGTCATCTGGCAACTGACCGGTGGCAGCGAGCTTTGATGTAACCTAAGAGTGTTGCTGAGTGGCCTCTGACCCAGCACTGGCACAAGTTTATGAAACTTTAAACATCTCTCTGGTAAAAGCAGAGCTTTCATTCAGTGTATATTTACTGGGTGTGTCTATGTCTTGGCCCATTTCTGGGCACCATTGATATGAATGAGCAAGACAGGCAAAGTCTCTGTAATCCTTGATGGCACAATCATCCTATAAAATCCAATGTCAAGAAATAGAGCGGAAGAAGCACACTGGGACCAAATAGAAGGTCCTCAGTGACCGACTAAGGGTCATGGACATGGTCCGGAGAACAATAGGACGCCCTTAAGGGCTTTCTATCAGAGGCTGGGCGTGCTCACATTTGTTTTGGAAATTTTACTTCAGCTGCAAAGTGGAGAGAATGCTGTGAGGGAAGGTGGTGGCAGTGAGCCAGTCACAGAGATGGGAGCCATGGAGACTACTCAGGAGACTACTTCAGCAAACCTGACGAGCGACACTAATAGTCTGCAATAAGTTAGAGGCAGTGAGGATGGGGAAAGCAAGCCACGAGACAGCTGTTATAGGACTTTGTAACGGATCCGATGTGTGGGTTTGAGAGAGAAAATAATGAGAAGGGAATCCCTTATTTCAAAATTAATCGTGGAAACAGAACTTTGAAAGGAAGCTGAAGCCCTGACCATTAGGCTCATTGGTAGATCAGCGTGTGGATGACCCAGGTTTGATGCCTGGTATTGACACACAGGAAAGGCAACAATCTGCTTCTCTTCCCCTCCTCCTGCCCCCTTCTTTCTCTCTCTTTCTTTTCCTTTCCACAGTCCTGAGCTGTCTGTTTCAAGCACACTGGCCTGGGCCCTGAGGATGTCTCCGTGCACCCTCTGCCTCAGGTGCTAAAAGGAGCTCAGTTGTGAGCATAGCCCCAGATAGGCAGAGCATCATCCCCAGATGAGGGTGCTAAGTGGAACCCAGTCAGAGTGCTTGTGGGAGTCTGTCTGTCTATGTCCCCTCCTCTCCTGTAAAAAAATAAAGAAAAGAAAGAAGCTGAAAGGCTTAGTAATTTCCATCTGTGACAGGACGTGGTGCATCCAGCTCAGTATGCAGGAGTGGAGATACGCCTACAGACACAGCATTAAGGAGTCAAGGGGTAAAAGCGGACATAACCATTCACGGAGAGAGCACACTATGAACAGAAGACTGAATAACCCTAAAGGAAGTGGATACTGAGAGAGGGGCCAGAGGAAGATGAAGCACAGACAGACTGCAGCGGACCGCACCGTGGGCCGGACAACCTGGATGAGAAGGAAATCTGCAGCCAGGAGGAGGGAGTTCCCAAGAAGAAATGGGATAACCCCTCTCCATCGTACATGTTAATGAAATAGCCATCTAGTCCGGCCCTACGGCCTTGAATCCTACCACAGCACATTCACAAGTCACACACACAAACACACACACACACACACACACACACACACACAGCAGCCAAATGGACATTCTTAGCACTCATTCAGTTGAGAGGTAATCGTCTCCATTGCCCATTTTCACCGATGCTCAACTATCTAACATAGCTCACCAAAGAAACGTGTAAAATGTTTATCAGAGAAAAGCAGAAACATCCAAATAACAGAAAATGCCCAACACTTTTCATCTCTCCATAAAATCAATCACTAGAGAGTGCAATTGATTTGCAATCTCTTCATGTCACGGATAAATTAAACTTCTCACAAGCCGCGCCTGTGTCCCCTCACTCCCACAATGTGAGACACATGTGCAAAGCATCTCTCTCATCTTCTTTTTTCTCTTCTTATTCTACTCAGGCCCAGGAGGAAGAGTGTGTGGTCAGAACTTGAGTCATTATTCTCTTTAGCAAGTACTGCAACAGCTGCAAAGAAGGAGCAGAGACACCTTCCTGAAAACTGATGGGGCTCATTCAGCACCTCCTGGGCTGTGGGAAAACAGGCACTGGCATATGCATGGTTGGAGGAATGCAAATGAATGAGCACCTATCCAGGGGACTTGAGCAACAGCTACAGGAATTACAAATGTTTTCCCATTCAATCCAGGAATCTTATTTCAGGGAATTCATCCAATAGGTATCCCTACGCAGGGAAGAAATGCTGGCTGTGTAGTGCTCAGCCTGAAGGCATTATTTGTAATAACCCAGCACTGGGCAGAGCTCGGTCCGCCAGCAGCCGCAGCACAGGCACAGGAAAGAAGGCCATGCGGGATAAAGGGACAGGAGGCTTTCTTTGTACTGATACTAAGTGATCCCCTTTACTACTCAATGACAGAAACCATCAAAGTACATTTTAGACTATACAGATCCTGTCTTTGTGTAAAAAATGGGGGAAGTAAGAGTACTTACTTGAATTTGAACTTACTTTCATACAGGATCATTCAGTGGATTCATAAAACAAAACGGTGCATCTATATGGGCTCAGGGGGGAGTAGGAAGGGGCACATAAGAACAAACTGAAAGTGAGACTTCTTTTTTTTTTTTTTTTGTCTTTCTATTTTTTTTTAATAATTTTATTTTTTTAATGGGGTGACATCAATAAATCAGGATACATATATTCAAAGATAACAAGTCCAGGTTATCTTGTCGTTCAATTATGTTGCATACCCACCACCCAAAGTCAGATTGTCCTCTGTCACCTTCTATCTTGTTTTCTTTGTGCCCCTCCCCACCCCCTTTCCCTCTCCCATTCACCCCCCCCCCGTAACCACCACACTCTTATCAATGTCTCTTAGTTTCACTATTATGTCCCACCTACGTATGGAATAATACAGTTCCTGCTTTTTTCTGATTTACTTATTTCGCTTCGTATCATGTTATCAAGATCCCACCATTTTGCTATAAATGTTCTGATGTCATCATTTCTTATGGCTGAGTAGTATTCCATAGTGTATCTGTGCCACATCTTCTTTATCCAGTCATCTATTGACGGGCTTTTTGGTTGTTTCCATGTCCTGGCCACTGTGAACAATGCTGCAATAAACATGGGGCTGCATGTGTCTTTACGTATCAATGTTTCTGAGTTTTTGGGATATATACCCAGTAGAGGGATTGCTGGGTCATAAGGTAGTTCTATTTTCAGTTTTTTGAGGAACCACCATACTTTCTTCCATAATGGTTGTACTACTGTACATTCCCACCAACAGTGTATGAGGGTTCCTTTTTCTCCACAGCCTCTCCAACATTTGCTATTACCTGTCTTGCTAATAACAGCTAATCGAACAGGTGTGAAGTGGTATCTCATTGCTGTTTTGATTTGCATTTCTCTAATAGCTAAAGAAGATGAGCATCTTTTCATATATCTGTTGGCCATTTGTATTTCTTCCTGGGAGAAGTGTCTATTCATATCCTCTTCCCATTTTTTTATTGGATTGTTTGTTTGTTTGTTGTTGAGTTTTATGAGTTCTTTGTATATTTTGGATATTAGGCCCTTATCTGAGCTGTTGTTTGAAAGTATCAATTCCCATTTAGTTGGCTTTCTGTTTATTTTGTTATCAGTTTCTCTTGCTGAGCAAAAACTTCTTAGTCTGATGTAGTCCCATTCATTAATTTTTGCCTTCACTTCTCTTGCCTGTGGAGTCAAATTCATAAAATGCTCTTTAAAACCCAGGTCCATGAGTTGAGTACCTATGTCTTCTTCTATGTACTTAATTGTTTCAGGTCTTATGTTTAGATCCTTGATCCATTTTGAGTTAATTTTTGTACAGGGGGAGAGACTGTAGTCCAGTTTCATTCTTTTGCATGTGGCTTTCCAGTTTTCCCAGCACCATTTATTGAAGAGGCTTTCTTTTCTCCACTGTGTGTTGTTGGCCCCTTTATCGAAAATTATTTGACTATATATATGTGGTTTTATTTCTGGACTTTCTATTCTGTTCCATTGGTCTGAGTGTCTATTTTTCTGCCAATACCATGCTGTTTTGATTGTCGTGGCCCTATAATATAGTTTGAAGTCAGGTATTGTAATGCCCCCAGCTTCATTCTTTTTCTTTAGGATTGCTTTGGCTATTCGGGTTTTTTTATAGTTCCATATAAATCTGATGATTTTTTGCTCTATTTCTTTAAAAAAACGTCATTGGAAGTTTGATGGGAATTGCATTAAATTTGTATATTGCTTTGGGTAATATAGCCATCTTGATTATATTTATTCTTCCTAGCCAAGAACAAGGTATATTCTTCCATCTCATTATATCTTTTTCGATTTCCCTTAACAATGGTTTATAGTTTTCATTATATAAGTCCTTTACATTCTTTGTTATGTTTATTCCTAAGTATTTTATTTTTTTTTTTGTTGCAATCGTGAAGGGGATTATTCTTTTGAGTTCGTTCTCAAATGTTTTACTGTTGGCATATAGAAAGGCTATTGACTTCTGTATGTTAATTTTGTATCCTGCGACCTTACTGTATTGGCTTATTGTTTCTAGTAGTCTTTTTGTGGATTCTTTGGGGTTTTTGATGTATAGGATCATATCATCTGCAAAAAGTGATACCTTTACTACTTCTTTTCCGATATGGATGCCTTTTATTTCTTTCTCTTGTCTGATGGCTCTGGCTAGAACCTCTAGTACCACATTAAATAAGAGTGGAGAGAGTGGACAACCCTGTCTTGTTCCTGATTTAAGGGGGAAAGCCTTCAGTTTAGTGCCATTTAATATGATGTTAGCTGATGGTTTATCATATATGGTCTTTATCATGTTGAGATATTTTCCTTCTATACCCATTTTGTTGAGAGTCTTAAACATAAAATTGTGTTGTATTTTATCGAAAGCTTTTTCTGCGTCTATTGATAAGATCATGTGGTTTTTGTTCTTTGTTTTGTTGATATGGTGTATTACGTTAACCGTTTTACATATGTTGAACCATCCTTGAGATTCGGGGATGAATCCCACTTGATCATGATTTTTAATATGTTGTTGTATTCGATTTGCTAGTATTTTGTTTAGTATTTTAGCATCTGTATTCATTAAAGATATTGGTCTGTAGTTTTCTTTTTTTGTGCCATCCTTGCCTGGTTTTGGTTTGAGGGTTATGTTGGCCTCATAAAATGTGTTTGGAAGTATTGCTTCTTCTTCAATTTTTTGGAAGACTTTGAGTAGAATAGGAACCAAGTCTTCTTTGAATGTTTGATAAAATTCGCTGGTATAGCCGTCAGGGCCTGGACTTTTATTTTTGGGGAGGTTTTTAATGGTTTTTTCTATTTCTTCTCTACTGATAGGTCTGTTTAGGCTTTCTGCTTCTTCTTGACTCAGTCTAGGAAGGTTGTATTGTTCTAGGAACTTATCCATTTCTTCTAGGTTGTTGAATTTAGTGGCATAAAGTTTTTCATAGTATTCTACAATAATTCTTTGTATATCTATGGTGTCTGTGGTGATTTCTCCTCTTTCATTTTGGATTTTGTTTATATGAGTTCTTTCTCTTTTTTCCTTGGTAAGTCTTGCCAAGGGTTTGTCAATTTTGTTGATCTTTTTAAAGAACCAGCTCCTTGTTCTATTAATTTTTTTATAGTTTTTCTGTTCTCTAATTCATTTATTTCTGCTCTGATTTTTATTATCTCCTTTCTTCGGCTGGTTTTGGGTTGTCTTTGTTCTTCTTTTTCCAGTTCCTTAAGGTGGGAAATTAAGTGGTTCACTTGGGCTCTCTTTTGTTTGTTCATATATGCCTGAAGTGATATGAACTTCCCTCTTATCACTGCTTTTGCTGCATCCCATAGATTCTGATATGTCGTATTGTCATTTTCATTAGTCTGTATATATCTTTTGATCTCTGCACTTATTTCTTCTTTGACCCATTCATTTTTTAAAAGTATGTTGTTTAGTTTCCACATTTTTTTTTTATTTTTTTTTTTCATTTTTCTGAAGCTGGAAACAGGGAGAGACAGTTGGAAAGACACTCGCATGCGCCCGACCGGGATCCACCCGGAACGCCCACCATGGGGCGACGCTCTGCCCACCAGGGGGCGATGCTCTGCCCATCCTGGGCGTCGCCATGTTGCGACCAGAGCCACTCTAGCGCCTGAGGCAGAGGCCACAGAGCCATCCCCAGCGCCCGGGCCATCTTTGCTCCAATGGAGCCTTGGCTGCAGGGGGGGAAGAGAGAGACAGAGAGGAAAGCGCGGCGGAGGGGTGGAGAAGCAAATGGGCGCTTCTCCTGTGTGCCCTGGCCGGGAATTGAACCCGGGTCCTCTGCACGCTAGGCCGACGCTCTAGCGCTGAGCCAACTGGCCAGGGCTAGTTTCCACATTTTTGTGGGATTTTTTTCCTCTTTTTTGCAGTTGAATTCTAGTTGCAAGGCTTTATGATCAGAAAATATGCTTGGTACAACTTTAATTTTTCTGAATTTGCTAATGTTGTTTTTGTGGCCCAACATATGGTCAATTCTTGAGAATGATCCATGTACACTGGAGAAAAATGTATACTCAGTCACTTTGGGATGAAATGTCCTGTAGATGTCTATCATATCCAGGTGCTCTAGTGTTTTGTTTAAAGCCACTATGTTTTTGTTGATTCTCTGTTTGGATGACCGATCTAGAGCCGTCAGCGGTGTATTGAGGTCTCCAAGTATGATTGTGTTTTTGTCAGTTTTTGTTTTAAGATCAATTAGTAGCTTTCTTATATATTTTGGTGCTCCTTGGTTTGGTGCATATATATTAAGAATTTTTATGTCTTCTTGATTCAGTGTCCCCTTAGCCATTATGAAATGGCCATTTTTGTCTCTGAGTACTTTTCCTGTCTTGTAGTCAGCATTATCCGATATGAGTGTTGCTACACCTGCTTTTTCTTGGATGTTATTTGCTTGGAGTATTGTTTTCCAGCCTTTCACTTTGAATTTGTTTTTATCCTTGTTACTTAGATGAGTTTCCTGTAGGCATCATACAGTTGGATTTTCTTTTTTAATCCATTCTGCTACTCTGTGCCTTTCTATTGGTGAGTTTAATCCGTTTACATTTAGTGTAATTATTGATACTTGTGAGTTCCCTATTGCCATTTTTTATCTTGCTTTCTGTTAGTTTTGTGTCTTGTTTGATCCTTCTCTTTCGTTTTTCTATGTTTTGTTTTTATTTGGTTGTATTCCATACATCTTTCCTCTGTTGCTATCTTTTTTATCTCATGTGCTACTGTGGTGGTTTTTTCAATGGTGGTTACCTTTGAGTAATGAAAAGGGTCCCTACCCTGTTCATTGTAGCGAACTATTTTGTGAGTACTTTTGCACTCCATCGTCCTTTGCTACTGTTAATCTCCATCTTCTCCCCCTCTTTCTTTTTGTTGTTGTCACAGTTTAAATTTGGTTTTATTGTGTTCTTCTTGGAGCTTTTACTTGTGGCTCTGTTTTTTTGTTCTTTGTATCTGATTGGAGAACCCCCTTTAGTAATTCCTGGAGTGGGGGTTTTCTGATGATAAATTCCCTCATCTTTTCTGTATCTGTGAATGTTTTTATTTCTCCTTCATATTTGAAGGATAGCTTTGATGGGTATAGTATTCGTGGCTGAAAGTTCCTCTCTTTCAGGACTTTAAATATTGGGGTCCACTCTCTTCTAGCTTGTAGAGTTTTTGCTGAGAAATCTGATGATAATCTAATGGGCCTTCCTTTATATGTTGTATTCTTCTTTTCCCTGGCTGCCTTGAGAATTTTTTCTTTGCTGTTGGTTTGTGTCAATTTCATTATGATATGCCTTGGAGTAGGTTTGTTGGGGTTAAGAAAACTCGGAGTTCTGTTTGCTTCTTGAACTTGAGGCTTTAGTTCTTTCCACAGGCTTGGGAAGTTCTCATCTATTATTTGTTTGAGTATGTTCTCCATTCCATTTTCTCTCTCTTCTCCCTCTGATATACCTATTATTCTTATGTTATTCTTTTTGATGGAGTCAGATAATTCTTGTAGGGCTATCTCATTTTTTTTTTAATTTTTGAGTCTCTTTCTTCTTCTCTCTGTTGTGCCTCAAGTTGCTTGTCTTCTATTTCACTAACCTCTCTTCTATCTGACCTGTTCTATTAGCTAAGCTTGTTACTTCGTTTTTCAGCTCGTGAATTGAGTTTTTCATCTCTGTTTGATTTGTTTTTATAGTTTCAATTTCCTTGGACATATATTCTTTGTGTTCATTGAGTTGTTTCTCAGCTCCCTAAATTGCCTTTCTGTGTTTTCTTGTATATCACGGAGGTTTTTAGGATTTCTATCTTGAATTCTCTGTCATTTAGCTCCAAGGTTTCCAATATATTAAATTTTTTCTCCATAGATTTTTCCTCATCTAGCTGTGTTACCTCTCTTTCTTTTGTATCCATGATATTCGATTTTCTCTTCCTTAACGGCATCTGAGGGTGGTTTTGTTGATAGTATTAATGAGATTTAATAAAGAATAAAAAGTTAAAAAAAATAAAAAAAAAATAAAAAAATAAAAAATCGAAGAGTTGTTTTTTTAAAAAAAATAATGAAATAAAGAAAAATAAAATAAAATAAAAATTTCTTAAAAAGAAAATTATTCCCCCCTCATTTTTTCCTCTCCTCTCCTCTCCCCTCTTTCTTGAGAAAATCTTGTGGTGAACTGTGAATTATAACAAACAATGCCTGTGATGGAGGGCCTGAATTGGGGAAAAGTAATAAAGGGGCAAAAAAAGAAAAAGAAAAAGAAAAAAGAACAAAAAAAGAGCATATGGACCCACAAAAAGCAAATAAGGAAAGAATTTGGGTCAAGAATAAAATGATTTGCTTTTAGGTGTTGGTTGTCTAAGAGTTATGATGAGAGGAATAATAGGAAAATGGAAAAATGGGGGGACAAATTAAAAAATTACTATTGTATTTAGTGGAACAAGAACTAGATAAAATGGAAAGCCAGGGATGGGAGCACTGCTAGTGAGTTAAAAAGGTGAAGTAAAAAACCCCCAAAATGCCACAAACAGAAGTTTGAGTCCCAGATAAGACAATTTGTTTGTTATTGAGGTTTGAATGACAGGAGATGTAAAGGAGAAAGAAAGAAACTAATATAGAGGGAGAAAAGAAAGAGAGAGAGAGAAAAAAAGAGGGAACCACTAAAAGAAGAAAAAAGAAAGGAGAGAGAGAGAGAGAGAGAGAGTTAAGGGTTTTGGAGTGCAACCCTCATAGAGAGAAAGGAAGAGAAGAGAAAAGATAATGGGAGATGTAACACTTATGGGTAGTGTAGTTCAAGGAGAGGAGAGAGTAAGACCAGCAGAGAGTTAATCAGGCAAATTGGAGGAGGAAAGAAAGTATCAAGAATGAAGATAAGAGAAACAAACGAACAAATATAATAAAATGGGATAGGTTATAAAGTCTGCAGATTATTCTTGATTTTGAGAGGTTATCTTCTTATTTTTTCTTTTCTGTCCTTCTTCCTGGTCAGTGACTCTGTACCCTGGGTTCTGCCCCTTTGGCACGCTCAGGTAGAGGTTTGCAGTTGATAAGTCTCTATGGCAATGTCATGTATTGTGCTTTAGTCTCGTTGGCAGTCGAGGCTCATTAGCATTTATAGGCTCCGACAGTGAGAGAGTCCGTGTTCCTGGAGCCTTTCTCCTAGTCTTTCCTTCCTCAATTAGTAGCCTGATAATCCAGCTATGGGGTTGCTGCTGCCTCTGCCTGGATAGTAAGAGGCTCAAAGAGCTGGCAACTCCCCACTCTATTTCCACTAAGCACAGGGCTCTGGGTAAGGCTCAGTCAGTCAGAGCTGCTAGCATAATCAGGCGGGCTTTCCGCCCACTCAAAGACCTCTGGCTCTGCCACTCTCTCTGGTAACACAGGCGGGCACCCACTTCCGGGGCGCTTGGAGGAAACTCTCGAAAGTGAGACTTCTTAATGTTGCCTTTTAATATAATTTTGCTCTTTGAAACATGTTCATGAATAACCGATTCAGGAGAACATAATGTAAATGGAAAATTACACTATCATAGTAGGATACGTGACAGTAAGCTACCCAATTCATTTTAAGCAGCTAATACAACTCTAACACCAGCACCTAGGTAAGGTAGTCTAAAAGATAAAGAAATGCACACTATTGACTTTTTATACCAGGTGCAAATAGTATAAACAGAATGTTAGAAAACTGAGTTGTCAGTGCATCAAAAAATATATCCTGACCAAGTAGATTTTGTTTCTGGAATGCAAAAACTAGTGAAATTTAGCAATATGTATAAACAAATTAAAGAATAAAAACTTGATTACTGCAGCAAAGGCTTTGGAAAAATTAGCATGCATTCTTCATTGAAAACCAAAGCTATCAGTAAAATGGAAATCTCATGAAAGTATACGGTAAAGACTATCTACAAATGTCAACAGGAAATAATTGTAAATATGAGTAAAGGGTATATGAGAGTGACTTATATTTTTTTTTTGCAAACTCTGTAAAAGGTAGAAATGATATCAAAGTAAAATTTCAAATTCCATTAAAAAATAAAATTAAAAATAGATGAGTTGAAAGCAATAGTGTCCAGAAAATAGATATGATTATTTAGTAATTAAGAAAATCTAATTCCACGTCCGGGAAAGAAAATATCTAATATCTAGATACTGCCATAGTCGTTTATCCAATTGATAGAATAGAATATAAGATTTTAATGCCATACCATAATCAGAAATAAATTACAGGTGAATCAGAGACAAGAAAGAAAGAAAGAAAGAAAGAAAGAAAGAAAGAAAGAAAGAAAGAAAGAAAGAAAGAAAGAGAGGGAGAGAGAAGGAGAGAGAAAGAAAGAAAAAAGGAAGGAAGGAAGAAAGAGGGAGAGGGAGGGAGGGAGAGAGGAAGGAAAGAAAGAAAGAGAAATAAAGAGTCAAAGGGAAAGAAAGAAAAGAAAGAAAGAAAGAGAGAAAGAAAGAAAGAAAAAGTAAGAAAACTTGGAGATAGAAAAAAAGATTATGAAACTAAGTTTAAAATAAAAAAAAAACTATTAAAGATAAGGTAGTCACTTTTGGTGTGCCAAAAATAAAGGATTGTTTCCCGATAAAAGATGGCATAAATGAGCTTAAAAGACATACAGAATTGAGGGGAAGTATTTTTACATAAATTCAGACAGAACATTCACACATGTAGTACACAAAGAGCACTTATAAACTGAGGAGCAAAAATGCTAAGAACTCAGTATAAAATATAGTTAGGATAAAAGCAGACATTCCAAGAGAAACAGTTTAAACGATGAACAGGTTTATAAAATGACACTTAACTTCTCTAGCTTTCAATTAAATACACATTATTCTGTAAAACAACACATCTCCACTCATAAAATTGGCAAAACAGCAACTCAAACAACAAACAATGCTGCTAGACGCAGGGAATGCAGAGAAAAGGCTCCACATGGAAGGGCCCTGAGGATGCAAGTGGAAACTGCTAGGATTTTTATTTTATAACTATCCATTTTAGAGAGCGAGGAAAGAAGAAAGAGAAAGAAAGAGAGAAGCATCAATCTATTTCTGTATGTTTCCTGACCCTTGATGGAAACAGCAACATTTCCCTGTCAGACAATTATCAAACCAACTGAGCAAGGCAGCCATGGCTTATTATTATTATTACTATTATTACTAAGAAAACAACACAGGCTGCTGGTTGGATCCCCGGTCAGGGTACATACAGGAACAGTTCTTGTTTCTGTCTCTCTCTTCCTGCCTCTGTCCCTCGCACACAAAAGAAACCAACACACATAGATTTTCCAATTCTGTACATGTCTTATAAAGAAATAAGTGCAGCAGTATAGTATAGGAACATGTGTCAAAGAATTCATACTAGCTGAGACTCATGGACATCAATTAAAGTTAAGTGGGTCCTGCGGAGACGGGTGCAAAGGGAAGAAATAAAGGGTACAAATATATAGGAGGAATAAAAAACTGAGACTCATGGAAATAGATAAAAGTGAACTGGTTACCCTGAGGCAGGGGTTAAAGAGGGACAAATATACTGTGATGGAAAATGATTTGAATTTGGGTGATGGGCAAAGAACTCCAACAACAGTTCAAATGCTATAGAGATGTTCAACTGAAACCTGAGTGCTCTTATTGATCACTGTCACCTCGTTAAATATAATTTCTTTACTTTATATTTATTATGATTACTATATTTTTTATTTAGAGGAACTGAGGCAGAGAGAATGATTTCCACAGGTGCCCAGATCCATATCCGCCTGGCAAGCCCACTCGGGGTGATGCTCTGCCCCTCTGCAGCCCTTTGTCAGCAACTGAGCCATATATATATTTATTTATTGCATGAGGCAGAGGCCAGGAAGTCATCTTCATCAGCCAGAGCCAACTCACTGGAACCAATGGATGCATGGCTGCAGGAGGAGAAGACAGAGGGAGAGAGAAAGAAAAAAAAAGAGGAGGGGTAGGGTAGAGAAGAAGCTGGGTGATTTTTCTGTATGACATGACCAGGAATTGAACATGGGACATCCACACGCCAGGTCAATGCTCAGCTGACAACAGGCTAGGGCCTGAATTTAATTATTATTACTTTTTTATAAATAAATTTTTATTAATTTTAGTGGGGTAACATCAATAAATCAGGGTACATATGTTCAAAGAAAACATGTCCAGGGTATCTTGTCATTCAATTCTGTTGCATACCCATCACCCAAAGTCAGATTGTTCTCCGTCACCTTCTATCTAGTTTCTTTGTGCCTCTCCCCTTCTCCCTCCTTCTCTCCCTCCTTCCCTACCCCCACCCCCCCCGTAACGACAACTCTCTTGTCCATTTCTCTTAGTCTCATTTTTATGTCCCACCAATGTTTGGAATCCTGCAGTTCTTGGTTTTTTCTGATTTACTTATTTCACTCCGTATAATGTTATCAAGATCCCACCATTTTGTTGTAAGTGATCCGATGTCATCATTTCTTATGGCTAAATAGTATACCGTGGTGTATATGTGCCACATCTTCTTTATCCAGTCTTCTATTTTTTTTACAGTGATTAAAGCCTTTAAGCAAACTCTTGGCCAATACAGCAAGAATCCATAAAAGAGTAGTGTCCTTAACAAGTTCACCAAGTCCAAGTTGGCCCCAACACCATGCCAAGTCCCTGATAAATGCAACCCAACCCCAGTTCAGTCTCTTAGGAGCTGTCACAAGGAGCAGTAGTCCAGGAAAAGTCCCCATCCAGGAAAAGTCCGCATGGCACTGGAATTGTTGTTACAATTTTATACTTTGCAGCTCACGTCCAAGTCCCAATGACCACTGCTTCTAGCTGGTAATGATTCAGGTAGACTGGAAAAGCCATCTGCAGCATGTGTGGAGATGGAGCTTCTGTTCTCCTCTGCTTGGAGATATGAGACCAGGTTGCTTTTCCCTGGAGCTCTGCAACTGTGGCTTGGTAAAGAGAACCTTGGGATATACTAAGCTGGGTGGCAAAGGTAGATTCATAATAGAAGTTGGCAAAAGGGGGAAAGAGAGATCTAAATTAGGAGTAGGTCCCAGCCTGAAATATGAGTGGGGCATTGAGGTAGGAGGAATAAAGGAAACACTATATATTAAAGCAGGAGAAATAAGACTATCAACACCCACAACACAGATCTTTGAGGGAAGAATAAAAAAACCTGACTATTCAGGCAAGATATAGTTAAGTGGCCCTCGTGCAAATGAGATCAGTTTACCTGCTTCTTGAAAGAAATACCCTATGTTCGTCCACAGTGTCGTAGATGGGGCCGAAGGCCCTGGGCACCTTCAGCCTTCAGTGGCAAACCCCAGCATTCTGGGCAAGGTTAGGTCATAGATGGCTGGAGCAGGGCTGGAAGAGACTGAACCCTCCCTTAGAGGAGCGAGGGGGAAGCCTACCTTCCAGTGTCCCTGTTTCCTCACAGAAGAGGCATGTAACTTTGGCAGGTTTTAGCTCAATGACCTTCCTTTCCACTATTGAAGCAGGACCCAGATGGCATCCTATGAGACCCCTTTGGGGCGTTGAAGCCTTTAAGGGTGTATCCTAAAAGCTGGTAGTTGCCCTGATCTCTATTGAGCTTTTTCTGCCTCTTGGTATCTTTTTTGTTTTTTTCCACTCAGACTGCGTTCTCTCCCTCTTACTCTCCCAAAGGAAGAGAAGAACGATCACCAATAGCAAAAGGCAGTTGCACAAGCAACACCAAGAGCCAGCTTCACGCTTAGGAGAGAACACTATAACTCCTCCTCATGGTGAATTTAATTATTAAAGAAACACAGAACACTCCACCAGAATTCATATTAGCCCATTGTTTGTTGTAGTAAAACTCTCCCACCACCAGGAGATGCTTGAATAAATTGTCACAGGAGAAGAGTGGCATCAGCATCTTGGCTACATAACGCCTCCTGCCTTAAACAAAATTCACCTCCCCCCATTACCAAATAAAATATGGCATCCATCCACGAACAAAAGTGGGTCTATGGGACCTGTGGGTCATGGCACCTTCTGTCAAGGGACTGGGAAGAAGGACCTCCCACTGTTTATCAGGTGATCCGCCAACAGGCCTCGCTGTGGGCTGTGGACCCAGCTGGCACTCTGTGAACTGGTGCAGCTCTCTCAGCTGCCATAGGGAAAACCTTCAGAGCACTGACTCGGGCAGACACCCAGAGATTAGAGATTCCAGCTCTTGGTTGTCTCGCACAAGGCTCTGGAAACCCGTTTTTCTGCAGCAGCTCCCAGAGTGCTGAGGCAGAACATCTCCAACTTGGAGGGAAGGAGGAGCTCAGGGAGAGGCGGGTCTTACCAGAGGGTATTAAAGGGATCCTTTCCTTAGGACTCCAGCAAGAAGCCTGCCCAAAGCGCTGGGAAAACCTCACCCCAGGATTGCCCAGGGGGCAACTGGCCACACCCAGTGCTCCAAGTGTTCAACCCACACCTCCCACCACTGCAGCCACAGCCAGGGCAAAGCCCTGAGTGCAGTGGTGAGAGTGAGCTCTGTGCCAAGGATAATATGTTCCAAACTAGGTAGCATGAGGAAACGAAAACTGATTTCATGGCACTTAGGAAACATTTTCTGAATTATCTTGGTCATTAGTAAAATAACGACAAAGACACTTAATGGATATGTTTTCAATGCAAGGTATTATGAAAGTAACAGTATGGAAAATAAGATTAAAATACTCATGACGATTTTCACAAATGCTATGATCAGTTCATGTCGGTGTCCCACTCCTGTGCAGCCATATAGAACAGTAAGAAACTTAATTCTGCCAGCAACCTGATTGAGCTTGGAGGAGAATTCTGAGGCTCCGAGGAGGCTGCAGCCTCCATACACAGGCTCGGTGATTTAGCCTGCCTTCATTGAGTACATCAAATTGAGGGATATTTTGGGGGGTGGGAGAGGCTGGGAAGGCGTAGACTTGCAACTGATTTTCCATCAAGACATGGAATACAGACAGAAATAATACATACTGTGGATTAGCCTGGAAATGTAGCTCAGGAAAGAATAAAATGGCAGTGAAGAGTGTAGCAGTTCACTCTCATATCTAGGAGGAGCGCAAGCCTGCACACCTTCTCCTTGTGTGTGGCACTTCTAGAGAATGAATTTCCTGACCCCAAGTCAAGCGTCTACACAATTTGCCTAATACTTTAATTAGTAGGACACAAAAATATCCCAACACTGGACCCATAACTGCAAAGTTTTAGAATATCACGGAATTTCCCAGAACAAAAGAGCTTTCAATAAATTGACAATCTAAAAACCATGTCTCATAATTTCCATGATAAATCTGTAAACTGGACCCTTTTTACTGTTAGTAGACACAAACCAAATGATAAATTAGTGATGTTGGAGGGAAGGGAGCAGACAGAGAAAATGACTTCATGGGTGTTGAGCATTGAGCGGGGGTAATGGGAGGAGGTTGAGTTTTTAAGGGAACTGATGCAGCGCAAATATGTTGACCTGACCCTTACCGTCTAAGATTTCCTTCCGTGTGGCAGTAGCAGCCCACAGAACACCGGAAGCAGTGTGAATTTACAAGAACTGGCTTATTTATGGTAGCTATGATCACATCACCTGGATAAATATCAGACAACCATCATACTCAAAGGCACTCATGAGCACGCAAGCTCAAAATGCGGTCACAGAAATGAAAACAATCTAGCATCCTCCTTCTTTGTGTCTTCATCTATTTCATTGACCAAGACATCTTGATAAATCCAAAAATTATAACATCTTTGTTTCTAGTAAGATAACACATAAATATTTAAAGCTTTTACAAATTCTTAAACCCAACAGACTCTCAAATTCCAAAACAGTACATTTTTATTCCAGAGTCTTACTCCCTGTTGTTGTATGTCTTTCTATATTATCTCTTTACAGGAAGAAGATAACACTTCTACTTTCTCACATCCTTCTCTCTCCAAGACTTCTACATCTTTACATATTAACTATTCATGTAGTCCATATGTCTCCAGCAATGGTGTGAACTTCTTCATTGAAAAAAAGCGAGGAGTAATTGGATCTAGCAATACACAACATTTTTACAGGAAACAGGAAATTCTTGTCTTAGCACACTTTACATTTCTTGTAAGTGTTTAGTACTTTCATGGATTTATTTTTAATGGACTCAGCTATTTCAACTGGTTACAATTGTTGCTCATTTTCCTTTTTTGATGCTCAGCTTTCATTCTGCCCAGTCAGAGACTTCTGCAAGCAGGCCTCTTTCTCAATGCTCAGTGTCACTCCTCCCAGTGAATGCCCTCTTCAGGTATCTTTGTCTTTTGTACCCCCAGTGAACATTCTCACTTTCTGTAACTAGAGAGGTATTCCAGGCTTAACTTGCTTTATTCTGCCCAAGATTTGGTGCCAGCTACCCTTCATGGTGCCCTGAACCTTTTATTAGAGAACAATATAAAGAGCCATAATCTGAGCACTGGGGTACAGCACTAATTCTCCATGATGCTCCTGATAATGGGGGAGGCGACTGTAGAGACCCTTTAGACCAATGGTCCCCAACCTTTTTTGGGCAACGGACCAGTTTAATGTCAGAAAATATTTTCACGGACCGGCCTTTAGGGTGGGACGGATAAATGTATTACGTGACCGAGACAAGCGTCAAGAGTGAGTCTTAGATGGATGTAAAAGAGGGAATCTGGTCATTTGTTAAAAATAATACATCATTCAGACTTAAATATAAATAAAACAAAAATAATGTAAGTTCTTTATTCTTTTTCTGCAGACTGGTACCAAATGGCCCACGGACCGGTACCAGTCCACAGCCCGGGGGTTGGGGACCACTGCTTTAGACTACTGCAGTGACAGAGCCGGAGACTTCCTGGGTAAGGGCACATATTGACAGTTTATCCCTTTTCACCACCCTGACTGCCATACCATGCTGTGTTGTCAGATTCAACTCATGCATTCACATTTCATTGTTGAAAAATGTTTAGGTGCTTCTAGTTTCTCTTTCTTTTCTTTGGCTCCTCAACTGTGGATCCAGGAACTCACTCTAAATTTTGCCTGCGCGAAGGTTCCTCTCTGCTGAGAGAGTCTACTGTTTTTACTTAAAACGGAACTTAAATTCCAGTCTCCCTGCTGGTTGCGTTGTCAGACTGAGCAAATAAAAATACATTGAATATTTTGTACATACTATTACTAAGACAAAATTTGTCATTTCTCTGAAATTCAAATTAAACTGGACATCGTGTAGTTAGCTGGAAATCCTACCTCTAAGGAAAACATAAGAAATCTAAAAGCATGAGTTATCTACTATCACACCTCAATTTCACTAACTCTCTTTGTTACATATAATTGGAAAGGAAAACATGAAACTACAGGCTTTCAAGGCTCTTTTACAAATCTTCCTAATTCTATCTATCTATCATCTATCTATCTATCTATCTATCTATCTATCTATCTATCTATCTATCTATCTATTTATTTTTACTGAGAGGAAGGGAGGCAGAAACGGACTCCTGCATGCAGCCTGACTGGTATCCACCCAGCAAGCCCACTACAGGTGATGCTCTGGCAATCTGGAGCCTTTGTTCCATTGCAATCAAAGCCATTTTTTTGCAGCTGAGGCAGAGGCCATGGAGCCATTCTCAGCATTTGGTGGCAAATCACACTAATCGAACCATGACTGCAGGACAGGAGGAGAAGAGACAGAGAGAGAGAGAGAGAGAGAGAGAGAGAGAAGAGGGAAGGAGGAGGAGCAGATGGGCGCTTTTCCTGTGTGCCCTAGACCAAGAATTGAACCCAGGTCATTAACAAGCTGGTTTGACCCTCTATCATTGAGCCTACCGGCCAGGGCCGAAACTTCCTAATTTTTTCAGAAAACATACTGATGGTTGGCAAGGGAAAGACTGTTGGGACTGGGTGGAAAAGGTGAAGGGATTGAGAAGTACACATTGGGCATTACAGAATAGTCATGGGGCTGTGAAGTACAGCATCAGGAACATAGTCAGCAATAGTGTAATAACTATGTATAGTGCAAGGTGGGTTCTTAAAATATTGGGGAAAACACCTTCTTGTGCATATGACTAACTGCTATGCTGTACAGCTGAAACTAATACAAAATAATATTATTTTTTCATGTGAGAGGAAGGGAGATAGTGAGACAGATTCTGCATATGACCCAAGCAGGATTCACCAGGCAAATCCATCTTGAGCCAACACTTGAATTAACAGAGCTACTTTTAGAGCCTGAGGCTAATGCTTAGATCAATTATGCCACTGGCTGTGGGAAGTGAAGAGGGAAAGAAGGGGAAGAGGGAGAGGGAGAGAAGCAGATGGTCAGTTTTCAAGTGTGTCCTGACCTAGAATGAACCAGGGATATCCACACACTGCGCTGATGCTCTATTCACTGAGCCAACTTGCCAGGACCTCGTATAATATTGAATATCAACTGTAATTGAAAAATAAATTTTAAAACAAAAAAATTTTCTCATTAAAGAAAAAATTATCTTCCTAATTTTTATTTTTTGGGACAAAATGTAGATGTTTATTTCTTTATTCAAGTCCTGGATTTTGAACATAGGCTTTTCTCCTCATCACAAGTATTTTGTTAGTGCTATCCTATTCTAACTATTACCTCCATAGATCATTTAGAGTAATGAACATGAATACTTCAGTGGCTCTTAGATATATACAATCTTGACCTATTACCACAGTGTTTCAATATGTTAAGACCCTGCAAAGCAACGTAAAATGTCAGAAAACCCAAAAGCGTGCATAGCAAGATTCTATAGGGAAAATGTTCAGGCTACGACAATTTTTACGCTTCCCAAGCAGTAAGTTTCTGTGGATTAATTTTTATAGGTTGTTATAGGTTTTCACAACATTGATGTCTTAAAGTGCACAACCTACATTACAGACTATTCTAATTATTATTACATTCCTCTGACATTGAGAACTCCTTAAAAACCACACACAATTTGTAGACATTATTATGTATTTCAAATGGTTTTGTTCTCTTTTAAAATAAACATGAAAGATTCAGAAAGTCATTGCCTAAACTTAGTGCAAATGTCCTAATTGCAAGCAAACACACCATGCTTAATCCCCCAATTTTGCATTCTGTGGTGCGTGCACCAATCCCAGAGTTGAAACGTCATTCAAAACCATGGAAAAAGTATTTACCAAGTAAAATCCCCCCTGTCAATTTTTACCATTTTAAATAGGAGCTCCAAATTAGAATCTCAGAACAGGGGAAAAATTATGTGTATGTATTATATATATTGCATATTAATATATATAAAACACACACTTTTTAATACACACAGTAAAATTTATATGCACACATAATGTTCATACACATACACACACATATATGCACAAATGCACACATACATACAATTTTTAAGGTAGGAAGACTAAGTTGCACTTGACAGATGTTTCTCACCTTTAACATTACACACACACAAAAATAAATCAACTAAACATGAAATTAACAACTTAGATGCATACAAAAATAAGAACATAAATCCTTAAGAAAATAGAAAGAAGAAGAATGAATGAATTTGACAGTACGTAAGTAATAAACCAATTAATAAAATCAAGAGCTGGTTCTTTAAATGAACCAAAGAAGGAACACATAAAATAATAAAAGTAATTTCCAGGCAAACAGCCCCCCCCCCGGGAAAGATGGGAAATAATGTTAATACATACAATTTTAAAATTAGTTTTATGAATAGTGAGATTATGTACAAAACGTATTTTCTTCTTTTTGCTACTGTAATGTTTCTTACTTTAGAAATAAGAAAAAATGTCTAGTTTAATAACATATATATGTATGTGTCTCTATATTTGGCTAAAAAGGGTTGAAAAGTTATACAACAAGATATTGGAAACTTGATTCCAGTTGGTTACATTATCATTATGTGTATACATGTGTGTTCCGGAATTTACAAATTCAAATAGATATAATTTTTAAACATCATTTCTCAAAATTGGATTTCATCTTAGAAATAAGAATAGCACATTCTTGCACACATGCACATACATATGTGCTTGCATGTGTGTGGGACTGTCTGCAAACACCACTGAGACTGGCAAAGTTGAGCTTTAAAGACTGTTTCAAGGTGATGGCATTTTGTGTGATTTTCATTCTCTTATTTGTATGTTCTCCAAGCTTCACCAAATGAATAGAAGAAGAGTTTCAAGTTATAAACTTAATTTTCTAAATGATTCTATTTTCATAAGAAAACTATACATATTTATATTAATGTAACTATTTATAAAACTCACATATGTCATTCTACTCAGAGCAGAAGGCACATAGGAAACAACGTTTCTGAGTGGCATGGTTTAAGACGATCTTTCTGATCTTGCTACCTTACTCCTTTCTGCTTGTCTGTTTACATGACATCTAATCAAGAACATGTCCTTTTTTTCAAAATCGGAAGAGCACGTCAGGAAATGAATTTGTTAACATTCAGTGAGGTCCCTAATTGGGGGCAGAGGCTTCACTTTCCTCTGTGAGCCGGAATTTTTTACATTTCACCATGAGGAATTCAACCAACGACAGGAGTCAAGGTCCCAGTCCCCCACTCTGCGCCTAAAGGTGAGGTGTGCAGAGGAATGGAGGCCAGACTGCCCCTCAGATCTTTCCGGCCCATACTGGCTGATATGAGGACGCTTACCCATCCCTCTAGCTCTGAAATGACTCCCAGTGGGAATCGCTGCCACTCCTGTGGGAGGCCCTGTAGGTAGGGGTGAGTAAGGGCATGTGGAGGGAGCCTGGAGTAGCAAGCCCTAGCCTGGGACGGGTCCCCAAGGGCCCAGAGGAAGGGAAAATAGCTACCTGCCGGCTCTTTCCACTGACAGGAATCACTTTCTGTCCTTTTGCCTCTCCCGCTGCAGCTGCAGTCACAGGAGTGGCAGCAGTCTCCTGGCCTAATCCGCTCACTGCCTCCTCACTTGCCGCACCCCTCCCCCCATGACTTGCTGCAGCCTGAGCAAAAGGAAGCTTTTCTGCCCTTGTCTCCTTCCTCTCTGTCTGCGCCTTAGGTCTGTCCGGCTTCTGAGAGTGAGCACTGACCACCCTGAGGAGCTCATTCCTGATGATGTCTGGTTCTGCTTCCGCCCCGCGAAAGGCGGAGAGATTTTGTTGAAGTTGGAGCTGAGCCTTCCCCCTTTTTCTTACTGCCTGTCCCTGAGTCTAGCCACCACCCCTACCAAGGCATCAGTAGCAGCTTCTGTTCTTCCAGCTGCTCCTGGAGCAGTTTAACCTTTTCCTCATCCTTCTGCTTCTGCCTCTAGGTGAAGCGCACCGCCAGGGCCAAGGTGCTCCGGGCGCATGCACTCTTCCTGGCCCCTGGTACTGCCGAGTCAGCCAGGATGTCCCGCAACCCCTTCTCTGTGTCAGCCCACGACTCGCACATGTGCCTCATATACAAGCACGGATCACCTCCATTGTAAGTATTTTAGTACTTATAAAATCTACAACCTCCCTGTAATAGAAGCCACAGCCCGAGTCATTAAAATTTACAGCCATTTTAAGTAAAGCAGTCTGGGACCTGTCTTACCTCAGACCACACCCAGCAACAGGATGTGAACTTTGAACTCGACCCTTGCCCCCTCTCAACTGGCGCGTGTCCTCGTGGGAAGTTTAGTGCCCCCATGTGGCGAGATTTAGCCACAGTCATAGAATCGGCTACTTCAGAGCCACGTTAGGATCAAGTCATGGAGTCGGACACTGAAGATACAGTGAAAAAGCCTGAGAAAGTCAGTGGATATAACCACTGGGAGGTGGATACAAAGACTATAAAACAAAATGAAACACAACAACGATTTGTTTGTGTCGGACCGCTCAGGCTGGTACTGAATACAGACACATACTTAAAATTAATATTCACAAAATTGACCGGGGCGATATGAATTAGTTAAGGATGCTGTGTTACAGCTTGCTGAAACTAGTTCATAAACTATGTGTTTTAAGGTAAGATAAATCTTTCACCCTTAGCACCTACCTGGCACAGCAGAAACACAGTACTTATTTTTGATGGATGTATTTCATAGTTTTGTAAACTTATGCACAGATTTGTCGTGCACCAATTGAGATTTCATTCACAGAGAATGGAATTTGAACATCACAATATTTAATAATAAAAATACCACACCAAGTTTCTTGTGAGAGTGGGGCAATAGTGTTAAGTGGTAAGGACATGCAACAATAAGTAAGACACATCTCCCCAGCTGTGGGGACACATTTCCAGCATCCTTTTGAACACTTGATTTTAGATAAGCCTCTTGCAAATAAAATGGACAAGTCAGAAAACATCTTCTCAGCATTATTCCTATTGTTTTTCTTTTTTAAACTAATTTTTTTTATTTTTTCAATTACAGTTGATGAGCAATACGATATAGTTTCAGGTAAAGAACCCAGTGATTAGGTGTTTATAAAATTTACTAACTGATTTCCCAGGTAAATCTATACCCACCTGGGTCCATACATAGTTATCAAAATATTATTGACTGATACAAAATGAAATTGGAAAAAATTTTATGGTGCTAGATACAGACTGATAGTTGCTAGAATGGGGGTGTGGATTGGGGGACTGCATGAAGAAGATGAAGGTATCCATTACCAATTGGTAGTTCCAAAGTAGTCATGGGAATGTCAATTACAGCATAAATAATATGAGTACTTGAAATATCAAGGAGGTGCCTGACATGTGGTGGTGCAGTGGATAAAGCATCTACCTGGAATGCTGAGGTCCCTGGTTCAAATCCCTGGGCCTGGTTGGTCAAGGAACATATGGGAGTTGATGCTTTCTGCTCCTCCTTCCTTCTTCCTCTCTCTTTGTCAAAATGAATAAGTAAAATCTAATATATATATGAATTACTTTGTAAATTGTATAACTGTCTAACTAATTGGTTACTGGAAATATTGGCAGGAACCCTTTCTAAAGTATATAATTGTCTAACCACTATGCTGTACACCTGAAATTAATATAAAATAATTTTGAATGTGAACTGTAATTGAAAAAAAAATTTTAAATTACAAAAGTTTTTAAGGTGATAAAGAAGAACAGACAAGCTTGACCAGGTGATGACGCAGTGGATAGAGTGTCATACTGGGACACAGAGGACCCAGGTTCAAAACGCCGAGGTCGTTGGCTTTAGTGCAGGCTCAGCAGCTTGAGTGTAGAGTCACTGGCTTGAGCGTGGGATCATAGACATGACCTCATGGTTGCTGGCTTGAGCCCAAAGGTTGCTGGCTTGAGCAACGGGTCACTCACTCTGCTGTAGACCCCCGGTCAAGGCACATATGAAAAGGCAATCAAAGAACAAGTAAGGAGCCGCAAGGAAAAATTGATGCTTCTTATCTCTCTCTCTCTTCCTGTCTGTCTGTCCCTCTCTCTGTCGCGCTCTCTCTGTCTCTGTCACAAAAATAAAAAGAGAAGAAAAAGAAGAAGAAGGAAGAGGAGGAGGAGGAGGAGAAGGAGAAGAAGAAAAGAAAAATAAGAAGAATAGCTAAGAAATCAAGGGCTAGGAATTTAGTCCTGGCTATGACATTCATTTCTGTATGACCATGGCAGGTCACCTAACCTCTAGGTGTTGTATTTCATGATCTGTAAACTTATGCATTGTACCAGTGGTCTTCCCTCTAAATGTAAAAATGGCGTGCCTTTTACATGCAAAAACAAAAATTATATGATATAAGAAAGGACACTACAGTATTAGTTTTTCATTTTTAGCTTTTACAACTGTATATTAAAAATATCAAATTGAATAGATTACTAAACTATTTCCTGGTAAGAAAATTCTGTTAGATTTTTTTATTAGTAATAATAGTGTTATTCAGCCACTGATATTTTTAAATCCTCTGTCACAGTATTTACTTTGAGCTATTTCAGATTAAAGTTATCTTTTATTATCCCTGGTTTCTTATCGTAGTCTATAACCTCTGTAAAATCCACTTAGTTGTAAAATTGAACGTCATACTTTCAAACTTACAAACATGACTCACTGTAAACTTTCTAAAGTCCAAAGCTTCTGTAACAATTTTTCCTCATATGCCTGATAATCCGGTAATTAAAAGGTCAGTCTTTGGAGTCATACCAACATGGGTATGTACTCATGCCCCACTGAATTTTAACTTTATGTCCCCAAATAAAATATTTTACATATCTAAGATAAGTTCCTCCATTTGTAATGGAAAGGTATCATTAGCATCTACTTTTCAAAGTTCTGACAATCAAATACCATAATGTATGTGAAGTTCTTGATAGATTCCGCACTCAAAAAATGGTAACTATTGTTCTTGTTAGCAATAGCGGCAACTGTGACTCATAGAAGAATATGCGATAGCATGTATGCCAATTTTATTCAAGAAGTTTTAGCTTTTCTTTACCCCCACACACTGTATATCACAGAATGGGGTCCTAGTAAGCCATTGCAGTCCTATATTTAATGGGGTTGTAGCATCTGAGATGACTAGATAATTGTACTGTTTCCATTCGTCACAGATGAGAAGAGAGCAACTAGTCTGTTGTGTAGGAGCCATCTCAAATCCCATCCCATGAAATAACAACAACAAAAAGAGCTGACTGATGAATGGGCAAAAGCATGCAATTTGAAGGTCCTGATAGAGAACTTGAGTTTACAAATGGAGAAAACAGAGAATGGATGAAGCAAGCAATGTCTCTTAATGATTCAGTTGAGAACCCAGGAAGAGTTCACCAGGTGCTTCATTCCAAGTCCACTCCACTGAGCATGCCTTCTGCAATTTCTACAGCATAATTATTTTTATTTCTGTTTGAAAGACAAATTGTCTTTAGTGTTCAGTGACACTTGGATGATATCACATTTAGAACATGGATGAAAACTGAAGAATTAGAATCCAGAAAATGCCTCCAGCCTTTGATGTTTTATTTTTCATTTTGCTGAAAGGGCACTTACTGAACTTGTGGGTAAGATCTCTTAAAGAGTGATAGAGGGTAAATTAGAAGTTTTGAATGTAGGTACTTCTGGTACAAAGACTATGCCAAATATTTGAATATAGTATGTTACAGTTGGAAACAATTTTAGATAGGAGCTAATCCAAACTTCTCAATTTGTAATGAGTAAACTAAGACTTACTAGATAACTGCCTTGCTCAAGTTTATATACCTAAATATGTCGGAGACCTAGAAGCTCAGATTAACTTGCAGAGAATAGAACATACTTAACTTTTTAAAGAAAGAATGTTTATTGTATTGATTTGAGGGAGAATTGAAGGGAGAGAGAGTCAGGAACACGGATCTGTTCCTATATGAGCCTTGACCGGGGATGGAAGTGGCAAGCTCTGCACTTCCATACGATGCTTCAACCAACTAAGCTATCTGGCCACGACCATATTTATCTTTTGCTATGAGTAAAATGGTAGAGCTGTGTGAGAAATGAAATCTCTGAGCTTCATCTTTCCAAGAACCAATATATAAAAAGAGATAATATGGCAAATAGGAGTAAAAATTTCATAATCAGTGTTACTTAAATCAATTAATTCTAGAAATATAACAATTGATATGGCATACTTGAAAATTAATCTTTTCAAAGTATTTCACTATAAATTCACATTCACTTGAAATGTTTTAGTTAATAATTTTATTCATTTGCATATTTAAAATCAATTCTACAACTTCTAAATGAACATGAAAGCTTTGTGAACTATAAAATAGTATACAAAATGGGTTATTAACAATAACATCTTTGCAAATCAGGTTTGTTTTTACTTATAAATCTACATCATATTCTCATAATTCCTTCTAGACATATTCTGCAGTATATAAAAAAATGGTTTGTAATGGTGATGAAATCTATTACCAAAACTTTCATCTGAGTGTTAGTATGTTAGCACCATAATTATACTTTTTATAGTCAAACTATGTATTTGACTGCTTTTCTCTTTTACCCCATATGCAGTGATAGTGATGTATCCCATACATTGGTTTCATTCGCATTCTCTCCCTTTTATTATCACTCCAAAATAAGAAGGGAAGATTCTACAAGCATCTGGGTCCTGGTGCATGTATGGAAGTCTTTGTTAAATTTTTATATTCTCAGCACCATTTGTTAAGAGTTAGTGATTTGCTCAGATTTATGCAGGAATCCGGGGTCAGTATAACTAAAATTGAAGTCTCCCATCATTTCTCCCCTATTTCAGAAGTTTCTACTTAGTAATAAAAATAACCATCTGAAAAATCACTGAGAAGCATGGTTTACATCTAGGGTTTCTGTTCTTTTCAGGTTTCACAAGCAATATTAAAAATTTTACCTCACATGAAAAATTCATTGTCCAGTGAAAAATCTAATTTATTTATTTTGTCTGTAATGAATTTGGCCTTCTTCTTGAGTTGCCCACCCTCTGGTTAGTAGGAGTACAAATTAGCATATGTCTAATATGGTTTAAACCTTAATCTGATCTAAGAAATTAAACAGTCTTTTTAGGGAGTGTTCAGTTTCTGATGGTAAAATAGCTTAGTCTCTAGGATAGTTTCCCCTTCCTCCTTGTTTCTCTCTTAGTTGAAGTCTAATTGTATAAAGAAAGAGATAATGGCTTATGTGGCCTCATTTCAGATGGAATATGGAGGCCCTTGCATGTTAGGTCTATGACTTCCTCATATCTCAGTGATTATTGTTGGAGGAAAGCAAAAGCACCCAGTGACTTTCTGTTCCCATCCTGAGAAGGTGAATGTCGAGATCAAGCATACATGATGGAAGACAGTCGCATCGAGGGAAGACCCAAGGACGCAGATGCTTGGCTCTGCTGGAGCTTTCTGCAGGTCAAGAATCAGACAGCAGATGGTGTGGTGTTATGTTTCAGAAAGGGCAAGAGATATATAATCAGTTTTGCAAAACTAAATAACAAAATTGTGTTTGGCTCAGCGGTAGAGCGTCGGCCTGGCGTACAGGAGTCCCGGGTTTGATTCCCGGCCAGGGCACACAGGAGAAGCGCCTATCTGCTTCTCCACCCCTCCCCCTCTCCTTCCTCTCTGTCTCTCTCTTCCCCTCCTGCAGCCGAGGCTCCTTTGGAGCAAAGATGGCCCGGGCGCTGGGGATGGCTCTGTGGCCTCTGCCTCAGACGCTAGAATGGCTCTGGACGCAACAGAGTGACGCCCCAGAGGGGCAGAACATCGCCCCCTGGTGGGCATGCCGGGTGGATCCCGGTCGGGCGCATGCGGGAGTCTGTCTGACTGCCTCCCTGTTTCCAGCTTTGGAAAAATGAAAAATAATAATAATAATAATAAAATTGTATACTGTATTCTGCTTGTTAGTTTCTTATGCAAGATGGCATATTTCTGCTTAATAAATTGGATAACTGATCTCTCTAAGGCACCTCAATCCTGGAAAGATTTGGGTCCCCCACTTGCAGTATTGTTGCTGCCTCATTCCTTTGCGGCTCCTCTTCATGAAACCCTGAACACTAACAACAGTTATATCCCATGCTTACATGGTTGTCTATTGCTGTGCTGTCATTCAGAGACAAAGATGTGGCTAGTGTAACTCATGATCCCATCTCTGGTTTTTTCAGGGATGGTTCTATTCTCGACTAAGTCAAAGTCACCTCAATTTGCACCAGCTGTTTACTCACTCTCTCCATGTCCTCCATTGAGCCAACTTGCCCAACTGTCCAGGCTAAGCCTGTGCTACTGGCTCACCTTTTCCTGCCCTGGAGGTTTCACAGGCAATGCCTGTGACTCTTAGCCTAACATCTAAGCTGGACAAGAATAAGGTAGCTCAGTAAAACCAAGCCTCAGGAGTTCAGTTTGCAGAAGTTAATGCAGAGGCAACCTGAGAGGGTATTGTTTTTAAGAGTCGTAAGTGGGGAATGAGAAAAAGTACCACCTTTGCCTTCAAGATTATCTTCACTGTTTTAAAACATTAATTGAGACTCACAATTTGACGGTCACTGATTTCGAAGACAACATTCATCTCGTTGAACTGCAACTTCTTTTTTTTTCATATATGCATACTCTCTCTGTACAACTGTGTCTTAGCCTGACCATTAATATACTAAAGGAGAAAGAGAGAAAATTTACAAGACAGTTTCTTGATTTCACTAATTAATAGGTGAAGTGGACAAAATAACTAATAAGGCTTTGAAAAATTTGATAAACTTAACTGATGAATCTGTTTTTAAAGACATATAATTAAATATCACCCCATTGTTATAATTATAGAATCTGTAAGAAACATTTATTCTAAGGTAAAACAATCTTTAGATTTTAAAACAAGTGTAAAAATCTTTTTTTTAAGTGAGAGAAGAAAGATAGCGAGACAGACTTCATATGTGCCCAGACTAAAATCCAACTGACAAGCCCTGTTTGGGGCCAATGCTTGAACCAATTGAACTACTGGCTATGAGAGAAGAAGAGGAAGATAGAGGGGAGGGGAAGAAGAAAAGATAAGAGAGAGAAAGGGAGAGAGAAACAGATGGTCACTTCTCATCTGTTCCCTGACTGAGTGTTGAACTCAGGATGTACATACACTGGGCTGATGTTCTATCCACTGAGCCAGGACTGAAAATCTTTAAAACACAAACTCTATAAACTATGTTTTCTTATTATACTATAACTGCTTTTAAAAAAAATAAAATAGAAAAAATAATGTTGCAGTCATAAACAATCTGTATAAGGACAGGATTAACTTGTGGTTGGTCTCTGATAATGTTATGTTTCTCTCTAGGAACACTTAGAAGTCTGCTACTTATCCCTGACTAAGGCAACAATAAAGTGTACTTCTAGCTAATTATTTAAAATGTGTATATAATATATACAATGCACTACTACTCAGCCATAAGAAATGATGACATAGTGACATTTATGACAACATGAATGAGAACATTATACTGAGTGAAATAAGTAAATCAGAAAAAGCTAAGAACTGTATGATTTCACATATAAGTGGGATATAAAGCTGAGACTCATGGACATAGATAACAGTGAAGTGATTATCAAGGGAAGGGAAAGTGGGGGAGGGGGAAGGAGACTTGAGTGAATGGGGTGGTCAGAGGGGGTGACAGGAAGAGTTTAAAGAAGGAAAAATATAAGCTGATGGAAAATGATTTGACTTTGGGTGATGTGTGTACAACATAATCAATAGTTTAAATGCAATAGAAATGTTCACCTGAAACTTATGTACTCTTATTGATCAATGTCATCTCATTAATTTTCTAAATAAAACTTAAAATAAAATAAAATGTGTGCATAATCAGATTTTGAAAGTCACAAAATGAATGTCCTCCTTTGCATTCCTTCTGTAACGTTTTTATTTCCTTCCACATCACCGCACCCTGCAGATACCAGTTTAAATATTCTAGGTCAACTAAGGTGGGAATCTAGTGCTGGGAAAGGCATATTAATAATTTTCAATATAGAATATTGCAAGGATAAGAATAAGGGATGACTTCCTTATTCCTATAACAGGAAAGATAGAAATAGAGACTTTTTTTTTAAGTCAAAGAGGTGAGATACAGCCACTGTTATCTAACTCCCCCTTCTCATGCTAATTTTCAAGATCTGCAAAGAGAAAATTAATTGTTCTTAGAGACACCTCCACTGGAGTATCAGTTGATTTAAAAGCAGGAAAAGGCCTGACTTGTGGTGGCGCAGTGGATCAAGCATTGACCTGGAACGCTGAGGTTACTGGTTCAAAATCCTGGGCTTGCCCGGTCAAGGCACATATGGGAAGGAGTTGATGCTTTCTGCTCCTCCCCCTTCTCTCTCTCTCTCTCTCCTCTAAAATGAAAAAATAAATAAAAATAATTAAAAAAATAAAAAAAGCAAGAAAAAATAGTTGAGAAACATTATATGGTTTATACATTTTTTTCTTCTCCTCCTCATCTTTTTCCTCCTCCTTTCTCTAAATGGAAGGAGGAATTATTTGAGGAACAAAATATGCAAAAATACAATAACCATTTAGGTGACTATTTACCAAATTATTTCTAAAAGCTTCCAAAGGTTGGAATGACAAGTATTATTTTATTGCTCTTTGTTAATGTGTCAGATCTTCTTTTTTTACAACACAAGATAACCTTAACTATTTGGGCTCTGAAACACTTTCAGAAACAGGATAATGTTGCCTCACTAGATAAAGATAAAAATAGCCAACTACCAGTTAACCAATTTAGGAAGTACTATAATCTTTAATCACTGTATGGAAAATAATCATACTATCTTGGATACAGAAAAATCATGAAGCCATAAAAATAGGAATATACTGCATTCCAATGCCAAGATTCTAAGTCGACAAAGATACTAACATGGATTCCCACCTATAATATTATATTTCCTAGCTGTATGCCATGTCTGGATGTTTCTGTGCCTCTGAGCTGAGTTGAATGGAGACAACCTTGAAATGGTTAGCATTTGCAAAGGGCTCATGGATTCTGGAAGTGATCCAGGTTCTAGGGAGAAAGAAAAGAGCATACAAAAGATGGCATCTGGCCCTGAGGTCCTTGCCATCTTGGCTGTGAAAGACTGACAATCAAGATATTACAGTTCCGAGATACAAGAGTCTTAAACAAAAGTAAAAATGTATTGAAGATCCTGAGCTCATCTACTCCATGGCCACACCAAATCTACAGTTAGATATGAAATAATTTCTTTTGTAAAAATTCTAAAAACTAGCCTAACAACTTCTACAAATTGGACCAACAAGGAAAAAATCCACATTGTAATGGGTAAAGGAGGTCGAGACCCAATCCCACCATAAAATCCATCCCAGCCTGGTGATTCACAAGTCTCAAGGAACAGTAAACATGGAGCTTCTGCCTGAGGAGTGTAGAGTTTGAACCCCATATTGGGCATCTCAACTTTTAAGACCTGCACCTAAGAGATATGTCCCCTAAACCTCTAACTTTGAAAACCCACTGGGCTTGTTTCCAAAAGACCCACAAATCTATTACAAACTGAAAAAATGGTGTTTAAAGGGCTCTCACACTCAAGACTCTCTAGCCCAAGGGCCCAGAGTGAAAGCAGCTGATGGCAAGACACCCAGACATTACGTGAAAGAAGCTCATTTGCTATTTTTAAAATGTTGGCCTGAGTAGCAGACACCTAATTTAACACACACCTAGGGGCCCGCTTGGATACTCCTGAGGATAGAAGCTGGGGGTGCCTTCATTATGCTCCTCTTCTGTCTTGCTCAAGCTGGTAGGTACCATCTTCAGCTTTTTGCTCTCCCTCACCTCATTCCAGAGAGTCCAGAGTATAGTATCTCCCAGAGGGAAGCTTTTACTGGTGTCCAGTGCCCTGGTTTTCATACCTAGTGTCCTAGATCTTTGGCCTGGCGGGCAGGCTTCAGGTTTGGCACACATCTAGAGGACTTCAGAAGTGTTCCCAGAGAAAATTGGCCAGTGGACGCCATCTTTGTCCTCTCCTTCTGCCTCGCTCCAGATAGTTTGCAGTATGTCTCAGAAAAGGAGCTTATATGTTCATCTGGAGCCCTGATTTTTGTGACTGCTGCCTGAGGAACACTTCCAAGTCACCTGGTTCTGGTGGCTAGGGAGGCTTACACTTGCAGCCACACAGGACTGAATATACTTGCATATTTTAAAAGCTACTGCCTGAGGGTCTGTCTTCCAATCAGCCTAAATCTAGTATTGACTAAGACCCTCCCCTTTGAGACACTGCTAGGTCTTGGCTCACTCTCAACTACCTGAAGCTATTAAAAATAATATAGACTGTTTGGACAATCACAAAAGTTAGAAAGAGCTAGGGCAGGGTTGAACAATAAAGTTCATCTCCTACATGGGGCCACCCCTTCAAGATTGTGAGAGGTGACTATTTCACTGAATGCATAGAAACCAACACAGAGAATCAAGAAAAATGAAGAAAGTAATATGTTTCAAATAAAACTGAATATACATTTTCCAAAGAAAACATCCAAATGGCTAACAGGTACATGAAAAGATGTTCAACATCACTAATCATCAGGGAAATGCAAATCAGAACCATAATGAAATAACACAGCTTATACCTGTTAGAATAGTTATTATTAAGAAGAAAAGATATAGCAAGTGCTGGTGAGGATGAGAAAAGTGAATCCTTGTGCACCGTTGGTGGGAATGTAAATTGTTACAGCCACTGTGGAAATAGTATGGAGGCTCCTCAAAATACTAAAAACAACCTGACCAGGCAGTGGTGCGATAGATAGAGTGTCAGACTGGGATGCGGAGGACCCAGGTTTGAAATCCCGAGGTCACCAGCTTGACCGCGGGCTCAAATGGTTTGAGCAAGGCTCACCAGCTTGGACCCAAGGTCACTGGCTTGAGCAAGGGGTTACTTGGTCTGCTGAAGACCCACAGTCAAGGCACATATGAGAAAGCAATCAATGAACAACTAAGGTGCCACAACAAAAAACTAATGATTGATGCTTCTCATCTCTCTCCATTCCTGTCTGTCTGTCCCTATCTATCCCTCTCTCTGACTCTCTCTCTGTCTTTGTAAAAAAAAATACTAAAAACAGATCTACTCTATGATTCAGAATCCCGTTTCTGGACATACACTCAAAGGAAATAAAAACAGGATATCCAAGACATATACACTCTTCCATGTTTACTGCATTATTTCTATATAGAGGTTCTGGAACCACGTCTGGAGGTAGGACTTGTATAATAGGAGCTTACAGTAGAGTTTTTAGCTTGAAATATCCTAGGAAAAAATAGTCCTAAATCCACTGGAGAAGACTGAAAGAAAAAAATCTTTATCTATCTATTTATCTATCCATCCATCACCTATCTATCTATATTATGATTAGCACAAAAATTTCATGCCATATTGTTAAGTCGGTCGAAGGAGGGATGCACATGGCCTGACAAGTTTTGTAAGAAGTTTATTTATGCATTTGCAAGCAGATGGGCTGAGAATCTAGTGGCATCATGAAAAGCTGCAGGCTGGGGGTGTCTGATACAAGGACTACTGCAGGCATTTGCTTAAGTAGGGGTTGGTGCATCTGGACATGCTCAGATTAACATATCCTGGTTTGTGCCCTTGGTCAAAGACTGTCTCCCTTTCCCAACTCTCAGAACCTGCCCGAAGGCCTTGTCCCAAGGACACTTCCCAGAACCTACTCAAGGGTGAGGGGAGTTGCTTAAGGGGAGAGGGAGGTCGAGTGAGGGAGATGCTTAATGAGGAAGTTGCCCCAGAGGAAGGCTGGGTGAGAGGAGTTTGAAGAGGCCTTGAGTATGAAGAAACCCTGAACCCAAACTTAACAAGTATCTAAAATATTCAGATGTCCCTTAGACTGTAGTGTAAGACCTAAAATTAAGTTTCTATATAACATGTACCTTGACATCTGGTGAAACTGGGAGGCATTTGAATGTCCTAACTGCAAGTCCCCTTTCTTATTGTGCTTGCGTGGACAATGTCCTCCAGCCACACAACCCTCCTCATTACAGAGAACAGGCACAGTGCTTGCTTATCCCTGAGGCGTATGTTTCAGGAGGAATCACTCCAACAAGTCAGTCACTGCTCTTGCAGAAACCAAGGGTCACCTGATTCTCTTGTTACTACAAGGTCTGCTTCCTGCTGGTTTACTCTATTCCTGAGTGTAACCCTACTGTGGCATCTTGTGAATATATGTGACTAATAAACTGTCAATCGCATCTGTTGAGTGTGATTTTCATGTGCTCAGCCATCAACATAAACCTAGTAAGAGAATCTTTCCCTCACCGAAGGGGTAAAGAGATGGTAAATAAAACAACTGGCACCATGAACAAGGTGGCCTAACAATGACCAATATCATCTGGTCAGCTTTAATCGCTCTTGGTTAATTAATTGGTCCTGTGATGCCACATAGCCTGCTTGGGACAAAATTGCCAATTTGTGATGGGCTTTCTCTTTGGCTTCAAGGACACTTTGTGGTCTTTCTGTCATGTATTGCCATATATTACCATGCACTTTACCATGCTATTGTCACAAAGACAAGATTTATTGTTAACTGGTTATACCCCACAGTGATGTACCACCGGGTTCCGCCTATGTTTGATGGTGGCTTCTCAGGCTCCCGCATGCAATGGCAGCAACAAGTGTCCTAACCTGTTAGAGCTTGAGTCTCGCTTACAAAGGTTTTGTCCCATAACCATCACTGGTTGCTTGGGCCAGCCGTATGGACATTGTTTGTGATTGCACATCCCTGTGATTGACCCAGGGAAAACACTTCTTGAAGTTGTAGGGAAGGAAGGAGATCACCACCAAGGGGAGAATTAAGCATGATACCCCAGTTGCCTACTGGGGTAAGGTTAGCAGCTTTGCTCGTCTCTTGTGCTGCTGCTTTGTTGCTCTAATACAGTCACCAGAATTCCAAGGCTACTGAGCTGCAATTCTATGGCTGCCTGTGGCTCAGGTACTGACAAGGGAAAGAAAGGGGATGGAGCATTTAATCTCAGCCCCTTCTGAAATACCAGAGGTAATTCAACTACTCTCCTAATGCAGGACTCCTAACGGCTAAAGTGCTTGAGTTGTGCTTAGTGATATTGCTTAGCAAGATGTCAAAGGGATACTCTCATGATCATGATGTTTTTTGGCCCCAACTAGTACATAGACAAAATGATATTATTGGAATGTGAATCCTGATCTCTGACGATTGACTGGAAGGAATCAGGGCTGTTTATAAGTTGGGACCCAATCTCCTGAACCAAAGAGAGAGGAGGGAGGCAGGGAGGCAGGAAGGGAAGGGAAGGGAAGGGAAGGGAAGGGAAGGGAAGGGAAGGGAAGGAAGGAAAGAAGGAAGGAAGGAAGGAAGGAAGGAAGGAAGGAAGGAAGGAAGGAAGGAAGGAAGGAAGGAAGGAAGGAAAGAAGGAAGGAAGGAAGGAAGGAAGGAAGGCAAGCCTGTGCAGCAAGAAAAAGTAGGGTCCCAGCAGAAGGTGCTTTTGAGCCATTGACCTCAGGGTTGTGAGCCCAACACTGTTCTGCTGTACTACTCTGCTGCTTATGCTTTTGTTGCAACAAAAGTCCTAAATCAGAGTTATAAGCAAAATGTCCATGGTGCCCTTAGGGTACGGCAAAGTAATTAATTACAACTCAACATAAGCCTTGAGTCTTTAGACCATACAACCAGTGCCAGGGGGTATGCCCTTTACCTTGAATAACTTGATGTGAAGCTCTCATAAAGAAGAAGTTAATAAATATGAATAGGGTAAGAAAACCCTTCATACCTGTAGTATATCCAGTGACAAAGTCAACAACAACAACAACAAAAAGAAAAATCCACAATGAAATAAAATAAAGAAACCTGGATACTGGGGGAGAGAACAAAGAATGAAACAAAAATGCACAATTTGACTCAATTGGAAATCCAAAATTTACTAAAATAATGATACAGCAAAAAGATAAAAGGGTGCTCTCTGGTTTTTGCACCTCTTCGACATTGGTTCTAAATTACATTGAGCTAAGTTGCACTAATTGGCAAATCTTTATGAACATCATCAACACTGGGGCTCATGTTAGAGTCATATGTAAGGATGCACTAAATTTAAACATACTGCCCTTTTAATCTTAGGGGAGTTGCAGATTATAAAGTAGAGGACTAATAAGTGTGCCTCACTTTAACCCTCAGAACTAGTGCCTGAATTTTCCATGGTCATAGCACCCATTGCCCTAAAATACGCCATAGTAGCATGGACACTCTAACTCTATGAATAATAACTTTAAATTAAATTAAGCAGCTGATACTGATTGATTTGACACAATATCTCATGGACAATCTGCATACCCGGTTAAAATGGTTCATATGGCCCAATGTAAATTAAACCAGTCTTCAAGGATTTAACCTTGTTATATGAGACCCAGTGAGTAAAGTGGTGATTATCTCAACTGCTTTCCCGTTTAACATCCCATTTTTGCCTAGTTTTAAACCTGGGAAGAATGAATAGTGCCTCACAGTGAATTAATGAAAACTTAAAGCCCCTACACTCAATATTATTGCAATTACTGATTATCAAATCAGCAACTGCTACATATTTTTCTATTAGTTATTGACTAATGTGTTCAGTTCAAAGTCTTTTCCAACAGCCACTTAATGCAGTTTGACTTCATCTTTGAAAGGGCACAATACACCTTTACAAGGAACCCATGGGGTACCTCAGTGCCATTACATACAGCCTGTAGCTACACCCACCTTTCTCTAGGAACACAGATATAACATTATGCTAACAACATCCTCCTCTTAAGAAATTCATTTGACATGCTTACTAAGTATATGCAAATACTCACTAAGGAACTTACAAAGACAGGATGGATCATTGCCCCACACATTATTCAACGCTCCATCACCTCTGTTATTTTCCCCATAAGTTCTTTGGTAAACCGAAAGCTGTTCCATTTTCTTAGCACATCAGGAAACAGCTGTTGACCCTCTCAACACCCACAAGGGTAACAGAAGTTCAATATCTCCTGACCTTTTGGGGTTCTGGTGGCAACATATTCTTCACTTATAATTTGAGATTATCTCACTGATGCTGTTACTTGCAATAGGCCCACTTTAAACAGGGTCTTCTTCAACAAAAGGTTCTAGAATCTTTCCAAATGTAAATCATCAGGTACTCTTACTAGTTCTCTCAGAGACTCCTTCACTGCAGAGGCTTTCACAACCTCTCCTCACACCTCCTGGAGTCTCGGGACCACCTACGATGGCCATCAGCTAGCCATAGGCTTCTGATGCAATAACGGCCCTTCTCAGCCTTGCATCATTCACAGCTGGAACAGCAATTGCTGGCCACATAATAGGCTTGCCTATGACCCTATATACCCAGCTACTCATTATGCTAGTGAAAATAGCACCCTACAAGGTTAGCACAGCTACTAAGAACTCCTTGCTACAGAACAAAACTCATCCTGGGTCCTTTGCAGTTGGGAGTGGCCTTCCCTGTCCTCAGCCCATTGCCAGATGCCGTGGTGCTAAATAAGTTACCTTTCTTTCAGATCCTTTGGCTTCTTGGAGAGTCCCTTGAGATCAACTCAGTAAGTGACACTAGGAGTTTATATACATTACAGATGATACTGTCACTAACACTGTTTTTCATTCCTTACCCAGAATATCCCTGATAAAAAGATGGGACCTAAGGGTCAGCACAAATGGTCACATGTCAGTCATGGTAGCACTGGATGTTTATAAACTCTTGGGTTATTACCTCAAAATTTTCCTTTTGGGGGTAAATAACTCTGGGAAACTCTTGCCTCATAGATGCCCAAAATACAAATCAGGGTCGCACATGTCTCTACAAATACTCAAACTATAAATCTGAAGTCTCACCGAATACTCCTTATGCCCTTTGGAATTCCAGACATTACTGATAATGACCAAAGGACTAATTTCACTTTTAAGAATGTACAATGTTGGGCTCTTGAAGAGGTATTCGATGGAACTCTCATCTCCCCTATAGCTTCCAGGCAGCTGATTTTATTGGGAATTATATAAGGCTTCTCAAAGGACTCCTATTTATGTAAAAAAAAAAAAGTCAAATGGACCCCATGTTGGTTGCTGACTTTGCCACAGGCATTGATTAATCTAAATTTTTAACCCATGGGAATATGCACTCCCTACAACAATGCCACAAAAGTCCCTCAATATAATTCATTGACCATGAAGGGAGACACTTCTAAGGTTGATATATTTTATTACAACAACCTCCTATGTGGGCCTCTTCCTCCTGGTCAAGTAGTTACTTTGCTTCCTAAAGAAGTACTTCTCTTCCCTTCCAGAATTATTAGTCACCTTCAAGGTTTAAATTGATGTCAAAGCATCAAGGGTCAATTGTGGTGTAAGGCATAAAAATAAGGCCTAATATGATGTGTAACTTGACATCTTAGGAAAACTAGAAGGTTGCCAAATGGCCTAACAGAAAGTTCCCCACTCCACTGTACTCACACAGATAAGATACCCAAGTCAAAAAACTCCCCTTATCACAGGGACCAGGCACAGTACCTGCACATGCAGTTCTCAGTTCCCTTCCAGCCAGCAGAATTATTTAGACGAACCAATTATATCTTTCCACAGGAACCAGAGGGCATCACAGTCTCTTATTACCTCAAAACTTCCCTTCCACAGACCCTGCTCATTCACTCTGTTCCTAACTGAAATCTATGTATGGCCTAGCATGGCATGGTATCCTCCTCTTTAAGATTATGAATATATGTTATAATAAACTGCTGTCAATATGGATTGTCAAATATTTGTCATGTATGTGATCATTTTTACTACTCTAGGGCAGGACTCTCTCCCTCACCAAGAAGGTGAAATAGAGGTGACTAAAACATTGACTACTCTAGAATCAAGGAGGTAGGCAATGATGTTTTTAGATATAAATTATAAACAAACTGGAAAAACAGAATTTCTTAAAAGAAAAAAGTCACAAGGAGGGCCTCACCTGAACAAATATTAAAATGTATTATGCAGGCACAGTAAATAAAACTGGAACTGGCATATGAAGAGACAGATTAATGAAACAGAAAAGACACCAAAATTAGACTCAAGTAAATAGGAGAATTTGGTATATAATAGAGAATATACTTTTTAAGTTTTCTTTTTTTAAAATTTTATTTAGAAAATTAACTTTAATAGAGTGACATTGATCAATAAGAGTACATAAGTTTCAGGTGATCATCTCTATAGCATTTGAACTGTTGAATGTGTTGTACACCCATCACCCAAAGTCAAATCATTTTCTGTCACTTTATATTTTTCCCTCCTTCCACCCTTCCACCACCTCCTCCCCATTCCCCATCAACTCAAGTCCCCTTCCCCTTTTTCCATGTTCCCTTCCCCAAGTTTACCACTTCATTTTATCTGTGTCTATAAGTCTTATTTTTATATGCCACCTGTGTGTGAAATCATATAGTTCTTAGCTTTTTCTGATTTACTTATTTCACTCAGTATAATGTTCTCAAGGTCCATTTATGTTGTCGTAAATGATACTATGTAATCATTTCTTATGGCTGAGTAGTATTCCATTATATATATGTACCACATCTTTCTTATCCAATCCCTTAGCAAGGGACACTTTAGTTGTTTCCATGTCCTGGCCACCATGAACAATGCTGCAATAAACATGGGGATGCATGTGTCTTTACATACCAATGTTTTCAACTTTTGGGGGTATATACCCAGTAGAGGGATTGCTGGGTCATATGGTAAATCTATTCTTAATTTTTTAAGGAACCACCATATTTTCTTCCATAATGGTTGTACTAATTTGCATTCCCACCATCAGTGACTGAGGGTTCCTTTTTAAAAATATTTTATGTATTTATTTTTAAAGAGAGAGGAGAGAGAGAAGAATGGAGGAGCAGGCAGCATCAACTCCCATATGTGCCTTGATCAGGAAAGCCCAGGACTTCAAGCCAGTGACCTCAGCATTCCCAGGTTGACGCTTTATCCACTGCGCCACCACAGGTCAAGCGAATGAGGGTTCCTTTTTCTCCATAGCCTCTCCAACACTTGTTATTACCTGTCTTGTTGATAATAGCTAATCCAACAGGTGTGACGTGGTATCTCATTGTAGTTTTGATTTGCATTTCTCAAATAGCTATTTAAGATGAGCATCATTTCATATACCTGTTGTCCTCTTGGGAGAAGTGTATGTTCATGTCCTCTCCCTCTTTTTTAACTGGATTGTTTGCTTGTTTGTTGCTGAGTTTTGTGAGTTCTTTGTATATTAGCCCCTTATCAGAGTTGTTTGCAAATATCATCTCCCATTTAGTTGGCAGCCTATTCTTTTTGTTATCAGTTTCTTTTGCTATGCAGAAACGTTTTGGTTTGATATACTTCCATTCGTTTATTTTTGCCTTTACTTCCCTTGCCTTTGGGTCAAATTAATAAATTTTTCTCTAGGCCAAGGTCCATGAGCTTAATACCTATTTTTTTCTATGTAATGTATAGTTTCAGGTCTTATATTTAGGTCTTTGATCTATTTTGAATTATTTTTTTGTGCAGGGAGAAAAACTGTAGTCAAGTTTCATTTTTTTCATGTGGTTTTCCAATTTTGCCAGTATCATTTATTGAAGAGAATTTATTTTCTACATTCTGTGTTTTTGGCTCCTTTGTCAAAGATGAATGGTCGATATATATGTGGTTTTATTTCTGAGCTCTCAATTATGTTCCATTGTTTTGTATGTCTGTTTTTCTGCCAATATAATGCTGTTTTGATTATCATGGCTCTGTATTATAATTTGAAAACAGGTAGTGTGATATGTCAGGCTTTATTCTTTTTCCTCAGTATTGCTATGCTTATTTGGTTTGTTTGTTTGTTTTGTGTGTGTGTGGTTCTATACAAACCTGGTAATTTTCTGTTCTATTTCTTTAAAAAATGAAATTGGGATTTTGATGGGGATTACATTAAATTTGTATATCACTTTGGGTAATATGGCCATTTTAACTGTTGATTCTTCTAATCCATAAGCATGGAATATTTTTCCATTTCATTGTGTCTTTTTCAATTTCTTTCAATAACGTTTTTTTAGTTCTCAGTATATAGGTCCTTCACATCCTTTGTTAAGTTTATTCCTAGATAGTTTATTGTTTTGTTGCCACTGTAAAAGGAATTGTTTTTTCTTTTTTTAGTTTTTTCCAAAGTTTCATTGTTGGCATAGAGAAAAGCAGTAGACTTTGGTATATAAATTTTGGATCCTGTGACTTTTCTTTTTCTGTATTGGTTTATTGTTTCTAATAGTTTTTTGGTGGAGTCTGTGGAGATTTCTTTTTTTGTGTGTGACAGTGACAGAGAGAAAGACAGATAGGGACAGACAGACAGGAAGGGAGAGAAATGAGAAGCATCAGTTCTTCGTTGGGGCACTTTAGTTGTTCATTGATTGCTTTTTCATATGTGCCTTGACAGGGGGCTATGGCAGACTGAGTGACCCTTTGCTCAAGCCAGCGACCTTGAGCTAAAGCTGGTGAGCCTTGCTCAAACGAGATGAGACCAAGCTCAGGCTGGCAAACTTGGGATTTTGAACCTGGGTCCTCTGCATCCCAGTCCATCGCTTTATCCACTGCGCCACCCCTTGTTCAGGCCGTGGGACTTTCTATATACAGGATCATGTCATCTGCAAAAGGTGATACCTTTACTTCTTTCCTGATATAAATGCCTTTTATTTATTTTTTTCTCTTGCTTGATCACTCTGGCTAAAACTTACAGAATTATGTTGAATAAGAGTGGAGACAGTGGGCAGCTTTGTCTTGTTCCTGATTTTAGAGGGAAAGCCTTCATTTTTTCACCATTTAGTATGATATTAGCTGATGGTTTGTCATATATAGCCTTTATTATATTGAGGTACTTTCCTTCTAATCCGACTTCATTGAAAGTTTTAAACATAAAGGAATCTCATTGATAGGTTTATGTGATTTTTGTTCTTTGTTTTGGTGATGTGGTGTGTTACGTTGATTGATTTCCCTATGTTGAGCTATCGTTGTGCTCCCGGAATGAATCCCACTTGATCATGATGCATTATATTTTAATGTGTTGTTGTATTTGATTTGTTAGTATTTTGTTTAGGATCTTTGCACCTGTATTCATTAGAGATATTGATCTGTAGTTTTCTTTTTTTGTTTTCTCATTGCCAGGTTTTGTACGAGGGTTATGTTGGCCTCATAAAATATGTTGGGGAGTATTGCTTCTTCTATTTTTTTGGAAGACTTTGAGAAGGTTAAGTATCAAATCTTCTTTGAATGTTTGGTAGAATTGACTAGTGTAACCATCTGGTCCTGGCCTTTTGTTTTGGGGGAGGTTTCTGATAGTTCTTTCTATTTCCTCCCTGCTCATAGGTTTATTTTGGTTTTCCACTTCTTTGTGGCTCAGTCTAGGCAAATTGTATAGTTCTAGGAATTTATCCATTTCCTCTAGGTTGTTGAATTTGATGGCATATAATCTTTCATAATATTCTACTATGACCTTTTGTATATCTATGCTTTCTCTGGTAATTTCTCCTGCTTTATTTTGGATTTTGTTTATATGAGTCCTTCCTCTTTTTTCTTTCAGGAGTCTAGCCAGTGCTTTGTCAATTTTGTTGATCATTTCAAAGAACCAGCCCTTTGTTATATTAATTTTTTGTATAGTTTTTTTGTTCTCTATTTCATTTAGTTCTGCTCTAATTTTTACTATTTCCTTCCTTCTGCTGACTTGAGGATTTCCTATAGCCATTTTATGTTTTGTTTCTGCTAGCTCTGTGTCTTTTTTGGTTCTTCTCTTTTTTGTTTCTGTCAGTTGTTTTTGTTTGGTGGTATTCCATACTTCTTTCCCCTGTTTCTTCTTTTTTAAGTTGTTTGCTTCAGTAGTGTTTGTTTGTTTTTTTGTTGGTGGTGGTAGTTACCATTAGGTTAGGGGAAAAAATATTCATATGTACAAGAGTCTTTTGTCATGAGTGTTTCTGTACTCCATCCTCTTTTGCTACTGCAAATCTTTATCTTCTATCCTTTTATGTTATTGTTGTCACGGACTATCTTTGTTTTTATTGTGACCTTGTTTGAATTTTTACTTGTACTTTCAATTTGTTTTGTTCTTGTGTTTGGTCAAATAACCCCCTTGAATATTTCTTGCAATGAGGGTTTTCCGGTGATAAATTCCTTCAGCTGCTATATGTATGGGAAAGTTTTTATTTCTCCTTCATATTTGAGGGATAACTTTGATGGATATAGTATTATTGGCTGGTAATTCCTCTCTTTCAGTGTTTTGAATGTTTGGGTCTACTCTTTTCTGGCTTGTAGACTGCAAAGTCTGTTGATAACTTAACGGATTTTCCTTTATATGTATGGTCTTCTTTTCTTTAGCTGCCTTGAAGAGTGTTTCTTTGACATTTTTATTACGATGTACTTTGGAGTAGATCTATTTGACTGAGGTAACTCGGTGTTCTGTTTGATTCTTGGATTTGAGGCTTTAACTCTTTCCAAAAGCTTGGGAAATTCTCATCAATTATTTCTTTGAATAGGCTCTCCATTCCTTTCTCCCTCACTTCTTCTTCTGATATACCCAATATTCTTTTTTTATTAATTTTAATGGGGTTACATTGATAAATCAGGGTACATATGTTCAGAGAAAACATCTCTAGGTTATTTTAACTTTTGATTATGCTGCATTCCCATCACCCAAAGTCCAATTGTCTTCCGTTACCTTCTAACTGGTTTTCTTTGTGTCCCTCCCCTCCCCCAACCCCCTCCCTCTCCTCCCCCCCACCCCGTAACCCCCACACTCTTCTCCATGTCTCTGAATCTCATTTTTATGTCCCACCTATGTATGGAATCATATAGTTCTTAGTTTTTTCTGATTTACTTATTTCGTTCAGTATAATGTTATCAAGGTCCATCCATGTTGTTTAAAATACTCCGATGTCATCATTTCTTATGGCTGAGTAGTATTCCATAGTATATATGTACCAAAGCTTTTTAATCCACTCGTCTACTGATGGACACTTTCCAGATCTTCGCTATTGTGAACAATGCTGTCATAAACATGGGGGTGCATTTCTTTTTTTCATACAGTGCTATGGTGTTCTTGGGGTATATTCCTAACAGTGGTATAGCTGGGTCAAAAGGCAGTTCGATTTTTAATTTCTTGAGGAATCTCCATACTGTTTTCCACAGTGGCTGCACCAGTCTGCATTCCCACCAGCATTTCAGGAGGGTTCCCTTTTCGCCACATCCTCGCCAGCACTTATTCTGTGTTGTTTTGTTGATGAGCACCATTCTGACTGGTGTGAGGTGATATCTCATTGTGGTTTTAATTTGCATTTCTCTACTGAATAGTGATGTTGAGAATTATTTCATATGCCTATTGGCCATCTGTACGTCCTCTTTGGAGAACTGTCTATTCATTTATTTTGCCCATTTTTGGATTGAATTGTTTGTCTTTCTGGTATTAAGTTTTACAAGTTCTTTACAAATTTTGGTTATTAACCCCTTATCAGATGCATTGTCAAATATATTCTCCCATTGTGAATTTTGCTTTTTATGCTGTTCTTATTGTCTTTAGCTGTGCAGAAGCTTTTTAATCCTTTTTTATTTAATTTATTTTATTTTTTATTATTTATTCATTTTTAGAGAGGAGAGAGAGAGGGAGAGAGAGAGACAGACAGGAAGAGAGAAGAGAGAGAGACAGAGAGAGAGAAGGGGGGAGGAGCTGGAAGCATCAACTCCCATATGTGCCTTGACCAGGCAAGCCCAGGTTTTCGAACTGGCAACCTCAGCATTTCCATGTCGACGCTTTATCCACTGTGCCACCACAGGTCAGGCTGCAGAAGCTTTTTAGTTTGATAAAATCCCATTTGTTTATCTTGTCTTTTATTTTACTTGCCTGTGGAGACAAATCAGCAAATATATTGCTACGAGAGATGTCAGAGAGCTTACTGCCTAAGTTTTCTTCTAAGATGCTTATGGTTTTACGGCTTACATTTAAATCTTTTATCCATTTTGAGTTTATTTTTGTGAATGGTGTAAGTTGGTGGTCTAGTTTCATTTTGTGCAGGTAGCTGTCCAATTTTCCCAATACCATTTGTTGAAAAGGTGTCTTTACTCCAATGTATGCTTTTACCTCCTTTGTCAAATATCAGTTGTTCATAAAAGTGTGTGTTTATTTCTGGGTTCTTAGTTCTGTTCCATTGATCTCTATGACTGTTCTTATGCCAGTACCAGGCTGTTTTGAGTACAATGGCCTTATAATATAACTTGATATCTGGAAGTGTGATACCTCAAACTTTATTCTTCATTTTCAAGATTGCTGAGGCTATTTGTGTTTTCTTTTGGTTCCATATAAATTTTTGGAATATGTGTTCTATATCTTTGAAGTAAGTCATTGGTATTTAATCGGTATTGCATTGAATTTATAAATTGCTTTGGGTAATATAGACATTTTAATGATGTTACTTCTTCCTAACCATGAGCACGGTATATGCTTCCACTTGTTTGTATCTTCCCTGATTTATTTTATCAATTTTTTATAATTTTCCAAGTACAAGCCTTTAATCTCCCTGGTTAAATTTATTCCTAGGTACTTTATTTTTTTGGTTGCAATGGTAAAGGGGATTGATTCCTTAATTTCTCTTTCTGACAGTTCATTGTTAGTATATAAAAATGCCTCTGATTTCTGAGTAATAATTTTATATCCTGCCACCTTGCTGAATTCATTTATCAGATCTAGTAGTTTTTTTATTGTGACTTCAGGGTTTTCAATTTACAATATCATATCATCTGAAAATAATGATAGTTTTATTTTTTTTCCAATTTGGATGCCTTTTATTTCTTTTTCTTGTCTGATTGCTGTGGCTAAGACTTCCAGAACTATGTTGAATAAGAGTGGTGAAAGGGGGCACCCCTGCTTTGTTTCTGATCTTAAGGGGATTGCTTTTAATTTTTGCCCATTGAGTATGATGTTCGCTGTGGGTTTGTCATAGATGGCCTTTATCATGTTGAGGTATGTTTCCTGTATTACCACTTTGCTGAGAGTTTTGATCATGAATGGGTGCCGGATTTTATCAAATGCTTTTTCTGCATCTATTGAAATTATCATGTGGTTTTTCTCCTTCCTTTTGTTTATGTGATGAATCACATTGATTGATTTGCGAATATTGTACCAGTCTTGCCTCCCAAGAATAACTCCCACTTGATCATGGTAATGATTTTTTTTCATATATTGCTGGATCCAGTTTGCTAATATTTTGTTGAGGATTTTAGCATCTAAATTCATCAGGGATATTGGCCTATAATTTTCTTTCTTTGTGTTGTCTTTGCCTGGTTTTGGAATCAGAATTATGCTTGCCTCATAAAAGGAGCTTGTAAGTCTTCCTTCCTCGTGAATTTTTTGAAACAGCTTGAGAAGGATAGGAGTTAGTTCTTCTTTAAATATTTGGTAGAATTCACTTATGAAGCCATCAGGCCCAGGACTTCTTTTTTGGAGGTTTTTTGATAACTCTTTCAATCTCATTTGTTGTAATTGGTCTGTTTAGGTTTTCTGATTCTTCCAGATTAATTTTTAGAAGATTATATGTTTCAAGGAATTTGTCCATTTCATAGGTTGTCTAGTTTTTTGGCGTATAGTTCTTCATAGTATTTTCCTACAATATTTTGTATTTCTGTTGTGTCAGTTGTTATTTCTCCACTCTCATTTCTAATTTTACTTATATGAGTCCTCTCTCTTTTTTTCTCGGTGAGTCTGCTTAAAGGTTCATCTATCTTGTTTACCTTTTCAAAGACCCAGCTCCTAGTTTCATTGATCCTCTGTATCGTTTCTCTAGCCTCTATGTCATTTATTTTTGCTCTGATCTTTATTATTTCCTTCCTTCTACTAGCTCTGGGATTTACTTGCTGTTCTTTTTCTAGTTCTGTTAGATGTAGGGTCAAGTTGTTTATTTGAGCTTTTTTTAGCTTCTTGAGGTATGCCTGTAATACTATGAACTTCCCTCTCAGGACTGCTTTTGCTGTGCCCCAAAAATTTTGAGTTGATGTATGCTCCTTTTTGTTCGTTTCTAGAAATTTTTTAATTTCTTCTTTGATCTCATTGTTAACCCATTCATTATTTAATAACATGCTCTTTAGTTTCCAAGTGTTTGAGTATTTTTCATTTTTTCTGTTGTGGTTGATTTCTAATTTCATGCCATTGTGATCAAAGAAAGTGCTCAATATGATTTCAATCTTCTTAAAATTGTTGAGACCGCTTTTGTGCCCTAACATGTGGTCTATTCTAGAGAATGTACCATTGGCACTTGAAAAAAATGTATATTCTGCTGTTTTAGGGTGAAATGTTCTGAAGATATTTATTAAATTGAGTTGATCTGTTATGTCCTTTAAGTCTGCTGTTTCTTTGTTAATTTTCTTTCTTGAGGATCTATCTAATGATGTTAGTGGGGTATTGAACTCCCCTACTATTGTAGTATTGCTGTTGATCTCGCCCTTTAAATCCATCAAAGTTTGCTTTATATATTTAGGTGCTCCTATATTAGGTGCGTAGATATTTATAATGGTTATATCTTCCTGTTGGATTGCTCCCTTTATCATTATGTAGTAACCTTCTTTATCTCTAACTATAGTCTTTGTTTTAAAGTCCATTTTGTCTGATATAAATATTGCTACCCCAGTTTTTTTTTCATTTCCATTTGCGTGAAATATTATTTTTCCTTCCTTTTATTTTCAGTCTATGTGCATCTTTTGTTTTAAGGTGTGTCTCTTGTAGACAGCATATGTATGGGTTCTGTTTTCTTATCCATGCAGCTACCTTATGTCTTTTGATCGGATCATTTAATCCATTTACATTTAAGGTTATTATTGATATGTAGTTGTTTATTGCCATTTTATTCTTTAAAGCTGTATTTCTCTTTTGCTATATTCTTTTTCTCCTTTGATCTGTTTACAACATGCCCCTTAGCATTTCTTGCAGCCTTGGGTTGGTAGTAGTGAATTCCTTGAGTTGTTTTTTTTTTTTTTTGTCTGGAAAGCTTTTTATTTCTCCTTCAATTTTAAATGATAGCCTTGCTGGATAAAATAGTCTTGGTTGTAGGCTTTTGTTCTGCATTACTTTGAATATATCTCCATTCCCTACTGGCCTCAAGTGTTTCTGTTGAGAAGTCAGATCTCATCCTTATGGGAGCTCCTTTGTAGGTGATAGTCTTTTTTTCTCTAGCAGCTTTTAATATTTTCTCTTTATCACTTAGCTTTGGTATTTTAATTATGATGTGTCTTGGTGTTGATTTCTTTGGGTTTCTTTTTAGTGAAGTTCTCTGTGCTTCTTGAACATGTGAGATGTTTTCCTGCCTTAATTGAGGGAAGTTTTCAGCTATGATATACTTGAACAAAGTTTCTATCCCTTGTTCTTTCTCTTCTTCTTCAGGAACCCCTATGATGCAGATGTTATTTCTCTTCATGTTGTCACAGAGCTTTCTTTAAGTTTTCTCAGATTTTTTGAGCCTCTTTTCTTTTTTCTGCTCTGCTTCCATGCTTTTATTTATCTTGTCCTCTAACTCACTGATTTGATTCTCAGCTTAATCCATCCTGCTTTTAATTCCTTCCATTGTGTTCTTCATTTCTGATATTGTATTTGTCATTTCTGGCTGATTCTTTTTTATTATTTCAATGTCCTTTTTTATATTTGCTATCTCTTTATTTAGGTGTTTGTAATGACCTTCTATTGTTGTTCTAATATCTTTGAGCATCCTAACAATCATTATTTTAAATTCTGCATCTGGTAATTTGGTTATATCTGATTCATTCAGGTCCTTTTCTGGGGATTTTTCTTGATTAATTTGTGTTGCATTTCTCTGCCTTCTCATTTTCTCTGTGTAAAGGAATGTTTTGGCCACTAGAGTCCACTGGGTGTGCCCTCTGTTCCCTAGGTATGGTCTGTCTGCAGGCCTGCCACCCCCTCTGCTGTTGCTGCCTAGTGCGTTTGGGTATGGGCGTTGCTGGTGCCTGCCCAGTGGGGCTGTTGCTGTGGTTTCTGCCTTTCCTTCATGGGAGTGGCTGTGATCACGTGCTCCAGTGTATAAACCTTGGTGGCCTTGGTCTTTGCCCCGCCCTTGTGGGTGGCATTATTCTCGGCCCTGAGGGTAGTGGCGAGCACCTTTGCTCAGCTGCGGGTCTCCACCTGTTTCCGTTCTTTCTCCTTGCCCTTGCAGGAGGAGCCTGCTCATAGGATGGCTGCAAACCTTGGCTCCACAGTCCAGGCGGGACTGCGTGCCCACACTCAGTAGCGGGATTCTGCCTGTTCTGGGTTTTTGGCTCCACCCGCATGGGCGGAGCCAGCTCCCAAGTCAGGCCTCAAGCCTTGTTTCTGTGGGTGGGGCAAGGCTGTGCTCCTGCGCCCTTGCTCAAAGGCTGGTCTCCACCCCTTCTGGGGTTCCCGCCCTTCTCCCACAGGCTGGATTGCAGGCTGCCTGCAGCTGGGCTTGACTGCTTTTGCACGCCCCCTCCTACCCAGCCGGGCAACACTGAGCTCACACCTGGGCCCAGTGGTGGCCAGCCAGCTTCCGCCCTTGCTGACAGAACCACGCTTCTGCATCTTGCCGCCACCCACCCTCTGGCGAGCCCTCAGCCATGTGGGTGGGGGTGCTGCAGCTCAGATCCTAACACTCACTACTGTAGTCCCGGAAGCTCCCTCCTTCTAAGCGACTCTGCCCTAGTGCCGTGGGAGAGCATATTTGGCTGGTGTCCTGCTTCCCTTTGCTGGTATTGCTGTTTCCAGGGGAAATATTTGCTTCAGATTTGGGGAGTGGCTTGTCCCAGGGTTTAGGGTGGCTGTCTCCCAAAATGTTTCTCCCTGTTCCTCCTAGATTACACTCTCTTCCTGCTACTCCGGTACTCTCCTCTCTCCTCATCCCCCGAAGCCCCGGGTGAGTGTTTGTGAGAGAGGTGTTCTGCACGGTCCCTTTAAGAAGAATCCTAGGTCTGAGAAATCAGTCTCTTTCTCACAAACAGTATCTTGACTTGTTTCCAGCTAAATACTGTCCATATGCCTCTTCTAGGCTCTGGGGCTGCAGGCTGGGGCTTTGTTCCTGGGATTCAGGACCCTCCCCTCTCTGCTAAACTCACTTCCCGCCATGCAAGTCTCTCCTGGCTGCCGTTCACTCCGGGGAGCTGAGCAGCCCTCTCTGCATTTCTGCTTTTCCTACCAATCTCGGTGTGGCTTCTTCAGTGTTCCTTGGTTGAAGAGTCTTCTTAGTTTAATCCAAAGTTGGTTTTTCCAGATGACAGTTCTTAAAATTAGTTTGTAATCCTCTTTGGTTCTGGGAGGTGGATGTTAGTACGTCCGCCTGTTCCCCCCTCATTATTCTTATATTGCTGATTCTGATTGAGTCAGATAATTCTTGTAGAGCTCTCTCAGTTTTTTTTTAATTCATGAGTCTCTCTCCTCTTCTCTCTGTAGCATCTTTAGTTACCTGTCTTCAATGTCACTGATTCTTTCGTCTATCTGGCTTATTCTTTTAGCTAAACTTGCTACCTCAGTCTTTAATTGACATATTGAGTTCTTCATCTCTGTTTTTAAAGTTCCAATCTCCTTTGTGTGGTATTCATTTTGTTCATTAATTTGTTTTCTGAGCTCATTGAGTTGCCTGTTGGTGTTTTCTCGTATCTTGAATATTTTCAGGACTTCAATTTTGAATTCTCTATCATTTAACTCCAAGGCTTCCATGTAATTGAGATTCTTTTTCTGGAAATTTTTCATTTTATTTCTGAAATATATATCTGTCTTGTGTAGCCATAATATTTTATTTCTTCTTCCTTAATGGCATTTGAGAGTGGTGTTGATAACAATCCTAACAGAAAATTTCAAAAATACTATAAAAATATAAAAATGTAAAAATTTATGATGAGTAAAGAAGAAAAACCATGGGAAAGAAGATCAGAAGCAATGAAAATACTTGAGAACAAAACGCCCACAAAAAAAAAAGAATAAAAATTTTAAAAAATGAAATTCAAAAATGAAAAAAGGAGAAAGGAATAGAAGAAATAAATGAAAAAGGGGGGAAATAAAAAATAAATTTTGGTTTTAGAGGTTTCTTCCAGTACGTGTCTCTGTATTACAACTTTTAGCTCTTTGAAGTTCTTCCACTGTCAGCTGAGATGTTGTCACAATGATGTGGGTGGGACCACAGTCATGTTTGTGGTTGGAGCATAATGTGAGGACTTTACATCTTTAGCAATGGTGATCTCAGGCTTCTGGGTTCTCCTTTCCATTATCTTAATGGACCTGGGGTCTGGACATGGAACACCTTTGTTCTTCAAGGGAGAAAGTTGCTCTGGAGAGCTAGCTGTGGCATTTGTCTCTGCCACTCTTTGTACAGCGAAGTGAGGCAGGTGCTATTGGGGAGGCTGGGGCCTGTACTTTAACTTTCTCTGTCTCTTCTGAGGGCATGCTGCAGGCAGACCACAAGAACACTGGCCATGATCCCCTGGCCACTTTGGTTTATCTTTCCTTCTGCCCGTCTGTCTCACCATTCCTCCCAGAAGAAGGAGACCCAGTCACTCTGGGGTTCCCTCTCCATATCTTTCAGACAAAATCCATAGAGCCCGAGCTTCCCTACTCTCAGTAGTCTACCAGAGGAAAAAATCACTCTGGATTTGTCTCCTCTCCTCTCCAAAGCTCACTGCAAATATGTTTTATCTCCTGCATCATTTCACCTTTAGTCCATTCAGTGCATGGATATTTCAGGTGCTCCTGAGAGCCCAGCAGGGGTTCCTTTACTGTGTTATCATTGTTCCATTTGTCAAAATTTCAAGGGGAACAATCAGAAGTATCTCTCAGGTTGCCATTACTCTGAAATCATTTTCTGAAGTGATACAGAATTTTTTTTTAAATGATGGAAGGATCAATTGTTCAATAAGTGATGTTAAGTCAACTGGTAATTTTTCTGAGGCAAAAAGAGATAAACCTGGAATAACTTATTTCTTCTTTAAAAATAAATGTCAGGTGGGTGAAAGATTTAAACAAAGAATAGGTTTAGAAAATGTTTCTTAGAAGAAAGCATGGGGAAAATGTTTATATCCATGAAATAGAAAAAACCCTTCCTAAATCAAGAGAAAAAACCCAGAAACTTTAAATAAAAGTAATGATAAACTTAATGACATGAAAAATTTACAAATTTTCTCAACAAAAAAACACCCTGGAAAAGTCTGAAGATAAATGGAAACTGGAAAACATATTTACAACACATATGACAAAGAAAAAGCTAGGTTTCCTAGGAGAGAAAGAACCCTTCTAAATCTCTCCAAATAAAAATGAAACCAGTGTAAGAATGAGCAAAGTGCATGAACAGGCTAATCATATATATATATATATATATATATATATATATATATATATATATATATATATATATGACCTATAAGTATTAAAAGATGTTTAATATCACCCATAATTTAAAAAACCTAAATGAAAACAAGTATATAATATTATTTCACTTATTAGATTGTTAAAGATCCAAATATTTAATCACCCATAGAAAAATAGTCACCTACACAGAGTAGGGGAAACTGCGAGTCAATAGGGACTCTCATATATTATTGGTTGAAAGGGCTATTGATGGAATTAGTTTGGAAGGGAATTAAGAACATTTATCAAAGTAAAAAATGCATATAACCATTGATCCATTAACTATATTACTCAGACTTATTCTTGTAGAAATAATATGCTAAAATATGTACACATCCATACAGAAGTATATTTATTGCAAGTCTGTTTATCACAGCAAAAGTGTAGAAACACTCTTCATGCATTCATTCAGGTAAATGCTTAAATAAATTCTGTACAATGTGAATCTGTTCCAAGAATGTGGCAGATTTATATGTACCTATTAAAAAGTTTCTGAGGTACATGGTTAAACGTACAAAAGCAGTATACAGAACAGTGCGAATACTATGCTCTTATTTGTATAAAAAAATAGATAAAGAGATACAACTTTTATATGCAAGTATATAGAAAACACTGTTAATAGTGAATGCCCATAGGGGAAGGATCTGGGTGTCCTAGCTGGTAGGGATATATCTCTGCCAGTGTGTACTCTTTTGCCTTGTTGAAAATTTGTACCATGTGCATGTGTTTTAATAAAAGAATATTATTAATTAAGAAAAAAAGAAAGTCATGAGACATTTGTATTGAGCACCAGACAGAAAAATTCCTCTTAGTATGTATATTATCTGAAATAAAAGAAAATAATTTTACAGGTGTCAGCTTGAAACAGCAGAAGAAAGGTATGGTTTAAAAGTTTCTGGCAAGCAAGAGATGGTAAATGAAAATTAATTGTACCAATGCTGTTCTTATTAATTAAAGATTTGTAGGATATCAATGGTGCACTCTGTTTAAAGTGATACTTTTGTTACTTTTTTAGCTATTGAAGAATTGACAAATATAATTGTGTATATTAAAGTGATGATTTGATAAGTATATATTGTTAAATAATTACCAGGATCAAGATAATTAACACATCCATCACCTCACCTTTCATAAACATTACTTTTGTTCATTTACTGTTTAAGAGCTTTTATCACTTCAGATTTTTGTTTCCGACACTATTTTCTCATGCATTTTCCCCAATATTGAAATAACTTTTTTGAGGTTCTTGTGATTATAAAAACAATACTTATTCATTATAAAAAAACTGAGATAATATAGAAAAATATTAAAACTATGTTAAAAGAACCTATGGACCTGCTACCTGGGCCAAATCGCTATTATATTTTGGTGTCTGTCCTTCAGAATTACACATACGTATTAGCAAATGTTTTAATGACTACTATAAATTGCACATTTTACAATATAACATTACACATACTATGCTATAGCCAGATTTCCCAACCAATATTAAATAATAGACAAATTTCTATGCCAACTAGTAAAGATATGAATCATCATATATACATCATGTGTAACAAATATAAATTGTATTGTAATGTTAAAGTTTTGTGGGGTTTTTTGTATTTTTCTGAAGTTGGAAACGGGGAGGCAGTCAGACAGACTCCCGCATGAGCCCGACTGGGATGCACTCGGCATGCCCACCAGGGGGCAATGCTCTGCCCATCTGGGGCATTGCTCTGTTGCAACCAGAGCCATTCTAGCGCCTAAGGCAGAGGTCATAGAGCCATCCTCAGTGCCCAGGCCAACTTTGTTCCAATGGAGCCCTGGTTGCGGGAGGGGAAGAGAGAGACAGAGAGGAAGGAGAGGGGGAGGGGTAGAGAAGCAGATGGGCGCTTCTCCTGTGTGTCCTGGCCAGGAATTGAACCCGGGACTCCTGCACGCCAGGCCGATGCTCTACCACTGAGAAAACCGGCCAGGGCTTAATGTTAAAGTTTTATAATTTATTTACTCAATTTATTGTTTGTTAATATAAAGTTTTTAATTCTTTTTTTTCCCATAGACAGAGAGAGAGTAAGAGAGAGGGATAGACAGGGACAGACAGACAGGAACAGAGAGATAAGAAGCATCAATCATTAGTTTTTTGTTGCGTGTTGCAATACCTTAGTTGTTCATTGATTGCTGTCTCATATGTGCCTTGACCGCAGGCCTTCAGCAGACCGAGTAACCCCTTGCTTGAGCCGGCAACCTTGGGCCCAAGCTGGTGAGCTTTGCTCAAACTAGATGATCCCACACTCAAGCTGGCGAGCTCAGGGTCTTGAACCTGGGTCCTCCACATCCCAGTCCGACGCTCTATCTACTGCACCACCGCCTGGTCAGGCGAACGGGCAATTTCTTAATATCCCTATGACATGGCCTTTTCCTGTCAGTTCTGGTCATCTTACTTTGGTGTCCTCAGATACAGTATCAACATGGACTCAGGGTGGGGAAGCTGAGCCTCTCAAAGGTGACGCTCTTTTGGCTGAACTCTCTGGAGCCAGCCAGGTCTTCTTCCCCTCTACTGTGCCCAAAAGACACAAGACAACTTGGCCTGAGGATAGAGCTCAGTGACTTAGGAGAACATTTGGGCATATTTGGGCAGGCTGCAGTGGTGTGGGGAATGAGGTCACTGGCCTCCTCCACATTTCGCTACCCCTGAACACTACTCAGATCCTGCCCTTTGCTGGAACTCATTGTGCTCTATTCTGTGGTTGCAGGGTGTCCTTTACTAAGTGCATGTTCTGAATGACAAGCTTATCGTGGTTTGCTTCCATAGCCCTTCTCCTTCTGTCTCGCCTCAACCACCACTAATAACAAATTTTGGCTCTTTAGGACCAATGTCATAATGCAGAACTGCTGCATTGGAACAGTTTAACTCTGGAGAAGTTAGTAGACATTTGAGCTCCAATGTCATCAATTGTAAAAGTGGGGAGAGGGAGTAGTTAGACCCCCTACCTCACAACATATACAAAAATTAATGTCAGAACTAAAATGCAAAACTCTTAGAAGAAAATAGCAATAAATCTTTGTGATCTTTGATTAGATATGACACCAAAAATACAAGCAACAAAATTATTTGGAATATTATTTGGCCATAAACAGGAATAAGGCGCTGATACATGCTGCAACATGCATAAGCTGTGAAAACACTATGTTAAGTGAAAGAAGCCAGTCACAAAAGACCATGAATTGCAGGATTTTATTGATGCAAAAGGTCCATAGGCAAATCCATAGGGACAGAAAGGAGAACAGTTTTTTAGTGCTTATGACTGGAGCAGATAGGACAAGTAGGGGATAGGAGGTGAGACAGCTAAGGGGAATAGACTTTCTTTTGGAGGTAATAAAAATGTTTTAAAATTGAATGTGTTAATAATTGCACAACTTTGTAAACATACTAACAGTTGTTTAATTATATACTCTAAGTGGGTGAATTGTATGGTATGTGTGAATTGTATCTCAATAAAGCTATTTTTAAATGGGGGAAAAGCAGTTCAAAGGAGGAAGCAATTTTTTTGATATGGAACTATGGGGAAAGCTTTATGAAGTTTGCAGCACTAATCTTGTGTGTGTGTGTGTGTGTGTGTGTGTGTGTGTGTGTGTGTGACAGAAACAGAGAGAGAGAGACAAAGAGGACAGATAGGGACAGACAGACAAGAAGTGAGAGAGATGAGAAGCATCAATTATTCGTGTGGCACCCTAGTTGTTCATTGATTGCTTTCTCATATATGCCTTGACCAGGAGGCTACAGTAGACCAAGGGACCCCTTGCTCAAGCCAGCAACCTTGGGTTCAAGCTGGTGAGCTATGCTTAAAGCACATAAGCCCACCCTCAAGCGGAGACGTCGGGGTTTCAAACCTGGGTCCTCTGTGTCTCAGTCCGAGGCTCTATCCATTGCGTCACCACCTGATTAGGCTGCAGCACTGATCTTTATAGGAGGGAAGAGAAAAGAGACAATCTATAAAGAAAGATTAGAATTTTTATTTTTTTTATTTTTTAATCTTATTTTTATTAATTTTAATGCAGTGACATTGATAAATCAGGGTACATATGTTCTGAGAAAACATCTCCAGATTATTTTGACCTTTGATTATGCTGCATACCCCTCACTCAAAGCCAAATCGTCCTCCATCACCTTCTATCTGGTTTTCTTTGTGCCCCGACACTCCCCCCACTCCCTCCCTCTCCTTCCTCGCCCCTTCCCCACCCCTCCACCCCACTCCCTGTTACCATCACATTCTTGTCCATGTCTCTGAGTCTCATTTTTATGTCCCATCTATGCATTGGTTCATATAGTTCTTAGTTTTTTTAAAAAGGCAAATAAAGAGTCAGCAGGGAAAGCCTGGTTGGCTTTTCAGACAGTTGTGATAAGTTGACAATTTGTTTGGTAGATACTCCACTGTATCCAGGGACTGGCATTCAGGCATTTTATCAATAGTATCTCATTTACTTATATATGTACATATTTATATATGTTTATGTATATATATAATTAAGAAAATAATTACTAATACCTTGATAACTTGGCAATCTTTTTCAACATATGAAGCAAAATTTAAAATGTGGTCAAAACTATATAAGCATTTATTAAATATCTTCATAAACTTGACATAAATTTTAGCAATGAAACATGAAGTTATATATATAGTTTAATTTTAAAAATACATAGTTCAGGCCCTAGCAGATTGGCTCAGTGGTAGAGCATGTAGAAGTCCCAGGTTCGAATCCCGGCCAGGGCACACAGGAGAAGCGCCCATCTGCTTCTCCACCCTTCCCCCTCTCCTTTCTCTCTATTTTTCTCTTCTTCTCCCATAGCCAAGGCTTCACTGGAGCAAAAGTTTTCCCATGTGCTGAGGATGGCTCCATGGCCTCTGCCTCAGGCACTGGAATGCCTCCGGTTGCAATGGAGCAATGCCCCAGATGAGCAGAGCATCACTCCCCGGTGAGCATTCCAAGTGGGTCTTGTTCGGGTGTATGCGGGAGTCTGTCTGCCTCCCTGCTTCTCAATTTGGAAAAATACAAGAAAAACAAAAAACACAGTACATATTTGGCAAATATTTTTATTATGATGTTATCATTTATAAATATAGATTTAAAGCTAACATCTATTTTCACCTTTCTGCCAACTAAAAACATATTTATCTTTTAAAATGCATTGGAGCTTCTGTTTTCAACTGAGAGATGTAGAGCGCTTGAATGAGTATTGCTCCCACCCTAAAAACAAGAAAAAAAGCTGAACAAACTGCAAATTAATAAAATTTTTGATCCTTTCAAAGAATTAAGTTTGAAGACAAAACAAGTAACTAAAAATTGCAACAAAAAAAACACCCCCCCAAAAAAAACAGGATTTATTTAAAAATGTATATAGCAGTCCTTACCTTTACTACTAGAAACAGTACAAAAAGAGGTATGAGTAATAATTAGTGGAAATAAAACAAAATTACAAAAAAAGTCAGTTAAAGCCAGATCAGGTACAGCAAGGGCAACAGAAACATAGAACAAGTGGCACACACACTCACATATTCATAATTAATATCATGCATATATGAAGAAGTAGAAATAGTGTCTTTCTAATTTCTCCCTTTGTTAAAAGGAAATAATAGTATCTTCAACTGGAAGATAGTATCATAATAATATCTTCCTTAGAGGGTGGTTTTGAGGAGTAAACTAGAATTAATATATTCAAATGTTTAGTGCAACTCCTGGCACATAGTAGGATGTTAGTAGGCCCAGTATATATTGAATGGTATATAAGCTCTAGGAATAGTTGAAATTGAAGTGGTCTGGATTGCATAAGGTTTGTTTATTGACAAAGTAGGATCCATTTTTAGCTTTGTTGGATGACCAGGATGACCAGAACATAGAATATTCTTAGATTAGGTGATGGAAAGAGGGGTGTGTTTGTGTGTGGAGGAGGTGGGAGTGAAAATAGAAAGTGAAATTAGTAAGTGAACTGAGGCTGATATACAGGCTAATAAATCCCTAATGCAATTCTAGTCACACATACACACACACACACACACACACACACACACACACACACACAGAGCAAGGCTAATGATCATTATCACCTTATCAAAACAAAAAAATGAGGTTCCTTATTTGCTAACTGTCACTGATCTAACAGTGGTGCTGTGTCCAAGAAAATCAGTCTTGGTGCCACTTTGACTTGGTAGGTGGGGGGCTACAGGGGGTGATAGTAGGCTGCCAACTCCTGTTGGGTAACAAAGCACTTTCAAATCTGCCAAATTCAAAGGATTGCTGTAGCAGTCACAGGACTGGAGACACCTGGAGTGAAATTCACAGAAAACCTCACATTTCTTCATATGCCATTATTTGGTTCCCAACGTGATGCTAAGCTTTAGCAAATCTACAGGAAACCACTGCATTTGGAGTCTCCTGCTCTGTTTTGTTTCCATCTGTAAGCTGCTAGCAAACACCCTATGGTGAATCTGCCTCTGTGGGATGAGACCTGGAAGAAGAAAAAGGGAAGAATCTCTAAATGTAAAGCTTTTCACAATGGAGACCATGTAAAAGATTCAGTGGAGTCAAGGAAGTATAACATCACTTCTGGATTATAGTCACCATATGCAGTTCTGACTAACCAAATGAGGTCTTGGTTTGCTTGGTTACTGCCTGCGGAGCTTGGGAGATGGATGGAAATTGAGCTAGTGTGATGTCATAAATGCCAAAGAGCAAGAGACAGCACTCTAGATGCCTGGGATTGGAGAAGCAGAAACTTGTATTTTATTTTGATGTGCACTTAGGCAAAATTGGGATAAAAGTAAGAACAGGGAAACTGGAACTGTAACTCATTTATTTTTCAAATTCATGTTAAAAAAACCAGCTGATTTTATAATGTGAAAAATGTAGGACATTATGCTCTCATTCATTATTTCAGCGCTGTCCTGATTCCCTGATTTGTCTTAACGTGGCCCTTTCCATCCTCCAACCCGACCTTTCTTAAAGTCAAATCTGAGCATGTCACTGCCCTACTTAAAAATCTTCCATGACTCCATGACCTAGAGAAAAACATAATAATCTCAGCAGATACTTTGTAATCTCACCCCATAAATATCTCCAGCTTGTCCTCTTTCTGAAATCATATCTACTCATGTATTTATGCTCCATAAATATCAAAATGCTTGTAATTCCCTGCACATACTCTATTAATGGCATGCCCTCATATCTTTGTATATATTGTTCCTTCTCTGGAAAGCTGTTTCTGCACCATTTGGCCTGGATAACTCCCACTTCATCTACCATGATCAAATAACTTTTGATCCTCCCTGAGATTTCCTTTAACAGTGGCAGCATAGGGAAATGTGCTGCCACTGTTACTTGTGCATATTTTAATTGCTGCATTTATTATAATGCATTAGATATTGTTTACTTTATATGCCTTCCACAATAGACTGCAAGTTCCTTCAGGACAGAGACTTATTCTTTGGTTACCAGAGACCTAGTATACAATAAACATCAAATACATGGATGATCAATGCCGGGTAGATTATTGTTTTCCTTAATGAATCTAAAAGCTATAAGACGATAGAATCCGAGAGGCACTGTCTATGATCTAGTTATTTTCAGACACATCTTTCCAAGTAATCACTTAGATCGCAACACTCTTTCTTTCTTTCTTTCTTTTTCTCTTTCTTTCTTTCTCTTTCTTTCTTTCTTTCTTTCTTTCTTTCTTTCTTTCTTTCTTTCTTTCTTTCTTTCTTTCTTTCTTTCTTTCTTTCTTTCTTCTCTCTCTCTCTCTTTCTTTCTTTCTTTCTTTTTCTTTCTTTTTTCTCTCTCTCTCCCTCTTTCCCTCTCTTTCTTTCTTTCTTGCTTGCTTTCACAATTTGTGGATAGTTTCTGTTTCCCAAAATCTTTTGAATTTTTCTATCTGTTGGTCAAAGAGTATGTATTGAAATCTACAGTAGGTTGATACAACATGGTAAAGAGATCACTTTATCCCCTTCCTGAATTTGTATGTGGATAGTGGTAATCTACTATCCTGATTGCCTGGAACTGTCCCAGTTTTAACATTGTACAGCCCCCTGTGCTGAGGAACCCCTCAGTCCTGAGCAAAGCAGAGGGTCAGCCATCCTAAGAGATACTCAATAATGCATCTTCTTGTTTCCTTATCTCTGACATAAACCAGAGCAAGGGCAAAAGTGTGTATGTGCATAGTATTGATATGAATTATGTACTCACAATACTTTCCAGGGATGAAAATAGAAAGGAAAAGAAGGGCCTAAATTAAAGACATTCATCTACTCTGAAGATTAGTCTGTTTCCTAAAGAAAACTAGTGAAGATAGGTGTTTACTGATATTTTGAATTTAAGGCCAAGAGTTGAAATTTACCTTGCCAAGGGAGGGCATTCAGCTTACTTGGAAAGTCACAGAGCCTTGTCTTGCATCATTGGAGTAATAGAAGAGATCTCTTTCTTATACATACATGCAGAGAGGTTTGATTGAAGTCCAATGGAAACTTTTACCCTAAAATAGTCCAAAATAATAAATCAGATATTAGGGATAAGAGGAAAAATAAACAATAGAGAAAAAAACAGTTTGGCAAAATAAAAACAATATTGTACTAGGAGCCAGAATACATTGGTTTCAATCCCAATTCTACCACTTATTAACAATAAGGTTTATGCGATCATCCTGATATTGCTTTCATTATTTTCATATGGAATAGTAAAAGTATGTAACTATTTCAGAGGGCTGGGAGGAAAATAAAATTAAATACAAGTAAAATTTTTAATTGTAAAACATAATAAAACCTTTCACTGAAGTCTAGTAAATGGCCATTAGGCCAGTACAATAACAATAGATGGAACAGTAGACCTACATGTGTTTTGATATTTTGAGCTTTGCTAAATGATGGAAATCAACATGGGGGATATTATCATTTATTATTTCCTTTTAGATAAATATTTTTTTATTCTGTGAAAGGAGGGGATACAGACATACAGACTCCCACATGTGCCCCAACTGTGATTCACCTGGCAAGCTCACTAGGGGGTGATGCCCTGCCCATCTGGGGCATTGCTCCATTGGTCAGCAACTGAGCTCTTCTTAGTGCCTGAGATGGAAGGTATAGAGCTATCCTCAATGCCCAGGGCCAACTCACTCTACTTGAGCCGTGGCTAGAGGAGAGGACAAGAGAGACAGAGAAAGAGAAAAAAGCAAGAGGGGGAGGGGTGAAGAAGCAGATGGTCACTTCTCTTGTGTGCTCTCACTGGGAATTGAACCTGGGACATTCGATCGCTGGGCCGACACTCTACCACTGAGTCAACTGGCCATGGCTAGATAAACATTTATTAAACATATATTATGTTTCAAGCACAGTGCTATGAGTTGAGGAAAGAGTGATAGGTTTTGAGGAAATCAATCACTATCACAGTGTTAATAAATTGATATCCTGGGAAAATGAATGCAAACTTCCTCGTTACGTTTTTACATTAGTTAGGAAAGTGATTTAATCTTGGATGTGATTGTTGAGGGGACAAAAGTATGTATACTTTTAGATATCAAATGCAAAGGAAAAGTTGAGCTACCCTGGAAGCTAGCTGAAACTGCTTATGGAGTCCACTCCAGGTTATTTCAATAGTCTGAGTGGTGACAATTTTGTGAAGTTATAATTTTGTTTCTAGATGCAGCCAAAATTTTGAGCTAAAGCTGTGACTAAAGTGAGTGATTTTGACTTAATCAAATAAGTGGTGACTATTAAATAGTTTCTTGTGTGACTTACAAACCTACTCCAATGACATTTTTCAAAGAGGAGTTCTAAAAGGACATTGGAGCTATACCATAATTTTTCAAAAGTATGTGTTTTTCTGAAATAAAAGCTTTAAAGGAACAATCTTTTTACAAGTACACTTTTTCTGTTTATTTTTTTCAATTACATTTTTTTAATAATAAATAAGCCCATGATTAAAACTAGTTAAATAGAGGAGAAAAAGGTCTGTAACCCACCACCTTAACAAAATTAATATTTTTATTTTGTTTTGTTACATAATAGTCACTTCTCATAATGTAGTATTATCTATTTATAAAATAGAATTTCATGTTGTGGTATACATTTCAGCCATTTGAAACCCTGGATTAAAAAAATAGACAAATAAAAAAACCCAGAAACAAATAAAACAGGCCACTTGTTTTAGGCTGAAAAGACTATCCATGATTTGCTCCTCTTTTGAATGAATTAACAGATGCAAAATTATTCTGAGTACTTTATGCAGCTTCTTTCTTTAATGTGAAGGTTTCAGACATGCATGCATCTTAGAAGTAGCAAAGTTTAGGCTCTCTTTTGTTTCCTGCTATGACTTCCAGCTTCTCGGGAGTGACTGCTGTATCAGGAGTATGTAGCTGGTTAAATGAGGATTACTGTATATAACTTCACGTGAATTATCAAGGAACATAATAGGGCTCCCCATGGGGAGGCACCATATGTGGAAGAGCTGGCAATTTAAAGGAACACCCACAGGAAATTCCTGATGTTGTGTTGTAAACACAATTGTTAGTAAACACCATAAAATGAAAAAGTCTGCTGCATTTTTGGAAGCTAAGACTTAATATTACTGTTACAAAAGCCCTGAGAATTATAATTGTAATAAGAAATATAAAAATGATAATAGGAAGTAAAAAATTACCAAGGCTACAACTTTGGAAACTACAAACTGTGAGGAAAACAACAACCTTGGTTGTGTGTTTTTCTTTTATAAAATGCAAAGGAATATTTCTACTAGCACAATAACATGCTTCAAACTCATTTTGCATTTTCTCTGCCCAACTAAGGAATCAACCACTTTTCCAAGTTAAAAAGGTACAAGAACAATTTGAAATAAACCCCAGTGGCTTGAGATGCTGTTGTAATCTTCTCTTCTTCATGTATCAGCAAGAGAACATTCCCAATCTAGAGCAATGGCCAAATGCATACTCTCAACACTGGATAGATGAGATTGACAGGAGTTTATTAGTCACATATATTCACAGCCCAGGAGAATAGGGCACTAAATGGCACATAAGGACACAAGAATGTTGCTCTCGGTAACATCGGGAGCAAGTAAGCATGATGGGAAGCAAGCTTTGTAATGTCAAGAGGGTAGGATACTCCTTGGTTCCTGCAGGAGGATATGATTGGATGTTGGAATAGTTCCACAGTTTGGCAGAGACTTGAAATGCATTGCGCAGGGATAAGCAGACACTGCTTGGTCTCCTTGACAAGGAGGATTGTATAACTTGGGGACATATCTGTGGGAACAGAATGAGGAAAGGAACTTTTGATTAGGCCATTTGAGGCTCTCCTGATTTCACCAGATAAATAGGCAGCACAAAATAGGTTTTAATTTTAGGCTTTACAATCACAAACATAGTAAGTTGAATAATAAAATAAATTACGGTAATATTGGATTATAATTTGTAGAATAAAATGAATATTGATGATTCCATACTGATAAAAATAAATGATTGAATAAGGAACAACTCTTCTTATAAAAAATACACTTAACAAATGTAGAATAAAAGCAGATAACATAAAATCACCATTAAAAAAATCCCAGTAAGAATTGTTGCTGGAAAGATCTACTGAAGGTTGCTAACATGAATGGACAAAGTTTTGTAGAGAAACAGCCTATTTGTATAAGGTCTCAAAGTACCTTCTCCAAGATATTTATTGCTTACAAAGAGGAAAAAAAGTAACTTTACAGTAGGGCTGACACTATCTAAATTAAGTGATCAAGGTTAATATCACCAATAATAAGACATATAAACATCATGTACCCTCTGATATAATGAAGGGGCCAACTATCACCTCCGTACTAGTCTTCCCAAGGATGCATTAACTTCAATTTAAACATTGGAAAACATCAGAGAAATCCAAGTTGAAGAACACTGTAGAAAATAACTGATTAGATCCTGACTAGGCATTTGCACAATAAATAGAGCATCAACCTGGGACACTAAAGACCCAGGTTTGAAACATCAAGGTTGCTGGCTTGAGCACGGGCTCATCCAGCTTAAGCACGGGAGTCACCAGCTTGAGCGTGGGATCATAGACATGACCCATGGTCACTGGCTTGAGCCCAAGGTTGCTGGCTTGAGCAAGGAGTCACAGGCTCAGCAGGAGCCCCCCTGTCTAGACATGTATAAGAAAGCAATCAATGAACAACTAAAGTGCCACAACTATGAGATAGTGCTACTCATATCTTTCCCTGCCTGCCTGTCCCTGGCTGTCTCTCTCTCTCTCTCTCTCTCTCTCTCTCTCTCTCTTTCTCACTTTCTCTTTCTTTCCTGTGGGCTCACACGTACTAAAAAAAAAAAAACAAAGAATAACAAATTGTGCATCTGTCATAGATGTGAAAATGCTTACAGAGTACTTTAAAATGTTACAATCTGTCTATGGAGGAAATCTGTCATGTCCTCTGTCCACTGATTATGGCTAACTAGTTCCTTGACTAAGACAAGTGCCCCATATGCAATCCTTTGGATTCACACCCAGGGTTGGAGGACTCAAGACCTTCTGGGTGAATTTTTCACCAAGTGAGAGAAGCGGCAAGAACACAGATGTGACTTGTGAGTTTCCCGGATATTAGTGGAGAGGGCTGGTCCCCGCCCATTCAAAGGGGAGGGTGCCCATCGGGAAGAGGGCAAAGGGCTTTCACACAATAAATGGAAGTGCTCAGCTGAGAGAGAAAGGTCCCTTTATCCCCATCTCAGGGGAGGTGAGAAAAGACCTGCCACCAAGGCACTGCTATCCATGGTAAAGTGATGGGGTGCAGCCTTAGACCACCGGGGTGCTCTGGAAAAGCATGGGCTCTTTTAATGGTGAATTGTACTGCTATAGTTCCAATGACAGCAGTGGTCTGTGCCCATGTGTGTACAGGGGCTCGCTTTCTCACTTTCAAGCCCTTGCTAGGATGGTGGGGGGTCTGGATGGCCTTGTTGTTGGTATAGCAGGTAAAGCCCCATCAGCACCTCCTGGTTGCTGGCCCAGAAGGTTTGAGCTGAGGACTCTGTCCATGGAGAATGTACAATGGACCTGGGGTGATGAGTTTATACACTGGCTTTTCTGGGGCCACTGAACATAGGATGCTGGCTGTGTGGATACCACCCTTCCCGGAGCTGGTGAGGCTATAACCATGGCGTGAGTGGCTACAGCACAGCAATTGGGGGGTAGCTAGGAGAGAGCAGCTTCAAGTGAGCCTCCACCTTCCCACCCCAGACCTCCCCTATGCAGCCTTCCACCTATGTAGCCAGCCCCAACATGGCTGCCCAACTGCCTGCCTGCTTTGGCCCAACAGAGAGCTCCTTACAGCCCAAGAACTCTCTACTATTTTTGCAACTTTTTTTCATCTACCTACATGTATTCAAATTTTATTTTATTTTATTTATTTTTAGAGAGACAGAGTCAGAGAGAGATATAGGTAGGAACAGACAGACAGGAACAAAGAGATGAGAAGCACCGATCATTAGTTTTTCATTGCGACTCCTTAGTTGTTCATTGATTGCTTTTTCATATGTGCCTTGACTGTGGACTTTCAGCAGACCGAGTAACTCCTTGCTCAAGCCAGCGACCTCGGGTCCAAGCCGGTGAGCTTTGCTCAAACCAGGTGAGCCTGCGCTCAAGCTGGTGACCTCGGAGTCTCGAACCTGGGTCCTCCGCATCCCAGTCCAACACTCTATCCACTGTGCCACAACCTGGTCAGGCTACATGTATTCAAATTTTAAAAAGAACTCAAGCGCATCAACAAAAAAGCACAAGTGAACCAACAGCAACTAATTCATATTGTAAGATGCAGTTCTTGCAACTTGATCTATAGTTTCAATGCAATCCTAATCAAAATCCTAGCAATTTATTTTGTGGATATAAAAAAGTATATTTTAAAGTTTATATGGAATTAAAAAAATAATACATCATGATCAAGTGGGATTCATCCAAGAATCTCAAGGATGGTTCAACATACGTAAAATGGTTAACGTAATACACCATATCAACAAAACAAAGAACAAAAACCACATGATCTTATCAATAGACGCAGAAAAAGCTTTCGATAAAATACAACACAATTTTATGTTTAAGACTCTCAACAAAATGGGTATAGAAGGAAAATATCTCAACATGATAAAGGCCATATATGATAAACCATCAGCTAACATCATATTAAATGGCACAAAACTGAAGGCTTTCCCCCTTAAATCAGGAACAAGACAGGGTTGTCCACTCTCTCCACTCTTATTTAATGTGGTACTAGAGGTTCTAGCCAGAGCAATCAGACAAGACAAAGAAATAAAAGGCATCCATATCGGAAAAGAAGAAGTAAAGGTATCACTTTTTGCAGATGATATGATCCTATACATCGAAAACCCCAAAGAATCCACAAAAAGACTACTAGAAACAATAAGCCAAAACAGTAAGGTCGCAGGATACAAAATTAACATACAGAAGTCAATAGCCTTTCTATATGCCAACAATGAAACAACTGAGAAGGAACTCAAAAGAATAATCCCCTTCACGATTGCAACAAAAAAAAATAAAATACTTAGGAATAAACATAACAAAGAATGTAAAGGACTTATATAATGAAAACTATAAACCATTGTTAAGGGAAATCGAAAAAGATATAATGAGATGGAAGAATATTCCTTGTTCTTGGTTAGGAAGAATAAATATAATCAAGATGGCCATATTACTCAAAGCAATATACAAATTTAATGCAATTCCCATCAAAATTCCAATGACATTTTTTAAAGAAATGGAGCAAAAAATCATCAGATTTATACGGAACTATAAAAAAACCCGAATAGCCAAAGAAATCCTAAAGAAAAAGAATGAAGCTGGGGGCATTACAATACCTGACTTCAAATTATATTATAGGGCCATGACAATCAAAACAGCATGGTATTGGCAGAAAAATAGACACTCAGACCAATGGAACAGAATAGAAAACCCAGAAATAAAACCACATATATATGGTCAAATAATTTTTGATAAAGGGGCCAAGAACACACAATGGAGAAAAGAAAGCCTCTTCAATAAATGGTGCTGGGAAAATTGGAAAGCCACATGCAAAAGAATGAAACTGGACTACAGTTTGTCTCTCTGTACTAAAATTAACTCAAAATGGATCAAAGATTTAAACATAAGACCTGAAACAATTAAGAACACAGAAGAAGACATAGGTACTAAACTTATGGACCTGGGCTTTAAAGAGCATTTTATGAATTTGACTCCAAAGGCAAGAGAAGTGAAGGCAAAAATTAATGAATGGGACTACATCAGACTAAGAAGTTTTTGCTCAGCAAGAGAAACTGATAACAAAATAAACAGACAGCCAACTAAATGGGAAATGATATTTTCAAACAACAGCTCAGATAAGGGCCTAATATCCAAAATATACAAAGAACTCATAAAACTCAACAACAAACAAACAAACAATCCAATAAAAAAATGGGAAGGGAACATGAACAGACACTTCTCCCAGGAAGAAATACAAATGGCCAACAGATATACAAAAAGATGCTCATCTTCTTTAGTTATTAGAGAAATGTAAATCAAAACTGCAATGAGATACCACCTCACACCTGTTAGATTAGCTATTATTAACAAGACAGGTAATAACAAATGTTGGAGAGGCTGTGGAGAAAAAGGAACCCTCATACACTGTTGGTGGGAATGTAAAGTAGTACAACCATTATGGAAGAAAGTATGGTGGTTCCTCAAAAAACTGAAAATAGAACTACCTTATGACCCAGCAATCCCTCTACTGGGTATATACCCCAAAAACTCAGAAACATTGATATGTAAAGACACATGCAGCCCCATGTTTATTGCAGCATTGTTCACAGTGGCCGGGACATGGAAAGAACCAAAAAGCCCTTCAATAGATGACTGGATAAAGAAGATGTGGCACATATACACTATGGAATACTACTCAGCCATAAGAAATGATGACATCCGATCATTTACAACAAAATGGTGGGATCTTGATAACATTATACGAAGTAAAATAAGTAAATCAGAAAAAAACAGGAACTGCATTATTCCATACGTAGTTGGGACATAAAAGTGAGACTAAGAGACATTGATAAGAGTGTGGTGGTTACGGGGGGAGGAGGGAGAGGGAGAGGGAAAGGGGGAGGGGGAGGGGCACAAAGAAAACTAGATAGAAGGTGACAGAGGACAATCTGTCTTTGGGTGATGGGTATGCAACATAATTGAATGACAAGATAACCTGGACATGTTATCTTTGAATATATGTATCCTGATTTATTGATGTCGCCCCATTAAAAAAATAAAATTATTTTTAAAAAATAAAGTTTATATGGAGATACAAAAGACCCAGAATAGCCAGCACACTATTGAAGGAGAAGAATAAAGTTGGAAGACTGACAGTATTTAACTTCAAGACTTATTATAAATCTACAGTAATCAAGACAATGTAATGGCAAAAAAAATAGACAACTAGATTAATAGCACAGAATAGAAAACCCAGAAAAAGACCCACATAAATATGCAGATGGCAAAAAAGTATATGAAAGATGCTCCACATCATATGTCATCACAGAACTGACAATTAAAATAACAACCCGATATCTCTACATACCTATTGGGATGGCCATAATCTGGAATACTGACAACACCAAGTGCTGACAAAGATGTAGAGCAACAGAAACTCAGTCATTGCTGGTGAGAATGCAAAATAGTACAGCCACTCTGGAAACAGTTTAACAATTTCATACAAACTAAACACACTCTTACCATACAATTCAGCAATCATTCGTAGTAGCTTTGTTCATAATTGCAAAAAACCTGTAAGCAACCAAGATGTCCTTCTGTAGATGAATGGATAAATACACTGTGGTACATCAGACAATGGAATATTATTTGGCCCTAAAAGGAAATGAAATGTCAGGCCATGAGAAGACATTGGAGGAACCTTAAACACATAGTACTAAGTGAAAGAAGCCAATCTGAAAAGGGTACATATTGTATGATTCCAACTAATACGCTTATTGAATTGTTTAACCATCACCAAAATCTAGTTTTAGAACTTTCCCACCATCCCAGTAAGATCCCTTGTGCTAAAGCAAACAAATAAACAAAATAGAGACAGACTCATAGATACAGAGGAAAGACTAATGGTTTCCAGAGGGGAAGGAGGTTGGGGGACTGAGTGAAAAAGTGAAACAATTAAGAAATTCAAATTGGTAGTTACAGGATAGTCGTAGGGAAGTAAAGTACAGCAAATGGAATAGAGTCAGTGATATTGTAATAATTATGTACGGTGCCAGGGGGGTACTGGAAATATCAAGGGGAACACTTTGTAAAGTATACGATTGTCTGACCACTGTGCTGTACACCTGAAACTAACGCAAATAATATTGAATGTAAACTGTAATTGAAAAAATAAAAAAAAACAGGTCACCTATACTATTTGTAGTCAATCCCACTCCCCAAGCAACCACTGAATCTATTCTATTTTCTGATATAGACAATTTACACAAAAGGAATCAAACAATATGTGGTCCCCTTTGTGACTGGCTTCTTTCATTTGATGTAATGTTTTTGAGGTTCATCCATATTGTAGAATGTATCAATATTTTTAAATTTTTTCTTAAAAAAATCTCAGCCTCCATTTCCATTTATTCATTAATTCTATTTTATTTTGAGTCACAGATTCCTGCTTTGCTAACAAATTTTTAAAATATGTTCCTTAGGTTTCTTTTGTTGTTGTTTTCCTGGTTTGTTTAGTATAAAGCTTAACTAATTTATTTACATTTTCTGGTTTTGCAACAAACATCATTCTGTCAAAGTGTTCTGAGTAGTTCTGTTATGTCATAAAATTAATTGTCATTATTTTCTAATAACATATACAGTACTCTCAATTTTCATTTTTTTGACTCCATATTTTTATTTTTTATTTTATTTTTAAAATTTTTTGTTGAATTTATTAGGGTGACATTGGTTAATAAAATTATATCGGTTTCAGTTGTGCAGTTCTATAATCCATCATCTGTACATTGCACTGTGTTTCCAACACCCCCACTCAAGTCTCCCTCCATCACCATCTATCCCTCCTTTACCTTCTTCCTCTTCTCCCACACCCTTTCCCTCTGACATAGAAATCCACAGAGCAGACTGACAGTTGTGGGGTTGGGGGCTGGGTGAAATAGGTGAAGGGATTAGGCTAAGAAAAGTTTATAAATACAGACATTATGGAGACTGGCACCATATTTTTTTAAGATCAATTTAGTTTTTCAAAGACGTTTTTGTTTCTTTAACACTTATTAATTTCCAGGCTTTTTGTACTATAGTCATAAAAGGTGACTATTATATTTCTGTTACACTGAGGAATTATTTGAATTATCTACTTTAAAATACCATATTTGCATTTGAAATTAAAATGCATTCTCAATGGTAATATACAAAGTTTAATATGCTTCTTTTAATTTTAGCTTATTAATATTATTATTCAATTTCTCAGAGGTTAAAAGGCCTTTCAAATAATATTCTTTTCTTTTGTTTATTTTTAGAAATAAAACATTCCCACAAAAATGTACAAATACTATCAAAACATCTATTTGTCCAAGATCAAGAATTGATTATTATCACATACTTTCATTTTTATTTAAAGTTATTTTAATGTCAAAACAAAGTTGAGACCTTATTTGAGCATCTCCAGTTTAATTCCCTCTTATCCAGAAAAATTCTTATTATGAAGTTATTGTGTATCCTTCACATCTATTTAAAAATATATTTTAGCCTGACCAGATGGTGGCACAGTGGATAGAGTGTCAGACGGGGACACAGAGGATCCAGGTTCGAAACCCCGAAGTCACCGGCTTGAGCGTGGGCTCACCAGCTTCAGCACAGGGTCACTGGCTTGAGAGTGGGATCATAGATATGACTCCACGATCTCTAACAAAGCTCAAGGTCTCTGGCTTGTAAAAGGGGTCACTGGCTCAGCTAGAGCCCCCTGGTCAAGGCACATGTGAGAAAGCAATCAATGAGCAACTAAGGTGCTGCAACTCCTAGTTGATGCTTCTCATCTCTCTCCTTTACTGTCTGTCCCTCTCTCCCTCTTTCTCTCTCTCTTAAAAAAAATGGTATTCTATATAGATGAATAATGGCATTTTTGCTATGGTTTTTCTTAAGTTTCTTATATCACGCAATAATGAATCCATATTCAGTCTTCTCTTTTGAATCATATATATTCAAATTTCCATACATTCTCAAAATTTCTTCTTACTTCATATTTATTCAGATTAAGATTCAAATAAGGTCAAGACCTTTATATGAATTTGCCTTTTATTTGTTAGTCACTTACTTCACTCTATTTTTATGCCATTAATCTGTTGGAATATCTGGTAGCTTACCGAAGAGATAACTTATATTCAGCGCTTGACTGATTGCTTCCTACTCTTAGTGTTTAACTTCATCCTTCTATTTCTGGTAAAGTACTGGTCAGATTTAAAAGGTGGATTAGATTTAAGTTCAATATTTTTGGCACAACATTTGAAGGTTTTGTGTACTTTCTATTGCATCATGTTATGAGGCATATAATGTCTGTATGTCTCACTTTTGTTTTTGTTTTTCATAAAGCTAAATTTATTCAATTTAAATGCTTATTCCTTATTCTGAAATTATGTTCTTTCTATTTCTTGTATGCTAAAATGTCTTGTCTTTTATATAATGATGGTAATTTTGTTTTTCTATTTTTGTTTTATGTCCTTAGCTGACAAAATTAAAAGCTAGGAACATTTAAACACCTTTACTAAAAAATGTTTTTGTAGTCCTGGCTGGCTGGCTCAGTGGATAGAGTGTTGGCCGGGCATATGGATGTCCTGGGTTTGATTCCCGGTCAGGACACAGGAGAAACGCCCATCTGCTTCTCTCCTCCTCCTCTTACCCCTTCTTTCCCTCTTCCTTTCCTGCAGCCAGTGGTTCAGTTAGTCCGAATGTTGCCATGGACACTGAGGATAGCTCATTGGTTCGAGCATCAGCCTAAACATAATTTCTTTATTACTAATTTACTGGTGCTTAAAACTCAGTCTTGGAACCCCAGCCCAGGTAAAGATTTACCTTCTAATTTGCATGCTTCACAATATTCAATTAGTGCTTGACAATTTCTCCAAAAAGTTGTGTAGCAGGGTAAAAGTAAGTTATATTAAGCCAGGGTAAAAGTGACCCTAATTTCAAGCACCAAGGAAATAATTTTTCAATCAATATCATGGTTATATCATTATTTATTAAAGTGAATTATATCAATATCTATAGGTTACCAATTTAAAAATGTAACACCACTTACCTGATGTCATTACTGTTCTAGAAGTAGCCAATTGTCACATTTGTAAGCACTACTAGTGCAGTGGAGAAACAAAGGTGGCTTGGGTCCAAAGAGGCCCCTTCCCTGGATCAGGGTTTAGTGGCACCATAGGTTGTTGCCAACTTCCATGTACATTTTGGCCTGTTTACCTTTATAAGTCATACCACATGCATTCAGTATCTGCATACATTTAAACTCAGAAGAAATATGTATTAAAGCAAAGCATATTTTTATGGGTTTTATGTACCATATTTCATGAATTATTTTATTAACTACCTTTGAAAAAAATAGTTCTGCCTGACCCGGTGGTGGTGCAGTGAATAGAGCATGGGCTTAGGACACTGAGGACCCAGGTTTGAAACTCTGATGTCACCAGCTTGAGTGTAGTATCATAGACATGACCTTATGGTCGCTGGCTTGAACAAAGGGTCATTGGCTCAGCTAGAGCCCCCCCCCCATCTAGGCATGTATGAGAGAGCAATCAATGAATAACTAATGTGCTGCAACCAGGAGTTGATGCTTCTATCTCTCCCCCTTCCTGTGTGTGTGTGTGTGTGTGTGTGTGTGTGTGTGTGTTTGTGTCTGTCTGTCTCTCTCTCTCTCTCTCTCATGCTAAAAAAAAGTCCATATAAATGTATAAACTGGATCATGCCTGACAAGAAGATTTATAAATTTCAGAATGTCCTCTCACAGGTGAATTCATTAATTTCTATGACTTTTTAAAATATGTTTCAGAGAAAATTCAAGAATCATCATTGTTGGCATTTTGGGCCAGATAAAATTGTTTGACATTACATCTGACTCTATCATTCTGTGATTGGCTATAATTATGCTTTTTCCTAATAAGTTGATCTTGTCAGTGTTAGTTCTATATCCAATTGATATAAGCATTTATATTAAACCTCAAAATAAGTGCTGGTAGCATCCAGAATATAAGTCAGGAACTCCTGAAAAAAAAACTTCTGCTTCCTTTCCAATTATGACCACATTTAGCCTTATTAGTAACTAGTAATAAGTTACTGGAGATTCTGGAACTGGGAGGTAATTTGCAGTGAGAATTCACAGGCTGGAGCATCTGGTCAAGTTACTCAATGTGGTTATCAATGGTTAGTTCTTGAATTTCTTCAGTTAGTAAGCTCACTTGGACTTAGCAAAATTTATGATCATTTTAAAAGGCGAAAGATTTATGCGAGCTGAAGAGAAACCAGCATATTATGATCATTTTAAAATATAGCCGAGAAGACAGGATTGACATGATTGAGCCCATAAGAGAATGGTGTAGGTATCTGTTGGTTCAACATGCCAGACACTGTTTTCATCACAGACTTCACAAACATCTCTGAAGGTGCGTGCACAGTTGGCTTTCAGAGTTCAGCCAGTTTTGTAACAACATAGAATGGCAGGACAGCCTGCAAAAAGATGCTCTTGCACTTGTATTATACGTGGATTCACTGAGAAGAGAAATATACAAAGTCTTGGCTGCAGAGTAGATGGTCAACCAGAATCATGCCACTGGCAGAGGAAATGTACAGAATCACACCTTTAGATCTTTCTACCATACCAGGCAGCATTGATTGTGTCATCTTACAAACAGAAAGAACATTACTATTTATCAGTTTCTTGATGGTACTGTCCAAATCAGGAATGCCCAAAAATATTTAGGATACACTTATGACATTCCCTAGTTGTTTACAAAAACACCAATTTTAAGACCTGCCAAGATCATTGCAAATTTTATCATAAATATTTTCAGATGCAAAGTCAACAATGATGGTCCTTGTTTCTGTAAGGTATTTTTCCCCGCCGAGAAGAAAGGAAGGGGCCGGAGCCACAAAGTGTGGAATAGTAAAAGGCTTTATTGAGTACAGAGCACATCCCACCTGGCGAGGTTCCCTGGCCCCGAGGAAAGGTGGAGGCCAAGGAAGTCGCAAGTCGTGACCTGCGTGGGAGATATTTAAAGGGTCCCTAGGGTGGTTGAGCTAATATGACGTGGTGAAATCTCACTGGCTGGCAGATGGTCGCTTTTTTCCAAAGGGCTCCTGTGAAGCCTCTTTTGGCGTGCTTGGTTGTGGGCGATCCTAGCCAAAGTTCCTGGGCCTGACCTTTCCCATTATTCACTGACCTTACATTCTGACCTTTTGTGTTAAATAGAAAAGGGGCACCGTTTATTCATCTGGCTACTTCCTGATGATTAGGGGCATCATGGGGAGGGGGAGATCAGAAGGTGGTGGCTTTGAGGGGTGTCAGGAGGAACATCTGTGTGGCCGTGAGTTGAGAAATTTTGCGGATGCAGTCCTGTAAGAATTTTAAAAAAAGAAGAGTAATAGGGGAATTTTCAGGGTCCAGCCTTTTGGTGAACTGGAGATGGATGGAGTCCAGTGGTTCTGACTGCCCGTGGTCCTGTAAAGAGGCAAGCTTGAGGCAAAACTGCATGTCAGGAGTGGTGTAAAAGGGGAAAGGAAGGGGTCCCATCAATTCCCATAACCGAGACCTGTGAGAGAACTAGAGGTCCAGAGTGTGATGGCAAAACAGAGAAGGTAGCCCCCCTGTCCACAAGAAATGAGATGGACTTACCCACTAGTTGCAGCATACCCTGGGTTCTCTGAGTCCAGGCCGTGTCCTAGGAGTTTGAGCGATGGGCCTACCTGGCTGGATTGTCCTCCCATTCGGGCGGGTTGTCCTCCACGTAGAGGCACTGAGGAAAAACCTGTTGCCCAGAGGGGCAATCACTTCACCAGTGACCGGGCTGCTTTCAGTCAGGGCAGGGCTCAGTGGGCAGCCATGGGCAGGGGCCCTGCTGGGACCAGTGGTCCTGCTTGCCACATTTAAAGCAAGCTTCTGGTGGGGTTTCTCTTTGTGGCTTGGATTTGGGTCGGGCACTTTCTGTGTCTTGCCTCAGGGTTGCCACAAGAGTTTGGGTTTGGAGCATTATCTTCTGCTGCATGCAGGCCTGGCAAACAGCCTTGGCCTGTTTCTACTAGTTGGAACCATTAAAAACTTTATATGCCATGTTCACAGGTCCTGGATAGGGGTTTTGGGGGGTTGAGAATAAGAGGAGGGCGGCTCGTGTGGAGCCCGGCACCCAGATCCCACAGGAAATGCTGGAGCCAAAAGCAGGACAGGGCCAGAACTTCCTGCAAGAAAATTGGGGTTGAACGTCCTGAAAACCAATGTAAGAGCCAATGCCAGGCTAAGAATGGCCTGATGGAGGAGGGGTTTAAGAGCACAGTGGAGAAGGGAGGGCCCCTGGCCAGCAGAGGAGGAGAAAGAGAGATGGCAGTGGTGAATAAGAAACAGGATTTTGCAAAGGGAGGGAAGGGAGCTCTCAGAGGGAAGAGATCCAAGCACAAAAGTGGTCCGCAGAGGGACCAGAGAAAAGTCCCGAGAGAAGGGTGCCCCCTGGGGTCAGACAGGAGGGAAAGAGAGTTGGGAGTTCGCAGAGAAGGAAAGATTAGGATTGGAGGTTTTAGGTGAGGTTTCTCTGGCCAGAAAAAGGCCTGTGTGGTGAAACAGGTGGCACATAGATTAAGGATGGGTGCGCGAATAATTAGAAGCCGTGTATGTAAGAGATCTCCAATCAGTTCCCAGCTTTTTTGGCGATAGTTTAATTGGTGAGGGTGTTAACACTGAAAGTCCCTTCAGGAGGCTAATTCAGTAGGTTCTGTGGCCTGGCCACAGCAGAGAAGAATAGTTTCTTTTTCTTTAAGGAGGGAGATTCCTGTGCCCCCACAGCCGCCCTCAGTCCTCAGAATGGTCAGATTTGAGTATTAGCGTCCTAAAACTCAAGGTCTGGCCATGGATGGATAAGGTAAAGTGGATGTGCTCCGGACGTCTCCGCAAGCACACGCACTCAGAACGGAAAGACTTCACTGACGTAGCTATGGTTTCAGACAGGGAGTCTCGGCAGAGAGAACTGAGGGGAAGGCTGGAGGCAGGGGAATTACCGCATTGTGCGCCAAAGTGGGTGGAAGGTCGGAGATCCTGGTTCTTTCTCGGAGGGGATGGGTAAGAGGATCGGTCCTTGCAGACTTCAACTCCTCCCGGGTTTTTGGCACCAAAATGTAAGGTATTTTTCCCCACCGAGAAGGAAGGAAGGGGCCAGGGCCACAAAGTGTGGAATAACAAAAGGCTTTATTGAATACAGAGGGCGTATCCTGCCTGGCGAGGTTCCCTGGCCCCTAGGAAAGATGGAGGCCAAGGAAGTTGCAAGTGATGACCGGTGTGGGAGATATTTAAAGGGTCCCTAGGGTGGTCGAGCTAATATGACGAGGTGAAATCTCACTGCCTGGCAGATGGTCACTTTTTTCCAAAGGGCTCCTGTGAAGCCTCTTTTGACGCAGTTGGTTGTGGGCGATCCTAGCCAAAGTTCCTGGGCCTGACCTTTCCCCATTATCCACCGACCTTACAGATTCCATTTAGAACAGCAGTTCTCAGCCTGTGGGTCATGACCCACAGGTTGAGAACCGCTGATTTAGAATTTTCCTCTTACTTAACTGGAAACTTGGTTCAGTTTATCCTGTGCTCCACTCATAATGGCAACCTTCATTCTACACTTTGCAAACTCTTCTGTTCTGTGACAACTGCCCATTTACCTAGCCCCAGTTCCAACCCAGTCTCATGATCCAAACCCCAGACTCAAAAGCTCATGAAGCTACATGTCTAACTTAGTAGAATTTAATCAGTGCATTCAGATAGTGTCAGTCTAGTCTTGCAAAAATAATCTTTACCTATCAAATTTCACCTAATGGTTCTAGAATCTATTGGGTAATCTGTCTAGATCCATTATTTCATTAAAGGTTGCAAATTGGTGATTTTCTAATCCTATCATTCATTCAGCTTTTATTAGATGAAATTCTTATATAAAAAAGAATTTCCCCCTTTAGATTATTTGATTACTATAAAATACAGGTGATACAGGAAAGGCAGGGTAAATGACAGATTTTTAAAATGTTATCACTATTTAGAATAATGAATTTCTGTAACATCATCTAATGATGTGAAATTAAGTTTTTTTGCTTTTAAATATCAACATAAGCATACTTCTCTTTAAAAATTGACATTTTAATTAGTTTCAAATGTTTTGTTTTTTAAGTTTTATATATTTATTTAATTAGGAAAGATTTTACAAACAAAATAGAAACACACTCATAGCCTGATCAGGCGGTGGCACAGTGGATAGAGCATCAGCATGTGATGCTGAGGACCCAGGTTTGAAATCCTGAGGTCATTGGCTTGAGCGTGGGGTCACAGACATGACCTCAAGGTTTATGGCTTGAGCCTAAGGTTGCTGACTTTAACAAGGAGTCAAGGCACATATGAGAAAGCAATCAAGGAACAACTAAGGAGCTGCAAGGGAGAATTGATGCTTCTCATCTCTCTCCCTTCCAGTCTATCTCCCCTTCTCCCTCTCTCTCTCTCTCTCTCTCTCTCTCTCTCTCTCTCAATAAAAAAGATAAGAAAGAAACATGCTTATAGATAGAGAACAGACTGATAACTGTCAACAGGGAGACAGGTTGCAGGGCTGGGTGAAAAAAGATTAAGCCAAAACAACAAACAAACAGACAAAAATCACCTCTAAGACATGAACAACAGTATGGTGATTACAGGAGGGAAAGCTGGGAGGGAAATGGTTGAAGAGGGTAAAGGGGGATAACTGGTGAAATAGGTGAACACCCAATACAATATACAGATGATATGTTATTGAATTGTACATGTGAAACCTGTATAATTTTATTGTTCATTTTCAATTAAAGTTTGCATTTGATGTCAATTAACACCAGTTTCAAATGCACAACACAGTAGCTAGACAATGACACAACCTACAAAAAGTTCCTCCGGTACAACCAGAACACAACTGGAACCACAGGTAGTCATCACATTACTGGCCACATTCCACATGCTGTATTTTACATGCTTATGACTATTTTCTTTTCTTTCTTTCTTTTTTTTTTTGTGACACACAGAGACAGACATAGGGACAGACAGACAGGAAGGGAGAGAGATGAGAAGCATCAATTTTTCGTTTTAGCTCCTTAGTTGTTCAATGATTGCTGTCTCTTATGTGTCTTGACCAGGGGGGGATACAGAAGACCAAATGATCCCTTGCTCAAGCCAGCGACTTTGGGCTTCAATCCAGAGACCGTTGGGCTGAAGCCAGTGACCATGGGGTCATCCATGCTCAAGCCAGTGACACTGTGCTCAATAGGTGAGCCCCTGCTCAAGCTGGTGACCTTGAGGTTTTGAACCTGGGTCCTCTACATCCCAGTCTGACACTCTATCCACTGTGCAACCACTTGGTCAGATCTCATGACTATTTTCTAATTACCAATTAGTCTTCCTTAATCCCTTCACCTTTTTCAACCTGTTCCTCAAACCTCCTCCCTTTGGCAACCATCAGTCTATTCTCTGTAGCTAGCACCATAAAATTATTTTCAATTTCATTTTGTATCAGTCAATAATATTTTGATAACTATGTTTGGAGCCAGGTAGGTCCAGATTTACCTGGGAAATCAATTAGTAAATTTCATAAATGCCTAATCACAGGGTTCTTTACCTGAAACTATATAATATAATATTGCTCATTAACTGTAATTGAAAAAAAATAATTTAAAATGAAAAACAGCCCTGGCCGTTTGGCTCAGCGGTAGAGCATCGGCCTGGTGTGCGGGGGACCCAGGTTCGATTCCCGGCCAGGGCACATAGGAGAAGCGCCCATTTGCTTCTCCACCCCCTCCCCCTCCTTCCTCTCTGTCTCTCTCTTCCCCTCCCGCAGCCAAGGCTCCATTGGAGCAAAGATGGCCCGGGCGCTGGGGATGGCTCCTTGGCCTCTGCCCCAGGCGCTAGAGTGGCTCTGGTCGCAACAGAATGACGCCCCGGTGGGGCAGAGCATCGCCCCTGGTGGGCAGAGCGTCGCCCCCTGGTGGGCGTGCCAGGTGGATCCCGGTCGGGCGCATGCAGGAGTCTGTCTGACTGTCTCTCCCTGTTTCCAGCTTAAGAAAAATATAAAAAAATAATAATAAATAAATAAAAAAGAAAGAAAAACAATAGGAATAAAGCTGAGAAGATGTTTTCTGATTTGTCCATTTTATTTGCAAGAGGCTTATCTAAAATCAAGTGTTCAAAAGGATGCTGGAAATGTGTCCCCACATCTGGGGAGATGTGTCTCACTTATTTTTGCATGTCCTTACCACTTAACACTATTGCCCCACTCTCACAAGAAACTTGGTGTTTTTCTATTATTACATATTGTGTTGTTCAAATTTCATTCTCCGTGAATGAAATCTCAATTGGTGCACGACAAATCTGTGCATAAGTTTACATAAACTATGAAATACATCCATCAAAAATAAGTACTGTGTTTCTGCTGTGCCAGGTAAGTGCTAAGGGTGAAAGATTTATCTTACCTTAAAACACATAGTTTATGAACTAGTTTCAGCAAGCTGTAACACAGCATCCTTAACTAATTCATATCGCCCCGGTCAATTTTGTGAATATTAATTTTAAGTATGTGTCTGTATTCAGTACCAGCCTGAGCGGTCCGACACAAACAAATCGTTGTTGTGTTTCATTTTATTTTGTAGTCTTTGTATCCACCTCCCAGCAGTTACATCCACTGACTTTCTCAGGCTTTCTCACTGTATCTTCAGTGTCCGACTCCATGACTTGATCCTAACGTGGCTCTGAAGTAGCCGATTCTATGACTGTGGCTAAATCTCGCCACATGGGGGCACTAAACTTCCCACGAGGACACGCGCCAGTTGAGAGGGGGCAAGGGTCGAGTTCAAAGTTCACATCCTGTTGCTGGGTGTGGTCTGAGGTAAGACAGGTCCCAGACTGCTTTACTTAAAATGGCTGTAAATTTTAATGACTCGGGCTGTGGCTTCTATTACAGGGAGGTTGTAGATTTTATAAGTACTAAAATACTTACAATGGAGGTGATCGGTGCTTGTATATGAGGCACATGTGTGAGTCGTGGGCTGACACAGAGAAGGGGTTGCGGGACATCCTGGCTGACTCGGCAGTACCAGGGGCCAGGAAGAAGAGTGCATGCGCCCGGAGCACCTTGGCCCTGGCGGTGCGCTTCACCTATAGGCAGAAGCAGAAGGATGAGGAAAAGGTTAAACTGCTCCAGGAGCAGCTGGAAGAACAGAAGCTGCTCCTGATGCCTTGGTAGGGGTGGTGGCTAGACTCAGGGACAGACAGTAAGAAAAAGGGGGAAGGCTCAGCTCCAACTTCAACAAAATCTCTCCGCCTTTCGCGGGGCGGAAGCAGAACCAGACATCATCAGGAATGAGCTCCTCAGGGTGGTCAGTGCTCACTCTCAGAAGCCGGACAGAACTAAGGCGCAGACAGAGAGGAAGGCGACAAGGGCAGAAAAGCTTCCTTTTGCTCAGGCTGCAGCAAGTCACTGGGGGGGGGGGGTGCAGCAAGCAGGGAGGCAGTGAGCGGATTAGGCCAGGAGACTGCTGCCACTCCTGTGACTGCAGCTGCAGCGGGAGAGGCAAAAGGACAGAAAGTGATTCCAGTCAGTGGAAAGAGCCAGCAGGTAGCTATTTTCCCTTCCTCTGGGCCCTTGGGGACCCGTCCCTGGCTAGGGCTTGCTACTCCAGGCTCCCTCCACATGCCCTTACTCACCCCTACCTACAGACCTCCCACAGGAGTGGCAGCGATTCCCACTGGGAGTCATTTCAGAGCTAGAGGGATGGGTAAGCGTCCTCATATCAGCCAGTATGGGCCGGAAAGATCTGAGGGGCAGTCTGGCCTCCATTCCTCTGCACGCCTCACCTTTAGGCGCAGAGAGGGATGGATACTGGAACCTTGACTCCTGTCGTTGGGTGAACTCCTCATGGCGAAATACGTTTTAAATGTAAAAAATTCCGACTCACAGGGGAAAGTGAAGCCTCTGCCCCCAATTAGGGACCTCACTGAATGTTAACAAATTCATTTCCTGACGTGCTCTTCCGATTTTGAAAAAAAGGACATGTTCTTGATTAGATGTCATGTAAACAGACAATCAGAAAGGAGTAAGGTAGCAAGATCAGAAAGATTGTCTTAAACCATGCCACTCAGAAACGTTGTTTCCTATGTGCTTTCTGCTCTGAGTAGAACGACATATGTGAGTTTTATAAAGAGTTACATTAATATAAATATGTATAGCTTTCTTATGAAAATAGAATCATTTTGAAAATTAAGTTTATCACTGACTTAAAACTGCTCTTCTATTCATTTGGTAAAACTTGGGAAACAGGGAAAAAATACAAATAAGAGAATGAAAATCATATAAAATGTCATCACCTTGAAACAGTCTTTACAGCTCAACCTTGCCAGTCTCAGTGGTGTTTGCAGACAGTCCCACACACATGCAAGCACATATGTGCATGTGTGCAAGAATGTGCTATTCTTATTTCTAATATGAGATCCAATTTTGAGAAACGGTGTTTAAAAAATTATATCTATTTGAATTTGGAAATTCTGGAACACACATGTATACACATAATGATAATGTAACCAACTGGAATCAAGTTTCCAATATCATGTTGTATAACTTTTCAACCCTTTTTTGCCATATCTAAACACACACATATATATGTTATTATTAAATTGGAAATTTTTTCTCATTTCTAAAGTAAGAAATATTACAGAAGCAAAAAGAAGAAAATACTTTTTATACATAATCTGATTATTCATACAACTAAATTTAAAATTGTATGTATTAACATTATTTCCCATCTTTTTGTAGAGGGCTGTTTGCCTGGAAATTACTTTTGTTATTTTATGTGTTCCTTCTTTGGTTCATTTAAAGAACCAGCTCTTGATTTTATTAATTGGTTTATTACTTATGTACTGTCAAATTCATTCATTCTTCTCCCTTCTACTTTCTTAAGGGAAAGTATTTTTTGTTTGCATCTAAGTTCTTAATTTCATGTTCAGTTGATTTATTTTTTGTGTGTCTAATATTAAAGGTAAAAAACATCTGTCAAGTGCAACTTAGTCTTTCTACCATAAAAATTGAATGTATGTGTGCATTTGTGCATATATGTGTGTGTATGAACATTATGTGTGCATATAAACTTTTATGGTGTGTATATTAGAAAGTGTGTATTTTATATATATTAATATGCAATGTATATATATTACACACACATATAATTTCTCCCCTGTTCTGAGATTCTAATTTGGAGCTCCTATTTAAAATAGTAAAAATTGGCAGGAAGAGATTTTACTTGGTAAATATTTTTTCCATGGTTTTAAACTACGTTTCAACTCTGTGGGGGTGGTGCACGCACCACAGAATGCAAAATTGGGGAATCAAGCATGGTGTGTTTGGATCCATGCAAAGATTAGGACATTTACACTAAGTTTATGCAATAACTTTCTGAATCTTTCATGTTTATTTTAATAGAGAACAAAATCATTTTTTTTTCTTTTTTTTTATTTTTTTCTTTTTTTTTCTGAAGCTGGAAACAGGGAGAGACAGTCAGACAGACTCCCGCATGCGCCCGACCGGGATCCACCCGGCACGCCCACCATGGGGCGATGCTCTGCCCATCCTGGGCGTCGCCATGTTGCGACCAGAGCCACTCTAGAGCCTGAGGCAGAGGCCACAGAGCCATCCCCAGCGCCCGGGCCATCTTTGCTCCAATGGAGCCTTGGCTGCGGGAGGGGAAGAGAGAGACAGAGAGGAAGGCGCGGCGGAGGGGTGGAGAAGCAAATGGGCGCTTCTCCTGTGTGCCCTGGCCGGGAATCGAACCCGGGTCCTCCGCACGCTAGGCCGACGCTCTTCCGCTGAGCCAACCGGCCAGGGCCGAGAACAAAATCATTTGAAATACATAATAATGCCTACAAATTGTGTGTAGTTTTTAAGGAGTTCTCAATGTCAGAGGAATGTAATAATAATTAGAATAGTCTGTAATGTAGGTTGTGCACTTTAAGACATCAATGTTGTGAAAACCTATAACAACCTATAAAAATTAATCCACAGAAACTTACTGCTTGGGAAGCATAAAAATTGTCGTAGCCCGAACATTTTCCCTATTGAATCTTGCTATGCATGCTTTTGGGTTTTCTGACATTTTACGTTGCTTTGCAGGGTTTTAACATATTGAAACACTGCGGTAATAGGTCAAGATTGTATATATATCTAAGAGCCACCAAAGTATTCATGTTCATTACTCAAAGTGATCTATGGAGGTAATAGTTAGAATAAGATAGCACTAACAAAATACTTATGATGGGGAGAAAAGCCTGTGTTCAAAATCCAGGACTTGAATAAAGATATAAATGTCTACATTTTGGCCCAAAAAATAAAAATTAGGAAGATTTATTTTCTTTAATGATAAAATTTTTTTGTTTTAAAATTTATTTTTCAATAACAGTTGATATTTAATATTATACTAGGCCCTGGCAGGTTGACTCAGTGAAGAGAGCATCAGCACAGTGAGTGCATATCCCTGGTTCATTCCAGGTCAGTACACACATGAAAACTGAACATCTGCTTCTCTCCCTCTCCCTCTTCCCCTTCTCTCCCTCTTCACTTCCCACAGCCAGTGGCGTAATTGTTCTGAGTGTCAGTCTCAGCCACTAAAAGTAGCTCAGTTGATTCAAGCATTGGCTCCAGATGGAGTTGCTGGGTAAATCTTGCTTGGGTCGTATGCGGAATCTGTCTCACTATCTCCCTTCCTCTCACATGAAAAAAAAATTATTTTGTATTAGTTTCAGCTGTATGAAATAGCAGTTAGTCATATGCACAACAAGGTGTTCTCCCCAATATTTTAAGTACCTGCCTTGTACTAAACATAGTTATTACACTATTGCTGACTATGTTCCTGATGCTGTACTTCACAGCCCCATGACTATTCTGTAATGCCCTATGTGTACTTCTCAATCCCTTCACCTTTTTCACCCAGCCCCACAGTCTTTCCCTTGCTAACAATCAGTATGTTCTCTGAAAAAATTAGGAAGTTTTAGCCCTGGCTGGTAGGCTCAGTGGTAGAGTGTCAACCTAGCTTGTTAATGACCCAGGTTCAATTCCTGGACTGGGCACACAGGAAAAGCGCCCATCTGCTCCTCTTCCCCTCTCCCCTCTCACTTCTCTCACTCTCTGTCTCTTCTCCTCCCATCCTGCAACCATGGTTCGATTAGCGTGATTTGCCACCGAGTGCTGAGAATGGCCCTATGGCTTCTGCCTCAGCTGCTAAAAAATGGCTTTGATTGCAATGGAACAAGGTCCCCAGATGGATAGAGCATCACCCCTAGTGGGCTTATCAGGTGGATACCGGTCAGGCTGCATGCAGGAGTCTGTCTCTGCCTCCCCTCCTCTCACTAAAAAATAAATAAATAAATAAATAAACAAATAAATAAATAAATAAATAAAATTGGGAAGATTTGTAAAAGAGCCTTGAAAGCCAGTAGTTTCATGTTTTCCTTTCCATTTATATGTAACAGAGTTAGCGAACTTGAGGTGTGATACTAGATAATTCATGCTTTTAGATTTCTTATGTTTCCCTTAGAGGAAGGATTTCCAGCTAACTACACGATGTCCAGTTAAATTTGAATTTCAGAGAAATGACAAATTGTCTTAGTAATAGTATGTACCAAATATCGAATGTATTTTTATTTGCTCTGACAACGCAACCAGCAGGGAGACTGGAATTTAAGTTTCTTTTCAAATAAAAACAGTAGACTCTCTCAGCAGAGAGGAACCTTCGTGCAAGTAAAATTAGGAGCGAGTTCCTGGATCCACAGTTGAAGAGCCAAAGAGAAGAAAGAGAAACTAGAAGCACCTGAAATTTGTCAACAATGAAATGTGAATGCATGAGTTGAATCTGACAACACATAGCATGGTATGGCAGTCAGGGTGGTGAAAAGGGATAAACTGTGAATATGTGCCCTTACCCAGGAAGTCTCCTGCTCTGTCACTGCAGTAGTATAAAGGGTCTCTACAGTCACCTCACCCATTATCAGGAGCATCAATTAGAATTAGTGCTGTACCCCAGTGCTCAGATTATGGCTCTTTATACTGTTCTCTAATAAAAAGTCCAGGGCACCATGAAGGGTAGCTGGCACCAAATCTTAGGCAGAATAAAGCAAGTTAAGCCTGGAATACCTTTCCAGTTACAGAAAGTGAGAATGTTCACTGGGGGTACAAAAGACAAAGAGACCTGAAGAGGGCATTCACTGGGAGGAGTGACACTGAGCATTGAGAAAGAGGCCTGCTTGCAGAAGTCTCTGGGCAGAATGAAAGCTGAGCATCAAAAAAGGAAAATGAGCAACAATTGTAACCAGTTGAAATAGCTGAGTCCATTAAAAATAAATCCATGAAAGTACTAAACACGTACAAGAAATGTAAAGTGTGCTAAGACAAGAATTTCCTGTTTCCTGTAAAAATGTTGTGTATTGCTAGATCCAATTACTCCTCGCTTTTTTTCAATGAAGAAGTTCACACCATTGCTGGAGACATATGGACTACATGAATAGTTAATATGTAAAGATGTAGAAGTCTTGGAGAGAGAAGGATGTGAGAAAGTAGAAGTGTTATCTTCTTCCTGTAAAGAGATAATATAGAAAGACATACAACAACAGGGAGTAATACTCTGGAATAAAAATGTACTGTTTTGGAATTTGAGAGTCTGTGGACTTGTTATCTTTGAATATATGTATCCTGATTTATTGATGTCACCCCATTAAAAAAATAAAATTATATAATAAAATAAATAAATAAAAATTAAAAAAAAAAAAAAAGAATTTGTAAAAGCTTTAAATATTTATGTGTTATCTTACTAGAAACAAAGATGTTATAAATTTTTGGATTTATCAAGATGTCTTGGTCAATGAAATAGATGAAGACACAAAGAAGGAGGATGCTAGATTGTTTTCATTTCTGTGACCGCATTTTGGGCTTGCGTGCTCATGAGTGCCTTTGAGTATGATGGTTGTCTGATATTTATCCAGGTGATGTGATCATAGCTACCATAAATAAGCCAGTTCTTGTAAATTCACACTGCTTCCGGTGTTCTGTGGGCTGCTACTGCCACACGGAAGGAAATCTTAGACGGTAAGGGTCGGGTCAACATATTTGCGCTGCATCAGTTCCCTTAAAAACTCAACCTCCTCCCATTACCCCCGCTCAATGCTCAACACCCATGAAGTCATTTTCTCTGTCTGCTCCCTTCCCTCCAACATCACTAATTTATCATTTGGTTTGTGTCTACTAACAGTAAAAAGGGTCCAGTTTACAGATTTATCATGGAAATTATGAGACATGGTTTTTAGATTGTCAATTTATTGAAAGCTCTTTTGTTCTGGGAAATTCCTTGATATTCTAAAACTTTGCAGTTATGGGGCCAGTGTTGGGATATTTTTGTGTCCTACTAATTAAAGTATTAGGCAAAATATGTAGATGCTTGACTTGGGGTCAGGAAATTCATTCTCTAGAAGTGCCACACACAAGGAGGAGGTGTGCAGGCTTGCGCTCCTCCTAGATATGAGAGTGAACTGCTACACTCTTCGCTGCCATTTTATTCTTTCCTGAGCTACATTTCCAGGCTAATCCACAGTATGTATTATTTCTGTCTGTATTCCATGTCTTGATGGAAAATCAGTTGCAAGTCTACGCCTTCCCAGCCTCTCTCACCCCCCAAAATATCCCTCAACCTGATGTACACAATGAAGGCAGGCTAAATCACCAAGCCTGTGTAAGGAGGCTGCAGCCTCCTCAGAACCTCAGAATTCTCTTCCAAGCTCAATCAGGTTGCTGGAAGAATTAGTTTCTTATTGTTGTTTATGGCTGCAGGAGAGTGGAACACCGACATGAACTGCTCATAGCATTTGTGAAAATTCTCATGAGTTGCCATGGACCAGTGCGGCTCCTAATAACAGTGCGGAATTAAGGAAATACACTTGTCAAAACAAAGATGATGGGACCGGGAGGACTCTTCAAACTGCCTGGCAGTATCCAAGTGCCCCATAGCCCCAGTTTGCTTTATTATATAGACATATGCAAATCAAGGACCCTGATGCAAAGTTGCACATCAAAGGCTAAGACAGGAACTCCCCCAAGGTATAAAACAGGATACATTAGTGAAATCTACCAATATCTGAAACAAACAAAGAGTCAGAGGAAGGGCATGTATATTGCTTCCAGCAACCCAAGGAAGCAAGTGTAGTGGGTGCAAATACTCAGCATCAAAGCCAAATATGGAGATGGAGGGGGGAGAACTTAGCCTTTTGCTAAGCCTTAAAATCTACAATGGCTTTTTGCCATTTACGGTCCACAACATATCCCCCTTTTCTTTTTTCTTTTTAATTTGTGTGCTGAGATTTGCACTCATCTGATTTCTTAGTTTCCCAGATTCTAATTTGGAGGCAGATGGAAAAAATACAGAACAAATATAAAAGTAGTATAGCCAATGCTAACAGATACCCAAAACAAGTATACTAATACATCACAGTGATTAAAGCCTTTAAGCAAACTCTTTAAGCTAATACAACAAGAATCTATAAAAGAGTAATGTCCTTAACATGTTCACTAAGTCCAAGTTGGCACCAACACCACTCCAAATCTCTGCAAATGCAACCCAACCCCAGGTCAGTCCATCAAAAACTGTCACAGGAGCAAGAGTCCAAGAAAAGTCCACATTCAGGAAAAGTCCACATGGCACTGGAATTGCTGTCACACTTCCACACTCTGCAGTTAGCATTAAAGTCCCAATGACCGCTGCTCCCAGCTGGCAATGACCCATGTAGACTGGAAAAGCCATCTGCAGCACATATGAAGATGGAACTTCTGTCTTCTTTAAACTGGAAAGATGAACCCAGGGGGCCTTATACTGGAGCTCTACAGCCATGGGGTGGTGAGGAGAACCTTGGGATACACTAAGGTGGGTGGCAGAGGTAAATTTGTAAGTTGGCAAAAAAAGGAAAAAAGGAGCTCTAAATTAGGAGTAGGTTCCAGCCTAAAATATGAGTGGGGCATTGAGGCAGGAGGAATAAAGGAAAGACTATATATTAAACAAAGCAGCAGAAAACAGGACTATCAATATCCACAACAGAGATCTTTGAGGGAAGAATAAAAACCTGAATATTCAGGCAAGACATAGTTAAGTGGCCCTTGTGTAAATGAGACCAGTCTACCGGCTACTTAGAAGAAATACCCCAGGCTTGTCCACAGTGTCATAGATGGGGCCAACGGCCCTGGGCACCTTTTAGCCTTCAGTGGCAAATCCCAGTATTCTGGGCAAGGTTAGGTCACAGGTGGCTGGAGCAGGGCTGGAAGAGACTGAACCCTCCCTTAGAGGAGCAAGGGGGAAGCTTACCTTCCAGTGTCCCTTCTTCCTCACAGCAAAAGCATGTAAGCCTGGCAGGCTTTGGCTCAAATAACCATCCTTTCCACTATTGAAGCAGGGCCCTGATGAAGTTCCAGTTGGAGCATTGGAGCCCTTGGGGGCATATGCCAAGAGCTAGTATTTTACCTGATCTCCTTTGGGCTTTTTCTGCCTCTTGGTACCTTAAAACCCATGCTCAGAAGATCTCGCTGAGGAGCTTGAGTGTCCCTATCTGCCAATATATCTGGAGCTATTTGGAAAAAGACAAAACAGTGTTATTAGCTGAATCAAATAAAAAAGGGTAGAAGTTTGCAGGACAAAAAATTTGGCATCTCTTGTACATCAGCATTCAAAAGAAACTGTTTGAAGTAAAAGCATGACTGGGTAGACCTGCAGGAGCTCCAGGACATGACTCCTCCCCGCCTTTCTTTTTATATTGTTTACAATTGAATCTTCAAGCAAATGTTAAGCACACTTTACAATATTTTGACTTCAAAGATTGCAAGAAATTCTTGATTTTGTTAACTTTTAACAAAAATAGAGTAAATGCACCTTCAAGCAACATTCCCACACTTAACAAAACGCCCCCTTAACATTAATTAACAGGCACTTTAGAGAGTACACATCAAAACTGAAAAATGCCAGTGTGATCTTCATTATTCTCCTACAGCAAAAAAAATCTTTACACTTTTATTATGTAAATCTATGCTGCTTCAAGCCTTCCACTTGCGGCCTGGAGCAGCCTGGCCAAACCAGCAAGTCTTTTGGATCCAAAATGAGCACGCTTTACTTATTCCAAACAAAATTATATTTATGTAGGGAAATGAAATTATTTTTATTTTGTTTTCAATACTAGAGCTGGCATTTCCAAAATTATTATTATTATTACTTTTTATGTAAGAACTTAATTCAGGCCTTATAAACAAAGACACTTAGACATTAAACAAAGACTTCACATACAATCACACAAATCAAGAGTGAAATCCAGGGTTTTAGAGATTAAACTATAGCCTGCTTGATTTTAGGTAGGGCTACCTTAATAGGAACGTAATAAGGATGTATACTAAACAGAGATCTCTCTCGAAAAATCTCAAGATGGCCATATGAGATTTCTGTTCAGCAATACCCAAATCAGGCCCCCCTTTCTCCCTCTTTTCAAGCAATGGATCAGGAAAATAAAATGATCTAAAACATTAAAAAAATAGATAATAATAATTGAGAAAGGGAAGAGAGTATAGTAAAATAAGTCTTATGCAATTGCTCTTGTGAAGTAAGTCTCTCATCCAGAATCATGGTGTCTCACCAGTCATACAGAGATCCACCGAGGAGCTTCAGCAGATCTAGGAAAAACACACACATATCCTCGGCCCCATAAGAGAACAAGGTCTGGCCCTTGCCAGATTCCTGTGAGTGGGTCCCTCCATCGCACTTCAGGGAAGGTTTTTCTTGCAGGGTTCCAGAGTCTCTCTGCTGCTGAATGACCCTGTCCATCAGTATTCAAAAAATTTAAAGTAAAAAGAGCATGACAAAGAAGATTTGCAGGAGTTTCCTAATACTTAAGTTGCTATTTGGCTCCTAACTCTGAACACACCTCACAATGCACTAAACAAATCAGTAAGTCTTAAGGATCTACATTCTATTCTATTTAAATTTAAATGAGTGCTCCTTACAAGTTCTAAAAACATCCCATTTTTTCTAAATATTAGAGCCAGCATTTCCAACCTTGCATGCAAAAAAACCCCAACTCAGGCCTGAAAAACAAACACATTTTGACAACATTAAACAAAGACTAAACAGAAACAAGAATCAGACGAACCAGACAAACCTGAGAGAAATTCGGGATTTCAGAGCACATTCAGATTAGAAAGATGCCTGCCCGATATTAGTCAGGGCATCCTCAGACACAAGGACTGTAGGATGTGACTAAACAAAATCTCCCCGAGAAAATTTGCTCTCTGCAGCTGCTGGGATATTTTCTATAGTCAGATCCAACACAGGTCTCCTGCCTCAAACTCCAGGCAAAGAACAAGAAAGAAACAAAATGATAGCTCAGAAGATTGTAGCCAAAACATTAAAGAAAATCAGACCATGACAGGAAATCTGTAATTTTCCTAATACCTGAGTCTCCTATCCATTCTCAAATTCTATAGTCGCTGTAACTGGCGGCTCAGGTTGACTATGCTGAGATTTTTCTCCTACCTCAACAGCCCCTTCATGAAAGTCCAACTTCCACATCAAATAATCACCCCTGGAGAGACAAGCACAAGCGATCACCTTCCAGTCATTTGGAGGAAGAGCCTTTGCACTAATAGTATCTAATAAACCAAGTGAAAAAGGGGCAGTAGGCCCATACTGAACACAAGCAAGTTGAAGCTCTTTCAGAGTTCTAAAAGGTACAGGTTCATGTTCTCGCACTAGTCTCCCTGTATCATCCTGTCTTTCTACAACAGGAAAATGGGTAAAGCCATCATTTATTGTTTCCCCTGAATTTTGAGCCTGGTCTATAGATTGTTGGAGAGAGGATTTCCCAGATTTTGAGCTATAGACTTCGCAATCAGCCCAGTAAGGGAACGGAGGAGCAGAGGGTTGAATGTAGGAAGGAGCTGAGGGCAGTGGAGGCTCCACGGCTAAGGCAGCCATAGCCACGGTTTTTTCATCCCCCCTGTCATCCTCAGATTCCAAGTTATCCTCGTATTCACATCCCTCTGTTTCCAGCTCACCCTGATACTCTTCAGATGATTTGTCTTCATACAGAAACATTTCTACATAGAGATCCCTTACTTTTGAGCCTATCTGTCCTATAATCTTTTACTCCCGATTACACTTTCCCCAAAAACTTTCTTTACTCACTGTGCACACTTCACTTTGGGGAGTTCCATCACCTTCCTTCAGTTTTAGTTTCCTCGTACTCAAGTCCTCTGTTCAGGCGCCACTTGCCGCGGACCAGCGCGGCTCCTAATAACGGTGCAGAATTAAGGAAATACACTTATCAAAACAAAAACGATGGGACTGGGAGGACTTTTCAACATGCCTGGCAGTATCCCAGTGCCCCATAGCCCCAGTTTGCTTTATTATATAGCCATATGCAAATCAATGACCCTGATACAAAGTTGCACATAAAAGGCTAAGACAGGAACTCTCCCAAAGTATAAAACAGGATACATAAGTGAAATCTACCAACATCTGAAACAAACAAAGAGTCAGAGGAAGGGCATGTATATTGCTTCCAGCAACCCAAGGAAGCAAGTGTAGTGGGTGCAAATACTCAGCATCAAAGCCAAATATGGAAATGGAGGGGGGAGAACTTAGCCTTTTTGCTAAGCCTTGAAATCTACAATGGCTTTTTGCCATTTAAGGCCACAACAATGAGTATTTAAATCTTATTTTCCATACTGTTACTTTCATAATACCTTGCATTGAAAACATGTCCATTAAGTATCTTTGTCATTATCTTACCAAGATATTTCAGAAAATGTTTTCTAAGTGCCATGAAATCAGTTTTCGTTTCTTCATGCTACCTAGTTTGGAACATATTGTCCTTGGCACAGAGCTCACTCTCACCACTGCACTCAGGGCCTTGCCCTGGCTGTGGCTGCAGTGGTGGGAGGTGTGGGTTGAACACTTGGAGCACTGGATGTGGCCATTTGCCCCCTGGGCAATCCTGGGGTGAGGTTTTCCCAGCGCTTTGGGCAGGCTTCTTGCTGGAGTCCTAAGGAAAGGATCCCTTTAATACCCTCTGGTAAGACCCGCCTCTCCCTGAGCTCCTCCTTCCCTCCAAGTTGGAGAGGTTCTGCCTCAGCACTCTGGGAGCTGCTGCAGAAAAACGGGTTTCCAGAGCCTTGTGCAAGACAACCAAGAGCTGGAATCTCTAATCTCTGGGTGTCTGCCCGAGTCAGTGCTCTGAAGGTTTTCCCTATGGCAGCTGAGAGAGCTGCACCAGTTCACAGAGTGCCAGCTGGGTCCACAGCCCACAGCGAGGCCTGTTGGCAGATCACCTGATAAACAGTGGGAGGTTAATCCTCCCCAGTCCCTTGACAGAAGGTGCCATGACCCACAGGTCCCATAGACCCACTTTTGTTCGTGGATGGATGCCATATTTTATTTGGTAATGGGGGGAGGTGGATTTTGTTTAAGGCAGGAGGCGTTATGTAGCCAAGATGCTGATGCCACTCTTCTCCTGTGACAATTTATTCAAGCATCTCTTGGTGGTGGGAGAGTTTTACTACAACAAACAATGGGCTAATACAAATTCTGGTGGGGTTTTGGGTTTTTTTTTTAAATTAAATTCAGGCCCTGGCCGGTTGTCGGCTGAGCATTGACCTGGCGTGTGCATGTCCCATGTTCAATTTCTGGTCAAGGCATACAGAAAAATCGCCCAGCTGCTTCTCTACCCTTCCCCTCCTCTTTTTTTTTCTTTCTCTCTCCCTCCGTGTGCTCCTCCTGCAGCCATGCATCCATTGGTTCCAGTGAGTTGGCTTTGGCTGATGAAGATGACTTCCTGGCCTCCACCTCATGTAATAATATATATATATATATATATATATATATATATATATATATATATATATATATATATATATATATGGCTCAGTTTGCTGACCAAGGGCTGCAGAGGGTCAGAGTATCACTCCTAGTGGGCTTGCCAGGCGGATCCGGATCTGGACACTTGTGGAAATCTGTCTCTCTGCCTCAGTTACTCTCACTAAAAAATATAATAATCATAATAAACATAAAGTAAAGAAATTATATTTAACAAGGTGACAGTGATCAATAAGAGCACTCAGGTTTCAGTTGAACATCTCTATAGCATTTGAACTGTTGTTGGAGTTCTTTGCCCATCACCCAAAGTCAAATCATTTTCCATCACAGTATATTTGTCCCTCTTTAACCCCTGCCTCCAGGTAACCACTTCACTTTTATCTATTTCCATGAGTCTCAGTTTTTTATTCCTCCTATATATTTGTACCTTTTTTTTCTTCCCTTTGCACCCGTCTCCGCAGGACCCACTTAACTTTAATTGATGTCCATGAGTCTCAGCTAGTATGAATTCTTTGACACATGTTCCTATACTATACTGCTGCACTTATTTCTTTATAAGACATGTACAGAATTGGAAAATCTATGTGTGTTGGTTTCTTTTGTGTGCGAGGGACAGAGGCAGGAAGAGAGAGACAGAAACAAGAACTGTTCCTGTATGTACCCTGACCGGGGATCCAACCAGCAGCCTGTGTTGTTTTCTTAGTAGTAATAGTAATAATAATAATAAGCCAGGGCTGCCTTGCTCAGTTGGTTTGATAATTGTCTGACAGGGAAATGTTGCTGTTTCCATCAAGGGTCAGGAAACATACAGAAATAGATTGATGCTTCTCTCTCTCTTTCTCTTTCTTCTTTCCTCGCTCTCTAAAATGGATAGTCATAAAATAAAAAAAACCTAGCAGTTTCCACTTGCATCCTCAGGGCCCTACCATGTGGAGCCTTTTCTCTGCGTTCCCTGCACCTCACAGCATTGTTTGTTGTTTGAGTTGCTGTTTTGCCAATTTTATGAGTGGAGATGTGTCGTTTATCATAATAATGTGTATTTAATTGAAAGCTAGAGAAGTTAAGTATCATTTTATAAACCTGTTCGTTGTTTAAACTGTGTTTTCCTTGGAATGTCTGCTTTTATCTTTACTATATTTTATAGTGCATTCTTAGCCTTTTTGCTTTTCAATTTAAGTGCTCTTTGTGTACTACATGTGTGAATGTTCTGTCTGAATTTATGTAAAAGTACTTCCTCTCAATTCCTTTTGTTTTTTAAGCTCATTTATGCCATCTTCTTTCGGGAAAAAATCCTTTATTTTGGTACACCAAAAGTGACTACCTTATCTTTAATAGTTTTTAATTTTAAACTTAGTTTCACAATCTCCTTCTCTATCTCCAAGTTTTCTTTCTTTCTTTCTTTCTTTCTTTCTTTCTTTCTTTCTTTCTTTCTTTCTTTCTTTTTCTCTCTTTCTTTCTTTGTCTCTGATTCACCTGTAATTTATTTCTGATTATGGTATGGCATTAAAATCTTATATTCTATTCTCTCACTTGGATAAATGACTATGGCAGTATTTAGATATTAGATATTTTCTTCCCCTGACGTGAAATTAGATTTTCTTAATTACTAAATAATCATACGTATTTTCTGGACACTATTGCATTCAACTCATCTATTTTTAATTTGATTATTTTATGGAATTTGAACTTTTTCTTTTGATATAATTTCTACTTTTTACAGAGTTTGCAAAAAAAATATAAGTCACTCTTATGTACCCTTTACTCATATTTACAAGTTATTTCCTGTTGACATTTGTAGATAGTCTTTACCGTATACTTTCATGAGATTTCCATTTTACTGATAGCTTTGGTTTTCAATGAAGAATGCATGCTAATTTTTTTCCAATGCCTTTGCTGCAGTAATCAAGTTTTTATTCTTTAATTTGTTGATAGATGTTGCTAACTTTCACTAGTTTTTGCATTCCAGAAACAAAATCTACTTGGTCAGGATATATTTTCTGATGCACTGATAACTCAGTTTTCTAACATTCTGTTTATACTATTTGCACCAGGTATAAAAAGTCTAGAGTTGTGCATTTCTTTTTCTTTTAGACTACCTTACTTGGTGCTGGTGTTAGGGTTGTATTCGCTGCTTCAAATGAATTGGATAGCTTACTGTCACGTATCCTACTACGATAGTGTAACTTTCATTTACATTATGTTCTCCTGAATCGGTTATTCATGAACATGTTTCAAAGAGCAAAATTATATTAAAAGGCAACATTAAGAAGTCTCACTTTTAGTTTGTTCTTATCTGCCCCTTCCTACTCCACCCTGAGCCCATACAGATGCACAGTTTTGTTTTATGAATCCACTGAATGATCCCGTATGAAAATAAGTTCAAATTTAAGTAAGTACTCTTACTTCCCCCATTTCTTACACAAAGACAGGATCTGTATAGTCTAAAATGTACTTTGATGGTTTCTGTCATTGAGTAGTAAAGGGGATCACTTAGTATCAGTACAAAGAAAGCCTCCTGTCCCTTTATCCCGCATGGCCTTCTTTCCTGTGCCTGTGCTGTGCCTGCTGGCGGACCGAGCTCTGCCCAGTGCTGGGTTATTACAAATAATGCCTTCAGGCTGAGCACTACACAGCCAGCATTTCTTCCCTGTGTAGGGATACCTATTGGGTTAATTCCCTGAATTAAGATTCCTGGATTGAATGGGAAAACATTTGTAATTCCTGTAGCTGTTGCTCAAGTCCCCTGGATAGGTGCTCATTCATTTGCATTCCCCCAACCATGCATATGCCAGTGCCTGTTTTCCCACAGCCCGGGAGGTGCTGAATGAGCCCCATCAGTTTTCAGGAAGGTGTCTCTGCTCCTTCTTTGCAGCTGTTGCAGTACTTGCTAAAGAGAATAATGACTCAAGTTCTGACCACACACTCTTCCTCCTGGGCCTGAGTAGAATAAAAAGAGAAAAAAGAAGATGAGAGAGGCTTTGCACATGTGTCTCACATTGTGGGAGTGAGGGGACACAGGCGCGACTTGTGAGAAGTTTAATTTATCCGTGACATGAAGAGATTGCAAATCAATTGCACTCTCTAGTGATTGATTTTATGGAGAGATGAAAAGTGTTGGGCATTTTCTGTTATTTGGATGTTTCTGCTTTTCTCTGATAAACATTTTACACGTTTCTTTGGTGAGCTATGTTAGATAGTTGGGCATCGATGAAAATGGGCAACGGAGAACATTACTTCTCTACCGAATGAGTGCTAAGAATGTCCATTTGGCTGCTGTGTGTGTGTATGTGTGTGTGTGTGTATGACTTGTGAATGTGCTGTGGTAGGATTCAAGGCCATAGGGATGGACTAGATGGCTATTTCATTAACATGTACGATGGAGAGGGGTTATCCCATTTCTTCTTGGGAACTCCCTCCTCCTGGCTGCAGATTTCCTTCTCATCCAGGTTGTCCGGCCCACGGTGCGGTCCACTGCAGTCTGTCTGTGCTTCATCTTCCTCTGGCCCCTCTCTCAGTATCCACTTCCTTTAGGGTTATTCAGTCTTCTGTTCATAGTGTGCTCTCTCCGTGAATGGTTATGTCCGCTTTTACCCCTTGACTCCTTAATGCTGTGTCTGTAGGCGTATCTCCACTCCTGCATACTGAGCTGGATGCACCACGTCCTGTCACAGATGGAAATTACTAAGCCTTTCAGCTTCTTTCTTTTCTTTATTTTTTACGGGAGAGGAGGAGACATAGAGGGACAGACTCTCACAAGCACTCTGACTGGGTTCCACTTAGCACCCTCATCTGGGGATGATGCTCTGCCTATCTGGGGCTATGCTCACAACTGAGCTCCTTTTAGCACCTGAGGCAGAGGGTGCACGGAGACATCCTCAGGGCCCAGGCCAGTGTGCTTGAAACAGACAGCTCAGGACTGTGGAAAGGAAAAGAAAGAGCGAGAGAGAAGGGGGGAAGAGGAGGAGAAGAGAAGCAGATTGTTGCCTTTCCTGTGTGTCAATACCAGGCATCAAACCTGGGTCATCCACACGCTGATCTACCAATGAGCCTAATGGTCAGGGCTTCAGCTTCCTTTCAAAGTTCTGTTTCCACGATTAATTTTGAAATAAGGGATTCCCTTCTCATTATTTTCTCTCTCAAACCCACACATCGGATCCGTTACAAAGTCCTATAACAGCTGTCTCGTGGCTTGCTTTCCCCATCCTCACTGCCTCTAACTTATTGCAGACTATTAGTGTCGCTCGTCAGGTTTGCTGAAGTAGTTTCCTGAGTAGTCTCCATGGCTCCCATCTCTGTGACTGGCTCACTGCCACCACCTTCCCTCACAGCATTCTCTCCACTTTGTAGCTGAAGTAAATTTTCCAAAACAAACGTGAGCACGCCCAGCCTCTGATAGAAGCCCTTAAGGGTGTCCTATTGTTCTCCGGACCATGTCCATGACCGTTAGTTGGTCATTGAGGACCTTCTCTTTTGTCCCAGTGTGCTTTATCTGCTCTATTTCTTGCCATCGGATTTTATAGGATGATTGTGCCATCAAGGATTACAGAGACTTTGCCTGTCTTGCTCATTCATATCTATGGTGCCCAGAAAAGGGCTGAGAAATAGAGACACCCAGTAAATATTCATTGAATGAAAGCTCTGCTTTTACCAGAGAGATGTTTAAAGTTTCATAAACTTTGACATTTCTTGCCGAAGACTGCCAGAGACGCAGCTCCACCGGACTGTGTCGGCCCGCTGCCTGCAGGCCCAGGGAATAAAGGAAGTACTGGTGGTGCAAGAGATACGTGAGGAAGGTTCTCAGTGAGTCACCAGGTGGTGGTGAGTGGTGTTCACTGAACTGATACAGATGCCAACTTGTGCCAGTGCTGGGTCAGAGGCCACTCAGCAACACTCTTAGGTTACATCAAAGCTGGCTGGCTCCTGTCAGTTGCCAGATGACCTATTTGATGGGTTGGAGGCTCAGGTTGTCATAAGCGGAGGCCCCTAGAATTTATCAGACACAAAAAGTTCAAGATTTGGCCATGTGCAGGGAGGGCTCTGGACAGAATGGTGGATTTGGTCAGAGCTGGTCAGGCATGAGAGAGAAAAATGGCCCCCACACAAGAGCCACACAACTCAGTTCTCCCAGAGTCATCCCTGACCTCAAGGAAGGACTTCTACAACTCGAAACCCTGCAAGCCACTGCCTGCTGACAATATCGCAGACTGGGAGCATTGGAGTGTCAGTTGTGAGTGTGGAGCTGGTGCTTCTTCCATGGCTGGGTTGTGTGTCTCCTTTGGGGTTCCATTTTCTGGCTAATGAGACTCTTTGTCTCTAGGGATCAGTGGCACTGCTTGCAGGGGAAAAGGGTGGAATGGAAGAGTGAATGCCACTGCTCTGGCCCTGGAGGGGTGGGGGGCACCAGTTCTACACCCTCTGGAGCTGGGGTTCTGGCTGGCTGCAGGGGGGTGCAGTGTGTTTAGGTGCCATGACTCTATCACTCCTCAAGGCTGGTCTGGCATTGGGCCAGGACATTCAGGGGTTAGAAGGATTGTTTATGTTTCCTCAGGTGGTAGGAAAGTGCTAGCTAAGTTGCTTGACATCCACATTCATTCACCTATTTGTTCATTTATTCAACTGCATTTTGTGTCAGGCCTTGTGCTGTGCATTGGGATAAAATTACAAACAAGACACACATGGCCCCAGCCTTATAAAGCTGATCTTCCAGATAACAATAAAATAATCACACAAGTACACATATGTAAGTTGTGATATGCTATATAGGAAAAGAGGCTTTTAAACGTTTTAACAGGAGTCTAACTTAGAACTAGGAGGAGAAGAGAGTCAGGGGAAACTTTTCTGTAAAAGTGACATGCGCACTGAATTTTGACTAATGAGTAGGAGTTCATCTGGACAAAGACTGGGTTAAAACATGAAGCAAGAGTACATACTTATGTTAAAACTTAATAAATCAACCATACTTGATATGCTCAGTATATTGTACATCCATTATAACTAAATAAACTCTTTTAATTTTTTAACAATTAAAAACACGAGGCAGTAGAAATAGCACATACAAGTGCCCCAAAGCAGGGAGCACTCGGCACATTCAAATATTCAAGAGGGTTGCTAGAGTGAAGAGAAGTTTAACAGTTTTATGGGATTTCAAGGGCCAGACTGGCTCACAAAATGAGTAGTAATGCAGTAAGACACCACTAGAGAACATAAAAGTCAAACTGAAGAAGCCAAGTGGGCTTAAAGGAAAAATGTATAGTTGGAAATGGGTGAGAAATAGGGTCAGGATCCCAGATGAACTCAAGAATGGAGACAGGATCAAACTGGAAATGAGGTAGAAGTTCCAGAATTTTGGCAGAGTATTGGGTGATAGGATGGGTGTGCCTTGTTTAGTTTAATGGTTTTAGAAAAAAGGATGCCACCACTAGGCTCTACTTCTGTTGCTGTTAAGGAAAATGTCACTTAGGGCTGTTTCAGCCTTACCCACCCATAGAGGATACACAAGGATTTGAAATGCCTAGCAATCCTTCCAGTGGAGAGAAGCTTAGGGTATTTAACTGGCCAAAACATGAGAAAAGCTCTGCTTTTTCCTATTTATCAAGGGAACAATAATGACTCTGGAGGCCAGAAAGTCTTCCATTATCTGTCAGCAAAGAGCAGAACGCAGATAGTTGATTGTTGGTAAAGGCTGATGCACTGAGCCACTCCCACTTTGACCTCAATTATAAAATATACAATTTTTAAAGGTTTCCAAATTGCAGTGACTTATTCTTATTTATTGATTTATTTTATTGTGGTATAAAATTTATGACTTCAGTGATTTAACTGTGGAGCTCATATGCATTAAGTACATTCACAATTTTGTGCAGCCATTATCACTTCCCATCTCCAGAACATTTTTGTCATCCCATACTGAAAATCTTTACTTATTAAACAAGAACTCATTCCTACCCCAGTACCTGGTAACCACTGTTCTACTTTAATTCTCTGTGAATGGAACTATTCTGTGCAACATATATAAGCTTATTTCACTTAGTACAATGTCTTTAAGGTTTATCCATGTTGTAGCATGTGTCAGAAATTCATTCATTTCTAAGGCTGAATAATATTTTATTGTTTGTATTTACCACAGTTTATTTATTCACTAATTGATGGACATTTGGATTGTTTCTACCTTTTGAATTAGTGAAGAATGCTTGTATGTTCGTGGGTGTGCAAATATGTTTGAGTGTCTGCTTTCAATTACTTTGTGTATATACCCAGAAGTGGAATTGCTATATCATATGGAATTTCTATGTTTAATTTTTGAGAATTTACCATACTCTTTCTTTTTTCACCATACTGTTTTTCTATAGCAGATAAAAAATTTTGCATTCCCGTCAGCAAGGCACAATAGTACAATTTCTCTGTATCTTATCTGGCACCTGTTTTCTGTGTTTATTTGTTTGTTTTTACTAATAGCCATCTTACTGGGTGTTGAAAGGTATGTCATTGTGGCTTTGATTTGCATTCCCCTAATGATTAGTGATGTTAAGCATCTTTTCATGTAATTGTTGGCCATTTGTATATTTTGGAAAGATGTCTATTCAAATACTTTACCCATTTTTTATTGTTTTTCTTTTGTTACACTGTAAGAGTTCTTTATATACTACTCACAAAAATGAAGGGATTTTTTATCGCTTCATATTTATTTTGAAACATTTCTTAATTTTTGTGAGCAGTATATATTCTGGATATTAATCTCTTATTAGATATATATGATTTTCAAATATTATCTTTCATTATTTGGTTTGCTTTTTTATTTTGTTGATAACATCTTTTGATTTACAGAAGTTCTTAATTTGATTTACTTCAAATATCTATTGTCTTTTCTGTAACCTGTGCTATTGGTGTTATACCGAAGAAATCACTGCCATCTAATATTATGAATCTTTCCTTGTTTGTTTTTTCCCAAGAGTCTTACAGTTTATCTCTTACATTTAGGATTTTGACTCATTTTGAGTTTATTTTTATATGTGGTGTAAGGTTCAAGTCTAATTTTGTTATTTTGCATATTGGTATCCAGTTCTCTTGGCACCATTTGTTTGAAAGACTTTTGCCCCATTGAATGGTCTTGACATCCTTGTTAAAAATGATGTAACCAGCCCTGGCCAGTTGGCCTAGTGGTAGAGCATTGGCCCAGTGTGTGAAGTCCCGGGTTCAATTCCCAGCCAGGGCACACAGGAGAAGAGCCCATCTGCTTCTCCACCCTTCCTCCTCTCCTTTCTCTTATCTCTCTCTTCCCCTCTCGCAGTCAAGGCTCCATGGGAGCAAAGATGGCCCGGGCAAAGAGGATGGCTCCATGGCCACCACCTCAGGGGCTAGAATGGCTTCAGTTGCAATGGAGCAATGGCCCAGATGGGCAGAGCATTGCCCCTTAGTGGGCTTGCTGGGTGGATCCTGGTTGGGCACATTCCAGAGTCTGTCACTCTGCCTCCCTGCTTCTCACTTCAGAAAATAAAAAATAAATAAAAAAATAAAAAGAAAATGATCTGACCAAATATTAAGGGTTTATTTCTGGACTCTGTATTTCAGGACATTTGTGACTTGGAGAGAATTGAGGGGTTCAGTCATGTAGTCAAGATCAAGATGTATATTGAACATAGTTTTCTGAACTTGATTTTGTATCTCTTATTGGTCTCATGCCACATGTGACTATCATGTGTAGCAACAAATCTAGAAATAGTCACAAATTAGACATTTTCTGTGTCTCAGTGTTTAGACTTTGAAGTCTACTAAGGACTTTCACAGTGTTTAAGCTGTCAATGAGCTCCAAATACTGCTTCAGCTGAGACTGCTGAGGCAGTGAAACCAAAGTCACACAGTAGAGGAAAACCTCTACCATTAAAACCAAACTCTAAACCTCTTTTTGTTCTGACAACCTCCTAGATAAAGTCTAACTTCTTAGCTACACATCCAAGGCTTTATATAATCTTTTTCCTACCAAACTCTCCAGCCTAACTTACTCATACCCCTCCTGAAACATATGACATATGTCCCAGCAAATATCTCACTACTCTCTGAAGACTTCATATCCTTGTGCAGCCCCATGCCTTTGTCTGTCTTGTCTATTCTCTGAATATAACACACTTTCTATCTCTTTCATGATTAGTAAACTGCCTTGTCCATACCCACAAAATACAGGTCATATGTCATCACTTATATAAAGTTTCCCCAAATCTTCTAGGTTTTTATATTTCATACGTATATTTTAGCATTTGGCAAATGTGTGTTCCCCTTCCTAAGTATTTTTTTTAAAGACAGAGAATTTATAATACTATAAACCTGTTGAGTATAGTAGGTATTCCATAAATGTTTGTGAAATAGGAAATGAATTGTAATGAACAACATCAAGAGTGAACCCTAATGTAAACTATGAACTTTGGGTAACTATGATGTGTCAATGTAAGTTCTTCGATTGTAGCCAATGTACCACTCTGGTGGGAGATGTGGATAATGGGCGAGGCTGTGCATGTGTGGGAACAGGGAAAATATGGGAAATCACTGTACTTTCCTCTTAATTTTGCTATGACCTAAAACTGTTCTAAAAATAAAGTCTTTTAAAAAAGTGAGTTGGAAGTGTGCATATTTTATTTTTGCATTGCAGTGCAGAGTTTTATTTATGTCACACCCCTTGATTGTGAGAACTCTGATGTGTGTGCATGGGTTTGCTTATGTAGCCATACAGAGGCATTCTGCCTACCCAGGTAAAGCTACTCCAATTCTACCTAATACTTATAAACTTCTCTGAAGGAACAAAGCTGATCTTCATATGAAGACAGAGGAAAGTTACATGATATTAGGTCAGAAGAGGAATAGACAACAGCTTTCCATGAAAAGCATCTGGCTAGAGTTGTTTAATCATGTCTGACATTCAATTCTTTCCATGTAATCCTTAAAGCAGCTTAGGGGAAATATTCTCTGAAAACAGAAGTAGTCACTTGATCCTAGGTGGCTCTAAGACATTGTACTTGGTTATCTTTCTTTGATTTTTAAATAATCTGGTTTGAGGCATGTCCATTTAGACTCTAGAAGTGGTATTTTCTAAGGTCAAGGTTTTATACTAATAAAAGTTAGCCCCTGAACCACCAGAATAGAAAACTAGGAAGAATGAATGGTTTTGTTGTTTTGTTTTTCTCTTTAAGAAATCTCAAGGGTCTCATTGGCTAAAACAGAAAAAGCCAAGAAAGTAGAATGCAGGTGCTAGAGGATCAGGAATCCACTTAGCTTGTCATATCCCCATCCTGAGTCTTTTGCAATGATAGTATACTCACCTCCTCTGAGGAAGTATAGCCAAGTAGACGGCATACGACATTCACAAATCCAGCATGTTGTTTTCAGTGTATAAAGGGAAGGGAGCTCTATGAATAATGCAGAGTTATAACAAAAATCTTAATCATCTGTCTATGTCAGGCAATATTTGGGATGAATAATTTCCTTATTACTTCATGTCATTATGCATGTGAGACGATTAAATAAACCCACTTCCTTTCATTTAGCATCCTTTCAGCTTGAGAAATGGTATACTCAATTTAATGCACTGTTGCAAAGCCAAATAAACTTTTCTAATTTCCTGATTTCAATTCCACTCAACAACCATTTATTGAGCACCTACTGTGTGCCAGGAACTGCGTTTAAAATTTTAAATGTGTCAGATTTAATATTTCAGTACTGTGTTTTCATGACTTTATACCTTTGTCACACAATTATGAATGTACATGTTTTGTTGAAAAGCTAATGGCATCATAACAAGCACATAATTTTAACCCAGCTGCATGACAATTAACTGAAGTTGATTGTGTCAAACTTAGCCCTTGGGTGAGGAATGATTTTCATGCTAACTTGCATGCCAGAACTGAAGCTACTAGCTTCAGCTTTGCCTTCTTCAGAAATAGATGAATCCTGGGCGTTCTGTCTGAACCTCTTGAGTCAACTTTTCTGTTGAATAAATAAAGCCAGATTTTCCTCTCTGTGACTATGTGGGTATGTTGCAACTGGCAAAAATGGATGCAGGAAGGCATATTGTTTTTTGTTTGTTTATTTGGTGAGAGGAGGGAAGGCAAAGACAGACTTCCACATGTGCACCAACTGGGATCCACCCAGCAAACCCACTATGGGGTGATGCTCTCTGCCTGCCCATCTGGGGTTTTGCCCAGTGGGCAACCAAGCTCTTCTTAGGGCTTGAGGAAGAGGCCATGAAGACATCCTTAGCACCCCAGGGCCAACTTGCTCCAATTTAACCATGGCTAGCAGAGGGGAAGAGAGAGAGAGAGAGAGAGAGAGAGAGAGACAGAAAGGAGAGGGGTGAAGGGTGGAGAAGCAGATGGGTGCTTCTCCTGTGTGCCCTGACCAGGAATTGAACCTAGGACTTCCACATGTCAGAATGAAGCTCTCCCAATGAGTCAACTGGCCAGGGTGGAAGGTATATTGTGTGCCTGCACTCTTCTATGGTTTTGTGGCAGGCCTTCAGCTTCTGAATGCTAAAAACCTTACACAATCCTAATGTTTATTGTTGCCACTTTTCCTAGGGTCCCCACCTATTGTTTATTTTATGCAACTTCAGCTTTCTACCCTTCACTAACCTTATGATTTTTATCCTTTATCCTGATGTCAACTCATTAGGTATTGTGTCTAACTGGTATCCTATAGACATTGACCTTTGATCACTTTCCCAGCTTAGACCAGCACCTCACTATTATTAGTTGAAATGTATACATACAACAGAGGGGCTCTTCTAAATCTTATTTCTTCTCTTGAAACCACAGGCTAATAAATACTCAGTTTAGTGAATAAGCTTTGAAATAGTCTCCTAATTCTTCTTATATCAAGTATAGGACAAATGGTGAAGTCTCCAAGGTTCTTAGTGAGATGCTCCTATTTCTCATTCTGGACTTCATTTCTTCCAGTCTTGCTCCATAGTCGGGCTCCTGGTATCTTCAGCCTGCTCATATTTCTCCTTTCCAAGTAGGCAAATGATAGCTTTGTTCACACTCAGGTAACAGAGACTTATGTAACATTTCTGTTAGGCAGGTTTGCATTTGGAAAAAACTGAAGGGATAGGAAAGTCCTCAAAAGACAAAATGCATATTAAGTAAAACAATTTCATTTATCAAATGATGAAGCAATTATGGATGGGGGAGCTGTCCAGATATTCCGCAAATCACAGTAATAGCTCAGCATCTGTCAGCACTCTGACAGAATACTTAAGCAGGCTTTCAAAGACCCACAGGTAAAAGGAGATTGCCAGGCCATAACTTGTCCCATTGTATCCAATATTTACTGAGAAGAATCTTCCCAGAAACATATCTACAACTGTCTTTAAATTTAAAATTATCTTATTTTCATTATAAAATAAAACATATGGATAAACAAATATATGCTTACATTTAAAATAATAAAAATCTTAAAATGTTCTAGTCAAGATAGCAGCATAGATAAATGTGGTATTTGAATTTTCTAGCAACCACACCAAAAATACAACTAAACTACAGAACCATCATTCAGAATTGACTGAAATCTAACTCACTAGAAATTCTGCAGCAAAGGAGTTAAAGAATAACCACATCAAGGCTGGTAAGAGAGGCAGAAACGTGGAATGGGCTTATCCCACACCCACATAGAGCAGATAAAAAATCAAAAGGGATATCTCAGCTGAGGAGATCCACCCTAAGGAGTGAGAGATCCCAGCTGCACAAGAGATACCTTAGTCCAGGGTTCTAGTGTCAGGAAGAGAAGTCCCCATAACTTATGGCTGTAAAAATCAGCAGGGATTGTGGCTGAATAAAACAGAGAGACTCCTGCAGTCTCAGGGACCATCTTAAAGGGCCTGCCTATGGATATACTCGGACTCACTCACTCTGAGCGTCAGCACTGGAGCAGCAGCTTGAAAGGCACCAAGGACATACAAGGAGAAACCCAATTGTCTGGCATCAAGATGAGGGCTGGAGGGGCAGCTTTCTTCCAGGCAGAAGTGTTGGCAGAGGCCATTATTCCTTTGCTGAACCTTCCCTCCACAGACTCAGCAGGCAGGCCCCATATCTGAGACTCCATTAACCTGGCTAACACTATTCACCTTACCCAGGTGATTATCTGAGATCCTGCCCCAACAGACTTGTGGGCCCACCCCACCGTTTTTAGTGGCTTTTCCATACAAACCACCTGTCTTAGGTCATGCTTTGGATTTCCCTAAAATCTCTCAAAAAAGCAGCATCTGGTCAGGGCATGCCCACTACTTATCGATAAGTGGCACTGGGACAGGCACTAGTGGCAGCCAGCTTTGGTTTTCAGCTTGGCTTCTCCTGGGCACATCCAAACACAACACGAGTAGAAGCCATTTGCTGATTCCTTTGTAGCTCATGATGGGTGGCCCCAGACTGGGCACTAGTGACAGCTGACATCGGCCTGAACCTCATGCAGGCCCCAACGCCAGTACACTTTGTGGACAGATTCAGATCATGTTGAAGCACCACGCAAACACTTCCACAAGCAACACATTTAAGAAGCAGACTCAGCAGGCATCGGAACCTTGCTGAAGTAAATTATACTCTGTGGGTCAACCCCTCTATGGTGCTCATAGCCATTCTTCAGAGCCAATTGGTCTGGGGCTAAATGCTTCTCATTGAGGTACCAGCAGCAATTAAGGTTCGACTACAACAAGAGGGTACAACACAACCCACAAGGGGGGAGGACCTGAAGAGGCTAGGGAGGGTGATTATGGAGGCTGTACCACTGGAACCTACAGAACATCTCCTATATTAGGTTACTCCACCAAACCGGGGAGATGTAGCAGATCTACCTAATACTGTGATGGTGAACCTTTTTATAAAAACCGCCCACCTTTGCAGTGCTGGTCAACCTGGTCTCTCCAGCCCACTAGTGGGTGTTCCAGCTTTCATGGTGGGCTAATCGCGGCACCATTTGGTTGCTCCACTACCGTGAAAGCTGGAATGCCCATTAGTGGGTGGGAGGGACCAGGTTGATGAGCACTGCAAAAGTAGGCAGTTTTTATAAAAAGGTTCGCCATCATGGACCTAATATATAGAAACAAACACAGGGAGGCAGCCAAAATGAGGAGACAAAGAAAAATATCCCAAGTGAAAGATCAGAACAAAACTCCAGACGAAGAACTAAACAAAATGAAGACAAGCAATCTGCCAGATGTAGAGTGCAAAGCAGTGATTATAAGTATGGTCAAACTTAGAGGAAGAATAGATGAACTTAGTGAGAACTTCAACAAAAATATATGGAACATAAAAACAGATATAAAACATAAAAGAAGAACCAGTCAGAAATGAAGAATATATTAATTGAAATGAGGAATATATTACAGGGAATCAACAGTGGAGTAGATGAAGCAGAGGATCAAATTAAAGATTTGGAAGATAAGAAAGCAGAAAAAACTCAATAAGAATAAAAAAAAACAATAAAGAACCATAAATAAATGAGGATAGTATAAGGAACCTCTGGGACAATTTCAAGTGTACCAACATTCACACCATGGGATTATCAGAGGAGAAGAGAGAGAGCAAGAAAATAAAAACTTATGTGAAAAAAAAATGTCAAAAAACTTCCCTAACCTGATGAAGGAAATTAGACATACAAGTCCAAGAAGCAAAGACAGTTCCAAACAAAATGAACCCAAAAAGGCCCAATCCAAGACACATCGTAATTTTAATGCTAAAGGTTAAAGACAAAGTGAAAATCCTAGGAACAGTAAAAAACCAGCAGTCAGTTACCTACAAGAGAACTCTCATAAGTCAGTGAGCTGACTTCTTAAAAGAAGATTTTTTTTTTATTATTAGTTATTCACTTTAGAGAGGAGGGGGGGCAAGAGAGAGAGAGAGAGAGAGAGAGAGAGAGAGAGAGAGAGAGAGAGAGAGAAGGGGGAGGAGCAGGAAGCATCACCTCATATATGTGCCTTGACCAGGCAAGCCAGGGTTTTTTTTGAACCGGCAACCTCAGTGTTTCCAGGTTGACGCTTTATCCACTGCGCCACCACAGGTCAGGCTTTAAAAGAAGATTTGCAGAAAAAGAAAAAGAAACATTGCAGGCCAGAAGGGATTGGCAAAAAATATTCAAAGCAATGAAAAGCAAGGACCTAAAACCATAATTAATCTACAAAGATATCTTTTAGAATCGAAGGACAAAGATCCTCCCAGACAAGAAAAAGCTAACAGAATCCATCATCACCAAACCAGCATTACAAGAAATGTTAAAGGTTCTTCTTTAAGAGGAAGAAAATGAAAATAAAAATATAAATAATAAACTGGCAATAAATACCAATCTATCAATGATTTTTTTATTTTTTATAATTTTTTATTGATTTTAATTTATTGTGCTTACATAGATTCAAGTGTCCCACCGAATATATCTCCCTCCCCCTCACCCCTGTGTTCCCCTTGATACCCCTTTGATCCCTCCCCCCAATGTACTCCCTCCTTCCCTTAAGGATTTGCTGTCCTGCTCTGTATAACACTGTGTTATGTAGATATAATTCCACTAATCTCTTTCCCTTCTATGATCCCATCCTCTCCTCCTCTATCCCTCTGACTGCTTTCCCTCTGGTTCCTTTGATCCCACCTCTACCTCTTTTCCATCCTTCAGTTCACATTGTTCATTAAATTCCTCATATGAGTGAGGTCATATGATATTTTTCTTCCTCTGTCTGTCTTATTTCACTTAGCATAATAGTCTCCAGGTTCATCCACGCTGTCGCAAAAGGTAAGATTTACTTGTTTTTCATGGCCGTATAGTAGTGCATTGTGTATATATATATGTACCACCACTTTTTAATCCACTCATCCACTGATGGACACTAGGGCTGTTTGCAGAACTTGGCTGTTGTGAACAATTTTGCAATAAACACAGTGGTGCATTTCTTCATTTGAATCAGTGATTTGGCATTTTTAGGGTATATTCCTAAAAGTGAGATAGCTGGGTCAAAAGGCATTTCCATTTTTAATTTTTTGAGGAATTTCCATACTGTTTTCCACAGTGGCTGCACCAGTCTGCATTCCCACCAGCAGTGCAGGAGGGTTCCCTTTTCTCCACACCCTCATCAGCACTTATGTGTTGTTTTGTTAATGAGCGCCATTCTGACAAGTGTGAGGTGATATCTCATTATGGTTTTAATTTGCAATTCTCTAATGATTAGTGATGTTGAACATTTTTTCATACGCCTATTGGCCATCTGTATGTCCTCTTTGGAGAAGTGTCTATTCAGTTCTTTTGCCCATTTTTTGTTTGGATTGTTTATCTTCCTGATGTTGAGTTTTACAAGTTCTTTATACATTTTGGTTATTTACCCCTTATCAGACGAATTGTCGAATATATTCTCCCATTGTGTGGTTTGTCTTTTTATTTTGTTCATATTGTCTTTAGCTGTGCAAAAGCTTTTTAGTTTGATATAGTCCCATTTGTTCATCCTGTCCTTTATTTCACTTGCCCTTGGAGATAAATCAGCAAATATATTGCTGCAAGAGATGTCAGAGAGCTTACTGCCTATATTTTCTTCCAAAATGATTATGGTTTCATGACTTACATTTAAATATTTTATCCATTTTGAGTTTATTTTTGTGTATGGTGCAAGTTGGTGGTCTAGTTTCATTTTCTTGCAAGTACCTGTCCAATTTTCCCAACACCATTTGTTAAAGAGACTGCATTTTTCCATTGTATGCTTTTACCTCCTTTGTCAAATACCAATTGTCCATATAGGTGTAGGTTTATTTCTGGGTTCTCTGTTCTGTTCCATTGATCTATATGCCTGGTCTTATGCCAGTACCAAGCTGTTTTAAGTACAATGGCCATGTAGTATAACTTGACATCAGGAAATTTGATACCAGCCACTTTGTCCTTCTTTTTCAAGATTGCTGAGGCTATTCGTGTTCTTTTTTGGTTCCATATAAATTTTTGAAATATTTGTTCTATATCCTTGAAGTATGCTATTGGTATTTTAATAGGAATTGCATTGCATTTATAGATTGCTTTAGGTAATATAGATATTTTAATGAAGTTTATTCTTCCTATCCATGAACACAGTATATGCTTCCACTTGTTTGTATCTTCCTGGATTTCTTTTATCAATGTTTTATAATTTTCTGAGTACAAGTCTATAACCTCCATGGATAAATTTACTCTTAGGTACATTATTTTTTTGTTGTTGTTGCAATAGTGAAGGGGATTGTTTTCTTAATTTCTCTTTCAGACAGTTCATTGTTGGTGTATAAAAATATTACTGATTTGAGTATTGATTTTATATCCTGCCACCTTGCTGGATTCATTTATCAGGTCAGTAGTTTTTTGACTGAGACTTTAAGGTTTTCTATGTACTGTATCATGTCATCAGCAAATAATGATAGTTTTACTTCCTTTTTTCCAATTTGGATGCCTTTTATTTATTCTTCTTGTCTGATTGATGTGGCTAGGACTTCCAGAACCTTGTTGAATAAGAGTGGTGAAAGGGGGAACCCCTGCCTTGTTCCTGATCTTAAGGGGATTGCTTTTAATTTTTGCCCATTGAGTATGATGTTGGCTGTGGGTTTGTCATAGATGGCCTTTATCATGTTGAGGTATGTTCCCTGTATTCCCACTTTGCTGAGAGTTTTGATCATAAATGGGTGCTGTGTTTTATCAAATGTTTTTTTCTGCATCTACTGATATTATCATGTGATTTTTCTCCTTCCTTTTGTTTATGTGATGAATTACATTGATTGTTTTACAAATATTGTACCAGTCTTGCCTCCCCAGAATAAATCTCATTTGATCATGATTTATGATTGTTTTCATGTATTGCTGGATCTGGTTTGCTAATATTTTGTTGAGGATTTTAGCATCTAAGTTCATCAGGGATATTGGACTATAGTTTCCTTTCTTTGCAGGTACTTTACCTGGTTTTGGAATGAGTATTATACTCGCCTCATAAAAGGAGTTTGGAAGTCTTTCCTCTCCTTGAATTTTTTGAAATAGGTTGAGAAGGATAGGAGTTAGTTCTGCTTTGAATATTTGATAAAATTCGCCTGTGAAGCCCTCTGGCCCAGGACTTTTGTTTGTTGGGAGCTTTTTGATAGCTGTTTCAATCTCATTTGATGTAATCAGTCTTTTCAGGTTTTTTATTCTTCCAGATTGATGTTTAAAAAATTATATGTTTCAAGGAATTTGTCTATTTTGCCTAGGTTGTTTAATTTTTTGGCATAGAGTTCTTTACAGTATTTTCTTAAAATCCTTTGTATTTCTGCTGTGTCAGTTGTTACTTCTCCACTCTCATTTCTAATTTTATTTATTTGAGTCCTCTCTCTTTTTTTCTTGGTGTGTCTGGTTAAAGGTTCATCAATCTTATTTCAAAGAACCAGGACTTGGTTTCATTGATCTTCTGTATTGCTTTTTTAGCCTCTATGTCATTTATTTCCACTCTGTCTTTACTCTTTCCTTCCTTCTACTTAATCTGGGCTTTGTTTCTTGTTCTTTTTCTAATTCTTTTAGATGTAGGGTTAGGTTGTTTATTTGAGCTTTTTCTTGCTTCTTAAAGTATGCCTGTAGTGCTATGAAATTCCCTCTCAGGACTGCTTTTCTGTGTCTCATAAATTTTGAGTTGTTGTATGTTCATTTTCATTCATTTCAAGGAAAGTTTTGATTTCTTCTTTAATCTCATTGTTAACTCATTCGTTATTTAATAACATGCTGTTTAGTCTCCAAGTGTTTGAATGTTTTTCAGTTTTTCTGTTGTGGTTAATTTCTACTTTCATGCCATTGTGATCAGAGAAGATGCTTAATATGATTTTAATATTCTTAAATTTATTGAGACTTGTTTTGTGTCCTAGCATGTGATATATCCTAGAGAATGTACCACGAGCACCTGAAAAGAATGTATATTCTGCTTCTTTAGGGTGAAAGGTTCTGAAGATATTTATTAAATCCAGTTGATCTACTGTGTCCATTAAATCTGCTGTTTCTTTCTAATTTTCTTTCTTGAGGATCTATCTAGTCATGTTAGTGGGGTATTAAAATCTCTTACTATTATAGTATTGCCTCTTTTCTTTTTGCTGCTCCACTTCAGTGCTTTCATTTATCTTTTCCTCTAAATCACTGATTCTTTCCTCTGCTTCATTCAGCCTACTTTTAATTCCTTCTAGTGTAGTCTTCCTTTCTAATATTGTATTTGTCATTTCTGACTGGTTCCTTTTTATGATTTCAGTGTCCTTTTTGATGGTTGCTATCTCTTTATTTTGGTGCTCATTACATCCATCAATTGTTGCTCTAAGATCTTTGAACATCCTGACAATAATTATTTTAAACTCTGCATCCGATAATTTGGTTATTTCCATCTCATTCAGTTCTTTTTCTGGGAATTTCTCTTATTGTTTCATTTGGATTGCATTTCTCTATCTTTGCATTTTGTCTCTGTTTAGACTCTTACTTTGGGTGTGTTGTTTGTGTAGCTAGCTGAGTCTAGGGTTGGTATTGTCTGCCTCCAATTTCCAGTTGTGTTGTTTCTAGATCTTCTTGGGCAGGCATCCCCAAACTATGGCCCGCGGGCCGCAATGCGGCCCCCTGAGGCCATTTATCCAGCCCCCACTGCACTTCTGGAAGGGGCACCTCTTTCGTTGGTGGTCAGTGAGAGGACCACTGTATTTGGCAGCCCTCCAATGGTCTGAGGGACAGTGAACTGGTCCCCTGTATAAAAAGTTTGGAGACCCCTGTTCTTGGGTTTGCATCAGCTGTTGTTTATAATGCGCTGTGGGCTACTTGTCTGCTGTCACTATTCCTTTTGCTATTTGTGTCGGCATTTTCTATGTCTTAGCTGGGTCAGTTCTGCGGAGCCCTTCCTTAAGATACCACTCTAACAAGGGTTGTTAGGTCTTAAACTGATGCTCTCTGTATCTGTCTGCCCTGAACCTCTCTGGACAGAGCCTGGTGTGGATCAGTGGTGATCACTGCCTGTGACTGGTCCTTATCAGCCTTTTTGGAGATACAGGCAATCCAGATCTTGTGGCTGCTGCTGTTGGGCCCAGCTGCCATTGCAAATATCAGCTGCACTCCTAGGCTAGCCTTTGTCTACTCTTGGCCTGGGGGAAGTTTGTTTAAAAGTTCAAGTCTGGCCCTGGCCAGTTGGCTCAGTGGTAGAGCGTTAGCCTGGCGTGCAGGAGTCCCAGGTTTGATTCCTGGCCAGGGTACACAGGAGAAGCACCCATCTACTTCTCCACCCCTCCCCCGCTCCTTCCTCTCTGTCTCTCTCTTCCCCTCCCACAGCCAAGGCTCCATTGGAGCAAGGATGGCCCAGGCGCTGAGGATGGCTCCGTGGCCTCTGCCTCAGGTGCTAGAATGGCTCTGGTTGCAACAGAGCGACGCCCCAGATGAGCAGAGCATCTCCCACTGGTGGGCGTGCTGGGTGGATCCTGGTCAGGCACATGCGGGAGTCTGTCTGACTGCCTCCCCATTTCCAGCTTCAGAAAAATACAAAAAAAATAAAAAGTTCAAGTCCCCCTGAGATCAGTTTTCTGCAAGCCTCTTATTGCTGGCTACTTGTTGGGCTCAGTACTGTAATTCAGAGATTAGGTATGGTATTGGATGTGTTTTGCCCCTTAGCTTCAGGTGTCATTCTATCCAGACTTATTATTTTTCAGTCCTCGAAGGGTTTGGCCTAGGAGTTCAGTAGGTGTGGTCTCTGTGTTCCTGATGTGTGGTCTGTCTGCTGGCCCGCCACTGCTGCTCCAGCTGCCTCAAGCATTTGGGCTCAGGCACTGCCACGGCCAGCCTGCTGCCGCAAGTGGGCTTGCATGCATATGTGCACACTAGGGCCACAGCTGCGGCCCTCCTGGCCTCCAATGCTGCAGGCAGGTTTGCGTGTGCATGCTCGGACTGCTCTGGCCCATGCTGCATGGCTTCCCAGGCCTCTGCTGCTGCAGTTGGGCTTGCACATATGAGCTCGGGCTGCTCTGACCCCTGCCGCCACTGGCCTGCCCACCCTGTGACGACTACTCAGCAGCACAGGGGGTGGTGTAGCTCAGATCTTATATCTCACTACCTGTTTCCCTGACATGCTTCCTACTTCTAAGTGCCTCTTTGCTCTGACTGGAGCAGGAGAGCCTCCACTGGGCAGTGTAATTGCTTCCCTTTGCTGGTGATGCTGCTCCCCTGAAAAATGGTCAATTTAGATTTGGTGAGTGTCTCAGCCTAGGGTTTAAGGTGGCTGTCCCTCAAAGTGCCTCTCCATGTGCCTCTGAGTTCATACTCTCTTTTGGCAACTCCAGTCCTCTCAGCACTCCCTGTTCCTGGAGCCCCGGGGAAGTGGCTATTAATGAGGTTTTCTGAGTAATCCTTTTAAGATGAAGCCTGGGTCTAAGAGTTCTGCCTCTTTCTCACAAACAGTATCCCTACTCTTTTCTCATCTAAATACTGTCCATATGCCTCTTGTAGTCTCTGGAGATCTAGGCTGGGGCTCCAGTCCTGGGGCTGAGGACCCACAACTCTCCAGGCAACCCACCCTGCCACGAGAGTCCCTCAGGGCCGCTGTTCACTCTTGGAAGTGGGGCAGCCCTTTCTGCATCTCTGCCTCTCCTACCAGTCTCAGTTTGGCTTCTTAGGTGATCCTTGGTTAAAGAATCTTCTTAGTTTAGTCCAAAGTTGGTTTTTCAAGATGATTGTTCTTAAAATTAAGTTGTAATCCACTTTGGTTCTTGGAGGTAGGAGTTAGAATGTCCGCCTACCCTGTCACCATCTTCAATGATTGTTTTAAATGCAAATGAATTAAATGTTTCAATAAAAGCATGTATGAGGCTGAACAGATAACAAAACAAGACCTTTTTATATACTGTCTACAAGAGACTCACTTCACATGGAAAGACACACACAGACTAAAAGTAAAGGACAGAAAATGATATTTCATGAAAATGGAAACAAACAAGAAAACACTAGACAAAATAGACTTTAAAACAAAGTCTATATAACAAGAGACAAAGAAAGACTTAGCCATTCCATTTCTATGTATTTATCTAAATAAACCCAAAACACTAATTCTAAAAGACATATACTTCCATATGTTTATTGCAATATTATTTACAATAACCAAGGTATTTAAGTAACCTAAATGTCTATCAATAGAGGAATAGATCAAGAAGTGGTGCATATATACAATGGAATATGACTTAGCCATAAAACAGAGTGAAATCTTTTCATCTGCAACTTCATTAATAGAGTTAGAGTATATTGTGTTGAGCAAAATAAGTCACACAAAGAAACACAAATGCCATATGATTTCACTTGTATTTGGAATCAAAAGAGTACAATAAATGAACAAGCAGAACAGAAACAGACTCACAGATACAGGAAACATTTTAATGGTTGCTACATGAGATGGGGGTTGGGAAGATGGGTAAAATAGGGGAAGGGATTAAGAAGTGTAAATTGGTAGTTATAAAATAGTCATGGGGATGTAAAGTACAGCATAAAGAATACAGTCAATAATATTGTAATAACTATGTTTGGTATCAGATGGGTACTAGATTTATAGGGACAATCAGTTTATAAATTACATAATATCTAATTACTGATTGTACTCCTGAAATTTATATAATATTGTATATCAACTGTAATTGAAAAATAAAAAAAACATTTCAAGTCACAAAGAAAAATTAATATTAAAGAGACATAAATATGCCCACTACCAATCCTAAACAATTAGACATTATCAGTTTCTTTGCTGTCCCTTCTAAGTTCCTGCCTAATAGTTTTCCTTTCCTCCCAACAAAAGAAACTAACATCTTGAATTATGTGTTCTTCATTCCAACACTCTCTATCACAGTTCTTCTACATACATGTATATCTCTTAAAAATATATACTTTAATTTTTTCATGTCTTTGACTTTATATAAACAGAATAATCTTGCATGTATCTTCCTATGGTTCTGGTTCTTTCATTTTCTCTGCTTCATAGAGTTCCACTGTGTAACTACCACTATTAATCTATTCTCTAATATTTGGACTTTGTGACATTTTTAATTGCTTATCTGATTGATTGATTGATTGATTTTTAGCTAAAACAACAGCTCCTATGCATATGTTTCTTGGAATACATTTCTAATAGTTTTTTTCAGAGTCTATAATAAAAGTATAATTGTTGGGTTATATACCTTTAATGCCAAATGGTTCTTCACAGTACTTTATTGTACCAATATATGTTCCATTCCAGTGTTAAGGAACTAAGTTCATAAAGGTCTTTGTGGAAAATAAATACAACCAGCAGTAATTATACTACCCAATAGACACATTAATCAACAAAGTAGACCACAACACCCACTCACTTAGCTATATAAGTTTGCACCCTGTTTAGTTTCATATCTCATAGCTGTAGATTAAGGAAATACTCCATCATTCAGAAAAATCACACTGTATAAGAGGCATATGTTGGGCAAACAAGTGTGTTAGGCTTGTTCGCTTGCACGTTGCCTGATCAGTGCATGAGCATTGGACAGCACCACATGTGTATAGTCTATGTAAGGCTGCAGTTGCTTGCCCTCAGGGCGGCAGATTGTAGATTGCAGATTGCCTACCACCACTGGGAGGGGCAATTTTTGCTATTATTTTCTAGAGAAGAGTTTCTCACCTGGCCTGTTTGTTCTTCATCCCTGAGAGAAAGAAGCGGTTTTCCCTGCCTGCTCACTCGTCCCCCTTTGTAAGACTCTAGTAAACAAAATGGCCCACCATTTTCTGGCTCCATAGTTCCTTTAGTGTCTGCCCAAATTTAATGTGAACCTGCATGGCCACAGCCACCGGCCTTACAGCATAATTTATTTTATGAACTATGATCATGAAAAGGAAGAAGAGAAAAAGTAGATGACTGAAGAGGAAGTCAACACAACACCCCCCACTCCCATCAATCCTGTTCTACCCATTGCATGGCTTAGTTTTCATTTCTATGTTTTTCATTTTGTGACCAAAAATTTGCATGTAAATTATAATTATTAATAAAAATATTTCAAATACACTAAGCTACAAAAAAAATAGATTGTATACCCATATATTCACTACTCAGATATAATAAAGGTTAACATTTTCTATATTTTCTTAAGGATTGCTAGATAGTAAAATGATTATAGTACTAATGCTCATTTGTTGGTGTAGGAAAACAAGCTATTCACAGACACCAGCTGTGTGTCTTATAATTCAACTCAATCTGACATTATATCCCCAGGGACAGTCATCTCACACAAGGTAAGGGCTTCATCCTACAAGACTGCTCCCTCACCTTAGGTGCCAATCTCAAGTACAGGTTGTCACTCATGCTTCTGACCATCTGGCTATATAATGGTTATAGAACCTCCTCAGGTTCAACTAATTTGCCAGAGCAGCTCACAGAACTCAGAGAAACATTTTATTTACTAGATTATGGGTTCAACAGCCAGATGGAAGGGATATGTAAGACAAACTCTATAGAAAAGAAGTCGGTGCTTTCATGCCCTGTCCAAGATCCCCATTCTCTCCAAATCTCCATGTGTTCACCAACCCAGAAGCTCTCTGAAACCTGTCCTTTTGGGTTTTTATGGAGGCTTCATTACAGAGGTATGGTTGATAAAGTCACTGGCCACAGGTGACTGAACTCAGTCTCGAGTCTCTCATCTCCCCAAATGTCAGGGGCATCGGACTGAAAGTTCTAACCTTCTAATCATACAGTTGGTTCCACTGGGAACCAGTCTCCATCTTTAAGTGCTTTCCAAATATCATTCACTCACATGACAAAAGACACTTTCATAACTCTCACCACTTATGAAATTCCAAGGGTTTTAGGAACTCTCTGTCAGCAAAGAACGAAGAATAAACATATATTTCTTATTATAAATCAGAATATCACAGAGAGGTATAAAATGAAATATTTCACTTGAAAGTAAAATTCCTTTGTAATCTTCTCCTCTTCCATTCTCCCCTCACCTCTTTCCAGAGAGGTAAACTTTCTCCTGAAGTCATGTATCCTTCTTTTTTTTTTTTTTTTTTTGTATTTTTCTGAAGCTGGAAACGGGGAGAGACAGTAAGACAGACTCCCGCATGCGCCCGACCGGGATCCACCCGGCATGCCCACCAGGGGGCGACGCTCTGCCCACGAGGGGGCGATGCTCTGCCCCTCCCGGGCGTCGCTCTGTCGCGACCAGAGTCACTCTAGAGCCTGGGGCAGAGACCAAGGAGCCATCCCCAGTGCCCGGGCCATCTTTGCTCCAATGGAGCCTCGCTGCGGGATGGGAAGAGAGAGACAGAGAGGAAGGAGAGGGGGGGTGGAGAAGCAGATGGGCACTTCTCCTGTGTGCCCTGGCCAGGAATCGAACCCAGGACCCCTGCACGCCAGGCCAACGCTCTACCACTGAGCCAACAGCCAGGGCCGTATCCTTCCTTTTTATGTATATACACAAATGTATGTACCCATAGACCATATATAACTTTTTATTAATTTAAAATATTTATATAAATTGCATGATATTGTATTTATCACTTGATAAAATATTTTTTAATTCAACATTAGGTAGTTGATATTTATCCATGCAATATATTACTCCACTTAGTTACTTTATGTGATTCTACTATGTGAGTAGACTATAATTGACTTAGTCATTCTTCTATTTATGTGGGGTTTTTTTGTTGTTGTTGTTCTTCTCATACTGTTTCTCACTTTGGTAAGCAACACAGCAATGAAGATACCAGTGCATCTCCAGATGCATGTTTTTAATGGTATACTCAGAAGGGAAATGGGATTTTCAGAGGATTGCAGAGTATGAACTACAGGTTGTCACATTGCTCTCAAACCTGACTGTGCCCCTGTACATCTTCTCTAGAAGTATATAAACATTCCTGTTTCCCTCTCCTCACTAAAACATCCTTTATCAGAGTATATATTATGAGGGAATGAGGGATAGTGGTCTGAGAAGAGGCCAAAGAGGAGGCAGGGGCTAGATCACAAAATGACTTACATAACACACTAGGGAATTTGGAGCCTATCTTGAGAACTTACTGAAGAGTTTTCATCAAGAAATGTCATGATCAATTTTCCCTTAGGAAGATAACAAGAAGCAGTATGGAGGATGGATTGGGGTGGGAAAGTAGGCTTTAGGGAAGGCCTTTGGAGGAAGTAGAGATAGAGGGTTACCTACATTGTACTCACTTCATTATCTCTCTTTGTTTTGTTTTTCAGTGAAAAGAATATAAATTCTCATTCCTACATTAATTGATTTTCCTCTGTTGGCACTGCAAGGTCATGAAGCTCTCGCCTAAAGGAAAGGAGAACAGGTTTTACATCCACTGTTTGGCAATTTTATCCATTGTTGCACAGTTTTATACTGTGCAGGAGAGACATATAGCCTCTGTCAATTGCACAAGCCAATAAACACACCTTTATTGCTAATTACCATTTTCTTTTTGTGCTACTGTTTGCCAAATGGCAATAAAAGCTGGAGCACAGATGCTCATTAACATCCTTCTTGATTTACCGATAATTCAGGACTGACAGTTTAATAAGTTTAGGACTCAACTCAAAATTATTTGTCAACACACTTTTGGGGCACTGTCTTTTCTCACCTCCTGAACTGAACAACCTGTCCAGTGTTGTAATAACTGCACCAAAAATATCAGTGTTCTAAATCTACATTGGATATTTTTTTAACAAAGAACTCAAAACATGTCTCTCTCTTTCTTCAGTTTACCTTCAGAATAAACTCTGCAAACAAGAAAGAAGTTTTACAAACCTAATTTCCCATAAAGAGAAGCTGGACGATAGGCCCAAATGATGTTTGAATTTATTTGACCTGTCCATAGCTGAATATAACAATCAAAAAAATGCTGACTTCTTTTTCTGAGAGACAAAAGATTATTTTCCTAGTTTTATTGAGATATAATTGATATATAACATAGTGTTAGTTTTAGCTGTACAACATAATGATTTGATATATGTATATATTACAAATTGATTAGCACAATAACATCCATACTCTCACATAGTTACAATTGTTTTTTTCTTGTGATAAGAACTTTTAAGATTTATTTGCTTAGCAACTTTCAAATATACAAAGCTATATTGTTAGCTATAGTTATCATGCTGTACATTACACTCCAGAACATGTTTATTTTACTACTGGAAGTTTGCACCTGGGGACTACCTTCACTCATTTCCCCTACTCCCAATCCCCCATCTTTGGCAACCACTAATCTGTAAAAGACTTTTTAAAACTTGGGCTTTAGTCTACTTATGGATACTTTGGTAGAGAAACATTGAATGTGATATAATGAACTCTTCTTGAATCCATCTTAAATGGTCTATTGTGAGACTTTCACATTTATTCATATGGGAAGAGGAATCCCAGTGTAAGACTCAGCAGATGTTCCTGAGATAATTAGAAAACCCCCAGACAAAAAGATCACTCCCTTTATTATGCAATGCTTTTCATTCTTTACGTTGAAGATAAGAGGTAGTTTCATACTGCCCAATTTATAAATCCACTGATGTTCAATAACCCCAGTATTTTTAAATATGTTTATTTATTTCTGTATTTATTTATTTATTTGGTGCACTAAACCCCCTTTCACACATATTCACTTAACCCATGACTTTTAATATCTATTGGATTTGGACAGATTTCACTGGACAGATTTTTTTTTGTGTGGGACAGACAGAGAAAGAGAGAGGAACAGACAGGGACAGACAGGAAGAGAGAGAGATGAGAAGCATAAATTTTTTGTTGTGGCATATTCGTTGTTCACTGATTATTTTTTCATATATGCCTTGACTGGGGGCTCCAGCCAAGTCAGTGACTCCTTGCTCACGCCAGAGACCTTGGGCGTTAAGCCAGTGACCTTTGGGCTCAAGCCAGCAAACATGGGGTTATGTCTATGATCCTACACTCAAGCCAGCAACCATGCACTCAACCTGGTGAGCCTGTGCTCAAGCTGGTGATCTCGGTGTTTCGAACCTGGGTTCTCTGCATCCGAGGTTGATGCTCCATCCACTGAGCCACCGCCTGGTTAGGCTGGACAGATTTCTTTATTGAAGACTATACACAGATGTATACCACGGTTGGTTAATAGTTGATAACACTTCCTGGTTTATGTTTTCATCTAAAATGTTAAAAAAAAAACATTAAATATAAGTCCCAAATGCACTTGTACATATACATCTGGGTAGGATGGTGGTGCATAGTAGTGGTTGCCTACTTTTCACAGATTATTTTATTTTGTACAACTAATTTCTTTAACTGGGATTTTGATTTGGGATTTTTCTTTGAACAAAGTTACTAGTATATTATAAGACTCTTTTACCCTTTTGTTTGTGCAAAACCATCATGGAATGGCAAAGGAGAAGACTAATGCACTGTCTCAGAACTTCCTCAGAAACACAAAAATTGTATGCAAGTGTTCATAGAAGCTTTACTGGTAATATCCTCAAACTGGAAACAAATAAAGTGTCCTATATTGGGCGAATGATTATACAAACTGGTACATTCATACCATAAAATTCTACTCAGCAATAAAGTAGAACAAGCTGTTTATAAAATATAACAACTTGGATGGATCTCAAATACATTATGCTGAGTGTAAAGAAAGACAATCTAAAAATAGCATATCCTGTATGATTCCATTTATATAATATTCTTTAAAGAACAAAATTATAGACATAAAGAACAGAGTAGTAGTTTTTAGGGTTAACGTTGATAGTGGGTAGAATAATGAGGAGTGTGAAACTCTAAAGACAGAACACAAGGACGAATCTTTGCGGTGATGAGGTAGATAATTATATTTCATGATTCTGGTGATCATTACATGTGATAAAATTATATGGTACCATTGTCATTTCTGGTTTTGATATTATAGTATGATTACCTAAGATAAAACCATTGTGAGACTGGGTGAAGTGTACCTGGAAACTCTCTTTATTATCTTCACAACTTCCTATGAATCTATATTATTTCAAAATAAAAAGAAAACACAAATGTTAAAAAATGGATGTTAAAAATATATACAACAGTTTCTCTAAAACATTATGTTCAAACTTTAGTTTTAGCCAGATAACAGAACATTTAATGTCATATTAATCTCAAATGAAAAAATATTATGTTCCAAAAATTATTGTTATGGCTTAATCAATTGAATTGATTTTAAAAAATATTTTATTTTATTTTAAAACTCTGGTTTAGCAGTATGAGTATCTTTGCATTTTCTTCCCTCATTTACAACCATTCACATGAAAACTGGTCTCTTTACTCTAATTTGAGATTGTATAAAGCATAGATATTGATCAAGAGCTCAACCAAATTGTCAAAGAAATCCTACCTGAGGCAAGATGGGAGTGGATAATAAATTTATGCTGAGTGGACAACATGATGTCACCAGGTGGCAGTAGAGTATTATGACCACCAGTCTAAGAACTGTATATTAGACCTGCAGTAGTCGCTACAAAGTCAAAACAAAACAAAAACAAACAAAAAACTACCAAATTTCTGAGTATCCCCCTCATTTTCTAATATTACTATAACATGCATTTCAATCCCATAAAATATATATGCACGTTTGAGCAGAGGTTAACAAAGCCATATTAAGATATATATGGGCTTGGAAGTTAGCTGAACTCACTCATAAACTAAGAGGCACACTGGCATGTGCTAACCTTGCAGGGAGTTCAGTTCATGCCTCAGGAAAACTCATGCATCAACAAAATTATACATTGTTACATGCAATTAATATTGAGTCTTCTGTGGATACTTGAAACTTTGAATTTTAAATCTTCAAACATCATTCACTATACTAAATTTAGAGGGAGGCGTCTGATTAAGAGATTAGCTTTTCTCTTGCCTCAAGTATAAAAAAACTAAAATTCTGTATTGACTAGCTAAACTAACATTTTTCTTTATTTTATTGATTGATTTTAGAGAGAAGAAGGGAGAAGCAGAGAAAGAGGAGGGGAGAGGAGAGAGACAGGAACATCTGTTGCTGTGTGTGCCTTGACCAGGGATCAAACCAGCAACCTCTGTGCTTCTGGATGATGCTTTAACCAACCTAGCTATCCAGCCAGGGCTAAATTAATCATTTTAACCAGTAAAGTATACATGTTTTAAAGAAAATACTTTAAATAAATGTATAATTAGTTACATAACTACTTGAGTACAGAATAAATTGCATTCATAATGATCCCCAGGAACCAGTGAAGCTTATGAGTCAGATCATATGTCTGAATATTGTTTTCATTTTTTTTTTAGATACAGAGACAGAGAGAGAGTCAGAGAGAGGGGTAGATAGGGACAGACAGACAGGAACAGAGAGAGATGAGAAGTTATCAATCATCAGTTTTTCGTTGTGGTGCCTTAGTTGTTCATTGATTGCTTTCTCATATGTGCCTTGACTGGGGGGTGCTACAGCAGACTGAGTAACCCCTTGCTCAAGCCAGCGACCTTGGGTCCAAGCTGGTGAGCTTTTTGCTCAAACCAGATGAGCCTGCGCTCAAGCTGGTGACCTCGGGATCTCGAACCTGGTTCCTCTGCATCCCAGTCCAACGCTCTATCCACTGCGCCACCACCTAGTTAGGCCTGACTATTGTTTCTAAATAAAAGGAATTCATGAAGTACAGTTCAAGGAATTCAGCCTATTGTTCTAATTAAAAGTAAAAAATGAAAAAAAAAGCCATAATAACAGATTAATTCTCCAGAAAACATTTGCTTGTGTTTTTCAATAAGTTTGGAAGAGATGGAAGAAACTACGAAGGCAGATTTCAGTTCAACCTAAGAGAAAACCTTGGAATAAATAGACCTTTGGTATAGTCTGCCCTAGGAAGTAGTGAAGTCCTTCCTTTTATGGCTGGTTTCTTTTTTCTTTTTTTTTTTTTTTTTATGACTGGTTTCAAGCAGCGACTCAAACCCAAGTTTCCTGCCAGGGATGTTGTAATACTCAAATACTCAAGTTTTTCTTCTATCATTTTGTGATCTCTTTTACCCTATCCATACTTCATAATAAAAATAGCTAACATTTTTTTTTTGAGTTCTTATTATCTGTCAGGCACTTTTCTAAGTTATTTTCATGTCTTCATTTCCCAGATATTTACTGATCAGCTATACAGTCCCAGGAATAATTTTAGGTATTGGAATACAGCAACGAAAAGAACAAAGACTCTCCCATGCTGCTTACATTCGGCTGGGTGAGGTGAGATGGTAGATAATGGAGCAGGTAGTGATAAATGCTAAGAGGAAAAATGAAGTAAATCAAGGGATAGAGAATGAGAGGGAGGAACGCTACTTTTAATTTGGTGTGCAAGGAAGATCTCTCTGATTAGGTGACATATGAGCATATGCTACAGAGAAGTGAAAAAGAGAGCCATGTGGATTTGGAGGAGGTGGCTGTTGAACAGGGGAAACAAAGGACCCAAAAGCACTGAGGCTGGAGCTTGCTTGGTGTGCTCAGAACGCAGGAAGGCTTTGATTCCTGTGTAACCTTCTTCACTCTCTTCCAATCTTGAAATATTTCAACCATACTTGCTTTTGTCGGTGTGTCAGCAAATCTTCTCTCTGGGCTTGTTTATATCTATTTTGTGTGTGTGTGTGGGGGGGGGGCAAAGTATATTTTTAAATATTTATTTATTTTTGTATTTTTCTTTATTTTAATAATTATTTAAATGGGGTGACATTGATAAATCAGGGTACATATGTTCAGAAAAAACATCTCCAGGTTATTTTGACATTTGATTATGTTGCATACCCATCACCCAAAGTCAAATTGTCTTCTGTCACCTTCTATCTGGTTTTCTTTGTGCCTCTCCCCTCCCCCCAGCCCTCCCTCTCCTTCCTCCCCCCCCCCCCGCCCCGTAACCGCCACACTCTTGTCCATGTCTCTGAGTCTCATTTTTATGTCCCATCTATGTATGGAATCATTTAGTTCTTAGTTTTTTCTAATTTACTTATTTCACTCAGTATAATGTTATCAAGGTCCATCCATGTTGTTGTAAATGATCTGATGTCATCATTTCTTATGGCTGAGTAGTATTCCATAGTATATATGTACCAAAGCTTTTTAATCCTCTCAGCCACTGACGAACACTTGGGCTGTTTCCAGATCTTCGCTATGTGAACAATGCTGCCATAAACATGGGGGTGCATTTCTCCTTTTGGAACAGTGCTATGGTGTTCTTGGGGTATATTCCTAAAAGTGAGATAACTGGGTCAAAAGGCAGTTCGATTTTCAGTTTTTTGAGGAATCTCCATACTGTTTTCCACAGAGGCTGCACCAGTCTGCATTCCCACCAGCAATGCAGGAGGGTTCCCTTTTCTCCACATCCTCGCCAGCACTTATTCCATGTTGTTTTGTTGATGAGTGCCATTCTGACTGGTGTGAGGTGTTATCTCATTGTGGTTTTAGTGTGCACTTCTCTAATGATTAGTGATGTTGAGCATTTTTTCATATGCCTATTGGACATCTGAATGTTCTCTTTAGAGAAGTCTCTATTCATTTCTTTTGCCCATTTTTTGTTTGGATTTTTATCTTCCTGGTGTTGAGTTTTACAAGTTCTTTATAAATTTTGGTTATTAACCCTGTTATCAGACGTATTGTCGAATATGTACTCTCATTGTGTAGTTTGTCTTTTTATTCTGTTCTTATTGTCTTTAGCTGTGCAAAAGCTTTTTAGTTTGATATAATACCATTTGTTTATCTGTCTTTTATTTCACTTTCCTGTGGAGATAAACTGGCAAATATATTGCTGCGAGAGATGTCCGAGACCTTACTGCCTGTTTTCTTCTAAGATGCTTATGGTTTCACGGCTTACATTTAAGTCTTTTATCCATTTTGAGTTTATTTTTGTAAATGGTATAAGTTGGTGGTATAGTTTTATTATTTTGCAGGTAGATATCCAACTTTCCCAATACCATTTGTTAAAGAGGCTGTCTTGACTCAATTGTATGCTCTTACCTCCTTTGCAAAATATCCGTTGTCCATAAAGGTGTGGGTTTATTTCTGGGTTCTCTGTTCTGTTCCATTGATCTATATGCCTGTTCTTATGCCAATACCAGGCTGTTTTGAGTACAATGGCCTTGTAGTATAACTTGATATCAGGAAGTGTGATACCTCAAACTTTATTCTTCATTTTCAAGATTGCTGAGGCTATTCGTGTTCTTTTTGGTTCCATATAAATTTTTGAATTATGTGTTCTATATCTTTGAAGTATGTCATTGGTATTTTAATTGGTATGGCATTGAATTTATAAATTGCTTTGGGTAACACAGATATTTTAATGATGTTTATTCTTCCTAACCATGAGCACAGTATATGCTTCCACTTGTTTGTATCTTCCTGGATTTCTTTTATCAATGTTTTATAATTTTCCGAGTACAAGTCTTTAATCTCCCTGGTTAAATTTACTCCTGGGTACTTTATTTCTTTGGTTGCAATAGTGAAGGGGATTGCTTCCTTAATTTCTCTTTCTGACTCTTCATTGTTGGTGTATAAAAATGCCTCTGATTTCTGAGTATTAATTTTATATCCTGCCACCTTGCTGAATTCATTTATCAGGTCCAGTAGTTTTTTGACTGAGACTTCAGGGTTTTCTATATACAATATCACATCATCTGAAAATAATGATAGTTTTACTTCTTCTTTTCCAAATTGGATATCGTTTATTTCTTTTTCTTGTCTGATTGCTCTGGCTAGGACTTCCAGAACTATGTTGAATAAGAGTAGTGAAAGGGGGCACCCCTGCCTTGTTGCTGATCTTAAGGGGATTGCTTTTAAATTTTGCCCATTGACTATGATGTTGGCTGTGGGTTTGTCATAGATGGCCTTTATCATGTTGAGGTATGTTCCCAGTATTCCCCCTTGGCTGAGAATTTTGATGATGAATCGGTGTTGGATTTTATCAAATGCTTTTTCTGCATCTATTGAAATTATCATGTGGTTTTTCTCCTTCCTTTTGTTTATGTGATGAATCACATTGATTGATTTGCGAATATTGTACCAGCCTTGCCTCCCTAGAATAAATCCCACCTGATCATGGTGTATGATTTTTTTCATATATTGCTGGATCCAGTTTGCTAATATTTTGTTGAGGATTTTAGAATCTATATTCATAAGGGACATTGGCCTATAATTTTCTTTTTTTGTGTTGTCTTTTCTTGGTTTTAGAATCAGAATTATGCTCGCCTTCTAAAAGGAGCTTGAAAGTTTTCCTTCCACTTGAATTTTTTGAAATAGCTTGAGAAAGATAGGAGTTAGTTTTAGTTCTTCTTTAAATATTTGGTAGAATTCACTTGTGAAGCCATCAGGCCCAGAACTTTTCTTTTTTGGTAGTTTTTTGATAACTGTTTCAATATCATTTGTTGTAATCAGTCTGTTTAGATTTTCTGATTCTTCCAGATTGATTTTTGGAAGATTGTATGTTTTAAGGAATTTGTCTATTTCATCTAGGTTGTCTAGTTTCTCGGCATACATTTCTTCATAGTATTTTCTTACAATATTTTGTATTTCTGTTGTCAGTTGTTATATCTCCACTCTCATTTCTAATTTTATTTTTTTGAGTCCTCTCGTTTTTTTTTCTTGGTGAGTCTAGTTAAAGGTTCATCAATCTTCTTTACCTTTTCAAAGAATCAGCTCCTAGTTTCATTGATCCTCTGTATTTTTTTTTAGCCCCTATGTCATTTATTTCCGATCTGATCTTTATTATTTCCTTCCTTCTACTACCCCTGAGCTTTACTTGCTGTTCTTTTTCTAGTTCTTTTAGATGCAGGGTCAAGTTGTTTATTTGAGCTTTTTCTAGCTTCTTAAGGTATGCTGGAAATGCTATGAACTTCCCTCTCAGTACTGCTTTTGCTGTGTCCCGTAAATTTTGAGTTGTTGTGTACTCATTATCATTTGTTTCTGGAAATTTTTTTATTTCTTTATTGATCTTATTGTTAACCCTTTTATTATTTAATAACATGCTATTTAGTTTCCAAGTGTTTGAATATTTTTTAGTTTTTCTGTTGTGTTTGATTTCTAGTTTTAAGCCGTTGTGATCTGAGACAATGCTTGATATGATTTCAATCTTCTTAAATTTGTTGAGACTGCTTTTGTGCCCTAACATGTGGTCTATCCTAGAGAGTGTGCCATGAGCACTTGAAAAGAATGTATATTCTGCTGCTTTAGGGTGAAATGTTCTGAAGATATATATTAAAGTGAGTTGATCTAGTGTGTCCTTTAAGTCTGCTGTTTCTTTGTTAATTTTCTTTCTTGAGGATCTATCTAGTGATGTTATTGGGGTATTGAAATCCCCTACTATTATAGTATTGCTGTTGCTCTCTCCCTTTATATCCATCAAAGTCTGCCTTATATACTTAGGTGCTGCTATATTAGGTGCATAGATATTTATACTGGTTATCTCTTCCTGTTGGATTGCTCCCTTTATCATTATGTATTGTCCTTTATCTCTTACTATAGCCTTTGTTTTAAAGTCCAATTTGTCTGATATAAGTATTGCTCTCCCAGCCTTTTTTTTTCATTTTCATTTGCATAAAATACTTCTTTCCATCCTTTTACTTCAGGCTATGTGCATCTTTTGTTCTGAGGTGTCTCTTGTAGACAGCATATGTAAGGGTCCTGTTTTCTTATCCATGCAGCTACCCTATGTCTTTTGATTGGATCATTTAATCCATTTACATTTAACATTATTATTGATATGTAGTTGTTTATTGCTATTTTATTCTTTAGAGCTGTATTCCTCTTTTGTTATATTCTTTTCCCCCTTTGATTTGTTTACAACAGGTCTCTTAGCATTTCTTGCAGCATTCATTTGGTTGTAATGAATTCCTGGAGTTTCTTTTTTTGTCTGGGAAGCTTTCTTTTTCTCCTTTAATTTTAAACGATAGCCTTGCTGGATAAAGTAGTCTTGGTTGTAGGCTCCTTTTCTGCATTACTTTGAATATTTCTTGCCATTCCCTTCTGGCCTCAAGTGTTTCTGTTGAGAAGTCAGATGTCATGCTTATGGAGGCTCCTTTGTAGGTGATAGCCTTTTTTTCTCTAGCAGCTTTTAATATTTTCTCTTTATCACTTAGCTTTGGTATTTTAGTTATGATGTGTCTTGGTGTAGATTTCTTTGGGTTTCTCTTTAATGGAGTGTCTGTGCTTCTTGAATGTATCAGACTTTTTTCTGCCTCATTTAGGGAAGTTTTCAGCTATGATTTGATTGAACAAAGTTTCTATCCCTTGTTCTTTCTCTTATTCTTCAGGAACCCCTATGATGTGGATGTTATTTCTCTTCATTTTGTCACAGAGCTCTCTTAGAGTTTCTTCAGACTTTGTGAATCCCCTTTTTTTCTGCTCTGCTTCCATGCCTTTTTTTATCTTGTCTTCTAACTCGCTGATTCAATCCTCAGATTCATCCATCCTGCTTTTAATTCCTTCCATTGTGGTCTTCAATTCTGATAATGTATTTGTCATTTCTGAGTGATTCTTTTTTCTTATTTCAATTTCCTTTTTTATATTTGCTATCTCTTTATGTAGGTGTTCATTATGTCCATTTATTGTTGTTCTAAGCTCTTTTAACATCCTAACAGTCATTATTTTAAATCTGCATCTGGTAACTTGGTTATATCTGACTCATTCAGGTCCTTCTCTGGGGATTTCTTTTGATTCATTTGGGTTGCATTTCTCTGTCTTCCCTTTTGTCTGTGTATAACAAGGGTTTGGCCACTGGAGTCAAATAAATGTTGCCTCTATGTTCCCTAGGTGTGGTCTTTCTGCAGGCCCACCACCCCCTCTGCTGCTGCCTCGGGCGCTTGGTTATGGGTGTTGCCGGTGCTGGTCTGCTGCAGCTTTGGTGAAGTTTCTGCCTCTCCTCCACAGGAGGGTCTGTGTTCATGTGCCTGGCTCTATAAGGCTCAGCTGGTCTTGGACTTCTCCCCAGCCTGGCGGTTGGAGTTGTGTGCCACTCATGGACCACAAGCTTTGGTACCAATGGCAGGGGTGAGCACATTTGCTCAGCTGTGTGTCTCCACCTGTTCCTGGGCTCCTACCTTTTCCCAGAGGTGGGGTTGTATGAGGTTCCACAGTAGGGCCAGACCACTTTCTCATGTCCCCTCCACCCCTGCTGGGCTAGACTGAGCTCATGCCGGGCCTCAAGTGTGGCTGGCCTGGCTTTTGCCCTGCTGATGGAACTGTGCTTCTGTGTCCCACCTCCTTCCACCCTCCAGCAAGCCCTCAGCAGTGTGGGTGGGGGCGCTGCAGATCAGACCCTAACACTCCATACTATAGTCCTGAAAGCTCCCTCCTTCTAAATGGCTCTACTCTGAGTGCTGTGGGAGAGCCTGTTTGGCTGGTGTCCCATTTCCCTTTGCTGGTATTTCTGCTTCCAGGGGAAATATTTGCTTCAGATTTGGGGAGTGACTCAGCCCAGTGGTTAGGGTGGCTGTCCCTCAAAATGTTTCTTCCTGTGCCTCCTAGATTACACTCTCTTCCTGCTACTCCAGTTCTCTCCTCTCTTCCCATCCCCCAGAGCCCCAGGTGGGTGGCTGTGAAAGAGGTTTTCTGTGCAGTCCTTTTAAGAAGAATCCTGGGTCTGAGAAAACTGTCTCTTTCTCACAAACAGTATCCTAACTTGTTTTGCAGCTAAATACTGTCCATATGCCTCTTCTAGGCTCTGGGGCTGCAGACTGGGGCTTTGTTCCTGGGACCCAGGTCCCTCCCCTCTCTGCTAAAGTCTTCCCACCACATGAGTCTCTCGAGGCTGCCATTAACTCTGGGGAGCTGGGCAGCCCTCTCTGCATTTCTGCTTTTCCTACCAGTCTCAACATGGCTTCTTCAGTGTTCCTTGGTTGAAGAGTCTTCTTAGTTTAGCTCAAAGTTGGTTTTCCCAGATGATGGTTCTTAAAATTAAGTTGTAATCCACTTTGGTTCTGGGAGTTGGAAGTTGGTATGTCCACCTACTCCATTGCCATCTTGCCACCCCCAGTGGAGAGTGGAGCCTCGGGCCACAGTGTTGGTGCAGTAAAAGCTGCAGCTCCCTGCCTGGGCTTGCGGCCTCCCTGTATTTTTCTTAAGTGAAAGGTGGGGAGGCAAAGAGACAGACTCCCACATGTGCCCAACCAGGATCAACCCGACAAACCCACTAGGAGGTGATGCTCCCCCCATCTGGGTCATTGCTTCATTGCAACTGGAGCCATTTTAGTACCTGAGGTGAGGTCATGGTGCCATCCTCAGTGCCCGGGCCAACTTGCTCCAATGAAGCCTTGGCTGTGGGAGAAGAGAGAGATAGAGGGAAAGGAAAGAGGGAAGGTTGGAGAAGCAGATGGGCACTTCTCCTGTGTGCCTTGATGGAGAATCGAACACAGGACTTCCATACAACAGGTCAATGCTCTACCACTGAGCCAACTGGCCAGGGCTTTGTATCTATTCTTTTTTTTTACAGAGACAGAGAGAGGGATAGATAGGGACAGACAGACAGGAACAGAGAGAGATAAGAAGCATCAATCATCAGTTTTTTGTTGTGACACCTTAGTTGTTCATTGATTGCTTTCTCGTATGTGCCTTGATCATGGGCCTTCAGCAGACTGAGCAACCCCTTACTTGAGCCAGTGACCTTGGGTCCAAGCTGGTGAGCTTTGCTCAAATCAGATGAGCTTGCACTCAAGCTGGTGACCTCAGGGTCTCGAATTTGGTCTTTCATATCCCAGTCCAACACTATCCCCTGCACCACCACCTGGTCAGGCTATAGCTATTCTTTGCTGTGAGTATCATTCCTCTCATGTTTGTCCAGGTATCATCACCTACCATCACCCTTTAGGTTGTGGCTTTTAACCTCTGTTCTCCCTGTAGGAGGTCGCTCTTGAATCTCCAGGACTGGGTTAGATATCTCCTCTTAGACCCTATAGAAATGGTGGTCATATAACTTAACATCTAAACAAGGATATTATTAAAGTTTAAAGAAAAAAAGGTGATATCAGTGCTTATATTGGGCCAACAGATGTAAATCCTACTTATAACAGTTTGGATTCTCCCTATTGTCACTTTTCACACAGTAGTATGACTTAGTTTTATTTTTATTTATTCCTTAGCAGTAGAGGGTTCAATAAGGGCAAGAATCTTGTCATTTTGCTCATGTTTTTATCTTATCGAGCCTTCTAAGTGTTTGGTAAAATATGGCCATTCAATCTTTTTTTTTTTACTCAATAGATGAATAATGGGATCCCCAAGGAGAGAGTTGATTCTGGGAATAATTTGTTCCTCTACTCCAAAAGAAGTGTTCATCTGTGTAGTGCCATATATTTTGGAATTTTCTTTGGATATATGGTGTTCAAGTGTGGGAAGATGTGTTGTGAGTATTGTGAAATTAAGCTGAAAGAAAGAAAAAAGAAGACAACATGGCTTGGGACATTTTTTTTTGCAAGTTTATGCTAATCACCAATGCTATGTACACACAAGCCTAAATTTGAGAAAACTTTCTGGGAAAAGAAAGACACCATAGAAATTTAAGGTAGCAAATTTTCACTTAAAGGAGCAATTTTACATCTGATGCTAAAACTTACAGCCTATGATTTGCAGCCATTTCCTGAAGTAAGATGTGAACTTGGCCATTATTAACTTGGTATTATTTTCTGAAATATGTCTGGCATTTTCTGAGGCCTTCCTATTGAACTCCTTTCCTTTCTCTTAAAGTCTTTATATACTTCCTTTCCATGTATCAGATGTCTCCAAATCATTTTACTCAGATTTTTCTCCCCTCTACTTCAATTCAGTTGGATATTTTCCACCATCTGGTTTCAAGCTTTAAATGGCTATCTCGAGGCTAATATTTTCACATTCTAGTAAGAAATGGTAATTAAAAAATATTGTATGTTGTTTTAATTACCCAGTGGTGACTGAAGGAAACCACAGGCAAACAACACTACATTTTTTCTCATTTTAATGCTGTTCCATATCAATCACATTCTCAGCTACTTGTGGATTTCTCTTTTCTGCTAGATTAATACAGAGATTTGATTTCTTAACAAACAAAATGTACAGCCTCCTACAAGTCACCAAAGCCAGAGCAAATTTGTCAGCTCCAGAGCTAAGTCTTTCTCTGGGTCTCTGGCTCCCAAGGGAAGTTATTCTTTCTTGGGATAGCAGGGAGAATGGCATGATATAATCATTTGTCCTCACCAATAACATAGATACAAAAATAAATTACTTTTATTTCTATTTGAATATTTACACAATAATTGACATAATTTATACAGTCTTGGCAATAACCACTCCAACATTAATTACTACTCAAGGCAGTTAGGAAGTGAAATATATTACATGCTGTAGAAGTAAATAATATTTAAGTTATGGTGAGCATAAAATTAATAGTTGGCTAAACTTCAGTTAAAAAAAATCCGGTAACAACAATTTTTTAGAAGACTCTAAAATAAACTAAAATTTTTATCATGAACATGAAATGGATTACACAATAATTGAGTAAGGAAAGGACAGTTTCTTCAAAAGACAGTTCAGAGCCCTTCTGCATTTCTGATACCCTTCTGGTATCAGTTCAGAGCCCTCTTGCATTTAGGTTACTGACAGAAAAAATATTACAATAAAATTTCTTTGCTTTAATTCTAAGGTTTAATTCATTTTTAAAATGTAAATTCAGTTGAAAGGAGAAAACTACTGAGCCTTACCAGCCTGTTACTCCTAAATTTAATGAGCTTATGACCTCACTTCTTCAAAACTAAAACTGTAGAACTAGAAAAAAATTCAAGAGAAAGGTTTTGAGAACACTTTAAAGTAAGGACACAGTGCCATTGCACTGAAAAAAAGATATAGAAAAGAGTAGCTTAAAGAACTAAATTCCTACTTGGTAAATTTCACTGTTGTGCTGAAAAGTGTCCATTCATTCATTCAACAATTATTCACTAGGCCCTAGGAGTGTAAGATGGACAAAAACAGATATGCCCTTATCGAGCTTGAACTCTGGAATCTAGAAAGAAAGTACAGGCAATAATAACCAGACAAATAAATAACTACAAACTAATATCTGTGCTAGGAAGAAGAAACGAATGCTAGAACAGGATGTGATCTGAATTCTGTTGAATGATTTGGAGAGACATGGAATAAAATATTCCAGAAAACAAGAGGTAGCATGTGTAAAGGCCTTGTGCTGTGATGGAATATAGCAAGAAAGCCTTGAAAAGTAAAAGTTGGGCTCCACCGAAGATAAGTGGACACATTAAAGAGTTTTAATCTTATCCTAAGAGCAATGGGAAAACATTGAAAGATTTTAAATCGAGAGAGGGATAATGTATAAGATTTTCATTACTATTTTTTGGCATCAGTTAGAAGCAGATAGGAAGGAAGTGAGAATGGATGTGATGAGACAAAATTAGGAAACTTTCATAGTTCAGTCAAGAGATACTGCCTTGGCCTGATCAGGCAGTGGTGAAGTGCATAGACCATCCGACTGAGACGCAGAGGACCCAAATTTGAAACCCTGAGGTCACCGGTTTAAGCATGGGCTCATCTGGCTTGAGTGAGAGGTCACCGGCTTGAGTGCAGGATCAGCCACTTGAGTGCAGGCTCACCAGCTTGAGCGCGGGGTCGCTGCTTGAGCATGAATCATAGACATGATCTCATGGTCGCTGACTTGAGCCCAAAGGTCACTGGCTTGAAGCCTAAGGTTGCTGGCTTGAGCCCAAGGTCACTGGCTTGAACAAGAGAGCACTCATTCTGCTGTAGCCCTATGGTCAAGGCACATATGATAAAGCAATCAATGAACAAGCAATCAACAAACAACTATGATGCCACAATGAAGAACTGATGCTTCTCACCTCTTTTGTTCCTGTATGTCTGTCCCTAATTGTCCTCTGACTCTCTCTGTCTCTTAAAAAAAAAAAAAAAAGGATACCACCTTGTGTTAAGATGGTGGCAGTGGAGATCAAGAGAACTGGTTGGATGTAACAGATTTGGGAGATAAAATCAAGGAGACTTAGTGCTAGATTAGCAATAAGGTAGGCATGATATGATATCAAGAATACATTTTGTTCGATTCCTAGCCAGGGCACATAGGAGAAGCGCCCATTTGCTTCTCCACCCCTATGCGTGCTTTCCTCTCTGTCTCTCTCTTCCCCTCCCTCAGCCAAGGCTCCATTGGAGCAAAGATGGCCCGGGCGCTGGGGATGGCTCCTTGGCCTCTGCCCCAGGCGCTAGAGTGGCTCTGGTCGCAATATGGCAACGTCCAGGATGGACAGAGCATCGCCCCTGGTGGGCAGAGCGTCGCCCCCTGGTGGGCGTGCCGAGTGGATTCCGGTCGGGCGCATGTGGGAGTCTGTCTGACTGTCTCTCCCCGTTTCCAGCTTCAGAAAAATGAAAAAGAAAAAAAAAAGAAAGAATACATTTTGATAATAAGAGATCCTGGAAGAAAACTATTTTGGTGGGGTAGATATGCATATATAGTGGTACCTTGAGATACGAACAGACCAACATATGAATTTTTTAAGATATGAACTGCGACTCAATCTGTATTTTTGTTTGAGATCCGAGTGAAATTCCGAGATACAAGTCGTGATTCAGGAAGCTGCTGCTAGTTGGCACATTGGCGCATGGGTCCAGTATCGGTAGTTTGATATACGATTTGACTGACTTATGAGCTCAGTTACAGAAAGAATTAAATTCATATCTCAAGGTACCGCTGTAATGTGTTCAGTGTTCATCTGAAGTAACTTCAAAATAACTAAGAAAAGATACAGAATAAGTAGTTGAATGTGTTGCTTTGGCTCACAAATGTCACATGTCTGAGATATCTATCTATCTATCTATATCTATATATAGGTATCTATCTATATATAGGTATAGATATACAGATATAGATAGATAGATATAAATATATACATACACATAATACTTAACAATATAAACACTATATATATAAATATCAGTGCTAAGAATAATATATATATAACTTAAATGTTATAACATTATTATTTTTCTGTCTTTCTACCCATGACATACTTATTTTAACCATTATGGTTTATATGCTAATTGAAGCCAAGGTAAAGGTTATAGAGTGAGAAATCAGTGGGGTCTATGAATATACTGATTATTTAAAATGTAACATGTAATAGCTGAGTATAAGAGGATGATCCTGCAAAGGAGTAGAGAAGAAATGGGCAGAAATTCAGAAAATAAGTAACAAGTATCGTGTTTTAGATGGTAAGGGAAAAAAGTGTTTCAAGAAAGGATGTGTAATTTAATTGTGAACATTGCTAATGAGAGGTCAAATAAAATGTGAACTGTAATTGTTTTATTTAGTGACATTGATCACATTAACCAGGTCTATTTTCATGGAGGGATAGAGCAGAAAGCTTTATGGAAGTGGGTGAATGGAAGATAAATAAATGGAGACAGTGAATATAAAGTAATGTGGAGAAATTAGCCTTAAATATGGAGTTAGCAAAAGTAAGTTTACAGTTGTACAAAAAATAATACAATAATTAATAAATAATACAAGAATGATCTCTGAACTGACTTTGGTGATGCAGTGGATAAAGAATTGACCTGAAATGTTGAGGTTGCCAGTTTGAAACCTGGGCTTGCCTGGTCAAAGCACATATGGGAGTTGATGCTTCCTGTTCCTCCATCCCTTCTCTCTCTCTCTCTCTCTCTCTCTCTCTCTCTCTCTCTCTCTCTCCTCTTGTCTCCCCTCCTCTCTAAAATGAATAAATAAAATCTTTTTAAAAGGTTAATGAACTCTGTGTTTTGTGTACTCACAACTGTAAACCTACTTTTGCCCACCCCAGCAGAGTAAAGGCAGCTCCTTTGTCTTAACTGGAGAAAAGGGTGACAGGCTGTTTGAATACATAAGTAAACGTACAAATTTTGTCTTGAGAAAATGAGAACATTTCTCCCCGAAATTCCCTTTCTACTTTCTAGTCTCAAATCTCTGATCCCCCCCACCCCATACATAAGTACAGAATGAAAGAAGGCATCACAGACCTAAGGATTTTAGAGAAGTTCTGAAAAAGTGACTTAACCAGGCAAACATGGTAAGGATATTGAGTAGTGGTGAAGTCTTACATGTTGAAGTTCCTAAGTGTGAACTTATATTGACAATCCTTGATTGGATATTATTGAAATGATGGGCTGTGAAATCTATGCTGGATAAGGAAACAAGTGATGAAAGGCAAGATTTCAGTAAATGAAAAAAAAAGTAGAAGGATCAATAGACTGGAAGTCTCCAAGAACTTGAGGTATGATCATAGGGGAAGTAGCTGAACAAGTAAGCTGGAAGGATAGGAGATTGAATTCAGAGAAAGAAGGAACATTATACTAAGTGAAATAAGTAAAGCAGGAAAGACTAAGAACTATATGATTTCTCAGATAAGTGAGATATAAAAATGAGACTCATGGACATAGATAAAAGTGAAAAGGTTATCAGGCGGATGGAAGTAATGAGGGACAAATGTACAATGACAAAAAATGATTTTTTGGTGATGGGCACACCAGGCAATCAACAGTTCAAATACTATAAAAATGTTTACCTGAAACATATACACTCCTATTGATCAATGTCATCACATCAAGTTTTTCTAAATTAAAAAATGACTCCAAATGAAAGACTTCGATGATTTCTTTTTAACAGTTGTGGACTATGGTGAGGTCTATGTCAGAACTATGAAGGTGACTGACTCACATGGAATGAAAAATAATTATTGAGGTTTGTTGAAGAACAGAAAGATCTTGGCATTAAATGGATGGTCTATGTAGGTAGGAGTGTCACCGAGGTAAAGACAGAGATTCTGAAAAAATAATTAAAATAAATACTGTGGGTCTGATGGCAAAGTGTTTAATAAAAGAAGGAGAGTGGTCAGGAGGTTGCAGGTCACAGTGACCAGGAAGAAAAGAAGATGGTATAATGGAATGGCATAAATAGCAACAAAACAGAAATCTGTTATTGCTAGGGGTTTTGTTGTTGTTGTTAAAAAGAAGATACAAGAGTGAAATAATTGAAAATATCAATGCAGGTCAAAGTGGACACAACCCTGTCCACTGAATAGCATATGGATAAGAAAATAAACACCATTTTGTAGTACTGGAGGAGAAGAGGTCTCAGGGAAGAACTAGGATTTGGTTATAAAAATTAATGCAATGCTCACATATAGTGTAAGTAGTTCAGTAGTTTATGTAAGTTAGTTTGCTAAATATGAAGCAAGGGTCATGTACAGAGGGCCTAGTAAAGAGATTTGGGAAAGGAGCGAGTTGCTTCAGTCATGGGCAAAGCAGTACAAAGCATCACTGACGATGAAAAAAAGTAGGAGCCTTGGGGATGAGTAGGGTTTCCTCATTTGGGTAATTTGGGTAATTGAAGCTTTTTTCATGTAATGGTTACAAGAAAGAAATATTGCATATTTAAGTCGTGAACATTTCCTCTCTTTCTTTATTGTTGATATGTAAGGAAAGAAAGAGATGTTTGAAAATATATCAGTAGAAATCTCATCAGTAAGACGTAGACAGTCGCTATGTCCTTGGATCTTCCCAGATTCAATTCTTATTCTGGAACTCATGACAATTATGAATCTTTAGAATAAGAAAAGCCACCATTTTCTCAGTATCGATAAATTTCTGTTCAGATTAGTTGCCCCAGTATATAATAATTTGCTAAGCTCCCTAATGCTAAACTTTGCTGCTATTCATCCCTTCTCTGGATTCTAGGTCCATTTCTTTCCCTAGGAAGGAAAATGTGAAGAGTTTTAGGCCAGTAAATTTGTACTTCAGGATTTATCCTTACCGCTTGCTGGTCCTGCTCTGGAATCAGACCATAATTCTAATAAGAGGGCTTGATTAATTGTTCCCATGACTTCCTACCTGGTACCCTATTTCCTCTTCCAAGAATTTTAGAGCTTGGAGTCTTGTCTCTAAAACAGAGTTGCTGAGGCTGATTTCAACTCCCATCCTCAGCACTTTCCTCTTGCTTAAACCATCTTAGTTTATCTGCCCAATTAATGGTTTATTCTGCTTTCGCTACACTCTCCACCTCTGGTCTGACGAGGCTGGTACTTTATAAGTGCATTTGTTTAAAGGGATTAATGGAACAGGAAAAGAGATAAGTTGGGATGATACCCCCTAAATCTTTTTCTTAATGATAAGATTTGTAGAAGCTTTTCAGCAGACCCAAGAAAAGGGAGGGATGAACTCTGAGCCTTGGGAAACCTCGTGAGACTCTGGAATGCTGGGACGTGATTGTGCACTGCCGCCATAGCAACAGTAAACCGGAAAACCTGCTTCAGCGGAGTGTTTCCGGGACAGAGCGGAAGCATCGTTCTTCCTCGAACGGCAGCGGCGCTGAGGCTGTTCTTCACCAAGCAGTGGTGCTGAGGCCGCGCTCCTGGACTGTCTGCAGTTTGGCTGCCCCCAGTGAAGGGAGCATCCTTACCGGTGATAGAGAGGAGGTAAGTTAGTTTATATCCACACCTGGTGAGGGGGAGGAGGGAAACTTAACGCGGAACTCCCCTCACACCAAGGGTCACGCCCGCCATCTTCCCGGTGCCCGCCATCTTCCCGGTGCCCGCCATCTTCCCGGTGCCCGCCATCTTCCCTGTCCATACTGTCCAAACCGTTAAGTACCTCAGAGCAGCCAAGGTCTCCTGATTACAGAGAGGTTCATTTATTTCCTTACCGGACTTTTGCTCTAAACATGGACACATTTGCTCTAAACGTGAACAGGACACCACCTCCCAAGGCTATACTGTGTGCCTAGCCTGCAGAGCCGCTTCTGCTTCCAGAGGTGTTTGATGCTCCCAATCTCTGAACTCTGATACGCTGCTGGGCATTATGTTTAAACACAGACCTGTTCACTTTCTCCATAGGTGGCTGGATGACGTCTCTTCTGGGTGTTGAAGTTGACTCTGCCTTAGTAGCATAGTAAAATGGATGTACCTGAAGAGGCCATCCCTCCCTTGTCTGATTACAAGTGCGGGGTCTGTTTGGAAATCCTGATAGAACCTGTAACGCTACCATGTGATCATTCGCTCTGTAAGGAATGCTTCCTATCCCGTGTAAAAAGGTCAAACTTTTGCTGTCCCTTCTGCCACTTCTGGGTTTCTTCATGGGCCCGGTACCATATGCGAAGAAAATCTCTTGTCAATACGGAATTGTGGGAGAAAATTAAAAAACACTATCCAAGTGAATGTCATCTTCGACAGTCTTGCCCACAATCAGAAGGGACGAGCGATAACTTGCAGCTAGTTCATCATTTAAGTGATCCCGAAGAATCGAGAAGAGAGTATGAGGAGGAAATGCAAAAGATAGAGGAAGACCGAAACAAAGCCAGTGAAGAATACATACAGAAATTATTGGCAGAGGACGCACTAGAGGAAAAAAGACAGGCAGAAAAAATGGAAAGAAAGCGAAAACGACAGCTGAAAACTGATGAAGCACTGGCAAAAAAGATCAGCCTTGAAGTGAACTATTCCTGGGGGGGAAGTGACTTGGCTTCTCCCATGACTTCCAGAGAATACGATCCAGTCACAGACAGAAGTAAAAAGAAAAAGCAAAAGAAAGAAACAACTACTGGAGATATTCCGGAGTGTCTGTCACCTAAATCTGACTGTCAGCCCGTGTCAGTTTCAAAAGTTGTGCAAGAAGGCCAGACAAGCTGCACCGAGGAAACTGTCAGTAGTGGTATAAAGAGCACTGCATGGCAAGACACAGAAATGGAGGAAGACCTGCCAACCCTTCCTTCTCAAATATGCCTTGAAATCCAAGAACAAGCTGCACAGTCTTCAATAGAGTCACCTGTGCCTCAGTCATGTGGCAGTGGTCCAGGATTGTACCCTGAAATAAAAGTCAAAATGACACCAGACAAGGATGGCAAGGAGGTATGTGTCATAATTCCTGAGGAGCCTAAACCCAGAGCTTCCTGTTCCACAGAAGCCGCAATTAAGCCTCGTGGCAAAATACTGAATAAGTGCATTATATCAGATATGACACAGATAGTTGGAGCTGATATAGAGCCTTGCCCACTGATCAGTAAAGGTATTTCCAAAAGAAAACAACAGAAAACTTTGTTTGAAACAGACAGGGATCCACGCTTTTCTGCAAAAAAAGGGAAAATGTCCCCGAAAGCTTCCTTGGAGCAAGAGGAAACAAAAGTCACCAAACCTGTAAAGCCGTTAGAGTTGGATTATGTACTTTTTCAGAGAAAAATGCAAGAAGAAAGTGATAGGGCTTTTGCATTGAAGCTTCAGGAAGAAATAGATAAAGAGATGAGGGAGGCAGCCGGACTTAAAGGCTCCCCTTATGAGTATATTTTGAGTGCTACATCCTCAGCTCCAGACAGATCGCGAACTAAACGGAAGAATTCCAAAGGTAACAACTCCAAAACACAAACTGATAAAAAGCGTTCAAAAACTCCAAGAGGCTCAAAAAATTAAAATGGGCAGCCTTCTTTTATGATACAGCTGTAATATTCAGTTAATGTTAATGTACCTAAGATGCCAAATACTACTAGAGATTATTGTAATGTATCTAAAAGTGCTCATTCCTTACAGCCACAAGAAAGTAACTTCTCAGATGTTTAAGAGATAAACTAAGTAATCTTTGGTAAAGGGAATGTTTTGTAGTACAGCTGGTTTATGATGCTCTTTTTGTTCAAAATATGTATGTTTTATGGCCTTTTCCATCTTTTTGTCCTGTAGTATTCAAAGCAAGATCATACTATACTACACCAAGTAGAGTATAGGAATAGTATAGTGTAGTACTGTGTAGGAATCCTGGTTTAAAATCTAAGTTTTTTTGCTACTTTCCCATGTATTTGTATAGCACTTGAAACACATCTTGCATAACACTAAAGGAATCTAGTTACCATCTATAATTGTTTTAAACATTATAACATTTTCTTTGATTTGGAGTGTGTTAGGATCAACGGAAAAAAATCAGTTTTCTGGAAAATTAGGATTAATTGACAGAAAGGAAATTCGACTCAATGCAAAAGGAGTTAAGCTTTGGGTTTAGGCTGAATGAGCCAGACGGATAATTTTGTAGAGGTGGAACTGAGCTGGTGATCAGAAGCTGGTCCCAGGATGGCGTGTCCGGTCTAGTTTGGCAGAACATTCTCCCTCAGCCTTTCTTTGCCAAATGACACAGAAAACATTTGAGTTTTACACCTTTCACACCATAGTATCTGGTGTCAAAATCAAAATTAGTTACTAAATTACTAAAATTTAAGGCTTTCCTATTTTCACTGGTGTGCTATTCCAGGGAAAAAAAGGGGAATTTATTGTAGGAGTTATAAGACAATGTTCTGTGTTGTGGAACCAAGGTATAAAGAACTATTTGTTTATTTCCTTACACGTTTTATCATCTGTATTGATTTTTGTTTTTGTTTATGGAAAGAAATAGAAAGTATGATGCTTGGGTTTTATGCCTCAAAGTTAAATCAGAAGGCAGTGATTTCATTGTGAGAAATTTAACTTAGAGACTGTTAATCGTTGTTTCACTAATATGAACAACTTCGAGCAAACAAACAATAATTTTAAGAGTATTTCTGTTGATGTTTAGTTATCCTGTTTCTCTGTCTCTCTCTTTCTAAAATCAATCAAAAATAAAATTAAAAAAATTTTTTTTTTAAATTGAAGCTACAATTAGCAAGAGAAAGAAACAAGAACATCAATCTGTTCCTATATGTGCCCTGACCAGGGATTGAGCTGGCAGCCTCTGAGTGTAAGGACTATGCTCTAACCAAGCAAGCTGTCTGGGCAGGGCAAGTTTAGCTTAAATTTGTCATATTTTTATGCATTATTGAAATGTTTTTCCTCCAAATTTATGTAACTGAAACTCTTAACCTGTGCATACTTGATGGCATTTGCTTCAGTTTTGACTAACTATAGGTAGAGTTTTGATACTAAATTAAAATTCAGTTTCCCTCTCTGAGTAATGATTGGTTTGAAATGAAGTATACTCAGAAACTTAACAAATTTGTCTAAATTGATTTAATCTGTTCATCAAACTAATATTTTTCTAGGAGTAATTTGACTTTATTAGGTAAATTAAATTGGAATGCCACAAATTATAATGAAATCATCTTGGAATATATTGTACCAAAAAGGGGGGGAAAACAGTGTGATGTATTTAAGATTTATATTATTTAACCATTTATTTTTTCTGTAACAAAGTCTTCCTGACTAACACTGGTTTTAAGATAAAGTTTAATTTCTCCATAAGAAGTTCTGATAGTCGTGCCGTGTATGCCTTTTTGTTAGAAACTAATGTTTTATGTCAGTAATTAATTCACTGCTACTTCTTCCTCTCATTTTCGTGGAAGGTATATGAAAGTGTTTCATTTCTCACAGAGTGATAAAAGTGCAGTGGTTAAGAATCTGAAAATTAAAATATTAAAAATCAAAATAGACTATTGTGTATGTTTAAAAAATAAAAATTGCATATGAAGCTCTGTAGCAAAAAGTGACATGAAAGAAAATTGGAAGGCATGGGGAATTGGTGAAGAAATAGATCCAGTTCATCACAAAAAGCCAATTTCCTTTATATGGAGGGTCTGCTGCCAGGGGGCCTGCCTCTACCCACTCAGCAGAGGGTGTTCTGCACCTTGGAAAGTCGGGAGTCTTTGGCCTGGTTTTGCTTCTGCCCCTCATGGATGGTCAGGAGGAACTGGGCCACCGCATTTCTTCAGCCCTTGGGGCCCCAAGGCTCTGTTTTCCCCCTTTGCCCTTCAAGGTTCACTTATGAAGCTCTCTTTTACGGATTTCAGGCTTTTTACTTCTACTTAAAAAGAGGAGCTGGGAGAGATAAGTTTTGTCCCAAACAAGTAAGCTGTTTTGCTTTCTTTTTAAATCTAATTTCTGGGTTATTATTCGAAAGAGAGAAGGGACTGGTAAGGCTTCTTACTTCACTTTATTTCTGGAAATTTAAATTATACATCCTTCTGTCCTTAGCACAACATGTAAAATTCTCCGTTGATTTGTCCTATTCATATTGTCTCCATAAGTTTATTTCTCCTTCCTCATAATGTAGCCCTTCTCTTCAGGCAAATCAATTTCACTAACACATCCTGCTCCCTCCTGCCACCATGTCCTTATGAATGCCATTGCCACTATTCTCAATGTTCTTTATTTTTTTCCAAATTAATTTAGACCAATTTGGTTAAGGACAAAATTATTATTATCATCTATTGTGAAATTCCACTTCGCCGACTTTATTCTGTGCCCAATTCTTAGCATCCCTGGGAGATCCTTTAATGAACACTCCTTCAGCACTAATCATGTAGTATTTCGTATGTATTTTGCTATTCTGCGCATTCTATCTTTTATATACTCAAAGCCCTGGAAAACGAAAAAGCTTCCAGGAAGAATGGCAAGGCCATTATTTGAAGTATTACAGTGAAGGGCTCTCAAAGACTTCTGCTTTGTATTGATGAATATTTCACATATTTTTTTCTGAATTTCATTTAGGCCTGAGAATGCCGAGAGTGAAGGTAGAATAATTTAGATAATGGGCCCAATTCTACATTTTGATTTTCATTTGTAGACCTAAATTATGTGATCAGATGCCAAGAGAAAAATCTGGAAACTCCCCCACCCTGTGAATGGATGATACTGTGTGAAAAGACAGATGGTAAAGAGCAGCAAACATTTTCTAGAATGTTTTTGCTTTGAGAACCCCTGAAGTTTAAACCTGGCCTTTACTGAAATTGCATTAAGGCATGTCTGTAAATTCCATGAGGTCTATTTACAAAACAGTAAAGGGGGTGTTAGTGAATGCATAAAGTATTGATTCAGATCAAATTCTGTCTCAGGGTCAACCTTAAATGAGTTCCGACATTCTGAGAGGCCAAAGACAACTGATTACCATTACTGATTACTTTGAAACTATGAACAGAATATTTGCTTCCACAGAAAATGGAGTAATAGGACCAGAGTTCCCCTCCCATATGAAACAATAAAAGGACAAGATACATGAAATACCAGTTTCAGAACACTAGAAATCTGGCAATGAAAGAAAGTGATCCCCAAGAGAGGGAAAACATGCAGTGTCAGTCCCGTGGTTATCTCAGCTTACTGCACTGAGACAGCTTCCAGACCATAGGGAGGGGGAGCCCAGGCAGAGCCCGCGGGTATTCCCTGAGGTGAGGAGAAAGAGCAGAAGGTCCAAGTAGATTAAGGCAACCTGAGTTTATACAACAGAGTCCTGGAGAAAAGAGCGCGACACTCAGGTGTTCAGCTGAGTACTGGGGCGTGCCTCTGAGGAAATTACCTTGGCTTTGGAAACAACCTCCAGAGGACTAAAGGTAAGAATTCCCAGCATTCACATAGGCCTGGGAATAGTGACTATTTTCACCAGCTTAATATTGCAAAAAAAATCTCCATATTTAAAAGCATGTGTTGGCAAAGAATTAAGGCCACGGGAACTATACTAGGAGCTGTGGTGCCCTGACTCACAATCTGCCTCGCCTCTGATTTTAGTCCTGCTGTAAAGTTCGGTGAAGACTTGCATCTCACCTCACACACATATCATTTATCTCCACTTCCTATGCCGGGGTTCTTCCAGTGTCTGGTCAGCAACAGAAGCTCACTAGTCCCAAGGGCATGTACATTTCAGAACTGTAGGGAGCAAAGAGCCTTGCTTAGCTCAAAAGTGAGGGGGCAGAGAAGAGGGGTTAACACTGCCAGTGGGTATCATAAACTGACATGCATTTGCCTTGGTCTTATTGTCACACATGCAGGGATTATGCTATGTGCTTTCAGATGTTCCTAGCAGAATTGAATCCTCTCTGTCTCTATTAGAAACAATGCACACATTATTGGCTTTTCTTCCTTCTAAGTCTTGGTCTCCTGAGTGGCTTATTCCTGCTTTCTGAAATCAGCTCCCACATAAACTACCTGCATGTAGTTCCTTGTGTCATTCTTTCTGGGAAATTTAGCTAAGACATGCACAATTATGGGCTGCTGGCAAGAATGTAATTGTGCAGCCTTTCTAGAGAGTAAGCCAGCAATATGTAACTACATGTATGTGGCCTGTGGCCCACCAATTCCTTTCTTAGGTATATATTTCAAAATACTTATAATATAGTTGCATAAGTGGATGTATGCAAGGATTCTTACTGAAGCATGTTGGGAGAGTAATAGGAGGCAACCTAAATCCATCACAGGTTAAATGTGGTCGAAGTACACCATGGAGTATTATGCAACAGTTGGAAGCATGCTTTAGATGTATGTGTACCAACATGGATGAATCTTAAAAACATAATATTTGGTTAAAATAAAATAAAAAACCTAATGAGATAAAGCAGTAGCATTTGTGCAAAATACAAAAACATGCAAAAAATACATGTTTTACAAAACACTCAAATATGCAGATGTACATTTAACATGTTGAAGTAGTTGCCAATGAGGGGGAGGGGAATGGAAGTTTGAAAAAGGAAAAATAAGCCGTGATCGGATTCTCCGTTGGTTAGAGCATCGTCCTGAAGCACAGAGGTTGCCTGTTTGATCCTTGGTCAGGGCGCATACAGGAACAGGTCAATGTTCCTGACTCTCTCACTCTTCCTCTCTCTATTAAATCAATACTATAATACTACAATTAAGACAAAAATGAATAAATAACAGGGCCTTCTCTGACTAGTAATGATATGTTACAAATTAATGAGAGTAAAACAAATTGTTAAGGCCTAAAGAAAAAACCCAAATTTTGCATGCATATGTATTGCCTCATTTTCACCCTCTAGAAATTATATGCTTTACGACTTAAATTTAGGATAATTAATTCTTCAATTATTACTTTTTCATGTATAAATAAAATATTCCTTGAGTCTCTATGCAGCAGTCCTCTTTGAGGTACTTGTGATAAATCAGTAAACAAAAGAAACCCTTTGTCCTCATCAAGCTTACTTTCTAGTTTAGAGAGCACTAACAATAAATAAATAATTTTTGTTATGTTAGATTATTTTTGTGGTACATTAGACTGCTATGAGGAAAGATAGAGCAGGACAATGAGTATGGGTGTGTCAAGTGGAGAAAGGTTTACCATTTTAAACAACATGGAAAGAATAGGCCTCGTAAAAACCTTAGTGTACTTTACTTCCTTTCCCATAATCTCTTCTAATTTAGTGGATATTATTTGGGTTATGTTTTTTTACAATATGTATCTTTTGGTTTAAGAGTACTTTAACATATTCTTAGATTGAAAAACAATTTTTAGGTGAGAAGAGGGGAAATGGAGAGACAGACTCCCACAGGGGCCCCAACCAGATTCCCACCGGCAACCCCCATCTGGGGCCGATGCGCGAATCAGCCAAGCATTCCTCAGAGCCCAGAGCTGATGCTTGGACCAACTGAGCTATCCTCAGCATCTGAGGCCAATGTTTGGACCTACCAGGTTATCCTCAGAGCCCAGGGCTGATGCTTGAATCAATCGTGCTACTGGCAAGAAGGGGGAGAGAGAGAGAAAAGATGATCGCTTTTCTTGTGCACTCTGACCGTGAATCAACCAGGACATCCATAGTCCAGGCTGATGCTCAGTCCACTGAGCAAGCTGACCAGGGCCCAGGTTGAAATTTTTAAAGGTTAATTCTATAATTCAATGTTTCTGGTAAGATTGTACTCTGTGTCATGTATCACTTAATTATGTTCATTCTGGAACATTTCTGTTCCTTTTTCCATATGAATCTGTTGCCTTATTTCTTCAAAATTTAACATTATTTGGCCCTGGCCGGTTGGCTCAGCAGTAGAGCGTCGATCTGGCATGCGGGGGACCTGGGTTCGATTCCCGGCCAGGGCACATAGGGGAAGCACTCATTTGCTTCTCCACCCCCTCCCCCTCCTTCCTCTCTGTCTCTCTCTTCCCCTCCCGCAGCCAAGGCTCCATTGGAGCAAAGATGGCCCGGGCGCTGGGGATGGCTCCTTGGCCTCTGCCCCGGGCGCTGGAGTGGCTCTGGTCTCGGCAGGACGGCGCCCCGGGGGGGGGGGGGGGGGCGGGGGGGGGGGGGCGAAGCGTCGCCCCTGTTGGGCGTGCTGGGTGGATCCCGGTGGGGCGCATGCGGGAGTCTGTCTCTCCCCGTTTCCTGCTTCAGAAGGAAAAAAGAAAGGAAAAAAAAAAAAGAAGCAAAATTTAACATTTTTTAATGAACTCCCTGTTTATTTAAATTGTATTGAAAGCAGGAAGGAGATGCTTTCTAAAAATTAGTTCTGCTTTTTTTAGTGAATAGTTTTAAAAGTGTTTTAACCATATTACCTGAAACCTGTAAAATTATGTTAACCAGTGTCACCTCAATAGATTCCATTAAAACAGCAATAACCAATAAAAATAAGCTAACAGTTTATCAATGGCATTTGATCATTTTCAAATAATTAAAAATGCCCCTGAGAGCTTCCCATTTACATGTTTTCACATATCATTAGCGGCAAACATACATACCTGTGTTGGGGTTTAACCATATTCTGAAGAAGCAACTCCTGCAGAATATGGATTTCAGTAGCAGCCTTTACTTTCTTATTTCTGTATTTCTTTTTTTTTTTTTTTTTTTTTTTTTTGTATTTTTCTGAAGTTGGAAACGGGGAGAGACAGTCAGACAGACTCCCGCATGCGTCCAACCGGGATCCACCGGGCACGCCCACCAGGGGCGACGCTCTGCTGAGACCAGAGCCACTCTAGCGCCTGGGGCAGAGGCCAAGGAGCCATCCCCAGCACCCGGGCCATCTGTGCTCCAATGGAGCCCCGGCTGCGGGAGGGGAAGAGAGAGACAGAGAGGAAGGAGGGGGGTGGGTGGAGAAGCAAATGGGCGCTTCTCCTATGTGCCCTGGCAGGGAATCGAACCCGGGTCTCCCGCACGCCAGGCCGACGCTCTACTGCTGAGCCAGCTGGCCAGGGCCTCTGTATTTCTGTATTGCACAGAGGTTGCCTGTTTGATCCCTGGTCAGGGCACATGCAGGAACAGATCAATGTTCCTGTCTTTCTCACTCTCCCTCTCTCTATTAAATCAATACTATAATACTATAATTAAGGCAAAAATGAGTATATAACAGGGCCTTCTCTGACTAATAATGATGTTACAAATTAATCAGAGTAAATCAAATTGTTAAGGCCCCCCCAAAAAAACCTTTTTTTTTTTTTTTACCGTGACAGAGAGAGAGTCAGAGAGAGGGATAGATAAGGACAGACAGACAGGAACGGAGAGAGATGAGAAGCATCAATCATCACTTTTTCATTGCAACACCTTAGTTGTTCATTGATTGACTGCGGGACTTCAGCAGACCAAATAAACCCTTACTCGAGCCAGCGACCTTGAGTCCAAGCTGATGTGTTTTTTGCTCAAGTTATATGAGCCAGCACTCAAGCTAGTGACCTTGGATCTCATAGCTGGGTCCTTCCGCATCCCAGTCTGACACTCTATCCACTGCGCCATTGCCTGGTCAGGCAAAACCTAAATTTTTGTATACATATGTATTGCCTCATTTTCACCCTTAAGAAATTATATGTTTTATGACTTAAGTTTAGGATAATTAATTCCTCAATATTATTCCTTTGTGTATAAATAAAATATTCATTGAATTTCTATGCAGCAGTCCTCTTTGAGGTACTTGTGATAAATCAGTAAACAAAAGAAACCCTTTGTCCTCATCAAGCTTACTTTCTAGTTGAGAGTACAAGTAACAATAAACAAATAATTTTTATGTTATGTTAGATTATTTTTGTGGTGCATTAGACTGCTATGAGGAAAGATAGAGCAGGACAATGAGTATGGGTGTGTCAAGTGGAGAAAGGTTTACCATTTTAAACAACATGGAAAGGGTAGGCCTCGTAAAAACCTTAGTGTACTTGACTTCCTTTCCCATAATCTCTTCTAATTTATAGGTATTATTTGGGTTGTATTTTTTATGATATATATCTTTTAGTTTGAGTACTTTATCATAATCTTATATTGAAAAACAATTTTTAAGTGAGAAGAGGGGAAATAGACAGACTCCCACAGGGGCTCCAACCAGGTTCTACCTGGCAACCCCTGTCAGGGGCCGATGTTCGAATCAACTGAGCTATCCTCAGTGCCCAGAGTTGATGGTTGGATGAACTGAGCTATCCTCAGAGCCTGAGGCCAATGTTTGGATCAACCGAGCTATCCTCAGAGCCTGGGGCTGATGCTTGAACCAACTGAGCTACTGGCTGTAGGAGGGGAAGAGGGCAAGAAGGGGGAGAAAGAGAGAGAGAGAGAGAATATGATTGCTTTTCTTGTGTACCCTGACTGTGAATCAAACCGGGACATCCATAGTCCAGGCTGAGCAAACTGGCGAGGGCCCAGGTTGACATCCATAGTCCACTGAGCAAACTGGCCAGGGCCCAGGTTGAAATTTTTATAAGGTTAATTCTATAATTCAATGTTTCTGGTAAGGTTGTACTCTGTGTCATGTATCACTTAATTATGTTCATTCTGGAACATTTCTGTTCCATTTTCCATATGAATCTGTTGCCTTATTTCTTCAATATTTAACATTTTTGAATGGACTCCCCGTTTATTTAAATTGTATTGAAAGCAGGAAGGAGATGCTTTCTAAAAATTAGTTCTGCTTTTTCTAGTAAATAGTTTTAAAAGTGTTTTAATCATATTACCTGAAACCTGTATAATTATGTTAACCAGTATCACCTCAATAGATTCCATTAAAACAGCACTAACCAATAAAAAAAAATAAGCTAACAGTTTATCAATGGCATTCGATCATTTTCAAATAATTAAAAATGCCCCTGACAGCTTCCCATTTACATGTTTTCACATATCATTAGTGGCAAACCTAAATATCTCTGTTGGGGGTTTAACCATATTCTGAAGAATCAACTCCTGCAGAATATGGATTTCAGTAGCAGACTTTACTTTCTTATTTCTGTATTTCTGTATTGGGATGACATGGTTTGCCAAACCATGCAGGTTTCAAGTGTACAACTCAACATAACACCATCTATACCCCGCATCTTGTACCCTGTGTTCCAAGCAAAGCCTCTTTCCATCCCATCCCCCACCCTCTCCCTCCTTCCCCTAATGTCACCCCCTTCCCCTCGGGCTATTGCCACCCTGTTGTCTGTATCTCGGTGTTATGTACCTAAGTTTTTAAAAGGCAAATGCAACTATACTTAGAGGTTAAAAGCCACTAACATATAACATGAGATTTACCTGCTTAGGAATTTTAAGTGTCCATTACAGCAGTGGTCCCCAACCTTTTTTGGGCCACGGACCGGTTTAATGTCAGAAAATATTTTCACAGACCTGCCTTTAGGGTGGGATGGATAAATGTATCACGTGACCGAGACAAGCGTCAAGAGTGAGTCTTAGATGGATGTAACAGAGGGAATCTGGTCATTTTTTAAAAATAAAACATCGTTCAGTCTTAAATATAAATATAACGAAAATAATGTAAGTTATTTATTCTTTCTCTGTGGACCGGTACCAAATGACCCACGGGCTGGTACCGGTCCGTGGCCCGAGGGTTGGGAACCACTGCATTACAGTATTATGAACTATAACGTACAATGTTCACAATAGATCTGCAAAACTTTCTCAGCTTGCGTTACTGCAGCTTTGTACCCATCTAACTGCAACTCTCCCTTTCCCGCTTTTGCCAGCCAGTAACAACCACTGTTCCACTTTCTGCTTCAGTGAATTTGATTACTTTAGATACTTCATTTGTATAAATGGATTCATACAGTATTTGTCCTTCTATGAATGGCTTATATCACTTAGCATAATGTCCTTAAGGTACATTTATGTTGTTGCATATGACAGAATTTTTCTTCTTTATGGCTGAATAATATTCCATTGTATTATATACAACACTTTCTTGATTCATTTTTTGATAGACACTTGGGTTGTTTCCACCTCTTGGCTATTGTGAATAATGCTGCAATGAACATGGGAGTGCAGATATCTCTTTGAGATACTGATTTTATTTCCTTTGGCTATATACCCAGAAGTGGGATTGCTGGATCATATGGTAGTTTCATTTTTAATTTTTCAGGAGTCTCCAGACTGTTTTCTATAGTGACTGCACCAATTGATATTCTCATTAACAACATGCAAATGTTCCAATTTCTCTGCATTATCAGAAACACTTGTTAGTTTGTTTTATTTCCTTCTGTGTGTGTGTAAATTTTTGTTTAAGTACTTTTTATATTTTACAACAGTTTTGTAGATTTAGAGAACATTTACAGAAAGAGTATGGAGTTCACTCACTTTCCTCTATTAACATCTTGCAGTGGTACATTTGTTAAAACAAATTGCCCAACAAAGTTACTATTTTTTTAACTTTCAATTTACAGTTGACATTTAATATTCTCTTTATTTATAATGGCCATCCTAACAGATGTGAAGTGATATGTTATTGTGGTATTAATTTGCATTACTCTGATGGATAGTGATATTGAGCATCTTTTCATATGTTTCTTGGCCACTGTATGTCTTTGTTTAAGAAAGGTCTAGTCAAAAGAAAGAAAGAAATGGCTACTCATGTCCTTTCCCCATTTTTTATTTGGGCAATTTGGATTGGTTTGCCTTTCCACTGCATTGATCGTTTTTTTGTTGTTGTTTTTTTTTCATTCTCTACTTCTACTACTTACGCTCATGTTCATTCTTTTCTTTCATAGTGCAGAATGTTTTCATATGCAAATTGATGAATTTACAAAATAAATATATATTTTTTCTTACTAGCGCAGCTCTATACTGAACTGGTCATTGCTTCGAATTAGTGTATAAAGAGTCACCTTGAATTTCCTCACTTGTGTCTGAATATTATTAGACTTAATTACTCAGAAATTTTGCAAGAGACTGAATCAATGTATACCTATGTCACCAAATTCGTGATATTGAAGCTTATGTGGGAAAGAATTTTGAATTTTGAAGCTGTATGTTTAGGGAAAATTTATCTCTGCATACTTCCTCCTCACTGTTTGGTAAAGTGACTTTCCGTGACTCAAAATCGTGTATCTAATTTCTCTACTCTGTTTAAATTTTACTCCAGTCACAGAATGTGGCTGTCAGGGCTCTTTCTTAGTGATACCTTCAACTACTGCTTAAAGCCAAGAGAAGAAAAATCACACTATCCCTATATTTTCTGCTAGGTGTGGTCAGAGTGGCCTTATGGTCCACTTGCCGCTGATTCTAAGTGATTTGAATCTAAAATAATAAATTTGGTCAAAATCCCTGTTCTTCATATGTCCCCAGTTTTACCTTAACCTCCAGCCTACACCTTCTAAATCAGATGGTTCTGTTGTGCTTATAATTAGAGACAACTCTAATTATTGCCACACTTTATTATAGACGTATGAAATGATATTTTGAGGTTTTTTAGGATCTTCAATTGATCTTTACCTTTAAAGTAACTAGTGTACATTCTTAAAATTGTATAGCATGTGAAAGTTTATCCTTCTTTTAAGTTCATTTCATATTTCAGTTGGTTTTTGTTAATGTGATCATAATTAAGTATGTTAGATATTGGTGTTTTAGTCACCATCTTTTGGTAAATATCATTATTTTAAAATACAACATATGCCCTGGCCAATTGGCTCAGCAGTAGAGTGTCAGCCCATTGTGTGGAAGTCCTGTGTTAAATTCCCCATTAGGGCACACTGGAGAAGCAACACTCTGCTTCTTCATCTCTCTCTCTCTCTCTCTCTCTCTCTCTCTCTCTCTCTCTCTCTCTGTCTTGCTCTCCCTTATGAAGGCATGGCTCAAATGGTATGAGCAAGATGGCCCTGGGTACTGAGGATGGCACCATGGCCTCGCCTCAGGCACTAAAAATGGCTTGTTTGCAGAGCAACAAAACAGCAGCCCCAGATGTGCAGAGCATCGCCTGGTAGAGGTCTTGCCAGGTGGATTCTGGCTGGGGCACATGCAGTAATCTGTCTCTCTGCCTGTCTGCCTCTCACTTAATTAAAAAAATACAACCTATGCTTTATATATGATTAATAGTTATTTTCCTTTAACCACATGATTAGTGTACACAGTTATTGTTAAAATATGGACCAACACTAAAAGTTCAAGTAGGAAAATAAAACAATCACTGTCTGTAGTTTTGTGTATCGTCACCATATACTTCTCTGATTCTGGGGAAAATGGGTTCTTACCTTTTTCCACATGAGCATCACTATTCTGTTTCATGAGGAAGACCACAGTGTTTGTGTGTGTGTGTGTGTGTGTGTGTGTGTATCTAATAAAACTTCACTATATTAGAGTTAATAAAAATTCCTTCTACATTTCAGCAAAATATTTTCTATAAATCTTAGTTTTCTAAGGAGTTGTGTATTTTACTTTTAAAAAATATATATACTTAGGTATTATTTAAATTAAATTTAATTAGGGTGACACAGGTTAACATAAATACACAGGTTTCAGGTACCCAATTGTACAACCATCTCTGTACTTTATTGTGTGTTCACACCCCCAAGTCAAATCTTTGTCACTATCCCCCCTAACCTCCTCCACATCCCTCCCACCCAGAGGTTATGACATTAGCTGCTGGCTAGATACCATGTTTTAAGCCTTTTTTTTTTTTGCTTTTTTTCTGTGAGTCAAGGGTATATGAGAGCAAGAATATTCTCTTTTTATGGTGAAAAAGTATATAAATCTGCAAATACAGGGGGTCTTCTGGTTACAACAGTCTCAACATACAATGTTTTTAATTTACAACACTTACTCCCATGAAAACTTAACAAAATTAAGACATGAATGTTTTTGGCTGTTGCGGATGCCTTGCAATGCTATAGGCAGATTTTGGAAGAGAAGAAGTAGAGAGGCCTGTAACAGATCCTGTACCCTCTACATCAGCTGCTTCTCTAGATGAAACACCTGTAGTACAGGTAGAATCATCTCCAGCGTCTCCTACATGTTCCTTAGGCAATCTTGATTCACTTGATCCAGTATTTCCAGCACCTTCTGCCTCTCCAGCTTCCTCCTCCCAATAGGTCACTATCTCCCACCTTGCAATGCCCCTTCCAGTGTGCAAGCCAACCACAGAAATAAAGGTAAGTAATTTCTTACACTCATTTTTTGTTGTTTTTTCTGTTACTACAGTACAGTACATTTATGTCCTTTTCTTTTTTGTGTGGCTTAGTTGTGTGAGTTGTGTGTTTTTTTGTGCTAGATTATGATTTTACAACTGTGTTAGGATAGGTAAGTAACTTAGGCTAAGGTATGTTTCTGCTTACACCAAAATTCGGGTTATGTCACTGTCGTAGGAACAAAACTGTGTCATAACCTGAGGACCCCCTATACTCATTGAGTAGAAAGACTCTTGTTATTTCATGGACAGAACTTCTTTTCTGAAGTTATGTTAAAATGTTTGCATTATTTTTGTGGAAAGGTACTCACATAGGATAGATATCACCTCACACCTGTCAGAATGGCTATTATTGATAAATCAACAAATAGCAAGTGCTGACAAGTGTGTGGAGAAAAGTAAACCCTTGTGCACTATTGGTGGGAATGGAGAATGATGCAGCCACTGTGGAAAACAGTATGGAGTTACCTCCAAAAATTAAAAATGGAACTGCCTTATGACCCAGAGATCCCACTTCTGGGAATATATGAAAAGAAACCCGAAACACTAATTCTAAAGAATAGATGTACCTCTATGTTTATTGCAGCATTATTTACAATAGCCAAGATTTGGAACCAGCTCAAGTGCCCATCAGTAGATGAGTGTATATAAAGCTGTGGTACATTTGCACAATGTAATACTTCTCAGCTGTAAAAGGAGATCTTATATTTTGTAACAACATGGATGGACCTGGAGATTATTATGCTAAGTGAAATAAGCCTCTCAGAGGAAGACAAGTGCCATATGATTTCATTTATATGTAGAATCTAATCAACAAAATAAACTAACAAGCAAAATAGAAATAGACCAGTAGATACAGAGTATACACTGACAGCTGTCATTGGTGGGCTGGGTGAAAAAGGTGGAGGGATTAAGCAAAGAGCAACAACAACAAAAAACTCACCGACACGAACAACTGTGTGGAGATTACAAAGAGGAAAGGGGGTGGGGAGAGGTGGAGGAAGATAAGGGGGTAGATGGTGATGGAAGGAGACTTGACTTGGGGTGGTGAACACATAATAAAGCATACAGGTTATGTACTATAGAATTGTACACCTGAAACCTGTATAATTTTATTAACCAGTCACCCCAATAAATTCAATAAAAAAGAAAGATACGCATGCAGAAGATTAAAATATAAGTATTTCATTCATATATCATATCAAGTATTCTTCATAATTGCAAAATCACTTTAAGAAAAGAAAATGAATATAACAAAAATATATTTTGCTAAAAACAAAAGTCATGCCTTGTAATCAATTATTTCAAAAAGTTTGCTATGTGTGAGTAATTCCTATAAAACATCTAATATTACCTTGAACTTCATCTCTGTTAAATTTTTTAAATGAACAAGTAAAATGCTGTTTTTATGCAGCAAGTAAACAGAAATTTTTCTGTTGTTATTTTTATGATAAATTTTAATATAAAATGAATGTCTAAATATATTGTATAGCTTAATAATTTTGAGCTTATAATTTATGGAGTCCTTTTTTGACAACTTAATAACAATAGTATATCTATCTAATCATTAATACTTCAAGGGAAACTACTTTTATGAATAGTAAATTGCTTCCCTTTTGTTCAGGAAGGTTGTAAGCACATGGAGTATGATTGGAACATTACTCTGTAAGTATTTTTACACCTATGACAGGTGCACAATCTATTATTCTTTTTTTTTTAGTGAGAGAATGAAAGAGAGAGAGGGACAAACAAGAACAGATAGACAGAAAGGGAGAGAAAAGAGAAGCATCAACTTATAATTGTGGCAATTTAGTTGTTCATTAATTGCTTCTCATACATGGTTTGATCAGGGGGCTCCAGCCAAGCCAGTGACCTTTTTCAGGCCAGTGATCCTGGGCTTCAAACCAGTGACCTTTGGTCTCAAACCAGCAACCATGGGGTCATATCTATGATCCCACACTCAAACTGGTGAGCCTGTGCTGAAGAAGGTGACATTGAGATTTTGAACCTGAGTCCTCAGCATCCCAGGACAATTCTCTATCCACTGCACCATTTCCTGGTTGGGCTGTTATTCTCAATTTCTAGAAATGAGATCACCTATGTGAAATCACTATCTGAAATGTTAAAGGTGGTCGATATATTGAAGGTATAAGGTTTGAAAATGTTGACTTTATCAGAATATTGAACATTTTTTAGAATTCTTAATATGTTAAATAGTATACCTTCAACAATAGAAGGTAAACACCCTAAAACAAACAAAACAACAAAACAAAAAAACTAGCCTTAACCTTTTCTAGAATTTAATATCTGTAACTTTTAAGACCCTTATTTAAAATTAAGCATCCAAATAATCGCAACTAAGTAAATTTCAGCAAGCACATCTGCTGTGTTTGAAACTATTAAATACAGTTTCAGATATTTTCATATGCAAACCCTAAAAGCCAGCTCAATGTTAAAAATGACTAAACGATAAAAACGCTGAACAAAGTGGGCATAGAGGGAACATACCTCAATACAACAAAGGCATACATGAGAAACCCACAGCCAATATCACTCTCAATGAAAAAAAACTGGAAGCTTTTCTTCTAAAATTAGGAATTTGAAGGATGGTCACCATCACCAGTTCTATTCAACATAGTAATGAAGTCCTCGCCACAGCAATCAGGCAAGACAAATAAATAAAAGGCATGCAAATTGGAAACGAAGAAAGTCAAGTGTCACTATTTGCAGACAAAATGATACTATACATAGAAAACTTAATGATTCCACCAAAAAAACCCCACTAGAACCAGTAAATAAACTCAGCAAAGTTTCAAAATATAAACATCATTATACCAAAACGTGCATTATACCAATAACAAACAATCAAGAGAAGTTAAGAAAACAATTTGATGTATGATTGCATAATAAATTTAACCAAATAGGCAAAAGATCTGCATCCTGAAAACCACAAGACACAAAATAAATAAATTGAAGAAGATACAAACAAATGGAAGGGTTAGAAGAATTAATGCACATTTACTAGAAGAATTAGCATTGTCAAAATGTACCCACCACCCAAAGCAATATACAGACCCAATACATTCCTCGTTAAAACGCCAATGGCATTCCTCTCAGAATCAGAACAACCAACCCCCCAAACTACATGGAATCACAAAAAGACTATAAATAGCCAAAGAAATTTTGAGAAAGAACAAAGAGGGAGGCATCACAGGCACTAATATCAAACTATACCACAACTCTACAACAATCAAAACAGTACAGCACTGGCACAAAAACCGACATACAGGTCAATGAAACAGAACAAAGCTCAGAAACAAATCCTTGTTGATACAGCCAACCAATTGACCACAAAGTAGGCAAGAATACACAATGGGGCAAAACAATCATTTCAACAAGTGGCACTTGGAAAACTGAATGTAAGGTATTTTTCCCCGCCGAGAAGGAAGAAACAGGTCTCGGAGCCACCAAGTGTGGTAAGTTCAAAAGGCTTTATTCAGTACAAAGCGTTCCCCAGATAAGACTCAGTGGCGTGCAAGATGGAGGTCAGGAAAAAATCGCACATGGAGAGACCGCGTGGGTATATTTAAAAAAGAGTCCCTCTAGGGCAGTCGGGCTAATATGACGTAGAGAAATCTTACTGGCTGACAGTCAATCGCCTTTGTTTCCAAGGAGTCCTAGGAAGTTTCTTTTTGGCGCGCTTGACTGTGGGCAGTCCCAGCCAAAGTTCCCGGAGCCTAAATTCCCACGTGACTAGCCCTCTATCCACCGACCTTACATTCCGATCTTTTTGTGTTAATAAGGGGCGCCGCTTGTTCGTCTGGCTACTTCCTGCTGAATAGGGGCATCGTGGGGAAGGGGAGATCGGAAGGTGGTGGTTTTGAGGGGTGTCCGGAGGAACATCTGTTTGGCCATGAGTTGAGGAACTTCGTTGGTGGAGTTCTGTAAGATTTTTTAAAAAAGAGAGACAAATATGAGTTATATGCTGATAATTAGAAGATTTAGGTAGGATAGGGGCAGCCCAGGTAAGAATAGGTGGCTGCTATTAGGAATTAAGCAGATTGTAAGAGGAGAGATTTTTGCTTAATTTTTTCTTGCAGACAGTTCAGATTAAAGCTTCTTTTATCAGGCCAGTCTTACTGAACAGCATTGCTCCCTGCTTCAGCTCACTCTGGTGGCAGGTTCCTGGTGGGAGGGACAGGAGCAACAGGAGGGTCTGCATGGCCCAATTTTTTGGGGGCTGCAGACGAGTAAGGCCCAGTGGTTCTGACTCCCAGCAATCCTGTATGGGAGCAAGTTTGAGGCGAGAGACATGATACCAAGGTGTTTGCCCTAGGAGCTTAGCTGCAGTAGGAGTAGTCAGTATTACCGTATGGGGTCCCGTCCATCTGGGCTGCAGGGAGCCAGGCTGGAGCTCCCTTAGAAGAATGCTGTCTCCTGGCTGGAGGGGGACCGCTGGCTGTGTTTCATCTGGACCCCCTATGGGAGGAAGGGTCCGGTCCGTGTGTTCCCTGAGAAGATGGCGAAGTAAAGACAGAAAGGGGAGGTACGTGGCAAGAGGAGGGGGGTTGACAGGAAGCTGTGATTGATTAGGAATGGCCTACCATAAACCAGCTCAAAGGGGCTAAGTCTAGTGGGGTTTTGCGGGGTTGCCCTGATTCTGGTGAGTGCCAGGGGAAGGAGGTTTGGCCAGGAGAGCCTGGTCTCAATGGAAAGTTTAGTTAGCTGACCCTTCAGGATGCCATGGGCCCTTTCCACCTTACCCGATGATTGAGGGTGATAGGGTATGTGGAGTTTCCAGGTGATGTTGAGAGAGGTGGCAACCTGCTGGACTATTTGGGCAGTGAAGGCTGGGCCGTTGTCTGACTGGATGGTAGTCAGCAGTCCAAACTGCGGGATGATGTTTTCAACGAGAATGGAGGCAACGGTATCTGCTGTTTCTTGAGAAGTTGGAAAGGCTTCTATCCATCCTGAAAAGGTGTCAACAAAGGTTAAAAGATAACGAAGTTTTTTGTGAGGGGGCATATGAGTGAAGTCAATTTGCCAATCCTGGCCTGGCACGTGACCCCTCAGCTGATGAGTAGGGAAGCGGGGACAGAGTCCCCCTTATGTAGAGGTTTTGGAACAGACAGCACATGCTGCGTACACCTTTCCGATAGTCTGCTGGAGGCCTGGGAAGAAAAAGAGTGGTTGTAAGAACCAATAGAGAGCTTTTGGCCCTATGTGTAAGGAACAGTGGATATCAGAAAGGAGAGTTTGAGCCTGTTCTTTTGGTAAGGCAATTCTATCTCCAAGAAATATCCATCCCTGGTTGCACACGTATCCACCCTTTCTGAGGAGAGTCTGCTCTTCCTCAGGAGTGTAGGAAGGTTTCAAGGAGGTGGAGAGAAACATGAGAGGAGAGGGGGAGGTTCCCAGGGTGAGGTTTCGAGCTGTCGCGTCGGCCCGAGCATTTCTCAAGGCCACCGGGTCCTGAGAGGTTTGATGGCCCCTACAATGTACCACAGCCACCTCAGTGGGAAGCTGTAATGCTTGCAAAAGTTTAGAAATGAGGGTATCATTGATTATGGGGGAGCCCCTGGTAGTGAGGAAGCCCCTTTCCTTCCAGAGGGCAGAGTGGCTGTGGGTAATGAGAAAAGCATATTTAGAGTCAGTATATATAGTTACGTGTTTTCCCTGGGCCAGAGTGAGTGCCCGCGTGAGAGCAATCAGTTCTGCTTTCTGGGAGGTGGTCCCCTCTGGCAGCTGTTGAGCTTCTAGGGTGGAGGATGTGGTGACCACTGCGTAGGCTGCCCATCATCGTCCATCGGGTCCCTGTACAGAGCTCCCATCTACAAAGAGTATTAGATCTGGATCTTTTAAAGGAGAATCTGATAATCCATCTCGAGGCCTGTTGAGGAAATCTATTAGTTCCGTACAGGAGTGGGTTGCTACCACAGGGGTAGAAGTGTCCCATACCTGAGGGTTGACAACATCCGGTGGAATAGGAGGTGTGACTGGGTTAGGGTGATCTGTGGTAGTGGAGGAGTCTTTAGTCAGGAGTGGTAGGAGTAGGTGGGAAGATGCTGTCAGCTGGATAGTGGCCCTGAGACTGTGTAGAATGTCTCGACCCAGAAGGGGTACAGGGCACGATGGCATGACTAAGAATGAGTGTGAAAAGGGAATTCCATCCAAACTGCATGTCAGAGGTGGTGTGCGAAGAGGAGAAGAAAGGGTCCCACCCACTCCCATAACCGAGACCTGTGAGGGAACTAGAAGTCCAGAGTATGTAGGCAATACAGAGAAGGTAGCCCCCGTGTCCACAAGAAATGATATGGACTTACCCGCTACCTGTAGCATCACTCGTGGCTCAGAGAGAGCAATGAGGGTCTCCAAGTCCGGGCCGCATCAGTCGTCTGCGAGGCCTAGGAATTCAAATGATGGCCCCACCTGGCTGGCTTGGTCTCCCATCTGAGCAGCCTGTCCTCCACGTCAAGACGTCGAGGATGAGCCTGCTGCCAAAAGGGGACAATCGCTCCGCCAGTGACCAGGCTGCTTGCAGTTAGGGCAGGGCTTAATGGGAGGCCTCGGGCAGGGGCACTGCCGGGACCAATGACCCTCCTTGCCACACTTAAAGCAAGCTCCTGGTGGGGATCCTCTTGGTGGCCCGGACCTAGGTCGAGCACCCTCCGTGCCTTGCCCTTGTTGCTCTGGCCTTAGGGCTGCCACAAGAGCCTGGGTTTGGAGTGATACTTTCTGCTGCATGCGGGCCCGGCGTTCAGCCTCGGCCTGTTCCTCTCGACTGTTAAAAACCTTAAATGCCATGTTCATCAGGTCTGGGATAGGGGTCTGGGGGCCCTCTTCTGCCTTTTTAAGTTTCCTCCGAATGTCCAGGGCAGATTGGGAAATAAAGTGAGTAGCTAATACAGTGGCCCCGGCATTGGAGGTAGGGTCTAAATGAGTGTGGAGGACCATAGTGTCAGTGAGGCGATTTAAGAAGAGAGCTGGATTTTCCTCAGGTCCCTGAGTAATTTCCCTTAACTTGTCATAGTTAACTACTTTTTGTGCTGCATCCTGCATTCCAGCTACAAGACATTCAATCATTTGGTCTCATCATCTCCTACCTGTTTGTTCCGCCTGGTAATTCCAGTTGGGGTCCGTGTCAGGGACCGCCTCTGGGCCCACCGGCATTTGAGGGTTTGAGGTGTGGACCTTATCTGCATGAGCTCGCGCCGCTGTCCAGATTCGGTCCCGTTCATCGGGGGTAAGGGTAGAAGACATAATAACATAGAGATCATGCCAAGTGAGGTCATATGCCTGAGTGAGATATTGGAATATTGGAATTCCTTGGTATAGTTGGTAGGATTAGAAGAGTAAGAGCCCAAGCGCTTTTCAATTGCAGGCAGATCAGAGAGGGAGAAAGGCACATGAACCCGAACAACTCCTTCTGCTCCGGCCACTTCGCGAAGAGGGCATAGGAAGTTGGCTTCCTCTTGTGGCCTGGAGAGAGATCGGGTGTGAGCGCTGACTGGAGAGGAGAGAGAGAGAGCATCATTTGCAGGTGGGGAAGCAGGATCTAGCGAAGAGGGGGGAGGAGTCCGATGGGACCGAGGGAGTCTTGCAGGAGGGGACGAGAGTTCCTCGGGGGAGTCAGAAAAGGAGGAGGAATCTGGAGCGGAGGGTTTAGCTGAGGTTTCTCTGGCCAAAAGAATGTGCAGTGTAGAGCAACCAGCACAGAGTTTAGGGCGAGAACGCAGATGCCAAAACCCCTGAATATAAGGAATTTCTGACCACTTCCCAGCCTCCTGGCAATAATTCCGTAAATCAGTAAGGATGTTAAAATCGAAAGTCCCTTCCTGAGGCCACCTGGTCTGGTTATCCAGCGGGTATTGTGGCCAGGCTATGCTACAGAAGAAGATTAGTTTCTTCTTTTTCAGGGAACGATCAATGTTTGAGAGATTCCGGATTAGGCACTCCAGGGGTGTTTTAGAGTCAGATTTGGATCCCTTTGCCCCCATGGTCACCCTCAGTTCTCAGAGTGGTCAGATTTGAGTATTAGCATCCTAAAAACTCATGGTCAGGCCACAGACGGAAAAGGTAGAGTGGAAATGCTCCGGACGTCTCTAAAGCAAATGCACTCTGTCAGAAGAGAAGTCCCTGACGCAGCTTCAGTTTTGGACAGGGATTCTCGGAGGAGAGAACTGAGGCAGGGGGAGGCTAGAGGTGAGGAACTTACCACATCGTGCGCTGAAGTGGGTGGGAGGTCGGAGGTCCTGGTTCTTTCTCAGAGGGAAGGGGAAGAGGAGTGGTCCTTGCAGACTTCTGACACCTCCCGGGTTTTCGGCACCAAAATGTAAGGTATTTTTCCCTGCCAAGAAGGAAGGAACAGGTCTCAGAGCCACCAAGTGTGGTAAGTTCAAAAGGCTTTATTCAGTACAAAGCGTTCCCCGGACGAGACTCACTGGCGTGCAAGATGGAGGGTCAGGAAAAAAATCGCACGTGGACAGACCACGCGGGTATATTTAAAAAAGAGTCCCTCTAGGACAGTCGGGCTAATATGACGTAGAGAAATCTTACTGGCTAACAGTCAATCGCCTTTGTTTCCAAGGAGTCCTAGGAAGTTTCTTTTTGGCACACTTGACTGTGGGCAGTCCTAGCCAAAGTTCCCGGAGCCTAAGTTCCCACGTGACTAGCCCTCTATCCACCGATCTTACACTGAACACTTACATAAAAAAAAATGAAACTACTGCGCTGGCAGGTGGCAAGTAGACAGGGTGTCAACCAGAGCACCAATGTTGGAGGTTCGATCTGAAGGTCACCAGTTTTATCCTAAGGTCATGAGCTCCATTGCAAGGTCACCAGCTTCATCCTGAGGGGGCCTGCTCAACCCAAAGATGCAGATTTTAGCCTGCCTGTCGGTTACCAGTCTTCACTCTCTCACTCAACATGCCTTTGAAGACGAAGGAGTCACCAAACTGCTCAGCCTCAGTTGATAGCTGCTGGAGTTCACAAATTTCTCAAAGTCTGTGTTACTGACTACATAGGCATTCATGTAAAAGGCATCCATGGTGACTCTCCTCGTGGGTATTTCCCTGCTTTGTTTCATCTGTGGGCTACCCGTGCCCTCCTAAACACTTGGCAAGGAAGGGGACCATCTTGGCGGCGCGTGCAGACACTGTCCAGGATCCGGGACCGGGGCGTTCACTTCCAGTTAGTAAGGGTGCACAGCAACCAAACTGCCAGGGACCCCGACCGGGTAGGGAGTGCTACAGCCCCTGGGGGACACCTCAACCTCCCGCGACCACTTTGCCCACAGCCCCACCTGGCAGCACAAGCAGCGTCAGCAAGAGGACTAGACCCAGCTCTGCTCAGAGAGCAGCACAGAATACTGAACTTTTTTTTTTTAAACTGTAAGCTTAGCCTGACCTGTGGTGGCACAGTGGATAAAGTGTTGACCTGGAACCCTGAGGTTGCCTATTGGAAACCCTGGGCTTGCCTGGTCAAGGCACATATGGGAGTTGATGTTTCCTGCTCCTCCTCCCTTCTCTCTCTCTCTCTCTCTCTCTCTCTCTCTCTCTCTCTCTCTTGCGCGCGCACACACACACACACACACACACACACTTTTGCTTTTCCTTTCCTTTCTCTCTGAAAAATAAATAAATAAAATCTAAAAATAAATAAATAAACAAAACTATAAGTTTATCCTCTGTTCTTGGTCCTGGAAGTAAAAATGTTATTCTCAAGGCTTGAAAGGTTACCTGAGTGTCTATTCTAATAAGATACAGAGATTTCTCATGTTTTCAGCTCATAATTTTTTTTCTAAACGTGCTTGACATGTATGTTTATTAATATTTTTGAAATTTTTGAATTGTCACCTTTGGTTTTATTAACATTCTCAAGAAGATTTTGGTGTTGTTTCCAGTAGTTAAAATTAATCTTATCTTTATTATTTTCCTCACTGTCTCGCTCCCTCCTTACCTTGGGTTCTTTTTCTAGCTTATTTATCTCAATACTCTGCTCAATTATCTTCCATATTTCTTGTTGTTTTTTTTAAAAAAATATATGTATATTTAATGTTATATATTTACGTATAAGTACCACTTTAGTTTTGATATATAGCACCCTCAGTGTCCTGTATTTTAAATATATTTTGGTTTGGGTTTTTTTAGCCACTAATTGTTTGTAAGTGCCCTTTAAACTCATTAAATATGTTTATATTGTTGATTTATCACTTAATGCATAGTACTCAGACTGCCGTTTTTGTGATACTGATTCTTTGAAATGTTCTGAAAATTCACTTAAATCCAGTACATTATTTTTCTTTTTTCTCCTGATTATAGTATGATTTTATTTGATTTTTTGTTTTGTTTTTCAATAACAAATTGCATTCAATATTATTCTGTGTTAGTTTCAGATGCACAGCATTACGGTTAGACAATTATGTACTTTACAGAGTGGTTCTTAATATTTTAAGTACCCACCTGGCCCCATACATATTTATTACAATATTATTGACTATATTCCCTATGCTGTAATTTACATCTCTGTGACTAGCAATTTCTATTTCCTAAGCCCTCACATTTTTCATCCACCCCCCCACCTGCCTCCCTTTTGTCAACTGTCAGTCTATTCTCTGTGTCTTTAAGTCTGTTTCTATTTTGTTTTTGTTTTGATTCCACATATAAATGAAATCATATGGTATTTGTCTTTTTGCGACTGTCTTATTTCTCTTAGCATAATACCCTCTAGGTCGATTCATGCTGTTGCAAAAGGTAAGATTTTATTTTTTTTATGGCTAAACAGTATACCACAGCTTTTTCATCTAATCATCTGTTGATGGGCACTTGGGTTGCTTCCAGATCTTGGCCATTGTAAATAATGCTTCAATGAACATGAGAGTGTATATATTCTTTTGAATTAGTATTTTGGGTTACTTCAAATATATTTATAGCACTTTGTTTTTCTTTTAAAAAAAACAATATTCAATGCGTACTGGAAAAGAATATATTTCCTGTTATATTTTCGATCAAGTTTATCTGTACTATTATTCAGAATCTATAGAGATTCTATATCTTAAATAGTTTATTTGGTCTATTTTATTAAATAACTGAGGTAAATATCTACCACTACAATTATGTATTTGTCACCATGTACTACTTATCCTGTCATTGCACGTACACACAAACCTACAAAATGCTATTAGATGCATATGAGTTTATACTATTATATCTTTTAGGTAGATTTTAGATTTATGTTATTATTTGGTAAACCTCTTTATTACTATTGATGATTTTTAACTCGTTTTATATATATATATTTTTTTTAATTTAATTTTATTTTAGTTTTGACAGAGACAGTGAGAGAGTCAGAGAGAGGGATAGATAGGGACAGACAGACAGGAACGAAGAGATGAGAAGCATCAAGTTTTTGTTGTGGCACTCTAGTTGTTCATTGATTGCTTTTTCATATGTGCCTTGACAAGGGGGCTCCAGCAGACTGAGTGACCCCTTGCTCAAGCCAGCGATCCGGGGCCCAAGCTGGTGAGCCTTGCTCAAACCAGATGAACTCATGCTCAAACTAGCAACCTCAGGGTTTTGAACCTGGGTCCTCTGCATCCCAGTCCAATGCTCTATCCACTGCGCCACCACCTGGTCAGGCTTTTATATATTTTAGTGTTAATATATTTGTTACCATAGGTTTTGGTTAGTATTTCCTTAGTATAACATTTTTGCCATCCCTAATTTTAACCTTTTGTATGTCTTTTTATAGCAACAGATTTCTGGCTATTAAAAAAGTGAATCACCGTGGCCAGTTGGCTCAGCGGTAGAGCGTCGGCCTGGCGTGCGGGGGACCTGGGTTCGATTCCCGGCCAGGGCACATAGGAGAAGTGCCCATTTGCTTCTCCACCCCCACCCTCCCCTTCCTCTCTGTCTCTCTCTTCCCCTCCCGCAGCCGAGGCTCCATTGGAGCAAAGATGGCCTGGGCGCTGGGGATGGCTCCTTAGCCTCTGCCCCAGGCGCTAGAGTGGTTCTGGTCACAGCAGAGCGATGCCCCGGAGGGGCAGAGCATCGCCCCCTGGTGGGCAGAGAGTCGCCCCTGGTGGGTGTGCCAGGTGGATACCGGTCGGGCACATGCGGGAGTCTGTCTGGACTGTCTCTCCCCGTTTCCAGCTTCAGAAAAAAAAAAAAGTGAATCAATTAACCTCTTTTCCAATAAGCAATTGCAATCCTGCATTTATTTTTAATACGGACATTTCAAAATTATATTTTAATATTTTCCTTTTATTTCAGTCTGTTGTCCCTTTATTCTTTTTTTTTTTTTTAGTTCTCCATTCTTTCTGTAGCTTAGATTGATAATATTCTATAAGAACTCCTTTCCTCTTGTTAGCTGATATGGAAGTGGTAAGTTTTATTATTACCTTTTCATTTGTCAATTATTATGTACACTATGTGCTACTTCTCTAAACCAGCTCTTTTCCACCAAAGGTAGGCACTATTCTGAATGTTATGACATTTTTTTGTTTCATTGTATATGTATGTATGCTTAAACTTGTATTTATATATTTGTTTTTGTACATTTTAAAAGGTATAATAATACACGATACATTATTTTGTCACTGCAACATTATTTTACTAAAAGTCATCTATTATGTTGCGTGTAGTTTTATAACATCATTATATGAATATACCATAACTTATCCATTCTTCAGTCAGTGATATTTGGATGTTTTACTCTTCATTATTCTGTGTAACAGTGCTGTTATGAACATTCTTGTAAATGCATCTGGCACACATGTGCAAGAATTCTTATGTTATTGCTGTTTTATAGAGTATGTGAATATTCATCTTTCCAAAATGCCTCATGACTTTCTTAAATATTTGTACCAGTGTATACTCCTAGCAGCAACATATAAGAGATCCCATTAATTGAACCCTTGGTATTTGCAAATCAAAGTGGGCACATACTGTTATCATACAGCAGACTTGATTTGTAGTCTTCTTTCTTATGAAGTTTGAGGATATATTTATTCCTCACAAGTGTTTCTCATCTACAAAATATTTGTTTATGATTTGGTATATATTTTTTTCTTTTCTTTTCAATATATGAGAATTTTAAATGTATTTTCAAATAATTATTTGCCAGCTATTTGTGTTGCAATACTTTCTTTTAGTTTCCAGATTATCTTTTAATATGCGTTCATCTTTTTAATATAGTCAATTCACCACACTATTCAAGTAATTGTTTTAATGGTGATTTGATTTTAAAATAATGTCCTATGCTCAAGGTCAGGAAGAAATTCATCTGTATTTTCTTCCAAAGTTTTAAAGTTGTGCTTTGAAATTTTAAATTCTTAATTCAGTTGAAGTTTATTTTTGTATATGGTGAGCCAAAGCCATATGACTTAATTTTTGGCATAAATGTTTTCAGCTTCATTTACTAAGTATTCTCTCTTTCCACTGCTCATCTGTCATTCTAACTCTTTCAAATACCAAAGCACTTCATGTATTTAAACATGCTTCGGTGAGGGTACTTAGAGATGTCTCCTGCTTTTAGTGAATACACTGTGAGCCACATCCCCAACCACTGGCTTAATAATAAGAGGCTGGCATTGATCCCATCTCATGTGGAATATGTTTAGTCTTTAACATGCTTTAGAAACCAAACTCCTGGCTGCTACTAATTTTCCTGAGAGCAGCAGATTCCACCTCCACTCACTGACTTTCATTCTTGTTATATGTTATTAGCTATTTCTTCTTGTTTTTCTCATTTGATAAGCTACTATCATTGCTAAATATTTCAAACACAATTGGTGATCTAGATAATAAAGTTACTGATTCAACTTTACTCAACTTTAATAACTTTCTTGTTATAGAAAGTGGTATGTAAGATCTTAAAAGGCAGGAATTTTGCCTGACCAAGCGGTGGTGCAGTGGATAGAGCGTCAGACTGGGATGCGGAGGACCCAGGTTCAAGACCCCGAGGTCACCAGCTTCAGCACGTGCTCATCTGGTTTGAGCAAAGCTCACCAGCTTGGACCCAAAGTCGCTGGCTAGAGCAAGGGGTTACTTGGTCTGCCTAAGGCCCACGGTCAAGGCACATATGAGAAAGCAATCAATGAACAACTAAGGTGTCGCAACAAAAAACTGATGATTGATGATTCTCATTTCTCTCCATTCCTGTCTGTCTGTCCCTATCTATCCCTCTCTCTGACTCTCTCTCTGTCAAGAAAAAGGGCAGGAATTTTGCATTTAGCTTCATATAATTCTCAACATTAATATGTCTTGGTATATAATAAATCCTCAATAAGTTCTGGTTGACTAAATAAAATAATGAGTGACTGTGTGAACATTCAATGCCACAGAAAGCCTGGAAAACATGGAAAAATATGTATGTGGGGGTATGTGCAATAATAGTATATGTTTCCTCCTTAGGTTTTGCTTTACTAAGATGTTCAAATTTTTTATTTTAGTGATTGAATGCTTAAGCAATGAACAATATGAGTAATTATGTTTGCTACTGTCATCACAACATCATTATGTTGTTGCTAGAAATTTAGGTTTTTATCATGTGCTTGAGCAAAATATGCACGCAAATAACTCCGGCATATTTGTAAAATAATATTAAATTAAACTGCTTCTACAATGATTTAAAACTGATTATCACTCTGTTGCAAAACACCTATGTAAGCAAACAGTTTGGAAAGATTTAGTAATCATAAGGTCAAACAAAAACCCACTTGCCACTGAAATTTTTAAAAATGAGGTAATAATCTGTTTGCCTTATGCTCTAGCAACATAATACAACACTATACAGAACCAGAATATTCTTTGTACAAAGTTTTATATATTAGACATTTAACAGAGTAGCTATTCTTTTTTTCTGTGTGACAGGGACAGAGAAAGATGAGAGAGGGACAGATAGGGACAGACAGGAAGGGAGAGAGAGGAGAAGCATCAATTCTTTGTTGGAGCACCTTAGTTGTTCATTGATTGCTTTCTCATATGTGCCTTGACCGTGGGGCTACAGCAGACCGAGTGACCCCTTGCTCAAGCCAGCGACCTTGAGCTCAATCTGGTGGGCTTTGCTCAAACCTGATGAGCCCATGATCAAGCTGGCAACCTCAGGATTTCGAACCTGGGTCCTCCACATCCCAGTTCGACGCTCTATCCACTGCACCACCACCTGGTCAGGCAAACTAGCTATTCTTATTTTGGAATTCTCAAAAATATCAGACATAACTAGTCTTTCTAAAAATGTATCAAGTTCAGTGTCTAGTGCCCTTCTAATAAATCTAATTAATTTATATCTCTGACTGCTTTCTTTCTCCACTGTTTCAAATATATAGCCAACAATGTTTTAATGGGTTTTTGTAATAAAAAAAAATGTCATCATTAATATCGTACCTCTGTTCAAGTCTTCTGGAGAAATTTAACATTAGCCATAATGTGTGTATTAAAGGCAATTATATATAAAATATTATTGGTGTTAATTTATTTCAGACCCTTATGCTTAAGTCATACTAAATTAATTTTGTTCAAAGTAGTATAAGAATCATGGTACTCATTACACTTTATTGTGGTGTACTTGTTAAGCATGGAAAATGTACTCTGTGGAGAACTAAGCTAAAAGAAATATATTTATTTTAATAATGCTAATATCCTTCCAGAAACAAGGAGAGGTTTGTGCTGTCTTGAAATATGTCTAATTAATGTCTTAATTCAAACATTTTAATCAAGAGCAGCATTACATATATTTCTTTGAATTAGTGTTTCACGTTTCTTCGAATATATTCCCAGAAGTGGAATCACTGGGTCATAAAGCAGTCCCATTTTAAGGTTTTTGAGGTTACTCCATACTGTTTTCCACAGTGGCTACACCAGTCTGCATTCCTACCAGCAGTGCAAGAGGGTTCCCTTTTCTCCACATCTTCACCAACACATGTTGTTTGTTGATTTATTGATGATAGCCCTTCTGACAGGTATGAGGTGATATCTCATTGTGGTTTTAATTTGAATTTTTTTGATGATTAGTGACATTGAACATCTTTTCATATGCCTATTGGCCATCTGTATGTCTTTTTTGGAGACATGTTTATTCAGATCCTTTGCCCATTAAAAAAAATGTTTATTTTATTGATTTTTGAGAGAGGAAGGGACAGAGCAGGAGAGAAACAGGAACATCTGTTCCTGTATGGGCCTTGACTAGGGATTGAACCAGCAACCTCTGCTCTTTGGGACGATGTTCAAACCAACTGACCTATCTGGCCAGGGACCTTTGCCAATTTTTTAATTAATGAATATATTTTTTCTGGTGTTGAGTTTTATAAGTTCTCTATAAATTTTGGATATTAATCCCTGATCAGATGTATGACTGACAAATATGTTCTCTCATTCATTGGGTTATATATTTTTTGTTGATGGTTTACTTTGCTGTGCAAAAATCTTTTCGTTTGATGTAGTCCCATTTATTTTTTGTTTGTTTGTTTTTTATTTCCCTTGCCCAAGGATATATATCAGAAATAATACTACTATGAGAAATGTCCGAGATTTTAATGTCTGTATTTTCTTCTATGTATGATTTCAAGTCTTATATTTAAGTCTTTCATCTGTTTTGAGTTTACTCTTGTATATGGTGTAAGAAGGTAGTCTAGTTTTATTGTTTTTCATGTATCTGTCCAATTTTCCCAGCACTATTTATTGAAGAGACTGTCTTCACCCCAGTGTATGTTCTGGCCTCCTTTGTCAAATATTAATTGGCTATATAGGCGTGGGTTGATTTCTGGGCTATTCTGTCCCATTGATCTGTATGTCTGTTTTTATGCCAGTGCCATGCTGTTTTGACTACTATGGCCTTGTAGTATTGTTTAGTATCAGGTAGCACGATTATTTGTTCTTTTTTCTCAAGATTGCTAAGGTTATTTGGAGTCTTTTGTGGTTCCATATAACTATTTGGATTAGTTGTTCTAGTACTGTGAGATTCATCATTGGTAATAGGAATTGCATTGAATCTACAGATTGTGTCAGGTAGTGTGGACATTTCAATGATACTAATTTCTAAAGAGGTTCTTTAAACATTTTTTGGAAAGTAGGTCTCCTGGCAATGAATTCCCTATTTTGTGAGGGAGAGTATGAAGAGGGCTTCAAAATTAAAATTGAAGAATAATAACACTAAATACAGGATTCTGGGCTGTGTTTTTCTCTTTCTTTCATTACCTTAAATAAATCATGCCACTCTCTTGTTGCTTATGATTTTTTATTAGAAGTCCACTGTAATTGTTATTTTTTTCCTCCTAAGGATAGCAAGTCCCCACGCCTGGCTTTTCTGAAGATTTTCCTTTGCTTTTGTTTTTGTGTAGTTTGAATGGGTATTTCTAAGTGTAGTTTTCTAAGTGTGGTATTTGCACTGTTTGTTGTTCTTTAGACTTCCTGGACCCATGATTCGGTATCTATCATTAATTTTTCCCCTCTCCTATCCTTTGGTATCTAGGGGAGAAATAAACTACTGAGATGGGCTTAGCTTGGTGAATAGTGACTTTTTTCACTTGATCTCGCCTTGCCTTTCCCATAATGGTATCCTGGTGGCCCACAAGGAAACTAGGTTACCCAGATGCAGCCAAATTATGATGGCTCAATATTCATTGGTTTATTTATCCTTCCCAATGTATACTCAAATATGTAGGAGAGGACCTGTGGTACTGCCTCACATACAGTACCCCACTTCCTCGCCCTCTTGCTGTCCATTCTCCCTGTCACACCTTCACAATGGTGCCTCTCTGGCTAATGGCCTTGTGCTTTGCATAACAGAGCTCTCCTTCAACTGCTTCAAGATAAAAGATACATTTATTTATAGAGATGGCATTCAGCTTTCACTAAACTATAATGGCTTAAATGGATACCACTCTAGTTTTTTGTGTGTGTCAGAGACAGAGAGAGGGACAGACAGACAGGAAGGGAGAGAGATGAGAAGCATTAATTTTTTGTTGCAGCTCCTTAGCTGTTGAGTGATTGCTTTCTCATATGTGCCTTGACTGGGGGGATACAGCAGAGTTAGTGAACCCTTGCTCAAGTCAGCGACCTTTGGCTTCAAGCCAGTGACCATTGGGGTCAAGCCAGTGACCATGGGGTCATATCTGTGATCCGATGCTCAATCCAGTACCCCACGCTCAAGCTGGTGAGCCTTGTTCAAACCAGATGAGCCCATGCTTAAGTGTGTGACCTCAGAGTTTTGAACCTGGGTCCTCCATGATTCAGTCAGAAGCTCCATCCACTGTGCCACGGCCTGGTCAGGTGATATCACTCTATTTTTGTCACAAAACAAAATTCAGGAGTATAACATCTGTATTCCTTTTGTACCGCCATTCTTAGCCTGTGGTTTTTGACCTCATAGTTTCAAAATGGCTTTTTGTACCTCCAGATCATGTCCATATTCTAGGCAGGAACAAGACAAATAGCAGAGTTGACATCAACAGACTTCTATATATATATATATATATGTCCAGAACTCTGTCTATTGGCCATATTTAGTTGCCATAAAGTCTGATAAATTTATATTTTAGATATATGTCTATCTCCTCTTAAAAGTGATTGAATTAGCTAATCTGTACTGAATTTTCAACTTCTTGTCTGTTTCATTCCATGAATACAGTGGGACCTTCCTTTAAGTTCCCCAAAGTATAGAGACTGTGCTATAACTTCTAAAAAATAGATCTTAAAAATAATTTAACACTCACAAGTTTCAAAATAATAATATAATTCACATATACCTTTTATCCAGCTTCTCCAAAGGATAATATCTTACATAAGCATACTACATCGTCACAACCAGAAAACTGTGTTGGTACAATTCCATTAACTCAGGTACAGACCATACTGAATCATGTGGTAACATGGGTTAATCTTTACTTATGCCGAATGAAATAAATCATACCAACAAAGGCTATATAAGATTGCATTTATATAACATTTTTAAAAAATGCAAACTAGCCTGACCAGGCCACAGCTCAGTGGATAGAGCGTCGGAATGGAATGCAGAGGACCCAGTTTCGATACCTCAAGGTTGCCGGTTTGAGTGCCATCTCACTGGCTTGAGTGTGGGGTTGCTGGCTTGATGGTAGGATCATAGACAAGACCCCAGCATTGCTGGCTTGAGCCCAGAGGTTGCTGGCTTGAGCCGAAGTTCACTGGCTTGAGCAAGGTGTCACTCACTCTGTTGTAGCCCCCTGATCAAAGCACATATGAGAAAGCAATAATGAACAACTAAGGAGCCACAACAAAGAATTGATGCGTCTCATCTCCCTTCCTGTCAGTCTGTCTCTATCTGTCCATCTCTCTGTCTCTCTCTCTGTCTCTGTCACAGAAAAAATAAAAGAAAAGAAAAATACAAACTAATGTATAGTGACAGAAGGCAGAAGAATGGTTTTCTGATTCTATCATTAATTTTGGAAATTTGTCAGGCATTATTACTTCAAATATTTCTTTATTTTTTTCTTTCTTCTCCTTCCAGTATTTCAATTATTCTCTTCAAAATTGTCCCAAAGTTCTTAGATGTTCTGATGGGTTTTTTTCCCATTTTTTTATTTGTGTTTCAACTTGGGCAATTTCTATTGATCTACTCAAGCTTACTAATTCTTTCCTTGGTCATGCTTAGTCTAATAATGAGCCCAACAGAGGCGCTCTTCATTTCTGTGACAGTATTTTTTAATTCTAGTGTTTATTGGGGTGACATTGTTTAATAAAATTATATAGGTTTCATATGTACAGTTTTATAATAAATCATCTATATATTGTATTGTTGGTTCACTACCCCAAGTCAAGTCTCCTTCCATCACCATTTACCCCCCCCTACCCTCTTCTACCTCCTCACCATCTTGTCCCTCTGGTAATCACCATGTTGTTTTCTGTGTCTATAAGTTTTTGTTTTTTTGGCTTAATCCTTTCAACATTTTCACCCTACCCACCGACTCCCCTTTCCTCTTGACAGCTGTCAGTCTGTTCTTTATCTATGACTTTGTTTCTATTTTGTCTGTTAGTTTATTTTGTTCATTAGATTCCAAATATGAGCCTTTAGCATATTAATAATAGTTATTCTCTCTCTGGTTAATTTCAAAAGCTATGTCATACCTGAGTCTGATTCTGATACTTGGTTTGTGTTGCCAAACTATGTTTTTCCTTCTCTCCTTCTAATATTCTTTATTTTTTTCTTAAAAAAATGAGATGCACTGGTTAATAGGAAGTGAGATAAATAAGCCTTTAGTTTGTGGACTTATATTAATTTTTCAAGGAATTACAATGTATTTAATAATTTTTGTAGCTATAGATATAATGAACGCATCACATTCTTATGTGTTCTTGATTATATCAATTTGAGTTTTGTTTATGTAAGTTTTCATTCTAAGATAGATTCTCTGTTTTATAGCTCTTTCTGCTGTAATCCACTATTAGCAAACTACAGGCTTATTGGTGTCATTGTGATATGTAAGGGATGCAGAGCTTCTTATAATCCTCTGAATAAACATCAGTCTTTTAATGGCCTTATGTCTTTAGCCTATGTCATTCACAAGTGTTTCCTTTTGTAAAGCTCCTCTCCACTCCTTTTGGTTAGACTAGTGTCTAGAGGGGGCTGGAGTGTGAGAAATGTCATTCCAGTGGGATAAGGTTCTGGTAAAGTCGTTCCCCTAGCAAGCAGGTTTTTCTTATGGAGAGTGCTCATATTTCAAAATGGTTACTTTTCCCCTACTTCTGTGGGACATGAAGGGATTTTTCTTGGCTCTTAAATATGAGAAACCAACAGGGTTCTTGCAGGTAAAACTCATGAAAGTCCCTGCTAACACTATGGCCTCCAGTTGTTTCTGACTTTCACACACATCCACATTCAGTCTCCAGTTCATCTGAATTACCATTTAAGTGTTCTTATCAGTTTACGACTCCAGTGGTTTCTGCTCCAGAGAAGCAGAAGCCAGAGATGGTTCTCTGCATTTGCCTGTCCCTCAATTATTCACAGGGTTATTGCCCTGCAAACTGGTTTTTTGATAGGTCTCATTGACTTTCAGTTTGTCCAGTTTTGTTGTTGTTGTTGTTGTTGTAGTAAGGATGGGAGTAACAGCTTGCAAGCTCTTTGCCTGTCAAAACTCTCTTCGGAATGGATTTTGTTACTCTGAACCAGACTGCTGAGATGGTAGTAAGAGTACATCTCAAAATAAATAATAAATAAATAAATAAATAAATAAATAAATAAATAAATACACACATATATTTAGTCTGTGCTTATCGCAGTTTTTTTGTTTTCTCTCTCTCTCTCTCTCTCTTTTAATAATTAAAGAAGGCTGATTCACTTTTTCCCCATCTTATTGACACATTTGAAAGGAGATTATCAATTACCAACCCTGCATTCCTGGGATAAACTCCACTTTGTCATTATCTATTATATTTTATTGTCTTGTTAGATACAATTTGCTAAAATTGGCCTAATCAAATGAGTGGAAAGTGTCCCTCGTTTTCAGTGTTTTAGAGGAGTATTTGTAGGTGCACTTGTAGAAATTGCATTGTCTTTCATAAATATTTGGTACAATTCACCAGTGAAGCCATCTGGTCTTGAGATTTCTTTGTGAAAAATTTTCAACAAAAAATTCAATACTGTTAATTAAATAGGTTGTATCTTTTTTTTTTACTGAAATTTGGTAGTTCGTGACTTTCAAGGAAATTTTCATTTCATCTAAGCTATTGAAATTGTAGGTATAAATTTGTTGACTTATTAATTTTAAAAAAAATATGCAGTGATGTCACCTCTCTCATTTTTTATATTAATAGATTGTATCTTCTTTTCGTTCTACTCTGTCTGGAGGGAGGTTTATAAATCTTATTAATCTTTGCAATAAGCAGTTTTTGGTTCCCATTGTCTTTCTGATTATTTTATTGAATCCTCATTTAAACTTTATTATTTTTATCTTCTGCTTAATTTGGATATAGTAAGTTATTTTACAGTGTTTTAGTAAGGAAAAAACTTTTTCCTTCTCTAATGTAGACATTTAATGCTATAAAAGTTCTCACTAATACTTCAGCAGCATCCTATAAATTTTCTGTATGCTTTAAATTTTTTCTTTTTACCACAGGATAACTTTAATATGATGCAACTGTATAGATTTCTTTGTGTTCTTGCACATGAGGTTTGTTGAGCTTCTCTGGATTGATCATTTTGATAATTCTGGGGAAATTATTTACTATTATTAATTCAAATATATTTTATGTCACCATCTTCTTTGTTAAGACATTTAATTATATTAGGTTACTTGAAGTAGTCCTAGAGATTGTAGATGCCCTTTTAATGTCATTGTGTTATCTTTTCTTTTCTGTATATATTTAATTTTGGTTAGTTTCTATTGTTATATATTCATAACATAATCTTATCCTCTACAATGTCTAATTTATTGTCAGTCCTATTTAGTATACTTACTTTTCATCTTAGATATTTTAGTTTTTATCTCCAGATGTTTTATAGGTATCTTGGCTTTTTGAGCACATACAATATAGTTACAATAACTTTTAATGTTATATCTATCTATCTATTCATTCTTACATCTGAGTAAGTTCTAATTGATTATCTTCCTCATTATGTTATATTTTTCTATTTCTTTGCATGTCTGGTAATTTTTTATTAGATATCAGATATTAGAATTTTTACTTTGTTAGGTGCTGAGTACTGTTGTATTCCTGCGATTATTCTTCAGATTTATCTTCAGATGCAGTTAAAATATTTCAAATCAGTTTGATCATTTTGACTTTCTGTTTTACAATTTGTTAAGAAGGATCAGAGTAGAATTCAATCTAGGGCTAACAACAATTCTTATTTACTGAAACAAGACCTTCCTAAATACTCCAACCACAACCACATGAATTATGTGTGTGTATGTTTGTTTGTTTATTTGTTTTCAGTGTAGTTGGTGAGAATAAGTTACTGGTCCTGGATGAACATGGGCCACTCTTTTTTAATCTTTTTGAATTATATTTTCTTTTGGCCTCAGGTAACTTCTCCATACCTATGCATTGATCAAGTGTCAGTCAAATACTGTATAAAGAGCACCCTCTGAAGCTCTCCAGGGTTGTGCATCTAAGCAGCTCTCTCTTCTACAGTACTTTGTCTTATGAATTCCAGTCACCTTGTTTTCCCTAGACTTCTGGCTCCATTTCCTTACTTCAGAGATATCAAGGTACTCCACCTGGAATCCCACCCTGAATAGAAACCTGGAAACTCATACAGATAATATAGGGCATTCACAGTGCTCAGATGATTTGTTTTACCTTCTCGCTAGAGTCACTTTCATTCATTGCTTGATAGCCAGTGTCTTGAAAACTATTGTTTCTTATATTTCATGTTTTATTTATTTTTTGTTTGCTTGTTTGTTTTTGTTTCAAAATAGAGGGTAAATCCGATCCCTGTCATTTTATATTGGTCAGAAGTGGAATTCTCCATTATCTGAATGTAACATTAACTTGGACAAATATACTATAGCAATAAAAAAATTAACTTTAGAGTCAAAAGGACGTGTGTGAGAATTCTAATTTCAACCGTAAACATCTTTGTGACCTTGGGCTATTTTTATTGACCTAATATAATGTCAGAGTTTATGAACAGTGCATTTAAGTAGTTAAGAGCATGGTTTCTGAAGACCCCAAGACATCTAGTGAATCTCATGCCTCGCTATGCAGCAACATGCCTTTTACCTCATCATGTAGAGATGACATGAAAACACATATTCTCAAGTGGGCAGTAAATTTAGTGCTCAGAAAAAGAACAGGTTTAACCATGTTTGCATAGTTTATTCCTCTGGTGGGGAGAAAGGTCTGGCCTATTGCTCTAGAGAAAGGCCTCCACATGGAACAAATCAAGTTGAGAACCAATTAATAAACATTATTTAACTCTTAGAATAAACAGACAGATTAGAAATACTTAAAATTCAAGTTGAATTATAGAAGTCATTCTTTTTTTTTTTATTTTTTTTTTAAATTTTATTTATTCATTTTTAGAGAGGAGAGAGACAGAGGAGAGAGAGACAGAGAAAGAGAAGGGGGGAGGAGCTGGAAGCATCAACTCCCATATGTGCCTTGACCAGGCAAGCCCAGGGTTTCGAACCGGCGACCTCAGCATTTCCAGGTCGACGCTTTATTCACTGCGCCACCACAGGTCAGGCTAGAAGTCATTCTTAAGGGTTATAAGTCCAATAAGAAAAGGGACCCACTGTACACTATTGGTGGGGATGTAAATTAGTACAACCACTATAGAAAATGGTATGGAGGTTTCTTTAAAATTTCAGAACAGAACTGTCATATTAAATTCCACTTCTGGGTATTTACTCCAGAAATATAAAAACATATCTTTACAACGATATATGTAACCCTATATTCATTACAGCATTATTTACAATAGCTAAGGCACAAAGACATGTGAAGTGTCCATTGGCAAATGATTGAAAAAAGAAAATGTCATACACACACACACATACACACATCATGAATATATATATTATTACTACTAAACTATTAAAAATTGATTAAATACTGCCATTTATGACACCATTGATAGACCTTGAAAGTATTACGCCAAGTGAAATAAGACAGAAAATGATAAAAAAAAAGTATGACTTCACTCATATGTTGAATATAAAAGAAAAAGTACCAAACAAACTAATGAAACAAAAACAAACTAATACAGACAACAGAATGTTGGTTACTAGAGATGAAAGCGGATTGAAGGAGAGTGAAGATAAAGGAGTCAAATATATGCTAAGGGAAGGAAACCAGACTTCCAGTAGGAAGCATGCAATAGAATACACAAATGTCAAATTATAATCTTATATACCTGAAAATGATATATTAGAAAATAAATTTAATTAAGAAAGCAAAAAAAGAAAGAAAAGATAATTAAGCCATATTCGCACCACATAGAATCTTTTTAAATATTGAAAGTAAAATTTTCTGTGGAAGATTCTCTCAGATAATGGAACATTGACTATAACATCATACCCTCATTGTGGTCTTTTTTCTGGATGAAATTCTGTATTACATAATTGAGCTGCCCCAAATCAAACTGTGAGAAATTAGGATATTGAGACAGATGTTCTTACTGTGATTTACAAAAAATACCCTTTCTTAATAAGACATTGATTAGTGATCACTCTGCAGAAAACATCGTGTGTACTGATGCATGAAATAAACTGTTGGGAAACAAATTTAACCAACAACTAACCTTTTGAAAATTCTTCCTAACTTTATTTGATCTTTTTCATAAAAAAATGGAGGTGAAAAGACTGTTTTCTTAATATTTTATTCTTGGTTTGGATGCAGGTCAAATATAAGTGGAAATTGCAAATAAGAATGTAATATCACACATAAATATATATATTTTTTCACCTATGATTTAGTAACATAATTGCCTTGTTATTTTCTTTTTAATTTTTTTATTTAGAAATTAAATTTAATGGAGTGACATTGGTCAATAGAGTACATAGGTTTCAGATAAACATCTCTATAGCATTTAAACTGTGGAATGCATTGTGAGCCCACCATACAAAGTAATATGAATTTCTTTTATTAGAAGGATGACACCTCTTATTTTATTGGTCTTTATAATAGAAAATAATACACCAATAATAGGAACAATTTATTATACTCCCCAAAGTAAGATTAACAGAGAATTCGTAGTAAGTTCAAACTAAGCTACCATGCCAGCTATTTCAATATATTGTGTCTTCAGTCTTGGTTTCCATTTAACTTAGCAAATCAACATCAAGTTCTCCACTTAAAGTACAGCATCAATGAAAACCTTAAGCAGGGGAGCCAAGATGGCCATGGAGTATGCAGATGCACCAACTCCCACTTCCCAGAACCAAGGTGGATTACAACTTAAATCTGAGAACAGTCATCATGAAAGACAAATTTTGGACTGAACTAGGAGGATTCTACAACCAAGGACCACCAAAGAACCCACATTGAGTCTGGTAGAAGGGGCAGAGATGCGGAAAAGGCTACCCCGCTCCCAGTACTGGGGAGCAGGGACCTGGGAGCGGCACCCAGGAGGAACTTTTACAAAGGGAAGGGCTGTCCAGTGAGTTACAGGTCCTTATCCCCAAAAGTGGAATCCCAGTCTAGAGCCCTAGAGCCGGGAAAGGGCTGAAGGACTATGTTTGGCTAAGTAAAAAGCCTAGAAACAGTATGAAAGGAGGAGGCAGGACTCTCAGAACCAGTCTCTGTATTAAAGGAACTGCACGGAGAGCCTCGCTCACAGCCACTTTTCTGGGGCCCCAGAAGGACACCCGAACTCCTGGGCTGAGTTACTTCCCAGATTTAAAGTGAGCCAGCATCACCAGCAAAGGAAAGAAAGTGCTCCGTCCACAGGAGGTTCCCCTACCCTAGCTAGAACAAAGGAGCTTAGCACCAGGCATCATGATAGGGACACAAATAAGGAGTGCAGAGGTCTAAGCTACACTACCCACTACACTGCTGAGTGCTTGCCTGGGGCAGACAGGCCAGAGGCGGCAGGGCCCAGCTGCAGAGGTTCAAGTGAGCATGCAAAAGATGGCCCGCAGAGCCTGAGACTGCTATTGTTGCTGGGAAAGCCTGGGCTCACACAAACCCATGCTCCCTGAGTGGTCCACCCTAGGGGGATGCAGAGGCCTGAGAAACAACAGAGGTAACACACGTGGTCACGCGGGAGTCCACCAGAGATGGTGGAGGTCACCTGGCAGCCATGGGGAGCTGAGTAGGTGTGGAAACTGGCCCAGGGAAGGCGTGCCCTTGGCAGTGATCCAAGCGGAGGCAGAGCCCCAGTGGCAACTGAGTGGGGAAGTGTGGGCACATGCGCTAGTTCACACCAGCTACTACAGGAATGCTGGCAGCCCGCAAACCTGCTGAAGGTGCGGACAGGCCCTCAGCAGTAACATCAGCAAGGGTGACTTTGGTGGAAATCTGAGATAGCGCGCATGACCCCCGAGGTGGCTACTGAGTTCTGAGGTGATCGAGGCAGTCCTGGAAGCAGTCCAAATGGGTGCACAGGCATGAGCGAGCCCAACCAGGGAAGCCACGGTCAGGGAGGTGGGCTGGAGTCAGCAGCACCTGAGCCCAAAAGCCCCAGGCAGCAATAGCAGCAGTGGCCTGGTAGAGAGACCGCAAAATGGGAGCTTAAATGTCTAGATAAATAAACACCTGAAGCGAAGAAGTAGACCACATCTAATACCGTACCTAATCACTGAATTACAGTATTGAGCCCAACAAGTAGCCAGTAATAAAAGACAACAGAAAGCAGATTTTAGGGGAACTTGAACTTTTAAAGTAACTTCTCCCAGGCCAAGAGTAGATAGATGAATGGAAGCCTAGGAGTGCAACTGATATTTACAATGGCACCTTGACCCAGCAGAGGCAGCCACAAGATCTGGATAACCTGTAGCTCTCAAAAAGTGGATAAGAACCAGTCACATGCAGTGACCCCCACTGACCTGCCCCAGGCCCCAACCAGGGAAATCCAGGGTAACAGACAAAAAAGAAAGACAGAGAGGTGCAATCCAAACAACTCAACAAGAGAAAACCTCAGAAAAAGAGCTTAGTGTGACAAACATAAGCAAACTACTGGAGGCAGAGCTTAGAATAATGATTATTAGAATACTGAAAAATCTTAGAACAACAATGGATGGTCACAGTGAGCACATAAATAAAAAATAACAAGTATTAAAAAGGATATTGAAATAATAAAGAATAACCAGTCAGAAATGACAAATATCTGAAATGAAGACTACACTAGAAGCAATTAACAGCAGGTTGGAGGAAGCAGAGGATCGAATCAGTGATTTAGAAGACAAGATAAACAAAGGCATGGAAGCAGAGCAGCAAAAAAAAAAAGAGAATGAAAAAAATCTGAGAAAACTCTAAGAGAGCTCTGTGACAATCTAAAGAGAAACAACATCTGCATCATAGGACTTTCTGAAGAAGAAGAAGAAAAAGTACAAGGGTTAAAAACCTTATTCAAACAAATCATAGCCAAAAACTTCCCTAAATTACAACACAGGAAAAAGTCACACAAGTTCAAGAAGTACAGAGAATTCCATTAAAGAGAAACACAAAGAAATCCATACCAAGACACATCATAATTAAAATAGCAAAGCTAAGAGATGAAGAGAAAATATTAAAAGCTGCTAGAGAAAGAAAGGCTATCACCTACAAAGGAGCCCCCATAAGGATGACATCCGACTTCTCAACAGAAACACTTGAGCTCAGAAGGGAATGGCAAGAAATATTCAAAGTAATGCAGAACAGGAACCTACAACCAAGACTACTTTATACAGCAAGGCTATTGTTTAAAATCAAAGGAGAAATAAAATGCATCCCAGACACAAAAAAATCTCAAGGAATTCATTACAACCAAACCAAGGCTGCAAGAAATGTTAAGGGGCCTGTTATAAACAGAAAAAAGTGGGAAAATAATACAGCAAAAGAGGAATTGAGCTTTAAAGAACAAAATGGAGGATGATGTCAGAGAAATGGCACCGTGAGGAGCGATACCAATAAATCTCCCCTAAAATTCAACAAGATCTTCAACCAAAGACAGAAAAATCTATCCTTGGAGCCTCCAGAAGTTCCACACTAAACGCGAAGGTATGATTGAGTGAAAAATTGACTAAATATATAATCAACCCCGAAGGAAATAAGAAGGAAGAACACTCCGCCTTCCTCACTAACCTAAATAAGGGCTGCTTTCACTGGGAACTGAGACTATAGGAACTAAGATGGGCATAGGGTGTGAATAGAACCAGACTGCAGAACAAACATCCGAACCAGGCTGTGGCAGACATCCAAGCCGAGGAAAAACTGTGCTTGTGGCAACCCAGTCAACACAAGCTAACGTTCGCGCCAAATCCAGACAAAGAAAGGCACTTGGGACAGCCATCCGCCCCAATCTCCTGGTGCGAGCATGCAGATAGTGGGCAAGAGATTCCTCCTAGAGCCCCAGGAGTGGGCGCTTGTGTTACTGGACAGAGGGTCAGGGTTAGAGGCTTTTCTCTGGGCTGAAACCGGAGTCTCGGGGTTGCCCCTGCACCCTGAAAAGCAGCGTGTGGGGAGTGAGTGGGAGCAAAATTCCCTATGCTCAAACTTTTCTGTGCGGGTGGGGCGCCTCACTTGGAGTGAGAGGCAGCCGGCCTGATCTCCTGGTCGGAGAGCATGGAGAATGGGCGAGAGATTCTTCCGGGAGTGGGCACCCGTGTTCCCGGACAGAAGGGCAGAGTCAGAGGCCTTTCTGTGGGCCAAAACCAGAGTCTTGAGGTTGCCCCTGTGCCCCGAAAAGCAGTGCGTGGGGAATGAGTGGGAGCAAAATTTCCATCGCTGAAACTTTTCCGTGCTGATGGGGGGCCTCACCAGGAGTGAAAGGCGGCCGGCCGATATCCTGGTCGGTGAGCTCAGATAGTGGGCGAGAGATTCCCCCAGGAGTGGGCACCTGTGTTCCCAAACAGAGGGGCAGAGTCAGAGGTCTTTGTGTGGGCCGAAGCCCCTCCTGATTACGCTGGCGGCTCTGACTGATTGAGCCTTACCCAGAGCACTGAGTAAGGCTTACCCACTGCACTGAGTGGGAATAGAGTGGGGATTTGCCAGCTCTTTGAGCCTCTTACTCTCCAGGCAGAGGCAGCAGCAACCCGATAGCTGAATCATCAGGCTACTAAACAGGAAGGAAAGACTAGGAGAGAGGCTCTGGGAACATGGACTCTCATTGGAGGAGCTTGCAAATGCTAATGAGCCTCAACTGCCAAAGAGACTGAAGCCCAATATATGACATCGCGATAGAGACTTATCAACTGCAAACCTCTACCTAAGCGTGCCATGGGGCAGAACGCGGGGTACAGACTCACTGACCAGGAAGAGGGAGAGAAAAGAAAAAGCAAGAAGATAACCTCTCAAAATCAAGAATAATCCACAGACTTTAGAACCTATCCCATTTTATTATATTTGTTCATTTGTTTCTTAACTTCTTGTCTTATTTTCTTCCTCTTCCAATTTGGTCCTTTAATTCTCTGCTGGTCTTACTCTCTCCTCTCCTTGAACTACACTACCCATAAGTGTTGCATCTCCCATTATCTTTTCTTTCCTCTTCCTTTCTCTCTATGAGGATTGCACTCCAAAACACTTAACTTTCTCTCTCTCTCTCCTTTTATTCTTTTTTCTTCTTTTTGTGTTTTCCTCTTTCTTTTTTTTTTCTCCCTCTATATTAGTTTCATCTTTTCTCCTTTAATTTCCCTCTCCTTCAATCCTCAATCATGAACAAATTACTTTATCAGCGACTCAAATTTTTCTTTGTGGCGCTTTGGGATTTTTTTTAACTCACTAGTACTGCTCCCAATCCCGGCTCTCCATTTTATCTAGTTCTTGCTCCACTAAATACAATAGTGATTTTTTAATTTTTCCCCTTTTTCCTGTTTCCCTTTTATTCCTCTCATCATATCCCTTAGTCAACCATCACCTAAAAGCAAATCATTTTATTCTTGACCCATATTTTTTCCTTTCTTGCATTTTGTGGGTCCATACCCCCTTTTTTGCCCCTTTATCACTTCTCCCCAACTCAGGTCCTCCATTATAGGTAGTTTATGTTCTACTTTAGCACAATATAACTCACATTTCACCACAAGATTATCTCAAAAAGGAGGAAAGAGGAGAGGAGAGAAAAAATAAAGGGGGGGTGTGTAATTTTATTTATTTATTTATTTTATTTTTAACTTTTTATTATTTATTAATTCTCATTAATACTATCAACAAAACCACCCTCAGATGCCATTAAGGAAAAAGAAATAGAATATCATGGATACAAAAGACAGAGAGGTAGCACAGATAAATGAGGAAAAATCTATGGAGAAAAAGTTTAATATATTGGAAACCTTGGAGCTAAATGACAGAGAATTTAAAATAGAAATCCTAAAAATACTCAGAGATATACAAGAAAACACAGAAAGGCAATTCAGGGAGCTCAGAAAACAACTCAACACAAAGAATATACTACCAAGGAAATTGAGACTATAAAAACAAATGAAACAGAGATGAAAAACTCAATTCATGAGCTGAGAAACAAGGTAACAAGCTTAGCTAATAGAACAGGCCAGATAGAAGGTAGGATTAGTGAAATAGAAGACAAACAACTTGAGGCACAACAGAGAGAAGAAGAAAGGGACACAAAAATTAAAAAAGAAAATGAGAAAGCCCTACAGGAATTGTCTGACTCCATCAAAAAAAATAACATAAAAATAATAGGTATATCAGAGGGAGAAGAGAGAGAAAATGGAATGGAGAACATATTCAAACAAATAATAGATGAGAACTTCCCAAGCCTGTGGAAAGAACTAAAGCCTCAAATTCAAGAAGCAAACAGAACTCTGAGTTTTCTTAAGCACAACAAAACTACTCCAAGGCACATTATAATGAAATTGGCACAAAGCAACGACAAAGAAAAAATTCTCAAGGCAGCCAGGGAAAAGAAGAATACAACATATAAAGGAAGGCCCATTAGATTATCATCAGATTTCTCAACAGAAACTCTACAACCTGGAAGAGAGTGGGCCCCAATATTTAAAGCCCTGAAAGAGAGGAACTTTCAGTGAAGAATACTATACTCATCAAAACTATGCTTCAAATACGAAGGAGAAATAAAAACATTCACAGATACAGAAAAGATGAGGGAATTTACCATAAAAAAACCACCACTCCAGGAATTATTAAAGGGGGTTTTCGAACCAGATACAAAGAACAAAACAAAACAAAACCACAAGTAAAAGCTCCAAGAATAACAAAATAAAACCAAATTTAAACTGACAACAACAAAAAAAAAAGGGGGAGGAGAGGACAGAGATTAACAGTAGCAAAGGACGATGGAGTGCAAAAGTATTCACAAGACAGTGCACTACAATGAACAGGTTGGGAAACCGTTTTATTACTTAATGGTAACCACCCTTGAAAAAACCACCACAGAAGCACATGATTTAAAAAAGATAGCAACAGAGGAAAGATGTATGGAATGCAACCAAACAAAAACAAAAGATAGAAAAACAAAAGAGAAGAATCAAACAAGACACAAAACTAACATAAAGCAATGTATAAAATGGCAATAGGGAACTCACAAATGTCAATAATTACACTAAATATAAACGGATTAAACTCACCAATAAAAAGGCACAGAGTAGCAGAATGGATTAAAAAAGAAAATCCAACTGTATGCTCCCTACAAGAAACTCATCTAAGCAACAAGGATAAAAACAAATTCAAATTGGAAGGCTGAAAAACAATACTCCAAGCAAATAGCATCCAAAAAAAAGCAGGTGTAGCAATACTCATACCTGATAATGCTGACTACAAGACAGCAAAAGTACTCAGAGACAAAAATGGTCATTTCATAATGATTAAGGGGACACTGAATCAAGAAGACATAACAATTCTTAATATATATGCAACAAACCAAGGAGCATGAAAATATATGACAGCTACTTATTGACCTAAAAACAAAAACTGACAAAAATACAATCATACTTGGAGACCTCAATACACCGTTGATGGCTCAAATTGGTCATCCAAACAGAGAATCAATAAAGATATATTGGCCTTAAATAAAACAGTAGAGCACCTGGATATGATAGACATCTACAGGACATTTCATCCCAAAGTGACTGAGTATACATTTTTCTCCAGTGTACATGGATCATTCTCAAGAATTGACCATATGTTGGGCCACAGAAACAACATCAGCAAATTCAGAAAAATTGAAGTTGTACCAAGCATATTTTCTGATCATAAAGCCTTGAAACTAGAATTCAACTGCAAAAAAGAGGGGGAAAATCCCCACAAAAATGTGGAAACTAAACAATATAGTTTTAAAAAATGAATGAGTCAAAGAAGAAATAAGCACAGAGATCAAAAGATATATATAGACAAATGAAAAAGACAATACGACATATCAGAATCTATGGGATGCAGCAAAAGCAGTGATAAGAAGGAAGTTCATATCACTTCAGGCATATATGAACAAAAAAGAGAGAACCCAAGTGAACCACTTAACTTCACACCTTAAGGAACTGGAAAAAGGAGAACAAATACAACCCAAAACCAGCCGAAGAAAAGAGATAATAAAAATCATAGCAGAAATAAATGAAATAGACAACAGAAAAACTATAGAAAAAATTAATAGAAAAAGGAGACGATTCTTTGAAAAGATCAACAAAATTGTTCAACCCTGGGCAAGACTTACCAAGGAAAAAAGAGAAAGAACTCATATAAACAAAATCCAAAATGAAAGAGGAGAAATCACCACAGACATAGATATACAAAGAATTATTGTAGAATACTATGAAAAACTTTATGCAACTAAATTTAACAATCTAGAAGAAATGGATAAATTCCTAGAAAAATAAAACCTTCCTAGACTGAGTCAAGAAGAAACAGAAAGCCTAAACAGACCTAGTAGTAGAGGAAAAACAGAAAAAACTACTAAAAACCTCTGCAAAAATAAAAGTCCAGGCCCATACGGTTATACTAGCGAATTCTATCAAACATTCAAAGAAGACTTGGTTCCTAGTCTACTCAAAGTCTTCCAAAAAATTGAAGAAGAAGCAATACTTCCAAACACATTTTATGAGGCCAGCATAACTCTTATACCGAAACCGGGCAAGGACAGCACAAAAAAAAACAAAACAAAAAAACTACAGACCAATATCTCTAATGAATACAGATGCTGAAAAACTAAACGAAATACTAGCAAATCAAATACAACAACATATTTAAAAAATAATACATCACGATCAAGGTGGATTCATCCCAGAATCTCAAGGATGGTTCAACATACGTAAAACGGTTAACGTAATACACCATATCAACAAAACAAAGAACAAAAACCACATGATCTTATCAATTAATGCAGAAAAGGCATTCAATAAAATACAACACAATTTTATGTTTAAGACTCTCAACAAAATGGGTATAGAAGGAAAATATCTCCACATGATAAAGGTCCTATATGATAAACCATCAGCTAACATCATATTAAATGGCACAAAACTGAAGGCTTTCCCCCTTAAATCAGGAACAAGACAGGGTTGTCCACTCTCTCCACTCTTTTTTTAAAAATATTTTATTTATTGATTTTTTTAGAGAGAGAGGAGTGAGAGAGAGAGACAGAGAGAGAGAGAAGGGGGAGGAGCAGGAAGCATTAACTCCCATATGTGCCTTGACCAGGCAAGCCCAAGGTTTCGAACCGGCGACCTCAGTGTTCCAGGTCGACGCTTTATCCCACTGTGCCACCACAGGTCAGGCCTCTCCACTCTTATTTAATGTGGTGCTAGAGGTTCTAGCCAGAGCAATCAGACAATACAAAGAAATAAAAGGCATCCATATCAGCAAAGAAGAAATAAAGGTATCACTTTTTGCACATGATATGATCCTATACATAGAAAACACCAAAGAATCTACAAAAAGAGTACTAGAAACAATAAGCCAATACAGTAAGGTAACAGGATACAAAATTAACATACAGAAGTCCATAGCCTTTCTATATGCCAACAATAAAACATTTGAGAACAAATTCAAAAAAATAATCACCTTCATGATTGCAACAACAAAAAAATAAAATACCTAGGAATAAAGATAACAAAGAATGTAAAGGACTTATATAATGAAAACTACAAAGCATTGTTAAGGGAAATCAAAAAAGATACAATGAGATGGAAGAATATTCCTTGTTCTTGGATAAGAAGAATAAATATAATCAAGATGCCCATATTACCCAAAGCAATATACAAATTTAATGCAATTCCCATCAAAATTCCAATGACATTTTTTAAAGAAATGGAGCAAAAAATCATCAGATTTATATGGAAATATAAAAAACCCCGAATAGCCAAAGCAATCCTAAAGAAAAAAAACGAAGCTGGGGCATTAAAATACCTGATTTCAAACTATATTATAGAGCTATGGCAATCAAAACAGCATGGTATTGGCAGAAAAATAAACACTCAGACCAATAGAACAGAATAGAAAGTCCAGAAATAAAACCACATGTATATGGTCAAAGAATTTTTGATAAAGAGGCCAACACACAATGAAGAAAAGAAAGCCTCTTCAACACATGGTGCTGGGAAAATTGGAAAGCCACATGGAAAAGAATGAAACTGGACTATAGTTTGTCCCCTTGTACTAAAATGAATTCAAAATGGATCAAAGACCTAAATATAAGACCTGAAACAATAAAGTACATAGAGGAAGACATAGGTTCTAAACTCATGGACCTTGGTTTTAAAGAGCTTTTTATGAATTTGATTCCAAAGGCAAGGGAAGTGAAGGCAAAAGTAAATGAATGGGACTACATCAGACTAAGAAGTTTTTTCTCAGCAAGAGAAACTGACAACAAAATAAACAGATAGCTAACTAAATGGGAAATGATATTTTCAAACAACAGCTCAGATAAGGGCCTAATATCCAAAATATACAAAGAACTCATAAAACTCAACAACAAACAAACAAACAATCCAAATATTCAAAGAAGAACTAACTTCTATCCTTCTCAAGTTACTTCAAAAAATTCAAGAGGAAGAAACACTTCCAATTTCCTTTTATGAGGCGAGCATAATTCTGATTCCAATACCAGACAAAGACAACACAAAGAAAGAAAATTATAGGCCAATATCCCTGATGAATTTAGATGCTAAAATCTTCAACAAAATATCAGCAAACCAGATCCAGCAATACATGAAAAAAATCATACATCATGATCAAGTGGCATTTATTCTGTGGAGGCAATGATGGAACAGCATTTGTAAATCAATCAATATGATTCACCACACAAAAGGAAGGAGAGAAACCACATGATAATTTCAATAGATGCAAAAAAAAAGCATTTGATAAACTTCAGCGCTCTTTTATGAACAAAACTCTGAGCAAAGTGGAAATACAGGGAACATATCTCAACATGATAAAGGCCATCTATTGACAAACCCACAGCCAACATTATAATTAATGGACAAAAATTAAAAGCAATTCCCCTAAAATCAGGAACATGGCAGGAATGCCCCCTTTCAGCACTCTTATTCAACATAGTTCTGTAAGTCCAAGCCACAGCAATCAGACAAGAAGAAATAAAAGGAATCCAAATTGGAAAAAAAGAAATAAAATTATCATTATTTGCAGATGATATGATACTATATATAGAACACTCTAAAGTCTCAGTCAAAAAACTACTGGAACTGATGAATAAATTCAGCAAGGTGGTAGGATATAAAATTAATACACAGAAATCAGAGGCATTTTTATACACCAACAAAGAAATGTCAGAAAAAGAAATTAAAGAAACAATCACCTTCACTTTTGCAACCAAAAAATATAAAGTACCTAGGAGTAAATTTAACGAAGGAGGTTAAAGATTTGTACTCAGAAAATTATAAAACATTGTTAAAAGAAATCAAGGAAGACACAAACAAGTGGAAGCATATACCGTGTTCATGGTTAGGAAGAGTAAACATTATTAAAATGTTTATATTACCCAAAGCAATTTAAAATTTAATGCAATATCAATTAAAATACCAATGACATACTTCAAAGAAATAGAACACATATTTCAAAAATTTATATGGAACCAAAAAAGAACACGAATAGCCTCAGCGATCTTGAAAAAGAAGAATAAAGCAGGAGGTATCACACTTCCTGATATCAAGTTATACTACAAGGCCATTGTACTCAAAACAGCCTGGTACTGGCATAAGAACAGGCATATAGATCAATGAAACAGAACAGAGAACCCAGAAATAAACCCACACCTTTATGGACAATTGGTATTTAACAAAGGAGGTAAAAGCATATAATGGAGTAAAGACAGTCTCTTTAACAAATGGTATTGGGAAAACTGGACAGCTACATGCAAAAAAATGAAACTATACCACCAACTTACACCATGCACAATAATAAACTCAAATGGATAAAAGACTTAAATGTAAGTTGTGAAACCATAAGCATCTTAGAAGAAAACACAGGCAGTAAGCTCATCAACATCTACTGCAGCAATATATTTGCTGATTTATCTCCACAGGCAAGTGAAATAAAAGACAGGATAAACAAATGGGACTATATCAAACTAAAAAGCCTTTGCACAGTTAAAGACAATATGAACAGAATAAAAAGATAAACCACACAATGGGAGAACATATTCAACAATATACTTATAAGGGCTTAATAACCAAAATTTATAAAGAACTTGTAAAACTCAACACCATGAAGACAAACAATCCAATTAAAAAATGGGCACAAGAAATGAATAGACACTTCTCCAAAGAGGACATAATATGGTTAATAGACAGATGAAATAAATGTTCAACATCACTAATCATTAGAGAAATGCAAATTATAACCACAATGAGATACCACCTCATACCAGTCAGAATGGCGCTAATTAACAAAACAACACCATAGGTGCTGTCGAGGATGTGGAGAAAGGGGAACCCTCCTGCACTGCTGGTGGGAATTCAGACTGGTGCAGCCACCGTGGAAAACAATATGGAGATTCCTCAAAAAATTAAAAATGAAACTGCCTTTTGACCCAGCCATCCCACTTATAGGAATATAGCCCAAGGACACCATATCATCGACTGAAAAAAAGAAATGTACCCACATCTTCATGGCAGCATTGTTCACAATAACAAAGATCTGGAAACAGCCCAAGTGTCCAACAGTGGATGAGTGGATTAAAAGAACTGGTTCATATATATAATGTAATACTATGGGGCCATGAAAAAGAAGGAAATATTACTTTTGCAACAATATGGGTAGACCTGGCAACTATTATGTTGAGTGAAATAAGCTAGGCAGAGAAAGAAAAAGATCATATGACCTCACTCATTTGAGTAATTCAAGGAACAATGTGAACTGAGGAACGGAATTAAACCTGAAGGGAAGGGGGGAGGGAGCTGTAAGGAGGGTGGTAAGGGAGATGTTGAGGGGAAGATGAGGAATGGGGGATGCTTTTGGAGAGACACTAGAATCTAAACACAATAAATAATTAATTAAAAATATCCTACAAATAATTGTAGGCGCACTATATACAAATGTCTGAGAAATATGTTATAATAATTAAATCAAATATTAAAGAAAAAAATTTAAAGTTCAAGTGTGCTTTTATGGCAATTAAATGAAATAAGTACAACAAAATTAAATTTATTCTGACATAAAAAAAACCTTGAGCAGTGCAAATGGATTAATTTCCCACATTGCACTATACCTTGTAATGTATATGGTGCTGTTTCTCCCACAAAGAATTTTCAGTCTAGTTAAAAACACAAAACTATCAAATGCCCATCAGACCCATAGCTCTGTGGAAGGCTGAGAAGTGAGTGATGCACATGGCTTTGGGAAAATTAAAAGGCTCTGTGGAGGAAATTTCATTAAGGAATAAGTAAAAAGTAGATTTTAAAAAGATCAGAGGGAGAATATTCGTGAATGCGAGAACATGGAGTTAGAAATGAGATTGATATGAGAGAAGAACAATTCATGCTGAAATTTTATAATGAGGAATTGGTGAAATAGGAATAGAGACATAGGGAAGATTATAAACCTGGAAATTATGCAGAAATATTCAGGATGGATGCATTGGCAAATATGTCATTAATGATTTCTGTGCAGAAGAACAATGTGCTCAAATTTTCATTTTAGGAAATTAAAGGTTATATAAGAAAAAGCAAACACAAAAACAGTGTAAGAGGCTGCTGTAGTCATTTAAGCTTAAAATATAGAGGAAAATTGATAGAATTACAAAGGAAAATTAACAAATCTGTAATTATACCAGAGGATTTTTAACAAGAGTTTCCCCTGGAAATTGATAGATTATACACACAAAACACAAATCAGGATATGAAAAATAATTAACAAGCTTTATCTGGAGAAGATATGTATCTGCATCCATCATTTAGATCAGGGGTCCCCAAACTACGGCCCGCGGGCCCCCTGAGGCCATTTATCCAGCCCCCACCGCACTTCAGGAAGGGGCACCTGTTTCATTGGTGGTCAGTGAGAGGAGCTCCTGGAGTACTGTATGTGGTGGCACTGCAAAGCAGGGCATCGCTCACGTACAGTACTACTTCCGGTGACACGGGACACACGCGTCATGGCTCCGGAAGCGCGTCATATCACTTGTTACAACGGCTAGCAGAGACAAATATGGAACCGGACATTGACCATCTCATTAGCCAAAAGCAGGCTCATAGTTCCCATTGAAATACTGGTCAGTTTGTTGATTTTAATTTACTTGTTCTTTATTTTAAATATTGTATTTGTTCCCATTTTATTTTTTTTTACTTTAAAATAAGATATGTGCAGTGTGCATAGTGATTTGTTCATAGTTGTTTTTTTTATAGTCCAGCCCTCCCTCCAACAGTCTGAGGGACAGTGAACTGGCCCACTGTGTAAAAAGTTTGGGGACCCCTGATTTAGATAATACATGTTCACGTAACACAGATATTGACCATGTGTAGGTCACAAAGTAAATCTAAATATAAGATAGATAGAGCTCCAAGATGGCAGCGGAGTAGGCAGACGCCCAGACGCCCAGCTCTCAACACCAAACTGGAATACAAATCAATTTAGGAAAAATCAGCATGAAAAACCAACACTGAACTGCAAGAACAGCTCTCAAAAACCAAGGAGCAAAGAGGAAGCTACAATAATCCTGGTAAGGAGTGTCTGAATCTCCTCTGCTTACAGGAATGGAAGGGGGGGTGAGGCTGAGAGCCCAGAGAGGATTGCACAGAGGAAAAAGAGCAGAAACTATTGCTCACAGCCACTTACCTGGCAACCAGGGAGTAAGGTGGGTTGAAAAGACCAGTTTATCTCCCAAGTGGAAAGGACAGGGAGAGGGACAGACTGTGAGGGGCTAAGGTATGCAAGAAACGAAATAAAAAAGCTGACTCATTCATGCTGGAGGCGGCCATAGCTGGGGGAGGGACTGAACCTTTCACAAAACAGAGCTGAAGTGCTTCCGGATCAGAGATCTCCGGACATCTATCCAGCTCCAATCAGCTCAACAAGACACAGCTGAAAACAAGAAGTGGGGAGGAGGGGCAGTAACTCAGGTCTCCATGGAGATCTGAGATACACCTCCCCCTACTGAAGCTGAGAAAAAACCCTGCCCCCAGTGAGTTTACTTGGTGGAAGAGACCTTCAGCGTCTCAGGTTACACCCACAGCATTCCTGGTTACAGTTTCAAGGAAGCCCCCTGCTGAGATCAGTTAACAAGACTATCACTTGTTAAGAAAACAAACAAATCAAGACTTCAAAGCTGCCCAAATCCGAAAGTGGATTACAAATAATAACTGATACCAACCCAAGAAGACCTAGAAATAACACAACTGAAAACTGGAGGCAGACTACACCAAGCCTAGACTCAACCAACTCTACAAATAAAACAAACAAATAAAAGAGGATGAGAAGACAAAGGAGTGCAATCCAAATGAAACCACAAGAGACACCTTCGAGAGATGAACTGAGTGATATGGAAATAATCAAACTTCCAGATGCGGAGTTCAAAATAATGATTGTAAGGATGCTTAGGGATCTTACAACAACAATGGAGGGGCAGTTTGAAAACCTAAATAAAGAAATAGCAAGTATAAAAAAGAATCAGTTGGAGATGACAAATACAATATCAGAAATAAAGACCACAATGGAAGGAATTAAAAACAGGATAGATAGAGCAGATGATCGAATCAGCGAGTTAGAGGAAAACTGGAATGAAGGCATGAAAGCAGAGAAGAAAAGAGAAAAAAGACTCAAAAAGACAGAGGAAACTCTCAGAGAGCTCTGTGACAGCATGAAGAGAAATAACATCCGCATCATAAGGGTTCCTGAAGAAGAAGAAAAAGAACAAGGGATAGAGACTTTGTTCAATCATATCATAGCTGAAAACTTCCCTAAATTAATGCAAGAGAAACTCTCACAAATCCAAGAAGCACAGAGGACTCCATTAAAGAGAAATCCAAAGAAACCTACACCAAGACACATCATAATTAAAATACCAAAGCTAAGCGATAAAGAGAAAATACTAAAAGCTGCAAGAGAAAAAAAAGTTATCACCTACAAAGGAGCCCGCATAAGGATGGCATCTGACTTCTCAACAGAAACACTTGAGGCCAGAAGGGAATGGCAAGAAATATTCAAAGTAATGCAGAACAAGAACCTACAACCAAGACTACTTTATCCAGCAAAGCTATCGTTTAAAATCGAAGGAGAAATAAAAAGCTTCCCAGACAAAAAACAACTCAAGGAATTCATTACAAACAAACCAATGCTGCGGGAAATATTAAGGGGCCTGGTGTAAACAGATCAAAGTGGGAAAAGAATACAGAAAAAAAAAAAAGAAATACACCTTTAAAGAAGAAAATGGCAATAAACAACTACATATCAATAATAACCTTAAATGTAAATGGATTAAATGATCCAATCAAAAGACATATGGTAGCTGCATGGATAAGAAAACAGGACCCATACATATGTTGTCTACAAGAGACAAACCTTAGAACAAAAGACACACATAGATTGAAGGTAAAAGGTTGGAAAAAAACGTTTCATGCAAACGGAAATGAAAAAAAGGCTGGGGTAGCAATACTTATGTCAGACAAATTGGACTTTAAAACAAAGGATATAGTAAGAGATAAAGAAGGCCACTACATAATGATAAAGGGAGTAATCCAACAGGAAGATATAACTATTATAAATATCTATGCACCTAATATACGAGCACCCAAATATATAAAACAGACTTTGATGGATTTAAAGGGCGAGATCAACAGCAATACTATAATAGTAGGGGATTTCAATACCCCACTAACATCACTAGATAGATCCTCAAGAAAGAAAATTAACAAAGAAACAGCAGACTTATTGGAAACACTAGCTCAACTCGATTTAATAGATATCTTCAGAACCTTTCACCCTAAAGCAGCAGAATATACATTCTTTTCAAGTGCTCATGGTACATTCTCTAGGATAGACCACATGTTAGGGCACAAAACTGCTCTCAACAAATTTAAGAAGACTGAAATCATATCAAGCACTTTCTCCGATCACAATGGCATGAAACTAGAAATGAATCACAGCAGAAAAGCTCAAAAATTCTCAAACACATGGAAACTAAATAGCAGGGTGTTAAATAATGAATGGATTAAGAATGAGATCAAAGAAGAAATAAAAAAATTCCTAGAAACGAATGACAATGAGCATACAACAACTCAAAATTTATGGGACACAGCGAAAGCAGTGCTGAGAGGGAAGTTCATAGCACTACAGGCACACTTTCAGAAGCTAGAAAAAGCTCAAATAAACAACTTAACCCTGCATCTAAAAGAATTAGAAAAAGAACAGCAAGTAAAGCCCAAATGTAGTAGAAGGAAGGAAATAATAAAGATCAGAGCAGAAATAAATGACATAGAGGCTAAAGAAACAATACAGAGGATCAATGAAACTAGGAGCTGGTTCTTTGAAAAGGTAAACAAGATTGATGAACCTTTAAGTAGACTCACCAGGAAAAAGAGAGAGAGGACTCAAATAAATAAAATTAGAAATGAGAGAGGAGAAATAACAACTGACACAACCGAAATACAAAATATTATAAGAAAATACTATGAAGAACTGTATGCCAAAAATCTAGACAACCTAGATGAAATGGACAAATTCTTTGAAACATACAATCTTCCAAAAATCAATCTGGAAGAATCAGAAAACCTAAACAGACTGATTACAACAAATGAGATAGAAACAGTTATCAAAAAACTCCCAACAAAGAAAATTCCGGGGCCCGATGGCTTCACAAGTGAATTCTATCAAAAATTCAAAGAAGAACTAACTCCTATCCTTCTCAAACTATTTCAAAAAATTCAAGAGGAAGGAAGACTTCCAAGCTCCTTTTATGAGGCGAGCATAATTCTGATTCCAAAACCAGGCAAAGACAACACAAAGAAAGAAAATTATAGGCCAATATCTCTGATGAATATAGATGCAAAAATCCTCAACAAAATATTAGCAAACCAGATCCAACAATATATGGAAAAAATCATACACCATGATCAAGTGGGATTTATTCTGGGGAGGCAAGGCTGGTACAATATTCGTAAATCAATCAATGTGATTCATCACATAAACAAAAAGAAGGAGAAAAACCATATGATAATTTCAATAGATGCAGAAAAAGCATTTGATAAAATCCAGCACCCATTCATGATCAAAACTCTCAGCAAAGTGGGAATACAGGGAACATACCTCAACATGATAAAAGTCATCTATGAGAAACCCACAGCCAACATCATACTCAATGGGAAAAAATTAAAAGCAATACCCTTAAGATCAGGAACAAGGCAGGGGTGCCCCCTTTCACCACTCTTATTTAACATAGTCCTGGAAGTCCTAGCCACAGCAATCAGACAAGAAGAAGAAATAAAAGGCATTCAAGTTGGAAAAGAAGAAGTAAAACTATCATTATTTGCAGATGATATGATATTGTATATAGAAAACCCTAAAGTCTCAGTCAAGAAACTACTGGACCTGATAAATACATTCAGCAAAGTGGCAGGCTATAAAATCAATACTCAGAAATCAGAAGCATTTTTATACACCAACAATGAACAGTCAGAAAGAGAAATTAAGGAAACAATCCCCTTCACAATTACAACCAAAAAAATAAAGTACCTAGGAGTAAACTTAACCAAGGAGACTAAAGACTTGTACTCAGAAAATTACAAAACATTGATAAAAGAAATCAAGGAAGATACAAACAAGTGGAAGCATATACCGTGCTCATGGTTAGGAAGAATAAACATCATTAAAATGTCTATATTACCCAAAGCAATCTATAAATTCAATGCAATACCAATTAAAATACCAATGACATACTTCAAAGATATAGAACACATATTCCAAAAATTTATATGGAACCAAAAGAGAACACGAACAGCCCCAGCAATCTTAAAAAAGAAGAATAAAGTGGGAGGTATCACACTTCCTGATATCAAGTTATACTACACCCATTGTACTCAAAACAGCCTGGTACTGGCATAAGAACAGGCATATAGATCAATGGAACAGAACAGAGAACCCAGAAATAAACCCACAGTTCTGTGGACAACTGATATTTGACAAAGGAGGTAAGGAAATACAATGGAGTAAAGACAGCCTCTTTAACAAATGATGTTGGGAAAATTGGACAGCTACCTGCAAAAAAATGAAACTAGATCACCAGCTTACACCACTCTCAAAAATAAAATCAAAATGGATAAAAGACTTGAATGTAGGCCGTGAAACCATAAGCATCTTAGAAGAAAACATAGGCAGTAAGCTCTCGGAGCAATATATTTGCTGATTTATCTCCACGGGGAAGTGAAATAAAAGACAGGATAAACAAATGGGACTATATCAAACTAAAAAGCTTTTGCACAGCTAAAGACAACAAGAACAGAATAAAAAGACAAACTACACAATGGGAGAACATATTTGACAATACGTCTGATAAGGGGTTAATAACCAAAATTTATAAAGAACTCATAAATCTCAACACCAGGAAGACAAACAACCCAATCCAAAAATGGGCAAAAGAGATGAATAGACACTTCTCCAAAGATGACATACAGATGGCCAATAGGCATATGAAAAAATGCTCAACATCACTAATCATTAGAGAAATGCAAATTAAAACCACAATGAGATATCAACTCACACCAGTCAGAATGGCGCTCATTAACAAAACATCACAGAATAAGTGCTGGCGAGGATGTGGAGAAAAGGGAACCCTCCTGCACTGCTGGTGGGAATGCAGACTGGTGCAGCCACTGTGGAAAACAGTATGGAGATTCCTCAAAAAACTGAAAATCGAACTGCCTTTTGACCCAGCTATCCCACTTTTAGGAATATACCCCAAGGACATCATAGAATGGCTCGAAAAGGAGAAATGCACCCGCATGTTTGTGGAAGCATTGTTCACAATAGCGAAGATCTGGAAACAGCCCAAGTGTCCGTCAGAGGACGAGTGGATTAAAAAGCTTTGGTACATATATACTATGGAATACTACTCAGCCATAAGAAATGATGACATCGGATCATTTACAATAACATGCATGGACCTTGACAACATTATACGGAGTGAAATAAGTAAATCAGAAAAAAAACTAAGATGAATCCATACATCGAAGGGACATAAAAATAGACTCAGAGACATGAACAAGAATGTGATGGCAACAGGGGCGGGGGGGTTGGGGGAGGGGGGATGGGGTGAAGAAGGAGAGAGTGGTTAGGGGAGGGGAGGGGCACAAAGAAAACCAGACAGAAGGTGACAGAAGACAATTTAACTTTGCGGGAGGGGTATACAGCACAATCAAATGTCAAAATAATCTAGAGATATTTTCTGTCAACATATGTACCCTGATTTATCAATGTCACTGCATTAAATTTAATAAAAAAAAAAAAGATAGATAGTCCAGGCTGAATGTTGGTGGCACAGTGGATAGATAGCATCAAACTGGGATGCTGAGGACCCAGGTTTGAAACCCCAAGTCACTGGCTTAGCAAGGGCTCCTCTGGCTTGAGAGGTGGTGTCACTGACTTGAATATGGGATCATCAATATGATCCCAAGGTCGCTGGTGTGAAGCTCAAAGTTACTGGCTTGAGCAAGGAGTAACTGGCTCTTGTGGAGCTCCCCCCCTCTTTTTAAGGCACATATGGAAAAGCAAACAATGAACAACTGAAGTGCTGCAACAAGGTGATGCTTCTCATCTCTCTCTCATTCTCTCTCTCTCTCTCACACATGCAGACACACAACATTTTTTTGCTGAAGGCTATGTAATAAAATTAGAAGTCAGTAAAAAGAAAATAACTTCTATTCATTTAGAAAATGAGAAACAAAAGAATTCTACATAATTTTTTTCGCTCAAAAGAAATCATGATAAAAATAAGGAAACGTTTGTAACTAAACAATAATGAAAACTCTATTTCAATTTAGAAATGATTCTGAAGTGGCACATGAAAGAAAATGTATGTTCTTAAAACCTTCTCTTCTAGTTTAGAGAATTAAGGATACATATTGTGTTAGCCAAAATAAGGTGGAAAATATACATAGAGTCAACTCAAAGAACTGGAAAAAGAAAATAATAAATATGTAATAGACACAAGAAAAAAATTTAATCCAAAAATGGTAACAAAAAGAGTTAAAAAAATAAAAGGTGGGTCTCTGAAAAGTCTAACAAAATAGGCAAACTTCTGTCAAGATTCAAACTCTCTATAAGGTAAGTCATAAGGGCAAAGATATGCATTTATTGTTTTTGATGTTGTTGATTATGTTTTTACCACTCTATCCCTATTAATACTAGTGCAGATCCTGGAACATCTTGCTTCTTGATTAATACTTGTTATGAGACATTGTGTGTGATGTGATGAGCTGTCATCTAAGTGAAAGGATGACAGGATGGATGAGCTATATAAGCAAACTAGCACTAGTGTATAAATGAAAATTAAAAAATAAAAAGGTTCAAAATTTGTTCACATCTCTTCTAGCTATCAGACTAAAAATATCTGCATCTGTGATTTACTTTTCTCAGTTCGAAATTACAGATGCATTGATGTGTTTATCTGCTTGTACAGCTTACTAAACTTCATTAAGTAACCTTACCTGTTTCACTTCTGATGTATATCCAACACCTCAAGCTTTCCCTGGAACTTGCCAGTGTTTGATGAATGTTGGTTGGCTGATGGAATAAACACTAGAATGAAATAGATTTAAGACATGGAGTCTGAAGAGAGACCCACAGGTCATGAGCAGTATGCTACACATGTATATGGCTTTGGTGGAAAGTTCAGGGAGACTTAAAGTTTTAGGAGGCATTAGAATAGAAGAGGTGGCTGAAGTTGTGAGGAAAAGGAATAATTAAAGAATACAAAATGTGGGCCTGTTAATTTTTTGGATGGTGTATAATTTTCTACTTAAAAAATAATGAAGCCCCAGGTGAGAGTTGTTGGGTGGATCCCATTTGGGGTGCACGTAGGAGTCTGTCTCTCTATCTCCCTTCCTTTCACTTAAACAAAAAGTAATGCAGAGTCACTGGATAGCGACTGAAAAATAGAGAAATGTACAAAGAGGAAAACAACACATTTTAAAAACTTATTTGAAAATACCTGTGATTCATTTAGAACTCTAGTTATAACAATAAAGTATATAAGACATAGCCATTGTCTGTTCTATGTAAGATTGTGTGTGGGTGGTTGGCAAAGAGTTGGGAGTTATTATGAAATGAGCAGAAAACATGGACCTTGTCCTTAAAGAGCTCACAAGTAAATTGAAGGGATGAAAGAAACCCCTGAAAATAATCAAAAATAATTCTAATGTACTGCATAATTAAAGGCTTCAACCCACATGAAAATTAAAATTTGAATGTTTTGCTGAGAGAAAAAGGAGCAAATCTGTGATCATTGTGAGTTGGAGAAAGGAATTGTTTCACAAAAGAGGTAAATTTTGGCTTGGGACATGACAAGATTGGAGGAGATGGTGAGGGTGCTATATTAGGATAGGGAAACGGTTACTAAGGGGGAAAGAATGCATGCTATTTGAATGAGAACAGGTGGAGGCCTTCTTTCCTTTGCAGTTCTACAAAGACAGTTCTTGTATAATACAATAACCTAGGAGCCATAAGACCTGAAATCTTTGTCACTAATTCAATGCGAGTTCTTAGAGAAGTTGCCTCAAGCTCTGTACTTTAGTAGGATTAGGTTTTTTTTTTAACTCTGATATTAAAGGAAATAGGCAGAAAATCTGTCATTTAAATCACCACTCACCTATTTTGCCTCCTTTGGCTTTCTTATAAAGCATGTCATTAATGGAGAATGCAGGTTGATTTGAAAAGAAAAGCATTTATTTAAGCAAAACATTACTTCCCCAACTATGATAATTTTTACAGACTTGAAAATATTTTAATCCTGAGGCAAAGCCAAAGGCAGATTTGCATAATGATTTACATAAAAGCCTGTCACCTCCCATTCAGCTATTCAGCCTGCACCCAGAATATAAGAAGACTCTGAAACACAAATTTATGTAACACAAAATTTTTCCTAAGAAGTACCAAATTGCATACTTAAGTTCTTGTAACCAAGGGTATATTCAATGTTTTATAAGTACTGTGTGTGACTTAAAAAACCCACAAGCAATTTGCCTCCTGTAGAGAAATCCTCCTCATTGACTACTGTGTACTCCTTCCAAAGGCAGACGAAATCTTGCAGCGCCTTCTTTCTCCCGACAGTTCTAACAGTTCTTTCTCCCTTCCTTCCTCCCTTCCTTCCTCCCTCCCTCCCTCCCTCCCTCCCTCCCTCCCTCCCTCCCTCCCTCCCTCCCTCCCTCCCTCCCTCCCTCCCTCCCTTCCTTCCTTCCTTCCTTCCTTCCTTCCTTCCTTCCTTCCTCCCTTGTCACTTTCCTTTCATTTTTCAACCTCTCCCTTTCTCCCTGCTTTTTTGTTTGTTTGTAACCTGAGTTCCTCTCATTTTCCTTCTATAAGGTAGGTACATTCTCTCACCACTCCAATTATGCATTATGGTTAAATTTACCTTTGTAATTTCTATTGGTAAAGGTTTTTCTGAGAATCTACATTCAGACAGTTGAAGCCTTTCTTGTCAGCTTGGACTCAAGGAAAAGAACCAAGGGGGTGTTAACGTAACGTAATAAAAAAAAATGAAAATTTATGTCAACATGTCAGTGAAAAGACCATGAAAGTGAGACCACAGAGTACATTGTTTATTAGTGTACCAATTCCATAGAAATGTGAAATCTGTCAGCCAGAGGAGTGGAAAATGAGAAGTCTCAGTTAATATTCAGAATAGTGAATTCTCTATTGAGTCAATTAATTCTTGCACTTCATTCTGGAAATGCAGGAGTTAGACTTTTCATAGGCTTTTTATTCTATTCTGCAGACATATCGTGTTGTTTTCGACTTCGCTATTACTTAAATGTCATTGGTGAATACATCTTGAACTCTCATTCTTTTCTCCTCTTCAAATAACACTTTCTTACACATAGCCCCAAACATGAACCTTCAGAATATATTACAATCAAACATGTTTTATCTTTTTTAATTTAGAGCTGTCTAGAAGTGGTATTACAAGTGACTATAATTTTTATGCTTTGCAGAACAATGAAATTATTCAGGACCAAAGTATAGGCATTCATTTTCTTATTTATCTTTAGTTGACTTCCATCAAAAGCATTGTCAAAAATATGACTCAAAAATTAAAATATAGTAGTTATGATGTCCTATTACCTTCTCCCATATCAATCATTTTTAGGGTTTGCAGGTCATAAAGAAAACAAATCAAAAAACTAAACCAACCAACAAAACAACAATGAATGCCAAACAAGTCTCTAGGTAGTTGAATGTTTTTCGTTCTTGAGATTTACTGAGTCTAAATTCAATTTACCATCATTGACTTCTGTTGGGCTAAGTGGGTAGTTCTGGTGATTTAGGGCACTTCTTTGTTCAACTAGCATAGAGCAGATACTTGTAGCACATTAATTCATTTATACATTTTGTTCATTTTCAGATGTACCTGTAGGTCCTCTGTCCACAATGGTGGTGGTGGGAGTTGGGGGATATTCTTGCTCTGATGATCTTAGATTATGCATTTTAGGTTAAAAGTAGAAAATGCCAAACACTTCTCCCTCCTTACTGCCCCTTCTTTAGCTATGCAGAATCGTGAAATCAATTTGTTCAGTCATTTGGCTCTGTGCTCAGAAGCATAAATGACAAAGAATAAAAATGAGATGAAATGCCCCGCTATGCAGGGGTCCTGAGCAAAATTACAAAGATTGTTTTGAACATTGGCTGCCTCACTGGGAACTGCTTCAAAAGATCTATAACATATAACTACTGTAATTATAAATTATCTAAGTCATCAGTGAAATTTATGACTTTTTAAATCATTTATTAAGAAAATAATTACTACACCACTATTGGAGGAGTTTTATATTTATTAAACCGTTGGTATAAAATGCAATTGGTTCTACCAGCAAGGTATTCATAGGGCTATTATTTTTAATCTGATGAAAACTTTTAAGATCTACTCTCTAGCAACTTTTAATATGCAGTACAGTATTATTAATTATAGCTACCCTGCAGTACATTACATCGCCATGACTTACTTTTTATAACTGGAAGCCTGTATCTTTTGAAACCCATTGCCCATCCGGCACTACTCTGACTCCCTGCCTTCGACAACCACCATTATTGTTTCTTATAAGCTAAACTCTGAGTAGACAGGAGTAAGACTTCCTCCACATACTTGTAATATGTAAGGCCAAGCTCGTGTGAGCATAATCACTCTGCAGCTGACATACACAGTTTTATCCCCAGAGAAAGCAACTGGTAAAGCATTATTTTATGAGGTATAAATAGAAAAAATTTTAAAAAACTGATCCTTTCATTATTACTGCTGTTGTCTTGTGTCATAGACTCATTTCTCATTGATACTAATTCAATATTTCTTAATAGGTCTTATCCCCTTAAATCCATTCACTATCCTGCTTACAGAGGGATTTCCCTACAAATACACATTATATTGCTTCATTCCCCTGATCAAAAAGAAAAGTATGGATTGCTAATATTATTATTCAGATTACATTCTAAAGATAACACTTAAATCTTTTAATCCACTGGTACCAATCTACTTTTTAAAATTATTTTGTTAATTTTTTTTGTATTTTTCTGAAGTTAGAAGCTGAGAGGCAGAGACAGACTTCCGCATGCACTCAACTGGGATCTACCCAGCATGCTCACTAGGGGGCGATGCTCTGCCCATCTGGGCCATTGTTCCATTGCAACTGGAGCCATTCTAGAGCCTGATGGGGAGGCCATGGAGCCATCCTCAGTGCCCGGGCCAACTTTGCTCCAATGGAGCCTTGGCTGTGGGAGGGGAAGAGAGAGTCAGAGAGAAAGGAGAGGGGGAAGGGGTGGAGAAGTAGATGGGTGCTTCTCCTGTGTGCTCTGGCCAGGAATCGAACCTGGGACTTCTACATCCTGAGCCAACATTGTACAGCTGAGCCATCTGGCCAGGGCAAGTTTGCTGATTTTTATTTTGCCTACTTATATCTCCTGTTGAACGCTTATAATAAAATTTCAATTTCAGTTATTTTACCTCTCAGTTCCAGAATTATTTCTGTTTGGTGTTTTATATATATATATATATATATATATATATATATATATATATATATATATATATATATATGGTGCTCTGTAACCATTTTCTTTTTTTAAGATTTTATGTATTGATTTGATAGGGAAAGGGAAGAAGAGCAGGACACATTATTTATCCACTGCATCATGCAGGTCAGGCACTATTTCCATATTTTATTCTTTATTCGATAAGACACAATTTTCCTGGAATTTTTTTAGTTCTTTGTTCATGGTTTTATTTAACTTTTGGGGTATATTTAAACCAGTTTATTTAATTTCTTTTCTTAATATGTTCAATGTCTGATCTTCTTTATTGACAGTTTTTATGGCATTGTTTTTTTCATGTGAATTGGCCATAGTTTCTTGTTTCTTTGCATGCTCCATTATTTTATTTTGAAAATTAAAGAACTTGAATATTATAGTGTGGCAACTGTATAAATCTTGTTCTCCTCAATACCTCGGGTTTATTTTGGTATTTCTTGTGGTTTGTTGCTGTTTGCTTGTTTAGTGATTTTTATAAACTGTTTTTGTAGTCTGCGTTATTTTTCATATGTGGCCCCTGAAGTCTGTCTTCCATTTATTAAATGGTCAGCTATTATTTTGACAGTTTTTTTAATACCTGGAGGGAGGGAGACAAGGAGGGAAGGAGGGAGTGAGGGAGGGAAGAAAGGAAGGGAGGAAGGGAGAAAAGAAAGGAGGAAAGGAGGAAAGGAGGAAGGAAGGAAGGAAGGAAGGAAGGAAGGAAGGAAGGAAGGAAGGAAGGAAGGAAGGAAGGAAGGAAGGAAGGGAGGGAGGGAGGGAGGGAGGGAGGGAGGGAGGAAGAAAATGGTTTCCCAGTCTTTGCAGACTGAATCTGTGTTAAGATTCTTCAACACTTAGCCAGTCCATATACAACATTGCTGTAGCCTTCATTGCCTGCTTGCACTGAGGCTTTAGATTAGCTTCAGGCCAGATTTTGGTTTTCTTTAGACTTTTCTGAGTTTGTGGGCACTTCTGCACATGCACATGGCCTTCTTGAACCTATGATACATATGGAAACTTTTAAAAACCTTTATTTCCCCCTCAACCACTTTTTTCCCAGGTTTTCTGGTATTTCTATTGCGTGTCCCAACTCTTATCTTTTGCCATAGTCTGCTATGGATAAAACTTGCATGTTTAAATGTTCTTGAAAAATGCCACAAAGAAGTCACCTCTGCCTTGGGAACATTCCTTATCAGACAAAACAAAGGAAAATTCATGTGCTTGTCCACATGAGCCACCGGGCAATTTGAATCAGACAACCACCACTCTTTAATAATAAAAATAAAACCTTACCATTTGCAACAGCATAGATGGACCTAGAGGGTATTATGCTCAGTGAAATCAGTCAGAGAAAGACAAGTACCATATGATTTCACTGATATGTGGAATCTAATGAACGAAGTGAACAAACAAAATTGAGATAGACTCATAGACACAGAGAGAAAATGAATGGTTGCCAGAGGGAAGGGGTTTGGGGGGCTGGGTGAAAGGTGAGAGGGAAGTTAAGGACATCCGTGAAAAAGTGAAAGGATTAAGAAGTACAGATTGGTAGTTATAGAATAGTCACAGGGATATAAATTACAGCATAGGGAATAGAGTCAATAATATTTTTGTAGTAATTATATATGGTGTCAGATGGGTGCCAGATTTATCAGAATGATCACTCAGTAAGTTATTTAATGTCCAATCATTAGGTTATATACCTGAAACTAACATAATATTGTATGTTAACTATAAATGAAGATTTTAAAAATGCATTTTTTTAAAAAAGAAGGTTACCCTGACATTTGCAACCTGCCTCATTGCTTCATGCTTATTCTCAGTCTAGTTTATAGAGTTAACTTCTAGATATATAAAAATTGAAAACTGGACCAAATATATGAAACATTTGTTTTTAGTTACTAATGGACAACAAAGGATCATGATCTCTGAGAAAGGAAAAATGATTTAGCTGAGTGCTACAATTGACTGACTTTTTATCTGGAGGAAATTTCTGGAACACATTACAGGGAGTGAAAAATCAACAGATCTTTCTTGGTGTTCTTGCTGAGTTAAGTGATTTATGAGTTTAAACAAGCTAAAGTAGTTAGAACTTCAGGAGTAGAATACTGAGAAGGAGGCAGCTACACAAAAAAATAGAATCAGTATTTTGCATGAATGACTGAATGTCCATTTGTATCCATATAAGGTGAAATCTCTTGATGCCTGGCAAAATATAACTTCCAGAGAAAAAAATTATTACTGAATCTATAAGCTAAATCATTGCAGTGCTCACACAAGACAAGGGGTATTTTGATTTTCTATTAGCCAAAATGAAGAAACCTCATTGACTACTCAGAACATTCAGTATAGACCTTAGAAGGATTATGACTCAGTAGTAAGGCTAAATTAGTCCTAATATAAAGGCTTTTCAAGACCCAGCACAGCACAGTTATACAACAAGCAGAGAAAGGAACAAGGCAACTGCCAGTAACTAAAATGCTTTCTGTAATCTTAATATAGCCAAATATTTAAAGAAAAATATGAACAAAATGAGGAATCAGTAAACTATAAAAAGAATAATGTATAGATGTAAAAACATAATACTGAAAATCAATATTGTATCTAAAGAAGTTAAAAACAAATTAAGACAGTGTAGAAAAATAGAGCCATGAATATAAAGGTCTAGCAGTTAAAATTATCCAACACGAAGCACATTTTAAAAAGACCTATAAAGCAAGACAACATCAATAAAAGAAGACACAACAGGCCCTGGCCAGTTGACTAAGTGGATAGAGCATTGGCCTGGTATGCAGACATCCCAGGTTTAATCCCCAGCCAGAGCACACAGTAGAAGTGACCATCTACTCCTTTCCCCCTCCCCATCCCACTCCCTCTTCTCTTTCTGTCTCTTTTCCTCTCTCACAGTCAGTGAATTGATTGGTTCAAGCATCAGCCCTGTGTGCTAAGGATAGCTTGGTTGGTCTGAACATCAACCTCAGGCACTGAGCATAGCTCAGTTGATTCGAGCATTGGCTCCAGACAAGGGTTACTAGGGGAATCCTGGTTGGGATGCATGTGGGAGTCTGTCTCTCTGTCTCCCCTCTTCTCACTTAAAAAGATAAACAAAAAGAAACATGACACAATATCAAGCATTCTAATGGACACATAATTAGATTGCCAGAAGGAATGAGGTAGAAATGTATTTGAAGAAACAATGGCTGAAGTTTTTCAAAGTTCTGAGAATTAGAAACCAGCAAATCTATTAAGATCAAAGAAAGACTTCCAAGAAATTTAAACATAAAGAATATCAATCAAGGATATATCATATTCAAACTGTTGAAAATCAATGCTAAATTGAAAAACTCATACCTGTCCAGAGAAGAAGTAGGTTGCATACAGAGGCAATGATGAGACTTTGAGTATACTTTTCAGAAACTATTCAAGACAGAAAGCAATAGATTTCCACCTTTAAAATTCTATGATGAGGAGATTCCAAGATGGCGACGGAGTAGGTAAACCTTCCAACTGCCACTTCCCAGGACTAAATTGGATTACAATTTAATTTAAGAATAATCATTTTGAAAAACAAATTTTGGAATAAACAAAGAGGAGTCTATATCCAAGTATCATAGAAGTAGCCACACCTAGACTGGTAGGAAGGGCAGAGATGCAGAAAGGGCTGCCCCTCTTCCAGGAGCAAGTGGTGGCTGAGGGTCTGTAGGGACTCTCACCATGAGGAGGGTTGACCTGAGAGGTGTGGGTCCTCACCCCAAGCCCAGAGCCCCACCCTAGAGCCCCAAAGCCTGCAAGAGGCACCCACACAGCATTTGGAGGTGAAATGAGCCAAGGTTTCTGTCTGTAAGAAAGAGACGGGAGCTCTCAGAGACAAAGGCTGCACCTTACAGGGCCTGCTCAGAACATCTTGCTCACAGCCACTTACCTGGGACTCCAGTGGAGAGAAGGCTGACAGGATTAGAGTTGCATGAGGAGAGTGTAAAGTTGGAGGCCCAGGGACACTGTGGGGGATGGAGATTGGAACCCCTGTGCTGAGTCATTCTCCAATACTGCAGTAGCCATCTTACGAGGGGGAGCAGTCCCCACTGGATGGCATCAGACTAGGAAAAAGCAACTGCTCCACCCTCAGGAGTTGCTCCTGCCCTAGTCATGAAGATTGGGTCATGCGGAGAAGTCAGGAAGCAGGGAATGCGTCAGTGCTCAGTTTTCTGGTGTTGAGGTCGGAGCTTCCCCCCACACGCTCCTGAGTCTAAGACTGGTAATTCTGCCTCACAGGAGACTCAGTAGAAACTGTCCAGAGTGTGGGCAGACCACACCTCTGGTCTCAGAGGCCACACCCACCAGACTTTTGGGGCCACAGCCTACTGAGGGCTGTGAAAAAATTCTGGACAGACTGACACCTGGGGCTGAGGGGCGCAGCCACACCCACCACCCTTCCTAATCCCTGACTTGCCGCAGGCTCTAGACTCTACCACAGGTTTTTTCAGTGGCTGAGCCCAACAAGCAGCCAGAGGCTACAGGAGGTGGAACTCAGGGAAACTTGGCCTTTTAAGTGGACCTTCCCCCATGCCCAGTGTGGGTAAAAGCAACCTAGGTGTGCATCTTGGTATTTCCTTGTGCACCCGGGTCCAGCACACACAGCCACAAACTCTGGATTGCTTGTAGATCCAAGAAGGTTGCTGAGGGCCAGTCACAGGTAATGTCTCCCACTGGTCTTCACTGTGTTCTCTCCAGGGAGGCCCAGGGCTGGCACATTCAGTGGCCAGCTGTGGATAGTATCAGTTCAGGATTTAACAACTTTGTAGTGGGGTATTCTAAGGAAGGGCTCCTCACACCTCGCCCAGCTGAGGTGAATTCTACTCTCTGTGATCAACACTGCCACAGTGGCTCATGTGCATTGGATAGGGTGGAGCTTCATAGTCAGCTCTCCTGGACTCTGGATAGCCTGCCCTGCTGGGCTAGATTCCACAGGGCGTAGGGAGAGAGGCTTGGAGCATGAACATTTAATGTGTGGGTCTGGGAGCCTATTGTTGGATCTGTTCAAGGGGTTAGCCACCTTCTGGAGGGGGCACAAGCAGCCCTAGGAGAGAACTCTCTTAGGCTTCCTCCCTGAGACCAGCGTCTCACCAGCTGTAAGAACATCTGCAGAGTTGACTGTCAGCCACACTCACTCTGAACCTGATGCTCACCTTGTTGGGGAGAAATAAATTTTGCATATCCAGCAGTCGCTGCGGGATGAAGCTCTGGAGTAAGGGCCACATTCCTTGTATGAGCTCCTGACCAAGAGACTCCTGAAGTAGGGGGTCCCACTAATGTTGTATTCCCAATCTCAATTGCACTAACCCACCAAGCTTGCAACCTGTAGAGAGGATGGTTGAGTGAGGCCAGTCTGAACCCACACTACAGTCTTTCTACAGAAGACTCTGTGGGAAGACCAGGCAGCTGCAAGAGGAGTAGGAACAGCTGAAAAGAGGGGCAAATCTTACAGAGCCTGGGGCTTTCATGGAGCAGCTGTCATCTTTAATCAGGATGAATCTGATCCTTATACACAGTGTGGCCCCGCCCACACTACCCAGGCACAGAAAACGAAAACACAAACAGCAAAAAGAGCAGTAGTGGCAGACAGGTAGCCCACAGCAAGTTACAAACAACAGCTGATGCCAACCCAAGATCTAAAAACAACACAACTAGTTGTGGGTGGCAGACAGCACCAACCCTAGACTCAGCTAGCTACACAAGCAGCATTGACCTTTATGATCAATTGATATTTGACAAAGAAGGTAAAAGGACACAATGGAGTAAAGACTGTCTCTTTAATAAATTGGAGAAAATTGGACAGGTACATGCAAAAAAATGAAACTAGACCACCAACTACACCATTCACAAAAATAAACTCAAAATGAATAAAAGACTTACATGTAAGTCACAAAACCATAAACATCTTAGAAAAAAACAGAGGCAGTAAACACTGTGATATTTCTTATAGCAATATTTTTGCTGATTTATCTCCATGGGCAAGTGAAATAAAGGACAGGATGAACAAATGGGAGTGTATCAAACTAAAAAGCTTTTGCACAGCAAAAGACACCATTAACCAAACAAAAAGACAACCTACACAATGGGAGAATATATTCGCCAATATGTCTGATAAGGCGTTAATTAACAAAATTTATAAAGAACTTCTAAAATTTAACACCAGGTAGGTAAACAATCCAATTAAAATGGGCAAAAGAACTGAATAGACACTTCTCCAAAGAGGACATACAGATGGCCAATAGACATATGAAAAAATGTTCAACATCACTAATCATCAGAGAAATGCAAATTAAAACCACAATGAGATACCACCTCACACCTGTCACAATGGCACTCATTAACAAATCAGCACACAATAAGTGCTGTCAAGGGTGTGGAGAAAGGGGAACCCTCCTGCACTGCTGGTGGGAATGCAGACTTGTTCAGCCACTGTGGAAAAAAGTATGGTGTTTCCTAAAAAAATTAAAAATGACACTGTCTTTTGACCTATCTATTCCACTTTTGGGACTACATCCTAAGAATACCAAATCACTGTTTCAAAAGAAGAAATGCACCCACATGTTTATTGCAGCATTGTTTACAATAGCCAAGATCTGGAAACAACCCAAGTGTCCATCAGTGGACAAGTAGATTAAAAAGCAGTGGTAAAAAAAATTAAAAAAATAAAATAAAATAAAAAGCAGTGGTGCATATACACAATGGAATACTATGTGGCCATGAAAAAGAAGAAATCTTACCTTTTGTGGTGGTATGGATGGACCTGGAGATTATTATGCTAAGTGAATAAGGCAGGCTGAAAAGGCAAATATCATATGATCTCACTTATATGTGGATTCTAATGAACAAAGCGAACTGAGAAACAGAATAGAGGCAGAGGCGGGGTCACAAGGAGCAGGACAGCAGTCAGAGGGAAGAGGGATGAGGGGATGGGATCAGAGAGGGTGAAGGGATTAGTGAAATTATATATACATAACACAGAGATACAGATAACAGGACAGCAAATCCCAGAGGGAAGGCGGGCAGGGGTTGGGGAGGGGGCAAAGGGGGTGTAATGAGGATCACTGGGGTGGGAATGAGGGAGTTTTATTTTGTAGAACACTTGAATCCATGTTAACACAATAAATTAAAATTAATATTTTTTTTAAAAAAATCTATGATTAAAAAAGACAGTCTAACAGAGAAATTATATTTGAAATGTGAAATAAAAATGAAAGTAAAGAAAATTTAGCTTCAATGGACTGGCACTATAACATATGCTAATTGGAGTTTTTCATGCTGAAGGAAAACAATATCAGATAAAATAACGTACATCATATACAAACAGAAATGAAAACCATGAAAAATAAGTATGTGATAAAAATGAAAGGCATTTATTTCTTATTTTTAACTTCTTTAACAGATAATTGTTTAAAAAATAATAAAACACCCTGCCTAGGCAGTGGTGCAGTGGATAGTACGTAGGCCTGGAACGCTAAGGACCCAAATTTGAAACCCTGAGGTCACCAGCTTGAGCATGGGATCATAGACATGACCCCATGGACCCTGGCTTAAGCAAGGGGTCACTAGCTCTCTCTGCTGTAGCCCCTTGTCCAGGCACATATGAGAAACAAACAATGAACAACTAAGGTGCCGCAGCTATGACTTGATATTCTCATCTCTCTCCCTTCCTGTCTGTCCCACACTTCTTCTCTCGCTAAAATAATAATGATAATGATCATAAAAATATTGGGAAACTTATAACATATATAGAAATAGAGTGTATGACAGCAATAGTAAGTTAGTACAAAGGAAGGAAAGAAGGGAGCTACTGGAAGCCCATTTTTGAGAGGTTCTTAAATTTTACATAAAGTAATACAGTATTATTTGAAGTTAAACAATGTTAAAGTAAAGGTATGTATTGTAAAACTTAGAGCAATGCTTAAAAAAGAAAAGAGACAGCCCATTGTGGAGACAAATAGAACTCTAAATAAATAATTAGTGCCTGACCAGGCAGGGGCGCAGTGAATAGAGCTTTGGATTGGGACACAGAGGACCCAGGTTCAAAACCCCGAGGTCTCCTGCTTGAGTGCAGGCTCATCTGGCTTGAGCAAGGCTCAACAGCTTGAGCCCAAGGTCTCTGGATTGAGCAAGGAGTCACTTGGTCAGCTGTAGCCCCTGGTCAAGGCACATATGAGAAAGCAATCAATGAACAACTACGGAGCCGCAATGAAGAATTGATGCTTCTCATCTCTCCTTTCCTGTCTGTCTGTCCCTATCTCTCCTTCTGTATCTCTGTCACAAAAAATAATAATAATAATGAGTTATTCTAAATGAAGGCTGAAAATAGAAAAGAGTGTAAAGAATAAATAAATTAAAAGGAAAGTTGGAGGACTTACCCTACCTAATTTTAACATTTACTAAAAGTTACAGTAATGCTACTGACATAAAGATAAAAAAAATAAATAAATGGAATAGATACAGAGTCCAGAAATAGTTATATTTATGGTCAATTTTCCACAAAGTGGCCAACATAAAATATATAGGAAAAGGAAAGTCTTTTTAGTAAATGGGGTTGGAATAATTGGCTATCCGTATAGAAATGAAATACAATAACTTTCCAAAATTACCTAATAACATAAGCTAAAAATGTCTCAAAATATATCACAGACCTTAATTGAAAAGCTCAAATTGTAAAATTTCTGGAAAAAATACATTTTATAAAATCTTATTAAGGCATCAAAAGTTTTCTTATACAAAACACAAAATGAGTAAATTCTAAAAGATAAATTGATAAATTGAATCTCATCAAAATTAAAAACTCTTGCTTTTCAAAAATCACATAATATTGAGAAGATAAGCCTCCAAACTATTTATAATATTTCTATTTGATAAAGATCCTGTATCTAGCATATCTAAACAATTCTTAAAACTCAATAATAAGATAAACTCATGACCAAAAAAAAAAAAAAAAAAGACAAGGCCAAGTGTTAAACTATGTAGACCAAATGAAACTGTCATGCATTGATGGTGGAAACATACAATAATATAACAACTTTTGATGGCTACTTAAAAGTTAAATGAATGCCATACAAGCCAGCAATTTCAATCTTATGGAATTTACCCAAAAGCAATGAATGAAATATGCACACAAAGGCCTGAGCAGGAATGTTCCTGGAACCTTTACCCATCCTAGCCAAAAACTGTTAACCAGTCAAATATCCATCAAGTGGTGAAGAGATCGGCAAATTGTGATCTAAACAATAAAATACTACTGAGAAAAAAATAATATGAATGTTTCTCAAAAACATGTGCTAAGGTAAAGGAAGCAGACAAAAATGAACATTTACTCTATGATTTCATTTTATATAAAACACTTGAAAAGTCCAAATTTAATCAACAGTCATAGACAGAAGAACAGTGACTATTTAGGTGAGAGTTACAGAAGGGTATTGACCAGGATGAGGCACAAGGAAATCTTCTGTGATTATGGAAATGCTATATATTGTGCGTGTGGATGTTGTCACACAGACATATATATGTATACACAGAGAAACATATCAAAATACCTCCAACTCTAATCTTAAAATGGGTACAAAATATGTATTTTAAGTAAATAATTCCTTAATAATAATAATTTTTAAAAAGATAGTTTTTTAAAAATATAAAATAAAGGAGCATTTCATTGTTTTCCTGTGAAAGTGTGGTTTTTCCCATTAATAAGATCTTCAGGAGTCTTATGTCTCTGATCTAATCCTGGTTCTCCCACTATCTTATTCAGTTCACATTGCTATAACAAAATACCACAGACTAGTTTATGAACAACAGAAATGATCTCTCCCAGGTCTGGAGGCTACAGGTCTAAGATCAGCATGCCAGCATGATCAGATAGCAGACTTCTTGTATTGCTACATGGTAGAAAGAGTTAAGGAGCTCTATGGGGTCTCTTACAAGAGCACTAATTCTATTCATGAGGGCTTTTACCCTGATAATTTGGACACCACCCAAAGCCTTCACCTTCTAAATACCATCATATTGACCATTAGGATTTCAGTATATGAATTGTGGAGAACAAAAACATTTAAACCATAACATCTGTCAAATATTTTATAGCCTGAATTAAACGTGTTTTTTTTTCTTTCTGTGACTCAGTTTTCCTACTTGTAAAGGACTGCTATGGACTAAATCATTTCTAAGATGTAGGCTTCTAAATTTTATATCTCTAAACAGTAATCTATACATTCAAATCCTATATTAAAAATATACAAAGTTGATTTGATTATGTGTTCTAGCAAAATAAAGATAGAGGTCAAGGGAAAATAAGTTCTGGAATCAGACATCTTAAATATGCATCCTTGCCCTGCCACTGGTTTGTTGTGTGACCATGAACAAATTATTTCACTTACTTTTTTCATCAGTAATACAGAAATAAATAAGAAGTGTCACAGCTATATCACGTAACTATAGGCTGATGAAATGAGATGATGCATGTAAAATGCTTAGCATGATTTTTGTACATGTGCAATTATCAGATCAAAGTCTTTGTGACTCTATTTTCCCAAAAATGCATCAGAATTACAACTAAACTACAAACCCATCATTCAGTACCACCTGAAATCCAGCTGAATAGAACTCATATAACTAATAATACAAAGAAGAAGCCACATGGAGACTGGTAGGAGGAACAGAGTCACAAAACATGCTGTTCCCACACCCATGTGTGGTAGTTAGAACGGAGAGGACAGGCCCTGCCCAGTTGGTTCAGTGGTAGAGAGTCGGCCTGGTGTGTGGAAGTTCCAGGTTCGATTCTCAGCCAGGGCACACAGGAGAAGAATCCATCTGCTTCTCCAGCCTTCCCCTTCTTCTTTCTCTCTATCTCTCTCTTCCCCTCCCGCAGCCAAGGCTCCACTAGAGCAAAGTTGGCCCAGGCACTGAGGATGGCTCCATGGCCTCCGCTTGCTCTGATTGCAGTGAACCAATGCCCCAGAGGGGCCAAGCATCACTCCTTGGTGGGCATGCCAGGTGGATTCTGGTCTGGCCCATGCGGGAGTCTGTCTACCTCCACCCCCTCCCCTGCTTCTTCTTTCGGAAGAATACGCAAAAAAAAAAAAAAAGGAGAGGACTATCTCAGTTTCAGAGGACCCTTGAGAAGAGGGGTCCCAGCCCCACACCAGTCCACCCAGCCTAGGGTTCCAGTTCCAGGAAGAGAAATCCCCATACTTTTTGACTGTGAAAACCAGCAGGGATAGTGGCTGCATGAGACAAAGGGTCTCTTAAGTCCCAAGTATTTCTTCTAAAGGGCCTGATCATGGACTTACTCACACTGAACTCCAATGCTGGGGCAGTAGCTCTAAATTCACTAGGGAAATACAGAAGAAACTGAATTGTCTGGCTTCAAGGCAATAGCTTGTAGCAGCAACTTTCTCTCAGACAGAAGTTCTGGCAGAGGCCATTGTTTCTTTGCTGAGCCTTTCCCTTATAGAGCCTGGAGGCAGACCCCATATCTGTGCCTCCATCATTCCAGTTATTATCATTTGCTCAACCCTGGTGATTCCCTGAAAGTCTATCCTACCCAACTTTAGGGCTCAGCAAGGCCAGTTTCTGGTAGTTTTATCATATAAATGGCCTTTCTTAGCTCATGCCTCTGACGTTCCTAAAATCTCTCAAATATTCCCAAACTCCAAACAAGTAGCTGGCCAAGGCATAGACTATACATCTTGCCATGTGGTCCCAGGCTCAGCAACAGTGGCAGATGGCCTCAGATTTCAACTTGGCCTCTCTTAGGCACCTCAAAACCCAGCAAAAACAATAGCTACCTGCAGATTGCTTTGTAGTTCATACCAGGTGAACTTCAGCAAGGCAAGACAGCAACTGAGCTTGGCCTGCACCTCCCTGAAGGTCCTAGAGCCAGTGCACCAAGTGGACAGCTTCAGACCACACTGGAGCACCACATAATGACCTCTGGAACTACACAGTCTAGGGGCAGAATAATCAGGTGCCAGAGCCCTGCTGAAGAGAATACTGCCACGTGGGTTGGCCCCTGCAAAATAGATCCTCTGCTATAGTACTAGTCTATACTTGTAAACTGGGGATTAATCCCTCCCATTAATGTGACAACATCAATGAAAGTTCAGCTACAAGAGGAGAGTACACACAATCCACACAGGGTGCAGCCACACCTGTAGCACCTAACTCAGGTGACCCAGGAAGTAACAGCTCCAGTTAATATATAGAAACAAACACAGGGAAGCAGCCAAAATGAGGAGACAAAAGAAAATGTCCCAAATAAAAGAACAGAACAAAACTCTAATAAGTGAACTAAACAAAAGAGAGACAAGCAATCTACCATATGCAGCATTCAAAACACTGATTATAAGGATGCCCAATGAACTTAGAGGAAGAGAAAATGATTTTAGTGTAAACTTCAGCAAAGAGATAAGAAACATAAACATAGAGATAGAAAACAAAAAAGTACCAGTCAGATACAAATAATACACTAACTGAAATGAAGAATACATTCCATGGAATCAATAATAGAGTAGATGAAACAGAGGTTAAGGAAGCAGAAAACACACAATTGGACCATAGAAAAAGAAAAAAGAATCCCCCGCCCCCCCCAATAAAAAGAAAAAGAAAGGAAAAAAGAATAGCTTAAAGAACTTCTGGGACAATTTCAAGCATACCAACATTTGCATGATGGGGGTGTTTGAAGGAGAAAAGATAGAGCAAGAAATTGAAAACCTATTTGAAAATATAATGATGGAAAACTTACTTAACCTGGTGAAGGCAATAAGCATACAAATCCAGGAAGCACAAAAAATTCCAAACAAGATGAACCTAAAAAGGCCCACAACAAGACATACCATAATTAAAATACCAAAGATCAAATACAAAGAGATAATCTTAAAAAACAGCAAGAGAAAAGCAGTTTGTTACATACAAGGAAGCTCTCATAAGACTGACAGCTGATTTCTCAACAGAAACTTTGCAGAGCAGAAAAGATTGGCAAGAAATAGTGAAAGTGATGAAAAGCAAGACCCTACAGCCAAGATTACTCTACCCAGCAAAGCTATTGTTTAAAATTGGAAAACAGATAAACAGTATCTCAGACTAGAAACTACTAGGTAAAGTAGTTCATCACTACCAAACCAACCTTATAAGAAATGTTAAAGGGTCTTCTTTAAGAAGAAGAAGAAATAAGGATAAAAAATATGAACAACCTGGGTGGGCACTAACCAAAGGAGCCAAGCATTGCAGCTCGTGGCCTGAGGCACTGTCAAAGACCACAGAGTATGCAGAAGGTGGTGCCAAGCGCAGGACACTGGCACTGGCTACAGTGGCCAGCCTGGGCAGCAGCAAGACTGTCAGCTGCATGAAGTGCCTTCAGAAATATCTAAAATCATCAGTGCATAATTGCTCTAGGAACACAGAAACAAAAGCCTCACTGGTGGCTTATGGAGGATGCTGAAGAACCAGAAATACACTGCTCACAAAAATTGGGGGATATTTCAAAATGAATATGAAGCGATAAAGTGTCCCCTGATTTTTGTGAGCAGTATATTTATTTTGATAACTGCCAAGCAAAGGGCAGGACCCCCTTTGTAAATGCTCCTCAACACTCTCCTTGTGTGGCCGGTGAGTGTGGAAGGTGGAGAGGACCCGACTTTCACTATTGTGCATCCCTGATGAATTAACAGGTACAGGCAATGATCGTCAATGCTGCTGGCTCCTGTGTCCTCCTCCTGACAGGAGCACACACAGCATTGGGAGAAGTCCTCCAGAATATAAAATATGAAACCAGATCGGCTCCAGAGTTGACCAGAATCTATAGGACACACAGGGACAGAGGAGCGTGCTACACAGGGTCTAGATAGCCAACTTCAACTGTGGGAAACTCAAGGGACAAAAGACGTGGTTACCCCAACAGATCAATCTGCAACTTTAACAAAAATAAATAATAGTTAAAATAATAAAGAATAAAATAAATATGAGCATGGAGCCTGACCACTGATGGCACAGTGGATAGAGTGTCAATCCAGGACCCTGAAGTTCCCGGTAAAAAAAAAAATAAAAAAATAAAATAAAATAAATAAAATGGTAATAAATACATATTTATCAATAGTTACTTTAAATGTAAATGGATTAAATGCTCCAATCAAGATATATGGTGGCTAAATGGATAATAAAACATGACCCTTACAAATGCTGTCTAAAAGACACACTTCAGATAAAAATAAAAAAAAACACACAGACTGGAAGTAAACGGAAGGATGAAAAAGATAGTTTATAAAAATGAAAAAAAAAAAAAAAAAAAAAAAAAAGAACAAGAAGAAGCTGGGATAGCAACACTTATACCAGACAAAATAGACTTTAAAACAAAGTCTAAATAACAAGAAACAAAGGACCCAGCAGTTAAACTTCTGGATATTTAACCAAAGAAACCCAAACACTAAATTGAAAAGATTGCAGCATTATTTACAGCAAGCAAGATATAAAAGCAACCTAAGTGCCCATCAGTAAGTGAATGGATAAAGAAGTTATGCATATATTCAATGGAATATGACTCAGCTATAAAAAAGGAATGAAATATTGCCACCAGCAACATCATGGATAGAACTAGAAGGTATTGTGCTGAGTGAAATAAGTAAGACAGAGGAAGACAAATGTCACATTATTTTACTTAAATGAGGAACTAAAGAATGAAATAAATAAACAGAAAATTTACGATAATAACCCTATGGGTGGAGGGTAGAAGGATGGGTGAAAAATGTGAACAGATTAAAAGGTACAAATTGGTAGTTACAGAATTGTCATAGGAGATGTGAAGTACAGCACATATAGTTAGTCAATAATATTGTAATAACTATGGTGTCAAATAGGTACTAGATCACTTATGACTTATGATCACTTCATAAGTCATATAAAAGTCTAATCACTGGGTTGTACATCTGAAAATGATATAATATTGTATGTCAACTGTAATTGAAAAAATATTTTAAAAATTTCTTTTGAGCTCGGCCAGGTAGCTTAGTTGGTTGGAATGTTGTCCTGGTATGGCAAGGTTGTGGGTTCCATCCCCGGTCAAGGCATGTACAAGAAACTAATGAATGCAGAAATAGGTGGAACAACAAATCAATGTTTCTCTCTCTCTCTCTCTCTCTCTCTCTCTCTCTCAAATCAATACAAATAAAAATAAAATTATTTTAACTGTAGTGCCACACTCTTTTATAAATACAGAAAGGTTAACCACAGAAGGGCTATCCTTCAGACCATCATCTGCATGGTCTAACTATAGAACACTATCAGGGAACTTACATCTATTTTAAACATTTATAAGAAAGCATCCTGGGTGGTTAGTTTCCTTTTTGTCTGAGATCCTTTTATCATGCTTTGCTCTGTCTCTTTTTCACTGATGTCATTATTTTTGGGGTCAGGTATCTTCCATAAAACTGCTTTCATTTTAATGGAGCTAGTGAAAGCTCACGTGGAAAATTGAATGTACTCCCTTTTGTTGTATTCAGTCATGATCCTTCTCAGTAAGTGCATTTAATAATCCTAAACACAAGTAGGTCAACAGAACATATATCATTTTGTTGGCTTGGAATTTTCTGCTAATATATTCAAAATGCTTTTTAGCTTCTTCTCAGCTCTCAAGAAAAATAATGTCAGATGGATAGGTTGTTCACGGCATTGAAGGAGGAATGACAGTTCTCTTTATTTATGCAACCTGTATAATTTTATTAACCAGTGTCACCCCCATAAATTCAATGTATACTATATAACAGGGGTCAGGAACCTATGGCTCGTGAGCCAGATATGGCTCTTTTGATGGCTGCATTTGGCTCGCAGACAAATCTTTAATAAAAATAGTAATAACATGGCCCTGGCCAGTTGGCTCAGTGGTAGAGCGTCAGCCTGGCGTGCAGAAGTCCCGGGTTCTATTTCCGGCCAGGGCACACAGGAGAAGCACCCATCTGCTTCTCCACCCCTCCCCCTCTCCTTCCTCTCTGTCTCTCTCTTCCCCTCCGCAGTGAGGCTCCATTGGAGCAGAGATGGCCCGGGCACTGGGGATGGCTCCTTGGCCTCTGCCCCAGGCACTAGAGTGGCTCTGGTCGTAACAGAGCGACGCCCCGAAGGGGCAGAGCATTGGCCCCTGGTGGACAGAGCATTGCCCCCTGGTGGGCATGCCGGGTGGATCCCGGTCGGGCGCATGTGGGAGTCTGTCTGACTGTCTCTCCCCGTTTCCAGCTTCAGAAAAATACAAAAAAAAATAGTAATAACGTTAAAAATATAAAACACTCTCATGTATTACAATCCATTCATTTCCTACCGCTCATGTTCATGGTTGCAGGTGGCTGGAGCCAATCACAGCTGTCCTCTGGGACAACACCAAATTTTTATTGGATAATGTATAACGTACACAGGTTGTTGTATGGCTCTCATGGAATTACATTTTAAAATATGTGGCGTTCATGGCTCTCTCAGCCAAAAAAGGTTCCCGACCCCTGCTATATAATATATAAACAGAGTTTTAAAAAAAATTATTCCTGGAAATATTGGACTTTTTCTAAAATACTGAAGATTGTTTAACAAAAAAAAAAAAATGGCTTAAAAGTAGATGTTGTGGATTCATTAATGAAGTCCTAGATAAAATATTCCCAAAGCCAATATAGTGATAATGGGGAAGATTTCTCCTCCAGAAACAAATGTGCAAAATTAACAACTATGAACGTCCATCACCCTCCTCCCACCATATGGTGTCCTAATTGCCTTCAAGATGCAGCCAGAGAACTTAGCCACATCTGAGATATGTTTTCTTTATCTTCTCCTTTCTCTGGCTTTCTCTTCCCCCAAACTCACATTTCTTGCAATTCACCTTTTCCACAAAGATTTTATAAGTACATTTTTTTTTCACCAATATATTGCTCTCAGGAAATCTGTCTGTGTTTTAGCAGTATCTTCAATGTCCCAGAAGGATACAACAACTTTATCTCAGTAGTGCAGGACTTTAAGAAGGCTGGGACATTTCCTTGTGCCTACTTCTCAATAGAGATGATTGAAACTGGAATGTTCTGAAGATATACTTTTTTTCCCTAATGTCATTCCTAAAATATTCTCTGATAATATTGAATGGTTAAGAAATATAATACATTTATTATTCTGGTTGAGTTCTGGAAATTTTCCTTGAAGTCATGACCTGTATATCATTTTTGTGGAAAGTCATTTAGTCCATTACATTTCACAAAGATTACAAAGCTGGAATAAAGACATCCTAACTAAAAGGAACACAAAAAGTTGCCTATGGCATATTGGAATTGTTCAATTCCTTGCTTCTGAAGATGATTCTATGATGATCATAGAGAAGAAGTTAAGAGGCTTGGCTCTGACACTAACTCACTGCATTATCCTGAAGCAGGACCCTTCCACCCTCTGAGCATAAATTTCCTTATCTACAAAATGATGCAGTGAACTCAAGCATTTCTTAAGGTTACTACCAGTTAAAATTTCATGACAGTAACTATTACTGCCTATGCTTGTGCTTGGTCTCTGAATCCTGAAGAATAAGGTTTACTTTGGTTGGATACTCAAAGTAATGTCTCAGTTAGATGTTTGATAATAAAGCATTGATTTATTTTGTTCTCTCATAGAAATCTCCTTGACACAACTACTATTAGGTTTCCAGCTCTCTCAGTTGCTAAACTGGCCTCTTCCTGTGTCCAGATTTAATTGGTGTTATTTTCTTATTATATTCACCTCTTTCCAAATAAGTTTTAAGAAAGGCTTAACCCATTTTATCCTGAGTTTTCTACTGTTCCCTGACTCATTGGTTTTGTCTGAAACATCTGATACCTAATATATTTTCCCCCTCTACTTTGCTTCTGCTCAATTATTATTTCATTTCTTGGTTGTTATTGTTTATATTCAAAAACCTGTACACATAATTTGTGTAAAATGAGTCTTATTGGTAACAAAAGTACACTCAGTATATGCTTGGGGGAACTACAAAAGGTCTTTCCTAAGTTCTTTCCTAATAACTCCTTCACTTGGTATCTTACTTCCTTTTCAATAAGACATGAATCTTTCAGAGAATCTTAGAGAAAAGAATTTTGAATTGGCTGTACTATTGGCATTTTCTTTAAAAAAAATACACTAGGCTATCTAGGAGGCTAGAGATTATCAGTTGTCTTGAGTGGTGTGCTATTTTGTATAAACCAATATCAGTAGATGGAGATTTTAGGGTTTTCTCTACTCCTGGTATCATAAAATAGAAATGCCGTATCATTCAAGACTTTCAAGTTACAGAGTTGCTTTTATTTTTTTTCTTCCCTTGCATTTCCAGTTTTAATGTAAACTATCACAAGGATCTAAAGATAGAGCAATTAGAATTAAGCCCTTTCAAAAATTCAAAAATGTAGAGATTTTTACTTTTTTCTTTACCTTTATTTTCAACTGAATGCCTATCATCCCTTAATAAGCCCTTTTTCTTTATTTTTTTAAATTTAAAGCCAAATATGGCTAATCTTCAAGCACTTTGTATTCATGTCTTACAGTCCTCTTTCTTTAACTCAAAATGAATTAATATTGTCAATAATTTGGTCAGTATATACAGCCAGAAAAATCAGGACAACCCACATGACCAGAATCACTTGTTGGGATCACTGTATTACAGTCAAGGCTATGGGTTCTCATGATCCTATAACTCTATTGCTAGGTCTAGATAGGCAAATGGTTGAGGACAAAAATACATTCAATCATATACTTTGTATTCATGGGAGACCACTGATCCTTACTATTTCTGTCTATAATAATGATTGACACATATTGAGCACTTAATCTGTGACAAGCACTGTTCTAAATGCTCTACATGCTTTACCTCATTTAATCTTGTTTCCTTAATTATGCAATAAGTGCTATTTTATCTCTATATTTAAAATGAGAAAATTAAAGCATAAGGAAGTTGAGTTATTTGCAAGATCAGAGTTAGTAACTGACAGCCATGATTTCAACACAGAATACTGGTTCCTATATTAACCAAATCCTTATGAAAATATAGATATTCTCTGGTGCTGATAGGAATCCAAACAAAATTTGTCCTTTGAAGAATGGAATAGCCTTCTACCTGGTGTAAATGAGGGAGTCCAGAAATGTCCCTTTTACATCCAAAATTGCCTTCTCACTACCCAACTACAATGTTGTGCATATAAGTTACCTTTTACTTTGAACAGGGTGAATAAGGCTACTTTTAAAATAAAAATTTACCCAGGAATGGTCGAAGCCATTGCCATCTATTACCAAGTTAACTATTCACCAAATTCATTAATCAAATTAAGGAACACACAACTAATAAAACAGGAAAAAGGACATAGTATGTTGTTTCTAAATGGTTACACCAAGGTACTCCAGGAAGACACAGTGAACTCACAGGGGTGCTGTGAGATATTTTAAATTTTAAAGGAAGCAGTGTATTAGTCAACACATGTCAGATACCACATGGACTATTAGCTCAAGATATTTCACAGTTGTAATACTACATTGTGCTACATTATTTTCAACATTATACTTTTGCTAAACTGAGATTTTGGCAGTTCTTGTGATTTAAAAGGCAAGTACTTTGTGGAAACCATTGTGGAACAGGAAATGGTGAGGTTTAATCTGATTCTAAAAGTTAATGATGTTGTGCCTGACCTGTGCTGGCACAATGGATAAAGCACTGACCTGGAATGCTGAGGTCTCTGGTTCAAAACCCTGGGCTTGCCTGCTCAAGGCATACAGGAGAATCAATCAATGAACAACTAAAAGTGAAGCAACTACAATTTCTCTCTCTCTTTCTTTTTATCTAAAATAAATAAATAAAATCTTTTTAAAAATTAAAAAAATTAAAGTTAATGTAGTTGTGCATGCATATGTATCCCAATAGTAAGTAATTATGACTATTTGAGAATGAAATAAAAATATTTTTTAACTTATGTGTATAAGTTTTTAAAGTTACCACTAAGTTGTTAGGACATAAACACTTGTTACTTTGTTTGAAACTAACTACTTAATAAATTGAAATATTTTTTGGCCTGGGGAAAAATGAATACTATTACTGAGACAGTAAGTGATCTGTGAATAAAGAAAATTTGAGAACCTCTATGGACAGATTATAATATATATTAATTTTATGAGAAGATGATAGAAAGAGGGAAAGTCCTACATTTGTACTGGCGATCAGCATACCATGACAGTATTAGGCATCCGAATGGGAGGAAAGTGTTGCATAAAGGAGATAGAATAGTTCTAAAAGAAAAGTGGATATACCATTACCCATGAATCCGTTAGGTTTCAAGCTCTGTGAGGACAGGAACATGCTTAATCTAATTCTCCGGTGGTTCCTCACATCCTAGCATTTGTTTGACAGAGCAAATATTTTCTGAAATAAGAATAAATGTAATCTATTTCTAGCATTATCACACTAGTTCAGCTTGCTCAGCTGACAAACAAAGTCGATAAATGTACTCGTTCTCTCTAGCAATCTAAAATGGAAAGGATGTATTTGATTATATATCACAACACTCACCTGTAGACACTGCTCTGTTAGCCCACAAGGACTGCTTGTTAAGAGTTAATGACAACCCTACCTTGACACTAATTCCCACCTAAGCTGGGGGGTACATAGATGACTCTGTGAGGAACTAAATTCAATATCAAGCTCAAGTTCATTGATGAATTCAGAACGCTATTCTTAGGTATGTCTACTTTGATTCATTGATTTTGAAACTTTCTTACCTTAGTTAACTGTAACTATAATTGGGAGTTCCTACCTCAATCTTTACTTGCTGACCAGTTGATATTTAGTTAACTTCTGATCCCTGGTGATCTAAGGAGCCACATTATTCACATTTGACAAATATAAAAGAGTAGAAGCAGACCTCCTCGATTTAAATAAAGCATTTTTTTCTTTTTATTATAGTTTACATTCAATATTATTTTGTATCAGTTTCAGATGTACAATGTATTAGTTATAAAATCACATACTTTACAAAGTGTTCCCCTGATATTTTCAGTACCCACCTGGCACCATTCATAGTTATTACAATATTATTGACTATATTCTCTATACTGTATTAATATAAAGCATTTTATTTAAAAAACCTATATAACAGGTCAGACATTATGACAGAAGTGGTAGCAGTATTTGCTTTAAAAGAGGAACAGGATAGCATAGCTCACTATCAGTTTTTTTATTAATCATAGACCAAAAATCCCAGCGGTATATGAAACACGAAACACAAAAAGTGTAAAGCCTGAAACAAAATGTTATTATTTATATATGATGAAAATGATCTATGCAAAAAACTGAAAATGTAACTGCAGATAAATTATCAGAACTATTTTAGGAAAGTAAGGTTGCTGGCTGTAACATTTAAACATTAAATTTATTTTCTGTATACTGACATCAAAAATTGAAAAAAAAATTAAAAAGAAATAATTTGTAAGAGAAAGTTTAAAAAATTAGGTTCCATTTTGTAATACTTACAGCATGGTGGAGCAACAGGTAATAGTCCTTCCTAAACAATTAGAAAACTGGGCAAAATATTTAAACACTGTTTATGGGCATTTAGACAATAGAAAGTGAATGACTGAGCCATGAAAGAAGAGAAAAAGTAAGATAAGATCACCGTATCTTTCTTCCTGGAGACACTTCCTGGACCAAAAGTACAAGGAAAAGAAAACCAAGCAGAGAACAAAGCTCTTATTGGCTTGAGAAGATAATTTGGCATTTTAGGAAGACTGAGGTACCAGAAGTTAAGAAAGGGTTCTAGAATATTTATAGGTGACCCCTTATCAATACTAAGACTTCATGAGAAAATTGAAAATCCACGGCAAAGAAAAATAAGATAGGTATAAGATAAATAATTCTCAAAACTTTCCCAGGGCTGTGCAATATTCTCATTCTAAGCAGCCAGAAGGAAGAGTTGTTGTGCACCCACATAAATGCAGGAGAGAGTCCTATAAGTGTCATACCTTAGTAACAGAACTAAACTAGACCTAGAGTAAAAGCCATTCCAGACCAATGCCACAAAGCCTAAAACAGGCTTCAAAAGCATCAGGCTGAATTCAAAGTACATTTAATGTTAGTCATAATACAGTCCAGGACAGGCAAAGGAAGATAAAAAAAATCCAGTCCCTGGCAATGTAAACTTTACATTGTTTAGGCATCCAATCTGTATTAGACATAAAAAGAAACAGGAAAACGTCACCTATGACTTGAATGAAAATAAATCAGTAAGAACAGACAGAGAAATTATATAGTAGAAATTGCAAACAAACATTATAAACAGCTGTTAAAAATATGTCTAAGGATTTAAAAAAACACATAACAGTAATGAGAAAAATCAGCGCTACAAAAAGAACCAAATGGAACTACTACAGCTGAACTATTTACTATTTAGCGTGAAAAATTCACTGGATTTGAAAAGCAGCTAGTTGAATGATAAAGAATGACGAATTGACTCTTTAAGTCACAGAATAGAAGCTATCCAAACTGAGCAACAATGAGAGAAAACAATCAACTTAGTAAAACAACAGGGAATCCGGCTAGCATATGTATATTTGGAATATCAGAGGTAAAGAAGGGTAAAAAAAAAAAAAAAGAAAAGAATGACTGAAAAATTTCAAGTTGGATAAAAAAGATAAACACAGATCCAAGAATCTCAGGAAACTCAAACAGGAAAAAAACAAAACAAAACACCAAAACATATCACGATCAAACAGCTGAAAACTGGTAACAAAGACAAAATCATTTACGCAATCAAAGATGCACAATATGCTAAAAGAAAAATGTTTTAAAAGACCGTGTATACTTGATCAGAAAAAAAAAATAAATTAGAAGACTATGAGACTTTCAGTGTAAATGCTTAAAGAAATAGAAAAGAAATTTAGCCTATAGTTTTATACCAGTGAAAATACTCTTTAAGAAAGAAGACAAGACCAACCTGTGGCGGCACAGTGGATAAAGCGTCCACCTGGAATGCTGAGGTCACGGGTTTGAAATCCTGGGTTTTCCTGGTCAAGGCACATATGAGAAGCAACTGTTAGTGGATGCTGCCTTTCTCCCTCTCTCTCTCCTCTTTCTAAAATCAATATATAAAATCTAAGAAAAAAAAAGACAAATTAGTCAAGCAAAAGCTGAACTAATTCAATGTATGTAGTTATGCATTATGAAAAAAATAGTTAAGGGAAATTCTTTAGATTGAAAGGAAAATTATATCAGATTAAAATTTAAAACTACGTAAAAAGATATAGAGAAATAAACATGATAAATATATGAATAAATATGTTAATTTTATCATTAGTTTTCTCCCTGAAACAACAAATAAACCACACAAAGTATATTAAAATTAGTCTTACAAATACTAGACACTGGGCAATGATAAACAGTGAACGCTAAGAATGAGGGAACAAATAATTTGTTTGCTAATATTGCCCGAGAACTGCCTGGAGGAAAGCCTCAGGCCACAGCATTGGATAGGAATACTCAGGTAGAATCCAGCAGTCTCTCTGACTTGAGGAGACAGAGCTGGGAGTCTGGGGAGGACAAGGCAGTGAAAGTTCAAAGGGAAAAGTGGTGGCAAAGAGAGAACTACAGAGAGAAAAATCTGAAAATCTACAAAGCAATCTCCAGGAGTATTTAGATGAGTGCTGATCAGTGTACTTGTGTGAGGCATCTCCTGAAATTGTGGAAAGAATCAGACACACAAAAATCCCCAGAGTGTATATAAAGCTGGAAATAAAGCCTCTTCTCACCATTCAAAGTGAATAATCTCATAATTCAGAACATTGGGTAGAGTTCTTAGAAGTCTTGGGCTTTTATATTTTTTTTAACTTCAATAGCAGGAAAAATCAATATTAGATCAGACATTGCTCTAGTATCACCCAACAAAGATAAAAGAAATACCCAAAAAGATCAGACTTTTTTTCCATGTAACTTAAATATGTTCTAGAACAAAGCTCAAGAGTATTTTTAGGTCTGACTTGTGGTGGCGCAGTGGATAAAGCATGTACCTGGAATGCTGGGATGGCCAGTTCAAAACCCCAGGCTTGCCTAGTTATAGCACATATGAGAAGCAACTACAATTTGATGCTTCCTGCTCTTTCCCCCTTCTCTCTCTAATAAAAATACTAATAATAAAAATAAATAAATTCTTTAAAAAAGCAGTAACATTTTTTAAAAAGAATATTTTTAGGAATGCACATATATCTAGCACCAAATTAAATAAAACTTACAATGTCTGTTATCTAATCAAAATTAACAGGCATGCAAAGAATAAGAAACAGTAACATAATGACAAGAAATATTTGTAAATTATAAATGACCCTAAATTGACATAGATTTAGTAGAAAAGGACATTAAGATATTATAATTATAGTATTTCATACTTTTAAGAAGCTAGAGAAAAATTGAATATACATACTACATAGAGACATTGGAAGAATAAATAGACCTTAATAGAATTTCTAGAGATGAAAATCCCAATATTTAAGATGAAAAAGAAATACACTGAATGTTATTAACAGCCGAACAGACAGTGCAGGCTAAGTGATTAGTGAATGTGAATATTTCAGTGGAAACTATCTGAAATGAAGCACAGAGAAATAAAATGAATAAGGCATAAGTAAACTATAAAAGAGTCAAGTTGTCTAATATATGTGGAATTGGAGTCACTAATAACATGGAGAAAGTGCAGGAATAGAAAGAATATTTGAAGAACTAATGGCTAAAGTTGTCAAAAGTGCTTTAAATAATTAACTTGCAGTTTCAAGAAGCTCAATGAACTGTAAGCACAAGAAAAATTAGTATGCTACAATCAAATTAATTAAACTATCAAAAAAGTGAAAAACTAAAAAGCATTTAGAGAAAAGAGAAAGCTTATATACACCAGAACAAAGATAAGGATGATGGTAGATTTCACAAGCTAGAACATAGTGGAGCACAAATTCTTTACTCAGCAAAAATATCTTTCAAAAGTGAAGGTGAATAAAGTAGAGTGGGAGAGACTTCCAGAATGGCTGGCTGAGTAAAGGGTTTGGCAAATTCTTACAATAATAAAAATGAACAAAATTAATTTTAAAAATTCAAAGGCTGGAAATTGGCCAAATACATTAAACAATTTAAGAACTGTTTATTCAAGACAATTTACTGAATCATGATCACAACAGTGGAATTTATGCTATTTTCATCTGGCTGGGTCTACTCCTATCACAACCTCTTCCCCAATTTCGCGATGCAGAAATATCACGAGGGCAGTAAGGCAGGCTAACTTTATTTGGAGCAGAATGCAGAAATTCCTACATCCAGTGGTGGTGTCTTTCAGCTGAGGCTTCAAACACCATGGAGCAAAGAAAAGACATCCCCACTTTTTTCTTGTTTGAATTCTTGACCTATTAAATCCATGAGTCATAATAATGATTGTTTTACACCATACATATTGGGCTAATTTGTCACATAGCCATACTAACAGGAAGATAATTGTTACATGGCATTCTGCCACAAAACGGAAACCTAATATAGCAAGGTTCTGAGGGCCAGATGTTAGGCCTAAACTGGGAAAGCCTTCAGATTATTAGTGGAAGCATAAAAGCCCTCATAAAATATACAATTTAAAGATTAAAAGAAAGTAAGGAATTTGTTACCAGAGCTAGAGGAAAAATAAACTTTGTTATGCAGTGGTGAAAAGTTGAGACATAATGCCATCATCAGCTATCTGGAATTTTAAAAATATATGTATGTAACAAATTGGATGATGTAGTTAAGGAGTTCCAAGGCAGTTTCAAAGGTGACACCTGGCTTCTTGTTGTTGCTTATTGGAAAAAAGTAAAGAAATAATTTAAAGGAAGGATTATTAAATACAAAGAAAAGTTTAGAAATCGTGTGTTATTTATAAGATTTCCAAATTCTAGAATTAAAAAAGGATTTTAGAGAAAAGAGAAAACACATAGTAAGATTATAAAACTCCCTGTAAAACCAAACAGAAGTCTAATGTGGTACCACCAAGAATCATTTAGTTGAACAAAAGCTCCCTTGAAGATCATTAGACTTGTCTCACAGATCTTCTCAACTGAACAATAAAGTTTGTAATATCTTAAAAACGTTCACTATTCTGCAGAAGTCTTACAGAATGCTCAACTAGAGGTGGGCTAATATCAAAGAGATTTTTGAGTATGGCCTTTGTTAATGGAGAAGATTATGTATTAATTCATAAGAAAATCATCAAGTTTGGCCCTGGCCTGATAGCTCAGTTGGTTAAAGCATCATCCTGACATGCCAAGGTTGCAGGTTTGATCCCCGGTCAAGGCACATACAAGAATCAATCAATGAATACATAAATAAGTGGAACAACAACTCAATGTTTCTCTTTCCCCCTCTTCTCACAAAATTGATAAATAAAATAAATTTTAAAATAAAAGGAAATGATTTCTTTTAAAAAGATTTATGTTAATTTTAGATTAAAAAATTGAAAGAAATATTTAGAACCTCAACTTTTTATGAATAAGAAGGATGGTGAGAAAAAGAGAAACTATAAGCACACACTACATTTTATTGAAAAGAAAGATAAATAAAAACATAGGACCAAAAATTTTATTGAATCATTCACAGGCAGTAGGACAGCCCTAATCAAGGAACTGGCAACATGTACCTAACAGTATTTCCAAATTTTTGTGGGCCAGTGATCCCTGCATGCTTCCTGCTCTTCTCCTTTTGCAGAGGATCTATTCTTGTCAAACATTTCACGTGGGAGGATGTGTGTGCATTACAAATAGCATCATTTTAGTTCACTGGACTTTCACGTCAAGAGGAGGTATACTTGAAAAGAAGTACTTGAGGAACAACATCCGAGAAGCCTCGTCCCAACAGAACAGATGTAGGTGAGGAGCTCCTAGGTCTTGTGATTGAACCTGTTGCTGTACTGGGATGAGGGTCTGGGGATCTTCGGAAGAGGCACATGTAAATTTCGTATGCAGAAAAAATGGGGATTATTTTGACCAGAGGACAGACTGTGATAGATGGTAGTAGACCCATGGCATATATATTCTACATATAAGTTACATGTGTGAGTGACACTTCCCCCCTCTGAGACGTGAGGTTTCTATCCTTTCCTTGTTGAGCCTGGATTGGGAATTGTTACTTTTCTGACCAATAGAAGTAGTAGAAGTGATATCTGGCTAAGTCATAAGAAGGATATAGTTTCTTCTGCTTGGTCTTTCTTTTCCTCAAGACAATTTTCCTTAGAACTCGGAACTATGTTCTGAGGAGCTCCAGGTCATATGGAGAGGAGGCCATATTTAGGCTTATTAGCTGAAAAATCTAAAGTTTCAACAAATAGCTAGCATTAACTTACATTGTTAGTATAAGTGTTGTCAGAAGGTTATAATACTCAGCCATTGAATTTACCAGCTGTGGGCCTAGACATCATAGAGCAAAGTCAAGGCATCTCTACTATGCCCAGGAATAATTTCTATCCCACAGAATAGTGAGCGTTTGTCAAATAAACAGATTTTCTTGACATGGGCAAAGATAGGTCACAGAAAGCTTAAACTACTAAAAAAAAATAATAAATTTGACATCACCAAAGTTCAACTTGTATATCTTTAAAGGCATCATTATAAAATGAAACAGTAAGCTACAGAATGGAAAAATATATTTGCAATATACATATGTGGAAATGAATACTTTAACCAGAATATATAAAGATTTACAATTCTATCTTATGAAGACAGCTCACTAACAAAACATTTGAAAAGAGCTCCAAAAATTGCATAGATAAATAGATAAATAAATATAACAATTAACTCATTAATCTTAGAGGAAATGCAAATTAAAACAACAGTGAGAAGTTACTACACACTCACTAGAATGGTCAAAATTTGTATGTATGGAAAGTATTTGGAAAAACTGGAACTCTCATACACTGCTTGTGGAAGTCTAAAATGCTACTACCAATTTGGATACCATTTTGGCTATTGCTTATAAAGTAAAACATAGACTATCCATAAAATTCCATGATTCACATTCTGAGTATGCATCTAAGTTTAAATAATATATAAGGTCTACCAGAAAGTTCTGTCTGTTTCTATCACAACAAGTTTCGACACATAAGCACATGTTTATTTGGCACATGTGTGCCTCTCTATTTTTATCACTTAATGTATACATACTGATGTAGCAAATTAACTAAAACAAAGTTGATTCACGTTAGTCTTATGTGTGAAGCGATAGTGTACCCTTGGCTACTGATAAAGTTTATTTACGCCACTGTAATTTTTACGAATTTCAACAAGGAAGAAATGCTACAGAAGCATGTCTGTCGCATCCACCATATTTCCTGGACTTAGTGCCCTCCGACAATCACTTGTTTTTGTCTTTACAAAATTTTCTGAAGGGCAAAAAATTCAAAAATGAAGAAGATATCAAACAAGCACTGGTTCAATTTTTCGCATCAAAAGATAAAACATTTTTCAAAAATAAGATATACAAATTGCCCTCACGCTGGCAAGAAATCATTAATAATAATGGCAATTATATTATTTAATAAAGTTTATTGATGGTAAAAAAATTTGTATTTTGTTTTATTCCAAAAACGGACAGAACTTTCCAGTAGACCTTATATATATTCTCACAAAACACATGTTCAGCCATTTTCTGTTTTGATGTTTCCACAGAGGAATGAGTTCCAGCTTCCTCCTCTGTCATTTTTCGCCTGGCATGTTTCCTATTATATATATGGAATAATATATATATATATTATTAAATATATATAAATATAATTTGCCATTATATATTTTCAATCAACTTTATTATGGTATAATTTCATAGTGCCTTTACTCATAATTGCCAAAAATTGGAAACAATTCAAATGTTTTTCACTAAATTGTAAATGCATAAATGTATATCCATCCATCCAATGGAATAGTAGTCAGGAATAAACAGGAATTACCAGTAGGTACTGATACATTCAATTATATGAATGAATTTCAGAAATGTTATGTTGTGCAAAATAGCTACATAAAACAGAATAAATTGTATGATTCACTTTATATGAAATTTTATAAGTGAAATAAATTCATACTCATAGAAGTATAGCAGTAGTTGTCTGGGGTCAGAGTTAGTGACGGATCAGTGGGATGGGGGTGACTAGAAAGATTAAAGTTGGAAAATTTTGGAGTGATGGAAATGTTTTCTATCTTGAGTATGGTACTAGTTATACAGATATATATGTTTGTCAAAACTCATGAATCTGTACACATAAAATGTATGTATTTAACTTTATGTAAATCATACCACAATAATGTTCATATAATTGAACATAACCAACATATACAGAAAAGTCCACCTAACAATCGTAGAATACATATTTGTCTCAGGTGCACATAGCATATTCTTTAAGATAGGCCATATATTATGCCACAGAACATATCATAATATGTTTGAAAGATTAAAATCATAAAAAGTATCATTATGATCACAATAGATTGAAACCAGAAATTGTTAACAAAAGGAGAGCTAGAAAATTCACAACTATGTAAAAATAAAAGAACACACTCAAATAGTCAATTAGTCAAAGAAGAAATCACAAGGGAAATTTAAAAATATAGAGAAATAAAAACAAAAATAAAGCATACCAAAATTTATGGGAAGCAGTAAAAGAAGTAAGAGGGAATTTTAAAGCTGTAAACACTCACATTTTTTAAAAAATCTCAAATCAGCACCTTAACTTTAAAATTTGAAGAAATAAGAAAAGAAGAATAAACTAAACCCAGAATTAACAGAACCATGGGTAAAATAAAGGATAGAAAGTAAGAGTAAAATAACAAAACCAAAAAGTATTTTGTTTTTTTTTTAAAGATCAACAAATTGACAATTTGTGGCTAAACTAAGATAAAAACAAAGAAAACTTCCCATGGCCAGATAGCTCAGTTGGTTAGAGCATTATCCCAAAGCACAGAGGTTGCCAGTTCGATTCCCAATCAGAGTACATACCTCTCTCTCTCTCTCTCTTATTCTATCTCTCTAAAATCAATAAGATAAACATTATAAAAAGAAGAATATTGGTAAAAGAAAGAAAGGAAGAAAACTCAAATTTCCAGATGAATTAGGAAGTAAAAAGAAATAAAAGACATCCAAATTGGGAAGAAAGTAAAACTATCTCTATTTACAGATACTATAATCTTATGTGTAGAAAACCCTGAAGATAACACATACATACAGTGTTAGAACTTATATACAAAGTTAACATTGTTGCACAACACAAGATCCATGCACAAATTAGTTGGGTTTCTATACATTAGCAAAGAACAATCCAAAGAGGAAATTAAGAAAGCAATTCCATTTACAATAGCATCTAAAATAATTAAATACTTAGTGATAAATTTAATTAAGGAAGCAAAAGACTTGTATATTAAAAACTGGAAAGCATTGTTAAAAGAAAAAATTTTTTTAGATTTTATTTATTCATTTTTAGATAGCAGAAAGGGAAAGTAAGAGAGAGAGAAGGAGGGGAGCAGAAAACATCAACTCCCATATGTGCCTTGACCAGGCAAGCCTAAGGGTTTCAAACCAGCTATCTCAGGTCGACGTTTTATCCGCTGCGCCACCACAGGTTAGGTGCTGGAAGAAATTAAAGACAAATAAATGAAAAGACATTCTATGTTCTTCTTAGATTGAAAGATTCAACATTGATACAATAACAACATTAACCAAAAAAAATCTACAAATGTAATGCAGTTCCTATCAAAATTTCAATAGCTTTTTATTTTTACATAAATAAAAAAATCAATCCTGGCCCTGGCCGGTTGGCTCAGTGGTAGAGTGTCGGCCTGGCGTGCAGGAGTCCCGGGTTTGATTCCTGGCCAGGGCACACAGAAGAAGCGCCCATCTGCTTCTCCACCCACCCCTCCTTCCTCTCTGTCTCTCTCTTCCCCTCCCGCAGCCGAGGCTCCATTGGAGCAAAAAGATGGCCTGGGCGCTGGAGATGGCTCCTTGGCCTCTGCCCCAGGCGCTAGAGTGGCTCTGGATGCGACAGAGCGATGCCCCGGATGGCCAGAGCATCACCCCCTGGTGGGCGTGCCGGGTGGATCCCGGTCGGGCGCATGCGGGAGTCTGTCTGACTGCCTCCGCGTTTCCAACTTCAGGAAAAAAAAAATCAATCCTAAAATTCATATGGAATCTCAAGAAACCTGAATAAGCAAAAATGGTCTGAACATAGTCAGAGGATGCCAACTTCCTGATTTCAAAACTTACTATAAGAGTACAGTGATCAGAACAGTCTGGTACTAGTGTACAGACAGAAATACAGACCAATGGAAAAGAATACAGAGCCCAGAAATAAATATGTGTGTGAATACACACTCACACCCACATATATGTATTTATACATACACATATATGTATGTATACATATGTGTATACATGTATACTTATACGGTTTTGACAAGGGTGCCAAGACCATTTAATGGAAAATGAACAGTCTTTTCAACAAATAGTCCTGAGAAAACTGTATATCCACATGCAGAAGAATGAATTACACCATATATCATATATAAAATTTACTTAAATTACTTTGCTCACACCATACACTAAAACAACTCAAAATAGGTCAAAGAGCTAAATCTATAAAACTTTCAGAAGAAAACATGTAGGAAAACTTCATGACTTTGAATTTGGCAATGATTTTTAAAATATGATACCAAAAGTATAGGTTATAAAAGAAAAAATGAATACATTAGACTTCATCAAATTTTTTTTAAAAATTTGTACATCAAGGGAGCCAACCAAGAGGGTAATAACCCAATCCATAGAATGGGAGAAAATATTTGCAAATCAATTAATTATAAAAGATTAATATCCAGAATATATAAAGAATTTCTAAAATTCAACAAGAAAACAAATGGAACAAATCAAAAGCAGGCAAAGGATTTGAGTAGACATTTCTCTAAAGAAGATACATAAATGATGAATAAATACATGAAAAGATGCTCAACATCATTAATCAGTAGGGGAATGCAAATGAAAACCACAATAAGAAAAATCTTTGTCCACCAATTAGAGTGATGTATTTGTCAGGGTTCTCTAAAGAAACAGAACCAATAGGATGTATAAGAGTGATTGATTGATTAATTGACCAATCAATTGATTAATTGATTTAAAGGAATTGGCTCTGGATGGTCAGTAGAATGGAGAGCCAGGGAAGAGTCCATACTGCAGTTCTAATACAAAGGCAGTGTGCTGTCAGACCTCTTTTCTTCAGAGGAAATCAGGCTTTTTCTGTTAAGATCTTCCACTGATTGGATAAAGCCCACCCACATTATGGAGGGTAATCTAATTTATTTAATGTTTACTGGTTTAAATTTTAATTTCATCTAAAAAATACTTCCAAAGAAACATAAAAAATAATGGTTAACCTAGGTAGTGTCATCTAGATAAGTTAACACTTAAAATTAACCATCACAGATAGCTGCTACAAAAAATATTAGGTGTTAACAAAGCTACAGAGAAATTAGAACATTTGTGCATTGCCTATGCGAATGTGAACCTATGGGTTCCGTCACTGTAGAAAACAGCATGGCAGTTCTTAAAAACAAAACAAAACTGAATTATCATAAGATGTAGCAATTCCCTTTTAAGGAATATACTCAGAAGAATTGAAAACATATAGTCACAAAGAAATTTGCACACCAGTGTTCATAGAAGCATTATTCACAACAGTCAAAGGTGAAAACAGTCAAAATGTCTATCAAAAGATGAATGAACAAATGTGATATATACATAAAATGAAATATTATTATCCTTCAAAAAGAATTAAAGTATGATACATGGTGTAACATAGATGAACCTCAAAAACAGTATACAGCGGTACCTTGAGATACAAGCAGACCAACATTTTTTTTTAAGATACGAGCTGCAACTCGGTTCGTATTTTTGTTCAAGATCTGAGCAAAATTCCAAGATACGAGTCGTGACTCGGGAAGCTGCCGCTAGTTGGCATATTGGCACACGGGTCCAGTATAGGCAGCACAACACCAACATCCCGTTCTTTCTCATGTGTTACCCACAGAATCAACTCAAATCTCGTGCACTGTACTCATTCTTGCATCATTTTTGCATTTTTTACTAACTTTTTTTGTGGGCTATCATGGAGCTGAAGAAAGTGAGTGTAAAGGACAGTGATGAGAAGAAGAAGAAGAGAATGATGTCAATAGAAGTAAAGCAAGTAATAATAGGGAAACATGAGCGTGGTGTACGAGTGATTGAACTGGCAAGGCTGTACGACTGCAATACATCCACAATTTGTACCATCCTTAAACTAAAGAATGCCATTAAAAGCACAAATCCAGAGAAAGGAACTACAACTCTGTCCCAATTAAGGACAAATATCCATGAAGAAATGGAAAAGATTCTGCTGGTGTGGGTGAAAGAGAAAGAGCTGGCAGGAGATACAGTGATGGAGACTGTAATATGCAAAAAGGCACGTATTATTTACAGCAACTTGAAGAAGAAAGAACCATCAATCTCAAAAGAGGCAGCAGAAGATACATTTAAGGCAATTCACAGCTGGTTTGAAATTTCAAGAAGAGATCTGGCATCCACTTGGTGGTGAGGCAGGGTGAAGCTGCAAGTGCTGATGTTTAGGCAGCTGAGGAGTACATCGCATGTTTTGCTGCACTTATCGCAAAGGAAGGCTACATCCCCCCAAAAGTGTTAAACTATGACGAAACAGGATTGTTTTGGGAAAATATGCCCTGGAGGACTTTCATCACTGCAGAGGAGAAGAAGCTGCCAGGCCATAAACCCATAAAGGACCGGCTCACCCTTGCATTGTGTGCAAATGCTAGCAGTGACTATAAAGTAAAGCCACTGCTAGTGTATCCTTCAGAAAATCCTCGAGCCTTTAAGACTCACAAATTCTTAAAGAAAAACTGCAGTTTATATGGTGCGCCAATGCTAGGGCATGGGTTACGTGGAAGTTTTTTATTGAATGGGTAAGTCTCATCTTTGGTCCAGCAGTGAAGAAATATCTTCAAGAAAATAAACTCCTGATGAAAGCATTACTAATCCTTGAAAATGCTCCAGCCCACCCACCTGGTCTTGAAGATGACATTCTCGATGAGTTCAAATTTGTGAAAGTCCTCTTCCTCCCACCCAACACGACTTCAATCTTGCAACCTATGGATCAGCAGGTCATTTCCAACTTTAAAAAGCTTTACACAAAGCACTTGTTCTGCTGCTGCTTTGAGGTGACTGAGAATACAAAATCTAACCCTTCGAGAGTTTTGGAAAGATCACTACAACATTGTGATATGTTTACGCATTATTGACTTGGCATGGCAAGAGGTTACAAGAAAAACCTTGAATTGGGCATGGAAAAAGTTATGGCCTGATGTAGTTGCAGACAGGGACTTCAAAGGATTTGAACCAGAGACCGAGACCAAGGTAGAAGCATTGGAGGAGATTGTATCTCTCGGAAAGTCAATGGGTCTGGAGGTAGATGAGGGTGATGTAAACAAGCTCGTTGAGGAATGTGAGGAGGAACTCTCAACTGAGGAGTTGAAGGAGCTACAGATGATGCAACATACAGAGCTTCTACAAGAGATTAGTAGTGAGGAGGAGGTAGAGTCGGAGGAAGTGATTTCTACAAGTGAAATTAAAGACATGCTGGCAATGTGGGAGAAGCTTTCAAGTTTCATTGAAAAGAAACACCCAGAAAAAGTTTCAACTGGTCATGCTTCAGCACTTTTTAATGACACTTGTCACATTTCTGTAACATTTTAAAAGGCAGGCAAAAGCAAACCTCTTTGGATAGATTTTTTATTCAAAGGTCCTGCAAGTGAAAGTGCCGAAAGTGCGACCAAAAAGGCAAAAACAGGTGATGATTAAATAAAAAATACGTAAAATTAAGCTTAGGTTAAGTTTAAAGTTAAGAAAGTGCATTTTTTTTTTACAAATAAGTTTTTGTGGTTTCATTTTAAGTAAAGAAAGTGCAGTTTTAGTTTTGTTTAAAGTAAAGAAAATGCAGTTTTAGTTTACATTTAGTGTTAAGAAAGTGCAGTTTTAGTTTACGTGTCTACAGTGCCTGCATCCCTTCCTCCCTCCCTCCTCTTCTGCCATTCACCTCCGTTAGCCACACTCGTCTGTCTCCAAGGTAAGAATACAGTACTAAATAACACTTTTTTCTTTTATTTCATATATTTTGTTATGCATTGGTAAAGTATACATGTGTGTTTCTTAATTAAAAACATGTTTTTTTCATAATTTAGGATGGTTTGGGGATGTTTCACAGGGCTGGAATGGATGAAATCTATTTCAGTTATTTTAAATGGGAGAAATTTGTTTGATATATGAGTTGACTGACTTATGAGCTCCGTTACAGAATGAATTAAACTTGTATCTCAAGGTAGCACTGTACTAAGTAATATAACCATGCACAAATGACAAATACTATGTAATTCTAGTTAAATGAGGTACTAAAACATAGAAACAGTAGTCCCAGAGGTTGAAGGAATGATGGTAATGGGAAGTTATTGTTTTGTGGGACAAAGTTTCAGTTTGGGATGATGAATAAATTCTAGAGATGGATGGTGGTAATGCTTGTACAACAATATTCATGTACTGTGTGCTACTAGTTATACACTTTAAAATAGTTCAAATCATTCATTTTATGTTATGTAGATTTCATCAACATAAAAAGAGAAAACATTACAACTTGTATGACCCTTGAAAATATTATGCTAGTGAAAAAAGCCAGACTCAAAAGACCACATACTGTACAACTGCATTAAGATGAAATGTTTACAACAGGCAAATCCATGGAGATAGAAGGTACATCAGTTGCTGCACAGGCCTGGGAGAGATGGTGGAATTAGGGAGCAATGACTAATGGGGATGGAATTTCTTTCTGGGTAAATGAAAATGTTCTAAAATTGATTGCACTGTTGATTGCACAACTCTGTGATTATAGTAAGAAACATTGAATTGTATCATTAATGAGTAATTATATGGTATGTGAATTATAAATCAATAAAGATGTTTTTAAAATAATGATAATACAAGGCACCTACAATCAGGATAATAAAAGATATCTAAGAATATTTTGGTGAAAATTATGAAACTATTTAATGTAATTAAAGATGACAGAAATAATAAAATTTATCTTGTTTATGCAGAGAATACATGAATATCATAAAATATTACTTCAATGCAATTCCAATCAAAATAAAAATAGGATTTTTCTTGGAACTTGAGAACATAATCCTAGAATTTATGTGGCAAAGCAAAAAATAAGAACACTACTAAAGAACAGAAAATAAAAACACTTCTACCAAATAACAAAACTTTTTGGGAGACATGTAGTATTGGATCAGGGCTAGATGGGTAAATAGTTGGATCATATTAGAAAGAAAGGAAGAAGAGAAGGAAGGAAGGAAGGAAGGAAGGAAGGAAGGAAGGAAGGAAGGAAGGAAGGAAGGAAGGAAGGAAGGAAGGAAGATAGGAAGGAAGATAGTTAAGGATGAGGGAATAGAAGGATAGAGATAGATATGTGAAAGAGATGACATTGCAAGTAAATGAAAAGGGAATGCCATTCACTATTTGATGAGATAGTGCTGAGAGAAATGTTTATCCATTTTAGATACGAAATATACTTGTATATTTAATTGAGATACAAAACCACATGCCACACACAAAGCAAATTCACAGTGAATTAAATACTTAAATGTGAAATGCAAAACTTTATGATCTCAGGTAAAAATGGATTTCTTTACAAATATACAAATGAAAATTACATAAGGAAAGAGACTGGTGTGTTTCATTGCATTAAAATTAAGATGTTATGTTCATCAAACACACAACATGTATAAAGACAAGTCAAAAAAATTTAAGAAGATACTTGTAACATATGTAACTGTGAAAGGATTGATAGACATAATGAATAATCCCCATGATTTAATATAGAAAAAAAACCAAAAAACACAGACGACCCAATAGAAAAATGGGCTAGCTATGTGAACAGAGTTTCACATTTAAAAAAAAAGTTCAAAAATCATATAAGAGATGCTGATTTTCATTAGTAATAAAAGAATTGAAAATAGAAACCACACGAAATAGTTTTATATCTTTCAGACTTCAAAAGTAAAATCCTGAGCCCGCCAAGTGTTTTCTAAGATATAAAGTAATGAGAACTGTCACATACTACTCTTAGAATTCAAAATTGGAAAGCCACTTTGGAAAATAATTTGGCATTATCTTGCAAATTCAAAATGCACAGGCTTAGGAAACCCACTCTTACGTATACACTATAGAAAAATTTCTGAACGTGAGTGCCAAGGGACATGTACAGAATTGTTTCACTACTTTTTGCAATAGTCAGAGACAAGAAACGACCTGAAGGCACATCAGCAGAACAGATAAATTATTGCACACTACATATGAATAAAAAGAATCAATGCCGGCAGCACTAATAAACATGGACGATTTTGGAATCCTAATGTTGAGGGAAAAGACAAAGTCATAGACAGTTGCATACAATATGTTACTGTTTATAAGTTAAAAAAAATGAAACTAAATAAGACATTGCTAGTGATTTGTTTTGTGCATGCAGGTGTGTTAGCCACTTGGAACTACTCCTCCCAAATAAAACTGGGGCTTTATTTTCAAAGTAAGCATATGCTATTTGGAACAAAGAAATGAAATGGAAGCCACTCTACTAGGAAGTTTTTTAAAGTGAGATACAGTGGCAGACAGATGTAGAGAAGCTTAGACAGCCCTACCATGGTCTTGCTCTTCTGTTTCATTCCTAGTTTATCTTTTTGACTAATGGCCTTCATCAACAGCAAGCTCAAGTCCATCACCAAGTACTTGGCTGTGGTCTTACAGAGTAGCAGTTTCCAATAATGAAACAACTTTTGCAGAAATGGCAGTTTCCACAGAACTCTCCACTAAATCTTCTTGTATGGTACAACCTTGGCAGCCACACGTGCTCAATTTCTTAAATTTTCCCATAGTCTCCGACTTGTCCACCCTTATTGGTTCAGGTGAATGTAAGTTCTGATTACTATGATGAATCAATTATTGACATTGGATTAGTTTGCTAGGGCTGCCACAACACACTTTCTCAGGCTGGGTGGCTTGAACAATAGAAATATTTTCTTACAGTTCAGTCTATAATATTCATTATACTTATTGTGGTCTTGTTTTCCTGATACATCTACACATATAATAAGTCTAGTAGAAGCAATGAAATTATAAATGAGAATAATTTATTACAACCCTAACAGCATCTATAGTTAAATTAAATTTTTTCCATTGTTTTTAGAGAGAGAGAAGGGGTGGAAAGAGAGAGAGGGAAGCATCAACTCATTGTTCCAATTAGTTGTTCCATTTAGTTGTGCACTCATTGGCTGCTTCTTGTATGTGCCCTGACTGGGGATCAAACCCACAACCTCCACATGCCAGGACAACGTTCTATCCGCTGAGCAACCAGACAAGGCCTAAACATTTCTTTAATGACTTAGACAAGCTATGAATTAACTGCCAACATTTTAAAATTAGGAAATTTTACACAACAATCTAGACTTCTGACCTCTAGAAGTCTAGACTTGGAAGAGCTAGTAATGTTGACCACACGTGTAGGAGGCCCATTCCAGCTCTTGACAACCTCTGCCACACTATGTTGTCATACATTCAGCCAGCTTCCTTTCATTTATTTTACCTGTTTCTTCACTGTGGGCATTTGAGCTGGTGACCATGGTCCCCAGTAAGAAAAGGGGTCCTTGGGTTACGACACAGTTCTGTTCCTATGATAGTGATATAACCTGAATTTTGGTGTAAGTTGAAACACATCCTAGCCTAACACAAATGGAACACTTGCACTTTTAACAATCCAAAATGATGTAGATAAGGGTTCTGGGGGATGCCTATTGCCTCACTTATGTGTCGCATTGCTGCGTATTCTTCTGCCATGTATAACCAAACTATTAATAGTTCCCACATAATCTGTAAGTATGATGCTAACAGCTTAAGCTGAAACACTCACATCTCAATTTTTTTAAGTTTTTATGGGAGTGAGCACTGTAAACTTGAAACATCATATATTGGGACTGTCATAACCCAAGGACTCCCCCCGTATATGTGTGTGTGTGTGTGTGTGTGTGTGTGTATATATATATTTTTTTCAGTCTACTTGACCTCAAGACACTCGATATGTTCACTCTCCAGATCCCTACCCTCATGAGAAAATACAGTTGATTCAAGTAATTTAAATTAAGGGATGAACAATTTACAACAGATTAATGCTCAGCTCTCCAAGAAATATTTTCACATGTAAAGAGGTTACTTGGAGAACGAAGGACACTATGCTATACACACTGCTGCTCTCTGTGATTTCCTTTCCAAACACTCAACTCACTGGTCATTATTTGGTTAATGTTATTTTCCATAGTAGATAATAAATTCCATGAAGACAGAAACCATGTCTATTTTTTCTTTTCTTGTTCATACCACTTAATTTTATTATATCTTATATTATTTGCTTTCTTTTTATTAAATTTATTAGGGTGACATTGGTTAATAAAATTATATAGGATTCAAGTGCACAATTTTATGGCACATCATCTGTATATTTCATTGTGTGTTCACCACTCAAATTCAAATCTCCTTCCGTCACTATACCTTTGACCTCCTTGACCCTTTACTACCTACTCATCCCCTTTCATACTTGTGACACTCCTATCTTCTCAGGAGTAGCTCAATGTATGTCACTAAGTAAGCCCTGGATAAATATTTTTGAATAAATGAAGGAGTAAAAAAGTATATCTCTGCTTTTCTTAGTGATTTTGGTTTCAGGGAAGCCAATGTTTTAGCTCTGTGCTGGCCAGATAAACTTTGTTTGATGGAAGCTACCCCAAAACACCAATTCTATGGACTCGGTCTTGTGCCCTTATGTCATCTACTGATAACTGCCTTGGTCCAGGTTTAAATAACATAATCTTCCACCAGATCACAGAAGTTATATCTTTTAGTAACGAGAATCTAAGAACATATATTTAAATAAAAAGTAAAAGGCATTCTAATGATTTAGTGACCATTTCCAGCTTTTCCTTTAAAAAGTATGTGTAAGAGAAAAAGGGAAGGTGGAGGAGAGAGAGAGACAGAGAGAGAGAGAGAGAGAGAGAGAGAGAGATATTCTGTCCCCTGTGCTATTTAACACCTAAACACAATACAAAGGAGAGATAAGGTCCACCAAACTAGAGACTAGGGAGCAAAGCAAAGACAATTTTCAAGAACCAGAGAGAAGGTTTAGAACAGGGCTTGTAAATATTAGAAGATGTACATTTAAAAGTTTGGCTGAAGTCTACATGCAACTTGAACAATCTATTGATTTTGTGCTTCAACAAATTAAATCAAAATTGCATTTCTCATTTTAAAATGTCTTTTTCCATTATCAAAACAAACATGACTATAACTAGTTGTCCCAGTAGAGCCCAAGCTCTACGTCTATCAGGCATCCCTGATTTGACTTCCTCATGCAGTGGGACACTGTTGCTGCTTATCAGCAGGGCTGGCAGCCTCTTTAAAACTATTCTTGAGGTGGCTATGAGGATTCTACTTACCAGTGCCCACACTAACTACCACCAGAGGAAAGACATGGGATTGACACACAAGTTAGTTGCAAGAATCACACAGCCAGTTTATTACTCACAAATACATTTGGTCATGCCTAGGTACAGCTTAAGGGGGCCCCCTTGGCATGCTTCTCTCAGCTGTCCTTGGTCAAAGCGGTTGGAGACAATCTACATTCACGTTGAAGTCTGGGCAACTACCACAGCAGGGAGGCCCCTTAGCTTTAATACCTTTTCTGGCCAATGCCTTCTAACAGGTGTCAACCTACAGAATTATCACCTCAAACCATCTTTTTGGGAGTTCCTCACAGGAAGCCCTTTTTATGTTAATCTATTGAAATGTTACCTCGACCCACTTTTAAGATGTTCCTAAAGAAGCTTCTTCTTTATGTTAATTTACAGAGTTATGACACCAAACCACTTCTTATCTATGTATATCTTCACACACATACTAACTGGGCCCTGCTTGAAAATCAGAGTCTGTTTATCACATCTGCACACAGTATATTAATTCCTATCCAGACAGTATAACTTTATTTAATTTCCTTAATTAATTTTAATATTATATCTTAATTACTTTTATATATTTCCATATTTTTTATATTTCTATATATTTAATTACTATAACATTATATCACTACAATACTTTTTATCTATTACAGGTTGGTATAATATAATTTACAGATTGGGCTCAGGAAGCAAGATTAGAATAGTGAACTATTTTAAGACACCTGAAGATTGTATTTGAGACCAAAGGTCCTTCATATATTTATCATTATTGGAACAATTCAGAGTGCATACTAAATTTGCCTCTCTCTCTTTTTTTGTTTTATTGAGTATAATTGACAAATAAAATTACAAGATATTTAAAGTATACAAAGTGATGATTTGATATATGTATACACTGTAAAAGGAGTCCCCTCCATCCAGTTAATTAACACATTCATTACTTAACATATTCACCTTTTTATGGTGAGAATGTTTAAATTCTATTTTTAAGCAAGTTACAAGGATACAGTACAGTATTACCAACTTTAGTCCCCATGTTCTATATTAGATCCTTAAAACTTCTTGACCTTATAGTTAAAAGTTTGTATTATTTCACCAACATCTTCTTACATTCCTTACCCCTCAGTCACTGGTAGCCACTTTTCTACTGCTTCATTGAATTTAACTTTTTTTTTGATAGATGCCACATATAAATGATACAATGCAACATTTGTCTTTCTCTGTCTGGCTTATTTCAATTATCACAATGCCTTCCAGTTTTCTCTAGATTATTGTAAATGGCAAGATTTCTTTTTTTAAAAAAACCTGAACAATATTCCATTGTTATATGTATATATAGATGATGATGATGATGAAGATAGATAGGCCCCGGCCAGTTGGCTCAGTGGTAGAGTGTCGGCCTGGCATGCAGGAATCCCGGGTTTGATTCCCGGCCAGGGCACACAGGAGAAGCACCCATCTGCTTCTCCACCCCTCCCCCTCTCCTTCCTCTCTGTCACTCTCTTCCCCTCCCGCAGCCAGGGCTCCATTGGAGCAAAGTTGGCCCGGGAGCTGAGGATGGCTCCATGGCCTCTGCCTCAGGCGCTAGGATGGCTCTGGTTGCAAGAGAGCAACGCCCCAGATGGGCAGAGAATCACCCCCTGGTGGGTGTGCCAGGTGAATCCCGGTCAGGCACATGCGGGAGTCTGTCTGACTGCCTCCCCGTTTCCAACTTCAGAAAAATACAAAAAAAAAAAAAAGATAGGTAGATAGATAGATAGATAGATAGATAGATAGATAGATGATAGATAGATAGATAGATAGATAGATAGATAGATAGATAGATAGATAGATAGATTATGTTTCCTTGATCCATTTTTCTATTTCCAGACACTTTGGTTGTTTCCATACTTTGGCTATTGCAACTAATACTGCTCTAAACATTTGAGCCCAGACATATCTTTGAGATAGTAGTTTTGTTTCCTTTGGATATATATACTCAGAAATGGAATTGCTGAATCATAGGATAGTTTTCTTTAATTTTCTGAGAAACCTCCATACTGTTTCCATAGAGGCTGGATCAGTTTATATTCCCACAAACAGGGCACAAAGTAACCTATGGAATGGGAAAAATGGGGGGATGGAGGTAGAAGAGGGTAAAGTGGGAATAAATGGTGATGGAGGGAGACTTGACTTGAGGTGGTGAACACACAGTACAATACACATGTGATGTGTTATAGAATTGTACCACTGAAACTTATATAAATTTTATTAAGCGATGTCATCCTAATAAAATTCAGTTTAAAATTTGCAAGCCACATATCCATTAAGGGTTTAATATCCAAAATATTAAAGAGCTCATACAACCCAACAGCAAAAAAAATTTTTTTAAATAATCTAACAAATAACCCAATTAAGAAATGGGCAAGGGACTTGAATAGATATTATTCCAAAGAAAACATATAAATTGCCAATAGAAACATAAAAAGGTGTTTAGTGTCACTAAATTGTCAGGGAAATGCAAATTAAAACCACAATGAGACATTACCTCACACCTGTCAGAATAACTATTATCAAGAAGAAAAGAGATAACAAATTCTGACAATGATGTGGATAAAAGAGAACCTTTGTCCACTGAATTGGCTTCTCTTTTAAGATAAGTCACAAGTACTAGGTTGGTTACACATTTTCTTAGCAAAAGCCCAATATAGCAGTAAGAATTAACAATGTGTGATCATTTCTGTCTACTTCTCAGCAAAGATACCAAAAAGGCAATGTGTCAAAGGCTAACTGAAGTTATTTTCATGTTTTCTCCTCAGGGGAAAAAAAACCTTTTATTTAAATTTCAGTACACACATATAATAGAACCACTTATTTTATATTATGATAAAGTCTCAACACTTGGTTTCAAGTGTTAGCTTCACCGTTTGTTAGCCTTAAACTGAAATAATTTAGCTTAACTAATCATTGATTAGAAGTTTGGGGATACAAGGAAGATGTTGCAGAGAGCTTCCACAGCTAAGAGCTTTGGACAAAAGGAGGTATCATAAGACAAAAGCTAAACTGCTGTAACAAAGAGATCCAAAAATGCAATGGGTAACACAAGATATAAATTCATTTTTCACATGAGAAATATCTCATGTAAAAAAATCCTGGGTGGGTAAAAGGACTCTGCTTCACAAATTGATCCTAGGATCCTGGATTAGCAGGAAATTTCTGCCATCCTCAGTAAGTGCTTGCAAATATCATTACTTCAACCAGTTAGCATAAGAAAAAGAGGTAGTAATCCCAGGAAAATATTCACTTAAAAAAAGATGACAGTTAGAGGGCCAGCAAGATGGTGATGGAAGAGGTGAACATACCAAATTTCACCTCCCAGAACCAAAGTGAATTACAACTTAATTTTAAGAACAATCATATGGAGAAACCAACTTTAAACTAAGAGGACTCTTTAACCAAGGATCACTGAAGAAGCCACACTGAGACTGGTAGGAAAAGCAGAAACGCAGAGAGGCCTTCCCAGATCTTGGGAGCGAACGGCAGCCTCGAGAGACTCATGTGGCAGAAAGTGAGTTTAGCAGAGAGGGGAAGGTCCTGGGCCCCAGGAACAAAGCCCCACCCTGCAGCCCCAGATCCTAGAAGAGGTGTATGGACCATATTAAGCTGCAAAACAAGCCAGGATACTGTTTGCAAGAAAGAGACAGATTTCTCAGACCCAGGATTCTTCTTAAAGGCACTGTGCAGAAAACCTCTCTCACAACCACCAACCCGGGGCTCCAGGGGATGGGGAGAGAGGAGAGGACCAGAATAGCAGGAACAGAGTGTAATCTAGAAGGCACAGGGAGAAACGCTTTGAGTGACAGCCACCCTAACCCCTGGGCTGAGTCACTCCTCAAATTTAAAGTGACTATTTTCCATGGAACCACCAATACCAACAAAGGGTAGCAGGTCACCAGCCAAAGAGAAGCTATCCTGCTGCACACAGAGAAGAGTCACTTAGAATCAAGGAGCCATCAGGGATACAGTGTAGAGTGCTAAAGTCTAAGCTGCATGGCCCCCGAACACATTGCTGAGTGCTTGCTGGCAGTGGGACACAGAAACATGGTTCTGTGGGTGGGGGCAGAAGCCAGAGGCTGACTGTAGCTGTGGCCCAGGCACTAGCGCAGTCCTGCCCATGGGGGAGGAAGCCGAGACTGGCTGCGAATGAGACCCTGTATGAGTGTAATCTCATCAGTGGGAGAGGAGGCTGAGGGCAGCTGCAGTGGCAGAAGGGGCACATGAAAGCAGTCCAACCTGTAGCTGCAGACTGGGCAAGCAAGAGTATTTGCACTTGCAGTCTTTCCCTCAGGGGCAAGGTGAAAGCCAAGGAACTGGCTGAGACCTGTGGCTGAATGCAGGACTGCAGCCCCGCCCATGAGGCCAAAGCTTGTGGTTCCAGCATGCCAGTGCAATTCCGCCCGCCAGGGAGTGGCGAAAGCTGAGGCTAGTCAATGTTTATAGCCCAGACTCAGGAGCACAGTCCTGCCCACAGGGGCGGCGTGGAGGTAGGGGGCCGGCCAGGGCTTGCAGCCCAGGCACACGAGAGCAGTCCAGCACTAGGAGGATGTGTGGAGGCTAGCTGGCCAAGGCTTGCAGCCAGGGCAATTGAATACACTCCTGCCCATGGAGATGAGGTGGAAACCACAGTAACAGCTGCAGCGTGCCAGCAATGGCAACACCAGTGCTCGAATGCCAGAGGCAGTGGCGGAGGAAGTGGTGGGTCTGCGGAGAGAACACACCTATGGGACAGAGAGAATACACCCATCAGATTCCTGTGGCCACACCCTTCATATACATAGACAAAATGGGAAGGCAGAGAAATGAAACCTAAATGAATCAAAAGAAATCCCCAGACAAGATCTGAATGTGTTGGAAATAACCAAATTACCAGACGCAGAGTTTAAAATAATGATTGTTAGGATGCTCTAAGATCTTAGAGGTACAATGGATGGACATAAAGAGCACCTAAATAAAGAGATCGCAAGTATTAAAAAGAACATTGAAATAATAAAAAAGTATCACTCGGAAATGACAAATACAATAGCAGAAATGAAGACCACACTGGAAGAAATTAAAAGCAAGATGGATGAATCTGAATATCAAATCAATGAGTTAGAGGACAAGATAAACAAAAGCATGGAAACTAAGCAGCAAAAAGAAAAGAGGCTCAAAAAGTCTCAGGAAACTCTACAAGAGCTCTGTGACAACATGAAGAGAAACAATATCCATATCGTAGGAGTTCCTGAAGGAGAAGAGAAAGAACAAAGGATAGAGAATATGATTGAAGAAATCATAGCTGAAAACTTCCCTAATTTAATGAAGAAAAAAGTCACACAAGTTGAAAAAGCCCAGAGAGTTCCATTAAGGATGAACCCAAAAAGGCCAACACCAAGACACATCATAATTAAAATACAAAAATTAAGAGATAATGAAAGAATACTAAAAGCTGTAAGAGAAAAGCAGTCTATTACCTACAAAGGAGCCCCCATAAGGATGACATATGATTTCTCAACAGAAACATTAGAGGCCAGAAGGGAATGGCAAGAAATTTTCAAAGTAATGAAAAACAAGAGCCTACAACAAAGACATCTCTATCCAGCAAGGCTATCATTTAATATTGAAGGAGAAATAAAAACCTTCCCAGATAAAAAACAACAACAAAAAAACCTCAAGGACTTCATTACAACCAAACCAATGCTACAAGAAATGTTAAGGGGCCTGCTATAAACAGAACAAAGGGGGAAAGAAATTTAGTAAAGGAGGAATGTAGATTTTAAGAATAAAATGGCAATAAACAACTACATAGCAATAATAACCTAAATGTAAATGGATTAAATTCTCCAATCAAAACACAAAGGGTAGCTGCATGGAAAAGAAAATAGGACCATATGTGTGTATGTATATATATATATATATATATATATATATATATATATATATATATATATATATATATATACACACATACATATATATATATACACACACACTCTCTCTCTCTCTCTCTCTCTCTCTCTACAAGAGACACACCTCAAAACAAAAAATACACATAGAGTGAAAGTAAAGGAATGGAAAATAATATTGCATGCAAATGGAAATAAAAAAAGAAAGCTGGGGTAGCAATACTTATATCTGAAAAAACAGACTTTAAATCAAAGGGATAAAGATGGTCACTACCTAATGATAAAGGGAGCAATCCAACAGAAAGAGATAACCATTATAAATATCTATGCACCTAATATAGGAGCACCTAAATATATAAAGCAGATTTTGATGGGCATAAAGGGTGAGATCAACAGCAATACTATAATAGTTGGAGATATTAATACCCCACTAACATCACTAGATCGATACTCAAGAAAGAAAATTAACAAAGAAACAGCAGAGTTAAAGGACACACTACATCAACTGGATTTAATAGATATCTTCAGAACTTTTCACCCTAAAGCAGCAGAATATACATTCTTTTCAAGTGCTCATGGTACATTCTCTAGGATAGACCACATGTTTAGAGCACAAAAGCAGTCTCAACAAATTTAAGAGATTGAAATCATATCAAGCTTCTTCTTGGATCACAATAGCATGAAAGTAGAAATCAACTACAATAGAAAAACTGAAAAACATTCAAACACTTGGAAATGAAATGGCATGTTATTAAATAACAAATGGGTTAATAATGAGATCAAGGAAGAAATAAAAAATTTCCTTGAAACAAATGAAAACGAACATACAATTCAAAATTTATGGGACACAGCAAAAGCAGTCCTGAGATGGAAGTTCTTAGCACTACAGGCATACCTTAAGAAGCTAGAAGAAGCTCAAATAAACAATTTAACCCTGCATCACTAAAAGAAGAACAGAAAGTAAAACCCAGAGTAAGTAAAAGGAAAGAAATAATAAAGATCAGAGCGGAAATTAATGACATAGAAGATAAAAAAAACAATATAGAGGGTCAATGAAACCAAGAGTTGGTTCTTTGAAAAGGTAAACAAAATTGATGAACCTTTAACCAGACTGATCAAGAAAAAAAGAGAGAGGACTCAAATAAAGAAAATTAGAAATGAGAGAGAAGTTACAACTGACACAGCAGAAATACCAAGGATTGTAACAAAATACTATGAAGAACTGTATGCCATAAAATTAGACAACCTAGGCAAAATGGACAAATTCCTAAAAACATGAATATAGAAGAATCGGAAAACCTAGAGTCTGATTTCATCAAATTAGATTGAAACAGTTATCAAAAAAATCCCAACAAACAAAAGTCCTGGGCCAGATGGCTCCACCGGCAAATTTTACCAAATAGTCAAAGAACAACTAACTCCTATCCTTCTCAAGCTATTTTAAAAAATTCAAGAGGAGGGAAGACTTCCAAACTCCTCTTATGAGGCAAGCATAATACTGATTCCAAAACCAGGGAAAGACATTACAAAGAAAGAAAACTATAGATCAATATCTCTGATGAACTTAGATGCTAAAATTCTCAACAATATATTAGCAAACCGGATCCAGCAATACATAAAAAAAAAAATCATATATCATGATCAGGTGGGATTTATTCTAGGGAGACGATGCTGGTACAATATCCACAAATCAATCAATGTGAATCAACACATAAACAAAAGAAAGGATAAAAATCACATGATAATATCAGTAGATACAGAAAAAGCATTTGATAAATCCAGCACTCATTTATGATCAAAACTCTCAGCAAAGTGGGGATACAGGGATTATATCTCAACATGGTAAAGGCCATCTATGACAAACCCAAAGCCAACATCATAATCAATGGGCAAAAATTAAAAGAAATTCCCTTAAGATCAGGAACAAGGCAGTGGTGACCCCTTTCATCACTCTTATTTAACATAGTTCTGGAAGTCCTAGCCACAGCAATAAGACAAGAAGAAGGGATAGAAGGCATCCAAATTGGAAAAGAAGAAGTAAAACTATCATTATTTGCTGATGATATGATACTATACCTAGAAAACCCTGAAGTCTCAGTCAAAAAACTACTGGACTTGATAAATGAATTCAGCAAGGTGGCAGGATATAAAATCAATATTCAGAAATGAGTGGCATTTTTATACACCAAAAATGAACTGCTGAAAGAGAAGTTAAGAAAACAATCCCCTACATTATTGTAACAACAACAACTAAAAAAAGTAAATAAAGCAAGCACGTAGGAGTAAATTTAACCAAAGAGGTTAAAGTTGTACTCTGAAAATCATAAAACATTGTTAAAGAAAATCAAGGAACACACAAACAAATAGAAGCATATACCGTGTTCATGGATAGGAATAATAAACATCATTAAAATGTCTATATTACCCAAAGTAATCTATAAATTCAATGCAGTTCTTACTAAAATACCAATGATATACTTCAAATATATAGAACAAATATTCTGAAAATTTACATGGAACCAAAAAAGAACACGAATAGCCTCAGCAATACTGAAAAAGAAGAATAAAGTGGGGAGTATCACACTTCCTGATATTAAGTTATACTATAAAACCATCGTACTCAAAACAGCCTAGTACTGGCATAAGAACAGGCATAGAGATCAATGGAACAGAACAGAGAACCCAGAAATAAACCCACACCTATATGGACAATTGATATTTGACGAAGGAGGTAAGAGCATACAATGGAGTAAAGACAGTATCTTTAACAAATGGTGTTGGAAAAATTAGACAGGTACTTGCACAAAAATAAAATTGGATCACCAACTTACACCAGTCACAAAAGTAAACTCAAAATCGATAAAAAACTTAAATGTAAGTCATGAAACCATAAACATCTTGAAAGAAAACATAGACAGTAAACTTCAATATCTCTCATAGCAATATTTTTGCTGACTTATCTCCATGGGCAAGTGAAATAAAGGACAGGATGAACAAATGGGACTATATGAAACTAAAAATATTTTGCACAGCAAAAGACACCATTAACAAAAAAAAAAAAAAAAAACCCACACAATGGGAGAATATATTTGCCAATACGTCTGATAAGGGGTTAATTACCAAAATTTATAAAGAACTTGTAAAACTCAACACCAGGTAGGTAAACAATCCAATCAAAAAATGGGCAAAGAAATGAATAGGTACTTCTTCAAAGAGGACATACAGATGGCCAATAGGCATATGAAAAAATGTTCAACATTAGAAATCACTAGAGAAATGCAAATTAAAACCACAATGAGATACCACCTCACACCTGTCAGAATGGTGCTCATTAACAAATCAACACACAATAAGTGCTGGAGAGGGTGCAGAGGAAAGGGAACCCTCCTGCACTGCTGGTAGGAATGCAGACTGATGCAGCCACTGTGGAAACAGTATGGAGATTACTCAAAAAATTAAAAATGGAACTGCCCTTTGACCCAGGTATCCCACTATTAGTTATATAATCTATGAATACCAAATCACTGATTCAAAAGAAGAAATGCACTCCCATGTTTATTGCAGCATTGTGTCACCTATTTGCTGTTACATTTTGGAAAAGTTACTGAACTGATCAAAGCTTTGAACTCATTTCCTTACCCAGTGATGAGCTGGTAGGTATTTAACAACTGGCTGGAAAGCATAAATAGGTAAGTATTTGTAGGCTAACATGCTGTTAATACTCCCACTGTGGCCAATTTTCAACTATTAACATGATATTACTGAACACAAATTTGGGAAAAGATGCACAAAATGGGTCCTTGCAAGCTGATGTACATTATTGCACTGACCTCATTTCCCTCAACCCACGTCCCTGGATTGTTTTAAGAATCAAACAGAAAAAATCCTTTGGAAATGTAAAGTATCTGTGAATGAGAGAAGTGATCATTATTACACAAAGAAACTTATTCCAAGATAGGAAAGTTGTTAAAAATTTCATTCTTCAACTAAACCAAATTGAACACAAAACATTTTGAACGAATGGTTTGAACTGTGCTGTCTTGAGCCTAACAGAATGATTTTAATCTTTCTTTCACATGGTAGCCATTCAATATCTGAAGGCAGCCATCCTATTTCCCCTGACTTCTATTTTCCTATTTCTAAGCTCTAAGAGTTACTTAAATGACAATACTATTCCAATTATTTGGATTACATCGGTAGACCATGAGAAATTTTTAAATACTCCTTCATCTGACAATGCAGAATTACTGAGCAGATGCATTTATTGCATGTGAATTACTCACGTGCCCTCTAAACCGGAATACAATTTGCAGCTTTTTACACATTTGAATATACCCTTTGAACAAGATGTGTGAAAAACAAATACTTTTCCATTGAATGGTGTCCCTGGGACTTCCATCATAATTTCAGAGATGAATCCAGACAGAAATAGAGATTGAATCTATATTTAATCAAAATCTTAGTATAAAATCCTGACATTCAGTTCAGGGAGCAATATGTCTTTGTCAGAGGCATTTTGTTTCCTGCAGTAGCTTGAGCAAAAGAACAATGTACTCCCCTGCTATCTGGCACACTGCTTCAAGGCACATGCTTAGAGTGAGTATGAATCAAGGAGAAAGAATATGCTTACCAATGTTGTAAAAAGTTTATATCCATCAAGTGGCAAACTTTGAAACAGTAACCTTAGAATGCTCTGTCCTGGGTCTGATCTGTACAATACTGTTGACCAATCCTTTGAAAGTTATATTTGTCCTTTATTTCTCTCTCCCTAACCTCCACATAAGTGGGATATAAAGCTGAGATTTTTGAACATAAATAGAAGTTAAGTGGTTACCAGGGAGAGAGGGTGGAAGGAGCAGAGAAAAGAGAGACGGAAAAAAGACAGTGACAGAAAATGATTTGACTTTGGGTGATGAGCACACGACACAATCAATGGTTCAAATGCTATAGAAATGTTTACTGAAACCCTATGTACCTTTATTGATCCAGGCCACCCCATTAAACTTAATTTATAAATAAATAATTTTTTTTAAAAAAAAGTTAAAAAAAATATTGTGGTCTCTCAATGACCTTGAAGAATCATTTTGTTCTGGGCCCACTGTACTTAGTAAGTGTGATCTCTTGACCTCCACATGTGAATTCAGAACCACACAGGACCCAGAGAACTCCCCATGATGAGAAGATGGAGCTGAGGGTGTAAGAAGACCAAAGCAGCTAGACAGGACAGAATATCAGAGTGGAAGAACTGCAGAAAGAAAACTCAAGACAGCTCAGAGAGCCGTTTGTTAGTATTTAGCTGAGAGCTGTTATCAGTTCATGCATGTGAAGAATCTACCTGAGATGGAAGAAATAACTGTTCTTAAGTATTAGAGGTAATGGTGACTGGTATTTACACAAGGATAATAATAATGTTTGTTCTTACCAAAGAGATGAGAAAACTTCATGATTCATGAGACATTAGGTTGAATACACATAAAGATCTTGCTTCAGTAACTAGGATAATTAACCCTAGACTGAACACCTATCTAACAAAGCCTAACAGCAATATTCAAAATGATAAAACAGTTTCCAAGTAAACTCTGTGTCCCAGACAAAGTTTAAGAATATTTATAGATGACGTCAGAATAATGGCGGGGTAGGAAGCGATACCGATAAATCTCCCCCAAAACTCAACAAGATCTTCAACCAGAAACAGAAAAACCTATACTTGGAGCCTCCAGATGATTTGCAATACACCAGAAGGTATGGTCGAGTGAAAAATTGGCTAAATATATAACCAAACCCCAAAGGAAATAAGGAGTAAGAAATGCTCTGCCTTCCTCACTAACCTAAACAGGGCGGCTTTCTCTGGTAACTGTGAATATAGAAACTGAGGCGGGCAAAGAGGGTGAATAGATCCAGGCCGCGGCGCAAACGGCCAAACCAGGCTGTGGCACGGAGATCCAAGCCGAGGAAAAACTGATCCTGTGGCAACCCGGGCAATACAAGCTAACACTCACGCCAAACCCAAACAAAGAAAGACAAGCGGGGCAGCCATTTTACCTGTTCTCCTGGTCTGTGCGCAGTTAGTGGGCGAGAGATTTCTTCCTAAGCCCCGGGAGTGGGTGCCCGTGTTACCCCACAGAGAGGCAGAGTCAGAGGCCTTTCTGTGGGCCAAAAGTAGAATCTCTGGGCAGCCCCAGCGCCCTGGGAAAGCCACGCATGGGAGGGAGCGAGAACAAATTCCAACGGTGGAGATTTTCCGTGCTGGAGGGGGTTTCACTCAGAGGGAAATGCGGCCGGCCTCATATCCTGGTCTGCACGCGCAGATAGGAAGTGAGAGATTCCTCCGAGTGCCTCAGCAGTGCGCGCCAGTGTTATCGCACAGAGGGGCAGAGTCAGGGGCCTTTGTGTGGGCCAAAGCGGAATCTCGGGCCGCCCCAGCGCCTTGCAAAAGCCATGCATGGGGACGGAGCGAGAGCCAATTACAATGCTGCCACTTTTCCATGCGGTTGGGGGTTTCACTCAGAGCGTGAGACTGCTGGCCGGATATCCTGGTCTGCGCACACAGATAGCGAGAGTTTCCTCCAAGCGCCCCAGAAGTGAGCGCCCGCCTGTGTTACCGGACAGAGTGGCAGAGCTAGAGGTCTTTGAGTGGGCGGAAAGCCCGCCTGATTATGCTAGCAGCTCTGACTGACTGAGCCTTACCCAGAGCCCTGTGCTGAGTGGAAATAGAGTGGGGAGTTGCCAGCTCTTTGAGCCTCTTACTATCCAGGCAGAGGCAGCAGCAACCCCATAGCTGGATTATCAGGCTACTAATTGAGGAAGGAAAGACTAGGAGAAAGGCTCCAGGAACACGGACTCTCTCACTGTCGGAGCCTATAAATGCTAATGAGCCTCGACTGCCAACGAGACTAAAGCACAATACATGACATAGCCATAGAGACTTATCAACTGAAAACCTCTACCTGAGCGTGCCAAAGGGGCAGAACCCGGGGTACAGAGTCACTGACCAGGAAGAGGGAGAGAAAAGAAAAAGCAAGAAGATAACCTCTCAAAATCAAGAATAATCTGCAGACTTCATAACCTATCCCATTTTATTATATTTGTTCGTTTGTTTCTCTTATATTCATTCTTGATACTTTTTTTCCTCCTCCAATTTGGCCGATTAACTCTCTGCCGGTCTTACTCTCTCCTGTCCTTGAACTATACTACCCATAAGTGTTACATCTCCCATTATCATTTCTCTCCTCTTCCTTTCTCTCTATGAGGGTTGCACTCCAAAACCCTTAACTCTCTCTCTCTCTCTCTATCTCTCTCTCTCCTTTCTTTTTTCTTCTTTTAGTGGTTCCCTCTTTTTTTCTCTCTCTTTCTTTTCTCCCTCTATATAAGTTTCTTCCTTTCTCCTTTACATCTCCTCTCATTCAAACCTCAATAACAAACAAATTATCTTATCTGGGACTCAAACTTATGTTTATGGCATTTTGGGGGGTTTTTACTTCACCTTTTTAACTCACTAGCAGTGCTCCAATCCCTGGCTCTCCATTTTATCTAGTTCTTATTGCACTAAATACAATAGTAAATTTTTAATTTGTCCCCCCATTTTTCTGTTTTCCTCTTATTCCTCTCATCATAACTCTTAGACAGCCAACATCTAAAAGCAAATCATTTTATTCTTGACCCAAATTTTTTCCTTATTTGCTTTTTGTGGGTCTATACCCCCCTTTTTTTTCTATTCTTTTTTCTTTTCTTTTTTTTTTTTTTTTTTTTTTTGCCCCTTTATTACTTTTCCCCAATTCAGGCCCTCCATCACAGGCATTGTTTGTTATAATTCACAGTTCACCACAAGATTTTCTCAAGAAAGAGGGGAGAGGAGAGGAGAGGAAAAAAGGAGGGGGGGAATAATTTCCTTTTTTTAAATTTTTATTTTATTTTATTTTTCTTTATTTCATTATTAATTTTTTTAAAAAAAACAACTCTTTTCAATTTATTTCTTTATTTTTTTTTACTTTTTATTCTTTATTAAATCTCATTAATACTATCAACAAAACCACCCTCAGATGCCATTAAGGAAGAGAAAATCGAATATCATGGATACAAAAGAAAGAGAGGTAACACAGCTAGATGAGGAAAAATCTATGGAGAAAAAATTTAATATATTGGAAACCTTGGAGCTAAATGACAGAGAATTCAAGATAGAAATCCTAAAAATCCTCCGAGATATACAAGAAAACACAGAAAAGCAATTTAGGGAGCTCAGAAAACAACTCAATGAACACAAAGAATATATGTCTAAGGAAATTGAAACTATAAAAACAAATCAAACAGAGATGAAAAACTCAATTCACGAGCTGAAAAACGAAGTAACAAGCTTAGCTAATAGAACAGGTCAGATAGAAGAGAGGATTAGTGAAATAGAAGACAAGCAACTTGAGGCACAACAGAGAGAAGAAGAAAGAGACTCAAAAATTAAAAAAAAATGAGATAGCCCTACAAGAATTATCTGACTCCATCAAAAAGAATAACATAAGAATAATAGGTATATCAGAAGGAGAAGGGAGAGAAAATGGAATGGAGAACATACTCAAACAAATAATAGATGAGAATTTCCCAAGCCTGTGGAAAGAACTAAAGCCTCAAGTTCAAGAAGCAAACAGAACTCCGAGTTTTCTTAACCCCAACAAACCTACTCCAAGGCATATCATAATGAAATTGACACAAACCAACAGCAAAGAAAAAATTCTCAAGGCAGCCAGGGAAAAGAAAAATACAACATATAAAGGAAGGCCCATTAGATTATCATCAGATTTCTCAGCAGAAACTCTACAAGCTAGAAGAGAGTGGACCCCAATATTTAAAGTCCTGAAAGAGAGGAACTTTCAGCCACAAATACTATACCCATCAAAGCTATCCTTCAAATATGAAGGAGAAATAAAAACATTCACAGATACAGAAAAGATGAGGGAATTTATCATCAGAAAACCCCCACTCCAGGAATTACTAAAGGGGGTTCTCCAATCAGATACAAAGAACAAAAAAAAACAGAGCCAGAAGTAAAAGCTCCAAGAAGAACACAATAAAACCAAATTTAAACTGTGACAACAACAAAAAGAAAGAGGGGGAGTAGATGGAGATTAACAGTAGCAAAGGACGATGGAGTGCAAAAGTACTCACAAAATAGTTCGCTACAATGAACAGGGTAGGGACCCTTTTCATTACTCAAAGGTAACCACCATTGAAAAAACCACCACAGAAGCACATGAGATAAAAAAGATAGCAACAGAGGAAAGATGTATGGAATACAACCAAATAAAAACAAAAGATAGAAAAACGAAAGAGAAGGATCAAACAAGACACAAAACTAACAGAAAGCAAGATAAAAAATGACAATAGGGAACTCACAAGTATCAATAATTACACTAAATGTAAATGGATTAAACTCACCAATAAAAAGGCACAGAGTAGCAGAATGGATTAAAAAAGAAAATCCAACTGTATGCTGCCTACAGGAAACTCATCTAAGTAACAAGGATAAAAACAAATTCAAAGTGAAAGGCTGGAAAACAATACTCCAAGCAAATAACATCCAAAAAAATGCAGGTGTAGCAACACTCATATCTGACAATGCTGACTACAAGACAGGAAAAGTACTCAGAGACAAAAATGGCCATTTCATAATGGCTAAGGGGACACTGAATCAAGAAGACATAACAATTCTTAATATATATGCACCAAACCAAGGAGCACCAAAATATATAAGACAGCTACTTATTGACCTTAAAACAAAAACTGACAAAAACACAATCATACTTGGAGACCTCAATACACCGCTGACGGCTCTAGATCGGTCATCCAAACAGAGAATCAACAAAGACATAGTGGCCTTAAACAAAACACTAGAGCACCTGGATATGATAGACATCTACAGGACATTTCATCCCAAAGTGACTGAGTATACATTTTTCTCCAGTGTACATGGATCATTCTCAAGAATTGACCATATGTTGAGCCACAGAAACAACATCAGCAAATTCAGAAAAATTGAAGTTGTACCAAGCATATTTTCTGATCATAAAGCCTTGAAACTAGAATTCAACTGCAAAAAAGAGGAAAAAAATCCCACAAAAAAATGTGGAAACTAAACAACATACTTTTAAAAAATGAATGAGTCAAAGAAATATGTGCAGAGATCAAAAGACATATACAGACTAATGAAAATGAAAATACGACATATCAGAATCTATGGGATGCAGCAAAAGCAGTGATAAGAGGGAAGTTCATATCACTTCAGGCATATATGAACAAACAAGAGAGAGCACAAGTGAACCACTTAACTTCCCACCTTAAGGAACTAGAAAAAGAAGAACAAAGACAACCCAAAACCAGCCGAAGAAAGGAGATAATAAAAATCAGAGCAGAAATAAATGAAATAGAGAACAGAAAAACTATAGAAAAAATCAATAAAACAAGGAGCTGGTTCTTTGAAAAGGTCAACAAAATTGACAAACCCTGGGCAAGACTTACCAAGAAAAAAAGAGAAAGAACTCATATAAACAAAATCCAAAATAAAAGAGGAGAAATCACCACAGACACCGTAGATATACAAAGAATTATTGTAGAATACTATGAAAAACTTTATGCCACTAAATTCAACAACCTAGAAGAAATGGATAAATTCCTAGAACAATACAACCTTCCTAGACTGAGTCAAGAAGAAGCAGAAAGCCTAAACAGACCCATCAGTAGAGAAGAAATAGAAAAAACCATTAAAAACCTCCCCAAAAATAAAAGTCCAGGCCCTGACGGCTATACCAGCGAATTTTATCAAACATTCAAAGAAGACTTGGTTCCTATTCTACTGAAAGTCTTCCAAAAAATTGAAGAAGAAGCAATACTTCCAAATACATTTTATGAGGCCAACATAACCCTCATACCAAAACCAGGCAAGGATGGCACAAAAAAAGAAAACTACAGACCAATATCTCTAATGAATACAGATGCTAAAATACTAAACAAAATACTAGCAAATCGAATACAACAACATATTAAAAAGATAATACATCATGATCAAGTGGGATTCATCCCAGAATCTCAAGGATGGTTCAACATACGTAAAACGGTTAACGTAATACACCATATCAACAAAACAAAGAACAAAAACCACATGATCTTATCAATAGACGTAGAAAAGGCTTTCGATAAAATACAACACAATTTTATGTTTAAGACTCTCAACAAAATGGGTATAGAAGGAAAATATCTCAACATGATAAAGGCCATATATGATAAACCATCAGCTAACATCATATTAAATGGCACTAAACTGAAGGCTTTCCCCCTTAAATCAGGAACAAGACAGGGTTGTCCACTCTCTCCACTCTTATTTAATGTGGTACTAGAGGTTCTAGCCAGAGCAATCAGACAAGACAAAGAAATAAAAGGCATCCATATCGGAAAAGAAGAAGTAAAGGTATCACTTTTTGCAGATGATATGATCCTATACATCAAAAACCCCAAAGAATCCACAAAAAGACTACTAGAAACAATAAGCCAATACAGTAAGGTCGCAGGATACAAAATTAACATACAGAAGTCAATAGCTTTTCTATATGCCAACAATGAAACAAGTGAGAAGGAACTCAAAAGAATAATCCCCTTCACGATTGCAACAAAAAAAAAATAAAATACTTAGGAATAAACATAACAAAGAATGTAAAGGACTTATATAATGAAAACTATAAACCATTGTTAAGGGAAATCAAAACAGATATAATGAGATGGAAGAATATACCTTGTTCTTGGCTAGGAAGAATAAATATAATCAAGATGGCTATATTACCCAAAGCAATATACAAATTTAATGCAATTCCCATCAAACTTCCAATGACGTTTTTTAAAGAAATAGAGCAAAAAATCATCAGATTTATATGGAAGTATAAAAAACCCCGAATAGCCAAAGCAATCCTAAAGAAAAAGAATGAAGCTGGGGGCATTACAATACCTGACTTCAAACTATATTATAGGGCCACGACAATCAAAACAGCATGGTATTGGCAGAAAAATAGACACTCAGACCAATGGAACAGAATAGAAAGTCCAGAAATAAAACCACATATATATAGTCAAATAATTTTTGATAAAGGGGCCAAGAACACACAATGGAGAAAAGAAAGCCTCTTCAATAAATGGTGCTGGGAAAACTGGAAAGCCACATGCAAAAGAATGAAACTGGACTACAGTCTCTCCCCCTGTACAAAAATTAACTCAAAATGGATCAAAGATCTAAACATAAGACCTGAAACAATTAAGGACATAGAAGAAGACATAGGTACTCAACTCATGGACCTGGGTTTTAAAGAGCATTTTATGAATTTTACTCCACAGGCAAGAGAAGTGAAGGCAAAAATTAATGAATGGGACTACATCAGACTAAGAAGTTTTTGCTCAGCAAGAGAAACTGATAACAAAATAAACAGAAACCCAACTAAATGGGAAATGATATTTTCAAACAACAGCTCAGATAAGGGCCTAATATCCAAAATATACAAAGAACTCATAAAACTCAACAACAAACAAACAAACAATCCAATAAAAAAATGGGAAGAGGACATGAACAGACACTTCTCCCAGGAAGAAATCCAAATGGCCAACAGATATATGAAAAGATGCTCATCTTCTTTAGCTATTAGAGAAATGCAAATCAAAACGGCAATGAGATACCACCTCACACCTGTTAGATTAGCCATTATCAACAAGACGGGTAATAGCAAATGTTGGAGAGGCTGTGGAGAAAAAAGAACCCTCATACACTGTTGGTAGGAATGTAAAGTAGTACAACCATTATGGAAGAAAGTATGGTGGTTCCTCAAAAAACTGAAAATAGAACTACCTTATGACCCAGCAATCCCTCTACTGGGTATACACCCCAAAAACTCAGAAACATTGATATGTAAAGACACATGCAGCCCCATGTTTATTGCAGCATTGTTCACAGTGGCCAGGACATGGAAACAACCAAAAATCCCATCAATAGATGACTGGATAAAGAAGATGTGGCACATATACACTATGGAATACTACTGAGCCATAAGAAATGATGACATCGGAACATTTACAGCAAAATGGTGGGATCTTGATAACATGATACGAAGCGAAATAAGTAAATCAGAAAAAACCAGGAACTGCATTATTCCATACGTAGGTGGGACATAAAAGTGAAACTAAGAGACATTGATAAGAGTGTGGTGGTTACGGGGGGACGGGGGAATGGGAGAGGGAAAGGGGGAGGGGGAGGCACAAAGAAAACAAGATAGAAGGTGACAGAGGACAATCTGACTTTGGGTGATGGGTATGCAACATAATTGAACGACAAGATAACCTGGACTTGTTATCTTTGAATATATGTATCCTGATTTATTGATGTCACCCCATTAAAAAAATAAAATTATTATTAAAAAAAAAGAATATTTATAAGAATAAAAATTATCCAGTACTCACAAGGTAAAAATTCACGAAGTCTGTGTGTCAAAGATTATGAGCCATGAAAAGAACCAAGAAGATATTAATTATAAATGAAGAAAATAAAATTAAAACCACCCCAGAACTGACACAAATGTTAAAATTAACTTAGAAAGAAATTTAAAGTTATTATAACTACTTATTTTTCATATGTTCAAAAGGGTAAGATACAAAAAATATTTTTTAAAAGACCCAAATCAAACTTTCAGAAAAGATATGGCAATGTATGGTATAAAAAGTATAGTGGATAGATTAGTGACATATTATGTATTGCAAAAGGATAGATTAATAAACTAAAAGACATAGTAATAAAAAAATTAAAATGAAACACACAAAGAAAAAAGAATCCAATACAATAAATATGGCCTCAGTTAGCTGAGGGACAACTTCAAGAAACCTGTGATAAATATAACTGGGAGTTTCCAAAAGAGGGGAAATACAGAAAAAAATATTTCAAGAAATAATGTCCACAGTGATCATCTATACAGATAATTTTATAGATCTGTAAAAAAAGTTAATAGAAATGAGTGAGTTTAGCAAGACTCTTGAATATAAAATCAACATACAATTTCATTTCTACATATTAGCAATGAATAATCATAAATCAAAATAAAAACTTATTACTTTAAAAATAGCATACAGAATTGAAATACTGAGTAACAAACTTGACCAAGATTTGAAAAACCTTTATAGTAAAAACTATAAAACTTTGCTCAGGGAAATTAAATAACATCTAAATAAATGGAGAGAGATGCTTTCTTCACTGATTAAAAAGATCAGCATTCAATATCAATCCTCTTCGAATTGATCTATAGATTTATCGTAATCCTAATCCAAATCCCAACATTTTTTAATTGTACAAAGTGACATTCTAAAATTCATATGAAATCAAAAAGAAGCTGAAATAGCCAAAGCAACTTTGAAAAAGAACAAATTTTGAGGACTAATTATACATAATTTTAAGATATATTATAAAGCTTCGTTAATCAAAACAGTGTAGTGCAGATACAAACATAGACAACTAAGTCAATGGAAGAGGACTGACTGCCCAGAAATAGACCCACACAGATATAGACAACTGGTTTTTGACACAGGTACAAAGGTAATTCAGTAGAGAAAGAATGTTTTACATACAGTGTTGGGAAATTGGGTACCCATTTGTTTAAGAAGACGGAACCTTAATCTATACTTCAGAGCATATACAAAAATTAATCCAGTATGGATCATAGACCTTAATGTAAACCCTAAAACTATACAATATGTAAAGAAAGTACAGGGGAAATTTTTTGTTTGTGACCTGTCATTAATGTAAAGATATTTTTAAATTCAATGCTAATAGTATACCCATAACAGAAAAAAAATTGATAAGTTTTATTTCAATAAGATTAAAAACTCTTGTTTCCAAAAAGCATTATTAAGGTAATGAAAACACATGCCACAGACTAAGATAAAATATTTCTGAATCATATATTTGATATAGGACTTATCCTCCTAAACTCATTGAGAAAATAATTTTAAAATAGGTAAAATATTTTGCAGACACCTCAAAAAATTTTTGAATGGAAAATAAGCACATGAAACATTGTTTAGCATCAATAATCATTAAGGAATGCATAATAAAACCACAATGCAATACCATTATGCATGTACTAGAATTGCTAAAATTAAAATGATTGATCATACTTAGTTTTGACAAGGAGGCAGAGTAACTGAAACTCTAATACACTGCTGGTAGGAATGAAAAATAATATAGCCACATTGGAAAACAGTTTGTCAGAATTGTTATAGATTAGATTTATACCTACCTCGTTATCCAGTCTTTCTATTCTTAGATATTTGTCCATGAGAAATGAAGGTATATGTCCATACAAACACTTATATATAAATGTTTGGAGCAGCTTCATTTTTAACAGCTCGGATTTAAAAATAATCCATTGTTCATCAGTTGGTGAATCAACAACAACAACAAAAAATTGGTACATCCACATAATGAAATACTGTTACTGCCAGTGGTGGGATTCAGCCAGTTTGCACAGGTTCAGCAGAACCGATACCTAATTTTTTGTTGAGTTCAGCGAACCAGTTGTTAAAATGACACTTGTAATCAGGGTTCTCTCTAAGGTGGGTGCCTGGGCAGCCGCCCAATGTGGAAATCACAAATTTATATTCCTTACTCTTTAACGTTCATCTGTGCAACAGCGTATTCTAAGTGCCCACAGTCATGTTCATTTCATCCATAGGTGAAAAAAGAACGGCAAGTGAGGATGTCAATCAATAAGCAATATGGAAATATCTTAAATAACAGTTTAATTGTTTTTTGTCAGCTATTATTTAATATTTTTCATTAACATTTTATGTACCTCTTTTATTGTTTTATTTAAGTATTAAATGCATAAAATAATAAACTACCTTTCAGTATATCTTTTTTTATATACTTAAAATGGTCATTAGGACAGAGAACCGGTTGTTAAATTATTTGAGTCCCACCACTGCTGTAGACAGTTAGAGCACCAGGAGTCTCTGCCATTGATCAACATGGCTGCGAGGCCTGACCTGTGGTGGCGCAGTGGATAAAACGTCGACCTGGAAATGCTTAGGTCGCAGGTTCGAAACCCTGGGCTTGCCTGGTCAAGGCACATTTGGGAGTTGATGCTTTCAGCTCCTCCCCCCTTCTCTCTCTCTGTCTCTCTCTCCTCTCTCTCTCTCTCTCTGTCTCTCTCTCGCCCTCTCTCTCTCCTCTCTAAAAATGAATAAATAAATAAATAATTATATTTTAAAAAAAAAGATGGCTGCAAGGGGAGGTGCTTAAATCAAGGGCGCCAAAAGGTAGAAAAACGAATGGACAGGGCCCTAGCATGCCAAAATCTAGAAAAATAAATGGGTAGGGAAAAAATCCCCCCCTTTCTATCTCTATAAGTACCGCTGTCTTGAGCAGGAAGGTGAGATACTCTTCTCTATTCTCCCAAGTGGCAAATTAACCTCTTTCCTTTTGCACCAGCACCTGTCACAATTTTGACTTTTATTTTAGCAGGCAGCCAAACATGCATTTGCGTGTTCAGTTGCAAAGCTACTCAGTAATACAAAGGAATGAACTAGGATACCCACAATAACATGGGTGAATCTTAAAATAATTAGGCTGCGTGAAAATAAATAACAGCCATTAAACGGTTATGACTAGATTTATATGGATTTCTAGAAAACACAAGCTGAAATATTATGACAGAAAGCCTGGGGCTAGAATGGGTGATGATTGTGGGTGGGAAGGAAATACAGGAATGTGAGAGTATGGAATTAATTTTGTTCTTGCAAAATTCATATTCTGAAATGCTAATGTCCCATATGATAGTATTTGGAAACGGGAACCTTTGGCAGATTATTAGGTTTAGACGAGATCATGAAGGTAGGGCTCTCATAGTAGGTTTAGTGCCCTTATAAGAAGAGATGTCAGACAGCTTGTACAGGAATAAAAATACTAATATCAAAAGAAGTCAGGAGTGGTAAAAATGTAAAAAGGTAACAAATAGAAAATAATATTAAGATAATAAGAATGAAGCCAGGTGTATCAATCACAAGTAATGCATACGGATTGAACTCTCTTGTTAAAAGGTATAGTTTATCTGACAGTATTTTATTTAATTTAGCTATATGTTAAACACATGCACAAAACATGACAGCAAAGAAATAATAAAAATGAGTGCTTGCTTCGGCAGCACATATACTAAAATTGGAACAATACAGAGAAGATTAGCATGGCCCCTGCACAAGGATGACATGCAAATTTATGAAGCGTTCCATATTTTTAGGATGCTTTTGAGGAGACACTAGAATCTATGTAAACACAATAAAGAAATAAATAAATTTTTTAAAAAAGAAATAATGAAAATGAAAGGATGGAAAATAGTCAAGGCCAATACTAACTAAAAGAAGATACTATAGCTGTAGTAATAGCTTCATTCTAAACTTTAGAAAATAAAGCTAATAAACTTTAGAAAATAAAGCATTATTGAAAAAAGTAGACTGCTACATAATGATAAAATATTTCACTAACTGGATGGACACAAATAGTATAAATGTATATGTATCCAATAGAAAAGAGTCAAAATATGTAAGGGAAAATTTGATAGAGCTACAAGGAAAACCTGAAGACTACATAAACATACTGGGGAGTTTTATCATCCCTCTCTCAGTAAGTCATAAATCATGTGGACAAAAATAAGTAAATAGAAGATAAAAACTAAGTAACAAGCCAAATCTAATAGATGTACATAAACTCTTGCACTCAACAATTGGAAAGCAAAGAGAGTACAGTTTCCTTTTAATCACATGCAGAGCATTTATGAAATTTGACCAACTACTAGACCATTAAGCAACTCTTAACAAATTTTAAACTATGAATATCAAACAGACCATGTTCACTGAGTCAGAAATAAATAATAAAAACAACATTTAAAAATAACATAGGTTTGGAAATTTTTTATATTCTATTTTTCCTCATTTTCTTTTCTTTTTTTAAAAGTCTTTATTCAAGTACTCTGCCCATTTTTAAATCATATTGCTTGGTTTTTGTTTTTGTTTCTTTTTGTTTTGGTTTGGTTTTTTGTGGTAGAGACAGAGTCAGAGAGAGAGACAGATAGGGACAGACAGACAGGAAGGGAAAGAGATGAGAAACATGAATTCTTTATCTCAGCTCCTTAGTTGTTCATTGATTGATTTCTCAAATGTGTCTTGATGAGGGTGCTACAACAGACCAAGTGACCCCTTGCTCAAGCCAGCGACCTTGGGCTTAAGCTGGTGAGCTTTGCTCAAACCAGATGAGCCTGCACTCAAGCTGGTGACCTCGGGGTCTTGAACCTGGGTCCTCAGCATCTCAGTCCAATGCTCTATCCACTGCGCCACCACCTGGTCAGGCTTTCCTCATTTTCTTGACAAATAAAAAGTATATATATTTAAGATGTATAATGTGATTATTTGATATACTTTTAATCATAAAATGATTGCCACAAACTAATTAATATATTCATCACTTCACATAGCTATTGAGTGTGTTTGTGTAGAGAACATAAGATCTACTCTCTTTGTAAATTTCAAGTAAAATTTTCTAGATACATCATTAGTCATATAACGAATCATAATGGAGATATTATAATACTATCTGACTATAGTGGACTAGCACTGCAGCAGACCAACCCTCCCATGGAAAATTAGAAATGCAAGCTATAGTAGGGAAATAGAAGTTCTTAAAGTGTTTGTAGAACTATCACAAAAGTCACAAGTTATGGGAGCCAAAATCCCAGAGAGAAAATAAGGCAATTGACATGAACCCAGCATCCTGTGCTGCTTTCGCCATGAGTTTGTCAATTCATAAACAACAGGGGCAGAGAGACTGACAAACGGCAGGAAATTGTTCTTTAGAGGCAGAGCAGCCCAGTAGAGCTTCAAGTAGGTGAATAGAGCCAGGGAGACAAAAATAGGAGTTTCCAGTGATCAACGAAATCAGGCCTTAAAAGATCAAAATCAAGAAAAGAAAAGTAAAAAAGAACACAATGAAGGGGGCCAGACTTTCTGAGCTGCTTTTCTTCTCCAGGCATTAAACAATTTACAAGTGGCATAGGATGTGAAAGAGAAAGACCAAGCAGAAAGCAGTTGCTAATACAGTGGGAGGTTAAGCAGAAGTATTGACATCCTTCATAGTGCTAAACAGAGAGAAAGAGCTGATAATTAAGGAGCCTGAAAGTTTAGGGGCTCTGGGAAACACCTGTTTATCAACTGATAACCTGGGACACCAAACGACTATATGGAAATGTAAGGATGCACTCACCCTCAAATTGCCTCAGTCCATTACAGAATGAAGATAATCTGATCCTTTTTAGCAGCTTGCTAGAACCCAAGGATAATCCTGGCTGGAAAAATATATATTTTTTTCATATGAGGCTAATGTAAACTTAATTTCAAAATCAGATATGGACAGTATGGGGAAAAAAGCTATGTTAAGATTGCTTGCTGGTTTATCTTTTGCAAGCACTTTGCCTGATTAGTGCGTGAGCACGCGGCAGCTCGAGGTGTGTATGGCCTATATAATGCTATGGGTGCTTGCCCTCAGGGCGAATTGTAGATGGCGGATTGCCTGCCGCCACTGTGAGGGGCTATTTTGCTGTTTGTTTGCCTGAAAGGCGGTTTCCCATGTTTGCTCATCCGCCATTGCGAGACTATTAAACGGGAATGGCTCAAAGCTTTCTGGCCCTGCAGTTTCTCTATCATCTGCCCAAATCCAATGTGAACCTGCCTGGCCTTGGCCACCAGCATCACAGACAGTTTTGGAAAAATAAAATCAGAGGTCATTCTGTCTTAAATACAAATGCAAAATGTCTAGCAACAGAAATAAAAGCAAATCATGTCTATCAGTGTACAGAAGAAAATAATGTGGCAGTGTGTGCAATGGTGGAGTGAAGATCTCTGTAATTTACTACTTTATGAGAGCAAGGAAAACACTGACCAAAAAGTTGTCTAAATCAAGTTTTTCAGAACTCTGGAAATTAACAAAAGGCTTTCAAGAACCAGCTGAACCTCTGGAAGAACTCAGACTACTCTAAGTCTCTCTCCCTCAGCTCAACGTGACCTTGAAAAACAGCAGCCTCACATCCACGAGTCCACAGTCACTGTGAAAGCCAGCATCCTTGCAGCTGTTCAGAGGGCTGACTTGTTTTGGAGACCCCTGAAAAGCTCCATCCACAGAGAATTGTTACTATTAGTCCTGTCCCACTTTTCCCTGGGAAAGCCTGAAACCATAGAGCCTTGTAATTATTTCAGCTGACTTAGGATTCACTTCTTGGGGAAAACCTTATCATAGGGATTTGGCAAAAAACATTGGATAATTTCGTAACATTGCAGCTGGAGCAAACAAGAGCTTGACCAAAAACCTAAAGGGACAATCCAAGGAATGAGAAGTCCCGACGGATCTTTGAAAAACTTAGTTATATTCTTGGGAGCTGAAAGACTGCATGCATATGCAGAGTTGGGCACAAGCCTAAGAAAGGCTTGAGAAACTGGAAGACCTCACTTCTGGCTGATCTTGAGGACCTGACAAAATGTGTGGAAAGAAAATGAAGAGCAACTAAATGAGAACAAATAAATGCTGTTTGTCCAAAGCTCGCTATAGCAAGGGAGTCAACAACCACCACTTGTGCTTTGGCAGACACCAAGCCAGTCAGAGCAGTGGGAAAGCTTTATAGAGAAAAGCAAAGGCTTTAGTTCTGCCCCGAGTGAAGGTTGTTGGCACAGGAAAGCTGGAGGCAGGCTAACTAGAAGCCAGGCATCATATGAGATTATTAGAGTGCATATTTGGCTTTTTCTGGTTGGTCCTAAATTGGAAGCAGAGACAAAAATTAGGAAATCTCTGAGTTATTAATCAAGTCATGCCTGTTTGCGGCCAATTGTTTTAGGAATTATTATTGGTCTTCCTGGACTGGTTGCTAGAGAGAGTGGCCTGACTTCCTACAAGTCTGACTTTTTAGCAGGCTGGCTTCCTGGGCTGATTACTGCGAATAATGAATTGGTTTTCTGGGATGGTTGTTGTTGACAGTGGGTCAGAATTCTTTTTTCATACAAAGGTTAGTTTTTTGTTCATTTGTATATTCACTCTGTCATATTTTAATGAAAAGTTTTACTATTTTATAATAAATATGCAATGAATTTTAAAAAGAAAAAAGTGGAATTTAAAAATTCAAGCAAGTTAGAAATATGATATTTTTACATTTTTAAAAGATTTTATTTATTGATTTTAGAGAAGAGAGAGAGAGAGAGAGAGAGAGAGAGAGAGAAAAGGGTAAAGCATCAGCTCATAATAGTTGCTTCTCATATGTACCTTGATTGGCAAACCCGGGTTTTCAAACCAGCGACCTCAGCATTCCATGCCGAGGCTTTATCTACTGTGCCACTACAGGTCAGGCTAGAAATATAACTTAAGGTTAAACTATATAGAGAAAATAAGCAAGTCCATGAGTCTGAATAAGCAAGTCCATGAGCTTTAAAAGACAGAGCTAGATTGGTTAAAAACACAGTTTTGTTGCAAAAGTCAGACATTACTGAAAGGAGCTTCCTATTCTTTTTAAATTACAAAAAGAGACCCAAATAGTCTTTGGATGTTGAATCTAAAAATCTCAGTTATTTAGTGACAGTATATAGTGCACATAAGACTAATTATCACAGAGAAATATGCTGGTGGAAAGAAATGAGAATCAGAAAGTAGAATTAAAAGAGAGATAGAGACAATACAGACATAGAGAAATAGAGAGGTAAAGAAACATATAGAGAGACAGAAGGCAACAAGAGAGTCAGAGTAATAGTCCAAAGAAGACAAGCAGGAATAGCAGAGCACACACACATACAAATAAAAATGAAAGGAGGGAACAATCTTGAGGAACTATGGCTGAAATTTATACAATTGCTTTCAGCAAATTTTATCTTGAAAGCAAGATCATTCACAAAGTTATTTTTAAAAAAAAAATGGGTAAGGGAAGGTTTATTTGGCACAGAAGGTAGGTACTCAGGGTGTTTACTTCCTAAGATGAACTTGACTCTCATGGAAGGAGTAACTCATACAGAGAATACCAATGCAAGAACCTGCCTAGAAGAATACTTGATTGCCAGTAGCAATGAGGGTTTGATTCTGCTGGGTATTAGTGATGCAGGCTATGTGCTTTCAGAATGGAGGTGAGGCCCTCCTATGTTTGGTAGAATTGCAGGTTAAACAATCTCTTTAGAAGGAGGATCTTACCCAGAGATGTGGACAGTCACAGCAGAAGAGAACTCATTTTCCTGCCCCTCCCCGCTGTATTCCATTCTCAGGAGGAATCTCCTCTCCGACAATCCATCTGTAAAATGTAATTTAAATAAATGGATCTGTCCTAAAGTTACATGAATTCCAAAGAAAATAAACCATCTGAAATTCTTATTCTTACAATTCAACATCTGTTGTTTTTCTTTTCACATTTTCTCAAATACAGGAAAAATTTCACTCCTGGGTGGTGTAGAACATTTCATAGCAAATTTTTATAGATGGATTTTTTAATACCTGAGTGATTGGACTATAAAATAAGAAATTCTAAATTAATGTGAGATTATGCTAATAAGTATCACTTCATTTCTCCCATTTTTTTTCTTGAAAAAAAATCTTTGTTCTTCTTGCCTTCAGTGTTCTACGGTCCTCCTTCTGCAGTGTTCCAAAGCAATGCTTAGTTTGGCTACTAAAATGTGGGTTTGAATTTATGGGCCTTGCTTGATTATTAATCTTTATTTGGAATGCAGTTTAAGCTGGATATAACAGTTGGATCAAAAGGTTAGGAGGGATGTCAGAAAGAAAAAGAGAGTGAAATATACTCTGGGTAAAATGTATGATATTTTAGAAGGCATAATAGAAAATCATAATTGTCCCAAAAATTCTTATGGCATGTGTTTTTCATACCACGTATATGGTATTTTTTAAAAATATATTGCTTGGCATTATAGCTAATCGTGTACTTTTAAAATCTCTTTTACTAGTCAACAAAATCCAAGAAAAAAGGATATTATACTCTGTACCTATAATATTGTCTGATCCAAAAAAGAAAAAGAGAAGCTCAGCCAATGTTTATTAAAAGAGTGTAGAAATAAGGAAGTTTGGTAAGAAGGGAAGGAGCAAGGAAAATAGGGAAAGAAGGAGGAAAGTAGGTAGGGAGGCCATGCAAGGAATTGGCAGCTATAACTACCTAGAGACAGAATGTTCTACATAATACCAATGTCCTCCAACTAAAGCATAAATTCAAGATGTGAGATAAAATTCTATTTCCTAGACTCTTTTTTTTATGTCTCCCAATTCTGCTATTCTTGCCACTCAGACAAGCAAACAAGTAATCAAATAACACAACAAGTGGATAGCCTGACCAGGTGGTGTAAAAGTAGACAGAGCGTCAGACTGGGACACAGAGAATCCAAATTCAAAATCCTGAGATCGCCGGCTTGAGCACAGGCTCATCCGGCTTGAGCATTGGCTCACTAGCTTGAGCTCAGGGTTGCTGGCTTGAGCGTGGGATCATAGACATAACCCCATGGTCGCTAGCTTGAGCCCAGAAGTCGCTGGCTTGAAACCCAAGGTTGCTTGGCTTGAGCCCAAGGTCACTGGCTTGAGCAAGAGCTAACTTGGTCTGCTGTAGCCCCCTGGTCAAGGCACATATGAGAAAGCAATCAGTAAACAACTAAGGTGCCGCAACAAAGAATTGATGGATCTGGAAACAGCCCAAGAGGACGAGTGGATTAAAAAGCTTTGGTACATATAGACTATGGAATACTACTCAGCTATATGAAATGATGACATTGAATCATTTACAATAACATGGATGGACTTTGATAACATTATACGGAGTGAAATAAGTAAATCAGAAGAAACTAAGAACTATATGAATCCATACATAGATGGGACATAAAAATGAGACTGAGAGACATGGACAAGAATGTGATCGTAACGGGGGTGGGGGTGGAAGGTGGGGCGAGGAAAGAGAGAGAAGGAGTGGGGGGAGGGGAGGGGCACAAAGAAAACCAGATAAAAGGTGATGGAAGACAATTTGACTTTGGGTGAGGGGTATGCAGTATAATCAAATGTCAAAATAATCTGGTGAAGTTTTCTCTCAACATATGTACCCTGATTTATCAATGTCACTGCATTAAATTTAATAATAATAAAAAATGTTAAAAAAACACAAAGAATTGATGGTTCTCATTTCTCTCCCTTCCTGTCTGTCCCTGTCTATTTCACTCTCTCTCTCTCTCTCTTTGTCTCTGTCAAAAAACAAACAAACAAAAAAAAAAACAAACCCAAAACAAATAGCGATAAATCATAATTCCTTTCAAACACTTAAGCAACTTTTTTTTCTGGAGTTGCCTTTAATATAATGATCTTATGCTTAAGTTATACTTTCCCTTCTGTCTACATCAGCCCACATTGAACGCTTTTTACTTTGATGGTTTAATACTTTACACCACATGTTTATACTTATTATGTAAACCTTGTATTCATTTTATACCATTATGTTCTAGTTGACTAAATATATAATAAACTTCTAGAGGGATTGGACATGATTTAGCATTCTTGAATTTACTCATGTCACCTAACATGATGCTTAACTTTCAGCAGTCACACAGTAGATAAGATGGTTACTTAAAATAATATGGTACGTGACTTGTTTTCTGCTAAAATGGAGTATCTTTGTTCCTCCCTTGCACTCTGTCTTACTATTAAAAAAAAAACAACAACCCTGGACATAGCATCACCAACAAGCGTTGGGAGATTCTGAATGGTGGAAAATATAAATGGACTGTCTAGGGACATGGGGACTTAAAGAATGACATGGTTGTGAGTTCCCGGGTTTCCTTTTTTGCTTCCCACAGATGAAAGACAAGTGCTATAGAATCCTCCTCCTAGCAAAAGCACCAGAAAAAGCAGCCCCTAATAACAGAAAAGTTTTTCGAATTCTCACAATACTCCATCCAAATACCAACAGAAAAAGCACACACTACTCCCCTGTAGTTTCAGCAGGGCTGGGTGAGTAGCAGTTCATCTTCCACCTTATCCCTAGCCCCGACAAAAGTAGGCAGTAGCATTCTCATTCCCAAGCCAGTGGTATGGCAGAGTCCAGCATTGAGTTGAATGTCCATCTCCCACCTTACAGAAGATGACAGTGCTCTAATTCCCACAGTGTGTACTGTCAACAAGGTTCAGCCGTGAGCAGAGCTTCCGCCCTCCATGTGCAGCAAAGAGACTCAATGAGGTGATGTGAAGTAGGGCAGTCACCCGAGGCGGATTTAATGGCAGGCACACCGGACACTCGCCTTGAGCTCTGACTTCTGAAGGACCCCGCAAAACCCTAACTTTACACTTTTTTCTAATGACACCAAGCTTGGTTTCATATGTGCCATTTTTAACATGAATAGTACGTAATGTTTTTTATTTATTTTAAAAGATGGTTAACATGTATTTTTATTTTCTCTGTCTCTCTCTCTCTCTCTCTCTTTTTAAGGGGCCCAATATTTTCTTCTGTGCCCAGGACCTCAACTGATCTTGATCTGCCTCTGGTAGTCACCATTATTCTTAACCTCTTCTCTCTCATATCAGTAGGGCCCCAAAGCAAACTACAGTCATCCCTCACCATATCGCGGTTCACTTTTCACGGTCTCACTGTATCACGTATTTTAAAATTGTATATATATAGTTTTGTATCATGGATTTTTTGCGAAATTTTGGGATTTGGCGGCATATAGGTATTTATATATATTTATTACTTTAACTATTTTTGAGGTAAAATAAGCATTTTCTAGCCTAAAAAATTTGAAAACAATATAAAAAATATAAAAATATTAATTTAAAAATATTAAAAGTATATTAAACTGAAATAAAGCCTTAAAATATATAAATAATAAAATATAAGGTCACTACTTTGCAGATTTTTGCCTATCACTGTGGGTTCTAGAACCTGACCCCCACGATAAATGAGGGACCACTGTAAACCTCTATCCATAACTGGAATTAATAAGAATGAATACGACTGTGTGTGGGGAGAGACCAGTAGGGATTCAATTCTTTCCACCCCCCACCCCTACCTCAGCTAAACTTAGTGAGAGGCTTAGCCTCCATACATACTAGACATCAACAAGGCAAAATGAAGTGGTGCAAGGCTGGGTAGCTGAAACTCAGCCCCCACTGCCAACACACACAGTTCTTGTTTTCAGCAAAGCTCAGTGGCAAGCTGAGCTTACCACCGTCACTCTTAGGCAACAAGACAGTGCACGGTGATGTCATACTAAACTAGGAAAGTGTCAAAAGCATTGAATATGGAGCTGAACTTCCACCTTCTTCATTTACAATCTAAACGTGTGAACTGACCTGTGGTTGTGCAGTGGGTAAAGCATCTCACTAAAGTGCTGAGGCCACTGATTGGAAAACCCAGGCTTGCCCAGTCAAGGCACGTACGAGAAGTAACTACTACGAGTGATGCTTTCCACTCCTCCCTCTTCCTTCTCTCTCTCTCTGTCTCTCTCTCTTTCTCTCTCTCTCTCCTCTCTCTAAAATCAATAAATAAAATATTTAAAAAATAAATGAGTGTCACTGATCTACTTTTACCAGAGCAGTATTGGCACAGCCAAGCACGAAACTGAAACCCCACATTCACCTAGCTCTCATGCTATACCTCAACAAAGTAACTGCTTGCTACAAAAAGAATCCAGAGTCTCATAATATAATATGCAAAATATCCAGGATACTATTAAAAAACTCATGTGAAATACAACAATCTAGGAAAATAATACAAATGAAAAGAGAAAATAAGCAGAAACCAAAACTGAGATTAATTAGATGTAGGAATTTTCTGACAAGAATTTTAAAGCACCCATCATAAACATGTTTCAACAAGAAATCTTTTAGTGGATTTTGTTTTTAAAATCACTTTTAAATTCACAGAAGTATTGAGCAGACTATACAGAGATTGCTCATATAGCTTTTGCTCCCACATACATATAACCACTCTCATTATCGAAATCCCCCACAAGAGTGGTACATTTGTTACAACTGATGAGCCTACACTGACAAATCATTATTCCCTATAGTACATAGCTTACATTAGTGTTCATTCTTGGTGTTGTGCATTTTAACCGTGTGTAAGCCCACAAGTCAGTGTCATTAAATACATACACAGTGTTAGGTCCCTAGCAGTAATACCTATACCCAACACTTTTTTATTGAACAATAACTCTGTGCCCATTAAACAATAATTCTCTCTTCTTTCTTCCTCCCATCCCCTGGTAACCCCATTGTATCTTTTGCCTCTATAAATTTGCCTATTCAAACTACTTCATATAAATACAATCATATGATACCCTTTCCACTTGGTCATGGTGAATATTTTTTTAAATAAACTGTTGAGTTTGATTTGTTGATAGATTATTTAGAATTTTTGCATTTATATTCATAGGGATACTAGATTATTATTTTATTTTGTTATGATATCTTTATTTGAATTTGTTACCAAGGTAATGCTGGCCTTATAGAATTATTTAGAAAGTGTTTCCCCCTTGTCTTTTTAAAAAAATTCTTGAGAAGGATTAAAGCATTTTAATTTTATTTATTTATTTATTTTGTGACAGAGACAGACAGAGAGAGTGACAGACAGGAAGGGAGAGAGATGAGAAGCATCAATTCTTCGTTGCGGCACCTTAGTTGTTCATTGATTGATTTCTCATATGTGCCTTGACCGAGTGGCTACAGCAGACCGAGTGACTCCTTGTTCAAGCTGGCGACCTCAGAGTCTCGAACCTGGGTCCTCTGCATCCCAGTCCAAACCTCTATCCACTACGCCACCACCCAGTCAGGCTTGAGAAGGATTAATAAACATTCATCAGTTCTGACTTTTTTGCATCCATCTATCTCTCAAAATTTTGAGGTGGCTATTTTGTTCTACTAACCTTGGTTCTTTCAAAACAACCAGAAAACAATTAACAAAATGACACAATAAATCCATACATATCAATAATTACTTTGAATATAAATTATTTTCATTTTTCTTTGTCTGAGATATCTTTAACTTGTCCCCATTTTGGAATAACAATATTGCCAGATACAGAATTCTTAGCTGATGTTTCTTTTTTCAGCACTTGAAAAATTTTGTGACATGTCTTCTGACCTTTATGATTGCAGATGAAAAGACTGTTTTTATTGTAATTGATGTTTCTCAATAAGCAATACATCAAGGGTTGGGAACCTATGGCTCGAGAGCCAGATGTGGCTCTTTTGATGGCTGCATCTGGCTCACAGACAAATCGTTAATAAAAATATAACGTTAAAAATATAAAACATTCTCATGTGTTACAATCCATTCATTTCCTACCACTCATGTTCATGGTTGTGGGTGGCTGGAGCCAATCACAGTTGTCCTCCGGGACAACATCAAATTTTTATTAGATAATGCATAATGTACACGGGTCCTTGTATGGCTCTCATGGAATTACATTTTAAAATATGTGGCATTCATGGCTCTCTCAGCCAAAAAGTTTCCCAACCCCTGCAATACATCATTTTTTCTGTCTGCTTTCATGATTTTTTTCTTTGTATATTGATAAGTTTAATTATAATGTGTCTTGGTGTGGATTTCTTGAGGTTTGTCTTCTGGGCATAACTCTAAAGAAACTCAAAACACTAATTCAAAAGAATATATGTGTGGCCCTGGCCAGTTGGCTCAGTGGTAGAGCATCGGCTTGGCGTGCAGGAGTCCTGGGTTCGATTCTCGGCCAGGGCACACAGGAGAAGTGCCCATCTGCTTCTCCACCCCTCCCCCTCTCCTTCCTCTCTGTCTCTCTCTTCCCCTCCCGCAGCGAGGCTCCATTGGAGCAAAGATGGCCCAGGCGCTGGGGATGGCTCTGTGGCCTCTGCCTCAGGCGCTAGAATGGCTCTGGACGCAACAGAGCAATGCCCCAAAGGGGCAAAGCATCGCCCCCTGGTGGGCATGCTGGGTGGATCCCGGTCGGGTGCATGCGGGAGTCTGTCTGACTGCCTCCCCGTTTCCAGCTTCGGAAAAATGAAAAAAAAAAAAAAAAGAATATATGTGCCTTTATGTTCATTGCCATGTTATCTACAATAGTCAAAATATGAAAACAACCCAAGTGCACATCAACAGGTGAGTGGATAAAGAAGTAGTGGTACATATATACAATGGACTATTACTTGGCCATAACAAAGAACAAAATATTACCACTTGTGACAACATAGATAGACCTAGAGGGTATTGTTATTCTAAATGAAATAAGTCAGCCAACCCTGGCCGAATAGCTCGGTTGGTAGGGCATCATCTGGAAGAGCTGAGGTTGCCAGTTCAATCTCTGGGACACATACAGGAAGAGATGTCCCTGTCTCTCTCTCTCTCTCACCTTCTCCCTTCCTTTCTCTAAAAATCAACAAAATAAACAATTAAAAAAGATATATAAAAAAGAAATAAGTGAACCAGAGCAAAACAAATACCATGTGATTTCACTTATATGTGAAACCTAAAAAAAGAATATAAATGAACAAAATAGAAACACATTCACAGACACAAAGAACAGACCGATGGTTACCAGAGGATAGGGGGATTGGGACACCAGATAAAAAAGGTGAAAGGACTAAGAACTACAGATTTGTAGTTATGGAGATATAAAATATATCATTGGAAATGTAATCAATAATATTTTAATAACTATGTATGTGCCAGTGGGTAATGGAAATATCAGGGGGAACATTTTGTAAAGTATATGATTGTCTAACCATCATGCTTTGCACCTGAAATTAATGCAAAATAATATTGAATGTAAACTTTAATTGAGAAAAATGTTTTAATAAATAAAAATAGTCCACATTAGAAATATGAATACAATATTTTGCTTTGGAAATTATGTCTCAATATAATAGAAACATAAGCAATAAATAGTTTAAAAATTGAAATCTCATAAAAAGAAAAAAATGGAGATGAAGAAAAAGAAAGGGTAAATGAAAAAATATTTTTGTTACAATTTCAATAAAGTGAAGGTAAGAGATGAATTGCTACTAAACTGAGTTAAGCAGTAACTCATATTCTATTTGGTTTTGTTTTTTAATTGGAGATAATTGTGTTACTATGCTTAAATAATTGAAAAAAAATAGAGGAAAAGCTGAATAATTAAAGGAAAATAGATTAATTGATAAGAGTATAGCCTTGAGGTTGTGAATGGAGATGGGACTTAGGCTGGTATTAGTGAGGTTGGCTTTGGGTTAGGAAAATAATGCAGCTTCCTCTAGAATTGAAAGAAAGGACACTAGTATATCCAGGGTATAAAAAAATAGCATAGCATTCTTTGTAGGAAATTTAAATTCTCCTTTGATGGGTGCTTTTCTATGTTAAAGTAGGAGTTTAAGTCCTCTGCTAAAAATGAGAAGAGTGGATATTGAATAGGAAGCTGGAAGAGGGTGGTAAAGATTATAATTGTGTTGTGTTAACCAGAAGAGCAAATTAAACAATACTAGGAAATCGATAAGCAGTTCTGATGTTCCCAGCTATTTGGGAAAAAATATTTTGCAGAGAAACTAATCTGAACATTTGCACAACCATCAACACCCAACCTCCAATATAGGAGCAGAGAAGATTAACTTTAAGATTGTTTCAAAATTGGTGATAATAGAAAAGATAAAAAGATAAGGAAGCAGTGGTGGGATTCAGCCTGTTCACACCAGTTTGGCAGAACTGATACCCAATTTTTTGTTGAGTTCAGTGAACTGGTTGTTAAAATGGAACTTGTAATTGGGGTTCTCTCTAAGGTGGGTGCCTGGGCAGCCACCCAATGTAGAAAGCACAAATTTACATTCCTTACTCATTTTTAATGTTCATCTGTGCAACAGTGTATTCTAAGTGCCCGTAGTAATGTTCATTCCATCCATAGGGGGAGAAAATTGCAAGTGAGGACGCCAATCAAGGACCAATAAGGAAATATCTTAAGTAATAGTTTTATTGTTTTTTGTTAGGTATTATTTAATATTTTTCCATTAATATTTTAAAACTCTTGTAACATAATCTAGTTTTGTGTACCTCTCTTAATATTCTTATTTAAGTATTAAATGCATGAAATAATAAACTATCTTTCAGTATATTAGAGCAGAGAACTGGTTGTTAAATTACTTTAATCCCACCACTGTAAGGAGCTAAGGGTGATAGTTATTGAATATTTCATTGATTGAGCATTGGATTCAGGTTGGGAGAAAGTAAATTGTGTTCAGATCCAATGAACAAAGAAAAAGTTGGAGAATCATCTGACAGAAAATCACAGTAATTTCACCAAGCAAGTTTAATTGGAGGGAAAGAACAAGAAAAATAGAAAATTGTGGTCAGATAGTAGAATCAGAAGTCATAATGTAACTGTGGGGTGGGTTGCTAAAATCCAATACTTGTGAGTGTTTGGGGAGTCAAGCATATCTGAGTAGTGCATGGATTTTAAAGTCACCCAAGAAAATGAATGAACTAGAAATGGAAAAAAAATTGATAAGTGAGGAAGAATATTCTTTATATTGACAGATCATTGTCATCAACATCATCATCATCTGGCAAACATTAATATAACTCTTACTAAATGCTAGGGACTATTCTAACACTTTATAGATAGTATGTTATATAATTCTCACAACCTTCCTAATAAGAAGATATACTGACAGTGTATAGAAGAGAAATCTGAGACAGAGGGATGTTAAGTAACTTGCCTAGTTGCACTGTTAAATAAGTTAAGGAGCTGGGATTGAAGCACAATGTGGTCCCAGAGTCCATGTTCTTTATTAATACACCATAGTACCTGGACTTTGGACAAGGAGGGGCAAAGGGAGGCACACCTGGACTACTAACAATAATAGGGCATGAAGTCTGTGGTCAATGGGATTAATAGCATCTATTTGAGAAGCTTACAGTGAGATTGTATTCTTTGACAAGACCTGGGTTTCACTTTAGGCAAGGAATTTGTATTAGAGAATCTTGGTGCTCTACCCATATTTATTTGGTGCTCACCATTCTGTTATATACCAACAGATGTCTGCTCCAACCCACTTTATCTTTCTGCCCTAGAACTTTCTGTAGCCCTGGTGTATGGGGTTTAATGACCAGGGAACAATCTTATGATAGGCAGGTAAGCCCCCCCCCCCATGAAAGACCCTCACATCTAAATTCTAGGAACCTGTGAATATGTTAGGTAACACAAATAAGGAAAAGTGAGGTTTCTAATCAGCTAACGTTGAGATGGGAAGATTTTCTTGGATTATCTGGATAAAGTAATAACAAGAATCCTGTAAGTGGAAGAGGGAGACCGAAGAGAAAAAACCAGAGAGATGTATACAGGAGCAGTATTTAATTCAACGTTGCTGGCTTTGAAGGCGGAGGAAGTATGCTGTGAGCACAGGAAAGCTTCTAAAACTGGAAAGTGTTCTCTAGAGATTCCAGAAGGAGGTACAGCCAGGCTGACATTTTGTTTTTAGCTCAGTAAAACTCATTTTGCACTTCTGACCTACAGAATCGTAAGACGTTTAATAAGAAGAAATTTGTGTTGTTTTAAGCCACTGAATTTGCAGTAATGTTAAATCAGCCATTGAAAATTAATGCAGCCCTAAAGCAGAGATAGATAGGGATTGGAAGATGAATAGCTCAGCTTCCTCTTGCTTGAGTGGCACAACAGAAACGGGTTGCTCCCAGAGGACCCTTGCAAGATTGAACCAGTTACCCTCACCCTGATCTGCTAATTCAAATACAATATTGACTTGCTTCCTTCCCCTGTCGCACTTCTTTTCTCCTTGACTTGTACTTCCCGGGATCACTTCACTAATACACCACTTGTATACTAACCCATGGGACCGCTTCTGGGGGAATCCAAACTAAGAAAGAGATTAAAAAATTTTTCTATGAAATTCAAAGTGATATAGGGGACACTTTTTCTAAAGAAATGAGGATTTCCATTAGAAAGTGGCTGTAAGGAGGACTTTAGAGAGATAATGAGCCATATTTGTAGGATATTCAAAATGATACAAGTTGTTATCAAATTTTTCAGGCACATAGATAATGCTTATTCATTTTTTAAACATAATTATTCAAATGGAATTAGTTTCTTAAACATATTAATATAATTTTGTCTCATCTGTTAAACACCACAGAATTGGTGGTCATAATGTAATTTCCATGAAAGTATATTCAATTTAAATTTAATTAAACTCTTCTTTTGAACTTTGCAAATGTCAATGAAAAGTGAATTGTGTTACTATTAATACTTTAATTAATCATTTTTCTAACCTTTATTTAATTTTCTAAATCCTAATTTACAATAGTACCTTTAAGTTTAAAAATATGCATACATCTGATATTTAATTGAATAACTAAAGATTATACTCATTTTGTACCATGCAGGCATTCCATTTGGTTTATACCAATAATCACATTCTAATAAGTTAATAAGTTAATTTTACCTCTCTAAAGACCTTTAAAAGTTTTAGTTCAAGTATAAAGCTTAAGTTACTTTACCTGCTAATCATTATAGTTGAAACTATGGTTGAAAATTTTGTCTTATGAAGTCTGATTAATTTTTTTTAATTTAGCATACAGCATTTTTTAATTTTTAAAATTTTATTTAACGAATTAAATTTAATAGTGACATTGATAAATAAGCATATTGTATTTACATATAGTATTTGATTCAGTTCAACAGACTTCAAAGGATGTTTGTATTTCAAAATGATGGAAGAGTGATGGCTTAAAAGTTGTAATGGAAAAGTCAAATTAACTCCTGCTCTGTCTTAACCACTTTCACACTGCTCTGTTGTTGGTCAGGAATGGGCAAATATTCAGGATTCAACAAGAGGGATGGGGCAGGGAATTGTGACATCCTTGAGTAAGAATCTTCTTTTCAGAACAGAGAGAAGAATTGAACATTATGTGATAAGTCTGAGAATGTCCCAAAATTAGTTAATAATTAGAGGACATAACTGAACATTTTGAAAAGGAGTCAGGTGAGAAGAAATCAAAAACAATAAGGAATGAGCATAGAAGGAAGGGCATATTTGAAACATTGGTAGATACTTGAGTTCATAGAGAGGCAAAATCAATATTCCTATACAATAATGAGTATGATGGACACATTTTTCAAATTTCTAATTAGAGCATATAATCTGATAAATGTGTATTTATTTGTGGAGTAAATGGGGTAAGATATTTGAAATTCATATGTTTTTGGAAAATCCAGATTACTATGGCTATGGAAAATATGTGATTTTACCTACAAAACTGGAGGATTAAAAGAACTAACACATGTGAAGTTAGCAGTGTACAATAGAAGAGAGAGTTTATTTCTCTGGAATAACTATTTCTTGTCTCAAAGAAAATTCAAAATGACCCAAACTTCAGCTGTTTAAGATTTGAATGAGGAAGAAAAGGAAAAAGAAACAATGCATTTTAAGGGGCTAGATTTGTCTAGCAGAGTCATAAATTCAGAATGTGGGAAACAGGCCTCAGTAAGTGTTTGTAAGATGTGTTGGGATGGGAGGTAGAACGGGGGAACATGGGTAGAAAATATTACTCAACTAAGAATTTTTCTGACGATTGACACTATAATTGCAGTCACCTTATAACTATCAAGACTTTATATGGCATTTCTTTTTTTTTTCTTTTAGTATAAGTATCAAAATGCAACTACACTATGATTTATTTTGGGATGGTTTATATCATCATCTTACTTTGAGATCATTTTTTTAAACAGAACTAGAAACAAAATCATAAAATTAGGGGAAATCGATTCTTAATGGTTTAGTCTTCTTTTTTCTCACCCATTATAGCTGTCCTCTTTCCCCCATCCTACATTTCACAGTCTCTGTCCCAGTACTTTCATGTTGCCTGACCCATCTTTCATATCAGAGAGGAAATGAATCTTATGAAAGCATTCACAGGAATAATTATGGAACCCCCTTCATTTTTTAGAAAGATTTTCACTTGTGACAGGATAATATTCAACACTGAATTTCTTGCTATGGATTTTTTTTTCTGCACGGCTAGATGGAGACAACTGTGGGTGAATTGTTTGAATCATAATGTGGGTAATTAATTATTGACTGTATCTGCCTTTGAGGCTAGTTCCGCTCATGCGAATTTAGAAATATGACTCATTCCATTATGCAAATTACACATTTTGTCTCTGTTCTTTGCTTCCTGTGCTAATCCAAGACTATGAAATTCATCCATGACTAAACTTACATATTTCAATATAAAATTATAAAATATCCTCAAGTGTAGACATTTTTACTAATTTCTCTACTTGAATCAAAGGGCAAGTGCTCAGTGTCCCCAGGATTAGCAGCTGTGCTTCTAAATACATAGCTTATCTGTGTCTTTGATTTTAAGAAAGTTGATATTGACAGAAGAACTTGCACCTATGTTTGTATATCCTGGCTCTGTGATTCTTAACTATACAAATAAACTTTCTATTTATATGTGCTTTAACAGTTTCAATGTGCCTCTTAAAACTCAAAGACACCACATAAAAAACACTATGTGACGAAGGTTCCAAGATGGTGATGGAGTAGGCAGACGTTCCAACTGTTACCTCTCAGGACCAAACTGGATTAAGAATTAATTGAACAATTTCTTGAAAAACCAACTTTGAACTAAATGAGGAGGAGTCTACAACCAATGATCACAAGAAGAAGCCAGACTGAGACTGGTAGGAAGTGCAGAGGCAGAGAATGGACTGCCCTGCTCCCAGGAGCGAATGGCAGTGGAGGGTCAAGAGAAACTCTCACTGCAGAAAGGCTCTCCATGAGAGGGAAGGGTCTTCAGCACCAGGCCCAGCATCCCAGCCTAGAGTCCCAGAACCTAGAAGAGGTGCCCACATAGCATTTATAGGTGAAAAGAACCAAGGTTTCTGTCTGCAAGAAAGAGACAGAGCTCTCAGAGATGGAGGCCCCACCTTAAAGGGCCAGCACAGAAAATCTTGTTCACAGCCACTTACCCAGGGATCTGGAGGGGGTGAGAGGAGCTGAGAGGACTAGAATTGGATGAGAAGGGTATAAAGTTGGATGCCCAGGGAGAGACACTGTAGGAGATAGCTACTGGGACACCTGTGCTGAGTCATTCTCTAATACTACAGTCACCATTTTTCTTGGGTGGAGCACTCCTCTCTGAGCAGCATCAGCCTGGGTGAAAGCAACTGCTCCACCCTCAGGTATCTCTTCTGTTCCACCCTATGGAGACTGGGCCTTTCTGAAAAAATAGCCAGAAAGCAAGGATTGTGTCAGTGGCTACATTTTATGGTGTTGAAGCTGAAGCTTTCTCCCTGTACACTCCTGAGTCTATGACAGGTGCTTCTGCTCCATGGAAGACTCAGTAGAAATTATCCAGTCTGTGGGCAGACCACCCCTCTGGGACTCAAAGGCCACACACACTGGACTCCTGGACACATCCTACTGAGGTCTGTGAAAAAAGTGTGGACAGACTGACACCTGGGTCAGAGGGGTGGAGCCACACCCACCACCCTTACAATTCCTGAACTGACACAGACTCTAGACTACCAAAGGCTGTTTCGTGGCTGAGCCTAACAATCAGTCAGCTAACAGAGGCTGCATGAAGTGAGACTCAGGGAACCTTGCTCTTTTAAGTGGACTTCCCCCAGGCCCGGTGTGGATAAAAGCCAACCAAGGTATGCAGCTTGGCATTTCTATGTGCACTTCAGTCCAGCACACACAACCACAAACTCTGGATTGCTTGTAGCTCAAAGAAGGTTGCTGAGGCCAGTCACAGGTAATGTCTCCCACTAGTCTGCACCAGGTTCCTGCAAGAAAGGCTCTGGGTTGGTACATCTAGTGGCCAGCTACAGAGAACATTGGTTCAGGATTTAACAACCTTTGTAGTGGGGTACCTAAAGGAAAGGCTACTCACACCTGACCCAGCTGAAGTGAGTTCCTCTCTCTGTAATCAGCACCTGCATAGTGGATCATGTGCACTGGATAGGGTGGATAAAGATTTACATTCAGCCAACCTGGGTGCTGGATATCCTGCCCTACTGGGCTAGATTCCACAGGGAGGAGGGAGAGAGGCTTGGAGCACGGATATCTAATGTGTGGGTCCCTGTGAGCCTATTGTTGGATCTGGTGAGGGGCTTAGCCACTTTCTGGGGGTGCACAGTCAGCCCCTGGAGAGGACCTTTCAGTCTTCCTCCTTGAGACGAGGGTCTCACCAGCTGTAAGACCTTCTGCAGAGGAGACTGTCAGCCTCACTTCAATCTTAACGTAATGCTCATCTTGTTGGGGAGAAATAAAATTTGAGCATCTAGCAGTGACTGAGGCTTTAGGCTCTAGAGTAAGGGTCACATTTCCTGTACTAAGCTACTGACCAAGAGACCCCTGAAGTAGGGGGTTCCACAAACATTATATTCCCAACTTCAGCTGCCTTAACCCACCAAATTTGCCACATGTAAAGGGGTTGGTTGGGTGAGGCCAATCTGGGCCCACAATACAGTCTTTCTACAGAAGACTCAGTTGGAAGACCCAGCAGCTGCAGGAGGAGGTGAAGAAACTGAAAAGTGAAGGCAAATGTTACGGAACCTGATGCTTTTATGGAGCTGCTGTCATCTCTTAGCAGGAAGACGCTGATGTTTATACACAGTTTGGCCACTCTCACACTACCCAGGCACAGAAAACGTAGACACAAACAGTGAAAAGATCATTAGCTCTAGACAAGTAACCCAAGGCAGGTTACAAACAATAGCTGATGCCAACCCAAGAAGACCTAGAACCAACACAACAAGTAGTTGGTGGCAGATAGTACCAACCTTAGACTCAGCTAACTATGCAAGCAGCCCGTACAAAGGAGCAGTCCATCAGGCACCAGACACTGTGGGGAATAAATACACCCAACAGGAAAGACACTGCACAGTGTCTAATACACAAGATAAAGATTGACCTTTATAGCCAGTCAGCCAGAAGGCATTACCACACACACAAAAGGACCAACTGCATTCAGTACTCACAAGCAACAGGAGTAAAAATACTATGCTCAAGAAGCATTTCTAGAGCAAGGAAATCAGATGTCTGAGAGGTCAAGACCACCAGCCCATCTTCCTCATAAAAAGACCACAACAATTTTCAAAATCAGACAGTGCTACCTAATATACAGACAAAATGGATAGACAAAAAAAAAAAAAAAAAGAATCAACAAGAAAAATCCCTAGGAAAAATAAGATGAAAATAACCAAACTACGAGATGCAGAGTTTAATATAATAATGTTTGGAATGTTCAAGGACCTTAGAGCAACAATGAATGGTCATAATTTTTACCTAAATAAAGAGAAAGCAAGTATCAAAAAGGACATTGAAATCATAAAAAGGAACCAGTCAGAAATGACAAATACATTATCAGAAATGAAGACTGAACTAAAAGGAATAAACAGCAGATTGAATGAAGCAGAGGATCGAATCAGAGATTTAAAGGATAAAATAAGCAAAAGCATGGAAGCATATCAACAAAATGAAAAGAGGCTAAAAAAGACTGAGGAAAATCTAAGTGACCTCTTTGACAAAATGAAGAGAAACAACATCTGCATCACAAGGGTTCCTGAAGGAGAAGAGAAAGAACAAGGGATAGAGAACTGATTTGAAGAGATCATAGCTGAAAACTTCCTTAAATTGATGAAGGAAAAAGTCACACAAGTTCAAGAAGCACAGAGAGTCACATTAAAGAGGAACCCAAGGAGGGATACACCGAGACACATCAAAATTAAAGTGCCAAAGTTAAGAGACAAAGATAGAATCTTAAAAACTGCAAGAGAAAAGAAGTTAATTACCTACAGAGGAGCCCCCATAAAGATGACATCCAACTTCTCAACAGAAACACTTGAGGCCAGAAGAGATTGGTAAGAAATATTTAAAGTGATGCAAAACAAGAACCTAAAACCAAGACTACTTTATCCAGCAAGGCTATTATTTAAAATTGAAGGAGAAATAAAAAGCTTACCAGACAAAAAAAAAAAAAAAAAAACCCTCAAGAAATTCATTACAACCAAACCAGTACTGCAAGAAATGTTAAGGGGCCTGCTGTAAAAACAACAAAGGAAAAAAAAGAAAGAAATTGAGAAAAAGAAGATTGTACATTTAAAGGATAAAATGGCAATAAATAAATACATATCAATAATAAACAAATATAAATGAAGTAAATGCTCCAATCAAAAGACATAGGGTAGGTGCATGGATAACAAAACAGGACCGGTACATATGCTGTCTACAAGAGACACACCTCAAAAAAAAAAAAAAAAAAAAAAAAGATACACATAAACTGAAAGTGAAGGAATGGGAGAAAGTATTTTCTTCAAATGGAAATTTAAAAAAAGCTGAGGTGGCAGTACTTATATCTGACATAATAATTTTTAAAACAAAGGCTGTATTAAGGAATAAAGAGAGCAATCCAACAGGAGAATAGAAACATTGTAAATATTTATGCACCTAATATACGAGCACCTAAATATGTAAAGCAGATTTTGATGAACATAAATGGTGAGATCAACAACAATACTATAATAATAGGTGATTGTAATACCCTACTAACATCAATGGATAGATTCTCCAGACAGAAAATTAACGAAGAAACAATGCCCTTAAATGACACACTAAATCAATTGAATTTAATTGATATCTTCAGAACTTTTTACCCCAAAACAATAGAATATACATTCTTTTCAAGTACTCAAGGTACATTCTCTAGGATAGACCACATGTTAGGACACAAAACAAGTCTCAATAATTTTAAGAACATTGAAATCATATTGAGCATCTTCTCTGATCACAATAGCATGAAACTACAAATAAACTAAAATACAAAAACTGAAAAACATACAAACACTTGGAGGCTAAATAGCATGTTCTTAAATAATGAATGGGTTAACAATGAGGTCAAAGAAGAAATCAACAGTTTCCTTGAAGCAAATGAAAAAGAACATAAAACAACTGAAAATCTATGGGACACAGAGCAAGCAGTTCTGAGAGGGAAGTTCATAGCATTACAGGTATACCTCAAGAAGCAAGAAAAAGCTCAAATAAACAACTTAACCCTATTACAGGTATACCTCAAGAAGCAAGAAAAAGCTCAAATAAAAAACTTAACCCTACACCTATAAGAACTAAAAAAAGATTATCAAATAAAACCTAGAGGAAGTAGAAGGAAGAAAATAATAAAGTCAGAGCAGAAATAATGACATAGAGACTAAAAAAAAAACAACACAAAAGATCAGTGAAACCAAAAGTTGGTTCTTTGATAAGGTAAACAAGATTGGCAAACTTTTAACCAGACTCATCAAGAAAAAAAAAAGAGAGAACTCAAATAAATAAAATTAGAAATGAAAGTGGAAAAGTTACAACTGACACTACAGAAATACAAAGAATTGTAAGGAAATACTATGAAAATTAAAAGCTATCCCCTTAAGATCAGGAACAAGGGGTAGGGGTGCCCTCTTTCACCACTCTTATTCAACATAGTACTGGAAGTCCTAGCTACAGCAATCAGACAAGAAGAAGAAATAAAAGGCATCCAAATTGGAAAAAAAAAAAAAAGTAAAAGTATCATTATTTGCTGATAACATGATACTGCACATAGAAAACCCTAAAGTCTCAGTAAAAAAAAAATACTAGATCTGATAAATGAATTCAGCAAGGAGGCAGAATATAAAATTAATATCCACAAATCAGTGACATTTTTATACACCAACAATAAACTGTAAGAAAGAGAAATTTAGAAAACAGTTCCCTTCAATATTGCAACAACAACAAAAAATAAAGTACCTAGGAGTAAATTTAACCAAGGAGGTAAAAGAAATTATAAGACATTGAAAAAAGAAATCAAGAAAGACACAAATATGTAGAAGCATACACCATGTTTATGGATAGGAAGAATAAACATCATTAAAATGTCTATACTACCCAAAGCAATCTATAAATTCAATGCTATTCTTATTAAAATACCAATGGCATACTTCAAATATATAAAACAAATATTCCAAAAATTTATATAAAACCAAAAAAAAAAATGCACGAATAGCCTCAGCAATCTTGAAAATGAAGAATAAAGTGGGAGATATCACACTTCCTGATAACAAGTTATACTACAAGGCCATACTAATCAAAACAGCTTGGTACTGGCATAAGAACAGAAATACATATCAATGGAACAGAACAGAGAACCCAGAAATAAACCCAGGCCATTATGAGCAATTGATATTTGACAAAGTAGGTAAGAGCATACAATGGAGTAAAAACAGACTAATAAATGGTGTTGGTAAATTTGAAAAGGTACATGCAAAAAAATGATACTAGACCACCAATTTTCACCATTCACAAAAATATACTCAAAATGGATAAAAAACTTAAATGTAAGTCGTAAAACCATAAACATCTTGGGAGAAAAGATAGGTAGTAAACTCTCTGATATCCTTTGTGGCAATATTTTTGCCAATTTATCTCCAGGAGAAAGGGAAATAAAAGACAAGATAAACAAATGGGACTTTATCAAACTAAACAGCTTTTGCACAACAAAAGACACCATTAGCAAAATAGAAAGACAATGCACATAATGGGAAAACATATTCGCCAATATGTCTGATAAGGGGTTAATAACCAAAATTTATGAAGAATTTCTAAAATTCAACACCAGGAAGGTAAACAATCCAATTAGAAAATGGGCAAAAGATCTGAATAGACACTTCTCCAAAGAAGACTTACAGATGGTCAATAAGCATATGAAAAAATGTTCCATGTCACTAATTATCAGAGAAATGCAAATTGAAACCACAATGAGATACCACCTCACACTTTCAGAATAGTGCTCATTAACAAATCAACACACAATAAGTGCTGACAAGGGTGTAGGGAAAAGGGACCCCACCTACACTGCTGGTAGGAATGCAGACTGGTGCAGCCCACTAGTGTGGAAAACAGTTTGGAGATTCCTCAAAAAATTAAAAATGGAACTGCCTTTTGTCCCAGCTATCCTACTTTCAGGAATAGGTCCTAAGAATCCCAAATCACTGATTCAAAAGAAGATAAGCACTCCCATGTTTATTGCAGCATTGTTTACAATAGCCAAGGTCTGGAAACTGCCCAAGTGTCCATCAGTGGACAAGTGGATTACAGAGCAGTGGTACATATATACAATGGAATACTACATGACTGTGAAAAAGAAGAAAATCTTACCTTTTGCCATGGCATGGATGGACCTGGAGATTATTATGCTAAGTGAAATAAGCCAGGCAGAGAAAGAAAAGTAGCATATGATCTCCCTTATATGTAGAATCTAATGAACAAGGTGAACTGAGGAATGGAATAGAGGCAGAGGCAGTGTCACAGGGACCAGAGGGACAGCTGTCAGAAGGAAAGGGGATGAGGGGATGGGATCAAAGATGGTGAAGGGATTAGTGAAATTATATATACATAACACATAGATACAGATAACAGGTCAGCAAATCCCAGAGGGAAGTGGGGAGGGAGTTAGTAAAAGGGGGCCAAAGGGGATATAAAAAGGAACACGGGCATAGGAGGTGAGGGTGTTTTATTGAGTGGGACACTTGAATCCATGTTAACACAGTAAGTTAAAATTAAATAAAAATTTAAAAATTAAAGAAAAACCGTGAAAATATATAGAATATATAGAAAAGAACAGAGACAAAGCCAAGTAGCCCTCGTGAAAGATGATTAACTACCCCAAAATTTAATTTCTGCTTCCTTAAGCATATAACAACACAGAACAATCCATATATATATATATATATATATATATATATATATATATATATATATATATATATATATAATATGGAATGTATTTAGTTAAAAAGCCAGAATTATCCTGAGCTGGAATGACCAGAAGGTTTTGTAGTTTTGATATCCCCTAAAAATCCATTTGACTTTTAAAAATATAAACCCATAAATTCTGAACTAATATCTTTGGGTGATATTTTACATGGTTAACTTCAATATTAGGTCATAATTAGAAAGTAAAATACTTCTACAAGGCTAAATATGATATTCTTCACCAATAATGTCTATTGCCATGGTTAGTTCAACATTCAGAGTAAAAATATTATGAATAAATTACATTGACATGAGAATAATTATATATGATCTATAAATTGATAAAAATTATACATCATTCTTAATACAATCTTTCATTTAATAGAATTTCCTTTTTTTTCCCATTTGAAAAATGTATATAGGTATGACTAATTCTCCAGAGGTAGTGCAAATTTCCTTTTAATACATATGAATACTTTTGGAAATCTATTAATTTAATGCAATCTCTTCTTGGAAATAGCTTTCCTAGAGTCCTTCGCCATTCTATTTTCATTTGGATTAGTTGTGATCTAAGTGTTTGTCTCTCATTAATACCCTCTTTCTAGATCCCATTTCTTTCTCTTTCTTGCTTTCTTCATTTGTTTGGTGGAATACATTCATTACTTTCTTAAAAAGGGATGTAATGAAAGCAAATTATTTGAGAACTTGTACATTTAAAAATTTGTACTCCAATTAATTGATAAATAATTCAAGGTTGCCCCTAGCCAAGGTTGCTTTGTTTGTTAGAGTATCATCCCAATACACCAAGGTCGTGTATTTGATCTCTGGTCAGGTAATGTACAAAAATCAACCAATGAGTGCATGAATGAGTGGAACAACAAATCAATGCTTATCTTTCTCTTTCTCTTTCCTTCCTCTCTCTCTTTTTAAAATTAATTAATTTTAAAAATTCAAGGCTGTTTTTTTTCCTCAAAATATTTAACACCTTGCTTCCATAGAGTATTATTTTGAAGAAGTCTTTTACCATCTGTTTGAACTGGCTTTTCCTGAAATTCCTTGACTTCTGAAAGCTCACTCTTATATGTTGAAAACAGAAATTTGCCTAGAATGTCAAATGCAAACTGACTGATTTTATGACAGATTAGTATTTCGTCCTCTGTTATTTTCAGCAGTGGAGGGTGGGCAGAGGAAAGCATGAGTTGTGGAGTGAAAGGTACCATCATAAATAGCCAAAAGCAAATTATTTTTAATTTTCTTTATTTCTATCTCTGTCTTTTATACTTTAAAACAAAAGAATGACAAGTGATACCATTAGTATAATAAGTTTTCTTTCTCATTGAATGTACCGGATTACTACATGTTATCATTAAAGATACATTTTGAGCTCAGATCATGCAGATGAAGTTCCTGGAAAAACATTGTTCAAAATCATATGTTTATTATAGTATTATTTAGATACTTTTATAATCTTGATGACTCACCATTTAGGCTATTACTTGTCTGTTTTTTTTTATTAATTTTAATGGGGTGACATTTATAAATCAGGGTACATATGTTCAGAGAAAACATCTCTAGGTTATTTTAACATTTGATTATGCTGCATTCTCATCACCCAAAGTCCAATTGTCTTCCATCACCTTCTAACTGGTTTTCTTTGTTCCCCTCCCCTCCCCCAACCCCCTTCCTCTCCTCCCCCCCCCACCCTGTAACCCCACACTCTTGTCCATGTCTCTGAGTCTTATTTTTATGTCCCACCTATGTATAGAATTATATAGTTCTTAGTTTTTTCTGATTTACTTATTTCGCTCAGTATAATGTTATTAAGGTCCATCCATGTTGTAAATGAAACGATGTCATCATTTCTTATGGCTGAGTAGTATTCCATAGTATATATGAACCAAAGCTTTTTAATCCACTCAGGAATAAATCATTTTTGCCATAAATTATTATAAAGGATTGGTTTTTTAATAAATTATTTATTTCTATGTAAGAAAAATTATCCAGAATGATATTTTATAGACAACACTTGTCCTATATTCAGATATTTCATTGGTTCATTTCATAGACAGGTAAGATACAATTGTTTTTAAAAGAGAAAGGGTACAATTCCAGTGTTTAAAATTTATGAAATCTATCTATATTTACAAATATACAATCCTTGCTCATATAACTTTTTAGAGAACTATCTGTAATTTTCTGAAGGACATGAAATATACCCACTCTATTGTATAATTGGGCTGTCTCCGACATGTTTTACATTCCTTCATTTAGAATTTAAAATATATCTATGAACTATTAATATAATTCCAGCTTTATAATAAGAAAGACAAGGCTCATTATGTTTGAGTAATATGTCTATTCTAGTGTCAGACTGAAATTTGAAAATGAGGTTGCTGGTGAAAATACTGCTTTTTCATCAAGTTATAAGAAAAACTTTTCAGAGACCCATGCATGGGAGGATGAGGTATAATAGTAAGATTTATTGAAGTAAAAACAAAGGATTGTCTCCAGGTACCAAGTGTCTCATCCATGACCAGGTATCTTAGTTCCATCTCATTTTGGAATAAGCCTTGGGCCTGGTAAGCATAATTAATTGTCCACCAGGAAGATCAGGGTCCAGAAGAGTAACATCATTATCCTGGGCTCCTGTAGTCCAGAATAGTCTCTGTTCTCAGCTCTGCTCAGGCCAATGCTATATTGCCATACCCATATCCACGTTTGGAGCTATACTTGGAATTGTGTGGCGCCAGGACTGTATGGTTGCTATGGAGAGAGAGCACATAAAAAATAGGTGAACATGTGCTACCCAGATTGATCTTTTTAAAGCTTTGATTACATTACCTTGAAACTGGGAAAGAGGAGGCTGTCTTTCAAACTAACCAATCTCTTTACTAATCTTTTGCAGGCTTATACTGAGTCCTCCCCTTATCCAATTTTTTCTTAAACCTTTTCCAGGGTTTCATTCCCTCATCCAATCCAATCCTTTTCCCAGGCTAGACATATTCCTTTTATGGTCACCATCTTGGCTTCCACTGTACACACCTTAAAGAGGAGTACCTCTTCCTGTGCCATCTGGAATTGTACTGCATATGTCCCAAAGTTCTACTGGATCATCTGGTTTCTACTATGCATGCACTTATCTCTCCTTGAGCTATCTTGGCTTCTACTGCACATATGCCTAGCAAAGAAAATTGCCCTCTATTGTTTCTTCTTCTCGCATAGTCTGAGCAAGTGGACCCACTGTTTCACAAGAAGATTGGAAAGCCAACCTTTCCTCCCTACATGGGGAGGGGTGAGGAGGGAAGCATGTTAATCTCCTTGGTGGGGATTCAGCTATCCCTTGGGGTGTTGAACCTGTAACTTCCAGGTTTAAGCCTGATTAAGTGTAATTTCCAAACTCAATCAGGCTCACCTCCCTTCTCCTTCATTAATTCCTAGCTGCCTACACTAACACTAGGACTGTTTGACTCCAAATAAAGTATGCAAACAAATGTGATTCTGTGTTGGTTTATCTTACGGAAAGTAACTTGGTAAGATCTGAGAGTGTAAACAAAAAATTTGGACCACCTGACCAGGCAGTGGCACAGTGAATAGAGCGTCAGACTGAGATGCAGAGGACCCAGGTTCGAGACCCCGAGGTCACCAGCTTGAGTGCGGCCTCATCTGGTTTGAGCAAATCTCACCAGCTTGGACCCAAGTTTGCTGGCTCCAGCAAGGGATTACTCCGTCTGCTGAAGGCCCGCAGTCAAGGCACATATGAGAAAGCAATCAATGAACAACTAAGGTGTTGCAAACGCGCAATGAAAAACTAATGATTGATGCTTCTCATCTCTCCCCATTCCTGTCTGTCTGTCCCTGTCTATCCCTCTCTCTGACTCACTCTCTGTCTCTGTAATAAATAAATAAATAAATAAATAAATAAATAAATAAATAAATAAATAAATAAATAAAATTTAAAAATATTGGACCCATAGTTTTGCACATTCACAGTCATCTTTCTGTGTGTGTTAAGGAGAACTTTTCATGCAAGTCTTAGGACTCTGTGCAGTTTTGTGACATCCCTATGTACAGGAAGAAAAATAATCTTTCTTTTACCTTTCTAGGTTCTTGGATGAGACCCACTTCGAAATAAAGACAGATTAACTGGAAAAAAAATAGAAGGTTAGTAACATGTATACCTCCAGTATACATGGGAGAGAACCAGGAAAAGTGAGAACTCCCTGAAATAACTCAAGCATCACCTTAAATACCTTCTCCAACTAAAGACAAAAGACTATGTGTACTTGAGGGGCTATCAGGAAAGACACAATAAGAGAGAGTAAGGATGTTATGCAGATTATGTCAGTTGCCTTCTCTATTGATAAGAATTTCTGGAGATTGAGAGTCATTCTCTTCCTGATAACAGTTAAGAAGATAGCCTTACAAATGGAGATTTCCCATATAAATGCAAATGTTTCTTTCTAAAGGTTATTGTAAAGCCAGTAGCCACGGCCACCATCACAGATGCCTGGCCCATGCAGGTTCGCATTAGATTTGGACAGATGATAATGAAACAACGGAGCCAAGACTTGGTGGGCCATTAGTTTTAATCCTAGCTTGCACCCAGTGGGCAAATAAAAATACACACTGCCCTCCAAAACCTACTCATTCAGTGCTTACAAAGCTACTGACTTATCCAAGTTTCCTAGAATCAAAGGTTTCTAGCTCACCAGCCTTATTCACCTCTGTTCCTCATCTCCTTCTCTCTGCACAAACCCTGCATAAACTGGCTTATCCTCCAGCACTCCGCCATCATGGTTGCCTCTCCTCTCCTCCACGTGGCCTTACTTTGCTCTCCTTTCTAATGCTAATCTCAGGAATTGAGAGAGAGCAAGCTTCTGGTCTGCCCCATTTTATAGTGTAGAAATCAAAACCTTTAATACAATATACAAACAAGAAAGTCTCTGATACAAAGTCACTTATCTGAAGCTTAATGGGATTCCTCATGAGAGTGCACCACCCCACATCATGCAACAGTTAAGGGTGTGGGGAAAAGCCCAGTCTTAAAACTAAGCCTTAGGCTATAACCACTCTGCTGGCTTATAGCCTGTCCCCCACACCCAATGCAAACTATAAGCAAGCAAACATATATATCATATTTACAAACTTGTTTGACCCACAGTTATTTCTACTCAAGAGTTTCAGAAATTCCCTTGTATCTGCTGTTTATTAAAAAATAACCAGCTCAAGATAACCTTTATACCAAAGAGACATATTTTGGGGTGAAAATATATATATTTGCTTCCCTTTTGTAAGAATGAGACGGCACTCGAACACCAGGTGTGCAGGTTTTATTAGAGGAGAAAGACCTGCCGGGGCACTCCTCTGGGAGAAGTGCACCCGAACAGATTCTGAGGCAAATTTTTTATAGGGTTAAGGGAGACTTTTGAGCAAGTATGTGTTGCATCAGCAGTTCTGGTATGCTCCCTTCTGTAGTTTTACGATATCGGCTTCTTGGAATGCTTCTCCTCGGGGTGGCTGACCAGTTTCCTAGAACTTTTCTGTTTCAGAGGCAATAGTCCAGTAAGTAAGGTTGGGGTCAGATAGCCAAGCAGAACATCAAAAGGGCAGTTTGGAAGTTTTGGTAGATGCATGTATCCATCATTTCTCAACTCTGTGGTATGATAAAAGAAAAAGAGGTGAGGGTAAGAAACAAAAAAAAAGGAAAATAAGGGGGTATGAGGTCCAGGAAGGAGGTTTGTCTGGGCCGGCTATCTTCTGGAGCTACTTCCTGCTGTTATCCCTATTGGGGCCTCCTTCGTGGACCTCTCCCTGGGGCAGTTGGAGTAGGGGTTGCAAAAGCATTTGATTGTAGGCAATCCTGGAGATTACTCTCATCCGGGCCTGTAGGAATTTGATAAAGAAGGGGACAAGTATTTGGAGATCAGGAATGCAGAGATAAGGAGGGCTGTATAGCAGGGGGTGAAAGTTCTTCCATGGTAAAGGTAGAGATATTTTTTCCTGGCAGCCCTGGAGAGAGCAGTTAGTTTGAACTAAAAGAAATGTTTCATGTCCATTTGTAGGCTCTTCTTCAGCCAAGAAGACCCAGCGGTCTTGTCCCCTTACTATGTGAAGGATAAAAAAATTGAGAAGCATTAAGAGGTAAATGCTATTCATTCTCCTAGTTCTTGAGGGATAAGGGAGAGCTTTAGGGTTAAGGTACCTGTAGGGGTTGAAAGATAGGATTTAGAAGGTTTGTTGATATAGGGTTTCAGATTTTTCTTTTTCACAGGTTTCAGGGTTGGTGTATAGGTTAGGTAGATTTTTCTCATTTTCTGATTGGCAAAGGTCTGCATACAGTTCTGTAAGAAACTAGTGAACAAATGTAAAAGGCAGGGTTTTAAAGTTAAAAAAATAAATAGGAGAGTGAGTAGACTAATGAAAGGCAATAGTGAAGACACCCAGTTTGTGTGAAACCACTGATTCCTTGTTTACGAATTCACTGGGCTTCAGAGAGAGAGAGAGTAGGAATAAGATGGGAAAGTGGCCAGTCCCCCTCTCCCTAGACCTACTTTTGTAGAGATTCTTAAAGCAACAAGAAGAGAGATTACCTGTACAGCTCGTTTGATCCTTAGATTGACAGGTAGTATACTAGCAACTGAAAGAGGCTCATGGGGTGGGATTAGGTTGATATTTGGGGTGAGACAGATTAGGGTACAGGTTTCTGTACAATTAGTAAGGAGATACATATACTTGTGATCCCACATGAGTAGAAAGCACCTGATTGGGTGAAGCAGGCTGAGAGGTGAATAGAGAATGGAAGGACAAGGGGTTGGTTTGTTTCTCTGTTTCTAAGCTCCAGATGGTCAGGGTAGAGGAGAGAGTTGTCCCAATAAGTGGGGAGAGTAGAGGATTGTTAGCTAGGGTGATTGATTAAACATTCTTTGAAAACCAGTTTTCTGACTGTACTAATTCTTTTATCTTGGTACAAATCTCCTACAACCTGCACAAACCTTCTACAATTTACTTAAACCTTAAGCTTTCATGGACTTTCTTATCCAGAAATAACTGGCCTTCATAACAACTTGCTTTTCCTTTTTCTTTCAAAAGTATTTCCATACCTTATACCTTCTATTATCAAAACCATACAATTCCTTTCTAGTCAGAATTCTTGATTTAAAAATCTTTAAATTTTAGTGACAATTAAGTTGACTTTCTTTTTATCCTACTTTTCCTTTTCCCAAAGCCTGATTAAAAGAGTCCTTAATTTTATCATATATTCACCATACATAGACCAACCAGCTTCAGGTTTGTGGTTGGAGTAAGGCATGCCATTTTTCTATTTTAGCAGCAGTGGAAGTTGTCAGGATCACGGTGTGTGGACTTATCCATGTGAAAGTCAGTCCTTGGGTGATGTAATGCTGTAAGTGCTTCTTGGACAGTCTTTGAACAGTTTGCTGAGTAACCTATAAATCCTGAAAGTACTTAGGGAAAGGGTGGTTATATTTCTACACTTTGCAGTTGAAGTCCTACTGACCACTGCTTCTAGCTGGAATTAACAGCAGGTCCCAGCCTATAATAGACATGGGGCATTGAGATAAGAGGAACAAAGGAGATACTATACATTAAATAAAGCAACAAAATCAGGTTGTCAATACCCACAGTAGAGATTTCTGAGGGATAAATAAAACTTAAATATTGAAGTGAGGCATAGTAGATGGCCCTTGTGTTTACAAGAAATGAGATTAGCTTATCTGCTACTTGGAAGAAATACCTTAGACTCGTGAATGATGTCCTTGGGCCTTCAGTAGCAATTCCCAGCACGCTGGGCAAGGTCAGGTCACAGGTAGCTGGAGCAGGGCTAGAAGAGACTGAACCTTCCCTCCATGGAGCAAGGGGTCAGCTTACCTTCTCATATCCCTCTTTCCACAGCAGAAGTGTGTCCCTTGATGGAGCCAGGAAGCCTGGCAGGCTTCAGTTCAATGACCTTTTTTTTTTTTTTTTTTTTTTTTCTGAAGCTGGAAACGAGGAGAGACAGTAAAACAGACTCCCGCATGCGCCCGACCGGGATCCACCCGGCATGCCCACCATGGGGCGACGCTCTGCCCACCAAGGGGCAATGCTCTGCCCCTCCGGGGCGTCGCTCTGCCACGACCAGAGCCACTCTAGCACCTGGGGCAGAGCCCAAGGAGCCATCCCCAGCGCCCAAGCCATCTTTGCTCCAATGGAGCCTTGGCTGCAGGAGGGGAAGAGAGAGACAGAGAGGAAGGAGGGGGGTGGAGAAGCAAATGGGCACTTCTCCTATGTGCCCTGGCCTGGAATCGAACCCGGGCCCCCTGCACGCCAGGCCAACGCTCTACCACTGAGCCAACCGGCCAGGGCCTCAATGACCTTTTTCCACTTTTGAAGTAGGGCCCTGATGGAATTCTATGAAGCCCTTTAGGGTGCTGGAGCCAAAAGCTGGTATTTCCTGACTTCTTTTGGGCCTTATTTGCCTTTTTTGTTACTTCCTTGGCCATGGCCTTAAAAACCATGTTCAGAAGATCTCACTGAGGGGCTTGACTAAGAGAGCAAAATTGGGAATTCAATGTTTAAAGAAGCCTATTAGACTGAAGAAAGAAAAGATTTGATTTGCAGTGGTAGGTGGTTGGAGACTGTGGAGGGTCTGAGTTAGATCTAGGGTGAGACTTCAGGTGGTGGGGATTAAGGTGATGCCCAGATAGACTACGGACGAAGAGTGAAGTTGAGCCTTAGCAGAGAAGAGACAATATTCCTTCATAGCAAGGAAGTTAAGAAGGGTGGTGGTGTGTCTCCTTGAGGCAGGCAGGGGCTGCAGAGGAGTAGGTTATTTACATATTGTAAGAAAGAACTAGTTTTGAGATTGCATGCTGCTAAATCCTGAGCTAGTGCCTGCCTAAACAGGTGTGGGCTGTTTCTGATCCCCTGGGGTAAGACAGTCCACGTAAGTTGCTGGGCTGCATTAGTGTTCAGGTCAGTTTAAATAAAGGTAAACAGAAAGTAAGAGTCAGGGTGTAGAGGAATGGTAAAGAAGGTATTCTTGAGGTCTAGGATTGTGAATGAGTGTTGTTTGAGAAAATGTGTGACAGTAACTTGTAGAGATTAGGGACCACTGGGTGGAGGGTAATTACTACCTCATTGATTAGGTGTAAGGCTTGTACAAGGCGATAAGCCCCTGAAGCTTTTCGAACAGGAAGGGTGGGGATATTTCAGGGAGAGTCCGTGGGGATGTGTAAGCCTGGTTTAAGAGGAGGGTAATTATTGGTTTAAGGCCTTAGAAACAGACACAGTTACATATTAAACAAAGACTTTACATAAAAGTTATGAATTAAGGAATCCAATTCAAATTATACTAGAGATATTTTCTAACAAACAGAGACAAGACGGATTACTTACAAAGCTTAATAGACAATTCTGTTTTTTAAAGTTTTTCGAGATGGCAGGGAGTTGCCAGCAAAGAGGGGAGGAAGAGAGAAAGCAGATGGATGGACAGTGTAAGCAGCTGGATGGAAAAGAAGGAGGGTCAGAATCTGCAGGAGGAGAGGAGGAGGTTAAAGTATTGGTGTGACACCACATGGTCAAGAGTGAGAAAAGATTTAGAGCTTTGAGGAGAGGGGAGAGGGCAAGAAGGAAAGAGGCACAGTCATAGTTTGTAAGGAAGGAGGAGGGGTCGGAGAGGAAACAGACAGAACTACAGTTTGTAAGGAGGGAAGAGAGGTCAGAGAGGAGATAGGTACCACAGCCAGAGCCACAGCTTCTAAGGAGGGTGGAGGGGATGAAGAACACAGTGGAGAAGGGAGGGGCCCCCGGCCAGCAGGGGAGGAAAAAGAGAGACTGGTGAATGAGAAAACAGGATTTAGTGAAGGGAGGGAGCTTTCTGGAGGGAAGAGACTCAAGCAAAAAAGATTTGCTGAGAGACTAGAGAGGGGTCCCGAGAGAGGGTCAGGCAGGAGAAGGAGAGAATTGGGAGTTCGCGGAGAAGGAAAGATTAGGAGCAGAAGTTTTAGGTGAGGTTTCTTTGGCCAAAAACGGCCTGCATGTAAAACAGAAGGCACAGAAATTAAGGACAGGAGAGAAGGGAGAAGAAAGTCTGCATGTAAGAAATTTCTGATGCCCTTCCTGTCTGGTGGCAGAAATTGTCAAGATCTCTTAGGATATTGTAATCCAATGTCCCGTTTTCAGGCCAATGGGAGTCATTGTCTAATTTGTACTGAGGCCACGCTGTGTTACAGAAGAAAATGAGTTTTTTTGGCTTAAGGACAGAGAGGCCTAACTTAGTGAGGTTTTTTATGAGACATCCTAGAGAGGTCTGGTCAGAAGGCTTAGACTCTGAAGGCCCCATAGTGGAGACAGGTGAGCAAGAGGGGGCGTCCCCGCCTTTTGTCACTGTCCCAAGAGGAGACAATCTCTGTGTGGGGGAGTCGTCCCTGATAGAGGTCGTCACCACCTGTCAGGAAGCTCCGAGGACTAGAAGTCTGAGAGAGTGGAGAGGTTTGGCTAGGCGCCTAGTCTTCTGTGCAGTCCACTGAGACTGAAAGTCAAACCCCTCAAAATGTGAGGCGTGTCAGAGAAAACCGTCCGACCAGAAAGGGGTGTTTTTAGAGAGAAATTTAGAGGCCAACCGGGGAAGGGGAATGAAGAAACTCCTTACCTTTCTGGTCCAGCAGGGGTTCAGGACAGGGTTAGACTGCCAGCCAATCGACCTACAATTACAGGTCCAAACAGAATCAGGGAGTAAGCCCAGGACAAGCTGCCACTGCCCATTGCTTCCCTGGTTGTAAGTTTGGACGACAAAGAGAGATCGTCCAGGCAGTTAGTACCCTGTCCCGGGTTTTGGCACCAGATGTAAGAATGAGACGGCACTCGAACACCAGGTGTGCAGGCTTTATTAGAGGAGAAAGACCTGCCAGGGCACTCCTCCAGGAGAAGTGCACCCAAACAGATTCTGAGGCAAATTTTTTATAGGGTTAAGGGAGAGCTTTGAGCAAGTGTGTGTTGCGTCAGCAGTTCTGGTATGCTCCCTTCTCTAGTTTTATGATACCGGCTTCTTGGAACACTTCTCCTCGGGGTGGCTGACCAGCTTCCTAGAACTTTTCTGTTTCAGGGGCAATAGTCCAGTAAGGGTGGGGTCAGATAGCCAAGCAGAACATCAAAAGGGCAGTTTGGAAGTTTTGGTAAATTCATGTATCCATCATCTTTATTTACCTGTGACATTTTTACATTTATAGTGTGTAATGCTTGAAAAAGCTTAAACATGTTTGAGAGGAAACCACAGGTCCAAAATGGCATCACTTGTACTAAAGCCCATGATACCAAACTGAGATTGAATATTTGACCTAAGTGCTATTTCAACCTCTTCCAGCAATGTCTTAATCAACTAGTATGGAATTCTCTGGTCAGACATCAATAAAGTAATTTCATGGGCCGTTTCTATACCATTCCAAAAAAAAAAGAGTTAATCTGCATGATAAAACCCCTTGTCATTCTCTTCCCCCTAAAAGACAATGTTCTAGTCCAAAATAAAATCCTTTCTTTTCTTTTGCTAAAGCTTCCTTTAAAGAGCCTTCCATTTTATGCAACTCTTGGAGTCCATTCTAGTTGCTAGATGGGATGCTGTTCTATTCAAGACTTGCTTAATGAAGTCAATTAGATATTTACATTTACTTGGTTGGCTTGGTTTTTAACAAATTGATTCCAAATAACAGAGATAAAAGTTTACTAATGATTACTTTTAATTAAAAGCCTTACTTTTTCTTTTTTTCCTAGCCTGCACTTTATCAGTTTTCCTCCTCTCAGGCTAAATACAACCATAAAGAGCCTGCTACTACCAAACTTAATCTTTCTGCTTTGTGAATTTTCCATAAGACTGCCTTCTGACTTCATCTGCACTATAGACTGTTCTGGTCCTCTAGCCTGGTGGACCACACTGTGCATTCTGTATTCAACAGCCTCTATGAGCCAATTCCGTATAATGAATCTCTATGTATAAATACATAAATACTATTGATTTCTGTTTCTCTGGAGAACCTTAACTAATATGTATTTTAGTATGAAAAGTGCTGAAGAGACTATGTATGTATGTTTGGAAATGGAGATTCCAGAACTCATACACCCATCAAACGCTATAACAACCAGTATATACATTTATACTGTTTCCATGCTGCCTAACTCTTTCCTCCTCTGTGTGTGTGTGTGCGTGTCTTTAATCTCATCATATATCCTTAAAACTTATTTTAAGAGCAGTATTTTCTATATTAAAGTAAAAGTGGGAGAAAGAAAAAAAGACCTTGACATATGAAAACCTGTCTGACATTTACATCTAGGTGTTTTTAAAAGCTAGCCTGGCACTCTCAACTAGTGTGAGTTGTTCTTCTTCTGTTGGTTTAAGGCCAGTAGTTGCGGCCCTCATGGCCATGCAGATGTAGGTTCTCACTGGATTTGGGTAGACAGTAAAGAAACAGTGGAGCCAAAAAATGGTGGGCCATTCCTTTATTAATACAAGTCTCACACCAGCTGGTGAGCAAACACACAGGAAAAATCACTTCCCTTTCACTTATTCAGAGTTCCCAAAGCCCTGACACATTATATGGTTCTACAACCAAGAGAATCTTCTCCGGTTCCTCCTAGAATCAAAGGCCCCACCAGTCTTAGCAGACCTCACAAAGACTCCTCACCTCTGGTTCCCCATCTACACACCTTTATAATATAATAGTTATATATGTATAGGAAAAAAACAGGGTTCAGTACTATTGGTGGTATCAGGCAACCACTGGGGGTCTTAGAAGAGATGCCCTGTAGTTATACAGTGGGGTACTATTGTAATTTAATATTGCCTAATGTTCAACTTTATAAAATAAAATTATATTATACGGACTCTATGGTTTTTGTTCTTTTTGTTGAAGTTTATATTTGTAAGACTCATCTTTTGGCATAAGCTGAAATCAAGTTTCTTCTTAAACCTTTGCAGATAATGCCAAAATTTTACATTTATAACTATTTTATCTCTTGTTCTTTCAGTCTATTTTCTTAATTCTCTTTTCATGACCTTAACTTCTTTTAACTCTTCTCTACAACATAGTGTCTTCCCATCGGTATCCAGAAATAAGAAAGTTCAGGAATCTTTACTAAACAGCTAGCTGGGAGTTGAAAGGTATATGTAACCTAGGCCTTTATCTAGGGAAAACATATTTTAGGTAACTAAGACAATGGCTTTCTTCTCTGTCCTCCATAATTACATGGTCTTTATTAGATTATAAAATTTCTATCAATTAATTGAACACTTATTTGTATCATTTCAAAATATAATCTTGTGGACATTAGTGTGAATATTTCAAATATTTTAATTCATACAAGCAATAAACTGGAAATCAAAACAATTGAAGTTAAAGATGTATTCATTTAAATAGATTTTTTTTTCAGTCAGCCAATTAAAGAAATGTACCAAAGCTATAAAGAGTTAGTTCCTATTTACTTAATATAAATCTCACAAAATAAAATTGATAAAAATGAAGTAGAGAAAATTTTCTTTTGAAAATAAGGCCTGACCAGGTGGTGGCACAGTGCATAGAGCTTTGGAATGGGATGCTGAGGACCCAGGTTCAAGACCCCGAGGTCGCCAGCTTGAGTGCGGACTCATCTGGTTTGAGCAAAAGCTCACCAGCTTGGACCCAAAGTCACTGGCTTGAGCAAGGGGTTACTTGGTCTGCTGATGGCCCACGGTCAAGGCACATATGAGAAAGCAATCAATGAACAACTAAGGTGTCGCAATGTGCAACAAAAAACTGATAATTGATGCTTCTCATCTCTCCATTCCTGTCTGTCTGTCTCTGTCTATCCCTCTCTCTGACTCTGTGTTGTTTGTTCTGTGAGCAATTGGAGTCTATGTTCCATTAGCTTGTCAATCAGGTAGTGTCTTGATAAAGTTTCTTAAACTCCTGGAACAACTAAAACTGAAAAAATGTAGAAGAAAAACAAAGGAAATAAGAATAACAAAACAACAATAAAAGAAAATGATTTTACTAGGTAGTAGAGCAGTGATGGGCAATCTTTTGAGCTTGGTGTGTCAAAATTCGCCAAAAAACCAAGCACAACTCAGGTGGTGTGTCACTTCGAGAAAAACGGCCTAACCAGAAGTCCCACAACTAGACGCTCTGTGCTGGAGTTCTGTTGTTTTGGCCTACAGACCTCTGGCACAGAGTATCTACACTATAGCAAATGTTTTATCCTTGGCTACTGCACCTGGCCATGCAGGAGCCAAGGATGAAACGTCCTTTTCAGCATGTGGCCTCATACTTCTCTGGTATGTGGCCACATGTGGCCGCGTGTCAGTGCTGACACACGTGTCATAGATTCGCCATCACGGTAGTAGAGAGTGGCTCTGTTTAGGTGAACTCCTTTAGCACTTAGCCAAGCCAGTCAGTTACCACTGGGCCTTGACATCCACTTCCTGTCTGTCAGACCCTAGAGGTCATCCAGGGGTTCAAGCTCAGGGTCTTCTCCAGCCTTTTCTGTGCATGCATCCAGCCCTGAACATGCTACTGGTCTTTTCTATTCCCCAATATAGGTGGAGGGCTTTTAACAACATTTATTTTCAATTAAGAAAATGAGCAAAAATTTAAATTAATAAATCAAAGAAAACCAAATACAAATATGCTCAAATTCACTGGTGGTATGGAGGACTAAAAATTTAAGTAACAATGAGATATCCTTTTATACAGATTACAATTGGTAGAATGTAAGGCCACTACTTCTTTTTTTTTTCATTTAAAAAATTATTTTTAATTTAGCATGTTGACATGGTTTCAAGTGTCCCACTCAATATAACACCCTATACACACTGCCTCGTGCCCACCCATGCCCCGTGCAAAGTCTCTTTCCAAGTTAACAAATTTTTTTACCTTCCTGTATCTCCTTTTTTTTTTAACCTCTTTTCTCTCAGGCTTTCTAATCTGTCTGTTGTTTATTCTAGCTATTATTCCATTTCCCCAAGCTTCTGTGGCCAATAATTTTGTTTTAAATGCTTTCAGTAAACACCACCTGCCCGCAAACACCACCTGGGAAGCCATTACACAATCCTGTGAATTTTCCTTATTCAAAAAAAACAATACAGAACAGGGAGGTGAGTCCTTTTTCTGGTTCTTCAGAAAGTCACCAGGCATAACAACACAACCACAATTCTTTAAGAAAATGATCCACATTGCCTCCCTGCACTAACAGCCTGCCTCAGGCATGCGTGCGTGTTCCCACCTTTATGTCCACAGCCCATCTGGGGAGTGACAGTTGGGGAGTAGGACACTTAAAATGCCACAGAATAAGCCAGGCAGAGAAAGAAACATATCATATGACCTCACTCATTTGAGGAATCCAATGAACAATGTGAACTGAGGAATAGAATTGAGACAGAGGAGGGATCAAAGCGACCTGAGGAAAAGAGGACAGAGGAAAGGGGATGATAGGATGGGATAAACCTGAAGGGAAGGGGGGAGGGCGCTGTAGGGACAGGGGAAAGGGAGATATTGAGGGGAATACGGGGGAGGGGGAGATGCATTCAGGGCAATACTAGAATCTATGTAAACATAATAAATTAAAATCAATAATAAAAAAAATGCCACAGAACTCTCTTATCCGAGTATAACAGCTTCTCTTTTCACTAAGGTTCCCCTAGGTTATTTTCAACTAGATTCCAGATTCTGCAAAATTTGATTCTGACAATTTCCACTCAGCACTTGAATTATTTTTTAGATGGACAGAGATCTGGAGTTCCCTCATTCATTTTTATTCCCTTATTATCCATCTGCTATTAGCTAAATCATATACTCCACCTCCCAAAATCAAATGCTGAAGTCATAACTCCCAGTACCCCAGACTATGACTGTATTGGAGAGAAGAACTGTATGGAGGTAATTAAGTTCAAATGAATGGGATTTATCCAATCTGAGTAGTGTCTTCATAAGAAGAGGAAATTTGAACATAAACTCGTACAGGGGAAAGGCATTGGGAAACACAGTGAGAAGATACTCATCCACAAGCCAAGGAGAGAGGCCTGGTATCAGTCTTTCTGTCATGGCCCTCAGAAGAAACTAATCTTGCAAACAATTTCAGCTAGATTGCAGATTTCTGATCTCCAGAACTGTGACAAAATAAATTTCTGGTTTTATAAGCCATACAGTCTGTGCTACTTCAATATGGGAGCACTAGCAAACCAATAACACATCTTTTTTGTTTACTTCCACACACTTTAGGTTTAATTTACCATGTTGTTGTCTAGCTGCATAAGGTGAGAGTTTACATCATTGATTTTAAAACTTTAAACTTTTACTATAAGGATTTAAATTATGAATTTCCTCTTATGATTTGCATTAACTACACCCCACAGATAAAGACAGGTTTTCATTGCTATTTACCCCTGGGATCTTTAGAATTATGTTAATTTCTTTGCAAATGCTTACAGATCTTCCAGTTATCTTTCTGTCATTTGCTTCTGATTGAATCCTTTTGTGCTCATAGAACCAACTTTGTGTGATTTCAATTATTTTAAATGTATTGATACTTGGTTTTATGGCCCTGAATATAGTCTATCTTGGAAAACGTTCCGTGTGAACTTGAAAAGAATGTGTAGTCTGGTGTTGTTGGGTGAAGTGATTTATAAATGTCAGAGGTGTTGGTTGATTGTGAAGTTCAACATTTCGATACTCTTATTGATTTTCTATGTTGTTTGTTTTACAAATTATTGAGAGAAAGATATTGAAATCTGTGCCTCTAATTGTGGATTTATCTATTTATTCTTCAAGTTCTACCAAATTTTGTTTCTTATGTTTTAGACACAGTATCAGCTTTGCAACTGTTAAGAAGATATTAATAATAACTTAATTTGAATTTTTTTCTGCTAAATACAACATTCAGGTACACGTAACAGTCATTTTAATTTTTAATTTATTATTTTAGAGAAACAAATATTTATACTATTTATTTGTTTGCTTATGTATTTCCCAGCTTAATTAAGATATAATTGACATAGCATTGTATAAGCATAAGGTATACAACATAATGATTTGATATATGTATATATTGCACAATAATCACCCCAATAAAATTACAAAGCATATCTATCACCTACAGTGACTTTTTTTTGTGGTGAGAACTTTAAAAATCTACTTTTTTAGCAACTTTCAAATATACGATTGAGCATTATTAACTATAGTCATCATGATGTACATTACACCCCCAGAACTCATGAATCTTATAACTGGTTGTTTGTTCTTTTTGACCACCTTCACCCTTTTCCACTAGCCTTTACCTTCTGCTCCTGGAAATCACTAACTTGTTCTCTGTTTCTATGAGATCAGTTGTTTTAAATTCCACATATAAGTGAGCTAATGTAACATCTGTCTTTCTCTCTCTGACTTATTTCACTCAGCATAACATCCTCAAGATTCATCCATGTTGTCACAACTGGCAGGATGTCCTTTTTTATGGCAGAATAATATTGCATAATACATATTTTCTTTATTCATTAATTTATTAATGGACACTTAGGATGGTTTCCGAGTCTTGGCTGTTGTAAATAATGCTGCAATGAACATGGAGATGCAGAAGTCTCTTTGCAATAGTGATTTTTATTTCTTTTGGATATATATCTAGAAGTGGAAGTAATAGATGACACGGTAGTTGTATTTTTAATTTTTTGAAGAACCACCATCTAGTTTTACATAGAGGCTGTACTAATTTATTTTCCCATCAAGAGTGTACACTGGTTTTCTTTTTTTCACATCCTTGCTAGCATTTGTTATCTATTACCTTTTTTATAATAGCAAAAATTATCATTTTCTAGTTTTGGTATCAGAGTAATATTAGCTTCATAAAATTAAATGGAAATTTTTCTCAATTTTTATTTTCTAGAAGAGATTATCTAAACTTGATATTAATTCTGTAAACATTTTCTTGAATTCTCATGGAAATCTTTCAGGTTTAAAGATTTTGGAGGGTGGGAACTCATAATTATGAATTCAATTTCCTTAATAGTTATAAAGCTGTTTGAATTGTTTATTTTATATTGGATGAGTTGTGATAGACTGAGTTTCAATGAACATTTCATTTGTTTTCAAATTTGTATATGTAAAGTAGTCCATAGTGTTTTTTCATGATCCTTTTGATGTCTATATGGTGTGTAGTAATATCCAAATTTATACCTGATATTAATAATTTGTGTCTTCTGTTTTTGTCATATTTAGAAGTTTCTTGATTTTATATTTGAAAACAATAGCTTTTTGTTTCACTGATTTTTTTCTATTTGTTTTCTGTTTTCAATTTTATTTATTTCTGCTCTTATCATTATGATTCCTTTTTTTTCCTGCTTGTTTTTGTATATACTGTGCTCCTCTTTTCTTGTGTCTTTGAGGTAGGAGCTTAGATTATTGATTTGAAATGTTTTATTTTATTTATTGTAAGAGTTATAGCTATAAATTTCCCTCTCAGTACTACTGCTTTAGCCAAATCCCACCAATTTTGTTATGCTATTATTTAATCTCATTCAATTCAATGTGTTTTTTTTTTATAGTCAGAGAAAGGAACAGATAGGGACAGACAGACAGGAAGGGAGAGAGATAAGAAGCATCAATTTTTCATTGCTTTATCTTAGTTGTTCATTGATTGCTTGTTCATTGATTGCTTTCTCATATGTGCCTTGACCAGGGGGCTACATCAGAGCAAGTGACCCCTTGCTCAAGCCAGGGACCTTGGGTTTCAAGCCAGCAACCTTTGTGCTCAAGCCAGTGATTATGAGGTCATGTCTGATTCCATGCTCAAGCCAGCGACCCTATGTTCAAGCTGGTGAGACTGCGCTCAAGCTGGATGAGCCTGCGCTCAAGCCGGTGACCTCAGGGTTTCAAACCTGTGTCCTCTGTGTTCCAGTCCGATGCTCTATCCACTGTGCCACTGCCTGGTCAGGCTCAATGTGTTTCTTGATTTCACTTAAGACTTCTTTTTTAATCCATGGATTATTTATAAGTGTACTGTTTAGTTTCCAAGTGTTTAGAGATTTTCTAATCTTCTTAATAATTTCTAGTCTGATTCTATTGTGGTCAAGTTTTCTGTTATTTCAATTATGTTACGTTTGTTGAGTTTTATTATAGCTCAGAATATTTTGTGTTTTAGTAAATGTTACATTAGTGTTTGAAAAGAAAGGTATTCTCATGTCTATGAGATATTTTATAAATGTTTCATTAGATACTATTGATTTATGCTGTTGTTGAGTTCTTCTGTATCCTTGCTGATTTTCTGTCTAGTAGTTTTATCAATTGCTCAGATTGAAGTTTTGAACTCTTGAACTGTAAATGTGGACTTGTCTATTTATCCTTTCTATTTTAGCAGTTTTTGTTTCATGCATTTTACACCTCATTTTTGTTTTCTGGTGGATACATATGTAGAATTTCTATGTATACTTAGTGAATTGATACTTTCGTCATCATATAATGTATCTCCATCCATAATATTTTGTTTGCTCTCAAGTCCATTTTATCTTGATACTATTTGATTAATGTGTATCTTTTTCTATCCTTTTAATTTTAACCCATATATATCATTGCATTTGAAGTGAGCTTCTTATATACAACATAAAATTTGGCGTTTTATTTATTTCATTCACTTTGCCAATCTCTGTCTTTTAATGTGGTATAGTCTTTTCATTTGATGCAATTATTGATATGATAGGATTTAAACACGCATTTTTTTGTTTTTTTCTCTTTGTTTTTATTTTCCTGCTTTCCTGTGGCTTACATTAACATTTTTTAGAATTGCATTTTGATATAACTATCGTTTCTATTATATTTTTCTGTAACTTTTTCACTAGTTTCTCTAGGAATTACATATCATATGCATATTTCAGTCTACTTGTACCAACATTTTTCTAGTTTGAGTGATATGTAGAAATCTCATCTATATGTCCCTTTACCCTCCCTCTATTATAATTGTGTTAAACAGTTCTCCTATGTATATTTAGAACTACATTAAACAGTTATAATTTTTATTTTAACTACTTAAAATAAATTAGAAAACTAAAGAACAAAAGGAAAGCCTGGGATGCGGAGGACCCAGATTCGCATTTACTAATCTTTTGCTTTCTGTATTCATTCTTCATGATGCTCCAAGGTTTTTCATTTTATTCTTTCCTGTCTGTTTAGAGAACTTCCTTTAGCCATTCTTTTAGAGTAAGTCTGTGATAAATTCTTTTATGTTCCATAATCTGAGAATAGCTTGATTTTTCCTTTATTCCTGAAGGATATTTTCACTAGATAAAATATAATAAAATAAAATTCTATATCAACTGTTCTTTTCTTTCAACACATGAATAATGTCATGCCACTTTGTATTGTCATCCATGATTTAACATTCAGAAACTGCCTGTCACTTGAATTGTTTTTTCCTGTAAGGCAAATGTCATTCTTCTCTCATTGTTTCCTTTTATTTTTCTTTTCTTAAATTATGTAACTCAATTTATTGTCCTTTTGCAGTCTTATTCTTTTTATGTATATTTTCTAATGCCAATGCCCTGGTAGAAAAGCACTTAGTTGTTTATGATGAAGAAAGTGTTTTTCTTTTTCTTTATATTTTTTTCACTTATATTTTTATTTCTTTTTAATTTTTATTAACTTTATTTTATTGTGTTAACATGGATTTAATATTTCTTTGTCTTCAGTTTTTAGAAATTTAACTATGATGTATCTTGACATGAATTTCTTTAGGTCTATACTTTTTGGGGTTAACTCAGCTTCCTGAAACTGTATATTTGTTAAAGTTAAAAATTTTTAATTTTGATTACTTCAAATATTTCTTCAGCTCACACTTTTTCTCTTCTCCTCCTGGGATTCTTATCACACAAATACTAGATTATTTTTCTGGCTACAGAACCCATAAATTGAAAAAAACTTTAATGTCAATAAAATTATTTCTTAGCATAGCATTTGAGATTTTTGTGAGTTTTGTGGAGAAATGAATAATTTCATCAAATCTGAAACAATTATGGATCCCTCTTCCAAGTGAAAAAAAAAACCCAGACATAGAAGAATATATTGAAAAATAAAGAAAAAATAATAATAAAATATGCAGATACTGCCTGACCAGGTGGTGGAGCAGTGGATAGAGCATCGGACTGGGATGTGGAGGACCCAGGTTCGAGACCCCGAGGTCACCAGATTGAGCGCGGGCTCATCTGGTTTGAGCAAAGCTCGCCAGCTTGGACCCAAGGTGGCTGGCTTGAGCAAGGGGTTACTCAGTCTTCTGAAGGCCCATGGTCAAGGCACAGATGAGAAAGCAATCAATGAACAACTAAGGTGTTGCAACAAAAAACTAATGATTGATGCTTCTCATCTCTCTCCGTTCCTGACTGTCCCTGTCTATCCCTCTCTCTGACTCTCTCTCTGTCTCTGTAAGGAAAAAAAATGCAGATACTATGCTGACAACAAATGTAAGGCCAATATTAAACAAATATCTATTCACGAAATCATATTACTGTGGATGAATTATTGATAATGTTTGATGATACAAAGGGGAAAAAACAAACATGCATTTGTTTTTTGAGTATGTGAATATTGAACAACCATTAGAATTTTTATACCTTAAATAATTTGATGATTATAAACTCCATATGACCTTTAACTATTAATTGACCCAAATTCATAAATAATATTAAAAATTATATATGTCAATATTGGTTATGGAGAAACATCCTACTATCATTAGTGCCACTGTCACCTAGCAGATCTTCTCATTTTTTCTTGTAGTATTTATGATGCTAGGGCTGGTTGTGGACAAAAACTAAAATAACTGAGTCAATTGGGAATGACTAGATTTAGGTATTTTCAAAATTTACTAACATTTTTCTAAATATATGAAATTACTTTAAGAAGACATTTTTTAAAATGATGTAATAAAATCTTATTTCTTTCATTATGTCACTCTTACTTCCTCTGATGAATGCATCCCAGTCTCAGGCAGGGTTCAGAGAATTTTATTTTTGATTAATTAATTTATTATTCAAATTTTTTTAATTAATTAATTTATTTTTAATTTAGTGGGATGACATGGTTCACTAAACCATACAGGTTTCACGCGTACAACTAAATGTAACACCATCACAACACATCATGCACCCTCCACCCCAAGTAAAGTCTCTTTCCCATCCCCATCTTCCCCTTATTGTTTGTCTTTCTGGTGTTTAGTTTCATAACTCTGTATAAATTTTGGTTATTAACCCCTTATCAGATGTATCAGAAAATATGTTCTTCCATTCAATGAGATTTTTTTGATGGTTTCTTTTGCTGTAAAAAAGCCTTTTAGCTTGATGTAGTCTCATTTGTTTATTTTTCCTTTGTTTTGCTTGCCAGAGGAGATATGTCAGCAAAAATAATGCTGTGAGAGATGTCTCAGAGTCTATTGCCTATGTTTTCTTCTAGGAGTTTTACGGTTTTCTGGTTTACATTTAAGTCTTTCAACTATTTTGAATTTATAATTGTGTATGGTGGTAGTTGGTGGTCTACTTTCATTTTTTTGCAGGTAGCTATCCAATTTTCCCAACACCATTTATTGAAGAGACTGTCTTTACTCCATTTACTCTGTTCTTACATCCTTTTCCAATGTTAATGGACCATGAATGCATGGGTTTCTTTCTAGGTTCTCTGTTCTGTTCCATTGATCTATATGCCTGTTCTTATGCCAGTACTGGGATGTTTTGATTACAATGGCCTTGTAGAATAGCTTGATACAAGTAGCATGATACTTCCAACTTTGTTCTTTCTCAAGATTACTGAACCTATTTAGGTGTTTAGAGGTCCTATATACAGTTTTAGAATATTTCTTCTAGATTCGTTAGTTATGTCATTATTTTCTTTAATTGGAAATAAGTTGAATCTATAGATTACTTTAGGTAATATGGATATTTTAATGATGTTAATTATTCCTACCTATGAATACAGTATATGCTTCAACTTATTTGTATCTTCCTTAATTTCTTTTTCCAATGTCTTATAATTTTTTGTATACTGGTGGTTTATCTACTTGGTTAAACTTATTCCTAGGTACTTTTTTGGGGGTGTTGCAATAGTAAATGGAATTGTTTATTTATTTTCTCTTTCTGATAGTTTATTTTTGGTATTTGAAAATGTCACTGATTTCTAAATATTAATTTTGTACTTTGCTACTTGGCTGAATTCATTTATTAGGTCTAATAGTATTTTGGTGGAGACTTTAGGGTTTTCCTATGTACAATATCATGTTGTCAGCAATTTTCATATTATTATTGCCAGTATCAGAGAAAGGGTAGAGATTTATTTTGTGTGGGAATTCTAGTTACCTAATGAAGCTATTTGAAGCTGAGTGCAATTAAGAGAGTATGAACTGAGATAATATATTAATATTGGTATAAGGAGGTCTAGATTTCAAAATATACTTTGAAGATACAATTTAATGTCAAGCACATATCAAGCAGGGCATTGTAAAATATTTTTACTGTGAAATTTATGATATTTGCAGAAAGAATAATCTATAATTATAATTTTAGGTGCATAACTTTCAGTGAGTGTTCAATCATAAATATTTTCAGCATACAACACAATATTACAAAATGTTTGATATTAATTTGAATGCAAAACCCAAAACATTTGAGCATATTTATTTTACTTAGCAAGTTAGCAGCTTTGGGCACATTTATAATATTACTGAGAGATCACAGAACTGTATACATAATAACAAACAAGTTTTGGTACATCAGTTTCCTTTGTTAAGCTCAAATGCCAATATTTATTGGATTTTTCTCATAATTATACCTTATAACAATCTTTGGAGCATAAATATGTAAAAATAGAAATTATTGGAAGTATGTTTAAAAATATTCCCTAAAGCCTATGTATCCTGAGTTCTTTCCCCGTTACTTTATAGATTACCTAAGAAAATAGTCTCTTGTCAGTTTTTCCTAATTCTTGTTCCTGCAGTGTAACACTGTTGACACTATTGAAATAATTTTTACCTTGGTTTCTGTGACACTTCTTTTTTTCCTCACATTTTTCTTGTCACTCTTCCTATGTCTCATTCCACTGTTCATTATTTTTTAAACCTTTATATTTCCCTCAGTTTTATTAAGTCATAGTTTTTTCAATCTAGTGACCTCCCTAAGTTATCATGTTTATTATAAAGGCTTCAACTACACACATATAATAAAAATGTTTAAATACACATCTTTTCTGAAATAAAAATCTGAATATCTAGTTGATTATGATATCTTTCTATCCAGATGATTGTCAAGAATTTTATTTATTCACCAATTATTTATCCAATGTCTACTATCTTTTAAAGAATATACTTCATGCTAGGGATAAAACAACTAATATATTGGATAAAATTCCTGACCGCCTAACCTCATCACATTTGCAATATAGAAGTAGCTAGAAAAAAAGTACCCAAATTAGAGAAAAAATGATTCTAAGCTAAGTCTCAAATACTAAGTAGTAATTAGCTTAAGCTTAGTGAAGTATGTTACCATCAAAAGGAAAAATATATACAAAGATCCAGTGGTTGGAGAAGATACTGAAGTTTAGAACTTTATAGATCAATATGGCCATAATAGAGAACGGGAGGTATGAAGTGGCAAAATATAATACTGGAATGCAGACTTTTATAAACCATTGTAAACCATTACTTAATACTTAAGTGATGGAGAGTCTTTGAAAGATTTTAAACAAAGTAGTAACCCTGCTGGTTGGCTCAGTGGTAGAGCATTGGCCCAACATGTGGATGTCCCAGGTTTGATTCCTGGCCAGGGCACACAGGAGAAACACCCATCTGCTTCTCCACACTTTCCGCTCTCTTTTCTCCCTATCTCTCTTTTCCCTTCCCTTAGCCAAGGCTTCATTGGAGCAAAGTTGGTCGAGTCACTGAGGATGGCTCCATGGCTTCCACAGCTGGTGCTAGAATGGCTCCAGTTGCAAAGGAGCAACATCCCAGATGGGCAGAGCATCACCCCTTAGTGGGCATGCCGGGTGGATCCCAGTTGGTCATGTGCAGGAGTCTGTCTCTCTGCCTCCCTGCTTCTCACTTCAGAAAAATACAAAAAAAAAGAGTTAAAAAATAAATGAACAAACAGGATAATAACACTATGTAATCTGAATGGAAAACTGAATAGAGTGGAAAAAAACTTCAAACTCAAACTGTATAAAACCAAACTCATTGTTTCCCTCACCCTTATGATTTTGCCAAACTTCATATCTATTTCTCATTTAACCATCTTTTCTAACCTTTGTAAGTGCATTATCTCTCAAACAACATATCAAGCAAGAAATCTCTTATTGAAGGGAAGGAAAAGAAAATGCCAGATGGCCAAACCCTTTGTATTCTTCCTCAAAATTCCCCTCTATCTCTCTAATCCTGTCTTTGTCATAATTCATGACACCATTATCTCTTGTCAGGATTACTGCAACTGCATCTGAACAGGTCTTTCTGCCACTAGTCCTGCATTATCCATGTAAATCTCTTCTCTATTTTTTAAAGGTTATATTTATTGATTTTACAGAGAGGGGAGGGGAGAGTGAGAAGTATCAGTTCGTAATTGTTTCATTTTAGTTGTTCATTGTTTGCTTGCTTTATGTGCTTTGACTAGGCAAGTCCAGGGTTTCGAACCAGTAACCTCAGTGTTCCAGGTTGATGCTCTATCCACTGCACCACCACAGGCCATGCCAATTAATTCTTTTAATTGCAGCTCCAATAATCTTTCTAAATTCAAATCTGACCATGTCACTGTCTTGCCTGAAGTACTTCATTGTTTTTCCTTTGCCATCAAGTCTGAATTCATCATCTGCCACAATACTGCTTCATCCTTTCCTTCTAATATCAATCATTTTCTCTCACATATTTAGTTACTTTTAGTTACATTCCATTATTTCAAAATTAATGCTTATTTATACTTATGTATTATTGTTCATATATGTACTCTTCTTACATATGTTTTTCCTATTCACTTTTTGTTTGTCTGACAAAGCACTAATGATCTCTCAAGCTTCAGTTCACATCACATCACCTTTCTTATATAGTGTAGTCTATTCTCACCAAACTACAACTCAGTCAAATTTAATTGCTTCATTAACTGGGTTCTGTAAAGCCAGTTGCCGTGGCCACCATCACAACTGCCTGGCCCATGCAGGTTCACATTAGATTCGGACAGACGGTAATGAAACAATGGAGCCACAAACTGGTGGGCCATTAGCTTTAATCCTAGCTTGCACCCAGCGGGCAAGTAAAAACACACACTGGGCTCCAAAACCCACTCATTCCGTGCTCACAAAGCTACTGACTTATCCGAGTTTCCTAGAATCAAAGGTTTCTACCTCACCAGCCTTATTCACCTCTGTTCCCCATCTCCTTCACTCTGCACAAACTCTGCACAAACTGGCTTCTCCTTCAACACTCCGCCATCTTGGCTGCTTTTCCTGGCCTCCTCCACGTGGTCTCTCTGCTCTCTCCTTTAACGCTAATCTCAGGAACTGAGAGAGCAAGCTCCTGGTCAGCCCCACTTTATAGTGCAGAAATCAAAACCTTTAATCCAATATACAAAATAGTGAAGTCTCTAATACAAAGTCACTTATCTGAGGCACGATGGGATTGCACCACCCCACATCAAAAAGGGTGGGAAAAGCTTAGTCCTAAAACTAAGCCCCAGGCTAAAAGGATACTGCCTGCCCTCAGCCTGCCCCCAACACACATTAATATCACCTGGGTGACGAGCTTCCACATGGGCAAAATATATCTTTATTTTGTTATCATCTTTAACAAAGTGAGCATAATATATCTTATCTGCCCAACAGGTTCTAATAGCATTTTGTACCTATCAATACAGGTGTGGGCAAAAGTAGGTTCACAGTTGTGAGTACATAAAACACAGTTTGTTCTTGAATTGTTACTTATTAATTAGTGCATTACTTTCCTTTTTTAAATTTCTTATTCAGTGCAAGGAGGGAATGCAGAGACAGACTCCCACATGTGCCCCATTCAGGATGCACCCAGTAAGCCCACTAGGGGGCAATGTTCTGCCCATCTGGGCAACTGCTCTGTTGCTCAGCAACGAAGCTCTTCTAAGCACCTAAGAAGAGGCCATGGAGCCATCCTCAGCACTCAGGGCCAACTCACTCCAATTGAGCCATGGCTGCAAGAGAGGAAGAGAGAAAGAAAGAGAGAAAGAAGGGGGGGGGGGAGAGTGGAGAAGCAAATGATTGCTTCTTCTGTGTGCCCTTACCAGGAATCAAACCTGGGACTTTCACATGCTGGGTTGATGTTCTACTGATGAGCCAACTGGCCAGGGCTATGTTATTTTTTGTATGAACAACTGTAAACCTTTATAGGATTAGTTATAATACTGGAGTTATTTGTTTATCTGCAACCTTTAATATATTTGAGCTTGTAAAAAGTAAAGATACTTTGCCTGAAACACAGAAAACAGGTACCCAATACTTGTTTTGTTAAATTCCTGAATTGAATATTGTAATGGTTAATTTTATGTGTAAATTTGACAGGCCACAGAGTGCCCAAATTAAACATTATCTCTGGGCATACCCATGAGGTTGTTTCTGGATGAGATTATTTGTTAAATTGGTGGACTCAGTAGATTAATCTCCCCAATATGGATGGGTATCATTCAATTGGTAATGGCCTAAATAAAAGAAAAGAAAGAGGAAGAAGAAGTGAGCCCCCTTTTTTTCTGCCTCACTATTGCTCTGGGACAGCTCATCTGAGCTTCTGCCCTAAGACTGGGATTTATGCTAACAGATCTTGTTCCCAGACCTCTGGACTTGGACTGAATTCCACAACTTGCTTTCCTGGGTGTCCAGCTTGCAGATGACAAATTGTGGGACTTCTCAGCCTCCATAATCACATAAGTCAACTCCTTACAATAAAAACTAATATATATATATATATATATATATATATATATATATATATATATATATATATATACACACACACATATATATAGTCATTTAATAAATTATATATTACAATGTGCAGAATAATCAACTATATATGTGTATATGTTTGTGTGTAGATATATATATGCTTATGTATGTGTGTGAGTGTATATTTATCTTATTGGTCTATTTCTCTGGAGAACTCTGACTAATACAGTTATGAAACATGTTTTCTGTAAGCAAAAATCTAGAGAATATCAAGCATACTTTAAATGGAGAAGGGGCAAAGCGAACCACATCATCTGTCCTATTACCAAATTCTTGGTCTTACAATATCACTTAGTAAAGTGTAGATCTATAAAGTTAGGTCTATAACTGCATTTGAGCTTTTTGTGGTTATAAATATATCCCTTAGGCCCTGTTTCTGCCCTCTTCCCCATCAGTTAGAAATCTTCAAACGAAGTGCTCTGAGAGTCTTTCTGCAAGCATGGTGAAAGTTCAGAAAGCTATTGCTAATTCTGATGTTTCTTTGATGATCATCCACATTTATGCTCTCTCTCCTACCGCTCTATTTTGTCATCATCTCCTGATGGGTTTCTCTTCTGTCTGTGCTTTAAGCATTGGTGTTCCCCACGATTATTTCCTTGCCTATCTATTCATTTTATCAACACATTTCCCAAAATTATCTTATTTATTCTCATCATTTTACTATAATATTGATGAACTCTAGAACCTCTAAGTTCCAAATTTGAATCTTATATTCAGCATGTATACATATCATCTTTTCTTTGTATTCCAGTTAAAGGTTTGTCAATTTTGTTTTTTGTTTTTCTTAACAAACTGACTCATTTTTAATGATCTTTTCTGTTGTCTTCCTTTGAGTGTAAGGTTAGGTTGCTTGCTTGGATAATTCTTTTCTCTTCATATAGGCCAGGGGTCCCCAAACATTTTACACAGGGGGGCCAGTTCACTGTCCCTCAGACTATTGGAGGGGCGGACTATAAAAATATAACTATGAACAAATCCCTATGCACACTGCTCATATCTTATTTTAAAGTAAAAAAAAAACAAAATGGAAACAAATATAATATTTAAAATAAAGAACAAGTAAATTTAAATCAACAAACTGACCAGTATTTCAATGGGAACTATGGGCCTGCTTTTAGCTAATGAGATGGTCAAAGTGCTCCTCTCACTGACCACCAATGAAAAAAGTGCAACTTCTGGAAGTGCGACAGGGGCTGGATAAATGGCCTCAGGGAGCCGCATGTGGCCCGTGGGCCGTGGTTTGGAAACCCCTGATATAGGCATTCATTGCTATAAATTTATCTCTTAGGTCTACTTTTGCTGCATTCCATAAGTTTTGCTATGCCATGATTCCATTTTCATTTTTCTCAAGATATTTTTTTTTTCTGATTTCTTTTAGAACTTTTGGTTTTTCCATCCACTTGTAAATTTTGCAGCTTTTCTTCTGTTAATGATTTCTAGTTTCATATCACTGAGGCTATAAAAGATACTTGATATGAATCTTTTTAAATTTAAGACTTGTTTTGTGACTTAACATATGATCTATCCTAGGGGCTAGTATATGTATGAGAAAAATGTGCATTCTGCTTCTCTTGGATAGAAAGTTCTATATATTTTTGTTAGATCCATTTGGTCGAAAATATCATATAAATCTTAGCTCTCTATTAACTTTTTTGTTGGGATGATCTATTCATTGTTGAAAGTGGAATGTTGACGTCTCTTACTGTTACTTGCATTACTATCTATTCTGCCTTCAGATTTATTGATATTTGTTTAATATATTTGTATGCTCTGATAATGGGTGTGTAGGGTGTGTATATATTTACAATAGTTATATCCTCTTGATGAATTGACCCTTTATCATTATATAATGACTTTCATTGTCTCCTGTTACAACTTTTTAAAAAATTTTTTTGACAGAGACACTGAAAGAGTTAGAAAGAGGGACACATAGGGACAGACAGGAGATAGAGAGATGAGAAGCATCAATTTTTTTTTTTAAATAATTTTATTTTTTTAATGGGGCGACATCAATAAATCAGGATAAATATATTCAAAGATAACAAGTACAGGTTGCCTTGTCGTTCACTTATGTTGCATACCCATCACCCAAAGTCAGATTGTCCTCTGTCACCTTCTATGTAGTTTTCTTTGTGCCCCTCCCCCTCCCCCTTTCCCTCTCCCTCTCCCCCCTCCCCCTATAACCACCACACTCTTATCAGTGTCTCTTAGTTTCACTTTTATGTCCCACCTACGTATGGAATAATGCAGTTCCTGTTTTTTTCTGATTTACTTATTTCACTTCGTATAATGTTATCAAGATCCCACCATTTTGCTGTAAATGATCCGATGTCATCATTTCTTACAGCTGAGTAGTATTCCATAGTGTATATGTGCCACATCTTCTTTATCCAGTCATCTATTGACGGACTTTTTCATTGTTTCCATGTCCTGCCCACTGTGAACAATGCTGCAATGAACATGGGGCTGCATGTGTCTTTACGTATCAATGATTCTGAGTTTTGGGGGAATATACACAGTAGAGGGATTGCTGAGTCATAAGGTAATTCTATTCTCAGTTTTTTGAGGAACCATCATACTTTCTTCCATAATGGTTGTACTACTTTACATTCCCACCAACAGTGGATGAGGGTTCCTTTTCTCCACAGCCTCTCCAACATTTGCTATTACCTGTCTTGTTAATAATAGCTAATCTAACAGGTGTGAGGTGGTATCTCATTGCCGTTTTGATTTGCATTTCTCTAATAACTAACGAAGATGAGCATCTTTTCATATATCTGTTGGCCATTTGTATTTCTTCCTGGGAGAAGTGTCTGTTCATGTCCTCTTCCCATTTTTTTATTGGATTGTTTGTTTGTTTGTTGTTGAGTTTTATGAGTTTTTTGTATATTTTGGATATTAGGCCCTTATCTGAGCTGTTTTTTGAAAATGTCATTTCCCATTTAGTTGGCTGTCTGTTTATTTTGTTATCATTTCTCTTGCTGAGCAAAATCTTCTTAGTCTGATGTAGTCCTATTCATTAATTTTTGCCTTCACTTCTCTTGCCATTGGAGACAAATTCATAAAATGCTCTTTAAAACCCAGGTCCATGAGTTGAGTACCTATGTCTTCTTCTATGTACTTAATTGTTTCAGGTCTTATGTTTAGATCTTTCATCCATTTTGAGTTAATTTTAGTACAGGGGGACAAACTGTAGTCCAGTTTCATTCTTTTGCATGTGGCTTTCCAGTTTTCCCAGCACCATTTATTGAAGAGGCTTTCTTTTCTCCATTGTATAGTCTTGGCCCCTTTATCAAAAATTATTTGACTATATATATGTGGTTTTATTTCTGGGTTTCCTATTCTGTTCCATTGGTCTGAGTGTCTATTTTTCTGCCAATACCATGCTGTTTTGATTGTCGTGGCCCTATAATATAGTTTGAAGTCAGGTATTGTAATGCCCCCAGCTTCACTCTTTTTCTTTAGGATTGCTTTGGCTATTTGGGTTTTTTTTATAGTTCCATATAAATCTGATTATTTCTTGCTCCATTTCTTTAAAAAATGTCATTGGAATTTTGATGGGAATTGCATTAAATTTGTATATTGCTTTGGGTAATATGGCCATCTTGATTATATTTATTCTTCCTAACCAAGAACAAGGAATATTCTTCCATCTCATTATCTCTTTTTTGATTTCCCTTAACAATGATTTATAGTTTTCATTATATAAGTCCTTTACATTCTTTGTTATGTTTATTCCTAGGTATTTTATTTTTGTTGTTGCAATTTTGAAGGGGATTATTCTTTTTTTTAATAATTTTATTTTTAATGGGGCGACATCAATAAATCAGGATACATATATTCAAAGATAACAACTCCAGGTTGTCTTGTCGTTCACTTATGTTGCATACCCATCACCCAAAGTCAGATTGTCCTCTGTCACCTTCTATCTAGTTTTCTTTGTGCCCCTCCCCCTCCCCCTTTCCCTCTCCCTTCCCCCCCTCCCCCCGTAACCACCACACTCTTATCAATGTCTCTTAGTTTAACTTTTAAGTCCCACCTACGTATGGAATAATGCAGTTCCTGCTTTTTTCTGATTTACTTATTTCACTTCGTATAATGTTATCAAGATCCCACCATTTTGCTGTAAATGATCTGATGTCATCATTTCTTATGGCTGAGTAGTATTCCATAGTGTATATGTGCCACATCTTCTTTATCCAGTCATCTATTGACGGGCTTTTTGGTTGTTTCCATGTCCTGGCCACTGTGAACAATGCTGCAATGAACATGGGGCTGCATGTGTCTTTACGTATCAATGATTCTGAGTTTTTGGGGTATATACCCAGTAGAGGGATTGCTGGGTCATAAGGTAATTCTATTTTCAGTTTTTTGAAGAACCACCATACTTTCCTCCATAATGGTTGTACTACTTTACATTCCCACCAACAGTGGATGAGGGTTCCTTTTTCTCTACAGCCTCTCCAACATTTGCTATTACCTGTCTTGTTAATAATAGCTAATCTAACAGGTGTGAGGTGGTATCTCATTGCCGTTTTGATTTGCATTTCTTTAATAACTAACGAAGATGAGCATCTTTTCATATATCTGTTGGCCATTTGTATTTCTTCCTGGGAGAAGTGTCTGTTCATGTCCTCTTCCCATTTTTTTATTGGATTGTTTGTATGTTTCTTGTTGAGTTTTATGAGTTCTTTGTAAATTTGAATATTAGGCCCTTATCTGAGCTGTTGTTTGAAAATATCATTTCCCATTTAGTTGGCTTTCTGTTTATTTTGTTATCAGTTTCTCTTGCTGAGCAAAAACTTCTTAGTGTGATGTAGTACCATTCATTAATTTTTGCCTTCACTTCTCTTGCCATTGGAGACAAATTCATAAAATGCTCTTTAAAACCCAGGTCCATGAGTTTAGTACCTATGTCTTCTTCTATGTACTTAATTGTTTCAGGTCTTATGTTTAGATCTTTCATCCATTTTGAGTTAATTTTAGTACATGGGGATAGACTGTAGTCCAGTTTCATTCTTTTGCATGTGGCTTTCCAGTTTTCCCAGCACCATTTATTGAAGAGGCTTTCCTTTCTCCATTGTGTGTTTTTGGCCCCTTTATCAAAAATTATTTGACTATATATATGTGGTTTTATTTCTGGGTTTTCTATTTTGTTCCATTGGTCTGAGTGTCTATTTTTCTGCCAATACCATGCTTTTTTGATTGTCGTGGCCTTATAATATAGTTTGAAGTCAGGTATTGTAATGCCACCAGCTTCATTCTTTTCCTTTAGGATTGCTTTGGCTATTCGGAGTTTTTTTATAGTTCCATATAAATCTGATTATTTTTTGCTCCATTTCTTTAAAAAATGTCATTGGAATTTTGATGGGAATTGCATTAAATTCATATATTGCTTTGGGTAATATGGCCATCTTGATTATATTTATTCTTCCTAAACAAGAACAAGGTATATTCTTCCATCTCATTATATCTTTTTCGATTTCTCTTAACAATGGTTTATAGTTTTCATTATATAAGTCCTTTACATTCTTTGTTATGTTTATTCCTAAGTATTTTTGTTGTTGTTGTTGCAATCGTGAAGGGGATTATTCTTTTGAGTTCATTCTCAATTGTTTCATTGTTGGCATAGAAAAAGGCTATTGACTTCTGTATGTTAATTTTGTATCCTGCGACCTTACTGTATTGGCTTATTGTTGCTAGTAGTCTTTTTGTGGATTCTTTGGGGTTTTCGATGTATAGGATCATATCATCTGCAAAAAGTGATACCTTTACTTCTTCTTTTTTGATATGGATGCCTTTTATTTCTTTGTCTTGTCTGATTGCTTCGGCTAGAACCTCTAGTACCACATTAAATAAGAGTGGAGAGAGTGGACAACCCTGTCTTGTTCCTGATTTAAGGGGGAAAGCCTTCAGTTTTGTGCCATTAAATATGATGTTAGTTGATGGTTTTTCATATATGGCCTTCATCATGTTGAGATATTTTCCTTCTATACCCATTTTGTTGAGAGTCTTAAACATAAAATTGTGTTGTATTTTATCGAAAGCCTTTTCTGCGTCTATTGATAAGATCATGTGGTTTTTGTTCTTTGTTTTGTTGATATGGTGTATTACGTTAACCGTTTTACGTATGTTGAACCATCCTTGAGATTCTGGGATGAATCCCACTTGATCATGATGTATTATCTTTTTAATATGTTGTTGTATTCGATTTGCTAGTATTTTGTTTAGTATTTTAGCATCTGTATTCATTAGAGATATTGGTCTGTAGTTTTCTTTTTTTGTGCCATCCTTGCCTGGTTTTGGTATGAGGGTTATGTTGGCCTCATAATATGTGTTTGGAAGTATTGCTTCTTCTTCAATTTTTTGGAAGACTTTCAGAAGAATAGGAACCAAGTCTTCTTTGAATGTTTGATAAAATTCGCTGGTATAGCCGTCAGGGCCTGGACTTTTATTTTGGGGATGTTTTTAATGGTTTTTTCTATTTCTGCTCTACTAATAGGTTTGTTTAGGTTTTCTGCTTCTTCTTGACTCAGTCTAGGAAGGTTGTATTGTTCTAAGAATTTATCCATTTCTTCTAGGTTGTTGAATTTAGTGGCATAAATTTTTTCATAGTATTCTACAATACTTCTTTGTATATCTACGGTGTCCGTGGTGATTTCTCCTCTTTCATTTTGGATTTTGTTTATATGAGTTCTTTCTCTTTTTTCCTTGGTAAGTCTTGCCAAGGATTTGTCAATTTTGTTGATCTTTTCAAAGAACCAGCTCCTTGTTCTATTAATTTTTTCTATACTTTTTCTGTTCTCTATTTCATTTATTTCTGCTCTGATTTTTATTATCTCCTTTCTTTGGCTGCTTTTGGGTTGTTTTTGTTCTTCTTCTTCTAGTTCCTTAAGGTGTGAAGTTAAGTGGTTCACTTGGGCTCTCTCTTGTTTGTTCATATAGGCCTGAAGTGATATGAACTTCCCTCTTATCACTGCTTTTGCTGCATCCCAGAGATTCTGATATGTCGTATTGTCATTTTCATTTGTCTGTATATATCTTTTATTCTCTGCGCTAATTTCTTCTTTGACCCATTCATTTTTTAAAAGTATGTTGTTTAGTTTCCACATTTTTGTGGGATTTTTTTCCTCTTTTTTGCAGTTGAATTCTAGTTTCAAGGCTTTATGATCAGAAAATATGCTTGGTACAACTTCGATTTTTCTGAATTTGCTGATGTTGTTTTATGGCCCAACATATGGTCACTTCTTGAGAATGATCCATGTACACTGGAGAAAAAAGTATACTCAGTCACTTTGGAATGAAATGTCCTGTAGGTGTCTATCATATCCAGGTGCTCTAGTGTTTTGTTTAAGGCCAGTATATCTTTGTTGATTTTCTGTTTGAATGACCGATCTAGAGCTGTCAGAGATGTATTGAGATTTCCAAGTATGATTGTATTTTTGTCAGTTTTTGTTTTAAGGTCAATAAGTAGCTGTTTTATATATTTTGGTGCTCCTTGGTTTGGTGCATATATATTAAGAATTGTTATGTCTTCTTGATTCAGTGTCCCCTTAGCCATTATGAAATGGCCATTTTTGTCTCTGAGTACTTTTGCTGTCTTGTTATCAGCATTGTCAGATATGAGTATTGCTACGCCTGCATTTTTTTTGGATGTTATTTGCTTGGAGTATTGTTTTCCAGCCTTTCAATTTGAATTTGTTTTTATCCTTGTTATTTAGATGAGTTTCTTGTAGGCAGCATACAGTTGGATTTTCTTTTTTAATCCATTCTGCTACTCTGTGCCTTTTTATTGGTGAGTTTAATCTGTTTACATTTAGTGTAATTATTGACAATTGTGAGTTCCCTATTGCCATTTTATATCTTGCTTTCTGTTTGTTTTGTTTCTTGTTTGATCCTTCTCTTTCATTTTTCTATCTTTTGTTTTTATTTGGTTGTATTCCATACATCTTTCCTCTGTTGCTATCTTTTTTATCTCATGTGCTTCTGTGGTGGTTTTTTTAATGGTGGTTACCTTTAAGTAATGAAAAGGGTTCCTACCCTGTTCATTGTAGTGCACTATTTTGTGAGTACTTTTGCACTCCATCGTCCTTTGCTACTGTTAATCTCCATCCTCTCCTCGCCTTTACTTTTTGTTGTTGTCACAGTTTAAATTTGGTTTTATTGTGTTCTTCTTGGAGCTTTTACTTGTGGCTTTGTGTATTTTTTGTTCTTTGTATCTGATTGGAGAAACCCCTTTAGTAATTCCTGGAGTGAGTGTTTTCTGATAATAAATTCCCTCATCTTTTCTGTATCTGTGAATGTTTTTATTTCTCCTTCATATTTGAAGGATAGCTTTGATGGATATAGTATTCATGGATGAAAGTTCCTCTCTTTCAGGACTTTAAATATTGGGGTCCACTCTCTTCTAGCTTGTAGAGTTTCTGCTGAGAAATCTGATGATAATCTAATGGGCCTTCCTTTATATGTTGTATTCTTCTTTTCCCTGGCTGCCTTGAGAATTTTTTCTTTTCCGTTGGTTTGTGCCAATTTTATTATGATGTGCCTTGGAGTAGGTTTGTTGGGGTTAAGCAAACTCGGAGTTCTGTTTGCTTCTTGAACTTGAGGCTTTAGTTCTTTCCACAGGCTTGGGAAGTTCTCATCTATTATTTGTTTGAGTATGTTCTCCATTCCATTTTCTCTCTCTTCTCCCTCTGATATACCTATTATTCTTATATTATTCTTTTTGATGGAGTCAGATAATTCCTGTAGGGCTATCTCATTTTTTTTAATTTTTGAGTCTCTTTCTTCTTCTCTCTGTTGTGCCTCAAGTTGCTTGTCTTCTATTTAACTAATCCTCTCTTCTATCTGGCCTGTTCTATTAGCTAAGCTTGTTACCTCATTTTTCAGCTCGTGAATTGAGTTTTTCATCTCTGTTTGATTTGTTTTTATAGTTTCAATTTCCTTGGACATATATTCTTTGTGTTCATTGAGTTGTTTTCTGAGCTCTCTAAATTGCCTTTCTGTGTTTTCTTGTATATCTCTGAGTATTTTTAGGGTTTCTATTTTAAATTTTCTGTCATTTAGCTCCAAGGTTTCCAATATATTAAATTTTTTCTCCATAGATTTTCCCTCATCTATCTGTGTTACCTCTCTTTCTTTTGTATCCATGATATTCAATTTTCTCTTCCTTAATGGCATATGAGGGTGGTTTTTGTTGATAGTATTAATGAGATTTAATAAAGAATAAAAAGTTAAAAAAATAAAAATAAAAAATCGAAGAGTTTTTTTTAAAGAAAATTAATAATTAAATAAAGAAAAGTAAAATAAAATAAAAATTTTAAAAAAAGGAAATTATTCCTCCCCTCCTTTTTTCCTCTCCTCTCCTCTCCCCTCTTTCTTGAGAAAATCTTGTGGTGAACTTTGCATTATATTGTACTAAATAGAACAAACAATGCCTGTCCTTGAGGACCTGAATTGGGAGAAGCAATAAAGGGGCAACAACAACAACAACAACAACAAAAAAAAACAGAAAAAAAGGGGGTATGGACCCACAAAAAGCAAATAAGAAATAAATTGGGTCAAGAATAAAATGATTTGCTTTTAGGTGTTGGTTGACTAAGAGTTATGATGAGAGGAATAAGAGGGAAACAGGAAAATGGGGGGACAAATTTAAAAATTACTATTGTATTTAGTGGAACAAGAACTAGATAAAATGGAGAGCCAGGGATGGGAGCACTGCTAGTGAGTTAAAAAGGTGAAGTAAGAACCCCCCCAAATGCCACAAACATAAGTTTGAGTTCCAGATAAGATAATTTGTTCGTTATTGAGGTTTGAATGAGAGGAGACGTAAAGGAGAAAGGAAGAAAGTAATATAGAGGGAGAAAAGAAAGAGAGAGAAGAAAAAGAAGGAACCACTAAAAGAAGAAAAAAGAAAAAAGAGGAGAGAGAGAGAGAGAGAGAGAGAGAGAGAGAGTTAAGGGTTTTGGAGTGCAACCCTCATAGAGAGAAAGGAGGAAGAAAGAAAAAGATAATGGGAGATGTAACACTTATGGGTATTGTAGTTCAAGGAGAGGAGAGTGTAAGACTTGCAGAGAGTTAAACGACCAAATTGGAGGAGGAAAAAAAATAAAAATCAAGAATGAAGATAAGAGAAACAAACGGACAAATATAATAAAATGGGGTAGGTTATGAAGTCTGTGGATTATTCTTGATTTTGAGAGGTTATTTTCTTGCATTTACTTTCCTCTCCCCCTTCCTGGTTGGTGACTCTGTACCCCAGGTTCTGCCCCTTTGGCATGCTCAGGTAGAGGTTTGCAGTAGATAAGTCTCTATGATGATGTAATGTATTCTGCTTCAGTCTCATTAGCAGTCAAGGCTCATTAGCATTTATAGGCTCCGACAGTGAGAGTCCGTGTTCCTGGAGCCTCTCTCCTAGTCTTTCCTTCCTCAATTAGTAGCCTGATAATTCAGCTATGGGGTTGCTGCTGGCTCTGCCTGGATAGTAAGAGGCTCAAAGAGTTGGCAACTCCCCACTCTATTCCCACTCAGCACAGGGCTCTGTGTAAGGCTCTGTCAGTCAGAGCTGCCAGCATAATCAGGTGGGGCTTCCGCCCACTCAAAGACCTCTGGCTCTGCCACTCTGTCCGGTACCATGGGCGGGTGCCCACTCCCGGGGCGCTTGAAGGAAAGTCTCGCTCACTATCTGTGCACAGACCAGGATATCAGGCTGGCAGTCTCACAATCTGAGTGAAACCCCCGCCCTCACGGAAAAGTTCCAGCGTTGGAATTGGCTCTGGCTCCCTCCCCGCGCGTGGTTTTTTCAGGGCGCTGGGGCAGCCTGGAGATTCCGCTTTTGGCCCACACAAAGGCCCCTGACTCTGCCCCTCTGTGGGATAACACACGCTCCCACTCCTGAGGTGCTGGGAGGAATCTCTTGCTCACTCTCTGTGCGCGCCGACCAGGATATCAGGCCAGCCGCCCCACCCTCTGAGTGAAACCCCCACCTGCATGGAAAAGTTGCAGCGTTGGAATTGGCTCTCACTCCCTCCCCATGCGCAGCTTTTTCAGGGCACTGGGGTGGCCCAGAGATTCCTCTTTCAGCCCACAAAAAGGCCTCTGACTCTGCCTTTCTGTGGGGTAACATGAACGCCCACTGCTGAGGCACTCGGAGGAATCTCTCGCCCACTATCTGCGTGCGCTGACCAGGAGATCGGGGAAACTGGCTGCCCCACTTGTCTTTCTTTGTCTGGGTTTGGTGCGAGTGTTAGCTTGTATTGACTGGGTTGCCACAGGCACAGTTTTTCCTCGGCTTGGATCTCCGTGCCACAGCCTGGTTCAGCCGTTTGTGCAACGGCCTGGATCTGTTCACCCCCTTTGCCCGCCTCAGTTTCTATATTCTCAGTTCCCAGTGAAAGCAGCCCTATTTAGTTTAGTGAGGAAAGTGGAGCATTTCTTACTCCCTATTTCCTTCGGGGTTTGATTATATATTTAGCCAATTTTTCGCTCGACCATACCTTCGGGTGTATAGCGAAAGATCTGGAGGCTCCAAGGATAGGTTTTTCTGTTTCTGGTTGAAGATCTTGTTGAGTTTTGGGAGAGATTTATCGGTATCGCTTCCTACCATGCCATTACTCTGACGTCATCTCTGTATATTCTTAAAGGTGGGATAGCTGGGTCAAAAGGCAGTTTGATTTTTATTTATTTATTTATTTATTTATTTATTTATTTATTTATTTTGAGAAATGTCCATACTGTTTTCCACAGTGGCTACACCAGCCTGCATTCCCACCAGCAGAGCAGGAGAGTTCCCTTTTCTCCACATCCTCACCAGCACTTATTCTGTGTTGTTTTGTTGATGAGTGCCATTCTGACTGGTGTGAGGTGATATCTCATTTTTTTTTAATTTGCATTTCTCTAATGATTATCAATGCTGAGCATTTTTTTTCAGTTTTTTATCATTCATTGGTCATCTGTATGTCCTCTTTGGAGAAGTGGCTATTCATTTATTTTGCTCATTTTTTTATTGGATTGTTTATCTTCCTGGTGTTGAGTTTTACAAGTTCTTTATAAATTTTGGTTATTAATCTCTTATCAGACATATTGTCGAATATGTTCTCCGATTGTGTGGTTTGCCTTTTTATTTTGTTCGTATTGTCTTTAGCTGTGCAAAAGATTTTTAGTTTGATATAGTCCCATTTGTTCATCCTGTCCTTTATTTCCCTTGCCCGTGGGGATAAATCAGCAAATATATTGCTGCGAGAGATGTCGGAGAGCTTACTGCCTATGTTTTCCTCTAAAATGTTTACAGTTTCACAACTTATATTTAAATCTTTTATCATTTTGAGTTTATTTTTGTAAATGGTGTAAGTTGGTGGTCTAGTTTTCTTTTTTTTCCAGTAGCTCTCCAATTTTCCCAACATCATTTGTTAAAGAGGCTGTCTTTACTCCATTGTATGCTGTTGCCTCCTTTGTCAAATATCAATTGGCCATAAAGGTGTGGCTTTCCCAAGAACACTATATCAATGATTCAAAAGAAGAAATGCAACCGCATGTTTACTGCAGCATTGTTTACAATAGCCAAGATCTGGAAACCGCCCAAGTGTCCGTCAGAGGATGAGTGGATTAAAAAGCTTTGGTACATATATACTATGGAATACTACTCAGCCATAAGAAATGATGACATCGGATCATTTACAATAACATGGATGGACCTGATAACATTATACAGAGTGAAATAATTAAATCAGAAAAAACTAAGAACTATATGAATCCATACATAGATGGGACATAAAAATGAGACTCAGAGACATTGACAAGAATGTGATGGTAATGGGTGGGGGAGTAGGTGGTGTGGAAGGGGTGAAGAAGGAGAGAGAGGGGGTGGGGGATAGGAGGGGCACAAAGAAAACCAGATAGAAGGTGACTGAAAATGTGACTTTGGGTGAGGGGTATGCAACATAATCAAATGTCAAAATAATCTGGAGATATTTTCTCTGATTTACCAATGACACTGCATTAAAATTAATTAAAAATTAATTAATTAATTTTAAAAATTAAAAAAATAAAATAAAAAGCCATGGTATATATACACAATGGAATACTATGGGGCCATGAAGAAGAAGGAAATACTATTTTTTGTGACAACATGGGTGGACCTGGAAACTATTATGTTAAGTGAAATAAGCCAGGCAGAGAAAGAAAAATATCATATGACCTCACTCATTTGAGGAATCCACTGAACAATATGAACTGAAGAACGAAATAGAGACAGAGGCGGGATCAAAGGATCTAGAGGTAAAGCGGACAGAGGGAAAGGGGATGAGAGGATGATAGGATGGGATGAAAGCAGAAAAGCAAATCCTGGAGGGAAAGGGGGAAGGTATTATGGGGAGGGGAACAAGGGGGATGTAGTGGGGAACACGGAGGAGGTTAGGATGTATTCAAGGGGACACTAGAATCAATGTAAACACAATAAATTAAAATAAAATTAAAATTAAAAAGAAATTGGGCATAGTAGGTGAAGATAGAAAAGAAATAGGGTGAGCCCTGGCCAGTTGGCTCAGCGGTAGAGCATCGGCCTGGCATGCGGGGGACCCGGTTCGATTCCCGGCCAGGGCACATAGGAGAAGCGCCCATTTGATTCTCCACCCCCACCCCCTCCTTCCTCTCTGTCTCTCTCTTCCCCTCCTGCAGCCAAGGCTCCATTGGAGCAAAGATGGCCCGGGTGCTGGGGAAGGCTCCTTGGCCTCTGCCCCAGGTGCTAGAGTGGCTCTGGGCACGGCTGAGCGACGCCCCGGAGGGGCAGAGCATCGCCCCCTGGTGGGCAGAGCGTCGCCCCTGGTGGGCGTGCCGGGTGGATCCCGGTCGGGCGCATGCGGGAGTCTGTCTGACTGTCTCTCCCCGTTTCCAGCTTCAGAAAATAAATAAATAAATAAATAAATAAATAAATAAATAAATAAATATAAAAAATAAAGAAATAGGGTGAGAAGGAAAGGGGAAGGAAGTCATAACATTTGTGCCTTTAAGTGTTGGACAATATGAGTCTCTTACATGTTTAAAAAATAAACATTTGAAATGTTAAAAAAAATTTTATGTTAGTCACCAGTGAATATACTATATGTATTTTATTTTTATTTAATATTCTTTCAATATGTTTTAATTAATATTTTATATTGTCTTCCTTTTTAGGCTAAAAAATGTTTATTTTATCCCCAAAATAATTAAAATAATAAATATATTAAAATACCTATATACCACAAAATCTCACAATATAGCGAAAAATGAGAGACACAAAATTAGATATCTACAATTTAAAAATTTGCAATACAGTGAGACCATGAAAAGTGAGCCACGATATGGCGAGGGATGACTGTATATGTATATGTGTGAGTGTTTATGTATTCATGTGTGTGTGTTATATGTTTCTGTTTCTCTGAAGAAACTTAACTAATACAAACTTTCTTACTTTGATAATCTTCTAGGAAAACTAGGAGTTATAAATAGTTTTCCTTTCAAATACAGCAAGTTATTTATTCTTTATATTTTCTATAAATTCTACTTGCAACTTAGTAGTTGCTTCATTAGTTTGTCTTTTTTCTAAACATACTTTATGATACTCAGTTAACTTGAAAAATATAATTGATGCTTTTGAAATCCTATCTAGAAATACTCTGCCAGACCATCAGTCATGATGTACATTTTCTTTTTCCATACAATGATGAATGACAGTTTTGCTAAAATTTTTGCCACTGCACATCAAGGCTCTCTGTTCCTCCAGCTCTCAATTCCATCCCCCCCCCAAAATGTTCTGGAATTCCACATTGAGACCCATCAGGTTTCTCGCAATACTTTCAAGACTATTCCAGTTTCTATCCACCATATGGTCCCACAGCAAATGCCACATGATTTTGGTTTGATAATATCCTCTTTCCAGGTACCAAATTCTATTCCTGTTCATAATTCTGTGGGTCATTAATTTGGACAAGGGATGGCAGACATGGTTTGTCTCTGTTCCACAATACCAGTGACTTCACCTGGTAATACCCAGAGGCTTGGGTGACTCAGTAGCACGGGGGAGAACAATCATGTAGGTGCTTCTTTATTTAAATGTCTTATACTGAAACTGAGATGATTCGAAGACTGGAACTACTGACCAGACTTTAACAGGTAATCTTTCCACATGGCTTAGTTGTTTTCAAAGAATGGTAGCTTCAGGATGGTAACAGTTCTCATGGAGTGGCTCAGGGTGTCTACGGTAGTTGCTCTAAGAAAACCAGGAGGAAGCTCTATGGCTTTATCTGACATAGCCTGAGAAATCACACAGTACATTTCCGCTGCATTCCACTCATAATAGGCATGTCATTAAGGTCAACTCAAGGGTAAGTGACATAGACTTCCACTCTCAGTAGAAAGAGAGTGAAAAGTGGCAGGCTCGTTTTTATATCAATGCACAGAAATAGAAGGCAAAGAAGCCTATAGCTTGTGAGAAATTTATAAATGAAGAATGTGCTGTGAACATAGGGATGATGCTTTCAAGCCTTCAATATTTATAATCTTTCAGTCTTGTATAGAGGAAAAATATGTGTAAATCAGTGAAAATATTACAGATTTAGCACAATGTTTCTCAAGCTTAACCACACATTAGAAATACCAGGAGAGCTTTCAAGAATTCTGATGCTCATGTAGCATTCCAGGCCAATTAAATTAGAATCTCAGTGAAGGAGTAGGGGGCAATGGAGGCATGCAGGCATCAGTATTTTTTAAAGTTCCCTAAGTGATTCTATTGAATAGTTAATGTTGAGGACCACTGACTGAGCTTATCCAGAGTTTAGCAAGAAAATTGATAACCTATACTTTTAATTCACTCCTAACAGCCCAAGTTAACTGACTTCTAACAGCTCTTTAAGGGAAGGTACTGAAGGGAACCTGAGAAAGTCAACCCCTAGTATTGTTATACAATGAGCTTAAAGTCCTCTGTTTTGTACCAGTTCCAGAAGAATCTGATTCAAAGAATGGTATAATGAAAAAATATAAAGAAGCAGACTAAAAAAAAATGTTCACAGTACCAGAGGTATATTAAGCTGTAACTGTAAACAAGTGTTTAGAGACATTTTTATAAGATAATCTACTTTCTTATTTTACTTTATACTTTTGATGTACTGGGACAGTTATATGCCTTATATGTTAGTATTCTACTTAGATATCTATGTGCTTTCTCCACCAGTTAGATTTTGAGCTATTTGAGGATAGAAAGCATGTCTTATTAACCATTGCATCTTAAGTACCTGGAAAACTGTAAGACTCAGTGATGATTTTGTTTTTCTGGGTGTGTGTGTGTGACAGAGACACACACACACACACACAGAGAGAGAGAGAGAGAGAGAGAGAGAGAGAGAGAGAGAGATAGGGACAGACAAGCAGGAAGGGAGAGAGATGAGATAATCAATTCTTCGTTATGGCACCTTACTTGTTTATTGATTGCTTTCTCACATGTGCCTTGACCAGAGGGCTACAGCAGATCAAGTGACCCCTTGCTCAAGTCAGCAACCTTGGGTCAAGCTGGTGAGCTGTCCTCAAGCCAGATGAGCCTGCACTTAAGCCAGTGACTTCGAAGTTTTTACCTGGGTCCTCTGCGTCCCAGTCCAACGCTCTATCCACTCTGCCACCACTTGGTGAGGTGACTCAATGATGTTTATTACATTAAATAATTGAATTGAGAGAACAAAAATTTGTTAGGATGAAGAGAAGAGGGGTAATTTTTATAGTAAGCAAGTGTGTAGGTAAGGAAACATGAGTTTGAGTATGAGCAGGTATATGAAAACAACACAATGATTAAAAATGGCATGTACCCTCGGCCACTTCCCAAAAAGGGCACTAATATAACTTAAGGCTTTGAAAGATCTAGCAAAAGAAACAATTATGAGAATAACTAAATGATATGAAGCTATAAACATCTGAAAAACACACATGCACACACAATCACAGAGCCAACCATTAGACCATTTTACTTAGATTAGCTAAGTGTTCAGCCTGAAAGAAAAAAGTTATATGCACTTAAAATATTCTTCATCTATGACTACTGTAAATAGTTTCTGCTACAGGTAGAAAAACTTTATGTTCTTTCACTCTTCTGGATTTTTATTATATTAAAATTGTAATTAAGCAATAAAAGATGGGGCTTGAGCATGACATTTTGTGTGTGGAACATTCTTTGAATAAGTAAATTGCTCTGAATGCCAGATATCTAGACTTATTTAAGGTAACACTTATCTGCAGTGAAACATCTACCCCATAATTTCTTGTTAGAATTTAACTAAGAATCTTGATCCACAGAACTTGGTTTCTCTGGACTGACCTTATACATTAAGATTGTCTCTAGCTACAGATAAATCTTTGTCCGTGTACTTACAGATAACAGTAAATTACCATAAGCTGACTGTAGCCTTGAATCCAATAGCTCCAAATGTTGAAAAATGTAACATGCATTCAATATTCTTAAGAAAATGTGCTTATTTCCTAAAGGTATTTTTAAAGTCTCATATAGAAAATAACTTGATTATGAGATAATTCTTTGTTTTTGATTACATACTACCTTAGAACAAGATCCTTTCAAGAGTAAAGGAACAAGGATATTTTCATGATGAATAAAACATCAATTCCCTTTTGTTTTTTCCTGCCTGTCTCTCATCATATATATAAAGAATGTGCAACTGGACTTCATATACGCCTTCAGTATTTCTAAAAGCTCTTCTGCTTGCTGACACTACTGAAGCACTGCAGAAATTAAAATCTAAAACCCCATCTTACTTTTACCTCTGCTCCCTATCAAGACTAAGAGTTCACAGGGAGGTCTTTTTACTGGTGGTCATTTATGGCAGAGATGTAGTTCTGTGTGAATTTATAGAAACTGGATTTTAACAAGCAGGAGAATTGCTCTTGAAATTTCTTCATATAATTATGCTATTTTCTTAGCTCCCTTTTCCTTGAGTTTGTGTGTGTCCGTGTGTGCATGCAGAGCTTCATTATTTATATTCAGACAGATGCATGAGTCTTTGGAAACTTGAAAGTTTAGCCTTTTGCTTATTCTGGGGTACTCATTATAAACCAGACACAATAGCTTAAGAAAACATCATAAATGCTCTGTTGCCATGATTTAGCATCATGAATATTAATGTTCATTTTCTGTCAGTCCTATGGCTCTTTCTTATTTCATTCAAATGATAGGATAAGGAGATAGTCCTGCTATGATATATGTAGGAACATAGACTGAAAGTTTGTGTATAATAATCTCCTAGGCTCTACCTTGCTCAGTAATGTAAATGTGAGGCAATATTTTCTTTTTTATTACATAGCTATTCTTATTTTCAAGAAGAGAAAATTGACTCTCACAGTGTTTGAGTAATTTATTCAAAATGTCACTTATGACTTAATAAGTAATAAAACCAGTATTTGAATCCAGGTTTTTCTCTATGAAAGTAAAGTGACCTCTCTATATTTAATCTATGTTAGCATGTTCTCAGTAAATGGTGTATGATTAAATAATTAAAGAAACAACTGATCCCACCATGCTGATGGCCTGGATCACAAAAAGAAACAAATTCAAAAAGGACTTTCCCGAAATGAAAGGACCCGTGCCTGATAGACACCTATTTCACATAACAGGGAAGTGCAGGCAGCAGTATCAGCAAGGAATGTATTCAGGCTACATGTGCTTCCCAAGATGGCAAAAAACTCTATGAAAGAGTAGAGGTCTCATGCACTCAGGATAGCAAAGTCACAGAAGATATTGCCATATGAAAAGCAGATTGCCTACCATGTAGATTGACAATAGTGGAATGATTCGCACATTAAATTGGAAATGATAAGTTTTATCAATGAGTGAAATTTGGTCAAAATCAGTCAACTGTGTAGAAACTTACCACTTCTAAAATAATAACAAATACAAAACATTTGTTTTACAAAAACATTCACTTATTCAAACCACTAGATTTTTAAAATATGTTTTTCTATGTTCAATGTTGTATGGCAGCAAATATTTTAAATGGTAATACTAATTGATACAATTACACCTCTATCCAGTTTGAGAGACGGGTTAGGACGGGCTCTCAGGGCTGTCTGCTTGACTGTTTAATACCCTCTGAGCCACTATAATTACTACATAAGAACGTTTAATTTCCTAGTGGAAAGGTTTTTTAAAAAAAATATGATATCTACCTACTCTTGTCTGAAAAAACATTAAGATTAGTATCTAGTCATCTACAAATGTAGAATCTACTTTAGACAAGATCTGACATGTAAGATCCAAGAGATTACAACGAATTTACATTCCAGAAAGTTCAAGATGATTAGAATTCTTATCTTGAAGCTTTTTGGTGCAGAAAATCCTTATACTGTATAGTTAAGCAAGCATGGGCAACATAGAAACGGTAAGGTACCCAAGGCGTATATATAATGACGAGATTTTACCAAGTGACTTAAAAGGCCTAAAAGATAGTGAATGGCTTGGAGCTCAACATATTTGAAGCTCAAAGTTTAGAATGATTAAATTAGGTTACTATGAATTTATGAAATTGTTTACTCAACTTTGTCCAATAAAGTGAGTTGAGTTAAATGATTTCAAAGGTCACTTTTAGCCTAATATTATTGTAACTCTAGATCTTTACACTTAAGAATACACTTAATGTTTAAGTTGCGCTTGATATCACCAAAGTGGGTCAAAATAGTTTACCTACACATTTACCTTTTTAAGGTAACAATTAAAGTTGTTTCTTTAATTATTATTCCTTCTTGCAGTTCTTTTTATTTATCTGGGATCCTTTTCCAGGCTGAAGAACTTTATTTAGTATTTCTTAAAATATAGATGTGTTGTCAGTGAATTCTTTCATCTTTTACTTGTTTGATAATGCCATATTTTCCTTTCCTTTTGAAGGATACTTTTGCTAGTTTTAGAATTCTGTGTCAGAAGTGTTTCTCTCTGCATTTTAAAAGATCTCATTACATTGGCTTTTGGCTTTCATAGTTTCTATCGAAATGTTAGCTCTCCAACTTTTTGTTCTTCTTTTGAAGATAACATGTCTTTTTCCTCATGATGCTTTGAAGATTTTACATTCAGCACTGTTTTTCAGGAGTTTGACTATGATAAACCTAAGCTTTTTATTTGCATTTACCTAATCTGGAGCTTGTTGAGTGTTATGAATGTGTGAGATGAGGACTTTCATCTTCTTTGGTAAATTTTTGACCATTAACTTTACAAATATTGTTTCTTTTTTATTCTTTCTCTCTTTTTCTATTTATAGGAGAATTACACATATTTGGTCATGTGATTATATTCTATTTGTCCTGTGTTCTTTTTTTCTCATTCTTTGTTTTCCTTTTTTTTACATGCTTCTTTTCCGGTATTTTGTACCGATTTGTCTTCAAGTTTACTGCTCTATGTTGAATGCTGTTAAACTAGCTAATAAATTATTAATTTTAGATTTTTTAAGTTCTAAGATGTCCATTTCATTATTATAGATTCCAATTCCGTGTGTAATTATCCACTTTTTCTTCCCTTTTTGCATATTTTTCTCTGTGCTTTAGTAATTCCATGATAGTCATTTTAAAGAATTTGTCCACTAAAACCAACATATAGATCATCCTTAAGTCTACTGAAATTGTCTTATTTTCTCTGCATAAATAATAAGATACTTTGAAGGTTATTAAAGAAGACTTTTAAAATGCTGATGTGTATACTGAGTATCATAAACATTTTAGTTCTTCAGAATTTGATCTGTAGGTTCAGCTAATTCTATTCAACATTTTGTTAATATTTTTCTGACAGTGGGTGATGAGATGATTTTAGCAGGTGCTTTGGTGCATGTATAAGTATATGAACAAAAGACTAAGGATAACAAAGACATATTTGAAAAAGTGGAATATGATTGAGGAAATGCCCTGCTATATGCCAATACTTATTAAAAACTGACGAAATGGCCTGACCTGTGGTGGCGCAGTGAATAAAGCGTAGACCTGGAAATGCTGAGGTCACCGGTTCGAAACCCTGGGCTTGCCTGGTCAAGGCACATATGGGAGTTGATGCTTCTAGATCCTCCCCCCTTCTCTCTCTCTCTCTCTCTCTCTCTCTCTCTCTCCTCTCTCTCTCCCTCTCTGTCTCTCTCTCCTCTCTAAAAATGAATAAATAAAATAAAAAAAATTAAAAAAAAAAACTGGCGAAATGGTCCAGGACAAAGAAATAACACACTGGAACAGATTAGAGAGCCCAAAGATCAAAATAATGATGTATCTTTTTTATATGGCAGAGATATTGGCATTGCAGGTCACTGTGTGAAGGAAAAACTATACAAAAAAAGTGTTATAATGATTGATTTTCTATATGGAAACATGAAATTGGCTCCTTTAATTATAACAGTCAGAAAAATCAGTTCCAGATTGACTAATGACTCAAATATGAATGCCAACAGTTAAAAGTATTTAGAAGAAAATATAGGGGAATATCTTTCTCAAATAAATATAGCTAAAGTTTTTAAACAACATGTAACCTACTTATTATTAAAAACTTAATAAATTTGATTGCATTAAAATGAGAACATTTGTATATTTACATGAAAATAATCATTTTATTTACTAACTGACATCATAAGGAGAATGAAAAAAGATAAGTCACAATCTGAGAGAAGGTATATGCCACTTACATAATTGAAAATTATTGTATTGAATAAATTTAAAATATATAAAAACCAATATGAAAAAGGAAAAAACACAATGAAAAATAGAAAAGATATTAGCATTCATTTTTATGGATAAACAGAATGACAGATGAACATGTAAAAATATGCTCAACCTTGTTAATAAACAATGAAATACAAATTATAATCAAAACAAGATGCTATTTTATGCCTCCTAGACTGATAAAAATTAAAGAAAATATGACAATTCCCACTATAGGTGATATTTTAAACAATTTGGTAATATTTTATAAAGCTGAACATTTATATACTTTAAAGGTGGGCTATACACTTATATGTATGTACTTTATTTTTTTTACTTTTAAGAAAATTTTATTGATTTTTGACAAAGGAAGAGAGAGAGAGAGAGAGAAACTGTTTCTGTATGTGCCCTGATGAGGGATCAAAACATCAACCTTTGGGTATCCAGTGATGCTCTAACCAACCAAGCTATCCTGCCATGTGCACTTGGAGATATGTACAATAATGTTTCCATTATTTTTTTACAAAAGTTAAAAATATAAAGCCGAACTAAACTATTGTCTATTAACTAATGTCAATAGATGTCTATTGACATTAACTGACATTAACCAGACAAATAAATTATAGCATATTAATAATTGAATGCTATACAGAGAAAAGTAAATGAAGAAGTACTATACACCAAACAAAAATGGATCTTAGAAATATGATAATGAAGAAAGATCAATGTATAGCATATGACTATTTTTAAACCTCAAATATATAAAAAGATAAATATTTATGGAGCATAAATGAAAAGAAGTCAAAAGAATATTAAATAAAAATTTAGAATCAAGGTTAAATCTTATGGAAGAAGCAGGGGATAAAGATAAAAGAGCTATAAGTAAATGCAAAATGTTGATAATATTCTAGTTTTTTAAGAGGATACAGAGGTTTTTATTTTATTGTGCTTTGTAACTTACATATATGTTCTATATGTGCAGTATAGAGATATATAGGTATATATTTTATATGAAGTCCTATATAAAATAATAATTTAAAAAGTTAAACCCTTAAGAATAAAGCCTGTGGATACTCATAAAGTAGAATGTAGACTTATTTAATGGATTGCTAAGGATAAGGCCTTTGCTAGAGTGGAGCACAGGGATTACTATAAAGATGGGTAGCTAGATGACTAGTTAGCTGGGTGGGTGGGCAGATAGATAGATGATAGATAGATGATAGATAGATAGATAGATAGATGATAGATAGATAGATAGATATGAGGAGATGAAGATACAAATAGATGAGTGAAAGTCATTGAATAAAAAATTTTGAGCCTGACCAGGCGGTGTTGCAGTGGATAGAGCGTCGGACTGGGAGGTGGAGGACCCAGGTTCGAGACTGATGTTTTCAGCTTGAGCATGGGCTCATCTGGTTTGAGCAAGGCTCACCAGCTTGAGCCCAAGGTTGGTGGCTCAAGCAAGGGGTCACTCGGTCTGCTGTAGCCCCTCGGTCAAGGCACAAATGAGAAATCAATCAATGGACAACTGAAGGAACTGCAATGAAGAATTGCTGTTTCTCATCTCTCTCCCTTCCTGTCTGTCTGTCCCTATCTGTCCCTCTCTCTGACTCTCCCTGTCTCTGCCACAAAAAAAAACTTTGAAAACACAAAAACTAATTTGCCCCCCATTTCTATGTCTAGTCAGAGCAGTAGCTAAATTTCACAATTGTTAATAGCAAATGAGGTATCAGTGAAGTAAATGCATTGTTCAGGAATACACTCAGGAAAAGCTAAATTTCAGGAGATAAAAGAAGATAATATATTGATGTCTTGAATTTTCAATCTGTTGAGAATTTCTGAAAATGTACTTCAACTTCAAATGACTTTAATTAATGAAATACCAAACTGGATTAGCCTGAAACGAGTAAACAGCATAGTGTCTTCTAAACTAGACAAAAATTTATTTTACAATACTCACCTCTTAGAAGCTTTTAAAAATCAAGCTTCTTGAGTTTTCAGAGCTTTTCAAGATTTTAAAATTCTGTGTCTTCAAATCTATTTGGGCATATTTCGGAACAGACATAATAACAGCACACCCACACACGAATTGTTTTGTGCTGTCACACAGCTTTTCTATAAAGTGAGAGAATAAGAATCTTCATTATTCAAACTCATATCTAGTGAGAACAAAATGCATCTCTCTCCACCTCCTCCACATTCCTGAAATACCATAGAGATTTAAAAAAAATTGGCTATAATTGGTGAAGAAGTAAGAAAGAAAAGTTGAATCTACCTGTTGCCAGTGGAAATGGGGTTCTTCCATAGAGTCACAAGGAAAGTATTCTGGGGACCCACACATGGAAGGTATGGCATAGTGGTAAGGTTAATTGAAGCTGAAGAAAACACAAAAGACTGTCCTGGGTTCAGCTCTGTCCTACTGTGAAAGCTCAGCCTTGTCTTCATCAGGCTCAGAAATAACGCCAGTGTCCAGACATTTTTTGTCACTGGTTTAGCCTATTTCTCTGTCCTCATCTGCTTGGCTTAACTTCTGTTCCTGGCTGTACTCTGGCTGGCCCTGTGTTGTTGTACCCAGGCTTATGCTTGGAGCCTGCACTTGGAGTCCATGTGGCTGCTAGGGTTGCATGACTGCTATGGAGAACATGCTGACAAATGGGGCAAGTGCGTGTTACTGGGTGAGAGAGAGTGAACAAAAGGGTGTTGCCTTTGCTAGGCTCTGTTTATATTATCTGAGGCTTGGGAAGGACAAGGTGCCCCTTCAAACTAACCAATCAACTTCCCAATCTTTTGCAGGCTTGTTTTGTGTCCTTCCCTCAACCAATCTATTTCCTAGATCTTCCCAGGCTCTCTGCCCTTTATCCAATCAGATCCTTTATCCAATCAGATCCTCAGGCAAGGCTCTGCCCTTTACGGTTACCATCTTAGTTTCTACTGTGCATGTGTTCACCGTCCCTAGCACCATCTTGACTTTACTGGGTATGCATGCAGCATTGGAATTTCTCCTGCTGTTTTTATTCCTCCCTCAGTAATGACCAGGAGAGAGTTTGCTGCCTACTTCAGGGATTAGGTCCTGAGAATGGAGAATGCAGCAGTCCCCCGGGGAGCCTATAAATGCTTCAGCTTCCTATGAAGTAGACTCAATATCTGATTCAGCTTCCCAGTTGATTAGGTTTTTAATATCTGAGTCTCTTTGCTCCCTTTCTTTATTAATACCTAGCTACCTACACTAATACATATACATAATCAATGATCGGTTAGCTTCTTATTATTCCTAATGGCCTGTTGACAGTGTCATGTATTAATCCAAGACAAAAGAGTGTATCTATTTATATTTTTTACATTGCCTGAAACCTTAAAAAATATGAAGGGAAGTTTGACCAGGCAGTGGCACAGTGAATAGAGCATCAGCCTGGGATGCAGAGGACCCAGGTTTGAAACCCAGAGGTCACTGGCTTGAGTGCAGGTTCATCTGACTTGAGGGCAGGCTCATCAGCTTGAGCGCAGGGTCACTGGCTTGAGCGTGGGATCATAGACATGACCCCGTGGTCACATGCTTGAGCCCAAAGGTAGCTGGCTTAAAGCACAAGGTGGCTGGTTTGAGCAACGGGTCACTCACTCTGCTGTAGCACTCCCCAGTCAAGGCACATATGAGAAAGCAATCAATAAACAACTAAGGTGCCACAATGAAAAAATGATGCTTCTCATCTTTCTCTCTTCCTGTCTGTTGGTGAAATAAGTTTGTAAAATATGATTTTTATGTTTGCTCACTTATAGTTTGCATTGGGGGCTGGGCAGCGTCAGGTATATGTGGCCTGTGAAATTGTAAATTACCTTCCTGCTTGAGAAGGGCCATTATTTTGCTAATGTTTGCTGGAGGAGAGGTATTTCATGCCAGAAAATTTTGTAAAGAGAGAGAGAAAAGTGATGAAAAGGAAGCCATGTTTGCAGAGAGCGCAGAGAGAATGCAGAGTGCTGAAGAAGAAACCAGTTTTGCAGAAAGAGAGAGAGAAGGTGTGCAGATGGGGAACCAGAGCTGAGGGGCTTTTCTGAGCTCCATTGTGACTGGTGAGGGCCTTTGATTCTAGGAGAAACTGGAGAAGATTCTCCTAGTTGTGGAACCAGAGAACATGTCAGTGACTTCAGAATCAGCTGCACTGACTAATGAACCCTGCCCTGGCACCGACCAACCAGTGGAGACCACAAAATTAAAAGAACACACCTAGAAAGCTGATGACTATTCTATTCAGATTCATCCCTGGGACCTCCCCTAAAATCTAAGGGTTAAAAACCCCTTCTTCTTACCCCCAAATGTATGTTTCTTGACTCTCTTTCTGCTATACTCTAAGGCAGTGGTCCCCAACCTTTTTTGGGCCATGGACCGGTTTAATGTCAGAAAATATTTTCACGGACCAGCCTTTAGGTTGGGACAGATAAATGTATCACGTGAGTGAGACAAGCGTCAAGAGTGAGTCTTAGATGGATGTAACAGAGGAAATCTGGTCATTTTTTAAAAATAAAACATTGTTCAGACTTAAATATAAATAAAACGGAAATAATGTAAGTTATTTATTCTTTCTCTGCAGACTGATACCAAATGGCCCACAGACCGGTACCAGTTCGCAGCCCGGGGGTTGGGGACCAGTGCTCTAAGGGTCCCCAAGATTTGCAACCAGGGAAGCCATGGGCAGCAGCAGCTCATCTCAGGCTAACCCCTGAGCCTGTCTCCAAAACTCCTTTGCTTTGTGTGTGCAGTCCCTTCTGAGTGTATTTCTGCACGGCCAATAAATTCTTCCTTTACTTGCTACATTTTGCCTTTTGACTAAATTCTTCCTTCAAGAAGACAAAACTTGAGGTCTCGCTGCTTCTTCTATCTTTTTTTGCAAGGTCTGTTTCCACTTCTGGATTCAGATTTCTGTTGCAAAGCGTCTCCTCTCACCAGCATGGGGCTTTAAGGCACTCAATAAAATGCCACATTTGTAGGGAAAATAGCTTTAAAATGCAAAATAAACAATTTGTACTTTGAGGAGACATGGCATGAGAAAAATTGCTATTCTGAAAACATAAATATGTGTTAATTTCATCACATGTATCATCAACATACAATATTTACAAGGGCTTTCTATTTCCCTTTCACTAGTGGAATATTAATGAACCCAGTTCAACTGATTCTTCTCATTTTCATTTATGTGGGTGCTATCAATTTTATATTTATTACAAAATAACAATCTTTAAATCTCTGTGTGCATTTGCTCTAAAGATATTAAGTTATGAACATATATTGCAAATATTACATGTGGAAAGAGTAATTGAATCATTTGATTCTTTTCTCTATTTGGGCTCAGAAGTTACTAATGCTATATAGAAAGAAAACCAGCTGTACTTACTCATCCCTCATATTCTCTACTGTATGCAGAGATAAGCAGAAGTATGTTCTCTGCCTCCGTCACATTTTCTCAGTCTCTGTTTCTCCACTGATTCCTTACACCTTCAAACATATCTAAGCTTCTTCATTTCGTAATTTTTCTTAGTCTACCCTGATCTATCTAGGAATTGCTCTAGTTTTCAGAAAGATCAAATTTGCAACATATGCGCAATTTCCCCATTTCCTTGCAATTCATTCCTTTTTAAAAATTGAGATGTAATTCACATACAATTAAATTCACCATTTTAAAGTGTCAAGGTTAATGTTTTTTACTATATTCATAACCATCATCTCTATCCAATCCCAGAACATTTTCATTACCCCAAAAAGAAATCGTATATCCATTAATATCACCCAATCTCTTCCACCACCCTAAACTTGGTAACCACTAATTGCCTATTCGGGACATTTTGTATAAATGTAACCAGACAATATGTAGCCTTTACTGTTCCGCTTCATTCACTTAATATAATGTTTAAAGCTTCATCCATGCTGTGCACAAACAAGTACTTCATTTTTTTTATAGTTGAATAATATTCCTTTTCATGAATATAGCATTGTTGTTTATACATTTATCAGTTAATGGCACTAGGGGTGTTTCTACATTTTAGCTATTGCAAATAATGTTACTATGAATATTTGTGTGTATGTTTTTGCATGGACATATGTTTTCAATTATCTTGAGTATATACTTAGGAGTAGAATTGCTGTGTCATATGATAATTATGTTTAAAATCTGAGAAACTGACTGTTTTTCAAAGTATCTGCACACATTTTTACATCCCCACCAGCTATGTATGAGAGTTTTATTCACTCCACCTCCTTGTCAACTTTGGTTATGATCTACCATTTGGACAGACACGCCTGGTAGGTGTGAAATGTAACTCATGGTATTGATCTGAACTTTCCTGATGACTGATATTGAGCATCTTTTCATGTGCTTATTGGATATTTGCATATCTTCTCTCAAGAAATGTTTACTTACTTCACATATCCATTTTAAAGTTAGATTTTTTTGTCTTTTTTATTATTATGAGTTCTTTAGATCAGTGGTCCCCAACCTTTTTTGGGCCACGGACCAGTTTAATGTCAGAAAATATTTTCGCGGACCATCCTTTAGGGTGGGATGGATAAATGCACAAAATAAAATTATGTGACCGGCGTAAAAGCTGTGGTATTTTTAAATATAATTGTCGAACTTACGAGACAAACGTCAAGAGTGAGTCTTAGACGGATGTAACAGAGGGAATCTGGTCATTTAAAAAAATAAAAACATCATTCAGACTTAAATATAAATAAAATGGAAATAATGTATATTATTTATTCTTTCTTTGCAGATCCGTACCAAATGGCCCACGGACCCATACCAGTCCACAGCCCGGGGGTTGGGGACCACGGCTTTAGATAATATTCTGATACTAAATTTTTATCAGATATATGATTTTCAAATAATTTCTCCCATTATGTGGTTGTCTTTTGTATTTTTAATAGTCTTTTGTGGCACAAATGTTTTACTTTTGATCAATTCTAATTTATCTAGTCTTTTTCCTTGCTTGTTTGTGCTTCTAGAATCATATCTAAAGGAAGTATTGCCAAATCCAAGGTCATGATGATTTATGCCTGTGATTTCTTTCAAAAGTTTAATACTTTTAACTCTTACATTTAGATCTTTAATGAAATTTGAATTGAACTTTGTATATTGCGTGGTAAGCTTCCAAATTCACCTTTTGCGTGTGGGTATCCACTTGTCCTACTATAGTTTGTTAAAGAATATTTTTCCCCATTGCATTGACTTGGCATATTTGTGTAAAATCAGTTAACCATAAATGTGTGAGTTTCTTTCTATACTTTCAATTCTATTTTATATATATTTATATATATATATATATAATCTTTCAAGTATTAAGTAATCTTGATTACAGGAGCTTAAATATTGATATTGGAAAGTGTGAATTCTCCAACTTGTTTCTTTTACTGTTTTAGGTATTTTTTGGTCCCTTATATTTTCATATGAACTTTAAGATTATAACATAAAAAGGCATCTGAAAATTTAATAAGATATATTTTGATTGTATTGCCATTTTAACAATAATAGTCTTTCAGTCCATGAACACAGGCGGTCTTTATGTTTACATACATCTTTGATTTATTTAAATATATGTTTTTATAGTTTTTATTGTAGAAGTCTTTTACTTCTTTGGTCAAATTTACTTCTAAGTATTTCATACTTCTGATACATTTACGTTGATTTTCAGATTGTTCTTTTACAAGAATTACATTGGAATACAATATAATTTTATACAATACAGTACAACTTATTTGTGTATAGTGATCTTCTATCTTGAAACCTTGTTGAACTTGTTTATTAGTTCTAATAGTTTTTGAGTGTGCATTGCTTTCTTATGGTTTTTGTGTATAAGTTCATGTCAGTTGTGACTAGAGATAGTTTTATTTCTTTTTTTCTGATTTGAAGGCCTTTTATTTAACCAAGTGAGAATAGTGGACATCCTTGTCTTCTTTCTGATCAGCCTTTCATCATTATTTGTGATATTAGTTCTTTTACATAAATGCTCTTTATAAGCTGAAAATGTTTCCTTTCATTCTTAGTTTCTTTAGTGATTTTATGATGAAAGCATGTCGGAATTTTGTTAAATACTTTTTCTGTGTCTACTGAGAAGATTATATTTAATACTATTAATATGGTGTATTGCATTGGTTGATTTATGTAAGTTGAATCAGCCTTGCGTTACTGGAATAAATCCTACTTGGTTGTGGTATGTAATCCTTTTTTTATGTTTTATGGAATTTAGTTTTCTAAAATTTTGTTTAGAACTTTTTTGTCTATAGTCATAAGAAATATTGGTTTCCAGTTTTTTAATTTAATTTAAAAAATTATTGACTTTCTTGGGGTGACATTGCTTAGCAAAATTATATAGGTTGCAGGTGCACAATTCTACAACACGTCATTTGTACACTGTATTGTATGTTTATCACCCCAGTTCAAGTCTCTGTTCATCACCATTTATGCCCCCTTATGCCCTCCTCCTCCTCGGCAAACCCTCCCTCCCCTCGGTAATTCTCACACTTGTTTGTGTCCATGAAATTTTTCTCTTTTTTTTTTCCCAATCCCTCCAACCCCACACACAGTTTTATTTATTTTTCTCTTGTGATGTCTTTGTCCGGATTTGATACAATTATTTTCTTTTAACCTTCCTCTGTTAGGTATTGAAGTTCATTCACCCTTCCATTGAAACAGCTCCTGGAAAGGTGACTAAATCCCATGCCAACATCTGTCTCTGAAACAGTCATCATTTTAAATTTCCATCTCTTCAAATACTCTTCTATCAGCACCTACTCCTTGAAGAACTTACTATAGTGATACTTTTTATTTTTCTTGTCTCAAGGATGGAGAAGAGAAAAGTTGGTATTTATAGTCAGAAAGGTTTTTTGCAAAGTTGTGAACAATTCAGAGAATCACTGAAACTATTTTGTCTGTCCTAACTAAAGCTAAACACACACACACAAACAAAAGACCCACTTCATTAAACAATGAATTTTGCTTCTTTTATACCAGGCTCTGAAATCAGACTTCCTGGATTCAAATCCTCCTTCCACTTATCTGCACCCTTTAGCAAATCATTTAACCTCTGAGTCTTCATTTCCCCCTTTAAAAAAAGAATTACAAAAATAGTACATATATTGTGGGGCTGTTGTACATTTTCTATGCAATAGTACATACAAAGCCCCCGATGTACACCAAGTACTTCATAATAATATCATTCTCATAACCATACAATCTATGAGATTCATAAATGCATGGATTATGCAAACAATGTGATTTAGATGACAAAGCATTGTTTCCATTGCTTCTTCCTTGATTTCTTTTCAATCCTCTTGTTCCTACTTCATGATTCAAGTGTCTGAAAGATGTAGGGTCAGTGCAATATGCCAGTCTGCCTTATATCTGGGCATAGAGAGAAAGGCTGCATGCTTGAATGTGCTGAGGGGAACATGAATTTGCTTTCATTAGACCAACATTTATTGAGCATCAGTAAGAGGATGAGAGTACAGTAATGAATAATGAATAAGGTATATATAGCCCATGCTGCCACGCCACTTCTTTTCATGAAGAATAGGGCCTGAATATTACAATCTAGTGTGGGGTCAACAAACCTTTACTGTAAAGAAAAATAGTTTCAGTTTTTCAGGTCAGACATTCTCTATCGCAACTATTAAATCACAAGCTTGTGATACAAAAGCAGTCACAGCAAATACATAAACAAATGGTATGACTGTGTGCCAAAATAGGTTTATCTATATTAACTGGTGGTGGTGCTGGATTTTGCCTGGGATATAGTTTACCAACCTTGGTTTAAATGAAAAATTATTAACAAACGAGATAGAATGAAAAATAATAGAGCTTCCCCCCTCCATTATGAAGGCAGGCCTACATTTACCTCAGCTTTTATTCTTTAATTCAAAACCAGAATGGAATTGAGTAATTCAGTCTCCTTCCGGGCTCTGAATTCTGCACAGTGGTGGTGGATAAAAACTGCATGTTCTTACAATAATTGGGGAATTATTTGTAACTAAGGTACATAAGGTTTGTCACAAAAGTCTCTTACGCCCTTTTACATTATTACCAGACAAATTGGTCACAAATTTTTGATAATCTGAGTCACAGCTTTGGTGATTTTTCAAATCTGTCTTATGTAACACAACATTATAATGTCTATTCCCCACCCAAAAACTGGCCTCTGAGAGTTTGTTCCTGTGTGGGCCAAAGTAGAAAAAAACACATGTGCTATTCAGTGTTAGCTCCAAGAGGAGATAAAGGTTGCATTTGCTTTTAATTTTTTCATTGGTTATAAAGTACTAATTTGAGCAAAGCCAGGAACAAATGAACTACTTGGCATTTCTGAGACATTTCTGAAACTCTAAAAGTGACTTTTTGCCCAGAACTGTTGAGGGAGATATGGAACCTCTGAAAAGGGTCATTTAAAAGTCATTTAAAACAAAGGACTGAGATGGTGATTATGGAATCATTTCTTCTTTAAGGAACCCCTTTTAGATGCTCTGCTTTTGAAGCAACATGCTTTGAACCTGGCAGCTCCTTTTGGCTCACAGGTCCTATCAGCATGCTGTAGTTTTGAAGCATTTTAGCTCATGCTTTGATAAAACATGAAAGTTGGTCTTTAAGAGATGATTATCTTTGTTTATCTGTTCTTCTGATTCTTGTTAAAGGTTTGGTTATGCAGCTATACGTATAATAAGATTTTTTTCTCTCATTTTCTCTTTTTGTTGTCATCTTTGCTATAAGCATAAAGTATCTGAATTGTCTTGCTTAATATATCTTGTGATACAGGGTGGTTTTCTCTAGTGGTTTGACCTTTTCAGTTTTAGACATGTTGGTAAGATGGGAGTACCTACTTTACAGGGTGCTGAGGAATTAGTTTGTGGAAAGGGTGCCACCTTCAGGTACTAGTAGGAAACAGGAAAAAAAGCCTTCATATGCTAACAACACACTAGGAGGAAAGGTTTGTATCTGCAGCAAGCTTCTATATATATTAAGTTTTTGTTTTAAATCATTTTTTGTGACCCTAGATTCCCCATCCTCCAGACTGATTAAAACTTTTTCTTACTAAGGAAAATTAATCTTCCCATTAATAAGTGTTTGTGTGTGCGCTCTACACATAATGTAAATTCAGAAGAGCCCAGTTATACACAAATGCCCACACCCACATAAGCTTGAATAATGAACCATGGAATTTTTTACTATCTGCTCACTAACCACATATTAAGAGAGAAAAAATTCAGAAAGTGATTTTAAATACTTACTTCCACCTTAGAAGAATCTTACTTCAAATTTCTTATTTGAGACAAGTAATCAGCAGAGAGATTTTGGAACAAGCATATGCCATTAGCTTGATTAGTGAGAAAAAGTTTATATTGCATAAAACAAATGACAAAAAAAACTATTAGAAAGGTGCTTGGAAAAATAATGGTGGGGACACTGCCTCTCCTCTCTAAGAAAGCATTTATGATACTGGCTGATTTTTTTACTAGCTAGAAATACTGGAGAGACAGAGAAGACAAATGAATAGGTCTGAGAGGTACCAGAAATTGAAGCTGTTAAAGAGCATGGGCCATAGAACCAACTGCACAGCCTTCAGAAATGCCGAGCATATGTGAGGAGAGGGAAGAATTGACTTCCACTGGAGATCTCCCTGCAAATAGTTGCATTCAAAATGGAATTTCCTCCTTAACAACATGTCCTCAATTTCTCTTGCTAGATCAGAAGGAATGGAGAAGTAAGGAAATAATCCTCTTTTGGGTCAAAGCAATCCAAATATGAAATGAGTTCCCTTGTAAAGGCGGTTGAATTCCCTGTTACTAGTGGGTCCAGCTGTAGGTCAATTAGAAGCCACTTGGGGGTAGTAAGAACACATGGTCCAACAAAGCTCACCTCTAGACTTTGTGGCAACTAAGTGAGGGAGGTTGAACAAACAGGCTGCAATATAAAAGTAGAGGAAATAAAATATTTTCTTAAAAGAGATAGGCACTGAGTAAATTTAAGACTAAATTAAGTTAGTCTATCTCTAGTAATTTTCCTATCATTAAGATAGTGGACTATTAAAAAGAAAGAAAAAAAGAATCCTGCTACATGTAGATTCAGTCTCCTGGGTTAAAAATGAATTTAATTTAGGAAATCGTTTTTAAAATTAATGTGTAATTGGATTTCACAATAATATCTAATGTGCTTTCTAGTTCAAAATTCTAAAAATAAAATAACTGATCCTGCTTATTTATTTAGATAGCATAAATGAAGAGATCATAATACCAATAGACCAATATAATTAGGAATGTACGATGAAAATAAGAACATTTTCTAATGATCTCACATGGTATCTCTGATAAGGTTTGCTCAGTACACAAAGAGCTGCAGGGTGCAATGAAAACAGGAAGATCTAATGCACTAAGCATTTTAGTTTTTAAATGTTTTCCAGATATCTTTGCACCCACGGCCATTAACAACAAATATTATACATTTCAGAAATTATGTCTTATTAACATGAATAGGCATTTCTCCAGAGAAGATATATAAATGACCAGGACACACATGAAAAGATGCTCAATATCGTTAGTCATTAGAGAACTGCAAGTCAAAACTACGATGAGATGCCATTTCACAACTATTAGGATAGCTAAAAAAATTTTAATGGGGGGGGATAAATGTGGGTGAGGATTGGAACCCTCTTACAATTTTGGTGAAGTTGTAAATTGGTGAAGCCACTGTGAAAAAGTTTCAGTTCCTCAAAATGTTCCAAATGAATTTGCCATATGACCCAACACTTCCACTCCTAGGTATATACCCAGGAGACTTGAAAACATGTGGGGAAAAAATACATGAATACTCATAGCAACATTATTCATAATAGCCAAAAAATGGAAACAACCCAAGTGTGTAATTACTGATAAATATTTTATATCCATACAAAGGAATGTTATTCGGCAGTAAAAAGAAATAAAGTACTGATTCATGCTACTATAGGGATGAACCTTGAAAACACTGTGCCAAATGAAAGCCAGGCATGAAAGACCATATATTGTGTGATTCAATTGATATAAAATGTCTAGATAAACAAATCCAGGAAGTAGATTAATGGTTGCCAGGGGTTCCGGTTGGAGGTTGAGAGTAAATATGGAGTGACTGTTAAATGGAGGTTTTTCTCTCTAAATTATTTTAAACCACGGGTCCCCAAACTTTTTACACAGGGGGCCATTCACTGTCCCTCAGACTGTTGGAAGGCCGCCACATTCAGTGCTCCTCTCACTGACCGCCAATGAAAGAGGTGCCCCTTCCGGAAGTATGGCAGGGGGCCGGATAAATGGCCTCAGTGGGCCACATCCAGCCCGTAGGCCGCAGTTTGGGGATGCCTGTTTTAGACAGTTAAGGAGGAGGTAAAAGACTTTTCTTGAGCCTTTTGTTTCTTAAAAAATAATCAGCTTAAAATAATCAATATTCCAAAAAAGGCATATTTATGAGTGGCAAATTTTGTTTCCTCTTTAATGTGTGCTTATTTCTAATTTCTTTAATTTCATAAAAATGCAATTTTTCATATTTGACAAATAGTTTAAAAGCTTTTCATACATATCATCTTCTGCTAAGTTACAATTTCACCAGGAAAGCATGAACATTTCAATTCCCTGTCAGTACTGAATACTGAATCAGAAGAAAATTTGAGTGAATTTGATCAAGACTATTATCATAGGGTTTTTTTTAGTTTAGATGTATTTGATTGCTAGTAATATGGAACTTGTCTTTAGAGGTTTATCTTTGTATTCCTTCTTAGTAAATTCCATGTACTTTTGTCTTTCAAACATTTTTTTCTAATGGAGTATTGGCAGTTGTCTCATGTGTTTGTTAGAACTCTACATAGTAAGGTTATACACACTTACTCTGGCATATGTTGCAATGTTACTCAAGTATCACTAGCTTTTGTGCATTGATTAAAATTATTTGTTAGTTTTTTTATTTTTTTTTTCAACTCAGGGTTGTGGCATTTTAGTTGTTCATTGATTGCTTTTTCATATGTACTTAGACTGGAAGGGCTATAGCAGAGCAAGTGAGCTCTTGTTTAAGCCGATGACCTTGGGCTCAAGCCAGCGATCATGGGGTCATGTCTATGATCCCATGCTCAAGCTACGGACCCTACACTCAAGCCATATGAGCCCACGCTCAAGCCAGCGACCTTGGGGTTTCAATCCTGTGTCCTATGTGTCCCAGTCCAACGTTCTACCGACTGCGCCACCACCTGGGCAGGCAAGATGGCTCATCTTTTTTATTTATTAAGGATTTTGGTTTTATTTACCAAAAGTTTTGCAGCTTACAGAGATCTAATACATTTTCTAGTTATTCTGAGGTATTTTATTTTTGTTGACAGCATAGAAGTTTTTCAAAGATAGTATATCCTTTTTGGTTGATGTTTAATATTTGAGCATAGTATTTTTCTGGCACAGTATTGTATATTTTAGAACAAGATGGTTAAATAAATTATCTAAACTCACAAAATTGTTATGCATTTGAGAAAAAAAAATTCATCCCCTCATGTGGATTTCTGTGCTCTTTTTCCTTACACATTCACCTGTGTTTCCTTTATATAATCTGAAGTATACTTCTATCTGGAATGGCTATTTTACAAACAAAATATTATTTTTGGCCTAATTTACTATTTGACCTTTCTTTGGAACATTAAAAAGAACATTTTTTATTGAATCATTTGAGAATAAATTCCCAACTTAAGACTTCATCCCAACCAAATACTTCAGTATGTATTTCTTATAACAGTAATGTTCTCCTACATAAGCCAGTACAATCATGAAAATCAGAAAATTAACATGGACACATTACCACCACAGAATCCTTAAGCATCATTTACTCTTTGCTAATTGCTTAACTATTGTCTTTAGCAAAAAGGACCCCATTCAGAAATATTAATATATATTGCTTTTAATTATCATATACCTTTACTTGGGGACACTCCCAAGGCCTTTCTTTGCCTTTCAAGACTTTGACAACTTTGAATATTATAAGCCAGTTATTTTGTAAAATAGTTCTCAATTAGGAGTTGTCTTGTTTTTTTTTTTTTTTTTCATGATTAAATTCAGGGTTGACATCTCTGATAGAATATCAGGAGTGAGATAGCTAACTTCATTTTTCTTTTTTTCTTTTTATTTCTTTTTATTCTGAATGGGAAAAAGATTTTATTGTAGTAGGCATTCCACATGCATTATTCTATTTAATTCTTACAGCAAGTTCCTGGTGGTAGGTATTGTCTTTTAATTTTCATCTTTAATTTATTCTGTTGACATGGTTTCAAGTGTCCTTTCTACTCAATATAACACCTTCTATCCCTTGCTGTGTCTCCCATGTCCCATGCAAAGCCTCTTTCCATTCTCATTTCTCTCTCTTTGCACCCCATTCCCCTACAACCAACTCCCCTTTCCCTCTGGGACTTACTATCTCATTGTCTGTATCTGTGTGTTATGTATATATAATTTGTCTAATCCCTTCACCACCTTTGATCCTGTCCCCACTTCCCCCTTACCTCTGACAGTTGTCCATCTGTTCCCTGTGATGCTGTATTTGTTTTTGTTTGTTCCTCAGTTTATAGATTCCACATATAAGTGAGATCATATGATATTTGTCTTTCTCTGCCTGGTTTATTTCACTACGTATAATAATCTCCAGATCCATCCATGTTGGCACAAGGTAAGATTTCTTCCTTTTTCATGGCTGTGTAGTATTCCACTGTGTAAATGTACCACAGCTTTTTAAATCACTTGTCCACTGATGGATACTTGGGCTATTTCCAGATCTTGGATTTTGTTAACAATGCTGCAATGAACATGGGGGTGCATATTTTCTTTTTAATTAGTGTTCTGGGATTCTTAGTCTTTTATTTTTTAATCACTTTTTCTTTTTCAATTACAGTTGACATACAATATTATATTAGTTTCAGTGTACAACCCAGTGATTAGACATTCTATTACTTAGTAAGTGATCATGCTGACAAGTCTTGTACATAGTTATTAGAATATTATTGACTGTTTTCCATATGCTGTACTTTGCAAACATCCTCTGATTATTTTTGTAGCAACCAATTCGTACTTCTTAAGCCCTTCACTTTTTTTTTACCTGTCCTCTCCAATCCCCACATATCAGGCAGCTGCCAAAATGTTCTCTTATATGAGTTTGTTTCTATTTTGTTGGTTCATTTATTTGAGTTTTTTTAGATTCAATTGTTGATAGATATGCATTTATTATTATTTCATTTTTCATATTTTTTTTCATTTTCTTCCTAAAGAAGACCGTTTAACATTCCATATGATACTGGTTTGGTGCTGATGAACTCTTAGTTTTTTCTTGTCTGGGAAGCTCTTTATATATCCTTTAATTCTAAATGATAGCTTTGCTGAGTAGTATAATCTTGGTTGCAGGTCCTTGTTTTTCATCACTTTGACTATTTCTTGCCATTCCCTTTGGCTTGCAAAGTTTCTATTGTTGAATCAGCTACTAGTCTTATGGTTAGCAACTAACTGCTCTTCTTTTGTTGCTTTCTAAGATTCTCTCTTTGTCTTTAAACTTTGCTATTTTAATTATGATGTGCCTTATATGGGCTTCTTTGGGTTTATCTTGTTTATGACTTTCTGAGCCTCCTGGACTCATATGTCTATTTCTTTCAACCGGCATAAGGAAGTTTTCTATTTTTTAAAAGAGGTTTTCCATTTCTTGCTCTCTCTTCTTCTTCTTCCAGCATCCCCCTGATGCAAATGTTGATGTGACTAAAGTTGTACCAGAGGCTCCTTACACTATCTTCATTTTGGGGGGAATCTTTTTTCTTTTTGATGTTCTGATTTGGTGCTTTTTGTTTTCTTTTATTCCAAATCAATTATTTGATTCTCAGCTTGATGTACTCTACTGTTAATTCCTTGTAAATTATTCTTAATTTCACTTAGTGTATTCTTCATTTCTAACTGATTCATTTTTGTGGTTTCTATGTCCTTTATATGCTTATTTCTTTGCTGAAGTTCTCACTAAGTTTCTTCAGCATCCTCAAAACTGTTGTTTTGAAGTCTATATCTAATAGTTTGTTTGCTTCCATTTTGTTTAGTTCTTTTTTCTAGATATTTCTATTGTTCTTTCATTTAGGACATGTTTCTTTGTCTCCACATTTTGGATTTTAAACCACATACATGGCTGTGCCACCAACCTGTTCTGTACCTCTGCCCCTTTAACTATGTGGCTTCTTTCTTAATTCCCTAGTTGTAAGACTTTCATGCTCCTGAATTTCAGGTGGCTCTAAATGATGGTTGTACTGTAAATTAGTTGTAATTTTGATGTGGTTGTGGGAGCATGTTAGTACAGTGTTTACCTATGCCCCCATATAGACTTGATGTCTTTTTTTTTTTACAGAGACAGAGAGAGAGTCAGAGAAAGGGATATGTAGGAACAGACAGGCAGGAACAGAGAGAGATGAGAAGCATCAATCATCAGTTTTTCATTGCGACACCTTAGTTGTTCATTGATTGCTTTCTCATATGTGCCTTGACCGCAGGCCTTCAGCAGACCGAGTAATCCTTGCTAGAGCCAGTGACCTTGGGTCCAAGCTGGTGAGCTTTGCTCAAACCAGATGAGCCCACGCTCAAGCTGGCGACCTTGGGGTATCGAACCTGGGTCCTTTGCATCACAGTCCAACACTCTATCCACTGCGCCACTGCCTGGTCAGGCTGGATTTAATGTCTTATTTGATTATTTTTTAATATTAACATCATGACATGTGCTTTCTGGGTATTATTCCTTCATTAGTTTGCAATTCTCTCATCCCTTTATTTTTAAACTTTTTATGATGCTTTAAATAGTTTTTCTTTATCAAATAAAATGAAGAGATGGATTCTCTGAATAACTCAAGAAAAAATATTAATAAAAATAACTTTTGATATTTAGACTAAGTAACTCAGTATAATGTAATACCATTTCCTGAGCTAGGGTACACTTAGGGAAAGAATAGTTTTATGAGTGTTAGAAATAAGACAGTGTTGGACATATTTAGTTGGAGACGAAGATTTCTGGGTAGACAATGGGATATACAAGTCTGGAGTTTGGTTAAGGCTAGTGATACAATTTTGAGAATAGCTAGCTTAGAGATGATACTTAAATTTATGGAACTTGATATGGTCACCTAAGGTAAAGGGACAGAAGGAAAGGAATACGGGTCTATAGAGTAAGCTTCAGGACATGCTAACATTTTTATGTTGGAAAGAAAAGGATTTAGCACAGAAGATCAAGAATAGGCAGCGGTGAAGGGAAAAACCAGGAGAGTGTGTTTTCATAGAAACCAGGAGGGGAAACTTTCAAAGAAAGAGTAGACAACTTTGTCAAAAGCTGCTGAGCCAGCACTGTCTAAATGAAGTCTCTGGAGTGACAAAAATTCTCTAGGTCTGTGCTGCTTGACACAGTCACCATTATGCACCAGTGGCTTTTGAGCACTTGGGATGTAGCTATTAATGACACGAGAACTGAATTTCTTTTAATTCTAATAGCCAAATGTGGCTAGTAGCTTCCATATTAGACCATGCAGCTTGAGTCTTTAAGAAAGATGAAGACAAAAATGGCCTATTTGGTACATTACTTTCATTAGAATGGTAGAAACCTGGATCAGAGTCAGCTAAGATATGAATAAGTGGAAAGAAACAATTCAATTATTCTGTTTTAAGAAAAATACCCAAGATGCAAACTTATGTATGAAAAAGATCTTTATTCCATAATAATGTATAAAAACATAAAAAATGAAAAGGATATACACTCAAAATAACAATGTATTATCTCCAAGTAATGAAAGAATTCTTGATTTTTTTTCTTTTGCACACAATTTTTATATTTTCTACATTTTTGCTATACTGAAATATTTCTATTATGATTCTGGAAATGCAATGAATAGTATTTAAATGCAAATCTCAGACATTTAACAATTTGAAATAGTTATTTCATGTCTGATGAAACTGAAGTATTTAAATAAGATTATCTCAATGATGTTAAATATACTAGGTTAATACATTATGTTTTTAGAAAATTGAACTACAGCCTGACCTGTGGTGGTGCAGTGGATAACACATTGAACTGGGACACTGAGGTTACTGTTTTGAAACTGTAGGCTTGACCAGTCAAGACACATACAAGAAGCAGCTGCTACTACAAGTTGATACTTCCCACTTCACCCCCTTCTCTCTCTCTTCTCTCTCTAGAATCAATGAATAAAACCTTTAAAACAAATTTTAAAACATAGAACTAAAATTTGATAAATTCGATGAAATGATAAAATCATTGACTTGCCATTAAATCATTAACTGCATATAATATAAAATCTTTCTGAAGTTAAAGGCATTACAGTGCATTTTAGACTCAGAGTCTAAATGAGTATTTAATTATAGAGTCAGTATAATTAAACTGTACAGTTCTTCCAACAATTTTAACCCTAAATTTAACTTTTGGGTTTTGGATTTTTTTTTACAAATGTAATTGTTTAGGGCCTGATCCTATATCATATTCAAAACTAATTAAAACTTTAAATTCTGAGAATTCTTGAATATTAAATAAGATTCATATTGCCGTAAATTTTATCATTTCATCGAATTTATCAAATTTTAGTTCTATGTTTTAAAATTTGTTTTAAAGGTTTTATTCATTGATTCTAGAGAGAGAAGAGAGAGAGAAGGGGGTGAAGTGGGAAGTATCAACTTGTAGTAGCAGCTGCTTCTTGTATGTGTCTTGACTGGTCAAGCCTACAGTTTCAAATGGATGCTCTCTTTTGAAATGACTGCAGTTTATAAATAACTATCACCAGGTACCAAAAATGTTCAAATATCATAACGTTAGTATTCTATGCACATACACTATTTTTTATTAAACTCTAATCTTTTCCTACTAGATTTTTTAAAAATTCATATTTATTTCCATTTCCCTAAGCACTGATATACTTTCATATAAAATGAAATACTGATTTATTGCTTATTATATAAAAATGATAAATTAAGATTTGGTTAATTTTGTGGTGTTCTTTATTACTACTCTGCAACATGAATTTGTTTGAGATTGCTGTCAAAAGGAAGAAGGTGTTTAGCTTGTTAATGTTCAAGATGATTTTAGTCACAAAGTTACTGAGTTTATTCTCTGCATAAAATAATTTTAAGCAGAAATGAGAGAATGGTATCAATTTGAGTACAATAAAGGAAAATTTGAGACCCTTTCAATGTGTTTTGCACACACCAAAAACATAAGTTAACTTTGTCTCTTTCCACTCCCCTCATTCAATCTCCAGAATTCTCACACCTACACTGGCAGAAAGCATAGAACCAAAGCCCAGCTTGATCCCGAAAATACACAAGAAGGAAGATTGCTGTCCATGTTTTCTCTAGATAATTTTCTTAACAGATTATTAGATGACACATTGAAGAAAGAGCATTTGACTAAAGTTAAGAAAACCTAGACTATCTTCCTGGGCTTCTGCTTGCTTCCAACATATGTGACACTGGGCACATTATTAAATCTTTTCGCACAATAGAAATAAATAGATGTATAAACTGGAAGCCTGGTTTGTGCTGGTGCAGTGGATCAAGTTTCGACCTGAAACACTGAGGTCGCTGGTTTGAAACCCTGGACTTGCCAGATCAAGGCACATATAGAAGTTGATGCCTCCTGCTCCTTCCCCTTCTCTCTTTTCCTTTCTCTCTCTTTTATCTGAAATAATTAAAGTCTTAAAAAGTATTAAATGGAGGTCATAATGGTTCTTCCTTCATGGAGTATGTTGATGGTTAAATTTTGAGACAAAACATTTTATAATGCACCTAACAAAGTTTCTAACCTATAAAAAATGTTAAATAAATATTATCTCCCTTTTTCAAGAATGACCCATGGAGTTCATCAAGTCCAGGTTCCACATCCATTCTGCCTCTTTCTAGTCATGTGATTAAGAACAAGGTATTTAACTTCTCTAGCTTTAAGCATTCTGCAATAAGAAGATAATACTCTTATTTTCCTTATGAGATTTTTAAGAGGATTGTAGCATAATATGGCATAACATATGTGAAATTTTTCACAAAATAGTAAGTAAAAAATATTATTAACTGTCTACATAGGATTTCTTTTGAAGAGGTACCAACACAAATATATCCAGGAGTTTAGCAACACAATTACCATCCCCTCTTCCTTTTCTCAGCAAACATTGTGAAGACACCTTTGGTCTCAAACTGTCCAAACCCTCATGAAAAGGTACCCAAGAAAAGCTCTCATGATATATTAATTTGGGTGGGAACTGAGCAATATCTTGTAAATTATTATTATGGTCAAAAGAAGTTAAGAAATGGGAAATGGACCTCAAAAGGTTTGTGATAGAGAAATCATCAATATTTTACAAAACCTTTCATTTCCTTTGAGAGATCAAATACATTCCACTTTTGTGATAAGCTGCTTGATTCATTCATATTATATGACTAATTGTTGTTTGTGGAAAGACAGGTGCTCAAGTGCACTTTCAAATGATGACTGTGAACGCCCTCACATATACACCAAGAGAAACTCTGAAGTACTTATGTCGAGAATTCTGGTCCAATCCCTTATTTCATAAAAAAATAAATCTACTAATTTAAAGGGAAATTTTTCAACTTGAATTTTATAAAAACTTTCATCAATTTTTTTTTTAATTTGCATGTCCAGACATGTCATAAAAATAGATTAAAGTACTGATACTACATAATAATGTAAATGAATATATTTTAAAGTGATTAGTTTAAGGGCCAAATGAGAAAAAAATAAAATAATTTTCTTTTTCTCTAGCTTTATTGAGGTATAATTCCCAACAATGGCATATATTTGAGGTAAATAATGTGATGGTTTGATATATGCATACAATGTGAAATGATTACCGCAATCAAGTTAATTAACACATCGAACACCTCAGTTACCATGTGTGTATGAATGTGTATATGTTTTTGTAGTAACACATAAGGTCTACTCTTAGCAAATTTTAGGCATACAATGAATAGAGTATTACTAACTAGAATCACCATGATGTAGATTAAGTTCCCAGAAGTGATTCATCTTAAAATTGAAAATCGGAACACTTTGACCACCATCTCTCCATCCCACCCCATCCCTAGGTCCATCCAAATGGTAGAAATTCTTCATTTTTAATGACTGAATAATATTTCACTATATATATATATATATATCTCATAACTTTATTCATTCATTCATTGATGGACACTGGCTCTTTTCTCTCTGCTTCCACAGGTTTGACTTTTTCAGATTCCAAATATAAGTGAGATCATACAGTATTTCTCTTTCTCTGACTTATCATTTAGCTTAATGTCTTCCAATTTCATCCATGTTGTCTTAAATAGCTAGATTTTCCTTTTTATGGCTAAATAATATTCCATTATATATTTATATCTCACATTTTTTAATTTATTCATATGTTGACAGACACAGATTGATTTTGTATCTTGACAATTTTGAGTATTTCTTCAGTAAACATAGGAAGGCAGATATCACTCTGAGATAGTGGTTTTATTTTCTTGGGATAAATACTCAGAAGTGAGATTGCTGGATGATATAATAATTTTATTCCTTTTTTTTAAGGACATGCTATACTGTTTTAGTTAACATTTACATTCCCACAAACAGTGAACAAGGATTCACTTTTATCCACATCTTCACCAACATTTGTAATCTTTTATCTTTTTTTATTATAACCCTCTTAACAGGTGTGAGGTGATACCTCATTGTGCTTTTCATTTGCATTTTACCTAATAATTAGTGATGTTGAACACCTTTTCATGCACCTATTCATTTACAGATTTTCTTTAGAAAAAAAATTTATGTTGACTTTTATGTATTTTTAAACAAGTTCTTGTTTTGTTTTTACTATTGAGTGGTATGAGTTCCTTATATATTTTGGAGATTAACTTTTTTTCATGTATATGATTTGCAGATATGTTTCCCCATTTGGTAGGTTGGTTTTCATTTTGTTGATGGCTTTTTATTTTTATGTAGACCCGCCCACTTGTCTACTTTTCCTATTGCTGCCTGTGCTGTTTTGTCATATCCAAAATATTATTACCAAGACTAATGTTAGGAGCTTTTTCTGTTTTCCTATAGGAGTTTTAAAGTTCCAAGTTTAATACTCAAGCCTTTAATCCAAGTCGAATTTACTTTTGTACATAATACATGATAAAGATTCAATTTCATTCTTCTGCATGTGGATATTAGTTTCCCCAGCATCACTGATGAAGACAGCATCCTTCCTTCACTGTGTATTTCGGTGACCTCATCATAGAATAGTTGACTGTATATCCGTGGGTTCATTTTGGAGCTCATAGCCTATTGGTCTATGTGTCTGCTTTTATGCCAGTACCATAATGTTTTGTTTAGTGTTGCAATATAGCTTGAAATCAGGAAGTTTAATGACTCCTGTTTTGTTCTTTCTGAAGATTGTTTTGTCTACTCAGAGACTTTAGTGTTCTCTACAAAAATAAATAATTTCAAACAAGTTTGCCTTACTTTACAACTTATGTATGTTCAGATGAAAGAAAGAAAGAAACAAACAAACATTTAAAGGGAAAAAAGGTCACTGACAATTCAGTAGTATCTAACACTAACATAAAATATATTTTATATGAAAACATTAATTTACATTTGTTCACAGGCAACTATATAATTGTACTACTGATAATTTGACATATTACACAGAAATGACTCAAATAAGTACTTTTACCAATTTGTAGCAAGGATCTTATATAACTTCACTGAAAAGAAATTATTTCTGAAGTTAAGAAAACACTTCAATATACTATTTCTGAGTAAAAATAAATCTTGGTTGGCACGTTAATAGTTCATATGCTTTCAAAAATTAATCAATAAATGAAAGCATATGTCCACACTAAAACTCCCCACAAATGTTTATAGTAACTTTATTTGCAGTAGCCAAAAAGTAAAAACAAATGTCCATCAACACGTAAAATGATAAATAATTGTGGTATAGGCAATAAAAGGAACAAATTATTGATACACGTAACAACACATGAATCTCAAAATAACATAGTAAAAGAAGCCAGAAACAAGAATAGATTCTGTAAGATTACATTAATATAAAACTCTAGAATATACCAACTGCCCTAACAGTGACAAAATGCAAATAGCAGTTGCTGTGTGGAAGAGGGAGATAGGGTAAGTTATAAATGGAGGGTGATGTGGCTAGGAAGTGACAAGAATGAGGAATTACAAGGGGCACTAGAAAATTTCTGGAGATGTTGAATTTGTGGATTTATTACTATAGTCTTGATTATGGTGATGGGTTTTTAGGTGTGAACATATGGCAAAACTTACTAGATTGAACACTTTAAATACAAATATTGCAGTTTATTATATATTAGTCATACTCAATAAAGCTGTTAAGAACATGTCCTATGTCTTGTTCATCTTTATTTTTAAAAGTATGAAAGAAAAGGAAATTATAAACTGTTGTTATTTATGAAACTTTCTGACGTTTTGTGTCTTTGTTATGTGATGCTCAGCAATTAACCTCTTTGGAAATATTCTACAGGTTTTTCTAAGAAGGTAGAAATGAATATTCAGATCCTCTGACAGTATTTCTATGCTGCTCTCACAAGCTATCTTTTTAAATGATCATTTTCTGAGTCTTGTGGCTTCAGCATTCCCTCCTTTGTCTTTGTGCTCATGCGCACACCTGGCAATACCCTGTTCAGGTTCTGGAGCACATGTTTAAGAATTAATTTTTTTTAATTTTTCCTTTCTCGTGCCATGTTTTCATGTCTGAAACTTCGTAAAACCAGCTGATTAAGGTAGTGTTGAAATTTTCATTTTTAGATAAAAGGCTGAAAATATTAAAAGTTTCTTCTAATGGATGCTGAAGTGTCCGATGATTGCTACAGCAAATTACATTACCAGACTCAACCCCTTGAAAACAAATGGGACCTTGGATCACAAGAAGTTAAATGAGCAGGTCTGGTTTCTCCACGGCTCATGACAAAACATTTCCGGTTTTTGCATCAATAAAGCTTCTCATCTTAGTTGAAGTTTCCATGAGTACTGGATTTTTTTCCCTTGGTAATATGATGTGTTAGAAATATATGTATATATACATATATTCCTATGGATCAGATAGGTGAAAAGAAAACCTTGAAAATGCTTTGGATGAAGAAATGTTTATGAACAATTCAAGGATCCATTCTGAAAGCATTATATTTCCTGGCAAGGTTTATAGAGAGCCATCACAAATTTTAGCAACATCTTTATTAATATATATTTTATATTGTATATAATTTAACCTTTTAAAGTGTACGCTTCAGTAGTTTTTAGTGCATTCACAGTCTCAAAAATCACCACTAATTCAAGAATATTTTAAACAATTTATAAAAAAACTCTTTCTGCACACTCAGTCCTTCCTTATTCCTCCCTTCCCACCAGCACCTTGCAAACACTAATCTGCTTCCTGTTTCTATGCAACGTTCCTGTATATCACTCAGCAGAGTTAGCTAAAGTCATCATGTGGCACATTACTTCCCTAGTACTTATTTATCTTATAACTGAAGTTTGGACCTTTAACTACCTTTCTCCAATTCCCCCTGATCCAACCATCTGCCTCTGGTAACCACAAGTCTATCTCATTTTCTCATTTTCTCTGAGTTCTTCTTTTCTTTAAGGATTCCACGTATAAGTAAGATGATACAGTATTTGTCTTTCCTGTCTGATTTCTTTCACTTCTCATAATGCCTTCAAGGTCCATCCAAATGGTAGGAATTCTTCATTTTTAATGACTGAATAATATTCCACTACATATATATATGTCATAACTTTATTCATTCATCCATTGATGGACACTGGTTGTTTTCATATCTTGCCTATTGCAGCTAACGCTATTATAAACAGGGGATTGCAAATATCTTTTCAAGTCAGTCTTTTTTTTTCCCTTGGATATATTACCAGAAATAAAATTTCTGGATGATATGATAGTTCTAGTTATAATTTTTACATGATCCTTCATACTGTTTTCTACAGTGCCTGTACAATTTACAATCCCAGCAACAAACAGTGCACAAAGCTTTACCTTTCTCCACATCCATAACAGCATTTACTATCTTATGTCCTTTGGATTATGGCCATTCTAACAAGCATGAGATGATATCTCATTGTGGTTTTAATTTGCATTTTTTTAATTTTTACATATTCATTTTAGAAAGGGAGGAGAGAGAGAGAGAGAGAGAGAGAGAGAGAGAGAGATATGAAGAAGATAGTTGCTTCTCCAGTCTGCCCTGACGGGGAATTGAACCCAGGACTTCCACACGATGGGCTGACGCTCTACTGCTGAGCCAACTGGCCAGGGCATATGTTGTATTTTAAAATAATGATATTTACCAAAAGATGGTGACTAAAACACCGATATCTAACACACTCCATTATGATCACAGTAACAAAAACCAACTGAAATATGAAATGAACTTAAAAGAAGGATAAACATTCACATGCTATACAATTTGAAGAATATACACTAGTTACTTTAAAGGTAAAGATCAATTGAAGATCCTAAAAAAAAACTCAAAATATCATTTCATACATCTACAATACAGTGTGGCAATATTTAGAGTTGTCTCTGACTAATTATAAGCACAACAGAACCACCTGATTTGGAAGGTGTGGGCTGGAGGTTAAAGTAAGACTGGGGACAAATGAAGAACAGGGACTTTGAGCAAATTTATTATTTTAGATTCAAATCACTTAGAATCAGCAGCAAGTGGACCATAAGGCCACTCTGACCACACCTAGCAGAAAACATGGGGACAGTGTGATTTTTCTTCTCTTGGCTTTAAGCAATAGTTGGAGATATTACTAAGAAAGAGCCCTGACAGCCACATTCTGTAACTGGAGTAAAGTTTAAACAGAGTAGAGAAAAATAGATACATGATTTTGAGTCACAGAAAGTCACTTTACCAAACAGTGAGGAGGAAGTATGCAGAGATAAAATTTTCCTAAACCTACAGCTTCAAAATTCCAAATTTTTTCCCACACAAGCTTCAATATCACTAATTTGGTGACATAGGTATACATTGATTCAGGTCTCTTACAAAATTTCTGAGTCATTAAGTCTAATAATATTCAAACACAGTGAGTAAATTCAAGGTGACTCATTATACACTAATTCCAGGCAATGACCAGTTCAATATAGAGCGTCGCCCCCTGGTGGACAGAGCGTCGCCCCTGGTGGGCGTGCCGGGTGGATTCCGGTTGGGCGCAAGCGGGAGTCTGTCTGTCTCTCCCCGTTTCCAGCTTCAGAAAAATAAAATTAAAAAAAAAAAAAGAAATACAGAAATAAGAAAGTAAAGGCTGCTACCGAAATCCATATTCTGCAGGAGTTGCTTCTTCAGAATATGGTTAAACCCCAACACAGGTATGTATGTTTGCCGCTAATGATATGTGAAAACATGTAAATGGGAAGCTCTCAGGGGCATTTTTAATTATTTGAAAATGATCAAATGCCATTGATAAACTGTTAGCTTATTTTTTTATTGGTTATTGCTGTTTTAATGGAATCTATTGAGGTGACACTGGTTAACATAATTATACAGGTTTCAGGAAATATGGTTAAAACACTTTTAAAACTATTCACTAGATAAAGCAGAACTAATTTTTAGAAAGCATCTCCTTCCTGCTTTCAGTACAATTTAAATAAACAGGGAGTTCATTAAAAAATGTTAAATTTTGCTTCTTTTTTTTTTTTCCTTTCTTTTTTCCTTCTGAAGCAGGAAACGGGGAGAGACAGTCAGACAGACTCCCGCATGCGCCCCACCGGGATCCACCTGGCACGCCCACCAAGGGCGACGCTCCGCCCTCCCCCCTCCCAGGATGCGCGCCCGGGGGCAGAGGCCAAGGAGCCATCCCCAGCGCCCGGGCCATCCCCACCCCAATGGAGCCCCAGCTGCGGCTGCGGGAGGGGAAGACAGAGACAGAGAAGAAGGAGGGGGAAGGGGTGGAGAAGCAAATGGGTGCTTCCCCTATGTGCCCTGGCCGGGAATCGAACCCGGGTCCCCCGCAAGCCAGGCCGACGCTCTACCGCTGAGCCAACCAGCCAGGGCCAAAAAATGTTAAATTTTGAAGAAATAAGGCAACAGATTCATATGGAAAAGGGAACAGAAATGTTCCAGAATGAACATAATTAAGTGATACATGACACAGAGTACAATCTTACCAGAAACATTGAATTATAGAATTAACCTTTAAAAATTTCAACCTGGGCCCTGGTCAGCTTGCTCAGTGGACTGAGCATCAGCCTGGACTATGGATGTCCTGGTTGATTCACGGTCAGAGTGCACAAGAAAAGCGATCATCTTTTCTCTCTCTCTCCCCCTTCTTGCCAGTAGCACGATTGATTCAAGCATCAGCCCTGGGCTCTGAGGATAACCTGGTAGGTCCAAACATTGGCCTCAGATGCTGAGGATAGCTCAGTTGGTCCAAGCATCAGCTCTGGGCTCTGAGGAATGCTTGGCTGATTCGCGCATCGGCCCCAGATGGGGGTTGCCGGTGGGAATCTGGTTGGGGCCCCTGTGGGAGTCTGTCTCTCCATTTCCCCTCTTCTCACCTAAAAATTGTTTTTCAATCTAAGAATATGTTAAAGTACTCTTAAACCAAAAGATTCATATTGTAAAAAAATATATAACCCAAATAATATCCACTAAATTAGAAGAGATTATGGGAAAGGAAGTAAAGTACACTAAGGTTTTTACGAGGCCTATTCTTTCCATGTTGTTTAAAATGGTAAACCTTTCTCCACTTGACACACCCGTACTCATTGTCCTGCTCTATCTTTCCTCATAGCAGTCTAATGTACCACAAAAATAATCTAACATAACAAAAATTATTTATTTATTGTTAGTGCTCTCTAAACTAGAAAGTAAGCTTGATGAGGACAAAGGGTTTCTTTTGTTTACTGATTTATCACAAGTACCTCAAAGAGGACTGCTGCATAGAGACTCAAGGAATATTTTATTTATACATGAAAAAGTAATAATTGAAGAATTAATTATCCTAAATTTAAGTCGTAAAGCATATAATTTCTAGAGGGTGAAAATGAGGCAATACATATGCATGCAAAATTTGGGTTTTTCTTTAGGCCTTAACAATTTGTTTTACTCTCATTAATTTGTAACACATCATTACTAGTCAGAGAAGGCCCTGTTATTTATTCATTTTTGTCTTAATTATAGTATTATAGTATTGATTTAATAGAGAGAGGAAGAGTGAGAGAGTCAGGAACATTGACCTGTTCCTGTATGCGCCCTGACCAAGGATCAAACAGGCAACCTCTGTGCTTCAGGACGATGCTCTAACCAACTGAGAATCCGAACATGGCTTATTTTTCCTTTTTCAAACTTCCATTCCCCTCCCTCTCATTGACAACTACTTCAACATGTTAAATGTACATCTGCATATTTGAGTGTTTTGTAAAACATGTATTTTTTTGCATGTTTTTGTATTTTGCACAAATGCTACTGCTTTATCTCATTAGGTTTTTTATTTTATTTTAACCAAATATTGTGTTTTTAAGATTCATCCATGTTGGTACACATACATCTAAAGCATGCTTCCAACTGTTGCATAATACTCCATGGTGTACTTCGACCACATTTAACCAGTGATGGATTTAGGTTACCTCCTATTACTCTCCCAACATGCTTCAGTAAGCATCCTTGAATACATCCACTTATGCAACTATATTATAAGTATTTTGAAATATATACCTAAGAAAGGAATTGGTGGGCCACAGGCCACATACATGTAGTTACATATTGCTGGCTTACTCTCTAAAAAGGCTGCACAATTACATTCTTGCCAGCAGCCCATAATTGTGCATGTCTTAGCTAAATTTCCCAGAAAGAATGACACAAGGAACTATATGCAGGTAGTTTATGTGGGAGCTGATTTCAGAAAGCAGGAATAAGCCACTCAGGAGACCAAGACTGAGAAGGAAGGAAAGCCAATAATGTGTGCATTGTTTCTAATAGAGACAGAGAAGATTCAATTCTGCTAGGAACATCTGAAAGCACATAGCATAATCCCTGCATGTGTGACAATAAGACCAAAGGCAAATGCATGTCAGTTTATGATACCCACTGGCAGTGTTATCCCCTCTTCTCTGCCCCCTCACTTTTGAGCTAAGCAAGGCTCTTTGCTCCCTACAGTTCTGAAATGTACATGCCCTTGGGACTAGTGAGCTTCTGTTGCTGACCAGACACTGGAAGAACCCCGGCATAGAAAGTGGAGATAAATGATATGTGTGTGAGGTGAGATGCAAGTCTTCACCGAACTTTACAGCAGGACTAAAATCAGAGGCAAGGCAGATTGTGAGTCAGGGCACCACAGCTCCTAGTATAGTTCCCGTGGCCTTAATTCTTTGCCAACACATGCTTTTAAATATGGAGATTTTTTTGCAATATTAAGCTGGTGAAAATAGTCACTATTCCCAGGCCTATGTGAATGCTGGGAATTCTTACCTTTAATCCTCTGGAGGTTGTTTCCAAAGCCACGGTAATTTCCTCAGAGGCACGCCCCAGTACTCAGCTGAACACCTGAGTGCCGCGCTGTCTTCTCCAGGACTCTGTTGTATAAACTCAGGTTGCCTTAATCTACTTGGACCTTCTGCTCTTTCTCCTCACCTCAGGGAATACCAGCGGGCTCTGCCTGGGCTCCCCCTCCCTATGGTCTGGAAGCTGTCTCAGTGCAGTAAGCTGATATAACCACGGGACTGACACTGCATGTTTTCCCTCTCTTGGGGATCACTTTCTTTCATTGCCAGATTTCTAGTGTTCTGAAACTGGTATTTCATGTATCTTGTCCTTTTATTGTTTCATATGGGAGGGGAACTCTGGTCCTATTACTCCATTTTCCGTGGAAGCAAATGTCCTGTGCATAGTTTCAAAGTAATCAGTAATGGTAAACAGCAGTCCTTGGCCTCTCAGAATGTCGGAACTCATTTAAGGTTGACGCTGAGACAGGATTTGATCCGAATCAATAGTTTATGCATTCACTAACACCCCCGTAACTGTTTTGTAAATAGACCCAATGGAATTTACAGACATGCCTTAATGCAATTTCAGTCAAGGCCAGGTTTAAACTTCAGGGGTTCTCAAAGCAAGAAACATTCTAGAAAATATTTGCTGCTCTTTACCATCTGTCTTTTCACACAGTATCATCCATTCTCAGGGTGGGGGAGTTTTCAGATTTTTCTCTTTGCATTCGGTCACATAATTTAGGTCCACAAATGAGAATCAAAATGTAGAATTGGGCCCATTGTCTAAATTATTCTACCTTCCGTCTCTAGGTACTCCCAGGCCTAAATAAAATCCAGAAAAAATGTGTGAAATATTGATAAATACAAAGCAAAAGTCTCTCAGAGCCTTTCACTAAAATACTTCAAATAATGGTAATGCCATTTTTTCCTGGAAGCTTTTTCCTTTTCCGGGGATTTGAGTATATAAAGGATAGCATGCGCAGAATAGCAAAATACATATGAAATACTACATGATTAGTGCTGAAGGAGTGTTCATTAAAGGATCTCCCAGGGATGCTAAGAATTGGGCACAGAATAGTTGGTGAAGTGGAATTTCTCAATAGATGATGATAATAATTTTGTTCTTAACCAAATTGGTCTAAATTAATTTAGAAAAAAATAAAGAACATGGAGAATAGTGGCAATGGCATTCTTAAGGACATGGTGGCAGGAGGGAGCAGGATGTGTTAGTGAAAGTGATCTGCCTGAAGAGAAGGGCTACATTATGAGGAGGGAGAAATAAACTTATGGAGACAATATGAATAGGACAAATCAACGGAGAATTTTACATGTTGTGCTAAGGACAGAAGGATGTATAACTTCAATTTCCAGAAATAAAGTGAAGTAAGAATGCTTACCAGCCCCTTCTCTCTCTTTCTGAAAATAACCCAGAAATTAGATTTAAAAAGAAAGCAAAACAGCTTTCTTGTTTGGGACAAAACTTATCTCTCCCAGCTCCTCTTATTAAGTAGAAGTAAAAAGCCTGAAATCCGTAAAAGAGAGCTTCATAAGTGAACCTTGAAGGGCAAAGGGGGAAGACAGAGCCTCGGGGCCCCAAGGGCTGAAGAAATGCGGTGGCCCAGTTCCTCCTGACCATCCATGAGGGGCAGAAGCAAAACCAGGCCAAAGACTCCCGACTTTCCAAGGTGCAGAACACCCTCTGCTGAGTGTCTGGGTGGAGGCAAGCCCCCTGGCAGCAGACCCTCCATATAAAGGAAATTGGCTTTTTGTGATGAACTGGATCTATTTCTTCACCAATTCCCCATGCCTTCCAATTTTCCTTCATGTCACTTTTTGCTACAGAGCTTTATATGCAATTTTTATTTTTAAACATACACAGTAGTCTATTTTGATTTTTAACATTTTAATTTTCAGATTCTTAACCACTGCACTTTTATCACTCTGTGAGAAATGAAACACTTTCATATACCTTCCACGAAAATGAGAGGAAAAAGTAGCAGTGAATTGATTACTGGCATAAAACATTAGTTTCTAACAAAAAGGCATACACGGCACGACTATCAGAACTTCTTATGGAGAAATTAAACTTTATCTTAAAACCAGTGTTAGTCAGGAAGACTTTGTTACAGAAAAAATAAATGGTTAAATAATATAAATCTTAAATATATCACACTGTTTCCCCCCTTTTTGGTACAGTATATTCCCAGATTTCATTGTAATTTGAGGCATTCCAATTTAATTTACCTTATAATGTGAAGTCAAACTACTCTTAGAAAAATGTAAGTTTTATGAGAAGATAGATTTAATAATCGAATTTAGACAAATTTGGCTAGTTTCTGAGTATACTTTATTTCAACCCAATCATTACTCAGAGAGCACTTTTTTCTTTTTGAGAAAGGGAAACTGAATTTTAATTTAGCATCAAAACTCTACCTATAGTAAATCAATACTGAAGCAAATGCCATCAAGTATGCACAGATTAAGAGTTTCAGTTACAAAAATTTGGAAGAAAAAAATTTTCAATAATGGATAAAAACAGGACCAATTTAAGCTAACCTCACCCTGGCCAGATAGCTTGCATGGTTAGAGCGTTGTTCTTAAACTCAGAGGCTGCCAGCTCAATCCCAGGTCAGGGCACATATAGGAACAGATTGATGTACCTGTTTCTTTCTCTCTGTTTCTCTTTAAAATCAATCAAAAATAAAATTAAAGCAAAAAAAAAAAAGATTTAAAAAATAAAGCTAAAATTAGCTCTAGAACACTGTATTGTATTTTTACCTTAAGAGAATGGATAACTAAACATCAACAGAAATACTCTTAAAATTATTGTTTGTTTGCTCAAAGTTGTTCATATTAATGAAACAACGATTAATAGTTTCTAAGTTAAATTTCACAAAATGAAATCACTGCCTTCTAATATAAATTTAAGGCATAATACAGGGCAAAACCCAAGCATCATACTTGCTATTTCTGTCCATAAACACAAACAAAAACACAAATGATAATACATATAAGGAAATAAACAAATAATTCTTTATACCTTAATTCCACAACACAGGATATTGTCATATAACTTCTACAATAAATTCCCTTTTTTTTTTTTCCTGGAAGAGCACACCAGTAAAATGTGAACGCCTTACATTTTAGTAATTTAGTAACTAATTTTTATTTTGACACCAGATACTATGGTGTGAAAGGTGTAAAACCCAAATATTTTCTGTGTCATTTGGCAAAGAAAGGCTGAGGGAGAATGTTCTGCCAAACTAGACCAGACTCGCCATCCTGGGACCAGCTTCTGATCACCAGCTCAGTTCCACCTCTTCAAAATTATCCGTCTGGCTCATTCAGCCTAAACCCAAAGCTTAACTCCTTTTGCATTGAGTCGAATTTCCTTTCTGTCAATTAATCCTAATTTTCCAGAAAACTGATTTTTTATGTTGATCCTAACACACTTCAAATCAAAGAAAACGTTATAATGTTTAAAACAATTATAGATGGTAACTAGATTCCTTTAGTATTATGCAAGATGTGTTTCAAGTGCTATACAAATACATGGGAAAGTAGCAAAAAAACTTAGATTTTAAACCAGGATTCCTACACAGTACTACACTATACTATTCCAATACTCTACTTGGTGTAGTATAGTATGATCTTGCTTTGAATACTACAGGACAAAAAGATGGAAAAGGCCATAAAACATACATATTTTGAACAAAAAGAGCATCATAAACCAGCTGTACTACAAAACATTCCCTTTACCAAAGATTACTTAGTTTATCTCTTAAACATCTGAGAAGTTACTTTCTTGTGGCTGTAAGGAATGAGCACTTTTAGATACATTACAATAATCTCTAGTAGTATTTGGCATCTTAGGTACATTAACATTAACTGAATATTACAGCTGTATCATAAAAGAAGGCTGCCCATTTTAATTTTTTGAGCCTCTTGGAGTTTTTGAACGCTTTTTATCAGTTTGTGTTTTGGAGTTGTTACCTTTGGAATTCTTCCGTTTAGTTCGCGACCTGTCTGGAGCTGAGGATGTAGCACTAAAAATATACTCATAAGGGGAGCCTTTAAGTCCGGCTGCCTCCCTCATCTCTTTATCTATTTCTTCCTGAAGCTTCAATGCAAAAGCCCTATCACTTTCTTCTTGCATTTTTCTCTGAAAAAGTACATAATCCAACTCTAACGGCTTTACAGGTTTGGTGACTTTTGTTTCCTCTTGCTCCAAGGAAGCTTTCGGGGACATTTTCCCTTTTTTTGCAGAAAAGCGTGGATCCCTGTCTGTTTCAAACAAAGTTTTCTGTTGTTTTCTTTTGGAAATACCTTTACTGATCAGTGGGCAAGGCTCTATATCAGCTCCAACTATCTGTGTCATATCTGATATAATGCACTTACTCAGTATTTTGCCACGAGGCTTAATTGCGGCTTCTGTGGAACAGGAAGCTCTGGGTTTAGGCTCCTCAGGAATTATGACACATACCTCCTTGCCATCCTTGTCTGGTGTCATTTTGACTTTTATTTCAGGGTACAATCCTGGACCACTGCCACATGACTGAGGCACAGGTGACTCTATTGAAGACTGTGCAGCTTGTTCTTGGATTTCAAGGCATATTTGAGAAGGAAGGGTTGGCAGGTCTTCCTCCATTTCTGTGTCTTGCCATGCAGTGCTCTTTATACCACTACTGACAGTTTCCTCGGTGCAGCTTGTCTGGCCTTCTTGCACAACTTTTGAAACTGACACGGGCTGACAGTCAGATTTAGGTGACAGACACTCCGGAATATCTCCAGTAGTTGTTTCTTTCTTTTGCTTTTTCTTTTTACTTCTGTCTGTGACTGGATCGTATTCTCTGGAAGTCATGGGAGAAGCCAAGTCACTTCCCCCCCAGGAATAGTTCACTTCAAGGCTGATCTTTTTTGCCAGTGCTTCATCAGTTTTCAGCTGTCGTTTTCGCTTTCTTTCCATTTTTTCTGCCTGTCTTTTTTCCTCTAGTGCGTCCTCTGCCAATAATTTCTGTATGTATTCTTCACTGGCTTTGTTTCGGTCTTCCTCTATCTTTTGCATTTCCTCCTCATACTCTCTTCTCGATTCTTCGGGATCACTTAAATGACGAACTAGCTGCAAGTTATCGCTCGTCCCTTCTGATTGTGGGCAAGACTGTCGAAGATGACATTCACTTGGATAGTGTTTTTTAATTTTCTCCCACAATTCCGTATTGACAAGAGATTTTCTTCGCATATGGTACCGGGCCCATGAAGAAACCCAGAAGTGGCAGAAGGGACAGCAAAAGTTTGACCTTTTTACACGGGATAGGAAGCATTCCTTACAGAGCGAATGATCACATGGTAGCGTTACAGGTTCTATCAGGATTTCCAAACAGACCCCGCACTTGTAATCGGACAAGGGAGGGATGGCCTCTTCAGGTACATCCATTTTAATACGCTACTAAGGCAGAGTCAGGCAGAGTCAACTTCAACACCCAGAAGAGACGTCATCCAGCCACCTATGGAGAAAGACAGTGAACAGGTCTGTGTTTAAACATAATGCCCAGCAGCGTATCAGAGTTCAGAGATTGGGAGCATCAAACACCTCTGGAAGCAGAAGCGGCTCTGCAGGCTAGGCACACAGTACAGCCTTGGGAGGTGGTGTCGTGTCCACGTTTAGAGCAAATGTGTCCACGTTTAGAGCAAAAGTCCGGTAAGGAAATAAATGAACCTCTCCGTAGTCAGGAGACCTTGGCTGCTCTGAGGTACTTAACGGTTTGGGCAGTATGTACAGGGAAGAAGGCGGGCACCAGGAAGATGGCGGGCACCGGGAAGATGGCGGCCACCGGGAAGATGGCGGGCACCAGGAAGATGGCGGGCGTGACCCTTGGTGTGAGGGGAGTTCCACATTGTTTCCCGCCACCCTCTCACCAGGTGTGGATATAAACTAACTTACCTCCTCTCTATCACCAGTAAGGATGCTCCCTTCACTGCGGGCAGCCAAACTGCAGACAGTCCAGGAGCTCGGCCTCTGCGCCACTGCTTGTTGAAGAACAACAGCCTCAGCGCCACTGCCGTTCGAGGAAGAACAATGCTTCCGCTCTGTCCCGGAAACACTCCGCTGAAGTAGGTTTTCCGGTTTACTGTTGCTATGGCGGCAGTGCACAATCACGTCCCAGCATTCCAGAGTCTCGCGAGGTTTCCCAAGGCTCAGAGTTCATTCCTCCCTTTTCTTGGGTCGGCCGAAAAGCTTCTACAAAAGTTATCATTAAGAAAAAGATTTAGGGGGTATCATCCCAACTTATCTCTTTTCCTGTTCCATTAATCCCTTTAAACAAATGCACTTATAAAGTACCAGCCTCGTCAGACCAGAGGTGGAGAGTGTAGCGAAAGCAGAATAAACCATTAATTGGGCAGATAAACTAAGATGGTTTAAGCAAGAGGAAAGTGCTGAGGATGGGAGTTGAAATCAGCCTCAGCAACTCTGTTTTAGAGACAAGACTCCAAGCTCTAAAATTCTTGGAAGAGGAAATAGGGTACCAGGTAGGAAGTCATGGGAACAATTAATCAAGCCCTCTTATTAGAATTATGGTCTGATTCCAGAGCAGGACCAGCAAGCGGTAAGGATAAATCCTGAAGTACAAAATTACTGGCCTAAAACTATCCACATTTTCCTTCCTAGGGAAAGAAATGGACCTAGAATCTAGAGAAGGGATGAAAAGAAGCAAATTTTAGCATTAGGGAGTTTAGCAAATTATTATATACTGGGGCAACTAATCTGAACAGAAATTTATCGATACTGAGAAAATGGTGGCTTTTCTTATTCTAAAGATTCATAATTGTCATGAGTTCCAGAATAAGAAATGAATCTGGGAAGATCCAGGGACATAGCGACTGTCTACGTCTTACTGATGAGATTTCTACTGATATATTTTCAAACATCTCTTTCTTTCCTTACATATCAACAATAAAAAAAGAGAGGAAATGTTCACGACTTAAATATGCAATATTTCTTTCTTGTGCCCATTACATGAAAAAAAGCTTCAAGTACCAAAATTACCCAAATGAGGAAACCCTACTCATCCCCAAGGCTCCTACTTTTTTTATCGTCAGAGATGCTTTGTACTGCTTTGCCCATGACTGAAGCAACTCGCTCCTTTCCCAAATCTCTTTACTAGACCCTCTGTACATGACCCTTGCTTCATATTTAGTAAACTAACTTACATAAACTACTGAACTACTTACACTTTATATGTGCATTGCATTAATTTTTATAACCGAATCCTAGTTCTTCCCTGAGACCACCTCTCCTCCAGGACTACAAAGTAGTGTTTATTTTCTTATCCATATGCCTATCAGGGGACAGGGTTGTGTCCACTTTGACTACATTGATATTTTCAATTATTTCACTCTTCTATCTTCTTTTCAACAACAACAAAACCCCCAGCATGGGGGCAGGGTAGGGGTGGTAAAAATATAGATTCCTTGCTTTCACCCAAACTGAATCAGAACCTTTGGCGATGAGGCCCAGACACCTGTATTTTTAAGAACTCCCCAAGCCTTGGTCGGGTAGCTCAGTTGGTTACAACATCATCCTGAAATACAGAGGTTGCTGGTTCAATCCCTGGTCAGGGCACATATAGTAGCAGATGTTCCTGTCTCTTTCCTGCTCTCTCCCTTTCTCTTTCTAAAATCAATAAAACAAACATTAAAAAAAGAGCTCCCCAAGTAATTCAAGTGAACAGTGGATGTTAAAAATAAGCAATATGGTAAGATAAACAGCTTTCCCAGGATATGCGTTCTTTTCATGACTCAGTCATGAATTTACCTTGTGACTTGAGTAAGTTATTTCAACTTTCTTGTCCTTAATTTCCTTGTCTGTAAGATGAGATGATCTTTAAGGACTAGCATCCATATACCATAGCTCTCTTATTCGGTTCTGAACAATATTTCTTCTGCTCATTTACCAGAGTATAAACTTTGGTATTTTGATTGCTGTACTATTTACCTTATTTAAGTACATGGTTTCTCAAACTGATTTATACTGTGGAAGAAAATTAATATCCTCAAAGAAAATATTTGGCCAAAGGAATATTTTCAAAGATGTAATAAAATCAAATATAATAACACTTAAGAGAACCTTTTTCTTATGTAACGAAACAATCCAGATTGTCATATATTGGAAAGAGTTTCTTTCTTAGGGACAGTACAATGATAGATGAAGGACTATGAAGACAGCCAGGTTCACTACTTTTTTAGAAATTAGCCTAAAGGGAAAATTGTCTTCTTGGGTGCTAAACATGCTTTATGTTTATGTTTTTGGAAAAGTAAACTGATTGACCCTGAGATGTCCCACTGGTTAAGATCAATATTAGGTTTTCTTTCTATAAAATATGTACCTGACATACAAGCACATGTAATGTAACACATATAGACCAATATGACTATCATTATGTAAAATCAATTCAAATTATATTCAAAGCAGAACCAATGTGGCCTATGAAGTGCTTCCAGTGTTAAGAATATTTAGCCATGCCTGACCAGGTGGTGGCACAGTGGATAGAGTGTTGGACTGGGACGTGGGACAGCCAGGTTGGAAACCCCGAGGTTACCAGCTCCAGCATGGGATCATAAACAGGACCCCATGGTCGCTGGCATGAGCCCAAGGTTGCTGGCTTGAACAAGGGGTTACTTACTCTGTTGTAGCCCCCAGTGAAGGCACATATGAGAAAGCAATCAGTGAACAACTAAGGAGACTAAGGAGCCGCAATGAAGAATTGATGCTTCTCATCTCTTTCCTTTCTGTCTGTTTCTATCTGTCCCTCTCTCTGTTTCTGTCTCTCTCTCTCTCTCTCTCTCTCTCTCTCTCTCTCTCTCTCACACACACACACACACACAGACACAAGAATGTTTAGCCATAATCTGCACTAAAAGTTTTGAAAAAAAGTCTAATGCCCTGAAATGACCAGGTATATTTAATGTATTTCCAAAGAAAAAATACAGCTGATGAGTCAGAATGCTTTATCCGATGCTCCAGTCCTTGAGCTCAGCAGTCTATGTTGTTTATAGCATTTTATCCAATGATGGTGGGAGAAAAATCACTGATGGGGAACACAGTATGGCTGGAAAGAAAGTAAAACTCTTCAACCCTTTAATATGACTTGGTCACCTCATTCAAGGGTTTCAAAAATGGAAATAGTAAAACAAACATATTAATAAATGAAATGAAATCCAAGATAAGTCAGGAGATAGGGAGTACCTGGCTTCTTGGAGGGAGCTCACAAGTCCAGGCCCACACAAAGTAATGCCCAGGTTGAGAGAGTGGCTCATGGACGATGAAAGACTGGTTTAGATGCTGAAGGTCATGGAGAAATTTAGAGAGCTGAGAAATAGTGAATAAATTTTCTCATTCTTTCCTGCCAAGGAAAAAATATTCAAAGTTGTATACACTTAAGGCAGAGTGGCCCAATAAAATAAGAATGGAACATGGCTTCAAATTTCAGCTACATTACTGTGTCCTAGAGGAAATCACTTTACTTTCGGAGTTTCCGGTTTCTAAATTGAAAAATATAAATAAAATATCAATCACTTGACAGGTGGTGGCACAAAGGATACTTTGGATACTGAGGTCTTATGTTTGAAATCTCAAGATTGCCTGCTTCAGTGCAGGCCCACCAGGTTGAGAACAGGGTCACCAGCTTGAATGTGGAATAATCAAAATGATCCCAAGGTTGCTGGTTTGAACCCAAAGGATACTGGTTTGAGCAAGGGGTCACTGGCTCAGCTGGATCCCCCCAGTCAAGGCACATATGAAAAAATAATCAATGAACAACTAAGGTGCCGCAACCATGAGTTGATGCTTCTCATCTCTCTCCTTTCCTGTCTCTTTCTCACTAAATAATAATAATAACAATAATAATATAAAAAATAATCTTGTGGTTTTGTTGTGAAGGTAGAAGATAATATATGATAAGGCCCAGCAGAATGCTTGGTATATCATAAGCATTCAATAAATGACAGCTCCTTTATTATTAAAATAAAATGTGCCTTAGGCTTGATTATTTTTGTACTTATTCTTGAGTTTCTGGGAAACCGAAAGAATAACTTACCATGAAGATACATCATGAAATCACCAATGTCGATGCGCCTCATGGTTGAGCTGAGTAACTGCCTTCTGAAGTTCTTTGGTAATATGAAGTCACAGAAGATTTTTGCCTGGAGGGACAGATGTTTTGAAAGAAGTATTTTTAAAGTAATACTAAAAACTATTTAATGTTTTGAATTTTCTCTGTAGTTAGAAAACCTCCAGCAGTGCTTGTGTTTTTTTTTAAGTTAATGTTTTTCTTTGTTTCATTTTATTTTGTTTTCTAGAGGATCTCACAACCTCTTTGCCATCCTCTTTTGTTGTTAATGGTGCTGATGGGCAGGAAGCATTTCACTCTGTGTCCTCTATCCCATGGGATGCGGCCTCACAGTGATGATATATGCATGTATTTTGTAAAATCAATTGGGAGAAAAGGCAAAATAAAGATGTAAAATATTGCTTGCAGTAAACTCTTTTTGAAATTATAAGGCACAAAGGTCTTCATGACACAGTACAAGAAGAAGAGTGTTCACAATGTAAAAATAGATGTAATTGAAAACATGCTGTGTTTTTCTTTCTTCTAAAATTTGTCTCTATAATTTAGGAAATTTTATAATTCTGGAAATGTTTTTTGCTTCTGAAATTTATTTACCTTTTTATTGTACAAAACTGGTGTTCATAATAAATGTGCACTTAATAATACATGAAGGAAGGGAAGGAGGGGTAGAGGGAGGAAGAGAAGAAGTTAGATATTTTATAACCTGGTGCAAAAATATGCAGTGTGTACAACTGTACAGTAGATCATTGCTGTCTCAATTTGAAGCATTATGTAGTGACCAAAGTTACTGAACTCTCAATGTACCTTGAAATAGGACATTGGCAATGTAGATACTGCCCCTGAATTAAGGTAAGCAAAACAAACTATTCAAAACACTTCTTAGAATTCATTCAAATTTAAGGCATGAAGATCTAATATTCATGTCTTGAAAAAGGCAAACGAATTCTAGCTTTGCCAATGACTGATTTTGCAACAATTCTCTTAATATCTCTAAGCGTCAACGTTCCTGTCTATAAAAGATATATTTTACGGTAATATGGAGTTACACTAGAATTTTACCTGTGGGGACAGATGTTTTGAAAGATTCATTTTATTTTATTTTATTGACTTTGTTAGGGTGACACTGGTTAACATAATTATACAGACTTCATGTGCACAATTCTACAACTCGTCTCTGCACACTGTATTGTGTGTTCACCCCCCAAGTCAAGTCTTAGTCCATCACCATTTATCTCCCTTCTACCACTTCCCCCCTAGAAAAACTCTCTGGATGCTTGTTTAAAAAAAAGTTAGTGAGGCCCTGGCCGGTTGGCTCAGCGGTAGAGCGTCGGCCTGGCATGTGGGGGACCCGGGTTCAATTCCCGGCCAGGGCACATAGGAGAAGCGCCCATTTGCTTCTCCACCCCCACCCCCTCCTTCCTTTCTGTCTCTCTCTTCCCCTCCCGCAGCCAAGGCTCCATTGGAGCAAGGATGGCCTGGGCGCTGGGGATGGCTGCTTGGCCTCTGGCCCAGGCGCTAGAGTGGCTCTGGTCGTGGCAGAGCGACGCCCCGGAGGGGCAGAGCATCGCCCCCTGGTGGACAGAGCGTCACCCCTGGTAGGCGTGCCGGGTGGATCCCGGTCGGGCGCATGCGGAAGTCTGTCTGACTGTCTTTCCCCGTTTCCAGCTTCAGAAGAGTACAAAAAAAAATCATTAAAAAAAAAGTGTTTGCTTTATTACATGCACACACACACACTAGGTAAGTGTTGTGTAGTTGTTTCTGTATTATCAAAAATCAAAGCTTAAGTTTCTGATGACTCTGGTCTGTTTACTGAATTTCAGTGAGCATGACTTGACTATATTCATGGTGATGTGGCTACTTTGGCCCCAGGAATCTCAAAATGAATAAAGCCAAAGAGCCTACTCTTTTTGCTTCTACCAAACAAGATTGAATTATATCTTTCATCGTACAACTTTAATGTAAGGAAATGAGAGGAAGAAATACACTCTGCTGTTAGGGGTCTACCTTCTCCAAACAAGGGAACAGACCAGAGGTAAGAGTAATGTATGTGTCAAAAAAAATAGAGACCTTTTAATTAGAAATCAGTAATATAAATGAAATAAGAACATACATCTTCAAAATATCTGTTTTTATTGTTAGCTTGTTGATGTGAAAAAATGTGAAATCGTGGATTGTAAAAGATGAAAGTATAAGTAAAAATAACATATATAAATTATGTATTCACAACTATTTTATATGTAAAACTGATGGCTCTCAACTGCCTATCATTTATAAATTTGGACAAGATACAAGTGGACATGCTTATAATAAATAAGTCTACTAGCAAATCTGAAATTTTCCTTATAAATAAAGCATGACAGAGCATTTTTTAAAGGTAGTCCCATGCCATGGCAACATGCAGAAGTCTGCTGAAAATAGCTACAAATGATGCTGCTTCTCTACTCCACCTCATCCAGCCCCACCCCCCACTACAGCTGTCAAAAAAAAAAAAAAGGAGAAGAAAGAAAATCTTACAACTGTGTAGTGAATGCGGTAGGGCAGTGGTCCCCAACCCCCAGGCCGCGGACCGGTACCGGTCCGTGGGTCACTTGGTACTGGTCCGCAGAGAAAGAATAAATAACTTACATTATTTCCATTTTATTTATATTTAAGTCTGAATGATGTTTTATTTTTTAAAAATGACCAGATTCCCTCTGTTACACCCGTCTAAGAGTCACTCTTGACACTTGTCTTGGTCACATGATACATTTATCCATCCCACCCTAAACGATGGTCTGTGAAAATATTTTCTGACATTAAACAGGTCTGTGGCCCAAAAAGGGTTGGGGACCACTGTGGTAGGGGAAGGTGGGGGAAAAGGAAGAAGGGTATAGGGAAGATAAATGGGTGGAGACTTGCCTGACCCAGTAGTGGAGCAGTGAATAGAGCATCGGACTGGGATGAGGAGGACCCAGGTTTGAGACCCAGAGGTCACCAGCTTGAGCGCAGGCTCATTTGGTTTGAGCAAAGCTCACCAGCTTGGCCCCAAGGTCGCTGGCTCGAGCAAGGGGTTACTCAGTCTGCTGTTGCCCCCCGGTCAAGGCACATATGAGAAAGCAATCAATGAAGAACTAAGGTGTCACAACGAAAACTGATGATTGATGCTTCTCATCTCTCTTCGTTCCTGTCTGTCTGTCCCTATCTATCTCTCGCTTTGTCTCTGAAAAAAAATGGACGGAGACTTGACTTGAGGTGTTGAGCACACAATATATACAGATGGTGTGTTGTAGAATTGGGCATCTGAAACCTGTGTAATTTTATTAACCAGTGTCACCACAATAAGTTCAACAAAAAAGAAAGGGGCCCTGGCCGGTTGGCTCAGCGGTAGAGCGTCGGCCTAGCATGCGGAGGACCCGGGTTCGATTCCCGGCCAGGGTACACAGGAGAAGCGCCCATTTGCTTCTCCACCCCTCCGCCGCGCCTTCCTCTCTGTCTCTCTCTTCCCCTCCCGCAGCCAAGGCTCCATTGGAGCAAAGATGGCCCGGGCGCTGGGGATGGCTCTGTGGCCTCTGCCTCAGGCGCTAGAGTGGCTCTGGTCGCAACATGGCGATGCCCAGGATGGGCAGAGCATCGCCCCCTGGTGGGTAGAGCGTCGCCCCTGGTGGGCGTGCCGGGTGGATCCCAGTCGGGCGCATGCGGGAGTCTGTCTGACTGTCTCTCCCTGTTTCCAGCTTCAGAAAAATGAAAAAAAAAAAATAATAAAAATAAATAAATAAATAAATAAATAAATAAATAAGAAAGAAAGAAAAACAATTCTGGGTCTGTAAAAGGCTTCTCTTTGCTGAATCCATATTGATATAAGTTGGGAAATGGTTTTAGGCTCCTTTTGCTGAGTGTGGTCTCTCACAGCAATACTAGGATAACAATAACAACAGGATCCTAATAGAACAATAGGCATATCCATTAGTATTAGAATGTCTCTTTAAAAATAATACTAACATTAAAAAATCATATTCTTTCTAAATACGAAAGTAGATTAAGAAAATATTTTTTCAATCCTCCATTTTACAAAGGAGGAGACAGAATACTTTAGTATTATACCTGAGTTTGTATGACAAAATACTTTTTATTTATGGGAATTTTGAAAGAAAAAATCATGCATGTAATGGGTATAGAGTTTATTTAAGGAAGCATAAGTCATCATATGGGGATCAGAAATATTTTAGAAGTCTGTACATTTTAATTTAACATGCAAAGGCATTAACCATACTTATGTTCCAAAATCTTTTATTTTGATGTTCTAATTTATTTGTCATCTCCAATTATTTCACTGTATGTCCATTGATAATTGTTACAAAAATGCAAGCTCACAGCTTACTAAAGTCATTAGTAATGATGATGGAATCAGTGTGCTAGGTTAGATGAAAATGTTTTTCAAATTCTTGACTCTAAGATATAATCAAAAACATAATGGTTTAATTAGTTTACGGGATGCCCTGAAAATGTGTAAGTATAGTTTCAAACATAAAATAATTGTGAGTACATAATTTATATATGTTTATTTTTACTTATACTTTTATCTTTTACAATCCACGATTTCATATTTTTTTCTACATCAACAAGATAACAATAAAAACTGATACTTTGAAGATATGTGTTCTTATCTCATTTATACTACTTATTTGTAATTAAATTGTCTCTTTTTATTGACATATCCATTGCTCTTATATGTTAGCCAATAATAAAATTACACCTATTGAGATGGTTCATGAAGAGAGTGCTTTTCCCTTGAAATATTCCTATAAAATATTTAGCCCTGTCTTATTTTTCTTTTAGAATCATCTCAAAAACAATCTTTTGGGAGAAGCAAATTAGTTCAGGTACTGAGAGTGAGCACCTCATTAAGATGTTCCTAGGTAATAAGCATGCTGAAATGCCTCAAGTGTAAGTAGATGGTGCAGATGGGTAATTTGAATATGCATACATTCCTGCCTTTATGGTGAGCTGCCCTACTTAAACTACCATTCATTTGAGTTAATGTCACAGCATATCAATACTTCTCTACATTGCATCCAGAGTTCAGACTGAAATTATTCCTCTGTGCTGTATTATGGATAAAAGATTTTTTTTTCAGTGCTTATCTTGAAGTATCCACATGAAACTGAAACATCCACACTTATCATTACACCTAGGGTGTGTGGGTGTTCTTTCATAGCTAATCTCCCTCAACACTACATCTGGCCTGACTGATGATTACCATGGTTCCAAACTCACAAATAAAACCTGATGAATATTCTGCATGCTAGATCAGACCAGATTTCCGTAAATTATCATCTTGTGACATAGTGATTTCAGGCTACCCAACAGCAATTAAACCCCAAACAAGCTAGTGCATAAAATAAAATTAGTTTACTTCTTACAGCATGCTGAATTCCACAAAGTAGTACAACTCTCTCTAAAACAACTAAACACAAGGTAATGATATGCATGTACAATAATGTGAAACTTCATAGAAGTTTAAATTAATTTGCTCATTTGATTTTCTGTCTTTTTTCTTAATAAGAAATAAAAGAAATTGGAGGAGCACATATCTCTATATAAAAAATTATGGAATTCTTTTTATTTAATTTTCCATCTCATAACACAGAGAAAAGAAAATTACTTTAGTTCTTTTAACATTTATTCTCCCTTGCAATCTTTGAAATCCCTACTATGAATGAAAATGGTGAAGCAATTAGCATGAACATTTTTATTGTACATAGAATCTCATTTTATTAAAATAGTGTTATTATTGGATTGTTGTATGCCTCTCTGGAAATTTTATGTTCCATTCCCTTCCTTCCTTTATACTTTTCCTAACACTGATATATTTATACTTAGATTTCCGGTTTTAATCTAAGGTTGAAGAGATATTAGTTAAGAATTTTATTTTATTTTTTAAAAAATTCTTGCAAGAAACAATGGGGCATGAAGTGAAGGAGAAAGCTTGAGAATAATTGAAAAATGAAAAGGAAGAGGATTTGATCGCTGACAACTGCCTATTGGATTCCAAGAGTTACATCAGTGTGATATTGATCCATAAATACGATTATGACTGACAGGATGCCTTGCACTAGAGAAAGGCGAAGGAAATGGGGCTAACAAAAAAGCTATACTTATAGTTATAAAAGAAAGACACAACTTGAGCCTAGGAACAGATAAGGATAATTTTTCAGAGCTTTACTTTGACCATGTTCATCAAATGTGTTAATTCAAAAGTTTTATAGACTCTTGAAAGATATCAAAGGTTCAGAAGTCTATTTTTCTAAAATACAAGCAAACAGTTTGCAAGTCAAAAGATTACCTGTACCTGATAGATCTATAAAACTTGAAATTCATTTCTCAATAAAAATATTATTTTAAATAGGTAAGATCTCATAGCAAGTATTGAAGGTTGAGTTCGCTGAGGAATGAACTTTGAGACATCAGTGTGCTCCTGGAACTTTGTTTAGAAGTAGGATGCACATCTGTGAAGAAGGAGTGAGGAAAACAGCACTGGGCGGCTGGAGGAGTTGAACTGTGATGCAGACACAACGAAGGCCTCAGCTGCTCCAATGAAGGGTTCTGAACCTGAAATGGTTTTTCAGAATTATCTTGAATTGAGGCAACGAGGTAGGGCCTTTATATGTCAGACTGACCAGTCATTAGAAGCAAGCTGATCTTGGAGAGAGAGCATGGATTGAGTGAAATGATCCTTGTTCAAGACAAAATCCCAAAGAGAGGCTCTGTTGGAAGCCACCAGCTGGCCAACACTGCCAGAAGCTGGGGAAGTGAGTGCTTCAGAGTCCAGGAATGGAAAAGAGGTGATCTGGGCTGCTGACTACAATATCCACCATCCTAACTCACCGAAGCTTATTTAATCCTTAATATAATCGTATTATCATAGTATTGATACCATCTTTGATGCAGATGGACTATTTAATAAAAGAAGGAGCTAAGAAAATTGCGAAGTAGACAAAAGTTGTCATTGTCATCCTTCTACTTCCTGTTTTGTACTCTGTTATTAGCACCCAGTGAGTCATTCCTTTTGCAAGAGATTCTGCCTCCCCCCCCCACACACATACCACCATTTCCCGATTCCCCACACTCACAGATACTCTGCAGCATGCCACTCCTATTGGCCCTGTCTCATACTGTGCTCTAGCTCTGAAATTACCCATGTCTGTTTCACACTTAAACTTGTCAATTCTTTTAAGTAACACAAATGAGTTCTAAGTGGAAGCAATTATATTAATGTTATCTCCTAGAATGTCTGAAAGCCTGATAGTCTTTGTTCTTTTTTTTTAAAATAAATTTTTATTAATGTTAATGGGATGACATCAATAAATTAGGGTACATATATTCAAAGAAAACATGTCTAGGTTATCTTGTCATTAAATTATGTTGCATTCCCCTCACCCAGAGTCAGATTGTCCTCCGTCACCCTCTGTCTAGTTTTCTCTGTGCCCCTCCCCCTCCCCCTAACTCTCTACCTCCTTCCCTCCTGCGTCCTCCCTCCCCCCACCCCTGGTAACCACCACACTTTTGTCCATGTCTCTTAGTCTCATTTTTATGTTCCACCAATGTATGGAATCATGTAGTTCTTGTTTTTTTCTGATTTATTTATTTCACTCTGTATAATGTTATGAAGATCCCACCATTTTGCTGTAAATGATCTGATGTCATCATTTCTTATGGCTGAGTAGTATTCCATAGTGTATATGTGCCACATCTTCTTTATCCAGTCTTCTATTGAAGGGCTTTTTGGTTGTTTCCATGTCTTGACTCCAATGGCAAGAGAAGTGAAGGCAAAGATAAATGAATGGGACTACATCAGAATAAAAAGTTTTTGCTCAGCAAGAGAAACTGATATCAAAATAAACAGACAGCCAACTAAATGGGAAATGTTATTTTCAAACAACAGCTCAGATAAGGGCCTAATATCCAAAATTTACAAAGAACTCATAAAACTCAACAACAAACAAGCAAACAATCCAATAAAAAAATGGGAAGAGGACATGAAAAGACACTTCTCCCAGGAAGAAATACAAATGGCCAACAGATATATGAAAAGATGCTCAACTTCATTAGTTATTAGAGAAATGCAAGTCTTTGTTCCTTTTCACAAGCATTTTTACTTTTGAAAAACTGTGGAAAATCTGAATAAATTCACAACTGATGGAAATTCAGGTAATATAAGCTAAATGAAGGCAATGAATTTAGGAGCAGAAATTTATCTGCCTTGAGTGAGCTCTCTTAAACTGATTTACAGTTTAAAAGTACACTTAGAAATCTTCTAAGAAGACATCAGTCAAATCACCTCAGAAACATGACTAACACTTTCCTCAAATTCTTAAGAAAAGACATCCTTTTTTTTTTTTTTTTTTTTGCAGCAGCAGCAGCAGAGAGAGGGACAGAGGGACAGACAGAAAGGGAGAGAGATGAGAAGCATCAATTTTTTGTTGCAGCACCTTAGTTGTTCATTAAATGCTTTCTCATATGTGCCTTGACTGAGGGGCTCCAGCAGAGTGAGTGACTCCTTGCTCAAGGCAATGACCTTGGGCTTCAAGCCAGTGACCTTTGGGCTCTAGTTAGTGACCATGGGGTCATGTCTATGATCCCAGACTTAAACTGGATGAGCCCATGCTCAAGCGGCAACTTCAGGGTTTCGAACCTGGGTCCTCTGTGTCCCAGATTGACACTCTATCCACTGTGCCACCACCCAGTCAGACAAAAAAAGATAATTCTTTAGTTTATAAACTTATAGCTAAGAATCACAGTAGATATTAATAGAAATTTACCTTTCACAGAATCATCTTTTTACACAAATCTTAATATTTTCAGTTGCAAAATATATTCCAGCAAGTTTAATATTAGACTAGTAATCCATCTATAATGAGAAGTTAGATGACAATTCTGTTGTAGACCTAATAAAAATGTTGAGGAAATTGATTTTTAAAAGCCTAACCTATCCCCTTGTCTCTTCAACTTTCAAAGAAATAAAAATATGATGAGATTAATTTCCAATGTTCTATATGTGCCATATTGTAAATAAATTTCAGTAAGAATATGATTCAATTTTATATAAAAGAATTACAAAATCAACCAAAAATAGCCTAGAGTCTTTCTATTAATTCGCCTAGAGTCTTTTCTATTTCCATCTTTTTATACCATCGTGTATTTTTTTGGTTTGAAAATACTTGCACAACTTTATATATTTCAAGTTATTGCAAGAGTAGCAAAATCTCATAGTAAAATTATTTCATTTTTCATGTAACACATTTACAAAGTGCTTTTGTATTCTTTGGGGAAGTTACTAATACTAGAACAACCCTATATTAGACACAGTTATAGCATCATCAAGGTAAGGAGCTGGGCTTAGTAGGTAAAGATAACACTCAGCACTTTAGAAGAAAAGAGAACAAATATTTGAGAAAGACTGAGGCAATTCTTTAGATAAACTACATACAAACTTTTATATTATAGTAATAATTTCAAAGGTCTTCCATGAGTGGTGAGTAGAAATTACTTTTTCCCTAACCATAAATGCCCAAAGTCAAAATCATAAACCCATTTTTCCATCACCTTCACTTATTCCATTTTATAAATATTTGCAGAGTGCTTTTTATCCAGGATAATTTTATTTACTAGTTACTATAGGCAAGTTTTCCAGGCCTATCAGCTTTCCAGGGACCCCAAATTTGTCTACAACAGTAAAAATAAAAGTTCTTGGCACACAATTATAAAAGCACCCTGCAAATAAAAATTATTAAATGTTTAATTAAATATAAAAAATGTAGCATTAAGTCAACATCCTTAATTTTTAATTTAGTATTCATAAAATTTTAATTGCACTTAAAAATACTTTATGGGTTAGATCTTTTTGTTTAAGAATTTCCAAGTATGCATAATGTTTGCAGAGAAATCTTAGTCAATCATAAATAAATGAATTATTTGCAGGAAAATAATTTTGAAGCAAAATAACTTAAAAATTATTTTAAGATTTAGGTATTTGGACCCCACAAACTTATTTAAATTATGCTGTGTGTATGTGCAGATCACTGTTTTAAATGCCTTTACTAAGATTATCTAAATTGATCATAACCACTTACATTTAATTACATTCAAGGGAGCTTTTTTGAAAACGTACTAGAATTGCTGAACAAGCTCTCAAAGTATATTCATTATCTAAATTGTTCTTCATCTTTTTCTTTTCAATTTAATGCAACGGCAATTTATTCATTATCTACTCTAAGTTTGGCACTGTGCTAGTTACTCTGGATAGAAAAATAAGGCATATATATTTATAGATATAGATAGATATAGATATAGATATAGATATAGATAGATAAAGATAGCTTAGATGATAGATATAGATATAGATATATCTTTCTTCAAAGGAGTTCAAAGGCTAACAGAAAATTCAGACAAATAAGTAAAAACTTATTTGAAAAGCTTATGAAATATGATAAGTATTCTTACATAGGTAAGCATGGTGGTCTAGGACATTATCTAGGAAGCAAACTTATTCCAGATTTGGAGGAATAGAATAAGCTTCATAGAAGAAGTTACCTTTAAATTTAGGCCAGTAAGAGAAATCAAAGGTAGTCAAGGAAAGGATGAAGAGAGGCTCAAAAGTTTCAGGAAGAGGAAGAGCTTGTGATAATGACAAGGCAACAGAGAAAATGGCACATGAAAATAACTGAATGATCAGTAAAGTGATAAAGTGTGCTTCTGTGTCCTCTAGACAGAAATAATACTGATAATGTGGCCAAAAGAAAATAAAAATCCTTGATAACCCATCAAAAGATTTTCACATCAAAACCTGCCTTTGATCTAGCAGAACAAAGCTTATTAAAAGAAAAGCTGTCAAAATCTGCATTAGGTAAATGGATTTCTATATCAAGAAACTAACATCTCCATCCATATCTCTAAATTTACGCCTTCTCAAAATGTCAGCTGTTGTGTAAACATGACCTTTGAAGAAAGCAATTTGACTAAGGATTTTACAATCACTCAGTGAAACCATGATGCAGCTGCATCATTGGAATGAGAGTGAATGGTTCATGCAGAGCCACTAATATAAGCCCTTAGCTATGTTGTGCCTTTAGGAGATTTATATGACCTTTCAAAGACAATCCAAGTATTTAAATGGTCTAGGGAGCCATCATGTAAAGTATAACTGACAAACAGCTTGTCTAAGGCAATAAAGGGCTCACATGCATAAAAAAAATACTTAAGTGGTGAGATCTGATAAGAACCAAGTTTTCTGTACTAACTACCGTTTCAAGTTTTAAAATAACAATTTGAAATAAATAGATTAACAAGTAACTGCTGGGAGACAATTCTCCAGGCATCTATTGTATTTTTGTATGTCTTACGAACATACAATCTGGTTGCCTATGTTATGAGCTATCCTTTCAAAGATGCTTTTACAGTAAATATCTTTGGAAGATAAAGATAGTGTCTCCCTCCACAGCAAAGGTCAGGTTTGTTTACTGCCCAGTATGACAAAAATGTCCTCCTCTAGAGCATGTTGGGGCAGGTTTGCTTGAAATGAGTTATAAAAGATTAGGGTTTCCTAAGTTGGTGCTCCTCAAGTGTAATGTAAACCCACTTGGTAGACCACCCTGTGTTACTCTTGTGGTGCTTGGAGGGAGGGCATGGGAAACTGAGGTGAACATGATGCTCAGCTTGCTGTGCCATGAGCAACAGTCTTTTGTCTCTGACCCAGAAGTCTCATGTCTTCTGTCAGCATCAGTGAAATTGTAGCAGGCTGTTAGCTTGCAAGTCTAGTAAAATTTTCTCCTTCACCATTACCATTCTTAAAAATAATCTTTTCAAAATTTGCATTGATAAGATCATTTACATATTAATCTATTTAAACCCTTTAAAATCTTTGCTTAAGCATAGCTTCATGACATGACAATTGCTAATGATCTTTATCTAATAAAAGTAGATATTTATTATAATTAGACAAATTTATTTCTGCCTAGAGATAATTCGTAATTAACAGCCATACTGTGAATTTGTGGTTTACCAAGACCAAATTGTAATATGAAAAAGAATTTCTGCTCTCTCCTGTCCTACAAGGATTTTTCAAGTCAGGTATCACAGTGATTCATAAGATACTTATTAAATTTAATTTTTACTCTTAAATAAGGCTATCTATACCTTGACTGTAATCAAGTTCTGAAATATTTTTCCTGTGGTAACTCGTAAGTTTCTGAAAAAGAAACAAACAAAAAAACTAACCCAGGCTCTGTGAGTACCTTTTCCCCAAAATTTCCAATCAATCACTAGACTGCGTTAACTTATTTTCCAAATTAAGTTTATTTTATTTTTTAAAACTTTACTGATTATAAAAAAAGAGGAAGGGGGAGAGAGAGAGAAACATCAATCTGTTTCAATATGTGCCCTGAATACGGATTGAACAGGCAACCTTTGCATGTCAGGATGATGGTCTAACGCAGTGGTAGTCAATCTGGTCCCTACCACCCACTAGTGGGCATTCCAGCTTTCATGGTGGGTGGTAGCAGAGAAAACACAGTATAAATAAAAAGATAGTTTTAACTATAGCAAGTTGTTTTATAAGGATTTATTCTGTCAAACTTAGTAAAAATCCAACATGAAGTATTTGGTAAGTAATTATTATTATATGCTTTAACTTGCTGTAACTCTGCTTTATAAATTTTATAAAGTTACTTCCCTACTTTGTAAATCACCATTACTGTGGAACTGGTGGGCGGTTAGAAAATTTTACTACTAACAGAGATTCAAAAGTAGACAGTAGGTATAAAAAGGTTGACTGCCTCTGGTCTTATGTAACCAACTGAACTATCCAATCAGGGCTCCAAATTAACTTTAATATTTTAAGTTCATGCTTTATGATATGAAGTATGTATGCTATTGCATTCTTAAGCATATATGCATACTATAGTGGGTACAAGCAATGATATCAGACTCCAGTTTATGTCACAGTTGGCTGCATGGTGATATAGTTGCATTTTAGTCATCATTATGTCAAGACTGATGAACAGCCATAGAAGGGAAGCCAATACTTTACAGTAGAATAAAGTTGTAACAAAGGATTCAAAATATACATCGTTAAAGCTACTGGCCTTGTAGCTAATCGGTAGCCATACAACTTTGATTCTGACCTTCTTTCAGAGATTTTTGTTTAAATCTAATTTTGAAAATGACACACAGTAGACTAAGTATATATAAATGTTAAAAGTACCTAAAGCCAATGAGGTGTTCATTATTTTATATCTAAAATGCTACTGATGTGAAAAACTTTGATTCAGTCACTTTATGACAAAATTTGAAATGTTTAACTTTCCAATATTTTACTCATTAAATATGCTTAACTTTCTTTCTCATACAGAAAATAGCTTTGTTTTAGTTACACTGAAAAAAGTCTATGGAGACTAAAGCTGAAATCATTTTAAAATAACTATTTAATTAAGAACACAACCAGGGTATTTAAAATTGAAGCAAAATTTCCCATCTCATTACCTTGATTTAAATATATATATATTGTGGGACCTGACTGGTAGTTGCACAGTGGATAGAGCACAAGCATGGGATGTTGAAGTTCCAGGCTCAAAACCCCAAGCTCGCCAACTTGTGTGTGGGCTCATCCGGCTTGAACACAGGCTCAGCAACTTCAGCGTGGGGTCGCTTTCTTGAAACCCAAGTTGCTGGCTTCAGCAAGGGCTCAACTTGAGCCCCTGCATAAAGGCGTATATGAGAAACAATAAACAATTAATATAAATATTTATATATATTTATATAAATAAATACATATATAATAGGATCTCTTGAAAAATAATTACTTAGTTTTTAAGACAAGTAGCTTAAATTTAAAATTGACTCAAAGAGTGTGGCAAACTTTGAAGTCAGGAAAACTTATTAGATTTATTTTCTAAATAAAGAAGTCAATGTTTATGCAAGCATACAAATTATACAAATTCTAGGTCAATAAGCACATTCTAAGCTTTCATGAATAAGTATATTGTGATAGTATAAATAAATCATATAAAAAATACAACTCAAGTGGCTGAAGTCCAAGAATTAATATATTTTATTTACAATACAAAATGTCTTTTTAACTCATTAACAATAATTTATTGGGCCTCTACTGTATGCAAGAAAGCATATAAAACTTTGGAGATACAGAAATAAGTAAGAGAGCTAAGACATTCTCCTGCGCTCAAGGAGCTTGTAAAGATGAGAACAAAGATAGAAGTATAATAAAACATGTTGTTAACACATGGAGTAAGGTCACCCAACTCAGTCTGAAGTAATCAAATGAATGATTTCCATGGCTGAGTCTTTGAAGATGAGTTGTAGTTGTCTAGGAAGTAAGAATGGACTAGGATGCATAAAAGTATGTCCATGCAAGAAATAATTTGAATCTGCTACCACTTTATGGTCTAGCTTATCTACGAAAAGCAGGGTTAGGTTGTAAGTGAAGCAGAAGCAGTGTGTTTTCTCGTGGGGCTCTCAGAAGAATGGTGTCCACTAGGGGCTTCAAGAACTATTCATCTCTTACCAAAAGAAACTGTATCTCAGTCTGGAGACTACAATCATTTTTTACAGGGCATATTTATGTTAGATTTCTCTTATCTGGTTCTGTTTTAAAATATAGTACATTTAAAATAAAACTGACCCAGCTCATGGAGGTATAAGAAGAAAAGGGATATTACAATGTTAAGTAATTATAATGGCCATAGTGTTTGGAGGCTTGCTATCATCTAAACTGATGTGTGACCTTGCACAGATCATTTAACCTCTCAGCTACAGATGTCATTGGTGATTTGGAAGTAATATCACAACTGTTACAAAAATATGAGGGTCACAAAGCACTCTGAGAGACTGCAATGAGGGGATTATATAGGCATAAAGTGCATTATGATAATGAGAACTAATAATAAATTATTTCTTAGCACTTTGCACACTAATTACAAGTACAACCTGTTCTAGAACATTACAGCAGTTGGAACTAAGTTGAGAATTCTGCTTCTCATCCTATTGTGTTTTATACATAGGGTGATCATATAATTTTTTTGTCCAAATTAGGATATTGTTGATATTGAGGGTGCACAGACCAGTTGGCCTGTTCAGATAGCAGGTCTTCATCAAGACTGTCTTGAGAAAATTAGAATGTAGAGTCACTCAAGCTATATACATTTATTCCTTTGTTGTTTGTATGTAGGTAGCATCTTCTATAAAGCTCAAGGTCCTTTCTTGACCTTGTCACCACTTGTGGCAGGGCTCATGATAGTATAAAAGCAAGTGTAAGGCAACTATAAGCATTTTAACAGAGGCACAAACATTGGACCAATTTTCCTACACTCACACTCTCAACCTAAACTCTGAAATGCAGCTCTCATAGCTATTTACTCTCTACTTGCGTATTCATCTCACCCTCATTCTTAGAAAAGTCCCTCAGCCTAAAAGTTGCATACACCACATCAATGTAATGCATTCTGTGTGTCCTCTGTACCTAAAACTGTGGCATGTTTGAGATCTGGCTTATGCAAATCCTTTCACAATTCTGAGCATCAGTTAGCCCATGTCAGAATCCAAATGTCTTTAAGCTTCCTTCGGCTCTGATAATGCTGGATTTTATGTCCCCTTTTGTCCAAGAAAGAGGAAAAAAACATATTCTGCCTTTGTTTTCAAATTCTTATTGGTTGAGGACATTGATTTTCTCACTGTTTTCCTTCTCCCCACCACACGCACGAGGGCATGCACAGATATACACACACACGTAATTTATCATATTGATAAGCAACAACAAGGAGAAAAGGCATCAGGAAGTAACGCTGAAGATGTAAAGTTATTGCATAAAAACGAAGGGAGGGATCAGAAAAAGGCTAGGGGTGAAGAGCCGAGCCAAGCAACCCCCCCCCCAAGTAATAGGCAGCCTGCATTGTCATGCACATTTATGATTGCTAGTCATTCATGATCATAGGCTGTGAAGGCAAGAAAAAAGAAATGCCTTTTAAATGTTATTTCTATTTTACATTTTCAATCTGTAAAAAAGTTTCATACTCTGAAATCATCCACTAATTTGCACGTTCATTAAACTCCTACAATAGGAGAAAAGAAGCCATTAAGTCTCACACACCTTCACACAGTGGCAAGTCTCAAAAGAAAATGTAATAGAAGTTGGTTCCTAAGTGCAGAATTCTCTAAACTCAAGTTTGCAAGACATTCTCACCAGTCTTCTCCCAGGTTAACAAATGAGCTGGAGCAATTTGAGTCATGGACTTGTTCCAGTCAGAATGATTTCATTCCTGTTCCAAAGCACAGATTTCACATAATGCTAAATCACAAGACATAGAAAATAATATAAAAGAAAATGATTTGATCAAAGATATAAGCTTGTTTCATTACTTGTTTCCAGGCTAACCCTTCACTATTATTTTAATAGAGCTGATAAATGCAAACTAATGAGCCTTGAACTGAAGACCCAAAGGTAGAGAACTGTTTGAGTGTTGAAGCATGCTAATTAGGAAGCAGCAACGTGGATACAGAGCAGAGTAAGAAAGGAAAAATATATGAAATCTTAGGTCTGCCCTGTATAGTTACCAGGATAATGTGGCAAAAAAGCAAACTTTGAACTAAGTAAGTGTTAGGTTAGCTATACATTATACTTTGCACCTTATTTAATCAACAAGCAGTTATTAAACACTTAATATATGTCAGATGTTTGTGCTAGGAAAATAGAAAGTAGTAGAGTTTGAATAAATAGAGTACATACAATGGGGTAAAAAATAAAATAAAAAACTAGTAAAGTAAGTACTCAGAGATGATGCAGACCTTTGCAAAGCCATGTAAGGAACTGAGGGTTTATCCTGAGAGAGGTTGGATGTAACTGAATGATTTAAAGTAGATAAGTGACAATTAATTCTGTGCATTTGAAGACATCACTCTAGCTAGAATATAGAGGATGTATGGAGGGAGGGTCTAATATGAATGCTGGGAGACCAGTTAGTAGGTGACTGCAGTGATAGAGGCAAGAGATGATAATGGCCTAGGCTAGTCCTCACAGATCTTGGAGAAAATTAGATTTTGGGAGGAGGTAGTAAGGGAAAAGAAGTGATTAAAAATCAATGCTTTGCAGGGGTTGGGTGGAGATGTGGTAGAGTTGAATAAGCAGAGCACAGAGGATTTTTAAGGCAGTGAAAATACAATATTTTGTATAATATTATAATGATTGATATCTGTCATTCTACTTTTTTCCAAACCCATAGAATGTGCAATACCAGGAGTGAACTCTAGGGTATACTATGAACTCTGGGTAATTGTGATGGTTCAATAGATGTTCATCCTTGGTTTAAAAAAAAAAATGTACCATTCTGGTGAGTGACATTAATAATAAGAAAGGTGATACACATGTGGGGGCAGGAGGTACATCTATGTGAGAAATCTCTGTGTCTTCCCTTCAGTTTTGTTTTATACCTCAAACTTTTTCTAAAACAATAAAGTTTGTTTTAAAGTGGGAAAAAAGAGATTAATTTCTAGGTTTCTGTTTTGGTCAGCTGGCTTTGGTACATGGTGTCACATATGAACTAAGGTCCATAGAAAAAAGAATAGCCTCTTGAGAGAACAATGAGTTCAGTACTAGACAGGCTGCTGTGCAGGTATCTATGAGACTCTAAAATAGAAATGTGGAGTAGGTATTTGGACATGATGAAAAGTTCACAACTTAAAGTGTAGATTTGGAAGTCATCAGTAAAGGAACAATAATTTAAGCAAAAAAAAAAATTAGTTAAGATTACCAAAAGAAAATGGTGCATAGATTGAGAAGAGAAAAAGATCTTGAGCCAGAATCCTGAGAAATACCAACATTTCAGAGATAGACAGAGAAAAATAAACCTGCAAAAAAAACTGAGTAGCTAGGTGGAGAACCAGATGAGTGTCATGTTATAGAAATCCAGAGAAAGAAGTGCTTCAAAAAGGAGTTAATCTAATACTTTTATGTACTTGGAAAGGTCAATTTCCCCTCCTTTACCTCACCATCACCTCTGTACAATAAACAAATATAACTGGATAATATTTGAAAGTCCTCCCACCTCTGATATCCTACTGTTCCACAGAAGATTTGAAATGCCTCCCCTTATTTTGGTCGATGAGAAGAAGGAAACTCTTTTCAAGTCAGGACTTCAAGAAAGAGTCCTTAACCCTTGTTATCAAACTAATGAAAGCTTTCAGATCAAGTAACAATGCCTACAACTCAATAATATTATTAAATAAAACCTAATAAATTAACGCCAAATAAAAACAATGTATAAACAGTAGCAGTACGTCCTTGAGCACGTGCTAAATGACAAATATGACCCCCCTTTTTTTGTACTTTAACTCACTCAATGCTTATAATAAATTATTGTGTGTGTTTTACAGAGCTTAAAACCAAACTCTAGCCTGACCAGGTGGTGGCGCAGTGGATAGAGCATTGAACTGGGATGCGAAGGACCCAGGTTCGAGACCCCGAGGTCACCAGCTTGAGCGCGGGCTCATATGGTTTGAGCAAAGCTCACCAGCATGGACCCAAGGTCGGTGGCTCAAGCAAGGGGTCACTCAGTCTTATGAAGGCCCACGGTCAAGACGCATATGAGAAAGCAATCAATGAACAACTAAGGTGTCAAAATGAAAAACTGATGATTGATGCTTCTCATCTCTTTCTGTTCCTGTCTGTCTGTCCCTATCTATCCCTCTTTCTGACTCTATCTCTGTCCCTGTATAAAAAACAAACAAATAAACAAACAAACAAAAAACCAAACTCTAAACAAATTTTTACCAAAAGTTTAGTGTTATTTTGCAGCAGAGGTGAGACTTGAAACAAAGTCTATCTGATCCCCGCTATTTCCGTAATGTGAGATGTCCCATGGAAAGCACCTTCTAACTTCCTCTGTCTCCCCTTCTCATATGAAGACTACAAATTAATTTCCCCTTTAACCTAGTGTTTGTTCACAGCCAGTTAAAATTTCTATTAAAATAATCTAAACCAATCAAGAAAATTAACCTCGCCCTAGCTAAATGGCTCAGCATCATTCTGAAATGCAGAGGTCACTGGTTCGACCCCTAGTCAGGGCACATACAGGGAGAGAGCAATATTCCTATCTCTTTCTCTCTCTCACTAAGATCAATTAATAATTTTTTTTATTTGAAAAGAAAATTAATCTTGTCTTAACGTAAGGCTCTGTACATTTGTAGGCAAATTGATCTTTCACAAGGTCCTTAGTACCTGGCATCCTGACAAAAGTGGGCACAGCAACAAGAGAGGTATCATCTTCCAATCTTTCAATGGTCAGGCTACTTGCCTTCTCCAGAGCATACTTTACATTCATTCAAAACTGTTGCCTCTCCCCCCAATTCCTTTATAAGATGGATCTCTTCCTAGATGCCTGTGTAGTTTGGATCATTTTGAACATAGGTCTGAATAAAGGAAGAAAAGGGTAAAACAACTAAATATATCTTGAAGAAGGCACCCTCACAAAGAAACAGTATGGAAGACTATGTATAAACTACTACCTAATACTCTGTGTAATAAACAAACACACACACGTTTGTGTGTGTGTGTGTGTGTGTGTGTCTTTTTATCTGTGAATTGTCATAGAAGATATATTGAAGGGATAGAAGTGACTTTTATTTATTATGTTATGCATTTCTAAAAATGATGGAGTTCTTGTGATTTTTACATTTTTTGTGTTTTTGTGGTTTTAATTTTAAAAAAAACTTTTGAAACAAAAACAATACTATCAAAAGGGCCAACTGGCCCTGGCTGGTTGGCTCAGTGGTAGAGCATTGGCCTGGCGTGCAGGAGTCCTGGGTTCGATTCCCAGCCAGGGCACACAGGAGAAGCACCCATCTGCTTCTCCACCCCTCCCCCTCTCCTCTCTGTCTCTCTCTTTCCCTCATGTAGCCAAGGCTCCATTGGAGCAAAGTTGGCCCAGGCGCTGAGGATGGCTCTATGGCTCCTGCCTCAGGCACTAGAATGGCTCTGGTTGCAACAGAGCAATGCCCCAGATGGGCAGAGCATCTCCCCCAGGTGGGCATGCTGGGTAGATCCCGGTTGGGCACATGCGGGAGTCTGTCTGACTGCCTCCCTGTTTCCAATGTCAGAAAAATACAAAAAAAAAAAAAAAAGAAAGGACCACCTGTAGCCAGCTCAATATTCTGTTCAACATCATTTTTTTTGTGTGTGTCATCAGCCTGCTGAGTGCCTAAAATGAAACTCCTTTCTCAATATTTTTTGGAAAGAGAGAGAGACAGGAAGGGAGAGAGATGAAAACCATTAATAAGTAGTTGTGACACTTTCATTGTTTATTGATTGCTTTCTCATATGAGCCTTGACTGGGAGGCTAAAACCAAGCCAGTGACCCTTTCTTCAAGACAGCGACCTTGGGCTCAAAACAGCGACTTTGGGATCATATTGATCCTATGCTCAAGCTAGTGACCCCACACTCAAGCTGGTAAGCCTGCACTCAAACCAGAATCTCAGCACACCAGGTCAATGTTCTACCTACTGAGCCATCATTGGTCAGGCTCCCATATTATTATTATTATTTTTGAAGCTGGTATCACTGGGGATGTCAACCTCTCTACTCAAACTGTCCTTCCACATTGGGGGGAACAATATTTGCTATTTTTACCATGTGACTTTGTCTTCCCTGACCCCAGACCATAGCAATTAATTTAAGGTGGACACATAACCCAGGGTATTGCAATAAGTTCCTCTCTCTTGAGTATTTTAAATTGGTGTTCAGAGATATTTACCCTTACTGAGTATTTGAACTGAGGACATGCTAACCTGGAAGCAGTAGCTATCTTATGCAAGAGAATGGAGAAAAAGTAAATCTGCAAAAAAAACAAAAATAAAAATAAAAAAAACCCACTATGAAACAGGCACAATGACAGAATTTTAAAAGCACCCATAAGACATGAGAAATGGTCCAGAGAAATGGGAGCTGGCACAAGGGACATTACCTTAATTCCAAATAGTATGTTCCTTCCTGATTTCCCATCCCTCACACGGGCCAGGATTCATTTTTGACTTTGGTTCCTTTTAATAGTGTTCCTCATTTTCTTTGAGTTGGCTCCTGTCACTTTTAATGTGAAGCTCATTGCCTAAGATAATGAATTCAAACTTTTCTGCCTGGCCTACACTGGAACAGCATCAATGTGACAGAATGAAGGCTAACATACAGAGGATATTTAGAAGGTAGAACTGAAGGAGTTGACCTCAGATCTGTTGTCTTTTCGGCAGTCAGTATCTCTTTCACAATACATCTGTTTATACTGTGTTTAGCAGTGGTCTTTGCTATTCCCTCCTTTGGCTTGTTCAGGAGAACAATTATGTTTGCCGACTATTTTATACATATATATCCTCATCCTTCCATGAGGTGTCCAGTAAAAGCTTAAACATGCCTCTTTGGTATTATTATTCCAACAAAACTGGGAACTTTATTTTATGACCATTTCAGAATATTGTTGAGGAGAAGGGAAAGAGAAACTCCTCCCTTTATGGCCAAGAGCACCCATAAAATCACAATAGCAAAAGAAAAAAGAAACTTCACTCAAGTCTATTGTCTCGGTCAGCACTTAATTTCTGGTATGGATTTCATCGTTAAAAATGAGTCCTGACCCAGTTACTAAGCCGCCCAAAATGAAATATCTGCCTATGTGAGAAGCATAACCTGTTTAGCTTTTTAGAAGCAGAAAAATAATTTTCTTAAATACAAATAATAGTGCAAGTATTTTTTCCCAAATTTTTCATTCATTTTAGACACTGTGGTAACTGAACTTTCAAATGAGACTTTTTATATATTGTGTGATGATGTTGATTTTCTGTCTGTAGATTTATCTCCCTTCTATGAAAAACAACAAAATTAAAGAAAGTAAAAAAAAAGACTCACAATAAAAAAATGGAACAACAAAATAATAACGTTTGCTATATCCCAATGCCAAACTTCACTTTTGACTTCCTGCCCTTCAAATCTTTTTCATCCCATGGGCTTGTACTGAATATAGAAGCCATAAATCAGACCTTAGTTCTTGGGTATCAGGGACAATGCAATTTTGCCCCAGGCCAAACATAGTACAGTCTGACCTATACTGGTTGATTGGTCTATTTCCCACTCCATATGCTAGAAATAATACTGACAGGCTGACTGGTGACACTGGAGGTGACCCATTGAAATTGGCAATGGGGGAAAAAGCAGCTACATTTTCTTCCTTTGCCTCCTCTGAAAGCCTTTAAGTAAGGCGCAAAGTATATAATGATGAATTTAGGTAGCAAGAAGAAACAGAAAAGACAAGATAATGTCTGCAGGAGGCCTTGTCATTCATGTCAGAGTCTGTCAGGTATGTTACAAGCAACTGTCTGAACTAATAATTCACTTCACCTTTCTCTCTCCCCATTCTGTATGAGATTACCCTATTTTTGCCTTGTCCCCCAATTTTGATTTCCACAACCATGTTCTTCACTCAGGCTGTTGTCATCCTGTCTATATTACCATATTTCCCGATGTATAAGATGTACTCTTTTTCAAAAAATTTGGAGTCTAAAAACTGGGTGCATCTTATACAGTGATTGTAATTTTTTACTTGCATTTCCCGCTTTTTTGCACCAGTGAGTTGTATGAATTTTATGATGAATAAAAGTTGAGTTCAATAACTTTATGTAATACAGTTTTTTCAAATTTCAGAACCCAAAATAAAGGTGTGTCTTATACATGAGAGCATCTTATACATGGGGAAATATGGTATTCTAGGCAAAACATATCCAGTAATCTGTGCCTTCTGTTGGATCTCCCTGCCCTAGTCTCTCTCTCTAGACCAATCTTGCTTTCTATTCCTATATTTAACCTTCCTAAATGTCATTTTCTTTACAAATATCTCCTCCTAAATAACCTATAAGGGATTCTCATCCACTCAACTCGATTGAAATTCTTCCCTCTGCTTTCTTTTCCTATGCCTTTAGCCCACACTCTTCCTCATCACAACTTTTTTCATTTCATCTTTTATAACTTCACAGTCAGCTTTTTCCTTACAGTTGAACAGTTGCTCTGCTTACAGTAGAAATAGTACAGTTGTGTATGTTAAGAGTATACATGAGACATATCCATTTTTTTTAATTGCTGCTTTGAAAAATGGAGGTTGACTGGAAGGAATGTGTACATGGAACATACAAAGTGACAAAGCACCAAAGACAAATTCTGATCCATCTAAATCCAGATTCCACATTTCTTATTGCTATGAGGAGATTGTTTCTCATCTCTCACATTGTTGTTATGGCATTAAGCAAAAATATAGTGTTTCTTAAATGCCAACTATATACCAGGCCCTTTCAGGTATAACATCTCATTGAAGCCTAGTGGCCCTTGAAACAGGTATTGAGACCTTATATTATAGAAGAAGGAACCTAGACTCAGAAAGGTGATAAAAATAAAGTGAATCAGGATTATATGTCTCCAATGTATTTGTCTGCCTTCCAACAGTGCATATATAGGTCCTTCAGTGGATCCAAAATCAGAAAACAAACTAACAAATTCTTATCAGTAGCAAGTTGGATCCCACAAATATACCTACAAGTAAAATCAAAGTATAACGATTATTTTTAAATCTAAAAGGTAAATAAATTTCCATTAAATGTAATTATTTTAAATCTAAAAATTAATGCATTAACAGGGAAAAAAGGATGTAAAAGAGTTATTAAAAGTCATTTGATCTTCACTGCCTTGGAAAATATTCCTGCCATTTCTTGCATGGTGAGTGAGCATGGCTCCTCTCTTCCACAGCAGTTCCTACTTCCTGACAATATTATTCAAGTGTGGCATCAAGAACAGATTGAACCTAACAGCTCCTCACTCTACATTTTGTTCTGTTGATGCAGGTTAAGGAAGTATTACCTTATCCGGTAGTCACATCAAACTACTGGTACATACTGAATTTAAAAATCAGCTAAAAGCACTGAAGTGATTTTCATGTACTGCTGCTAAGTCACACTTCCTATAATGCATCTTTATATATATATATATATATATATATATATATATATATATATATATATATATATATATATGGATTGCTTTTTTGGGTAGGGATTTAGGAATCTTAATGGAGTATTTTTTTTTTTTTTTGCTTATCTCTGTTAAAAATGTGTCTTGTTGGATTCAGCCTGTCAAGAATGATGCCCAGTTTTCTGACTTTGGTAACTAGACAATGCAGTTCATTATTCTCAGGAAACTCAGGAAAGACAGCAGATGTAAGATAAAAGAATTGAGTTCAATTTGCATGTGTTGATCTTGACCTCCATTTACAAATCCAAGTGGAGAGGTCTGGGATTCAGATACAGCTCTGGGACTCATTAGTTAATTGGTCGGAATTTAGTCAACTGACATTGTGAAATAATCCAGAGGTTCAAATGCTTAATTAAGAATGTTACTATTGCAGGGTGTAGTATAGGTATATGTGACTGAAAATGTTGCAAGGAGCAACAGAGGTTAGAACATTTCTGTAGCATTATGGAAAAAGAGTATTTCAAGAAGTAATCAAACAATAATCAATTGTGTCAAATGCCACAAAAGGATGTCTGAAAAAAGGAGTGAAATATGGTGATATGGTATACTGTGCCTATATACTTTCCGTGACCTCCCTCATCAAAGAAAGAAGTGATATGACTTTTCTTCATAACCGTATGGTGGAGTCAAAGGCTCATTTCTTTCTCTAGTAAGAGCCTACACACTGGCATTTTCATAACCCCTTCTCAATTCATGTACATCTTAGACCACAAATTCACTGGCCTGTACAGAATCTATTTTCTTTTCCTTATTGACTGTTGGCATGACATGTCCATGTTCTAATCTCTTGCTGTGTTTTCCCTTTCTCAATAATCAACAAGACATATCGAGCTACTGATCTATAACATCTCTCAGAACCTTGGTATGTGATGCTTCCAGATCAGGAACTGTACATTTATTTAGAAGACAGAAGTGTGTTTTAACATTTTTTTCCTACATATGTTCAAATTCTGTTTCCTCTTCCTCATTTTCATAAAAAGAATATCCTTTTCCATTAAGGGTCATAACAAAAGAGTTTGACTTTAAGAAAATCAAATGCTAAAAGTGAAGTGGTTACTAGGGGAAGGGGGATGTAGGGGAGGGGTGGGGGAAGGAAGTAAAGTGAGACAAATTTTGGTGACAGAAAATGATTTGACTTTGGGTGATGGGTATACTGCATAATCAACAGTTCAAATGCTATAGAAATGTTTACCCGAAATCTATGTACTCTTATTGGTCAATGTCACCCTGTTAAATTTAATTTTCTACAAAAAAGTTAAAATAACAATAATAACCTGACCAAGCAGTGGTGCAGTGGATAGAGCGCCAGACTGGGACACGGAGGACCCAGGTTCGAGATCCAGAGGTTACCAGCTTGAGCGCAGGCTCATCTGGTTTGAGCAAGGCTCACCAGCTTGAGCCCAAGGTCGCTGGCTCGAGCAAGGGGTCACTCGGTCTGCAGTAGCCCCCCAGTTAAAGCACATATGAGAAATCAATTAATGAACAACTAAGGTGCCGCAACGAAGAATTGATGCTTCTCATCTCTCTCCCTTCCTGTCTATCTGTCCCTATCTGTCTCTCTCTCTGACTCTCTCTCTCTGCCACAAAAAATATAAATAAATAAATATAAAATAACAATAGTAATAAAAATAAATATAAAGATAATCAAATGTTTTAATAGTAATTTAGTTACTGGTAATTTGTTAGTAGAATAATGCCTCTGGGTTTCACAATTTTAAAGATAAGATATATTTAAGTTAATTCCTAATAACAGACAAAGAACTGTTGATACCCATATTTTATTAGCTCTAAAAAGGATGCACACTTAATTCTCTTCAAATTACATTGAAACTTTACTGCATTATATCTTGAGATGGTAGAATTTTATGATTCTTCTTAGTGGAATTAAATCTTTCAGCGTTCTAATAAATTATAAAGTGGGTGACATGGCCTATGCTGATTAAACCAGAACTAGAATTTTGAAGAATTATAATTACAGATATAAATAGTTCTGAAGTTATAGAAATACCTAATCTTAGAATAAGAAATGCCAGAGCAGGTTGCACCTTTACTTAGCCTTAAAAAAAAAAACAAAACAACAACAACAAAAAAAAAACAGTCTTATTCTGAATTAAATTTTTAGATTAAAACAGAACTCACAGATGTGACTAAGAAGAGAAGCCAGTAGCTTTCTTGCCAGTTCCTTCTGACTCTTAGCAAGAGATTCTATGCTACTTCTGAGAACTTACTTCCTACTTGATACCTATCTGCATGTGTGAGAAAAACTTTCTCCTCATGCCAGAATTTTCTTCCATTTCAGGGATCTAAAGTCATATTTATTTATTTTTCTTCTATTTTTAATTTTGGCTTAATAAAATCCCCAAGATCCTTGCCCCTGCTTGACCAATATCTACTCGTCACTTGTTCCCTCCCACTTTCCTTGCCCTTATTTATGGCTTCCAGGGAAAACACCACAAAGAGATCTAGCCCAATGATTCATCCTTTAGCCATGGAACTCTTTCCAGATGCACAGATCTTTTGAAAGTTGATGGAGACATCTTTCTCAACAGCATTTCAGAAGTTACTCTTCGACCAAACAACCCTGCTAAGTAATTCAGAAGTACAAGTTATTCCCCCCCTCCAAAACAATGGCAAGGAAAACATGGAACACAGTATCTATATATCACTATTTTGAAAACTAGACAGTCCTCTACTCTCCAAAGAAATGGAGGTCCCACTCTAGCAAAGGTTGTGTTTGTTGGCTTTTTTAATGAAGCCTGTGCTGCTGACTTGCTGAGTATGAAGGAGAAAGGTAAGGATTTTGCTGCTTCACAGTTTTCTGGTATTGCTGCTGCTCTGGCTCTTACTTAGGGGCTCATATTTTGTTTAATTTTATTTAGTTTGTCTCAAATATAATTAAATTTGTATTCTCTGGAGTTTAATGTACCGTTCTCAACTGACTAATCTTTGAAAGTCACTTCAGGATCTTGAATAAAATAATGCCTAACTCTCATGATGGCACCAAGTCCCAGAAAAATCTAAACCAGCTGAAAAAGTTAGACATCATTACAGATTCTATGAACGGCAGATAAAAAAAAAAAAGGTTTTTAAGTTATTCTCAGTAGGGGATTTAAATAGTGTTTTAAAGTTAATCACAGAAAATTGCTTAAAGCTTTCAGATTTTTAAATGTCAAATAAGAAATAAGAACTAAACATTACACAAGTAATAACGGATTTGTGATTTTAAATCTAACTTTTAATATTTTCAGGGCAGACAGTCCCAGACCAACCATTATATAAACATATTCACCATGACAAATACTTCTGGTCATGAAAGGTTAAAACTATTTTATAGAAAAAATGTATTAAAATATTTCTGGTTTTGACCCTGTATCATTTTATGTAATACTGAAACCAATGTACACGTGTATAGCATTTCAAGAAAGGCTTTCTTTGAGTTTTTTTCTTTGGTGAGCAGTTACAGAATGGGAAATGAAAATGGAAGTTATGTTAATTTGCTTAAGGTTTCACAACAGATTAATAATATGATAAGTTAAAAAAATTCGTACTGTTTGATTATTCACAGCTTTCCATCTCCCAGTACCTTTTCAAAAAAGGAATCATGCCTCTTAATTCCTCCCTTTTTACACCCTCAAGTGTCGGCCTTACTGAACAAGTTTTAGACATTAGCAACGGAGAATGAGAAATAAAGGAAAATGCAAGGAGAACTGTGACTGGTATTCAGGACAACTGAAAGATGGTAGAGATTTTCATAGAGTGCGAGAGTTGAGAGGAAATGGGTGTGAAAATAATTGAGATGGAAGAGAAGTGTATAGGAGAGGAAGAAACAAAGTGAAGTTAAACATACATTTTTGCAGACTATGCATACCCTTCATAAGATTCAGGAAATAAGAAGTAAAGAGGTAAATTTTGTGAAATTACTCTTGGTTGAATGGACTGTGCTTTGTATGTCTGCATCATTGCTCCAAAACTATGTTATGTGACTCTATGTCTTCAAAAGCCTTTTAGTCTTTGACTCTTCTTTTTCATTTTAGCATCATAATAACTCTATATTAGAAAAATAATCCAAGAACTTCAGGATAAATGCAGGATATGTTTACTACTCTCTGCTGCCACAATATAATGCTATATTTTATATAAAAGGTGACTAATTAGGAGCCCAGTGGATGGGGATGAGAGTCAGATTTGGAAAAGGGAAAGATTAAACTTATACTAGATGTTTCAGTGCCTCTGAAAAATCCAACAATCCTTGTCAAATGCAAGTAGTAAATTGGTTTATGAAGTATTATCATTGGTTACTACTGTTACTGATCAATCAATATAATCATGCACTCTATTAACTTTTAAAATAACAATTCAGATAAACATAATATTTACCTTTTAGAGTTTCAAGTTGAAAGAGAAGAAAGTGAAGAGAAACACACACATATAATTATCATAATGCAATCAGACATGTTATATAGTGGAAAACTACACATATATAATTTATCATAGGAGTTCAAAACACAGAGAAGTAATTAAGTCAAGGAAGATTCACCAATGAGCTGGATCTTCAAAATTAAATAGATAAAATGATGGAGACAGCATGTTAAGATAGAATAAAGACTAAACAACTATGGTGTCATGTGTGTTCTTAAAAAATTGTATATGACTGGATTATATATATGGGTTTTGGAAAAGGGCAGAAGAAGCAAGAATAGTGTTAAGAATTTCCAAGATATAGGTCAGAAAGTGGGTTGAGAACAGATCGAGAAAAGTTGCAACATTTTGTGAATATATGCACGTGTACAGTTTCCTGAGAAAGAATTCATCCCTTTCATAAATTTTCAAAGACCTTGTGACCACCCAAAAAGTTTAAGCATTGCTGCTAAAGGAAAAAGATAGTATATATATTCTGGTTTAAAAAATATATATAGAAATACCGTGTATCAATGAATACACCATAAATACCTTTTCAGATCATTCCATAGATTTTTACAAAATAATTTTTATCTTGCTTAGAATATGCATATGCTTGTCATGGTTTATTCAGTCTTTTAATGTTGAATATTGTTATTCCCATTTTTCTGTAAATGTAAACATCAACTGTGATAAATATCTTTGTAGCTAAAATCTTTGCAAACATTCATAATTATTTAGGATAAACTCCTGGAAATGTAATTGTTTAATCAAATATTGTATGCCTTGTTAAAGTCTTTGGTAAATACTACCAAACTTTGTTCCAAAAAGATTATGCTGATTTGAACTATTGCTTAGAAGTGTGTATGGTGTCTCTGTATGCACTAGTCCTTAGTCAATATAGAAAACTACACTTTTTTTTTGTAATTTGAAGTCCACTTGTATTATCATCAGTTGTGTCCTTCACTCTTTTATTTTAGATTGGAGTGTTTGTCTATTACTTATGGAATTGTAGAAGTTTACTTACTCTGTAAAATAATGTGACTTCATTGTCATTCACATTCGTGAATATTTTGCCTTGTGTATTTGCCTTTCATTTTATATTTATGCAGTATTTGACTTATAGAAGGTGTGAGATTTTATTTACACAGATCTATCCATCTTGCCCTTTCTGAATTACAACTGTGATGTAATGCTTACAAAGTATAGGTTCAACCCATGATCATTTAAATATTTACTTATATTTTCTTCTAGAATTTAAAAGAAACATGTAATTCCTGTGGAATTAAAATGGTATTATTTTCCTATAAACACACTAAATTTATGGAAACATCAAACTGTCTCACCAGCTTAAAATGCCCCCCTACCTCTCAGATTTATCTCATCACTTTTTCTCTTACTAACTATACCAGCATTCATTCTAATCTTTGAATACGCCAAACTCATTCTCAACTAAGGACCTTAATTACTTAAGACACTTTGCATGGTTCACTCCTTTGCCTAGGTCAGATCTCCCCTTAAACGTTACACACTCATGAGGCCTTTTCTAGAACATTCTATCTAAAATAACATATTACTCTAACCCTTCACCCTCTCTCACCCCTTAGTCTGATTTTTTCATAGCATTAATTTCACCTGAAATGACAAATTTGTTTATATACTTGTTTATTGTCTTGTTTATTACCATATGTTTAATGTAAGCAGGGATTTTGTCCTCTTATTTAACCTCTACATCCTCAGTACCTGAAGAATGATGGGTAAACAAGAAGAGATAAATAAATACTTGCTTCATTTAAAAAAAATAAACAGATACAAAATGTTCACACCTGTTTGTATCTTTATGAAATATTAAGGCTATTTTTCTGATTTATCCACCTTTTTCAACATCAATTTCAAAATATGTTGTTTTATAAAATATTTTAAATTCCACAAGGACATCCTTTTTCTTTCTCTTTGTAAATATGTCCATGTCTGATCTACTGTATATACTCTTCCAAATGAACTTCATTTTATAAGCTACTACATCCTTTCTTCTGAGCAATACCTCATATACCTTGGCTTTTCATTCATTACATTTTTATTGATTTTTCATTTCCAAAAAGTTTATGATTTAATTGAGCATCCACAAAATTATGAATTAATATGAAAAAAATTGACAACTAATATTTTTCACCAGGAATAATTTTACATCTCTCGATTGGGTTCGTTCTCTATTATGTTCTTTAGTAAAGTTTTCGAGTGTCTTTCATGTAAGTTCTGTACCTTTTATTTCTGTTTATTTCAAGGATTTTATAGTCTTCTTGTTATTCTAAAGGGAGTTTTTCATTTTCATTATTTCTTAGTTTGGAACCTTTTATAAAATTAGTGTAAAATTTTCAATATTTATTGGTTATGTTATATTTAATTATTGTATAATTAAAATTTTATAACCTTATGAATATGCCTACCTTATGAATATAACCTACCTACCTTATGAATATAATCTACCAATGATCAATCTTATGAAAATATACCATATTCATCTCATTTTGTCAGTTTATACTTTCATTTTTAATACATTTTGTTGTTTTTCTTAGATGTTTTGATACCTGGTCACAAAAATGTTAGTGATATAAAAATAATCTACCTTTATAATTAGAAAGTCAATATTATTGTTTTTCGGTTTGTAACTTTTGGGGGGGAGGTCTACTGTATGATTAACATATGAATGCATAAAATAATTACTAACCCACATTATTGGACAGATGATGTAACAGGATGTAATTTATGACATTAACAAATTAAAGGGGAAGTAGAGATTTTTAGATGCAGAGTTAATTATGATATTAAAAGTAATTTCATATGAATTCAAAATAGATTGTTATAAATTTAGGATGGTAACTATAACCCACATGGAACCAGTAAAAAAATATAACTGGAAAATATACAGAAAAGAAATGAAGAGGGAATCAAAATGGTAAACTAGAGGAAACTAAACATAAAAGAAGACATTAATGGAGGAACTGAGAACCAAAATCCATATGACATACAGAAAATAAATAGCAAAATGACAGAAATAGGTCCTTTGTAATCTGTAATCACATTAAATATAAATAGAATAAACTCACCAATTAAAGAAAGAGTGGCAAATTAGATTAAAAAAATAATCCTTTATTTTGCTTTTCAGATCTTGAAAATGCATTTCTGTTTTGCTGTCTTAATGGTCGGATCATAATTAGATCATATAGATGTTTCCTTAAATGCCTAAAACCCAGTCAACCTTCATGGCATTTCTTAGGATCTCTTGGCACGTATTGAGTCATGGCTTCAACACTCGGTCAGGTAGTTGACCCTGTTTTGGCCTTTGCTACTTGTTTGTGCAGAACCTCAAGGTTAACAAAGATGAGAGTTTAGCCTACAAAAGTATTTCTTGAGCATGCACAACCCTGGACATGCAAACAGTCCTATACATGTGTGTGGCCTTGTAGATTTCCAGGAATAAGTCAGAGATGTTTAAAACCCCCTGTTTTCATCTTTTCTATTGTTTTTGTTTGTTTGTTTGTTTGTTTGTGTGTATGTTTGTTTGTTTGGTCAGGTTGTTGCTGGCTCCCCTATTATCATAATCTGAGGTGGCTGTGGTTTTAAACAATTGCTACTTTTCTTTTTTTTTTTTTTTAGACAAATACCCCCAGGGTAAACTTTGTTACCACTTGGCTATCTACGTAGCCAATCAAATCAAGATAAGCCTTGTCTTGGGGCTTTCAAGGAAACTGTCAGGTCAGATAATGACAATTCGTGAAAAATGGGTCTTTGCAGAAGCTTAAACTCCATTTTGACGACTCCAGTGATGACTAGAGTGCTGAACTTCACCGTGGTTGTTGACTGTTTATTTCTAAAACTCTCGGGGAGCTGGGGAGAGGAGGATGCAAATAGAGCAAGTTAAAATTCTACAAAGCTCAATATTGTTTTTGAAATTAGGCCATTTTCTTTGATTAAGCAAGCCTGTGATTGTTGCAAGCCTTTGGTTAATCTCTAGAGTTCTGAAAAAACTTATTTTGACAATTTTTACCAGATTTTTTTTTTACTTTTATGGAGGAGTGGGTACTACTAGCAGTCCTTGTTCCACCTTCGCCACTGATGCCGATCTTTTTAATTACCTCTTAGAAACAGCTGTAACTGCATCTTACAGATTTTAATATGTAAAATTTTCCTTCTCATTCAGCTCAAAGTATTTTCCATTTATAATCATTTTTATCTTTTCATTACTTATAATTGTATTTCTTAATTTTAAAAGCATGGAGTTGTGTGAACATTTCCTAGTCATATATTTGATTTTTAATATATTCAACTTAATAGTGTTATGATCAGGAAATATATTCTTCATAATGTCAAATTTTTATTGTTTTGGTTGACCGTTTAACTGTAATCTATTGTTGTTTCTCTAAGGGCAACCTATAATTTTGAATGCATTTAAGATTTGCTGTTTAGGCCCTGGACAGTTGGCTCAGCAGTAGAACATCAGCCTGGCATGTGGAAGTCTCAGGTTCAATTCCCGGTCAGGACACACAGGAAAAGCAGCCATCTGCTTCTCCACCCCTCCCCTTCTCCTGTTCTTTTTCTTTGTCTTCTCTTCCATAGCCATGGCTCTAATGGTTTGGGCAATTTGGCCCCAGGTGCTGAGGATGACTCCATGGCCTCACCTTAGATACTAAATTAGCTCGGTTGCTGAGCAACAGAGCAGTAGCCCCAGAAGGGCACAGCATCCCCTGGTAGGGGGCTTGCTGGGTAGATCCAGTCGGGCACATGCGGGAGTTTGTCTGTCTGTCTCCCTGCCTCTTACTTAATAAAAATAAAAAAAAATATTTAAAATAATAAGATTTAGCCTGACCAAGAGATGGCACAGTGGATAGAGTATCAGACTGGGATGTGGAGGACCCAGGTTCGAATCCCTGAGGTCACAGCTTTGAGTGCAGACTCATCCGGCTTGAGCACAGGCTCACCAGCTTGAGTGCAGGGTTGCTGGCTTCAGTAAGGGATCATAAACATGACCCCATGGTCTCTGGCTTGAGCCCAAGGTTGCTGGCTTGAGCAAGGGGTCACTCATTCTGCTGTAGTCCTCTGGTCAAGGCACATATGAGAAAGCAATCAATGAACAACTAAGGACATTAAGGAGCTGCAACAAAGAATTGATGGTTCTCATCTCTCTCCTTTCTTGCTTGTCTGTCCCTATCTGTCGCTTTCTCTGTCAATGTCACAAAAAAATATTTATTGTTTCTCTACCATTTTCATCAATTTTACAGCACCTAGATGTGGTTGCATTGGTGTCCCAGTAGAGCCTAAGCTCAACATCAATCAAGCATCCCCAATTCAACTTCCCCACACAATGGGACACTCCTGCTTAACAACAGGGCTGGCAACGTCTTCAAGACTACTCTTAAGGTGGCTATGAGGATTCTACTTATCAGTGCCGACACCAACTGCCACCGGAGGAAAGACATGACCGACACACAAATTAGTTGCAAGAATCACTCAAGCAGTTTATTACTCACAAATCCTTTTGGCATGCCTGGGTATAGCTTAAGGGTGACCCTTCGGTGTGCTCCTCTCAGCTGTCTTTGGTCAGAGCTGCATGTAGACAGTCCACATTCAAATTGGAGTCTGAGTGACTACCACAGTAGGGAGCATCTCAGCTTTATTACCTTTTCTAACCAAGGCCTTCTAACAGGTGTCAATCTACAAGATTATCATCTCAAACCACCTTTTTGGGAGTTCCTCACAGGGAGTCCTTTTTATGTTAATCTACTGAAATGTTAGATCAAGCCACTTTTAAGATGTTCCTAGGGGATCCTCCTGTCTATGTCAACCCACAGAGATATAACATCAAGCCACTTCTTATCTATATGTAACCACACACACATACTAACTGAGTGTTGCGTGAAAGGCAGAGTCTGTTTATCATATCTGTACACACTATATTAATTCCTATCCAGACAGCATAACTTTATTTAATTTCCTTAATTCCTTTCAATATTATATCCTAATTATTTTTATATATCTTCCATGTTTTTCTATATTTCTATATATTTAATTACTATAACCTTATATTACTGCAATGATTGGTATTTATCTTGTTTGATGTTCATAGGGCTTCTTGAACATAAAAACTTGGATGAATCTCAAAATCATGTTGAGAAAAAGATTTCAGACACAAAAGACTATAGAGTACATAACTATATTTACATGAAATTTAGGAAATACATATCTACACTATGGTGATAAACTAAAGATCAGTTGTTTTCTTGGGGCCAAGAATGGGGATTGACTGGAAAGGGGAACAAGGATATCTTTTATAAAAATGGATATATTTTTGTCTTAAATATGATATAAATTATATGAAATATTGTTGCTTTAAGCCATTAAGTTTTGAAGTGGTTTATTACTTACTAATAGTTAAGTCATACAGAATTTTGTATGTAGAAGCATGGTGATGTTGTAGTAAAACCCTAAAAATTGTAGCATTGTCTATAGGACTAGGGAACAGGCAGAGGCTAGAAAAATAGTAAGTAATTTATTAATAAAGACTTGAAGAATATTAAGCGGTTAGTGAAGACTGGAAAGACAGAGAAAAAGTACTATTTGCATAGGAAAAAAAGGAAAATCCATGTTGTACAGTAGCAGAACAATTAGCAAAATGTCACCTGGGTAAACTTGGAAAACAGAAAATATACAATGATCATATAGCTCTCATTAAGGACAAGCCTCTGCAGAATGTTGAACATGATTGTTGGCTTCTCCTAGCAATACATGATAAGGTACAAGAAATGAATAATGAATTCATTGATTAATTCTAACATTTTAGCATTGGATTCTTTAGGGTTTCTTATATATAATATTCTGTTATCTGCAAATAAAGACAATTTACTTTTTTCTTTCAAATTTGGATGCCTCTTATTTCTTTTTCTTGCCTAATTGCTCTAAAATTTTTGATAGTATGTTGAATGAAAGTGACAAGAGTGGGCATCCTTGTCTTGTTCCTGATCTTAGAGGAAAAGTTTCAGCTTTTTACCATTGAGTTTCATATTAGCTCTGGGTTTGTGATATATGGTCATTATTATATTGAGGCAGATTCCTTCTACAGCCACTTTGTTGAGAGGTTTTGTTTTGTTTCGTTTTATCATGAATGAATGTTGAATTTTATCAAATGCTTTCTCTATATGTTGAGATGATCATTTGACTTTTATCTTTCATTTTGTTAAATGATATGTGATATTGATTGATTTGAAGATGTTGAACTGTCCTTGCACCCTTGGAATAAATCTCGATCATGGTATGTGATCCTTATAATACAATGTTAAATTTACATTATTAATATTTTGTTGAGGATTTTTACATCTGTTTTCATCAGGGATATTAGCTTGTAACTTTCTTTCTTTTTTTCTTTCTTCCTTCCTTTCTTTCTTTCTTTTTTTGTAACATCATTATCTAGCTTTGGTATAAGGATAATGCTGGCCTTGTGAAAAGAGTTTAGAAATGCCCCCCCCCACTTCTGTTTTTTGAAAGAATGGGAGAAGAATTGGTATTAATTAGTTCTTTTTAAAATGCTTGGCCAAATTCACCAGTGAAACCATCTGGTTATGTACTTTTGTTTACTGAGAGGTTTTTGATTAATGATTCAATATCTTTACTAGTAGTTGGTCTGTTCTAATTTTCTATTTCCTCATGATTTAGTCATGGTAGGTTACATATTTCTAGGAATTTCTTCTCAAGTGTCCAATTTATTGTTGTATGATGGTTTGTAGTAGTCTCTTATGATCCTTTGTATTTGTGTGATATCAGTTATAATGTCTCTTCTTTTATTTATTTTATTCACTTGTGTCCTCTCTTTTTTATTGGTAAGAGCAGCTAAAGATTTTTCTATTTTGTTTATTTTAGGACCTCCCTTTTTAAAAATAGATTTATCTATTGAGTTATCCTATCCTGTCTCACCTCTGAATGTATCTGAGAAAGGCAGATGACATGTCTTTTATTTGACAGGCCTCAAGATCAAGAAGATCTGTATCTCCAGAGATGTTCTAAATGAACTACATTTAATTAGTCTAATCTACATCTAGATCAGATTTAGATAATAAGATTAAGATTTTGAGCCTGATGCCGATACCATAATGAAATTTAAATTTTGGAGAAAGAATAAACTATTTTCCACGAGGAGAAAAGACAAATAATTGTGCCGAGAAGAGATCTGGGGTAGATTGAAAAACATGACCACAGTATATTACAGCTTCTGCTATCCAGAGGTTATATATACCCCCACCACTATTTTAATTGATCTTGCTTTATGAGTTATCTTGACTAATAAAATATGATAAAAGTGCTATTGAATGTTAACCTAAAGAGAAGACCTTAAAAATTCTACCTTCAAGCACTTAAAAATACTGCCCTGAAATCGACATGTTGTTGAAAAAGACCAGGATTAAAGTTTATATGAAGAGAAATGTCCAGCCATCCTAGCTGTTCCAAATGATTAAAGCCCCCTGACACTTGTCAGCTGAATGCAGCCACATGAGTGAGCCTAGTTAAGATCAACAGAACAGCCCAGTCACTCCACAATCAACATCAGAAAGTATTCTTGTTTTAAGTCACTAAGTTTGTGGGTACTGTTATACAGTGTATTGGTTTTCTATTAGTATTTAAAAACTACCCTAAAATTTAGCAACTTAAAACAACAAACATTTATTACATTATACATTTTCTGAGACACTGGGGTCTCAGAGCAGCTTAGCTGAGTGTTTCTGGCTAAAGATCTCTCATGAGGTTGGAGTCAAGCTGTTAGTTAGCCAGGACTACAGTCATTTCAGAGCTTGGCTTGGTTTGGAAAATCTGTTTCCAAACTCACTCATATGATTGTTGGCAGGCCTCTGCTCCTTTCAGGCTGTTAGCCAGAGGTTTTAGTTTCTCATTATATGGGCCTCTCCTTAGGCCAGCTCACAGCATGGCAGTTTGTTTTCCTCAGAGAGAGTGACACAGGAGAGAAAGAGTGCACAAGATGGAAGCCACAGTCTTTTATTAACCTAATATAGAAATTGACATGTCAGTTCTGCTGTAGGCTATATGGGTCACACAGATTAACTTTGGTACAATGTAGCAGGGTATTAGACAAAAGTCTGAATACCAGAAAGTGGAGATCATATGGGTCATCTTAGAGGCTGACTAGCACACACAGCAGTAAAGAAATGAACTAGATGTAGGGAATCATTATTAGTTTGGAAAGTTATAAGACTTGCCTTACAGATCCCTTATAAAATGTTCATAACCTTAGAAACTCATACTGAAGATAAGGGTGTATAATGACATAGTTCATAAGATTTAGTTCAAATACTTAAGCAAAAACAATAATAATCAAAAAGGATAAATAAAGCAAGTGTGAAATTATCTTTAAAATTGTTGAATATGGGTGATGAGGATAATTGGTGTAGGCTTGAAATTTTTCTTACAAATTTTAAAATTAACATTTACAATGTGCAAGAAATGGAATCCTTTGCAACTCTGTAAACAGGATAAATTTTAGATATCAACTTTAAAATATGTAAGGAAGTACCTAATTTTTGAAATTTCTTTTAAGGGCTATACAAGCAAAATATATATAAACAAAGACCACTGACATCAGAAGATATTGAGGGTGACCTATCTTTTTGCTTCTGAATTAGTATTTGCCAACTAAAGCTGAGAACTAAGAATGGTTAAACTTAAACTCTCCACATTTTCAAGAGGGCCTCCAAGGCCCAATCAATAATTGGGGCCAGATTTTTCCCTCAGCTATTATAAAGAAGCTGCTGAACTGACTCTGTTAGCTTCAAATATCTCTGCAGGACACTCTTGAAATCTATAAAAGCAAAAGACTAATGAGAAGGAAGGTAAGTCAGCATTTAGTAAGCACCCTAATGGTAAATCATAGTGGCCTTAATCTCTCCTTCCCCTGAAGGAATAATAGATAAGTATCTCACTTCTTGGCATGACACTTGTTAAGGCCTGCCTGCGATAGTATAATAGGAGTACAATGGAGGTTAGTGAGGGAGATTTGGGGAAAGCTTGACATATACTTCCTGAGGCTTGTGGGGTATATGTAAACATAACTACTGTTGCTAGCTTCTCTACTAGAAATGTCTGAAGGCTGGAAATTTGCTGATACACCCAGTGTAAGCAGAACAAGGAGGGAATGTAGTGTAATGGTCTTGGTATGAACAACAGTGGTTCTGTTGAATCCACTCTTTTGAAGGAATAAGTGGTATAGGAGGGACTGATGCGGTGGGGCTACAGAGGCAGCCAAAGTTTGAGGAAACCTTTCACCCAGAGAAGGGGTTGGGGTGTGATTCTAATATATCATTAGCCAAGTAGGAGACTCACTGAGATTATATTGTACATTGTCTCTCCCAAAATAATATGTGGTAGGCATTGTTCTTTTCATAATATACAAGTCCTTTCTACCCCTGGATACATGGACAGTTGTTCATTAAAAGTATTTGATGTGAACTTCATTGATTAATGAAATGTGGGCAGAAGCAGTATGTATCACTTGCATATCAAAGTATTAAATTGACGGTGTTTGGCCCTACAGCCTACTTTTTCTTACTGCAGTGATTGTAGAAGTATTTATTGACGGAAATTCCAAATAGATTGAAGTATACTGGAATGCTGAGCCAACATATGGAGACATAGCAACTGAAGCATCACCTGGAACCTAGAAGAAATTGCCAGATGAATTTTTAAAGATTTTTTTATAAATCACTGAGATTTTGGAGTTGTTTTTGGCTGTAACAGAGACTAAAAAATTTGACGGTTACACCATCAAAGAGGACATCTTAAATCACTAGCAAATGACAGGAGACTAATTGTGTAAGATAACCCTTACTTCCTCTCTTATTCTCCAATCTCCCAATTCTATAGGTAGTTTTGCTCCCTATAAAAAGGAACAAGTTTTCCTATAAAGAGTTTATTGTAAATAGTGGAGAGTTGCCTCCTAATATCATTCTGAGAAAATATTTGAATCCAATATGGGATTCATTATTGGAGTTTTAAAATTAGATAACTTTTTTTAATAACTGAAAGTGTCCAAACACCAGGAAGCTGTGGCATCTAGTCAAGATAGTTTTGTGGAGTTTTTTGTTTGTCTGTTTTTTTTTTTTTTGTGACAGAGTCAGAGAGAGAGACAGGGAGAGGAACATATAGAGACAGACAAGAAAGGAGAGAGATGAGAAGCATCAATTCTTTGTTGTGTCTCCCTAGTCTCCTTAGTTGTTCATTGATTTCTTTCTCATATGTGCCTTGACGAGGGGAGGGATGCAGACAAGCAAGAAACCCCTTGCGCAAGTCAGCAACCTTGGGCTTTAAGCCCACTACCTTTGGACTTAAACCATCAAACATCGGGTCATATCTATGATCCCATGCTCAAGCCAGCAATCCCATGTTCAAACTGGTGAGCCCACGCTCAAGCTGGCGACCTTGGGGTTTCAAACCTGGGTCTTCCACATCCCAGTCCAGTGGTCTATCCACTGTGCCACTGCCTGGTCAGGCTGGTCAAGATAGTTTTAAGATATTTTTTACTTAATATGGATGAGCTATAAGAAGTAGCAGAGTTGAGAACAATGATGAGAGATAACAAAGGTTCTGTAATTGTAAGCCACCAACATCACACTGGTAAAGATCATTAAACCAGTTACATCTATAACATTAAAAAATACATTACAGTTTCAACAATCTTGAGAAAGAAAGACAAAGTTGGAAGAATCACATTATCTGGTATCAAACTACTACAAGACCATAGTAATCAAAACAACATGGTACTGGCATAAAAACAGACATATAGACCAATGGAACAGAACAGAGATACCAGAAATAAATCTACACTATTATGGTCAGTTAGTATTTGACAAAGGATAAAAAAAACTTAGGGATAAAGGCAGTATATTCAATAAATGGTGTTGAGAAAATAAAACAAATACTTGTAAAAAAATCAAACTAGACCACCTTCTTACACCATACACAAAAATAAACTCAAAATGAATTAAAGACTTAAATGTTAGACTTTAAATTATTAAAATCCTTGAAAAACATAGGCAGTAAAATCTTGACATTTCTTGTAACAAAAGAAAAAATAAGCAATGGAATTACATCAAACTAAAAAGTTTTTTGCATAGCATAGGAAGCTATCAACAAAATGAAAAGACAACTCATTGAATGGGAGAACATATTAGCCAATGATGCATCTGATAAGGAGTTAATATTCAAAATCTATAAAACTTAAAAACTTAATGCGCGCACACATGCACCCATACACACACACACACACACACACACACACACACACACACACACACATACACACACACCAAAAAAAACCCCAAAACAATCCAATTAAAAAATGGGCAAAGGACCTAAATGAACACTTCTCCAAAGAGGGCAACAAATGGCCAATAGACATATAAAAAGATACTCAATGTCACTAATCATCAGAGAAATGAAATTAAAACCATAATGGCATATCACTTCACACCTCTCAGAATGGTTGTCATCAATAAATCAACAAACAAGTGTTGGTGAGGGTGTGGAGAAAAAGGAACCCTTGTGAATTTGTTGGTGGAAATGCAGATTGGTGTAGCCACTGTGGAAAGCAGTATGCATTTTTCCCAAAAAATTAAAAATGGAACTGCTTTATGACCCAGTGATTACACTTCTAGGACTTTATCCAGAGAAATCTGAAACACTAATTCAAAACAATATATGCATCCCTGTGTTCATTGCAGTGTTATTTACCATAGCAAAGATTTGGAAGCAGCCCAAGAGTCCCTCAGTGGATGAGTGGATAAAAAACTGTGGTGCATTTGCACAACAGAATACTACTCAGCTGTAAAAAATAAGGAAATCTTACCTTTTGCAACAGCATGGATGGACCTAGAGAGTATAATGCTAAGCAAAGTAAGCCAGTCTGAGAACGACAAGTACCATATACTTTCCTTTTTAATTTTTTTAAATTTTTTAATTTATTCATTTTTAGAGAGGAGAGAGAGAAGGCGAGAGAGAGACAGAGAGAGATAGAGAGGAGAGAGAAAGAGAGAGAGAAGGGGGGAGGAGCTGGAAGCATCAACTCCCATATGTGCCTTGACCAGGCAAGCCCAGGGTTTCGAACCGGCAACCTCAGCATTTTCGGGTCGATGCTTTATCCACTGCGCCACCACAGGTCAGGCATATACTTTCACTTATATGTAGAATCTAATGAACAAAATAAACTAATGAACAAAATAGAAGCAGACTCATTGATACAAAGAAGAGACTGACAACTGTCAGAGAAGGGTGTTGGGGCTGGGTAAAAAAAAGTGAAGAGATTAAGGGAAAAAAATTCATAGACACAGACAATCTAAGGTGATTACCAAGGGGAAACGGGGCTGGAGAATAGTGGAAGATGATAAAGGTGGGATAAATGGTGATGGAAGGAGATTTGACTTGGGGTCATAAACACATGATACAGTATACTAGTGATGCATTATAGAATTGTGCAGCTGAAACCTATATAATTTTATTATCCAATGTCACTCCAATGAATTCAAAAAATAATATAAAAATTAACAAAAACTACATTACACACATAGAGTATGATAGATTGTAAGTACCTTCCTGTTGCTACTACCTACCTGAAAAGTAGGTGCTATTTTTTGTTTGTTTTACCATTTCTCTGCCTTGGGAGTCAGAACCTTCCCTTTGCTACTTTCTCAAGTATTACAACAACCCAGCTCTGCTCAATCTCCACAGTACCCAGCACAGTGCTTTTTACATCATACCAGCTTAAATGTTTATGGAATATTTTACTAGCTATGTGTGGAATAGACAAATGACAGCCACAGCATCCCATTTATTGCTTACGCTTGATTGACTTAATGTAAGTCTTTACTTAGTATTTTCCATTTTTAATATGTGCTTCTTGTTCCAGATTTCCCTTTAAGCCTCATTGGTGGATTTACACTGTCCTCTCTTGATCAGGCAGTTACACTTCTATTTGCAAATCTAAGCCATTTATCTCATTTCCCAGTGTAAATGAGAAAATATTGCCCTTCCTGGGTATTTGCCACTCACCACCATTATCACCATCACCATCACCACCATCGCCACCATCACCATCACCACCACCACCACCATCGCCACCATCACCATCACCACCACCACCACCACCACCACCATCACCACCACTACCACCATCACCACCACCATCACCACCACCACCATCACAACCACCACCACCACCATCACCACCACCACCACCATCACCATCACCACCATCACCACCACCACCACCACCACCACCACCACCACCATCACCATCACCACCACCACCACCAACACCACCACCACCACCATCACCACCACCATCACCACCACCACCATCACCACCACTACCACCATCACCACCACCATCACTACCACTACCACCATCACCACCACTACCACCATCACCACCACCACCACCATCACCATCACCACCATCACCACCACCAACACCACCACCACCATCACCACCACCACCACCATCACCACCACCATCACCACCACCACCATCACCACCACCACCATAACCACCACCACAACCATTTCAGAAAAATTCAACTCAGCCGTATCCACAGCCTCAGTGTGGAATATCCCTGAATGAACTGTGCCTTCTCTAGACATATATGTGTTTGTTGCCCCTCTCTATCAATCCTTCCAACTTTCAATTCTACTGCTTCCCCAAATGCATACACACTACACACAGAGATATATATGCTCCTGTTCTATCCAAGTTGCGATTACTCTCAAAATGACATGTGGTTTTAGAGCCAGGTTTTATGGATCCCAGCAGGCAATAAAAATCTCTCATTGCAGCTATTAAAAAATGTATGGGACCTTTCAATTTGCTTAGTCATTTCACAGTCCAGTAGTTCTATTTATTAATAGAGATTAAAACATATTCTTAAATCTACTGTACTCCTTGAAATGACTCCAACTGTAATATTAAATAAATCTAAACCAAGTATTTATTTCTGATACTTTGCCATTTTCTTTGAACTGTAAATTTCCCTATATTTCTATTTATAAAAAAATTCAATATAATTTATAAATATTAATTGTGATCTAAATACAGTTTTAGTCAACTTATGTTCAGAGTTACTCATAGAACTTTAACAAGAAGTTACTGAGTTTGAAAAATGGAAACAATAAACAATATTATATCTTATTTTTTCATTTGGTTTCCCACCTTTTTGAAATTTTCTCCATCCTCTGTTTTGGTGAATCAGGCAACTTTACATTTTTGGTCACTTTCCATCTTTTAAACATCGATTTTTTCCAGGGCCTCTTATAAGATCTCAAGGGTGATCCATCCATTCTTGTGATGGCAATTGCTATCTATATGCAGTGAATCTGATGCTTGTTAGAGATAGAGATATAAACAAATAAAAGTCTTTCATTGAGTTTACATTCTAGTTAGTGAAGGTACCAAAAATCTATCAATTGACTATAAGTGCCATAAGAAAATAAGGCAAGCTGCTTGACCTGTGGTGGCGCAGTGGATAAAGCGTCGACCTGGAAATGCTGAGGTCGCCAGTTCGAAACCCTGGGCTTGCCTGGTCAAGGCACATATGGGAGTTGATGCTTCCAGCTCCTCCCCCTGTTTCTCTCTGTCTCTCTCTCTCTCTCTCTCTCTTTATCTCTCCCTCTCTCTCCTCTCTAAAATGAATAAATAAAATAAAATAAAAATTAAAAAAATTCATTTAAAAATAAAATAAGGCAAGCTAGGGATCAAGGTGGTATTTTGCGTAGGGTTTTCACTGAAAGCTTATTAGGAAGAGAATATTAGGCTAAGAGTTGAATGAAATGAGAAAGTGAGTCATATTAGACATCTAGGGGATATATATTGCTGGCAGAGGGAGCAGACAGCACAAAGGCCCCTAGGCAGGCACATGCCTGGTAGGTTTGAGGGATATCAAGACCAGTACGGCGGGAGCAGAGTGGATGAGGGGAGAGGTGTTTTTTTCATATTTTTCTATTGATTTGAAAGAGGGGAGAAAGGGAGAGATATAGAAGCATCAACTCATTGTTCCACTTAGTTCTTCTCTTAGTTGTATACTAATTGATTGCTTCTTCTATGTGCCCTGACCAGGGATTGAACCCATGACCTCTGACACACAAGATCAATGCTTTATCCCTGAGCCACCCAGCCAGAACAAAGGGAGGGTATTTTATGATTTTCATCAGAAGCATGACATGCTATGGTTTATGGGTTTGTTTAAAGTTTTTAAATAAAAATTGTATGCAGCCCTGGCTGGTTGGCTCAGTGGGAGAACGTCAGCCTGGTGTGTGGAAGTTTCGGGTTCAATTTCTGGTCAGGGCACACAGGAGAAGCAACCATCTGTTTCTTCACCTTTCTCCCTCTTGCCTCTCTCTCTCTCTCTCTCTCTCTCTCTCTCTCTCCTCCTCCTCCTCCTCCTCCTCCTCCTCCTCCTCCTCCTCCCCTCTTGCAGCCAAGGCTTGATTAGAGGGAGTTGGCCCCAGGCAGTGAGGATGGCTCCATGGCCTCTGTCTCACTCCCTAAGAAAAATGGCTCCAGTTGCAAAGGAGCAAGGGCCCCAGATGGGCAGAGCATTTCCCCCTAGTGAGCTTGTCAAATGGATCCCAGTCAGGGAGCATGTGGGAGTCTGTCTCTGCTTTCCTTCTTTTCACTAAAATGAAAAAAAAAAGAATTGTGTGTATTTAAGGTATACAGTTATGATGATTTGTAGTGAAATAATTACTGCAATTAAACTAATAAACATATCTCCTTATACACTTATCATTTTGTGTGTGTAGTGAGAACACCTGAAGTCTACTCTCTCATCAAATTTCTAGTATACAATACAGCATTATTAACTATAGACATAATGTTGTACATTAGCTCTCTAGACTTACTCATCCTACATAACTGCAACTGTGTACTCTTTGACAAACATCTCCCTATTTCCTTCACCTCCCTGCCCCAGATAACCAGATACTGTTCTCTTTTTCTACATATTCAACTTTTTAAAACTCTACATATAAATGAGATCATGCAGGTGTTTTTTATTGTTTGTTTATTTGTTTTTCTTTCCCCTATCTGGCTTATTTTGCAATGCATAATGTCCTCCAGATTCATCAATATGGTTTATGCATTAAGAGTTATAATACCAATGTGAGGGTTCAAGAACAAAAGCAGAAAGACAGTTAGGAAGCTATTGCTATAGTCCAGGCAAGAAATGATGGTGATTTGGACTGGGTTGGTAGCAGTGAAATAGAGGGAAAATATGAGATTCATGATAGGTTTTAGTCTTTGAGCTGAAAGATTTTTGTTTGTTTCTTTAGATCAGGGTAGGTGGTCTTTGTTTTTTTACCTGACCAACTAGTTAAGTATATAGCCTTATCCAGACCTCTTCTAGATCCAGATAAACATATATCCAAATACTCACTGAAGAGCTTTTTGTCCCTGGACACCTTACATTCAAAAATAACTCATTCTCCCATAACTTACTATTTTAATAAATTGTACCCCCATCTACCCAAATGTCCATACACCTTCTTCTTACCCTCTTTCATATTTAATTATTAATCAAGTCTGACTGTGAAAGTCTTCTAAATACCTTCTATCCATCCATTTCTCTCCATTCTCATTTCTCTTGTTGCCTTCTTTCAAGTCCTCAACTGCTGCCTGGAATATTGAAATATTCCCATAGCCGATATTAACTCACCCAGCCTCAATCTTGTCTAACTGATTCATAGCACCAGGTATAGTGCTTAATAAAAAGTAAGCAATATATTTTGTTGAAACAAATTACCATATAAATTACTGGATGATGGTTAATTTTGTATGTCAACTTAGCTAAGTATAAGGTTAGTAGTCGTGGCCATGGTGGCCATTCACATGTAGGTTCTCATTGAATTTGGGCAGATGGTAAAGAAACAGTGGAGCCAAAAAATGGTGGGCCATTCCTTTATTAAAACCTTGCACCGGCCGACAAGCAAACACACAGGGCTCCCAAAGCCACTGACGCATTCTCCGGTTCCACAACCAGGAGAATCTTCTCCAGTTTCTTCTAGAATCAAAGTCCTCACCAGTCTCAGTGGAGCTCACAAAGCCCCGCAGCTCTGGTTCCCCATCTGCACACTTTCTCTTTCCCTGCTAACATGGCTTCTTTCTTCAGCACTCTGCATTCTCTCTGCAAACATGGTTTCTTTCTGCCTCTTCTCTTTCTCACTCTACTCTTCCTGCAAAACTACCTGGGCCCACCAAAGACCCATAAAAAATTAGCAAAACAATGTCCCTACTCAAGCAGGAAGGTAATTTGCAATTTCACAGATCCCATATACCTGGCACTGCGCAGCCCCCAATGCAAACTATAAGTGAGAAAACATAAAAATCATATTTTATAAACTTATTTGACCAACACTAAGCTACATTCCTAGATATCTGATCAAAATCTAGTCTAAACATTGCTCTAAAGATATTTTTAGATGAAATTAACATTTAAATAAGTAGATTTTGAGTAAAGCAAACTATCCCCCATAGTATAAGTAGACAAGTGAGTCTCACTCAAATAGTTGAAAGCCTTAACAGCAAAAAGATTGACATCCCCTGAGAAAGAAGCAATACTGCCAGCAGACTGCCTTGGACTTGAGTTATAACATCAAGTCTTCTTTCAGGCTATAGCTTGTCAGTCCACCCTGCAGATTTGGACTAGCTAAACATCACAATATTATGTACCTACTTTGCTATATGTATATACCTTCTCTTGGTTCTGTTTTTCTGGAGAACCCTAACACAGCCTGTGCATCAAGGCATACAATTTCAATGACACATCTGAGACTATTTCATTATATAGACTGATGTTATTTGAAAGTAGTTATAATACTCACTTATATTGGACCTAGGCAGTTGAAATTCAATTTGCAAAATAAAAACTAAAAGATCACAAAGTTTGTCATCACTTCATAGCACTGATTAGCAAGCCACTTCCTCTGATTAGCAAGTTCTTGCTATCCTGGTTTCCTGAGCAGACTTCTACCAGCCCCCAGAGTAGGGTAAGTGATATATGATCTTAGATTTATATCTTGACAGCTAAGCATCATGCCAGCTCAAGTGCTACCAATATTATGAAAGTTCACCCTGCTTCCTATAAAATCAGTGTTTGCCTACTGTCCAATATCAAGCTCTCTTTTTTCTGGTCCAATTCTTGAATTTAGGTCACGTCTTGGTTTTTAAGAGTGCATGCATCATAAATTTTTAATCTTCTTATGTTTTTTCCCCAGATACTAAAATTTAACCTTGAATCGTTATTGTCTTGTGCCTGTTTCTTCTGAGACTATATGTTCTTACCTGGCAATATATCTGCCCGATGTTTATCTCTAGACCTCCTTGATGCCAGTTCTCCTGAAGTTTCCACTTCCTTGCCTTGAGTAGTACCTCACCCTAATGCACTGATCTTCACTCAGTGTTCTGGATATCATCTGTGCCCTTTGTCCATCTTACTGCTGGCTGATTGTACCTTAGTTCTGGCACAAAGCATCATCCATGCAATTCAAAGAGCTGCCACCAGGTGTGTGGCAGCATACCTGGTGAACTTGACCTAAGAAGTTAGGCTGTTTTGTCATATGGGAGAGAGGGAAATTCATGCATGTGACTCAGATTATAATGTTTTAAAATATAGTTTATATAATAACTCAAAAGGTGTTAATGTACAAGTTGTGTTTTTATCTCACAGCTGAAAAAATTGACTGATTTTCTAGAAAATCAACGTTCAGAAAATGAGTGAAAACAATAAGGTAAAATATATTATTTTACAAACATGCTATTGTATACAAATCTATATTTTAAATAATACATCAGAAGGCACTGTTTAAAAAATATAAGATAATGAAAGTATAATTTCAGTATTGTTTTTGAGTCATCTGATATACATAAGGCTGTATTATAAACATTGACAATTATTTAGAATAAGAAAAATGAAAGAAACTGAAAAAGCTGAAAGTTGAGTGTTAAATGGGGCATTGAGAATTCACCATTCTACACCATGTTTTCATTCTCTTAATATTGAAATGTCCCTTCACAGAAAAATTCTAAGCCTCATTTTTTCTAGAGAAACACAATACTACTAGTGATTTAGAATACTAACCTCTAAACATTTTTTTTATTTGAGAGGAGGGGAGACAGTGAGACAGACTCCTGCATGAGTCTCATCTGAGGCCAATACTGGAATCAACCGAGCAATCCTCAGTGACCGGGGCTAATGCTTGAACCAATTGAGCCAATGGTTGTGGGAGGGGACAAGGGAAAGAAGGGAGAGAGAGAGGAGGAGAGAAGCAAATGGTCACTTATCCTGTGTGCCCTGACTGAGGATCAAACCTGGGACGTCATCATGCAGGGCCAATGCTTTATCTACGGAGTAACCAGCCAGGGCCCATCTAAACACTTTTGATCATGCACTCAGATCCATTAAAAATAGTACACTTAATATATGTATTAATACTTATAAGCCATAAGGTGAGCTGAGGCTAGATTGAGGTGCAGCTGTTAGCTGAAGTGAGGCCAGGCCAAGCCAGGCCAGGTGAAACTTAGAGGAGATAGCTATCAAGACACAGATGCTGGTCTGGGGCTTGGGTTGACAGAGACACCACAATATCGTCTCTCCCACCCATTTTAGACTAGGGTCAGCTGCCACAAGCCTCAGGCTTTAATTTTGGGACCTTAGAGATCTTGTATGACTAGCCTGACCAGGTGGTGGCGCAGTGGATAGAGCGTCAGACTGGAATGTGGAGGACCCAGGTTCTAGACCCCGAGGTCGCCAGCTTGAGCATGGGCTCATCTGGTTTCAGCAAAGCTCACCAGCTTGAATACAAGGTTGCTGGCTTGAGCAAAGGGTTACTTGTTCTTCTGTAACCCCATGGTCAAGGCACATATGAGAAAGCAATCAATGAACAACTAAGGTGTCGCAATGAAAAACTAATGATTGATGCTTCTCATCTCTCTCTGTTCCTGTCTGTCTGTCCTTATCTATCCCTCTCTCTGTCTTTGTAAAAAAAAATTTGTATGACTAATTATAATTATCCCCATTATTTTTTTCAAAGATGAGGAAACTGAATCCCAGAGAACCACAGTACAGTACCTCGGGTGACACCATTGATAAGTATCAGAATACTGTTAAGTAGGATAGACAGTTATCAGGATAGGAAAAGGAGAGGGGAGGAAAAAAATGAGGTTTATCTCACCCACTGAAGGAGAGAGTCATCAGTCTTAAGCTCTGCCAAAACAAAATCACTAGATGTCCAGATGATCTTGAAACCCTGTATGTTAGTCCCAATATCAGGGAAGTGGAGCCTTGAAACCCTATACATTAGACCAGATAAAAGGGAAACAGAACATTGAAACTAAGAGTACATAACTCCTAAGACCCCAACAGGTGGGGTGCTGAGACTAGCTGAGTTTTCTCACTTGTGCCTTGTGCTAAGTGTACATAGCTTTGTTCAGTAAACTGCTTGCTTTGCTTGAACACCACACCCTGTCTCTGGCTTGAATTCTTTCTCACAAGCATGACAAAAATGGAGGAGGGAGAAGTCCCCTTGGACTTGGTTCTTCTCCAGTGACAGTATCAAAGTCTTTTCCTTTATGGCAAAGTACATCCCCAAACCATCTGACTTTTTCTTTAAAATATACAACATTGTTGGCTATTCCTGAGGGAAGGGGTTGTGTAGAAATAAATCAGGAGGTATTATAAGTCAATTGGGAAATTTCTGTATCTCTGTAGAATATTGGAAAAATTACTCAACTTCCCTGAATCTCAGGTTGATTTTTCCCCCATCTTTAAAATGTAACTGGTAAGAAGACTGGTAATTTAACTTCTTGTTCAGGAGCCCCCACTAAGAACTGTGGTGAAACTTCTTCCCTCAAGGCTGCTTTCTTCTACCTCTTGTTCCTTCCCAATCCCACACAGTCCACTGAGTCTCTAGACTTTAAATAATAGTTACAAATTATTCTGTAGAGTACACCTAAAAGATCTGAACAATCTCTGACAGAACTCATTCAGTTCCTATTATGTAACAGAGACATGCCACTAAAAGGTTAAGCAGATATAGAAAGTCAGTAAGATGTAGGAAAAGATTCAATGGTTTAAAAGTAAGAGAGTGATTGAGTGGTTAGAGCAAATGGCAATCATTAAACAGATATGAAAGAAAAAGGAAGAAATGTTAAAAAGTGAATTCATTTTCACTTTGAAATTGAAAAGGACATTGTATCAATTTTTTTAAATGGAAAAATAATATGTAGTAAACTTCCTTAAACAGGAAAACACTATTGCTAATTTAACAGTGAACTGCAGATGAGATATGCCAAAAGTTAAACCAGCCTGAAATTTACCAAACTCAGAAGGAAGATATAACAGATAAAAAATGTTAGAGGTAAAGATTGAAGACATGGAGAATAGACCCAGAAAAATTATTTATAAGTTATAAGCATTAAAAAAAAACTTTAAAAGAAGCTTCCAAGTAGTTACTAAGTTTTGAAAAATGTTATAGAATATTACATTGAAACTTAATACATTTAAGCATTTTGAAGTATCTGTAGAGATTTATATTAATATTCAAAGTGCTTAGGCTTTAATGTATCAATAGCTAATGACTTAAGACAATATACATTTAAAGTGGAGTTCATTGTTATTGATGGTGGATGCACATCTGCATTTCACATAGATTTCAGAAACAAATTTAAACTGTATTATGGTCATCTTCCAGTTAGATCAGTTTGTACTATCATTTTTAATTTATGACTGATTTTAAAAATTAGAACTAGAACTATCAATCCCATGTTTTTCTTGTTCATTTGTGCTTTCATTTATGTTACCTATAACCAAAGTTTTCTTAAATAAATAACCTGTCTAGTTAAAACTACATAAAGTAATCTACAAATGCACTAAAGTGAGCACAGAAATTGGAACATGTGGCAAAATACCCAAGTTGACAGGGCATCATTGCCTTCTCCTTCACATAATGAAATGCCCACACTTCCCTGAGATAAGTCATGTACCACATGTAGTATTTGACCCTCTGACATACAGATTTAACAGGGGTAACTGTAATACTGTACTACTAAGTACACATGGGTAAATTTTAGTTTTTTGCTTTTACTTAAATATAAAATGTATACTATTATTAACTTCCAGCACCCAAGTGAATCTTCTTGCACTTGCCAACGTGCATGTATCTACTTTAAAAAGCATGGATTTAGAGCATGGATTTGCTCTAACAGACCTGAGTTCCAATCTTTGTACCACCATTTACCAGCTGTGTGACCTCAGGAAAACACAACCTTACTGTCTCATTTTTCTTGCCACAAAATGAAGGTGATAAAATGTTTATCTCATGGGGTTATGAGAATTGAGCTTAAGTGTATAATATTCAGTACATAATTAATGGACAATACAGTTTGTTCATTATAATCAGTATTATTTTCTTAGACGCAGAGTCTTCATCATTGAGAAGAGAAGGGAAAGACCTATAATGCAATCGATAGAATTGTCCTCAGAGGAAAACCATTTGGGATTGGACTCTCTTCAAAACTGGCTATGCTTGAGAAATCAGTTCATGGTGAATAAACCCAATCCCACACAGTCCACTGAGATTGGAAAGAAAATTTCCATTACTGTTTACTTTCTGGATTATCATCCACTTCTCTGGCCTGTCTATTGCATGGTCAGTGCTTCTCAGAGAGGCAAATTTATACTTACTTGCATAATCTTATTCCTTACTTATACTGTCCATTCGATACCAAAGTTTTATAGATTTGGCAAGGGTTAGGACAGTAAGTAAACAAATTCTAATTCTGTTTTTCCAGAAATTATCATTGAATGCTCATTTTTTCTTGATAAACTTTCAAATTGTGTTGTTCAGTAACATGTAACATCAATGAAATCTGCATTGCCCTTGCAGTTTAATGTTTAAGTGTGATCCTTCATGTTGTCTGTTTATGACTTTCCCCCGGTGCATTCCAGCAAAAATAACCCCAATGGGGGAACACAACTCTGTTTCACACAAGATAGGTATTAAATTATCCTGCTACCTTGCAGTTTATTATTGTTGAATGCTGTGCATACTTTATTTGCACTGCCTATGATTCATTGGGATTTAGTAAGACAAAAGAAAGAACATCTCACCCTCACATATTGCTAAATTAATTTGGAAACTAGTGAATTTATCATGAGAGGTATACAGTTTCTCCACTTGGAAATACCTACCTTACAAATCAACTTGCTATTCCTGTCATGCCACATGTCTCCTAGAGTCCCTGATACTGACGAGACCAATGTTGCCTTAGGAGTCACTATGTTACTCTACAAAGTTGTTTTGTGGGTTGTTCTTTTTTTTTTTTTTTGACACAGAAGTAACAAAAGAAGAAGAACCTAAAATCAGAAACATCTTAGAGAAAATGTCTCCTGAGAGCTAACTATTCAGGAATAACTAACCTCTTTGTTGGCCTTCACCTCAAACAAATGTTTTGATGACACTGGTTGCATATTTTCATCTCATGTTATTAACCCACACAAAGGCTGTTGTTTGGTGATATCTTTGGATTAACAAAGCTTCCCTTGAAATAATTTAAACATTGATGCCAACAAAAAGACATTATTGGCCATCCATACCATTCAGAGGGACTTAAAGCAGATTTTCTTGATGTTGGAGTACAAGTTGAATTATCTGAAATGAAACAATGGCAGTTTTATTAGAGGAAAATAAAAGAAGTAATTTGAGGTCTTTTAGTATTTTAAGAAGCAGGTCAGATCTGCTTGAAATCCCACAGTAGTGGGCAGGGGGAGTATTTAGGGCAGCCTTAGGGCATTGTTTTATGTGGCTCTGAGGACAAAGAATGTGTTTCAAATCAAAGACACACCTTGCTGTTGTAAAATTTTACCTTGGATTGATGATTCATCCATTTTTCTCATTCTTTTGTTTTATTACCCCAAACCAGGAACTCAGACTGAGTATTGTAGTCTTGGGCCTGGAAGTTGACCTGTGTACTTATTCTGTCAAATGTCTTAAAAGGAAAATGTATTACAAATTCTAGGTAACCAGCATACAAAAGAATGCTGGAGCCCACCCATTCTCTTAGGTTAAGGACTCCACCTCAATTCCTATATCATGACTCTTCCTGGGAAGATACTCTTTGCTGGTGTCCTTGAGGTGAATATTTAAGATTATTTTGTGCATTAAAAAAAAACTGTGTTGACACATGTCAAAGTCAAAACTGTCTATTTTGCCTACTGAAAATTTCCAAGAAGTATATGCAGAATGGCTGCATAGTGAAAGGATTAGCCAAAATCATACACACATAAGACATACATACAAACAACAGGATAACAATAACCAGAGGGAAAGAGGGGTGGAGGTAGGGCTGGGGGCAAAGGGGAGGAAACGGGAGTGGAAAGAGACTTGTATAGGGCATGAAGGGGCACGATGTGGTGTAGAGGGTGTTATTTTGAGTGGGACACTTGAAACTATGTCAACACAATAAAATTAAACACAATAAAATTTTTTTTTAAAGTTTGGTCCATTTATCTCAAAATGCCAGTCATCTTGCTCTCCTATTTTTGTGAATTGTAACCTGAGAGGTTCGGAGGTCACATCTGACTCAGTTCTGGGGACAAGCTAAGAAAGCCTGCCGAGAGCTTTGGGTTCTGTATATCATTTTTGATGTTTGAGGTAAAATAACAAAATAAATTGGTTCCCAAAAGAAAGATATCGAACACACACTAAAAAAAAACCCTCCTGTTGTCTGCCATTCCCATCAAACTCTAAACAATGCTGCAGTACAAGTGACTGATTTCTATTCCCCTCACATCATCTTGCTATTCTCCCTCTCCGCTCACATCATCCGCTGGGTTTCGGCAGACAATACCCTGCACAGTCACTGTGAATGGAGTGTTTCCTGTTGGGGAAGAAAATCAATTATCATTTTCTTTTTCTCTTTTTATTGGAGGCAGGATCACTCTGCTCCATTGAAGAAATGCTCCAGTGGACTATGCTGTTGCTTCCATTACATTAAGCTTTCTATAAGACTTAAACTATAATGCCTTTGCTTTCTTCATTTCGTTTTCATCTCATTCCATTGTTCCCCTTTGTCCTTTTATATACTGCCATGCACTATTTCATCAATATTTTAGGTGCTTTCTGTTGTTTTGTTTTAAGTTACAGTTTACACTCAATATTAGTTTCAAGAGTACAGCATAGTGGTTAGACAATCATATACTTTACACAGTGTTCCTCCCAATGAGTCCAATACACACTTGGCACAGTCCATAGTTATTATAATGTTATTGCCTATATTCTCCATGCTGTACTTTACATCCCCATGATTATTCTGTAATTATTAATCTGTACTTCTCAATTCCTTCACCTTTTCCAACCGATCCCTCAAAACCTCCCTCTTCTAAGTGCTTTATTTCTTTTTGTGTAGAAACACTAAGTCATGTGTTAACATTCTATCACAAAATTCTTTTCTTTAAAGCAATAAGTATAAGAGATTTTTCCCCATCCCACTCACACACATCCCACTCAAGTTTTGTCACGGTTTTTATGTGTGGGGATAGTAATGTTTTTAAAATGACCAAACTGCACTATCTCAACATAATTTTATATAGTTTTAAATGGTATTTTCTTCATTCATAACAATAATGGGGCCTTAATCAACTTGGTTTCTTAAGTTTCACCTCTCTGTCAGTCTGTGCTTATGGACTGACCAGAGAGAATGGCTTCTCTGCTACTTGCCTTTAATCTAGGGGCAGGTTTTAAAGAGGGAGATCTTGAATGACTGGGAATCTTAGAGCTGGTCTTGATTTTTTTTTCAGCAGAATGCTTTCTATTTTACAGTTAAAAGTTTTTATCCTTGCATAAACTGCTGCTCTCTAACCTGACTTTAAAAAGAAAAGAATGCTTAATGGATATAATTTTCATTTTAAGATGATGAAATTCCAGAACTAAATAGTAGTTATGGTGGCACAACATTGTGAATGTACTAAATGACATTGTACTGTAAGTCTTGAAATGGTGAATTTCATATTATGTCTGTTTTGCAATGATAAAAAAAGAAAGAGATATAGAAAAAAAAAGAATAGGACAAAAATTACAAAGAAGAACAAGTCCTCCTTGGTGACTGCTAATTGTCCTTTTCCTACTCATATGCCAAGCCCTAGCCTACCTCACCCTAAATGCACAATGATTCAGGCTATGCTTTATTCAGATCTGCATTGTTACCTCCCTTTAAGTCTGCCTTTCTGAGTCAGTGCTGCATGTCACTCAGAATGTGCCTACACACTCTCCCTCACCTTGCCTATAATCACATAAATTTCATTCTGTTTACAGTTTAGGGATATGCCCACCCTTTCAATGAAAATGTCTCTATTGAAATTGTTCTGTCTTTCCCAGGAAGATATAAGTATGGAACGCTGTAGTGGAAATCTGGAGAATTGAGATACAGCATGCTCTGGTTAAAGAAACAATGAGGTTTGAAATCAAATAGATCAGCACTCTATAAGTTACTATATGACACAGAAAAGTGAAATTATCATGAGCCTCATATTTTTGTCTATAAGCAAATGAGATAACACCTACAACATAAGGAGTTGTGATGTTTAAATATCCATATGTTTAAAGTGTTGCCAGGCCACACACAGGACAAATTCAATAAATATTAACTCCATCTCACTATTGTCTCCTCCATTTTCAGTGAGATATAGAATCTTTCCCAAGTCCTTTAACCACTTTATTTTTCATTTCCTCTAAGTAAACTAAAGGAGAACAACAGTGCATCATTTAACTGTAAGACAGAAGACAGGTTGGTCTTAAATTTAAAAAAAAGAGTTTTACTTTCTGTAAAATTCCTGTGGGTTTTCATTTTAGATCATGCAGGATACAATAGTATAAAGACCCACATCCTTATCATTTCATGAAGAGTGGGTTCATTACCTGATTTTATTTTGTTTTATAAAACTGAAACCTGGAATTTCCAAGATTCACAGAGAATTGTATACTATGATCTTGAATTATAAAAGTAAACTTACAGCCTGACCTGTGGTGGCACAGTGGATAAAGCGTCGACCTGGAAATGCTGAGGTCGCCGGTTTGAAACCCTGGGCTTGCCTGGTCAAGGCACATATGGGAGTTGATACTTCCAGCTCCTCCCCCCTTCTCTCGCTCTGTCTCTCCTCTCTCTCTCCGTCTCTCCCTCTCCTCTCTAAAATAAATAAATAAATAAATAAGTAAACTTACATATATACAATAGAATACTATTTAGCCCCAAGAAAAAATGAAATACTATCATTTGCAACAAAATAGATGGACCTTGAGAATCTTATGCTAAGCAAAATAAGTCAATCAGAAAAAGCTAAGAACTATATGATTTCTTTTTTTATTTTGTTTTTTATACATTTTTATTAATTTTAATGGGATAACATCAATAAATCAGGGTACATATGTTCAAAGAAAACATGTCCAGGTTATCTTGTCATTCAATTATGTTGCATACCCATCACCCAAAGTCAGATTGTCCTCCGTCACCTTCTAACTGGTTTTCTTTGTGCCCTCCCCTTCCCCTCTCCCTTCCTCTCCCCGCCCCCGTAACCACCACACTCTTGTCCATGTCTCTTAGTCTCGTTTTTATGTCCCACCAATGTATGGAATCATGAAGTTCTTAGTTTTTTCTGATTTACTTATTTCACTCCGTATAATGTTATCAAGATCCCACCATTTTGTTGTAAATGATCCGATGTCATCATTTCTTATGGCTGAGTAGTATTCCATAGTGTATATGTGCCATTTCACTCATATGTGAGATACAAAAATGTGAATCATAGACGTACAGAAAGGAGTCGTGGTTACCAGAAAGAAGGGAGTAGGAGGGTGAGAGGTAAAAGGGGCCAAATACACAGTGATGGAAAATGATGTGACTTTGGGTGATGGGCACACAAAGCAATACACAGATCATGCAATATAAAGATGTATACCTAAGACCTGTATAACCTTATTAACTAATATTACTCTATTAAATTTAATAAAAATAAATTCATCTTTAAAAAATAAATAAATAAAAGCAAGCCTGCTGTACGCATGCTTTCCTTATAGATGGAGCTTCTAAAATGTTTTGAATTTTTCTTTTTCAAGTAAGCATATGTAACTTCATCTAGAGTCATTAACCAAAACCAGCTTATTCAATATTTTGTCCCACTAAGACGAAAACAATGCATAATTTATCATTTTACTTTTGAAATACTTGAAATAAAAATCTATAGTTAATATATGTCATTAACACTGACTATTTCTTATGAAAATATTTTTGTACCAGTAACATAAAAATGAATTACTTAAAAAGGTATTCTTCTGGCTACTGAACCACGCATATGAAAAAACTGAATCATTGAAAAATGTATTGGGTGTCTATGATTTGCAAAGCATTGTGGTTTCCTGCCCTCATGGATTATGAGGTCTAATAAGGCATATAAATATTTTTCAAAGTGCCATGCAAATTAACATTAGTTATATTTTAAGACATGCTACAATAAAGGTACATATTGCTATGAAACTGTGTAACAGGGAGATTAACATAAAATCGTGAATATCACAAAAAGCTTATTATTAGGTTATCACTTCAAAAAGACACACAGAAGAACTTGAGTCATTTTTATATTTTAAGTTATATAATGATATTCCTGCTCATTCAGCCACCTGAACTTGAATTTCATAATCATCATTGATCTAGCCTTCTTCCTAGATTTCTCCTACCTCTAGTCAGTCACTACATCTTGTCCTTCTTCTGAACAATGTCTCACGTATCTTGGCTTTTCTTTACATTTCCACCACTGCTAACCACAACTATGGGCTATGCCTCATAGCTGGACTATTGCTACAGTGTTCAATTTTAGTGTTGCTGTGTATACCCTTACTACTCTCCAACCCTTTCTAATCATTGAGGCCACAGTGATCTTTCTTAAACTACCTCTGTGTCTACCTTTACAATCTGTCCCTAACTCAGTGGTTTTTAAAACACTGGGTTTCAGATCACCTTACTGAGCTTCTCAAGTAAAACACTATCTAGGGTTCCTGTTGCAGAGCTCGTGAATCAACAATTCTGGGGTGGGGGGCAGCAATTCACTATTAAAAAAGCTCCCCAGATTTTGATGTGTAGAGTGGTTGGGAAATCACTGTCTCTACACACCTTTCCATCTCCATCTCCTTCTGCTGCCTCACACATAGACGAGACTGTGGCAATTTCTTAAATACCATTTGCCTTTCTTGGTTCTTTGTATAACTGTACTGTTCTCTCTGTTTAGAATGCACTCTCCCGACATGTCTATCTTTGTTCTGAAAAGTTTCATGTCAAGGTCACTTTCCCCAATGTGCTTTGGGACTTCTCCCAAGCTGGAATTGATTTCCTATTCTCTTGAGAACACCTAAAACATTTATTCTGCAGCACTTATGTATTGTATTAGAATGTCTTGTCTCCCCTATGAGATCATAATTACATAAAGGCTTTTTCTTAGACAATTTGTACCCAACATAATGCTTAGCTTAGTTCTTTGTGAAAAGTAAGTGGTACAGGATGGATATATTTGCTGAGAAGATGAAACAAGTGTCACTATTCTGCAAAAAGAAAAGTTGCCTGCAGATGTACTGTTGTCAGAGAACCTCTTCCTTGACAACAAAAGTTATTGAAATAGACATTGGCAATCTATGTTTTCCATAAATATAGCTATAGATATTAGATATATAAGGATATGAGCTTATGGCTTAAACATACACTTTTTATTAATACAAAATCTACACTATATTTTGTCATTCACTCAGTTTTGCTTCACAGTCTGGCTTCTAATCCATTTCTATCTATTTTCAAAGAGTAAAAGAGATGATGTGCTTTCTCCAGAGACAGTGCCAATGATGCTACCATATCACCACTCAGAAAACGGCATTGATGTGGAAACCTTTTGGTACTTTTCCAAGTAGACCTTCCAAAGGTCACATCTAAAGTTTGATTGTTTTGTTTTTGCTTTTCTGTTTCTATGTTTGTTTTCATTAAATTTATTGGGGTGGCATTGGTCAATAAAATTATATAGGTCTCAGTTGTACAATTCTATAATACATCATCTGTACACTGTATTGTATATTCCCAACACCAAGTCAAGTCTACTTCCATCACCATCTATCCCCCTTCTAAACTCCTTCACATCCCTCATCCCTTTCCTTCTTGCAATCCTCACACTGTTGTCTGTGTCAATGAGGTGTTTTTCTTTGTTTATTCCTTTGACCTTTTTCACCCAGCCTCAACCTTCCTTGCGTCTGACAGCTTATAGTCTTGTTCTCATTTAGTGAATTAATTCAAATTATGGATTGTAATTTAAAACAAAAAGAATAAAATGGCCTTGCTATACAATTAATGGAACATTTATTAAAACTTCAACAATATTTTATTTATTTATTTATGATTTATACAAAGACATAGATCTCATTGACTGTATGAAATCAAGTACTTTTTTATAATACTCAAAGCCAATTAATTTTCAAGAATAAGGCTTTAGCATAGATGTCCTAGATTTAGTACCAGAAGGGATTTTATTCTTTGTAGAATGAATGTGAACTAGCATGTAAATTTGCTATGGTGCCAGTATTTCTAGAAGTTTTTCTAGCCAAGAAGAAATTGTTCTTTTGGATTGATAAGGATTTAAGTATAAGTGAAAAAATAGTCCCCAAAGTATTGAAGCTCTTTCTCTGTTTTTTTTTTTTCATGTTGTTTTAATTTCTTTCAGATTAGTAATGCTCTTTGTCAGAAAAGATATATCTCCTCAGGGATTGTGAAGTAAGTTTCACATCCCTTCTGAAACCTTCTTTCTGTTTTTTCTCCTTGGTGTCCTTGTCTTTCTGCTGTCATCCAAATGTGCTAGTTCCACTACTATAGTAATCTCCTCTTCTACCCACACTTGAACCACTTTTCTAAGTCAAAAGGTATGCCATTTGTTCAGGAGTCATTCTGATATGTTCTTCTCAAACTCTAATGTCCATATGACTCACTGATATCTTGTTAAAATGTACATTCTCCTTCAGCCTGGGTTGGAACCTACAATTCTTTATTTTATTTAATTTTTATTAGTTTTAATTTATTGTGTTATCATGGATTCAAGTGTCCCACTCAATATAACACATTCACCTTCCACTCCTATATCCCCCATCACACCCCCTTTCCCCCCTCTGTATTTTTAACAAGCTCCTCAGTAATGCCCACACCTGCTAGTTTCTAGACAGCACTTTGAATATCAAGGTTTCAGGGAACACAGAAATTTTTCAGTCAAGTCAATAATGGCTTCAGAAGTTATACCCCACTCAGAAAAATGCACATTTAAAAATAAATCTTCAATAATTCATTTGTAAATGTAATGTGAAAAATTTAACACTACAGGATTTAAATCGTATATTATGTAAAAATAATTAGGGAATAATTATCTTTGAATCCTTCAAATCATGTGACAAAATAGACAGATGCTTTGTTTATAAAAATAGCCAGGCCTACTAATTAGAGGTTTCAGGAGTCCAATATTAATATTCTCCAACTTTATAGGGTTGGAATCTAAGTTCTAGTGATATTAAGTAACTAGCTTCAGGTTAAGAGGATTGTAATTAAAACAAAGAAGATTTAAATACTTTTTTTCTGTCTAGAAAAAACTATGCTCTTCTCTTTCTACAATATAACTGGGCTTACCTGATAACTAGAGAAATATGACAATCAGACTAAAAAAAATCTTTCAGGAAATTTAAGATTTTTGAATGTAACTATTTGGTGGATGCAACTGGATTCTAGAGGAAGGGAAAATAACATTGGTTAATTCATTTTTTAATAACACACACACATACACTGAAAAGGAAAAAATCTGAGATGTTCTAAATTAAAATTACATTGGCTAGAGAATTAGAGAGACAGATGAGTTAGCTTGTGGACCAGCTCTGAGAAAAGAATGTTTACATTCTTGTATGTCTGTTGTATCATAGGATTAATGGCCATGTGGCTATTTCTGAGATCATCCAAAAGAGAGAGTAGCCGGGTGCCGTTGTACTGCAGCAATTCCACTTCTCATTGACACGTGAGTTTTAGGGACTCTGCTGTAAGCTCTACTGGCCTGTCCCAACACTGCCCAGCTTCACCTTTCCTCATTCCCTTTATCTATAGCTAGTGGACTTCCTTTCTGAATGGCTTATGTCTCTCTCCCCTCTGCTTGATGTGTAAAATATCCTTCACTTCAGACCCACTGTTTTTTCTACGTAACCATGCTGCTGGTTGTTTAGACTCCACAGCCCAAGATGGATTTCCTCTTCCTCTTTCTCCTCTTCTTCTCCTCCTTCTTCTTTCTTCCTCTTTCTCTTTTCCTTCTTCTTTTTCCTCTTCTTCTTCTTTTTCTTCTTCTTCTCCTCTTGCTTCTTCTCTTGAAAAAGACCAAGAAATAAATAAGAGGTGATGGGAAGGGAAAAGTGTAGCTCATTTCATGGCGTAGTTCTTATTTCTCTGTATACTGTAAAACACAGTCATTTCTTAAAGCTGAATAAGTAAAGCAAAATGTAAGAACTGACATCTTAAAACATATAAAACTCAGTAGCAATCACAAGTAAGACTATTGTTTTTTTATTAAAATGACAGAAATTTAGTTAAAATATTTTTTCTCCTTAGTCAATATACCTATATTTTAAAGCATTTTTTACATTCGGTCTATCCTTCAGTAGTTATGGGGTTAGCTTAACAAAGAAACTAGGAGACAATGATTCCTTAGCTTAGTTGGTTAGATCACCTTCTGGACCCGGTCAAGGCACATACAAGAAACAACCAATGAATGCATAATAAAGTGAAATCAATAAAGAAAAAATGTAAATAAATCACCAGAAAATGTGCAATTTCTGGTAGCATTTTTAAAGAAATCAAATTTATTATGTAAATCAGGTCAGAGCTTTTACCATAACTTCATTAGTTCCAACTTAACCTCTTCTCCCCAAAGTAAGCTGCAATGTGAATATATTGCACTATGCCGAACCTGTAGAACTTATGTGTCTAAACTACAATCTGATATTTTATTTACTCTAGACCAGATAAACAGCGGCTCTGATCCTCATCCTTGCACCTAACTAAAGATTGCTCTTGACAATTTCAATTCTATTTCAGTCATAATTCCCAATCTTTTGATGAACTGCTTATCCATAATGGGTGTCTTTTTCTTCTGCTTGTGACCTGCTCTAGTCATTCTGTTCCGTTTCTCATTGCATTTGATCATTTCTTTGATTACTTTAACTTGAAGTGTGCTTGGTGTTCCACTCTAATAAGTTTTGATCTCCAGGTGACTATGTGCGGGTGCACAAACTTAGAAATTTCCAGGTATAATTTTAATTCAATTAACCATATAAATTCAGAAAATGATGCAAATTAAATCATAGGTTATTTAAACGGTAAGGAGAATAAGAATTTTCTTTCTACCCTTCTAAATTCTTCTGGTTGTATTAATAATAAAATTAACATGAGAAAGATTAACAGGAGAGAATAACCAAATTTATTATGTTTGTACATAAAGGGATTCCCTAATAATATGAGACCAGAGGACATACTGGGCAGTTGAGTTTTATATGTTGGTCTCTAGACTAAAGACAGGGAGGTTGGCATGTGGGACTTCAAGAAAAAAAAGACAGTTAACAGGTAGATGAAAAAGAGAAATCATTTTGTAAACAATATCTTGCTGGGTTAACCAGAAACAATGGGACACAGAGGGACTTCTAACAAACAGACATTGCTAGATATCTCCTGGTCTGCCTCACTCAGATCATATGATGCTAATATAATAGCTGACTTCCTTTAAATAGATTTCTCTACCTGAATTCCTTCAGGCAGGTAAAAGGAGAGGTTCAAAGGTTCTTTCAGTCTTTTTTTCTTAATGACCAGCTTAAAATAATATCTGAAAAAGCATATTCTGGAGTGACAATGTCTGCTTCCCCTCAAGATGGGGAACCGAGCCATCCACTCTCACGAAAGCTCTCTAATACCCTTGATTAGGTGGTTTCCAGAAAGCCAAATTAAAAGTAGAGACTTTCATCCCGACTCTATGGTAACAAATCCCACTGCCATTGTGTCAGCGGATAGCACAAGGGGAACCTGAGCTTAATCCCCACCCATCATTAATGAGCTATTGTGTTCCCTCCCTGCTGGGGCTGTGCCAAAGGAGGCCTAGTGGGGAGTCAAGACTTTTTCCCTTATGTAAAAATAATGAAGTAACCCTCACAGTGGAGTTAGGGAGACCACATGCGGAGCAGGAAATTGGGTCCTACCAACTGAAGTGAGCACACCACCTTCTGCCTTCTGACACTCAGGTATCAGTGGAAGCTTAGTTGTAAACCTTTACTTCTACTTCGCCTGACAGTAATGAGACAGCAGCTTTTCTTTCTCTGCCAGAGCAGGGTCAGAGAAGAGAGAAAGGAAAACACTGAAAGTTTCAATAAGATCAGGACTCTCATAATATAATATGAAAATTTCCAGTGTTTTTAATAGAAAACCACTCATTGTTCTAAGAACTAGTATGCTCCCAAATGAGATAAGAAAAGACAATCAATAGATGCCAAGGTTGAGATGGTATGGATGTTAGGATTATATTGATTATAATGAAAGGAAAATATTGGCAACTGTATAAATGTATACTCAGAAAAAACAAAAAAAAAATCCTTCAGAAATAAAGGAGAAATCAAGACATCTCAGATAAAAGAAAAACTAAAAGAATTTGTTGCCAGCATAAACATACTCTAGAATGGTTAAAAGAAGTTTTCTAAACAAAAAGGAAATGATAGAAAAAGGTACCTTGGAACATCAGGAAGGAAGAACATGGCAAACAAAAAATATGGGTAAATGCAATAGACTTTTCTTCTCCTGAGGGTTCTAAATGATATTTGTTAGCTTTAAAAAAAAGTATAAAACTCTGATGTGGTATTACATGTATGTAGAAGAAATATTTGACAACTATATTATAAAAAGGGAGAGAGAAAAGAATCATAATTCAGAATGGTAAAATAAGGACATCAGTAGAAATCCCAATTGAAGAACATTCTATAGACTACCTAAGAGCTTAGAGGACATTAAGGGAACATGATGACTAAATGTATTGTGATTTACAAGATGAGATCTTGAATAGAAAAAGAACATTAGATTAATAAGAAAACTGAAAAAATCTGAATAAAGTTTAGACTTTAGTTCAAAATAATGTACCAATATTATTAGTTCACTAGTTGTGGTAAATTTTCCATACTAATGTAAGTTATTAATAATAGGGGCATGGATATATGGGAACTGGCTTTACTGAACACACTTTGCATGTATAGTTATTCTAAAATTAAAAACTTTCTTTAAAATATTGCCAAGCCATGAAATAAATTAATGCTATATGACTGACTTCATTCAGGCTACATTCCCTGAGCACAGAGCAGTAATATCATAGAATAATAGGAAAGAGATTAAAAATATCTAAAATGATTATAAAAACAATAAAAATAAATGAAAACTATGATGAAAGCACAGGATATTATTAAAAATAGATATGTAAAAATAAATAAATAAAATTTAACTTTTATCTTAACTGTTGGTTCAAAATAGAAATCATAAAGGAAATGGTCATATATTTGTAATTGATTAATTTGAATAATCACAAAAAAGCTACATGTAAGAATTTATTATATAGCTATAGTAATTAAAACAGTGTATATTGGCAATATGGAGCAATTAGGCTAATGAAACTAAATGAAGCAAAATGCATATGCAGACACTTGTACATATATAAAACTTTAGCATTGCCATCATGTTGTACATTTGAAACTAATATAAAATATAATTAAATGTCAAAAAAATAGCATATAGCAGATATGATATTAAAGTTAGTGAGGGGAGTACACTCTCAATAAATGGTGTTGGGTCAGTTGAATATACATATGAAGAAAAATAATGCTGGATACTTACATCATACAATAATAAAAATTAATTCCAGGTGGATTTAAAGACCTAAATGTGAATTTAAAAAACAACTTTTAGACAAAAAAATAAAAGAATATCTTTATGATTTAGGGGTGTCAATGGTTTCCTAATAGAAGAACAGAAAGCTAAAACTTATAAAGATCAAAGTATGAGTATGCAATAATTTAATTTTTTCCCATAAAATAAAAGAGCAAAGTTAAATTAAACATATAACTGGGCCTGGCCTGTGGTGTCACAGTGGATAAAGTGTTGACCTGGAACTCTGAGGTCATCGGTTTGATACTCAGGGCTTGCCCAGTCAAGGCACATGTGGGAGTTGATGCTGCCTGCTCCTCTTCCCTCCTCTCTCTCTCTCTCTCTCTCTCTTTCTCTCTTTCTCTCCTCTCTATAATGAATAAATAAAATCTTTAAAAAAAGATGTTTAAAAACAACAGATTTTTTTTAAAAAAGCAAAAAAACAAACAAACAAACAAAAAACACCCCATATGACTGGAAGAAGATATTTCTGACATGCATAAGTTGGGGGCTCATGAATCCATAAAGAACTTCCATGTAAATATACCTGTTAAAAGGTGGTCAAAGAATATGGACACATAATTCACAGAAGAATATGAAGCGTTGATGAACTTATGAAAAGATATTCAATTTCAATAGTAATCAGAGAACTACAAGCTTACTTTAATATCTTTCATACCCACAGATTGCCAAAACTTGAAATCTGATGGCATAAATTCAGGCAAGGATATAAAGTACTTTCAAATGCTGTGGCTTGGTGTGTAGTTGTTAAAACAATTTCAGAAAGAAATTTCTTTACATAATGGAATTCAGTTCAATAGTAAAAATAAGTAAACAAGGTTGATATGGGTACAACTGAAAACGGATGATAAAACAAGTTTCAAAAAATTATATATAATGGTAAAACATTTGTAAATGCTAAAAATTATGCAACACAGTAATATACTGTACATAGTTTATGAAAACATTTTGTTGTGTTAACATACAGTGGGACATGGAGGAAAAAAACTAACTTTAGGATGGTGGTTATGCCAGGAAGGGAAGGCGAAATTGGGATAGGTTTAAGGTCCAAGGTGAGCGTCAGCTATACCTGTAAGTTTTACTCTTTAAAAAGAAGATGTGTTGTAGAATTGGGCACCTGAATTCAGTATAATTATGTTAACCAGTGTCACCCCAGTAAATTCAATTAAAAAAAAAAGCCTCAAGCAAATATGACCAAATTCTAATATCAGTTAAAGTGGATGGTGGATTCTTAGGGTCCAGATTATAAAACAGAACATAAAATCTTTCCTAATCCTATCATCCCGAGTTTACCATTGTTAACCTTGTGATACATTTCCTCCGGTCTTTCTGTGCCACTACCTGATATCCTTACTGTCTGCCGAGCCTGTGTGTGTGCGTGCACGCAGGTGGCGCGCTTGAGTGCACGCTGCACATAGGAAATTATGATCATGAGGTATTTTTATTTATTTTAGCTTTTTCCTTTTCATTGAATTTATGGAGGTGACACTGGTTAACAAAATTACACAGGTTTCAGGTGCACAACTTTATAACACATCAGCTATACACTGTATTGTGTGTTCACCACCACAAGTCAAGTCTCTGTCCGCCACCATTTCGCCCATATCCTCCTCTGCCTCTCTCCCATTCTCTCAACCCACAGCCACCACATCATGTCCATTAGTTTTTTATCTTTCTTTTTCTTTTTGGTTTAATCCCTCCACCACTCCCGCACCCACCTGGACAGGCATCAAACTGCTCTCTATCTATGAGTATGTCTCTATTTTGCTTGTTAGTTCATTTTGTTCACTCTATAGATGAAATAATATGGTACTTGTGTTTCTCTAACTGGTACATTTCACATAACATAACAATATGTATTTCCTTCCCTTTTACAGCCAAGTACTATTCCATTATATAAATATACTATAGTTTTTTTATCTACTCATTTACTGATGGGCACTTGGGCTGCTTCCAAATCTTGACTATTATAAATAATGCTGCAATAAAAACAGGGATGCATATATTATTTTGAATTAGTGTTTCAGGTTTCTCCAGATAAATTTCCAGGAGTGGAAAAGCTGGGTCAAACGGCAGTTCCATTTTCAATTTTTTGAGGAATCTCCATACTGTTTTCCACAGAGGCTGCACCAGTCTGCATTCCCACCAGCAGTGCAGGAGGGTTCCCTTTTCTCCACATCCTCACCAGCACTTACTATGTATTGTTTTGTTAATGAGCGTCATTCTGACAGATGCGAGGTGATAGCTCATTGTGGTTTTAATTTGTATCTCTGATGATTAGTGATGTTGGGCATCTTTTCATATGTCTATTTTCATATGCCTTTGCATATGTCCTCTTTGGAGAAGTGTTTAGTTAGGTTCTTTGACCACTTCTTAATTGGATTGATTGTTTTTAGTTTTGAATTTTAAACATAGACAACAAAATATCATAGTAATAGTTTTTTTCTGATATATCTCCTCAGACAAGGGATGGAACAGGAAAAATAAACAAATGGTACTACATCAACTTAAAATGTTTTTGTGCAGCAAAAGAAACTATAAACAAAATGAAAAGATAACCCCTGAATGGGAGAACATATTTGACAATACATCTGATAAAGGGTAATATCAAAAATTTATGAAGAACTTATAAAATGCAGCACCAAAAACAACCCAAACAATTCAATGAGATTATGAAGTTTTAAAGATTTCTTCATGTAACATCATATGATAAACATTTGAGCATTTGATGTACTGTATAGCTATTGCAATACTTTATAATTCTTCACTATATAAGTAAACAAGAAGTGTTCCTTTCTGATGTGGATCTTTGGTTCCATCTCTGAATAGTTTCTTAGGGTAGATTTCTGGTATGGAATTACTAGAATATAAATTTTTAAGGCTTTTGATATATATTTTGCTATATTATTTTTTAAAAATTTTGAGCTAATTTGAATTCCTATTAGTAGAATGAATAGCCACACTCACCATCACAGAGGATCAGTATTTTAAAAATATTAGTCAATTATATAAAACTTATTTTAATTTTTGTTTCTTTGGTTGTTAATTTGGTTATGCATAACTATTATTATAATTATTATGTTTTTGCCAATTGTTTTTCTCTTTTTACATCCTTAGTAATTTTCTATTAGAATACTTATCTTCATACAGAGAATAGACTGATGGTTGCCAAAGGGGAAAGGATTTGAGGGACTGGGTGGAAAAGATGAAGGGAGTAAAAAGTACAGTTTAGTAGGTACAGAATAGTCATGGGGATATAAGTACAGTTTAGGGAATATAATCCATAATATTACAATAACTAAGTATGGTGCCAGGTGGGTCCCAGAAATGTCAAGGGGAACAATTTGTGCTTTTACATTTTTTTAAATATAAGTCATTTTTTATTTCTTAATTACAACTGGCATACAAACTAATATGTTTCAGGTGCACACTCTAGTGATAGACATATAATAACTGAGAGATCATCCCGATCAATCTAGTATCCATCTGACACGATACATGGTTGTTAGAATATTACTGACTATATTCTTTATGTTGTACTTTACACCCCCATGTCTATTCTAAATGAGTACTTCTTAATCCCTTCACCTTTTCCACCCCTCTCCCCAACCCCCCTGCCATCTGGCAACCATCAAAGTGTTCTCTGTATCTATGAGTCTGTTTTTGCTCTGCTCGTTTATTTATTTTGGATTTTTTTAGATTCAATTGTTGATAAATGTATATTCTTGCCATTTTATTGTTCATATTTTATATCTTTTCTTTTTTCTTCTTCTTAAAGGAGACCATTTAACACTTCATATAATACTGGTTTGGTGGTGATGAATTCCTCAATCTTTTCTTTGCCTGGGAAGCCTTTTATACATCCTTTGATTGTAAATGGTGGCTTTGCTGGGTAGAGTAATCTTGGTTGTAGGTCCTTGCTTTTCATCATTTTGTGTATTTTCTACCAATCCTTTCTGACCTGCAAAGTTCCTGTTAAGAAATCAGCTGACAGTTTTATGTGTTCCCTTGTAGATAACTAACAGCTTTTTACTTGTCACTTTTAAGATTCTCTCTTTGTCTTTAACACCTGGTCTTTTAGTTATGGCGTGTTATGGTGTGTACTTCTGTGAGTCCATCTTGTTTGGAAGTCTGTGTGTTTCCTGGACTTGTATGTCTATTTCTTTCACCAGGTTAGGGGAGTTTTCTGTCATCATTTTTTCAAATAGGTTTTCAATTTCTTGCTGTTTCTCTTCTCCTTCCAACACCCCCATGATGCGAATGTTGGTATGCTTGAATTTTTCCCAGAGGCTCATAACACTAACTTCATTTTTTTTAATTCTTTTTTTCTTTTTGTTGTTCTGGTTGGATTTTTTTTTTTTTTGTATTTTTTTCTTAAGCTGGAAACGGGGAGAGACAGTCAGACAGACTCCCGCATGAGCCCGACCGGGATCCACCTGGTACGCCCACCAGGGGGCGATGCTCAGCCCCTCTGGGCGGGGGCGGGGGGGGGAGGGGAGTCGCTCTGTTGCGACCAGAGCCCAGAGCCACTCCAGCGCCTGGGGCAGAGGCCAAAGAGCCATCCCCAGCGCCCGGGCCATCTTTGCTCCAATGGAGCCTCCGCTGTGGGAGGGGAAGAGAGAGACAGAGAGGAAGGAGAGGAGGAGAGGTGGAGAAGCAGATGGGCGCTTCTCCTGTGTGCCCTGGCCAGGAATCGAACCCGGGACCTCTGCACGCCAGGCCGACGCTCTACCACTGAGCCAACCGGCCAGGGCCTGGTTGGATTTTTTTTATTCCTCATACTGAAAATCACTTCTTGACTTCACATACTTTACTGTTGATGCCCTGTAAAGTACTTATCATTTCATTTAGCATATCCTTCACTTATGACTGGTTCCTTTTTATGGTTTTCATGTGCTTTTTCATTCTGTTGAAGTTCTTGCTAAATTCAACTAATCTTCCAGGGGGAACATTCTGTAAATAATATCACTGTCTAACCACTATGCTGTAACTTGAAAGTAATACAAAATAATATTGAATAAAAACTGTAATCAAAAAATTTTTTAAAGAATATTTATTTTTGTTCTACATTTTCCAGTCTCTTTCCATGTCTACATATTCCTGCTCTAACACCACATTATTTTTTAAAGTGTTTCTTTGATACATTTTTGTATAAGTAAGTATCTTCTCTTTATTTTTTGTTGTTCAAAACTTTCTTGGCTCTTTAGTGTTTTAAAACTTCCAGATGCATGTTAAAATCATTTTCTCAAGTTTCAAAAATCCTGTTGGGATTTTGATCTGAATTACAATAAACTTACATCTGAATTTCAGAAAACTTGGCATGTTTATATTGTTTAGTCTTTCTATCCAGGAACATGTTATTCTTCTACATTTACATAAATCTTCTATCTCTCCCAGTAAAGTTTTGTAACTTTCTTTGGCCAGTTTTTTATTGTTTGTTTCTGAATATTTTGAATATTATGTTGTCATTTTGATTTGTCTTGTTTTTATACTATATTTCTAACTAGTTATTATCAGTGTACATATAAGAAAACATTTTAGTCTGTTAATTTACCATATATCTAGGCACTTTACTAAAATTTCTCATTAGTTCTAAAATTTTTATGTAGAACCTTTTAGATTTTTTATACATATACTTATTATTGCATTCACTGGAGTTTTTATACCATAATTAAATAATTACATGATGAAATATACTTGTCTTGTCCCTGATTTTGGTTAAAATGTCTCTAGTGTGTCACTGTTACAGATTACATCACTTATTGTTTTTATCTGAATGTCATAATATAAAGTAACTATATTTTATGCCTAGATTTAAAAAAATATATGTTTCATTTTGTTAATCTAGAAATGGGTGTTGAAATTTAGCAAATGCTTCTTTTGGATATCTATTGAAATAGTCTTATAACTTAGTTTTCTTCTGATCTATGGATATAATATACTGAGAAATTTCTTAATGTTGCCATCCTGACATTCTGAAATTAGTTACATTTGGTGATATATTTTTTAATATTGTTCATATTTTATTTACTAAATGTTTTCTGTTAGATTTTCTTCACTTTAAGTATATCTTTTTCTTTTAATTTTCTGTGCTATGTTTGGCAAGATATATCAGGGTTATGCTAGCTTCAAAAAATGCATTAGAGTTCTCCTTCTTTCGCCATAATCTGCCTTTTGAAATTAATGATTAATTACATATTTCATAAAATTTGGGAGAAAAACATAAATAATCAGTCTGGCAATTTAAATGTAGCTTCCCAATGGACTCTAAGCTGCAAGGAATATTTTTGTCCATTTTGTTCACTATTATATTTCTACAGACTAAAACAGTATCTGGCAGAGAGTCGGTATTCATTAAAATTTGTGGTCTAAATGTAAAATAATGAATAGTCTCTCTACACATTTTGTAGCATTGCTTGAAAGCTTTCTTTTTTTCTGATTTGTCCCATGTTTTGCTCTATAAAGCTCTTTTAGGGTAGCACACACACCTTCTAAAATATCTGGTTTGCTTTACAGAACTCAGGTATAGATAGTACCAGAAAAACCATGCATTGTACTGAAATTTCCTGATGATATTAAGAACAATTATCACAATTCCCTAATACTTTCTATGATTACAAGTTATAAAAAAGGCTGAAAATTATATTTTAAGAAACTTTTCAAGTTGACATTTCAAAGTTTCAGTGATAGGATGCAATGAGTTGTTAAAGTTTTAACCTGAGATGGACATGCAGTCCATTCTTTAGTGAAAAAGCTAAAAGCAATTTTTCTTCCAAGTCCCTTAATAATTTCCAGAACATATTATGGATCTAAAGTTCAGTTAAAATAAGCTCTAAATTTCACTTAAAGTACTGACCAGGTGGTGACACAGTGGATAGAGTATCGGACTGGGGTGTGGAAGACTCAGGTTCGAGACCCCAAGGTCACCAGCTTGAGCGCGGGCTCATCTGATTTGAGCAAAAGCTCACCAGCTTGGACCCAAGGTTGCTGGCTCTAGCAAGGGGTTACTGGGTCTGCTTAAGGCCCATGGTCAAGGCACATATGAGACAACAATCAATGAACAACTAAGGTGTCGCAACACGCAACGAAAAACTGATGATTGATGCTTCTCATCTCTCTCCGTTCCTGTCTGTCTGTCCCTGTCTATCCCTCTCTCTGACTCTCTCTCTGTCTCTGTAAAATAAAATAAAATAAAATAAAAATAATTTAAAAAATTTCACTTAAAGTAAAACAATGTCACTGAAAATAAAATACCAGATTTAAGCATCATCACTCAGATTATATAATTTTTTATTTTGCTTATATTACAATATCAAGGATCATACAGGCATACAGGAGCAAAAAACTATCTCAAGTTAGTGTTGATCATAACATATATAGTCTTTACTTTTTCTTTTTTAAAATAAAAGAAATACATTCTAGTAATTATAATTCAAATTTGATTAATTTTAAAGAGCATGTTCTCAGCAGAATACTATGGTACTTTATATATATGTAGTGATTCTGGATTCTGGTGTCATAGATCAATAATTTGTGGTATATTTCACAAATATAACATGCCACTTATTTATTTGGCCCTGGATAATATGGTACAATTCCAAATGAGAGGAAGTTGTAATTGAAAATACAGAGCAACCAAAAAATGTATTAAATCTACAATGCCCTCTGTTGATGAAATGTGTGACTAAAGAGTACATGATCAGTTGGAAAAAAATCAAAATATGTTTTTTAACTAATTTTTATTTCAGTTTAAATTAGTTTTGCTAAAATAACATCCTAATTAAACTTTATAAAATGAATATTTTAAGCTCTTTTGTTTTATAAAAGTCAATATAAAATTATATAAGTTAGTAGGAAAAAAATATCAAAATACAAAGGTTTCCCTGGCCAAATAGCTCAGTTGGTTAGAGCATCATCTGGATACACAAAATTTGCTGGTTTAATACCTGGCCAGGGCACTTACTGGAACAGATCAATGTTTCTGTCTCTCTTTTCCTCCCCCTTCTCTAAAATCAATCAATAAAAAAATAATAAAAAATATAAAGGTAAATGTAGAAGTTTGAGCCCTGGTTGGGTAGCTCAGTTGGTTAGAGCATCATACCCGTATGCCAAGGTTGTGGGTTTGATAAGGGTACATATAAGAGTGAACTAATGAATGCATAAATAAATGGAACCACAAATGTCTCCTCTCTTGATATATATATATATATATATATATATATATATATATATATATATATATAATCTTCCTCTCTCTTTCTAAAATCAATAAATAAACAAATTTTGAGATAAAGAAGCTTCTGTTTCATATCCTTATATAGATATGATCTACTCTGGCCTTGTTCTGGAAGAACAACAGTTAAAAAAACAACAATTTTTAGACAATTTCTCTTTTTTTTAAGTGAGAAGAAGGAAGATAGTAACACAGATTGCCGCATGTGCCCTAACAGGGTTCCACCCGGGATCCCCCATCTGGAGACAGTGCTGAAATCAACTGAGCTATCCTCAGCACCCAGAGCCTACACTTGAACCAATCGAGCCACTGGCTGCGAGAGTGGAAGAAGGAGAGGAGGGGGAGAGAAGCCAATGGTTGCTTCTTTTGTGTGCCCTGACTTGAAATTGAACCTTGAAAGTCCATACACTGCTCCAATGCTTTATTGACTGAGACAACCAATTAAGGCAAAGTGTAATAGGTAGATGGTACTATTCTGAGAAAATATATGGCTGCCTCAACCCCATTTTCTTTAATTTTCAAGTATCAGCCAAGTCCTCACAAAATATGAACTTCACTTGTGGGTTTGGGGTACAAGAACAAGTTGGCATCTTGAGACAAAATCTAAATCCCCTCCTCTAGAAGCTGTTACACCGGTTGATAGACATCCTTTGATAGCTCCTTCCTAGTAGCATAACCATCGATTTTGATAGGGAATATTGTTATCCTTATTAAACACTATATTTCTTAGTCTCCATTGCAGGTAGATCTAGCATTTACATTCTGACCAGTAAAAGAATATGGTAGTATCATACAAAACTTTTGAGAAATATCTTTAAAATAGAGGCAATACATTCTCCTTTACCTTTTCTAGCAGCCTGGTAAGTGAGGGCAGTTAGGCAACCATCCTGAACCATGGAGTGGAAGATATATGTTGAGGATGACAACGCAACAGAGTGTAACAAACCTGAGTTCCCAGTACATATGTGAATCTTGCCTACCCACACTCTTCCTTTTTTTTCCTTTTTTTGTGTGTGACAGAAACAGAAACAGAGAGTCAGAGAGAGGAACAGAAAGAGACAGACAGGAAGGGAGAGATGAGAAGCATCAATTCTTCGTTGCAACAGCCTTGTTGTTTATTGCTTGCTTTCTCATATGTGCTTTGACCAGGGGACTACAACAGACCGACTGACCTCTAGCTCAAGCCAGAGACCATGGGCTCAAGCTGGTGAGCTTTGCTCAAACCAGATGAGCCCACGCTCAAGCTGGCAACCTCGGGGTCTCAAACCTGAATCTTCTGTGTCCCTATCTGACGCTCTATCCACTGTGCCACCACCTGGTCAGGCACTATTTATTTCTTAATCAACTTTGCCTTTGTTATTTTGGTCTTGGCTACAGGTTATTCTAAACTTAATTGAAACAGAAAAAAATATTATCGTAAAATTTTCCAAGACAGTATGGCTAAGGGCTGCTCTCAACCAGGATATGAGTAGCCAATATATCAACCAACCAAACTTCCTACACATTTCATGTACCTATAAAACTGAAAAGTACAAAAGGAGAAAATGATATCATCAAACATTTTTATGTTATAAATTACTTTATACCAACTATTTGTACATTTTCAAGCATTATTCAACTATTGTACCTTTAAAGCATTATTCAAATATACCTGAGTTGAATTTTTATTGTGTTAAAGGCATATCATATAAACATTAAGGTAAATTTCATTATTATAAAATGAAAAACATGACTTAGATTATCATATGGGAGACTTTTCCCATTAATATCAATTACCAGTTACCTTAATTCTGTGGCATGTTGTATAATTTGTCAAGAAATTTCCTTGTTGATTCAGGTTGAAGATGTTTTCTTTTATGTGCAAAGACTACTTTGAGGACAGTAAGATTTTCACTCTACATTCATATAATTTTCCTTCAAAATCAAATGGCTCCTGACCAGGTAGTGGGGCAGTGGATAGAGCATGGACTGGAATGCGGAGGACCCAGGTTTGAGACCCCAAGGTCGCCAGCTTGAGCGTGGGCTCATCTGGTTTGGGCAAGGCTCAGCAGCTTGAATCCAAGGTTGCTGGCTCGAGCAAGGGGTTACTCGGTCTGCTGTAGCCACCTGGGCAAGGCATATATGAGAAAGCAATCAATGAACAACTAAGGTGTGGCAACGAAAAACTAATGATTGATGCTTCTCATCTCTCTCCATTCCTGTCTGTCTGTCTCTATCTCTCCCTCTCTCTGACTCTCTCTGTCTCTGTAAAAAAAAAATTAAATGGCTAGGGGTCCACAGTTTTCAGACACCAGCAGCTACTACACTTTGAACTTAAGACGTATGACATTATCACAGCTGTGTCTAAACATGTTAGCATACCCAAGAGAAATTACAAAATTGTCACAGTACAACTACAAAGGGACAAATACTTAAACCACATAAACAATATATTAATATCCTTTGATAGTCCTTCCATTAGTTTCACAGCTTGATGAGTTTATCTGCCTATGTACCTGATGAAAAACATACTGAAAGATTTAACATATATGTAAAATGCTGCCAAGGTATCTCCATTTATTTAGCTTTTCAACACAGAAACAGAAAATTAATACCATATTACATCTAACTTGCGACTCTTCTCTATTTGGGGATAAACATGGATACTGTATGATGAGAAGACCCAGAATCGGGAGACTAATTTTCTAGTTAACTAATTCTGAGAACTTAAGCAAAGCAATTAAATTATACCAGCTTCCTCTACTATAAAATGAGAATACACCTGTCTACTTACCACACCGTATTGTTGGGAGAAATAAATGAAAGTATGTGAATGTAGATTCTTTGAAAAGAATAAAAATGATAAACAAATGTAAGGGTATTAACTTGCTATCTAGAGATGGCAAGTTGATTTAATAAATAGATCTTGTAACAAAACACCTTTATCTGACGCCCATCACCATAAAAAGTATTGTCAGTAATCCAACTACAATGTAAAAATCTCATATATTCAAACATTCATCAAGTTGTCCACAAATACTTCATAATGATAATCAAATAACTGAGAAATCTGGTGTTTTCAAATTCAATATTGTATAACGTATATTTCAAGTGATGGGAAAAATTCTGGAGTAATTATAAAATGTATGCCTAATGTTCTCAACATTCTATTTTTTTCTTGACTCTATTCTACTTCTTAACCTTGCATGCTCCATTAACCCCATCTAGTCATTTTATCCCCTTCTACTAGCAAAACTTCATCAGATGACTAATGTAATCCAGGTATTTACAAAATATATTTTAAAAAATTGATGCTATGTATGCCATAGTATAAACTAAGGTCTCAGGAGGGGAAAGTATTTTAAGTTTTATGTCTAAAGTGTGGAGTAAACAAAAGCTTTCACAACCTTAACTTCTAGGAATTTTATTTTAGCTGTAGGGAGGTTAATCTTTTCTTGTATAAAACTAAGGTAATAAGGAACCTGCCCAAGGGCTTCAAAAACACATTCTGCAAGCATATGAAAAGTCTGATTCTGATGGGAAATCAAGTTGAAAACATGTTTTACCCTTCATCCCCCAACAATAAGATAATCCTTTATAGTTTCTGTCTGGAGAGTGTAACTTTACACAATAGTGTCTATAACACTACAGACTTTAGGTTGTTAATGGCAATCCATTAAGAAACAATGTTGTTTGTATCCCATGTTTTTTTTCTACTACACAATTTTAATGCTCATTCTCTCTTTCTTTCAAACACACACATACACACACATCTCACCTCTTGACCATCCTTCTAAGCCACACCAACTTGACTTGTTCCCTCTTAAAGTCCTTCATCCATCCCCTTGCTCTAAGTGGTAGTTACCCATTACTGAAATTGTATATGTGTACCAAATCTCCATCAATGCCAACAATTGGCAAGTATCTATTGCATACCATCATAATTCATAAGATCAAACATGTTAAAAATGTAATAAACAAGAAAATGCATTATCCTGAATGTATGAACAAGAAAAAGCACTACCAGGTAAATGCAAATTTTTCTTTGCACCTACAGTTGTTCACAAAGATAACAGATTTGTCAGAGACATCCTTTCAGAGCACAAACCAGGATTTTTGAATAGGAGGAAGAGTGGATTTTTATTTTGTGTTAACACAATAAATAAGATTCTGAAAAGGGGAGGAAGTAATAAAGAAATATTAAAAAATGAACATTAAGTTAAACAAATCTGCAGCATAGATGTTTAAAATATCATTCTATAATTAAATTAGCATACTTTGCCAGTGACAAAGATGTACAAATTTTTAAATCTTTACAGCTAATATTTTGAAAGCATAGTGATAAGCAGCAATGATTATTAGAACTTCACTTTTTTCCAAATATAAGGAACTTTATGAAAGGGGATTTAAGTATATGTCAGAAGTACAGAGAGCTTACAGAATATTTCAATAAGAAAAAGTGCCTGTTTTCTGTGTACAGAATAAGATGGTCTTTGAACAGGAATAAATCTCAAATCCTGATTTTATTTTCTGTATAATATTCATACAATAATTTCCTGTAAAGAATTCATGTGCCACCTTTATTTCTAACCTTAACATAGCTTTATATATCTATGTTTAAACATATACATAATTGTACAGGTAATGTGATAATGTAAAACTTTCCATATTTTATGATCGTTTGAATCAAATATATTGAGGTTATCAATATACAAAAGTCTGCTGCTTTTCTATATGCCAAAGATGAAATGTCGGAAAATGAACTCCAAACAATCAATTCCTTTTATAATTACAACAACAACAACAAAAATAAAGTACCTAGGAATAAAGTTAACAAAGGATATAAAAGACCTATATACTGAAAACTGCAAAACATTATTGAAATAAATTAAGAGTGACACAATGAAATGGAAAAATATTCCATGTTCATGGATTAGAAGAATCAACATAGTTAAAATGGCCATATTACCCAAAGAAATATACAGATTTAATGCAATCCCCATCAAAATCCCAATATTATTTTTTTTAATAGAACAAAAAATTACCAGGTTTGTATGAAACTATTAAAAGCCCTGAATAGCCAAAGCAATCCTGAAAAGAAAAAAAAAAAAAGAATGAAGCTGGAGATTTCACACTGACTTCAAATTATACTGTATGGCCACAATAATCAAAACAGCATGGTACTGGCAGAAAAACAGACAGATAGATCAATGGAACAGAATTGAGAACCCAGAAATAAAACCACATATGTATATGTATGGACAAATCATCTTCAACAAAGGAGCCAAAAACACTCAAAGGAAAAAAGAAAGCCTCTTCAATAAATGGTGCTGGAAAAGTCGGAAAACCACATACAAAAGAATAAATCTTGACTACAGTATTTCCCCCTGCAAAAAATCTAATTCAAAAATGGATCGCCTGACCAGGCGGTGGCGCAGTGGATAGAGTGTCGGACTGGGATGCTGAAGGACCCAGGTTCGAGACCTCGAGGTCCCCAGCTTGAGCACGGGCTCATCTGATTTGAGCAAAAAGCTCACCAGCTTGGACCCAAGGTCGCTGGCTCCAGCAAGGGGTTACTTGGTCTGCTTTAGCCCCATGGTCAAGGCACGTATGAGAAAGCAATCAATGAACAACTAAGGTGTCGCAATGAGAAACTGATGATTGACTGCTTCTCATCTCTCCATTCCTGCCTGTCTGTCCCTGTCTATCCCTCTCTCTGACTCTCTCTCTGTCTCTGTAAAAAAAAAAAAAAAAAAAAAAAAAAAAAAAAAAAAAAAAAAAAAAAAAAAGTTTAAAAATGGATCAAAGACTTAAATATAAGATCTGAAACTATAAATTACATAGAAGAAAACATAGGTACTAAGCTTATGGACCTAGACTGTAGAGAACAGTTTATTAATTTGACCCCAAAGGAGAGGAAAGTAAAAGCAAAAATAAGTGAATGGGACTGTATCAAAATAAAAGTCTTCTGCACAGCAAAATAAACTGACAACAAAACAAATAAGCAGCTAACTAAATGGGAGATGATATTTTCAAACAACAGCTCCAATAAGGGGTTAATATCCAACAAACAAGCAAATAATCCAATTTAAAAAGACAGAGAGAGAGAGAGAGAGAGAGAGAGAGAGAGAGAGAGAGCCCTAGCCGGTTGGCTCAGTTAGAGAGTCGGCCTGGCATGTGGAAGTCCCAGGTTTCCAGGGCACACAGGAGAAGCGCCCATCTGCTTCTCTACCCCTCACCCTCTCGTTCATATCTGTTTCTCTCTTCCCCTCCTGCAGCCAAGGCTGCAATGGAGCAAAGTTGGCCCAGGGGTTGAGGATGGCTCCATGGTTTCCACCTCAGGCACTAGAATGGTTCTGGTTGCAGAGGACCAACACCCCAGATGGGCAAAGCATCGCTCCCTAGTAGGCATGCCAGGTGGATCTCGGTCGGGTACATGAGGGAGTCTCTCTGCCTCCCTGCTTCTCACTTTAGAAAAATAAAAAATAAAAAATAGAAAGAGAGAGAGGACCTTAACAAACACTTCTCTCAAGACGACATAAAAATGGTCAACAAGTAATTGAAAAAATGCTCATTTTCACTAGCTATTCGAGAAATGCAGATCAAAACTACCATGAGGTACCACCTCATTCCTGTTAGATTTGCTATTATCAACAAGAAAGGTAATAACATGTGTTTGAGAAGCTGTGAAGAAAAGGGAACCCTAATTTACCGCTACTGGGAATGCAAATTAGTACAACCATTATGGAAGAAAGTATGGTGGTTCCTCAAAATATCAAGAATAAAGCTACTATAAGACCCAGCAATCCTTCTAATGGGTATCTACCCCCAAAACTCAAAAACATTAGTATATAAAGGCACATGCAACCCCATGTTCATCACATGATTATTCACAGTGGCCAAGACTTGGAAACAACCAAATTGTTCCTCGATAAAGGATTGGATAAAGAAGATGTGGTGCATATATACAATAGAATACTTCTCAGCCATAAGAAATGATGACATAATGCACTCAACGACAACATGAATGAACCTTGAGAACATTATGCTGAGTGAAATAAGTAAATCAAAAAAAGCTAAGAACAGTATGATTCCACACATAGGTGGGATATAAAACTGAGACTTATGGGCATAGGTAAAAGTGAAGTAGTTACCAGGGGGATGGAAACATGGGGAAGGGGAAAGGGGATGTGAGGGAGTGGGGAGGGGAGAGGAAGGGGAGGAAGGGTATAAAGAGGGACAAATATAAGGTGATGGAAAATGATTTGACTTTGGGTGATGGGTATACAAGGTAATCAACAGTTCAAATGCTACAGAAATGTTCACTTGAAATCTATGTACTCTTATTGATCAATGTCACCCTGTTAAATTTAATTTTCTTAATAAAATTTAAAAATTAAAAAAATATTGGGGTGACACTGGTTAACAAAACTGTATAGGTTTAAGGAGCACAATTCTACAACACATCTTCTGTATGCCATATTGTGTGTTCACGGCCCCAAGTCAAGTCTTTGTACATCACCATTTAACGTCCCATACCTTCATCCACCTCCCCTCCCATAGATAATGCATATTTTTATGTTTTTGTTTATTACAGGAATTATTATACTTAGGTTAAGAAAATAAATTCAATAAGACATATATATTGTTTTATTTATGTCCATATGTTAATTTCCTATAACTATTGTACCTATTCTAAACTCAGCCATAATATCAGACATGATATTATCTTTACCAAAAGACATTTATCTTTATGGAAGAACCAATTAATTTAAATTTATTTACTCACAGAGAAAACCGAACCCAACAAATCAAGAACTGTCTAGTTCTTTATGTTCACTTGCACACATTTTAAATTATGTAATTTTTAAAAAGTTTTTAAATTTTAATTCTTTATTTTTTCACTATATGTTTTCTACACGGTTTGTCTCCTCAGATATTGTCATAGGCTTGTAAGTAGCTGTGAGAATATGCTAATGAATACCCAAGGCCCTGCTTTCTCTCTAACATTGTGGAAAGGGACTGTCCACCATGGCGCAGAGCTCTATGCTCTTCTACACCAGCAGGACAGAGCCCCAGGGAGACAGACATCCCAGGGATTCCCACATTGGATACGAATGCAATGTTAAAGTATCAGTAAACACATATATTAATACTTTCCAAAGATTTTTTCATCTTGTAAATTTACAACTGTTATATAAATAAGAAACAAGAGTAAATGAAAACTGTGTATACTGACCAGTGCTTATACATATTTTGTGCTTAGAAATTGTCCAGATAGCCAAAGAATATTTACTAATTAACTCAATTTAATATAAATTTAAGGACATAAAGTTAACTAAGCATTAGAATTTATAATTTAAGCCAATACAATTAGTCTTTATAATTTGTAGTATTACAAACATTCATAAGACTAAGGAGGGATAAGGATTAATGGTGATGGAAGGAGACTTGACTTGAGCTAGTGAACACACAATATACAGATGTTGTATCATAGAATTATACTCCTAAAACCTATATAATTTTATTAACCAATGTCACTCCAATAAATTCAACAAATATTTTAAAATATATACCCATTATTGCAAATTCATTTAGTTAAATATTTAAAAATACTTGTGGAAACAATAATGATAATTTATTTGGTCTAAAAAACAAGCTAGAAAATTTAAATACTTTAAACCTTTATAAATTGAATTCAACTCTTATGCTAACTAATATATTGAATCTTTATTATTTTTAAATGGTGACAAAATCATGAAGAGAACAAAAATTGTTATTACACTAAAGTTAATTCACTCTGATTTTTTTCAGGGTCACCCAATCAAGAAAAATGAAAATTTTGTGGCATTCTTTTCTCTCCCTTGCCTTACCCTCTCCCTAGTGGGGGCACAACTGACAAGTAGCTGTCCAATTTCTGATTCCATCCATTGTGCAGGAAAAGCAGAGTGAGAGTTGTTTAGAAATTTTTGGTTTACTCATGGGCTGCTTGGATTGACTGATTTCTGTCTTGCCAGACTTAAACCTCAGTTGAAGAGCTGAAGAAAACTTTGAATTTCAATGTTGAAGTCATGGCATAAAAAAACTGTAGGAATATTGTAGACCTGTAGATGCCTGGTAGCAAGAGATTATAGGTAGAGGGACACAATAGAAATTCTAATGCCTCAAGAAAAATCTATGGTAAACTTTTGTTAAAATAAGACATGTAAAAGCAGTAAGAAAGATAAAAATAAATAAATAAATATAGCACAGCCACAGACAGAGAGAGGACAGAAAAGACCTAAGAAGACATCAAACCTTCACCCTCGACTGATCTCAAGGCTCAGAAGAACTTTCATGATAGTCTTCAAAGATTGGGAGAGGTAGTCATTTTCAAATGCACAATTTTCAACACAGTATTAAAAAGTATATATAAAAAAACACAAAATTTCATGCCCAATTCAAAGGAACAAAATAAATCTCTTGTGATCATCCCTGAAGGAATATATGCATTGAATTTGTCAGGCAAATATTTTTTTAATTGTCTTAAATATGCTCAAGGAAATTAAAGGATACATGGACAAAGAACTAAAGGAATTCATAAAAATGATATATGAACAAAATGAGAATATAAACAAGGAGAAATAATAAAAAATAAAGAAATTCTAAAGCTGAAAAATAGAACTGAATTGAAAGATTTACTAGAAGAATTCAAAAATAGACTCAAAGTGGGAGGAAAAAAAAGCATCAGTGAAGTTGAAGACATTGAGGATTATAAATTCTGAAGAATAAAAAATAGAAAAGACTAAAGAAAAGTGAACAGAGCCTGGAGAACTTGTGGAACACCATAAAGCAGATCAGTTTATGCATTATGAAAATCCAAGAGGAAGAGAGAAAATTTATTTGAAAATATAATGACTTTTCAAATTGAAGGTAACACAAAATTTAAATATACAAATTTAAGAAGCTTTTAATAATAAACTTTAAGAGGCTTAAAACCAAGACACATTATAATCTGACTGTTGAAAGCCAATGACAAAGGCCCTGGCTGGTTGGCTCAGTGGTAGAGCGTCGGCCTGGAGTGCAGAAGTCCCGGGTTCGATTCCCGGCCAGGGCACACAGGAGAAGCGCCCATCTGCTACTGCACCCCTCCCCCTCTCCTTCCTCTCTGTCTCTCTCTTCTTCTCCCGCAGCCAAGGCTCCATTGGAGCAAAAGATGGCCCGGGCGCTGGGGATGGCTCCTTGGCCTCTGCCCCAGGCGCTAGAGTGGCTCTGGTTGCAACAGAGCGACGCCCCGGAGGGACAGAGCATCGCCCCCTGGTGGGCGTGCCTGATGAATCCCGGTCGGGCACATGCGGGAGTCTGTCTGACTGTCTCTCCTCATTTCCAGCTTCAGAAAAATAAAAATAAAAATAAAAAAAGGAAGGAAAGCCAATGACAAAAAGGAAATAATGAAAACAGCAAGAGAAAAGTGACTCATCATGTACAAAGAATATCCAATAAAAAATATAAGTGAATTTCCCAGCAGAAATCTTAAAGTTAGAAAGCAGGGAGAAGGTATATGTATTTAAAATGCTGAAAGAAATAAATTGTCAACTGAAAATTCCACATCCAGTAAATTTATAAGTCTTTAATAAGAAATATACAGATAAACATATATATGAATAATTTCATTACCAATAGATCTACGAGAAAACAAATGCTAAAGGAAATCCTTAAGTTGAAATAAGAGTACACTAAAGAGTAGCCCAAGGCCATATGAAGACATGAAGATCTCTGGTAAAAAAATAAATACATGGGCATGTGTTAAAGAAAAAAAGGTAGCACAGTAATTTTGATTTTAACCCCACATTCTATTTTATACAAGATTTTTCAGACAAACCCAATAGAGAAGTAAAGCCACAGGGAAACATTGCTCCCCAATTTAGAGAGGCCTAAAGGAGAACACAAAGAATCACCACTAACCAGAGCAAGAACTAACAACTGATGGAAGAATGTGAAGGTATGAAGAAATGAACCGTAATTGATAAGTTGCTAGAGATTCAGTTTGGACACATCTGAGGCATAAGAACTTCAGGGAGAACCAGGTAGCATCCCCAGCTTTTGAGGGTTTAAATATCTAGAGTTCCACCAGGTTGTCACAGTGAATATTGGAGAAAAATCTTTTCATGCATCTGGCAAGTGAATGAAAAAGGAACTATCATGAAATATGCCAGAGAGTTCTATTATTCTTATCAAGGTTTGTCCACAATGGAAAGTATTTTACCAGAGCCTAATGTGCTGAGGTTTTATTAGAGGCTAAATAACAAGGTGGAGGAAGCTGGAAATACAAAATTCCAGCAGGCTCTAGCTTTCCATGGACGAAAGGAAATACTCACCTTCAGTCTCATTTAGCCTTTCACATAAGAGAAAGGAAATGCTGACCTCCAAATCATTCTAGCCATCCTGTTCCACCTAAGGTGAGGGAGAGGGTAGGGAGACTAAAAACATGGGTAAAGTTCACAATCTATAGGCACAGGTTTGCTAAAATAGTAAGAGCTAAACATAGAATTATAGATGTTTTCTTCCCTCTCCCCATACACATATTTCATAATAGTGCTAAAAGGCTATTTTCAGCAGTATCTTTTTACCCAGTTCATCATGTCTGGCTATCAAGAAAAGCTTATTAGACAAGCTAACAAGAGAAAATACAATTTGAAGAGACAAAGCAGGATTAAAACCAGACTGAGTTATAATAAGGATGTTGGAATTATCAGACTGGGAAGTTAAGACAACTATAATTAACATGTTAAAGGCTTTAATATAAAAATAGGCAGTATGTAAGAACAGATGAGTAATATAAGCAGTGAAATGGAAAGTCTAAGAACAAAAGATGAGAGATCAAAAACACTATAATAGAATTAAAAAATGCCTTTGATGGGTTTGTAAGTAGACTGAGCTTGAAGATCTGTCAATAAAAACCTCCAAAACTGAAATGTGGGCTTCCAGTCAACATAGAGGAGTAGGTAAACACAGTGATCACATCCACCCACAATCACATCAAAATTACAACTAAACTATAGAACAACCATAATTCATAACTGCCTGAAATCCAGCTGAACAAAAGCCCTATAAATAAGGATATAAAGAAGAATCTACATTGAGACTGGTAGGAGGGGCAGAGACACTGAATGGGCTGGTCACACATCCGTGTGTGTTGGTTAAAAATTGGGAGGGATATATCAGCTGCAGAGGTCCTGCCCGAGGAGTGAGGCATTGCAACCCCACACCAGGGCTCCTGGTCCAGCGTTCCAATGTCAGGAAGAGAAGTCCCAAAAATTTCTGGCTGTAAAAACCAATGGGGACTGTGTCTGAGTGGGATAAAATGGGCTGCTGGAGTCCCAGGTGGTCCTCATAAAGGCTTCCTGAACAGACTTATGGGGCTTACTTCCTCTGAGCTCTAGCACCAGGACAGCAGTTCAAAAGGTGCCAGGGATATACAAGAGGATCTGAGTCATTTGACTTCAAGATGAGAAAACTGGAAGGACTTTCTCTGGGACAGAAACGTTGGCAGAGGCCATTTGTTGATTACAGTTCCCTTGCTGAACCCTCCCCCCACAAAACTGTCAGGCAAACATCAAATCTGAAGCTCCATTAACCTGGCTAATATTGTATTGTTCATTCTGCCCTGGTGATTCACTGAGACCTTGTCCTACCCAACTTGTGGGGCCAACCAAGCTGTTCCCAGTAGTTTTTCCATACAAACGGCCTGTCTTGGCTTATGCTGAAATCTTTCTAAAATCTCTCAAATAAGCAGCGTCTGGCCTAGGTGTGCCCCATACCTCTTGCTAAGTAGTCCCAGGCCTGGCACTAGTGGCAGCCAATTTTGGTTCACAGCTTAGCCTTTTCTGGGCACCTCTAAGCCCAGCACAAGTAACAGTCATCTGCAGATCACATTGTAGCTCATGGCAGGTGGTTCAGTTCTGGGCACAAGCATCCACTGACCTTGGTCTGCATCTCCCAATAGGCCCCAAAGCTGGTGCACCCAGTGGACAGCTTCAGACCACACTGAAGAATCATCCTACCACCTCCACAAATGACACACTCAAGGGACAGAATTGTCAAGCATGAGAGCCCTGTTGAAATGACTCCTGTTCATGGGCACAGCAGTTCTTCCATTGTAGTTGCAGCCTGTCCTCTCAGTTGATTAGATGGGGGGAGGGTAAGTTCCTTCCATTGGCAACTTGTTGGCTTCCTCCAACATTGGCTTCCTCCACCTTGTTATTTAGCCTCTAATAAAACCTCAGCATATTAGTTGAGGTTGCCAATGTTGTTGCCACTTGATGTGGCAACAACAATCAAGGCTCACCTATAATAAGAGGATGCACACAGATCACATGGAGGGGGTAGATGGACCTGGAAGGTCCATCTTAAGTGACCAAAGACACTGTACCAATGGGCCACCCAGTATATCTACTAAATAAGGTCACTCTACCAAAATCAGGAAACTTAGCAGCTCTACCTAATACACAGAAACAAATACAGGGAGACTGCCAAAATAAGGAGCCAATGAAACATTTCACAAATGAAAGAACAGAACAAAACTCCAGAAAAAAAAAAACTAAACAAAATGGAGGAAAGCAATCTACTAGAAGTAGACTTTGAAATACTGGTTATAAGGATGCTCAATGAACTTAGGAGAAGAGTAGAGAAACTTTGAACTCCAACAAAGAGATTGGAAATGTAAAAAAGAACAAGTCAGAAATGAAAAATATATTAACTGAAATGAATATGTTATGGATATCACCACTGGTGTAGATAAAGCAAAACATTGAATCAGAGATTTGGAATATAAGGAAGCAGAAAACACCCAATCAAACCAGAATGAATTGGCATGAAATACTAAAACTGATGAAAAGCAAGGACCTACAACCAAGATTACTCGACCCAGAAGTTAACATTTAGAATCAAAGGACAAATAAAAAACTTCCCATACAAGAAAACACTAAAAGACTTCATCTGCACCAAACCAAGGAGGAAGGGGAAGAAGAAGAAGAAGAAGAAGAAGAAGAAGAAGAAGAAGAAGAAGAAGAAGAAGAAGAAGAAGAAGAAGAAGAAGAAGAAGAAGGAGGAGGAGGAGGAGGAGGAGGAGGAGGAGGAGGAGGAGGAGGAGGAGGAGGAGGAGAAGAAGAAGAAGAAGAAGAAGAAGAAGAAGAAGAAGAAGAAGAAGAAGAAGAAGAAGAAGAAGAAGAAGAAATTAAAAACATGAATAATAAAGTGGGAATAAATACATATCTTTCAAGTGAAATAAGCCAGCCAGAGAAAGACAAGTACTATATGATTTAATTTATATGTGAAATCTAATGAACAAAATAAATTAACAAAGAAAAGTGAAACAGATTCATAGATAGAGAACAGACTGATAGCTGCCAGAGAGGATGGGGGTTGGGGAGTTAAGCAAAAAATAAACAAAATAACAAAAATCCTCATAGACACAGACAACAGTATGGTGATTACTGAAAGTAAGTTATGGTCGGGAGAGGTAGAAGAAGGTATAAGAGGGATAAATGGTGAGGGAAGGAGACTTGACTTCAGGTGGTGAACACACAATACAATATACAGATGATGTATTACAGAATTGTACAGCTGAAACATATAATTTTATTAATCAATATCACCCCAGTAAATACAATAAAAAAGAAAAAATGCATATCTATGAACAATTATTTTAAATGCAATTGAATTAAATGCTCCAATCAAGAGACATATGGTGGCTGAATGAATAAAATAAGACCCATACTTATGCTGTCTATAAGAGATTAACTTCAGATCAAAAGACATGCAGAGAGTGAAAGTAAAGGAATGGAAAAATATATTTTATGACAATGGAAACAAATGAAAAAAGCTGAGATAGTACAAAATAGACTTCAAAACAAAGGCTATAACTAGACAAAGAAGAACCCAGCAATTCCACTTCTGGGTATTTATCCAAAGAAACACCAAACACTAACCCTAAAAGAAATACATATCTATGAATTCTTTTTTGTTTTGGGGGTTTTTTTTGTTTTTTTTTATTGTAACTTATTGTGTTAATATGGATTCAATTGTTTCACTCAATATAACTTCCTCACCTCCACCTCCTTTGTCCCCCATTACTCCCCTTTGCCCCCCTCCCCCTTACTCTCTCCCCTTTTCCCTTTGGGATTTGCTGTCCTGTTATCTGTATCTCTGTGTTATGTATATATAACTTCACTAATCCCTTCTCTGATCCCATCCCCTCCTCCCCCTTCCCTCTGACAGCTGTCACTCTGCTCCCTGTGACCCCACCTCTGCCTCTATTCTGTTTCTCAGTTCACTTTGTTCATAAAATTCCACAGATAAGTGAAATCATATGATATTTGTTTTTCTCTGCCTGGTTTATTTCACTTAGCATAATAATCTCCAGGTCCATCCATGCCATTGCAAAAGGTAAGATTTCCTTTGTTTTCACAGCTGCATAGTATTCCATTGTGTATATGTACCACTGCTTTTAATACACTCATCCACTAATGGACACTTGAGCTGTTTCCAGATCTTGGCTATTGTAAATAATGCTGCAATAAACCAAACCATTGATTCAAAAGAAGATATGCATTCCCATGTTTACTGCAGCATTGTTTACATCTGTGAATTTATTGCAGCATTATTTTTTAAGAGGAAGGAGGAAAGTTAGAGAGACAGACTCCCTGACAACCCTGTCCCCTGTCTGGGGCTCATGCTTGAATCAACCGAGCTCTCTTCAGCACCCAGGGCAATGCTCAAACCAATCAAGCCACTGGTGCAGCATTATTTATAATAGCCAAGGTATGAAAGCAACCCAATTGTTCATCAATAGATGAGTAGATTAATGGATGAAAAAGTGGTACATATTTACAATGAAATATAATTCAGCCATAAAATATAATGAAATCTTGCCATATGCAACAACTTGGTGGGCAGGACTTAGGGTATTGTACTGAGTAAAATAAGTCAGACAGAAAGACAAATGCCAGATGATACCACTTATATGTAAAATCTTAAAAAAATAAATAAATAAACAGGTGGAATGGAAACAGACTCATACATAGAGAACATTTTGATGGTTGCTGGATGGGAGGGGGTTGAGGAGTGAGTAAAAGATGTGAAGGAATAAGAAGCACAAATTGGTAGCTATAAAGTAGTTATGGGCTGTAAAGTACAATATAGGGAATATAGTGAATAATATTGTAATAACTATGTATATGGTATCAGATATATAATAGATTTATTGGTGTGATCACTTTGTAAGTTATATTTTTATAATAATAAAATTGCACATCTGAGACTAATATTATATTATACATCAACTGTAACTAAAAAATTATTTAAAATGAGAGAAACTAAAATGTTAAGAGGAAATAACTGAAAGACCAGAATAGAATAACAATAACTGTTGGACAACTACAAAGGGTATGATATATGCATAATGGGAATACCAGGAGAAGAGAGGAGAAGGAGAGCACAGGAGGAGGAAGAGGGAGAGGCAAGAAGAGTAGGAGGAGAAGAAATATTTGAAGCAATAATAACTGAGAATTTTCCCCAAATTAATATCAGACAGGAAACAAAGATTCAGGAAGCTCAGAGAACAACAAGCGCAATACATGCCTATTTCATCCCTTTTACATTCATTTCTGTGGGGACTTGGTTTAGTGCATATTCCAGGTGAGCAGAGACATTTTTTTTTGCTCGTAATCATGCTCCTAGAACACATCATAGGCCCCACTTTCTGCTTGGGTTTATAACAAATGCTTGTTGAATAAATAAATTTTTAAACATTGGACTTATAATTGGGAAGTAACTTTGATATGAAAAGTTTATACATATAATTCCTTTCCATCCTATCTATACGAAAATAATAGTTATTCCCCAGGCAGACTTAATGAACTACAGTTTGACACTCACCTTGAGATTATCCTACTTTTTGTTTTTGTTTTTTGTTTTTACTTCAGTGTCATCTTGTACATCTGAATTCCTTGAACATTTCTAACTTTTCTAGTACAATATTTTCTGCATCTGTTAGTTTTCATTAATACTATTCCAAATATAGTGTTCAATTCCTTGGATGGAAAATATGAAATATTTTATGTTCACAAGTCAGCCAGTGGAGGTAGAGATTGTAGGGCTGAGGATGAGGGTGAAGGAACGTGGGACTTTACCTCTGGACACAAACTCTGGATTTTAGGTCTTGCTTTTGCTACTAGTTTCAAATGAGTTTACTTGACACCTGAATCTGTTTCTGTATTTCCAAAAGTAGACACAATATTAAAAACACCTGTAGTTCAAAATCGTATGAGAATTATATAGGGAAGTGTCCCTTGAATTATTTTCTAAACTATGAAGTGACACAAACATAAATAATTATCTTAATGTAATAGGGTTGTTGTGAATCCTGAAACAGGAATGGAAGCATGGAAGAGGTTTCTGGCAAAGTCTTATAATTAGTGGGTAGCTATTCTTTAAGGGGCATTTGTATTGTGTTTTTGAAATAAGTAATGAAGTAGTTGCAGATGAAATAAACATATATTTTAAAAGAAGAGAGAAAGAAAGAAAGAAAGAAAGAAAGAAAGAGAAAGAAAGAAAGAAAGAAGAAAGAAAGAAAGAAAGAAAGAAAGAAAGAAAGAAAGAAAGAAAGAAAGAAAGAAAGAAAGAGAAAAGAAAGAAAGAAAGGAGGAATGGAAGAAGGGAGGAAGGAAGGAAGGAAGGAAGGAAGGAAGGAAGGAAGGAAGGAAGGAAGGAAGGAAGGAAGGAAGGAAGGAAGGAAGGAAGGAAGGAAGGAAGAAAGGAAAGGAAAAAGAAAGAAGAAAGAAAGAAAGAAAGTGAAAGGTGAAGGAATGTAAAGGGAAGGGAAAGAAAGGAAGAGCACTATAAAATCTTGGATTTGACCAGCTAATCTGGAATCAATCCTTCTATCATGTTTCAGCTTCCTGGAAATCCCACAACCATCCACCAGGCTCTTAACCTTCATCTCTAACCACTTACCACCTGGTTATCTGCAGGTGGGATTATGCGTTTTCAGATGGTGATGTAGTGTTCTTTTTTTTTTTTTTTTTTTGTATTTTCTGAAGTTGGAAAAGGGGAGGCAGTCAGACAGACCCCCACATGCGCCCTACCGGGATCCACTTGGCACGCCTACCAGGAGGCGATGCTCTGCCCATCTGGGGCGTTCCTCTGTTGCAACCAGAGCCATTCTAGTGCCTGAGGCAGGGGCCAACTTTGCTCCAATGGAGCCTTGGCTGCCGGAGGGGAAGAGAGAGACAGAGAGGAAGGAGAGGGGAAGGGGTGGAGAAGCAGATGGGCGCTTCTCCTGTGTGCCCTGGCCGGGAATCGAACCCGGGATTCCTGCACGCCAGGCCGACGCTCTACCAGCCCTGGCCGGGAATCGAACCCGGGATTCCTGCACGCCAGGCCGACGCTCTACCACTGAGCCAACCGGCCAGGGCGTGATGTAGTGTTCTTAAATGCATGCTCAATTGTGACGTCACGTGCCCTTCAGTCTTTAAAACCAGACGCTGAAGGGCAGCCGAATTTTCAGTCGAGTTAGGTCAGGTAGCTCAGGACCCTCGGCCCGCTGGCCGCGGGGCTTCCACGGAGTTCAGGCGTTCAGCACTCCCTGCTCACCCAGACCCTGAGAAGAGAGACGGGAAAGGCCGAGGAGGAGCCATGACCATCTTGTTTCTCCTAGTTGGCAGTGTTTTGTTCCTCTTCATGTTTTTCTTCTGGACAAAGTCGTGTCAGGTAAAGTGTGTAAGAAAGTTTGGAACGAGATAAAGCTAAGTGAATACATGGATTGGGGGGCTGGTCTAAGAAAGTAGAAAGATAGTAAAATGGTAAAATAAGGGTAAGGGAAGGCCATCTCATTCTCCTTTTTCTCTTGCTTGAGCTCGAGATGTTTATTCTTTGCCCCCACACTTCTATCATCTGGACCAGTGATTTTACTACTGTGATCTGTTGTAAAACGACCCACGTCCTTAAGTAATACGGTCAGCTTTTCAGCCACTTGAAAATACAACTTAAAATGCCCACTCTCCACCACCACCTCCCGTTTTAAGAATCTGTACAGCCCTGGCCGGTTGGCTCAGCGGTAGAGCGTCAGCCTGGCGTGCGGGGGACTCGGGTTCGATTCCCGGCCAGGGCACATAGGAGAAGCGCCCATTTGCTTCTCCACCCCCCCTCCTTCCTCTCTGTCTCTCTCTTCCCCTCCCGCAGCCAAGGCAGCCAAGGCTCCATTGGAGCAAAGATAGCCCGGGCGCTGGGGATGGCTCCTTGGCCTCTGCCCCAGGCGCTAGAGTGGCTCTGGTCGTGGCAGAGCGACCCCCCGGAGGGGCAGAGCATCGCCCCCTGGTGGGCAGAGCGTCGCCCCTGGTGGGCGTGCCGGGTGGATCCTGGTCGGGCGCATGCGGGAGTCTGTCTGACTGTCTCTCCCCATTTCCAGCTTCAGAAAAATACAAAAAAAAAAAAAATCTAAAGAAAAAAAAAAAAGAATCTGTACATTCTTTTCTGGCTTCTACTGCCCCTGTTTCTGTTTGCCTTTCCAGGTATTTTTATGAGAACTTCAGGGACATCCACAAAAAATTCAGGTCAAAATGTGATACTCCTGGCAATATTTAAAATTGAAAAGGAAGTATGTTTAGGTAGGGGTCAGACAGTGTTCAAATACAGACCTACTGGCCTTCCCAAGACATAAGGCAAGAAGATGGCATTTTAGCATTAAAAGGTCACTTTCATATATATTTCCCCGTCAGTCAGTCTGTGTTTGGGAAGAGCATACTTCCAAATCAATGTATTCATTCAACATATTTTTAATCTCTAATTTGTAGAGAAGAACAGTCAGGCCATTTTGTTGTTTGTTGTTCTTTGGAAGTATTTATAAATTGCTAAACTCAATCAACTATATATGTGTAATTTATTTCCCTTACAGATAAACACTGGTGAAAGGTCATCAGATTCAACTATTGCGCTAATAGGACCATCTTCTTCTACTGGGTTAATTAAGAGCAATGCTGATGAGAGTCTTACAACCAACACCTTCTCTCAGAATACCTCAATTAATGTTTCACGCATAATAGTCATGCAGAAAAAAATACTGGTAGACCTTGAGATGGTGGAATACAGGCTGACTGAATTGGAACAGTTACTAGTTACCAAGTGTTCAGATGGTAAATTAGTTAAACGTAAATGCAGTGGCATGCTTACGGAATGACCTCGCAGTGCAGGCTATCAATAAAAGCACTTTGAGTGGACGCATTTGATTGTATGTGTTTTTACCAAATGAGTTATCATTTAAAAGGGGAGGAGATGCCAAGTGAGATACAAAATTCAGACAATTATCAATTTGCTTATTCACATTTAAAGAATAGATTACATGTTGCTTAATATGTATTTTATTGGGGGATGAATGAAAGCACAATAGAGAAAAAAATCTTTCAAAAGTTTTTTGTTTTTAATAAGCTACAGTGAAAAAATCAAGCTGAAACACAGTAATTTTAATTTCACTCAGGTGAAAAACAGTTTTCTCTAATGGTTTACAATACAGTACCACATGTTTACAGGTTTATATTAAAGTAAATGAGATTTGATGGAACACTTTCCATTAGGCATAATATTTTCTTACCATTGTGGATTCTGTGTAATAATAATGAACTGACATTGACCACCCTAAAATATACCAGGCACCGGTTAAGACCTGTACTTTACACCTTTCTGAAGAGAGTCACACACACTCTTAGCTACTCTTTGCAGTCATCTCATAAAAGGGGTTGCTTCTCCCCAGCCCCTCCACACTGACAATTAGATATTATTTCATTAGAAATATACCTAAATCATTCCTGAACGGCAAGAGTCACCTATAGAAAGTTGCATGCATTTTCTACTTGTAAAAAAAAGCAAATAACATCAAAATAAAAATGAGACACATGGACACAGATAAAAGTGAAGGGGTTACCAGGGGGAGGGGGTTTGGGGGAAGCAGTGGGGGGAGGGGAGAACAGAAAGACAAATACACACTGACAGAAAATGATTTGACTTTGGGTGATGGGCACACAACACAATCAACAGCTCAAATGCTATAGAGATGTTTACCTGAAACGTATGTACTCTTATTGATCAGTGTCACCCCACTAAATTTAATTTTCTAAATATATATATATATAAAATGATAAAATGCCTGTGATATAATATAGATTAAAATTAACAAAAAAAAGTATTTCTAAGCTCTAGTCACCCATTTCATATAATATTTTATAAAATCCAGTGTAACTGAGGAATTAACAGTCTGTTGAGGTTCACCAGCAGCATTTAACCTATAAAAGTTCATCTTAAATATATGTGCAGAACCACTGAAATTGTTCAATTACATGTCCACCTATTTACCTACTTTCATGGCTGCTCCTCTCAAAACAAATTATTAGTACAAATTGAAGAAATACCTTCATCTCTTACTCCTTTAATCTTCAATGTAAAACAAGAGAAAAAGGAATTTTAAATGTATAAGAAACTAAGGTTTTAAATTATTCCTCGCAGTGGTGTGTGTGGTTCTTAAGCTTTTGAGTCACAGATCCCTTTGATATTCTGATGAAAACTATGGACAATCTACTTAGAAAAATGCATGCACATATACACAGAGAATAATACTGTATATAATTTTACTTTCATATATTCTTCGAAGCCCAGGTTAAAAGCCTTCAGAATGTTTGAAAATTTTCTTACATATTTATACACATCATCCTAGGCTGTGATGTTTCAACAATTGTCAATACTATGTAATCAGTGTAAAAACTATTAGTGACATAATATATTTGCATTTATCTTCTGTAAGGAAACCAGGACATAAGACTTTCTAATTTGGTTTCTCTCATTCTTCACAAGTTCAACAAATTTATCTCCTATAAGTATATTAAATAGGTTATCACCCATAAGTAGTAACATATTCAAATAAGACAAAATAATTCTACTGGATTTATTAACTATGATTACAACATACATTTTTAAATTTGATTGAAGCCATTTCTTCATTAGTGTTTTGTTCCATGTTCTACTTACAATTACACCTAGATTTCAGAGGGCAAATGAACTACTCTTTAATTTTATAGAACGGAAACTAGATGGGTCATATTTTTCCTCCAAATATAATCTAAGGAAGACATTATATGACAATAGAAGTACTCAAAGATTCTGATTTTCATATTCTGGATTTGTCACTTACTGGCCACAAGATCCTTATTTTTCTGTCTTATTTTTTCATTTGTAAATAAAAAACATAACTATTAAGTGCACATATGAAAAGTGAGCCATAGATACACGAAGACTTTAAACGTATTAGAATCAAAAGTATTGAACTACAGTCTCAGCAGGCTGTGGCGCAGTGGATAGAGCATCGAACTGGGATGTGGAGGACCCAGGTTCAAAGCCCCGAGGTCGCCAGCTTGAGCGCAGGCTCATCTGGTTTGAGCACAGCTCACCAGCTTGAACCCAAGGTCGCTGGCTTGAGCAAGGGATCACTCGGTCTGCTGTAGCCCCATGGTCAAAGCACATGTGAGAAAGCAATCAATAAACAACTAAGGTACCACAGCGAAAAATTGATGCTTCTCATCTCTCTCTCTCTCTTCCTGTCTGTCTGCCCCTATCTGTCTCTTTCTCTGTCTCTGTATCTGACAACACAAAAAAAAGTATTGAACTACAGTCCTCATGTTATACACAGAGTCCATTTTTTCCATATGTGTATGGGATTTCCAATTAAGTGAGACCTTCAATATTAACACTTTCTTTTAAATATACTGATTTATTTTCTGCAGCTTTATGGGAAAAAAAGATTGTGTACCAAGAAAATATAAGCAAGTAATAACTTTAAACTTTACAATAAAAAATATAACCATTTTTAAATAACTTGCTCAAATTAATGCCTTTGGTATATTAGAAAAATATTATGGTGATATGTACAAAAATGTCATTGTGAAATAAAGATACCTATGTGTGTGTGTTATACAGATCAATCATCTAAAAAGAAATATAATGAGCTAAACATTAGTAGATTCACATTTTTATATTACATTTCTGCTTAAATGGGAAAAATGGTTGTTATATTATTATGAACATAATATATACATTTTCTTCAATTAACATACAAATAAATAAAAATTTTCTCTATTCTAAAGTAATCACATTACACAAGCACATATTTTTAAAAGTTAAAACTTATTCTGGTTTTCCACTGCCACTGACAGTAGGTATTTCATGGTCAATCTCTTTCTTAAGATCTACCATGTCTTTATATCTCTCCCCACGGTGCCGTTCCAGGTATGGACCCCAGTTAGAAGCTGGTCTGCAGCAGCTCATAATGCGCTGGAATGGAAAGAAAAAAAAAAAAAAACAGGCTTAAAACTTAAGTGCTACAGTCTGTAAACAAATAAATATCAACCTACATTTTTATTTTAGAATGTTGAATTTCTTTGTCCTGTCCTTAGAGTGACCATTAGGTAAAGATCTAAACAAATGTAAACGTGGGAAGTTCTAAGAACCAAAGAAAGGGAGCTTCAGGGTAAAATGATTGACCTGGTCTTAGATTCATTCTTTGATGGGGTTAGGACTTTACTGAAAGTCAGATTGCTCATCACAGAGTTATTTACAGTGGCCAAGATATGGAAACAATGAAAGTGTCTCTCAATAGAGGATTGGATAAAGAAGATGTGGTACATATACACAATGGAATATTACTCAGCCATAAGAAATGATGACATTGGATCATTTACAATAAAATGGATGGACCTTAAGAACATTATACTGAGTGAAACAAGTAAATCAGAAAAAGCTAAGAATTGTATGATTTCACACATAGGCAGGATATAAGACTGAGACTCCTGGACATAGATAAAAGTGAGGTGGTTAACAAGGGGAGGGGATTGTGGGGGAAGGGATGGGGGGAGTATAAAGGAACAAATATATGGTGACGGAAGATATTTTTTTACTTTGGGTGATGAGTATACAACATAATCAACAGTTCAAATGCTATAGAAATATTTACCTTATACCTATATACTCTTATTGATCAATGTCACCCAGTTAAATTTAATTTTCTAAACATTTTAAAAAAAGAAAGAGAAGTCAGACTGCTGAGCCTATCTTGTCATTGCTGTATGTCCTAGTGACATGTCACAATCAACTCCATCCACCTAGGCCTCCATGGAAGAGGGGCAACTCTGGGTTCAAGATAATTTACCAGGTTTTTTCCAGTCTAAACATACTATTAGGAAATGTATTATAAACGGATCATTTGTTTGTTTTCATATTTTCAAAGTAAAGATTATAGATATAAAACAAAATGTCATTTACTTTGCATCACCTTCAGGAACAACTCAGTACAAATATAGATATAATAACTTTTATGTGCTAAGCACTCTAGTAAGGCCTGAAGTTACAACAACAAGCAAGACAAGACTTCTCCTTAAAGGCATGTATAGTCTAGTACAGGGAGACACACAAATATATGTATAGTATTGTACAATCTCATGATCAAAATCTTTTATTATCACCATATGGGTAAGTTGATCTTTAGTTTGATCACAGTGCTTTATATAAAGTACAAATATTAATTTCTAATCAAATTTTTGGGTGATATTGGTGAAATAAGATATATAGGTTTGGGGGTAAAATCTTATATCATTTGTATATAAACTAACAAACAAATTAGAAACAGACCTATAGATATACAAAACAGACTGACATCTGTCAGAGGAGAAGGGATATGGGAGCTGGGTGAAGAGGATGCAAGGATTAAGAAAAAACAAAACAGACAAACAACAGTATGGTGATTACCAGGGGGAAAGGAGAGTGAGGGAAGGTAGGAGAGGTAAAGAAGAGAAGAATGGTGATGGAAGAAGACTTGATTTGGGATGGTAAACAAATAATATCAATTTAATGTGCTTACTTGAAAGAAGTTTCCTTTAGCTTGAACTATTTTTATAATAGCCACAATTGGAATCCAAATAATGCAGAAAATAATCATACACCAGCCTAGAGCAACTCCCCAGTTTGGGTATGGAATCTTAGCATACTCAGGTCTTTCAAATTTCACCAGTGACCAGATAAAAATTGCCTGTAAATGTTAACATATATAAAGACAATGTTAAAGATCAGACTTTACTGCACTAATAATTTCAATTGCACTATTAGTAATTTTCTTCTATTCCTTAAGAATATTTATCAAAAGCAATTACAATGCAAATACATTCAAGCAAGTAAGATAATCAGGTAACTAGCCAGAAGATAAGAACACTGAGTAAACCAATCTACATAGTTTGTATTTGTCTTAATAGATTCTTCCAAAATTAGCACTTTCATATATTTGTAAAAGATACAGATACCTATCTAATGTGTATTTCAATAAAATATTTTCCCATAAAATATATCAGATTGAAAGTAAAATAATATCTGTAATTTTTTATTGAACTTTTAACTTTTAGTTATAATAGCATGGTTTTATTTTGTGTCATTGGCTAACTAGCATATCCATTAATTCAATGAGAATGTGAAGTGCACTTTAGTGAACATGCTCTGCTGCTTGGTTAGCAATTGTTTCTATTATTTCCCACTGCACAGAGCATCCCTACTACACACCCAAGCACACATGCATCCCTGTACTAATGGTATATACATATTTACCAAAGCACACTTCACTTCCAGCCTCTTGAGAAAAAACAAGCTCAATGTATGTTTGAATAAAACAATGAAGTCTGAATATTAAAGTTGAAACATGTTAAGGCCAAGATTTTTAAAAATGTCTTTTAAAAAACATGTTTTTTTAATGCATTTAGAAATCTGTAAAACAAAACAAAATAATCAAAACCAAAAATAACTTAGTAGTTTCTCTAAATTTAGTTTAGAAAGTGTTCAGAATGTTAAGAATCTTTATAAAATAGATACTCAAATTTAGCTCAATTCCATTAATTTAAATACAGTAATTTAAATGTATTTCACAATTACCATAATTTTGCATAACTGCAAGAGAATGAATGAGGGATAGTGGAGTCTAATATACATAATTTGATGCAAGTGGATGATGATGTATATCCTTTAATATTTAATAGCTTTGTATTTAAAACTAAATTCAGTTATGAAATCTATGTAATCAATGAGTGTTGGCTGGTTAAAAGACCAGTTAGGTCTCCTAAATTTATAAGGGTCTTAGTTTATTATGGAGACTTGTCAAAAGGGCCAAACACTGTCAAAGTCATTTAGTAAAAATATAGGGCATCCAAATATTTTAATTCAGCATATCCAGTCTCAAACTGCTCACAACTTGAAAGTGATTTGACAATGTTTTTTTAAAAAAATACAACTTATTTCCCTCTAAAAACGAACAAACATGATATTTCAGATGTCAAGCAAATTCTAGATCAAATTATTAATGGACTTTTCTAAGAAAACATTTGAATCATAAAATCTACAAGAATCAAAATACATCCTCTATGAAGCTTGGTCACTGCTACACCACCACCATTGTCTCTAGTTGCTACTAATTTTCCATCACTTTAAGTGCTATTTTGGCATTCAGCCATTTGCTGCCCTGAACTGTTATTTAAAGATAGTATATCTATATGCCATGTCTTTCCAGGGAGACATCTTCTGCTTTCCCTCAGTTCCTAAATAGCACCAACTGCTGAATTTATTAACATAAACTGTTACCTCTTTTGACACAGGTGAGTTTCTTTTAGTAATGTTATATACTACGTATCTCCCATAAAAAGAAAAATATGCATTAAAACCTGAGTGTTGATTCTTAGCAGTTAGTATATTTAGGTTGAATACCATGAAGGCAAAGTATAGGTCATATGCATATTTGTATTATCTGTACCTAGCATATTTTTTAGGGAATGAGCAAATGAATAATTTATTTTTATTTATTCTCTTGGTAATTCTTAAATATGTAGGAATTTTAAGGCTATAGGAGCCTGTTTATTTTCTTCAATAGTAAATGTTTAAACCTATGGCCTAAAATATAATACTGCAAAGGCATTTTAATTTAGGCAACTCAGAGGTGACAGTCATAAAGCATAAGTTGAAAATCATTAATTTATGACATTAATTTACCTTCTTGTCTCCAATGTAAGTTATTCTTCAAGTTTATTTTAGAAATGTGTGGGGTTTTCTGTTTTGTTTTAAGTGAGAGGAGGGGAAATAGTGAGACAGACTCCCTCACGCTCCCCAACTGGGATCCACCTGGCAACCACCTGGCAACCCCCATTTAAGGCCAATGATCAAATCGACTGAGCTATCCTCAGAGCCTGGGGCCAATGCTTGGACCAATCAAGCCACTGGTTGTGGGAGGAGAAGAGAGAGAGAAAGGGGAAAGAGAAGGAAAGAGAAGCGGGTGATCACTTCTCATGTGTGCCCTGCCAGAAGATCAAACTCGAGATGCACACATGCCAGGCTGACACTCTATCCACTGAACAAACCGGCCAGGGCTAAATATATATATTATTGATACCAAATTCACTGTGTATTAATACTTACAATCAAAAGAATAGGTGTAATGAAAAACCAGCAAGCTCTCCACCATAGCCAGAATATCCACCTTTTTGCTCCAATCATCATTTCTATATCTTCAATGAATCTGTTCCCTCCTAGTAGAATAACAAACAAAGAGAACATTCAGCCCCTGCTCGTATTTTCTTCTATTAATCATTGTGGCCCAATTTTCTTTCTGCACCTTTTCCTATACTACAATGAAGCATATACCTTAACATTTTATTTCTATTTTCCCAGTTATATTATACTTTACTATTATCATACACCCAATGGAAGGAATCAAATTAAATTATTTTAATAAAAAGTTTAGATAATTGTATCATCACCATTTACCATAAATCCAGATGATTCCTACGATTTCCAGTATAGCAGCCACCAAAATGCCCCATCCAGCGCAGAAGTGGTCAATCAGATTAACCCAGTAAATTCCAGCCTATCAAAACAAAAATAAATTACTTCCAAGTATAGTTTGAATTATTTCTTTGATTGATTTGGCATTCAAATTGAATTCATTAATTTGATTTTAACATATGCTCCTTGGTTTCACCTCTGCCAAAATGTGAAAAGGAACTATTTCAAATATGAACACAAATGTGAATCTAAATATCTCAGAAATGAGACACTTTTCATTTTGTACTGAGTCACTTGGGAAACAGCATTTAAAGTAATTATTTATCCAAATGATGTGCAGTATGTGTGTGTTCTATAGTAGCAGCCAAGAAATATAGTGTACGTTTAAAGTTTATATCTTTATTGTAATGGGGAAAATTGTTCATTATTGGGCCTCCTCCCTGTCTGCAAAATATACTTCCTATCAAAATTGTGGTATAATGGAAAAGAAACTGGCCTAAAACTCAGAAAACCTTGATCCAAGTCAGACTTGGACTTGTCATGGACCATCCTCTTAAACTTTGGTTTTCTCATTTATAATATAAGGTATGTTCCAATTAATATTCTTTCTGTAAAAAAAATGTGATAGTATACCTGTGTTACACAGACGAGACCAAGGAGAAACAAAACTAGGCAGCAACCCAAAGTTATGGGAATCCTCATTTTCTTCATCGCTTTGGGAAATAAATCGTGAATTGTTGTTGTAATTGTTTCTTCAGAAAGGAAAAAAATGGAATATTATATGTCAACTCATTTGCCAACAAGTTTGATCACAGAATTCAACTTCCATTAATTAAATTTACAAATATATGTTGAGAATGTAGTCTGGGCTCTACTCCTCATTTTTAAAACCTCATAAGGTCTTTTCTTTTGGTGATCACCATTCGTCAGTTATGATAAAAATCAAAGGCAGCTTGATTTGTCATTTTAAGTCTGCTTTATAAGGTTTTTCATTGGTAGCAACTCTAAGGTAACAGGTCCCTGAGGGCTAAAGTAGTTTGAAAGAGTTATAGGGAAGGAAGAAGTCTAGTATGACTTTTTAAAAAGGTGAATATTTGAGTAAACAACATACAGAGAGAAAGACCTTCCAGATTTAAGAAATAAATACGCTCATTAAGCAGGGTACTCGCTAAAGGTAGAAGGATATGTGAGTGAAAGGATTCAGAAACAAGCATAAAATTTTTAATGGCTTTGGAAGTCAATTAGAGGAGGCTAAATTTTATCCTGTAAACAGTAAACAACTAAAATGTTTTATGTAAGATAATGATATAATGAAAACTGTTTTGTAATTTCTAGGAAATTTTTTATGTGTACATACAGTCACATGCAAGATGAGTCATTGCAACAGTGTGTGTGAAATTTTAAAATTTTGAAATAATCTAAATGCTCATTATTATGACAACAGATCATAAATCAGCTACATCTACGTGTCTGTGTAACAACACGGATTCATAATATATGTAAAAAACAACTGTCAGAATGATATGTATGGGATGAAACTTGACATTTATGTGAGCACTTAAAAATGTATGTTATTTATGGCTACATATAAAATGTATACAAACATAGACTGAATAACATGGTGATGTCTATTTCTAGGAAGGACGAAATGTCAGTTGCATTAGGGAGAGAAACGTAGTGTATGTTGAATTCTTCTGCAACAGTTTATTTTTCTTTAAAAAAAACCTCTGAGACAAATATGATAAAATACTAACATGTTTCCTTCTGGGTGTCTGGTTCATGAGTACTTTGAATTTTTAAAATTTAAATAAAAAAATGTTTTCAGAAAGATTATTCTGAGGGTAAAACCTGGGATGGGCAACAAGGTTTACGGAAAGGATATTTTTAAGTAAAGGAAACATGAGTACAATGTAAGTGGGATAGGTTAACACTGGGAGCATTACTTACCGATGGAAGCAAACTGAGAATCGAGACCCAAGGTCAAAAGCATGAAGAAAAATAATATGGACCAAAATGGCCCACCTGGGAGTTGGGCTAGAGCTTCCGGATATGCGATGAACGCCAAGTCAAAACCTAAGAAAAACGCAT